>NC_060078.1:25000000-26250000 GCF_922984935.1 Meles meles
ACCCCTCAGGATGTAGAATTGATGGGACTTGCTAATGGACTGGAAAAGGAGGAATAAACTGAGGTTAGTGCTTAGGTTTCTGAGTTGGGCAAATGGGTGGGAAGATGGTGCCATGCCCTAAGACAGGGAACAAAGAAACAGATGGTCGGGGGCGGGGAGGATGGTGAGCTCAGTTTTCAATATATTGAGTTTTAGATGTGTGAGTCATACAAGTAAGGATATTCACAGCCTTATCAGCTAATTATTTCAATCCCTGCTTTAGAGATGAGATTAAAAAAACAAAATTTAAGTTTTAAGAGGTTAAAAAAGTGGGATGGACACCCAGGTTTATCTGACTCCAAAGTTAGGTTTTTTCTACTATAGTCTACAGAATTTTATCGAAAACTCTAAGAGTTGGATCTATTTTGGAGTTCAGAATTTTCTAACTTTTCAAAGCTAATATGGTGCTTTTACTCCATGTAATAGAACAGAGACTGGGGCAGTATCTCAAAATAAAAAGATGCATTAACAAATCTTCAATGAATCGTGTAAACATAACACCAAGTGGGATAAAGAAGGATTAAATAGTCTCATGATAGCTGAGGAGAGGTTTTGCCACCAAATGAGTAATACAAAAACTTTTGTTTTCACTGGATTTTGGAATTGTGGACAAAGGTGGACGTTCCAGGGTAATGCAAAGGCATGAAAGTCAATGAAATAGAATTTCCAGAGGAAAGGGTGATTAGTGATATCAAACGTTACTGAGAGATGGAGGGCATACATTGAAGAAAGGTCATTAGATGTGGTGATCAAAAAATCAACAGAGATATCTTCAGGAGCATATCCTCTACTAGGATGAAGTTTTGGGAGCACAGGTCAGCTTTTAAAGAGTTAAATGGTAAGACGAACTACCCATCAATAGAATGTTTAAAATGGTAAAGACAAAAAATGCAAAGTATCGACAGCAATTTAAAGCAAATGACATTTTCATTCACTGCCAGTGTTAATGTAAACTGGCATAAGCCTTTGGAAAACTGGCAATGTCTACTAACACTGAACACATGCATCACACATGACCCAGCAATTCTAGTCCTAGATACTTGCTCAGCAGCCATGCATGCATACATGCTCCAAAATACATGGAGAAGAATGTTCATATTTTATTTTGTAGTAGTGGTGAGTGCATGGGCACTTATTATATTCTAAATGCATCAGTTACAGATAAATAAAAAGTGCCATGCATGGATTACTAATGACATTTGGTCATGAACCAAGGATTATAATTCATTCAAATCTGTACTGTGGTCCCCAAGAAAAGGGAGAAGTCTAAGTTGTTAATGAGAATGGTCCGTGAGGATGCACTTCTCCTTTGGAGCACACTGATGATTAAAGCAAAGGAAGAGGTAGCAGGATCAGCGTTAACCTTGAGGTGAAAGCCAAGTGACTGTGTGTACAGCGGAGAGAGTGTTTGGGCCCCTGCTACAGCTCTGCCAGGCCAGGCCTGGATTGCTCTCCTCCAGATGTCTTTTACAGACTTCTATCTTCCTTAAAGACATTTTTATTCTGTGATTTTATACTGCATGCAGGAAAATGCAATTCGTAACTAACAAGTTCAATAAAATTCCCCATTTGATTTAATCTAGTCAAGGTTGGTTTCTGCTAGGACCCACAAAAATAGGTGGCATAAGATTCTTGGTTATTAAGTCATAAGTTGCTATTCTTTATTTACTTTAAGGCTTATTATTAATGAATATGTGAAGAAAGTATAGTTAATATCTTTTTTTAAGTTATTTTTTATTTGTTTATTTTCAGCGTAGCAGAGTTCATTGTTTTTGCACCACACCCAGTGCTCCATGCAGCACGTGCCCTCCCTATTACCCACCACCTGGTTCCTAAACCTCTCACCCCCCCCCCGCCCCCCCGCCCCTTCAAAACCCTCTGGTTGTTTTTCAGAGTCCATAGTCTCTCATGGTTCATCTCCCCTTCCAGGTTCCCTCAACTCCCTCTCCTCTCCATCTCCCCATGTCCACCGTGTTCTTTGTTATGCTCCACAAATAAGTGAAACCATATGATACTTGACTCTCTCTGCTTGACTTATTTCGCTCAGCATAATCTCTTCCAGTCCCGTCCATGTTGCTACAAAAGTTGGGTATTCATATAGTTAATATCTTATCTAGAGCCAATTATTTTATTTTTTTTTAAAGATTTATTTATTTGACAGAGAGAGCGAGCACAAGCAGGGGGAGCAGCAGGCAGTGGGAGAAGCAGGGAGCCAAACGCAGGGCTCCATCCCAGGACCCTGATTTGAGCCAAAGGCAGATGCTTAACCAACTGAGCCACCCAGGTGCTCTTCTACCCAGTGATTTTAAAAGACAGTTCGAGCCATGATTAAAAATAGAGTGGGAGGGTGGACAACTGGCTAAGTCTCTTCTGCAAGCAAATGTCATGAAAAAAAAAAAAAAAAAAAGAGCCAGGATTTATCTAGATTAAAAGCAAATTAAGAGAATTAAGAGATAAAACCATCATGAGCAAGGTGTGAACTTTGATTAGATTTTGACTTGGTACAATTTTGGCACTTTGGGGACAGTTGGGGAACTCTATGATATAGGCCGATGTTAAGGAATTGCTGATACTTCCATTGTGTACAACTAAGGCATTATAATAAATCATAGTAAAGTAAGGAAAATGCTTTTATTTTTTAGAGATGAATACTAAAGTAATTAGAGGGAAGTGATATGTTGCTTATAATTTAAAAAATTTTAGCAAACAAATAGATGGAGAAAATATGGTAAAATGTTAACTACTAAAGACAGGGTTTTGGGTATATGGGTGTTCATTATACTATTATAATTTTTGATATATTTGAAATTTTTCATATGAGATATACAAAGTACACCTACGCAAAAAGGCTTTAATGGTTTATACAATTACAAAATATACTTCTATAAAACACAGCTAATAATTACAATTCAATCAAGTAGTAGTTGCTCTGTGATCATTGAAGAATTCAGGAGAGTTCTGCAAATTATTTCAACTTTGTGACCAAAAATTCTCCTATTGGTTTATTTCCCCAGTTACTTTTCTCCCTTCCCTCCAAAAACTGAACAGAAAAAAAATAATGTGATGAATATGGCAGTCAAGCCAGATAAGAGTCAATCAGAATTTTGCAGGTTTTAGAACTGGCGAGAGAGAATTCAGCATGGAAATATCCTAAGTGTCTGGCCAAGGCTGAAGTCTGGCCAGCCTCCATCTATGCTGTGAAAATTCTCTGGCCACAATCCCGAGGTCTTCACATCTGAGGTTACATCATTCTTCCCACGGTTGCTTCTGGATTGAATGTCAACAGCATATGATGTAAACACATCAGGATAGAAAGTATATTTATCATATTTCTTTTTCTTTCTCTCTTTCCCTCCTTTCCTCCCCACCCCCGTCCCCCCCTTCCCTCCCTCCCTTCCTTCCTCTTTTTTTTTTTTTTAATTTTATTTATTTGTTTGACAAATACAGGTCACAAGTAGGCAGAGAAAGAGAGAGGAGGAAGCAGGCTCCCTGCTGAGCAGAGAGCCCGATGTGGGGCTTGATTCCAGGACCCTGAGATCATGACCTGAGCTGAAGGCAGAGGCTTTAACCCATTGAGCCACCCAGGTGCCCTCTCTCTTTCTTTCTTTCCTCCTTTCTTTCTTTTCTCCTCTTCCTCCTCCTCCTCCTGCTTTTTCTTCTTTCTTTCACTCTCTTTCTTTCTCCCCACTTCCTCTCTCCCTACCCCCCCCTTTACTTTTTGTTTGTTTTGGAATCCTTTGCCTACAAGGGTTTAAAAGAGAAGCTCCCAGAGGGTTTTCCAGTTCCCTGAAGGGTGGGGAAAGTATAAAGACATGAAAAAGACCATCTCAGAAGTAAAGAGTACAGTGAAAGCAAGTGGTAAAATATTTAATTAATAAATTGAGTGTTTTCTCTGTGCTACTTTGCTATGACCCCTCCTTCCCTGAAGCCCTCACATGGCTTCCCAGGATTGTCAGTGAGAGGTGCTGGGTGCTGATGTTGCTCAGGTAGAATGGCGGCAGGAAGCATGGTCACAGAGGGACTAAACAGATTAACAATGGCCTTGTGAATCTTGACAACTTCAGAAAATACTTTGTGAGAGGAAGCTGGAGGCAAACCTCTCCTAGAAACACAAGGAAGAATAATCTCTAAACTTCTGCCCTATGACTTCAATCATTTCTTCTGTACCATCCCATTTCAAAGTCTCCTCTCATCTAGATTTACTTAAGAGTAACCAAGCCCTATCATCTTCCAACATCTCAGGATTCCCGTGATCCCTTTCCAATATGTGACCCACTCTGTTTGAAACAAAGTCCAGGTGGATCAGCATTTTGCAGCAAAGGGTCAGAGCAAGAGGTAGACCTGGAAGTTTGAGGTCTGTGTAATCAGGGGCGGGAACTATAATGAAGAGGATTTAATTAGAGATGCCTCGGTGTCCTGAAGTTAATAAAAGTTAAAAAAATATGTTTTGTTAAAAAAAATATCGGGGGGAAGGTGCGCCTGGCTGGCTCAGTCAGTACAGCATATGACTCTTGAACTCAGGGTTATAAGTTCAAGCCCCACATTGGGTGTAGAGCTTACTTTAAAAGGAAAAATAAAAATCTTTAAAAATATATATATGTAGAATGGGTTTCCCTCATGCCAGACCTACCACAAATAAACAGGGAAGTTATTTTTTCTAGATGGAAATGAAGCAGCTCTACTGATGCAACAGCAGATACATGGTCCAAGGACATTTTGGGATTTGGGAGAGCTCTCCTCTGCTCCCTTGTTTGACAAACACTAACCTAATACAAAGTTGCTTGAATCATTGCCTTTCTGCCTTTATTTGACTGACTTTTCCCAGGTGTCAACTTACTGGATAAGAAACCTGCCCTGAAATTCTACTTTCCTTGGCCTCCCCTCTGTTGAACTTTGTTGAATAGAATGCCTGACTCCTGCCTAACTTGGCTCTCTTCATCCTGGCTCCTGCTGAAGCAACTGGACAGCCTGGCTCAGAGTCCAAGGAGTTAGGGCCTGTGACCTCACGGCTGCCCTCCCCCTCCCTCACAGGGCCTGTTCCTGCCCAGTCTGATTTGTGAATAGTTCTTGGCAAATACCCCGGAGGAGAATAGAGCCACTAACAATAGCAACTCCCTTTTTAGCTTCAATCTCTTGGTACTCAGGACTGTGAATTTAGGAAAACCCAAAATAACCTATGTAATTACAGTGGGTTACCCTAACAGTCTATTTCTGTTATTACCAACATTCGATGTCACTCCAGTAGATATTTAGCTGCTTGTAGTGGAAAGAATACTGGGCTTATGGCCAGACAGACCTAGATTTCAAAACTAGTTCAGCTACTTACCAATTTTATGACATTGGGCAAGTCACTAATTTGAGCCTGTTGGAATTAAATGAAAAAGCCTTCATGTAGGTACTTGGACCCCTGCAAAGTGTTACACAAAGTTAAACCATTTCTATTGAGAAATGGGGATAGAAAAGTTTTAGGAAAAAGAAGAAACTTAAATCTTTAAGAAGCTCTGGAATCAACTTGAAGTGAGATAGTGTTTACCCTGTGTTCAACATAATGCTCACTCGTAAAAACAACTAAAACTATAGTCTCCATTGAAAGGTAAAGGAAGTTCAGTCCTTTTTTATTTTTACTTTTTAAAAAAGATTTTATTTATTTATTTGAGAGTGAGCAAGAGATTGAGAGAGAGAGAAAGCATGATCAAGGAGAGGGAGAAGCAGGACACCCCCCCCCCGCCCCCACCATTGAGCAGGTAGCACTATGCGGGGCTCAATTCCAGGACTGGGAGACCATGACCAGAGCCAAAAGGCAGAGGCTTTTTACCAACTGAGCCACCCAGGTGCCTCTTTAAGGATTTATTTATTTATTTGTGTGAGAGAGAGTTGGGGGGGGTTGGGGGCAGAGAGAGAGGGAGAGAGAATCCTGGATCAGACTTGCTGTTGAGCTTGGAGCCTGACCTGGGGCTCAACTCCAAGCCCAGGAGACCATGACCTGAACCTAAACCAAGAGTTGGCTGTTTAACAGACTGAGCCACCCAGGCACCCCTGCAGTTCAAAGAAGTGTTACTTTTTGTTCATGATGAATTTGTAAAAGGGAAGGATTTGGCAGTTTCTTTCAAGGCAAGAAACGATGAAGCAGGAAGATGAGTCCTTATACAGAATAAGCACAGGAAAAAGGGTTATTACCCACTTACAGGCCAACTAGGCCAGCTTGCACTGGTTTTCTCTGAAATGCAGCCACTGTTTTCATCACTTAAATTTTTATTTTATTTTTTAAGATTTTATTTATTTATTTATTTGTTTGTTTGTTTGTTTGGTAGAGACACAGAGAGAGGGAACACAAGCAAGGGGAATGGGAGAGGGAGAAGTAGGATTCTTGTGGAGCAGGGAGCCAGATATGGGCCTTGATCCCAGGAACCTGGGATCATGACCTGAGCCAAAGAAAAATGCTTAACAACTGAGCCCCAGGCACCCCAGATTTTTATTTTATATATAGTGAAAGGGGTTGGTCCTTCAGACTTAAATGTATTTTTGCCCCATATGACTCTCGTGTATACATAAAAATGTAAACATAAATGAAAGAAAGTTGGTTAAAGGTTTTTTCTACGGTAATGCAACTTTATCACAACTGCCACCTGGCATAAATGACTATAAGATCACCTGATCTCGCACATGGTTAAATAGGGAAAATCACAACAGGCAGTGCCTACATACCTGCCACCCTGCTTGGATACAACACATTGACGGTCTCAGGAGATAAATGAGCTTTTCCCAAAAGGCAAAGATGCTGTCCATGTGTCTGAAGGGATATAAAGCTGCAAATAGTCAAAAACAGCCAGTGGCAAGCTTCTGGTGCAGCTGCTATTTCCCAACTTTCAAGGAATCAGCTTGGATAGCTCTAAAGTCTTTGTAGGCTTGTGACCCTTTCCTTTGATGACATGGCCATGTCCAGCATGCTCTTCATAGCCTTTGGCTTGTTGGGCCAACAGGGTGACAGCAAGTGGCAGAAAACTAGGGCTAGTGGGTGCAATGTCTGTGTCACCATTTGGATATGGTTGTATACATCCATCATGTTCTCTCTTTTACTGATTTGACTGAAGTTTCTCTCAAACACTGGTGAGTACTTGAATACATCATACTCTCCTTCCTTGTCCAGCTATCACTGAAGTTTATTAAACCTGTCCACTGCACAGCCAACCGCTGGAAATTCACTAGTGTAGTGACATGGATTTACAACCCATGTTTACAGTTTGTCTACTCACCTAGAAGGGGTCTATAATAGTTTTGTTGTTGTTTTGCCTTATAACAAATTATCCCAAATGCGTGGCTTATAGCAACACCCGTTCATTATCTCACAATTTTCAACGGTCGGTAGTCTGGGCGTGACTTCAGTGAGTTCTCTGCCCAGGATCTCACAAGGATGCAATCAAGGTGTATGCCTGGGCTCCGACTTCACCTGAAGCTTGGGGTCTTCTTTTAAGATCACATGGCTCTTGAACAAATTCATTTCCTTGAAGCCGTGGAACTCATGGTGCTTCTCTCCCAGCTCCTTATCTGTACCCTTTACGACATAAATCACAATTATTTTTTGTCAGCGAATTCCTTGACAGAAGGAATTCCTAGCAGAGTGGTTTAACACACAACTGCTAATTTGATAAAGTATTCTATTTGGCTATTTGTAACACCTATTACTTCTGTTACACCTATTACACCTATTACTTTCTTAATTAGTATGCTATCATCTAGAGGGCAGAGCCCTTTATCATTCTTTTGTCTCCCTCCAGGGGTAAGTCTAGTTCAGCGAAAAAAATCAGATGCAAGAATAAAGGTGGGAACGAGAGAGCAAGAGAAGACGTGGCAAAGCAGAGGGATTTGGGGAAAAGTCATACGGAAGAAAATGAGAGAGCTCAAGAGCTAAGTCAGCCATCTTATTCAAATTTCAACAAGGCTGTCCACCACCCCTTCGTGACGTCAGAGAATACGTCAAGAAGCTAAAGATACGCCTCTCGCGAGAGGAAAGACCGCCCATGCCCCGCCTTCCCTGAGCCCCACCTACTCCCCCCCGCTCCCCACTCCCACCTTGGACCAGCCACGTGTGACGCCATGACGCGTGCGTGGCCGCGGCGCAGGGGGCGGGCCCGAGGCGCGCCACCGGAGGAGGAAGTGGTGCGGTTGTTGCTCCCTCTGCGCCCACTGCTGGCTCCCGGGGCGCGGAGAGGGGCAGCTGTCGCCACCGCTGCGTCACCCCCTCTACTACTGTTTCCCTCCATGTGCCCCGGCGTCGTCGCTCCCCTTCCTCAGGCCGCCGCTTACCCCGGGGTCTATGGAAGTAATGGAAGGACCCCTCAACCTGGTGAGTAGCCCACAGAGGGTCGTGTCCGCGCTCGGGAGCTTTTGCTTCAGGAGTGCTGTCGTGTCTCCGGCGTGCTGCAGACCCTCCAGGCTGGCGGGGGTAGTCCTGAGGGGAAAGGGAGGAGAGCAGGCGTGGTCCCCCAGCGGCTCCGCGCAAGCAGCCCCAGACGTTGCCCCCTTCACTATCCCGGGAAGCTATCACGTCTCGCTTCCCGCCGCCCTGGGGCTCCCCCAGTCGCAGTGCCCTGAGCGAGGGGCTTCCACCAGCGGGGAAAGCCACCTCCTCTTCAGGCTGGAGGAAATGCCTCCAAGCGCCACGTAACCACCTCGCTGCAGCCTGGAGGGGCACTGAAGCCGGCAGGGCAGCAGTGATATGTAGCACTGGGTTTAACTTCCAACACATAGGGTCTGAAGTTTGAGCCTCCTTACTTTGGAGAGTTGGTGCAATAGCCCCTACCCCCATTTTTCTCTCCACGCATTTCTCACCTACATTCAGATGCATAAACTGAGAATCTCCCTTCTCGAGAAAGTTAGAGACTGCTGGGGGCGGGGGGGGGGGCGGGGACAAAAAACAGGGCCGTCCCTGTTTTTAGCTCTGTTTCATCACTTTAGACATCATGAAAATTCGGTAGGTGTTTGTGCTTCTCAGAAAAAGCGCACATAGGCTATTTAGTTATTTATGTTTTTAGGCATTTCAGATGTTCCCATTAAAACAGCAGCGAGCAACACGAGTACTTTTCTGACTGACTACTGCATCTTTTGGTTTCCTAGAGGGTACGTCTTTTGGATACTGAAGTCAGATTGCTTAATGTAGACAGGAGGAACTTTTGGAGTCACACGTTTGCAGTTCATTTGCGATGGTGGGCGATGGTGGCATTGGAGAGAGGGAGGTATAGAGAATTAATTTCTGAGGTTGGAACTCTGAACCCTAGTGTGGTGGAAGAGCTCTAGGCTGCATTTAAACCATTCTATAGAGAAGCAGTCGAGCTTGGTGGTTTGAGTATAGATTCCGAAGCTAGACTGCTTGGATTTCAGTTCTGCCTTTTGTCGCTTAATAGTTCTCTGACCTTGGGCAAATTAGTTGACCTTACCCTGTTTCTGGTTTGTTGTGAGGATTAAAGGAGTAAAGAGGTGTAAAGGGCTTAGAACAGCACCTTGTACCTAGTACAATGTAAGAGTTAGCTATTACAGTAGCCAGACCATAAGCTCTTAATTTAAAAACTCATTTGTGGGGCGCCTGGGTGCCTCAGTGGGTTAAGCCTCTGCCTTCAGCTCAGGTCATGATCTTGGGGTCCTGGGATCCAGCCCCACATCAGGCTCTCTGCTCAGCAGGAAGCTTGCTTCTCTCCCCACCCCAGCTGCCCCGCCTGCTTCTCTGCCTACTTGTGATCTCTGTCTGTCAAATTAAAAAAAAAAAAATCTTTAATAAAAACTCATTTGTAAAATGAATGCTTGGACTTGATGCACTTGAAAAGCCCAAGATTCTAGGACCTATAGCTGATGTTCCCAAATGACTGGTGCCAGGTTAGCTGCTCTGAGAAGCACCTCCTAGTTTTAAGTTGAGCCTGCCCCCATTGGTTAAGAGTTGTTTACACTTAAAAGGAATTGGATGAGATTTGTGAGTTTTTTTAAAAACCAGGGATACATCTTGCACTTTTTCTGTTTTTAAAGTGATGAATAGTTTAAGTGAAATATAATAGATGGCTCAGTACTGAAACTTCACAGGAATATTATTAGAAATAACCAGCAGTTTACAGAGTGCTTCAAAGTTCAAGTGTCCTTGCAAAATGACCATTGGTTCAGTTCCAGTTTGCTTCACTTTATTTGGCTACGGGCTGCAGCATAACTCCAGCCAGCGGCCCCACTCGTGTGTGGTAGCTTATGAGAAGACTGGAGCTAGGTGACAGTTGAAGATGGAGCAGCAGATTCACCAGTTTAGGAGAAATTCGTTAAATGGTGACAGTAGTATTATCTTTCTATAGAGGAGAATTTTGGCTAGAACCTTGTCGAGCAGGCTAGCATAATTCTGTTATCCATCCGTAAGATGTATGTGGACAAGTATCAGACCATTTGAGATTTGAAAGATCTGAGTTGGAAGGTAACAGATGAACAGAGATTAACATTTACTTGAATCATTTTAACTGCTAAGTGCCAATGAGAGGCCTCTGAATTTGTCACTCAGTTTTAAAAGACAGTTTTGTTTTTTTTTTAAGATTATCACTTTTTTTTAATGTCAGCAGTTAACCAACTTAGTATCCAGTTGACTAAATGTGAGAAATAGTTCTCGGTGCTATGATTTAATGAGTGCTTGTGAAAATCCCAGTATATATATAGGATTTTTCTGTTTCTTTTTTCTTTTTTTTAAAGATTTCATTTATTTATTTGACAGAGATCACAAGTAGGCAGAGAGGGAGAGGGAGAGAGGGAAGCAGGCTCCCCACTGAGCAGGGAGCCCGACACAGGACTTGATCCGAGGACCCTGAGATCATGACCTGAGCCTAAGTCAGAAGCTTAACCTACTGAGCCATACAGGCGCCCTATAAAGGATTTTTCTAATGACATTGTAGTATAGTCTAGATTTGTTGTATAAGGACTTATTATAGTACTTAGGTTTATAATTATTTGTCCTTAGAACATCCTTGGTATTTAGGAAGAACTGCTTCCCAGTTTTACAGAGAAATAAGCCTAGACTGAGAGAAATGAATTACTTAGATTGTGGGTCACAAGTTACTTTAATAATCATGACTTTTTCTGACAGTAGTTCTGAATTAATGTACAGTACTCACCATTTTCATTTCATTGTGGCCTTTATATATATTGGACTGTGGATTCTGTGTCATTTAGTGTCTTTGCTTTAGTATGGATTCTCTTATGTCAGGTTTGCAGTAAGGGCCTTATGTGTTTACTTCCTGGCAGTAGATTTTTTAAATCATTTTAATATATAATACAGATACTGTGTTCTGGTTCTCTGGTTTTTGAAATTGGTTAAAAGAAAAACTAAATCCTATATCCATTGTTGGGTGCAGAGGAATAACTAGTCTTTGGACTGAACAAGTTTGGTTTCATCAGTTTTTTTTCTTTTTGTCAATCTTTAATATAGAAAAATTATAGCTTATAAAGTTACTTAGTGTATATTTAGGCATTTCTTTCCGTTTAATTTTGTCATAGTGAGTGCTGGTAGCAAACATCAAAACTTGTGTGAGATAATTTGTAGTTCTTTGATTTGTTTACTGCCTATTTGGGAAGTGATGTCAGACCTTAATTTACACATGACTGTTGCTCATGCTTTGTTTACCTACTCGGCAAACTCTTAAGGACAGGGTCCATGTGACTATGTGGCCGCAGTTGTATGGGTTTGGCTCTATTAAGTGCTGAGAATGTTTTGTTGAGTAACTGAGCTTCCCTCTGGAGTGGTCATTTCTCATCGAAGACAAGGAATCAGATATCATGGTCCAGAGAACAGCCTTGTACATACCAGGAGCCTTTATAACTATCCCTTCTTACTTAATGGTGACAGTGAAATGTTTAAGGTAAAAAACAGCCTGTTTTGAACCACTTTCTTGTTGCCCTAAAAAATTTTAAGTGAAGTTCATCCCCTCACAGCTATGTTGGACTCACCGGAAGGACTCTGGGGAAGGGTAGTAGAGCACGAAGACTTAGCCAACAATTACTAAATGCTAGGGTTGGCATCTGGCACTTTACATATATAGTTGACCTTGAACAATGTGGGATTTAGGGATGTCAGCCTCCTGTGTGGTCAAAAATTCCATGTATAACTTTTGACTCCCCATAGACTTTATGATAGTATACTGTCAATTTTTATTTATGAATGTACTATCTTAACTATAAGTTTCTGTATGTTCCTTTATTATTTTCCATGTTTTCCGTATATTCAACAATAATCATAAGTAATTTTTAAAAAAGGTTTATGTATGGGGGCCCGGGTGGCTCAGTGGGTTAAAGCCTCTGCCCTTGGCTCAGGTCTTGATCTCAGATTCCTGGGATCAAGCCTCCCATGGGGCTCTCTGGGAACCTGCTTCCCCCTGCCTTCTCTCTCTCCCTGCCTCGCTGCCTACTTGTGATCTCTGTCTGTCAGATGAATAAATAAAATCTTTTTTAAAAAACAAAAGGTATTTTTATTTGGGGAAGTGGGGGAGGGGCAGTGGAAGAGGGAGAGAGACTCTCAAGCAGACTCCCTGCTGAACACAGAGCCTGATGTGGGGATCAGTCCAACGACCCTGAGATCATGACCCTAGCTGAAATCAAGAGTCCAATGTTGAACCAGCTGAGTCACCCAGGCGCCCTCCCCCCCTAAAGAATATTATTAATAAATGAGAACATAATTTTAAAATGCCTCTATTATTTTACCAGTATTTACATAAACTTAAATATTTCTGTTTCCATGACCCTAATAGTCTTATTTGTTTAATGTTTCAAGTTTTTATTTAAATTCTTGTTAACATATAGTGTAATATTAGTTTCAGGAGCGGAATTTAGCGGATTCATCACTTACATGTAACACCCAGTGCTTAGTCACAAGTACCCTTAATACTTGTCACCCATTTAGTTCAAACCCCCTGCCCCACCTGCCCTTCAGCAACTCTATTTGTTTTCTGTAGTTAAGAATCTCTCTTATGGTTTGCTTCTCTCCCTCCCCCTCTCTTTTTTTTCTTTCCCTTATTTTCATCTGTTTTTTTTTCTCTTAAATTTCACATATGAGTGAAACCATATATTTGTCTCTGACTTCATTTAGCATGATACTCTCTAGTTCCATCCACGTCATTGCAAGTGGCAAGATTTCATTCTTTTTGATGACTAATATTCCACTGTAAATATGTACCACATCTTCTCTATCCATTCACTGGTTGATGGACATTTGGGCTCTCTCCATAATTTGGCTGTTGTGTTAATGTTGCTATAAATATTGGGATGCACATGTTCCTTTGAATCACTGTTTTTGTATCCTTTGGATAAATTCCTAGTAGTGCAATTGCTGGGTCATAGGGTAGTTTTATTTTTAACTTTTTGAGGAACCTCCATACTGTTCTCCAGAGTGGCTGCACCAGTTTGCATTCCCACCAATAGTGTAAGACGGTTCCCCTTTCTCCATATCGTGGCCAACCCACGTTATTTCTTGCGTTATTAATTTTAGCCATTCTGATAGGTGTGAGGTGATATCTCATTGTAGTTTTGATTTGTATTTCCCTGATAATGAGTGATGTTGAGCATCTTTTCATGTGTCTGCTGGCCATCTGGATGTCTTCTTTGGAAAAATGTCTATTCATATCTTCTCGTACTTCTTAACTGGGTTATTTGTTTTGGGGATGTTGATTTTGATAAGTTCTTTATAGATTTTGGGCTAACCCTTCCTCAGATCATTTGCAGATATCTTCTGCCATTCTGAAGGTTGCCTTTTAGTTTTGTTGATTGTTTCCTTGAAGTCCCAGTAGTTCATATTTGCTTTTGTTTCCCTTGCCTCTGGAGATGTGTCTAGTAAGAAGTTGCTATGACTAATGTCAAAGGGGTTCTCCTCGGGGTGCCTGGGTGGCTCAGTGGGTTAAGCCGCTGCCTTCGGCTCAGGTCATGATCTCAGGGTCCTGGGATCGAGTCCCGCATCGGGCTCTCTGCTCGGCAGACAGCCTGCTTCCCTCTCTCTCTCTCTCTGCCTGCCTCTCTATCTACTTGTGATCTCTATCAAATAAATAAACAAAATCTTTAAAAAAAATTAAAAGGGGGTTCTCCTCTAGGATTTTGATAATTTTTTATGTCACATTTAGGTCTTCCATTCACTTTGAATTTATTTTTGTGTATAGTGTAAGGAAGTGGTCCAGTCATTCTTTTGCATGTTGCTGTCCAGTTTTCCCAACTTCCCAAAGACTTAACTACTCCTAGCCTACTGTTGACTGGAAGTCTTAACCAATAACATAAACAGTTGATTAGCACATATTTTGTATATGTATTATGTACCGTTTTCTTATAATAAACTAGAGAAAAAATATTAAAATCCTAAGGAATGTACTTTACAATACTACATTGTATTTACTGGAAAAAAAAATGCCGGCATAAGTGGACCTCTGCAGTTTGAACCACTGTTGTTCAAGGGTCAACTGTATTATTTATCTTCTTAGTAGCTATATATTTCGCCATTTTACTGATGAAGATACTGAAATGCAGAGTAAATGGTGATAGTGGGATTTGAAAGCAAGATTCTCATTAAAATAGTAATCTTAGTATTAGATCAGTGTTTGCCCATTTGGTTTTTTTTATTTTTATTTTTTAAAAATTTTATTTATTATTTGAGAGAGAGAGGGATCACAAGTAGGCAGAGAGGCAGGCAGAGAGAGAGAGAGTGGGGGAAGCAGGCCCCTGCTGAGCAGACAGCCCAATGCGATGCCGAGCTCGATCCCAGGATCCTCTGACCATGACCTGAGCTGAAGGCAGAGGCTTTGAGCGCCCTGGGCACCCCTCATTTGTTTTATTTTGTTTTGTTTTTAAAGATTTATTTGACAGACAGAGATCACAAGTAGGCAGAGAGGCAGGCAGAGAGAGAGAGACAGAGACAGAGACAGAGAGGAGGAGTAAGCAGGCTCCCTGCAGAGCAGAGAGCCCGATGTGGGACTCGATCCCAGGATCCTGAGATCATGACCTGAGCCGAAGGCAGAGGCTTAAACCACTGAGCCACCCGCCTCATTTGTTTTGAATGTGATCTGCAGTGAGATTTTTATGTAATGACCAGGACACATATACATATGTCTGTATTACTGCAGAGCGGCCACATTATGCATATGCCTCTTGAAATTGTGGGAAATACAGGGGCTTTCATAAATTTCTCCCAAAACAAAACTCTAATATTTACTATTGCAATATTTTCAAAAAACTAATGTTTGTTATTACTGTGTAATACTTCATATTAGGTTCTTAAAACTCTAATATTTCATATTAGAGCTTAAATATTTACTCTGATATTTACTACTAGGTTTTTTAAATGCTGGTTTTGACCCACTAAATTGATTTCACAACTTTCTAGTGGATTGTATCCTACAGTTTGTCTTCACAGCAGATGGTGGCAGTTCTGAAGAAAAGTAAGCTACACTAGAAATGAGGTAGCAAAAAAGATTCAGCAGAGCTGCATGTGGGAGAAATTGATCATTAGACTTAAAATCAAAAACAGGTCTTGGACTTCTCTAACACTTGAGCAGTTATCTTAAGTATAGTTATATTACATTAGTTTGATGGGTCAGTTCAGTTCTTACTTTACTGTTAGGAGGTACTACTTTCCTGTGGGAGACTTACAGTGGATTTATTGGGGAAGGGAGGAGAGTGAATGTGGCTTCTCCTGTGCTTTCTATTGAAGACCCTGCCACAAGGTTCAGAAGGACATTACATTTTCCTCTGCCTTTTTGGTATTGTGTTTGTTATGGTGTTCTCTTCCTGTCATCTTTACGTACTGCTTTCCCCAAGGACACAGAAATAAATACATGAAGAGTAATAGAAAGTAAAACTCTTCTCCTTTGGGAAAAAAGACAATATTGAGTCTGTATTTTTAAAGCAGTATTTGAAAGTAGGAGGTACTTCTTGGTGGGGGCAGTCACTAAATAATTTAGTTGTAGTTAGGATTTTCACTGGTTGCAGGTGATGAAAGCCACTTAAGATTAGTGAATGCCAAAAGGGATAATTTATTGAAAGGGATAATGTACTGGAATCAAAAGAAAGGTGCAGGAAGGCCAGGGCTACTATGTAGGTGGGTCTAAGAACTTGGGGGACCTGAGGCTCAAAGATAATCAGATTCTCCCTCTGCCTCTTCAGGCTTGACTGCTTTACTTCTCTCCACAGACTTAAATTATTTAATTCCTGAATATCACATTAGTTAAAACCACTTAGAACTTTTCTTGACAGACTCTCTGTTCCTAGCTTGAAAATCTAGTGGAAGAGATTCTTTATGTGTCCAGAGGACAAGGTAATATAAGATCATGGCAACTTCATAAGAATCCTGTTGATTACCTAGGAAGAAGAGCAGTTCACAGAAGGAGTTATGTGTGAAGTTATTTGTGAAGTGTTAGCTGTTTCTAATGAGGATTCAGCAAGGGAGGAATTTATACAGGACACACAGTAAGACATTACTAAATATCGAGCTGTTTTACTGTTTATAAATGTTTTAGAACATTTTGTAGTATTGGGCTTTCATTTGTATTGAAGATGGAATAGGAACATTTCTGGTTAAAATGCCCGGGAGATTGGTTGTTGGATGAAATAGTGAATGAAGTGCACCAAGGACCAGTTCTTTCTTTGTATATATGTGTATACATATGTATAGTTATCTTTAGATTTTGATGCAGAGTTTTATTCTGATATTTTTCTGAAATATAGTAATGTTCTGTCAGCATTTACCAGTCTCCATCCTTCCATGCAACTTAGCATTCATTCCCTTATCCAGCTAACCAACAACTCTGAGTAATTACTGTCTCCTGAGGTACTGTTCTGGACCTCAAGGATTCAACAGTGAAGAGGACAAGGTCCCAGTTTTTACAACTTTTGTCCCATGTCTTTAGTTTTCTTTTCATCTGTTGTGTTCTTGTTCCATCTTTTCTTTAATATCTCAAGCATAGTTACTCTAAGTTCCTCAATATTAATTCCAGCATATGGATTATCTCTGGGTCTGTTTCCATTGTCTCTCTCTTTATTACTGGTCACTTTTTCTTGCTTCACATGCTTAGTAAGTTTATGTATGTCATGCTTTGTGGATGATGTGTTGTAGAGACTGAAATAGGAGTCTTCCTCTAAAGAGTATTTCATGCTGGTTGGCAGTTAAAATACTGGCAGATCACCATGATCTAGTCTAAACTTGGTTTTTAGGCTTTATTAGGGTGGGCCCATTTTAGTTTTACCCATAATGCCTAGAGTGGGATCCTTAGTCCATAGGGCTGACAGAACTGAAAGCCCTGGTGTTCACCAAGGTTACTGTAGTCTGTCCAGCCTAAACGGCAACCTGTCTCCCCAACACTGTATGGCTTCTGAAATGTCTGTGCAGTGTCTGCTAGGTCTCCTGGAGTTAAACCTTGTGCATATGCAGCTTAGGCATTGGCTAAGGACCTGAAAGGATTTTTTTAATGCCTATTTTTAGGTTGTCTTCTTCACTGCAGTTCCCTCCAATCCTGGACCCTCCTCAAATTCCAGTCTTTTGACTCTAGTCCTCATTCCACCTTCCCAGTTAGATACTGCCTTCTGCTTGGGTTTTATTTTTCTGCACTATGTTTTGGAAAGTCATCTCAGGAAGGAAGCCAGGTGAATGTAGGTCTCACCTTGTGCTTATCCTTTTCTTGAAAATGTGGCCTTCTGTTAATTTTGTTCAGTGTCTGTAAACTGTTGTTTTTATATATTGTAGCCAGTTTTGTAATTGTCTACAGCTGGTGGTAAGCTGGTGGTGCCTTACAGCTGGGTTATAAATCTAAATCTCCCTGAGAATTCAAGAGGTTCTCAACAAAATTACATCAGTTTATTGTAAGCTTAAATGCCAGAAAGTACTTTAGTATGAGATTGTAGTATCATGAAGTCTAATACCCAGTACTCAATGACAGTATCACAACCTCATGAGGATTGGCCAGTCACTGCTTTCCCTATTTAAACATTGGTTTCTAGGGGTGCTTGGTTGGCTCAATCAGTAGAGCATGTGATTCTTGAACTCGGGTTGTGAGTTGAAGCCCCACATTGGGTGCAGTGTTTACAATAAAAAAAAAAAAGTACTTCTAATAGAGTTGGAGGCAGCTTACAATGAAAGATGAAGATGCCATATATTAGTATATGAGTTATACAGCGAAGTATTTCAAGATTTAGGAGCTTAAAATAACACACATTTGTTTTCTTACAATTTCTGTGAGGCAGGAATAAGGGCATGGCTTAGGTGGTCCTTTGCTACAGGGTCTCAAGACTGATGTCAAGGTGTCATCTGGGGTTGCAGTACTCTTTGAAGGTTCCACTGGGGCAGGAGCTACTTCCAAGCTCGCTCACATGGTTGATGGTAGGATTTAATTTCTTGAAGACTCTGTGATCAGCTTTTGGATTCAGCTCTTGGCAAACTACCCTCAGTTTTTTCCATGTGAGCCTTTCCGTAGGGCAGTTCACAACAGGACTGTTGGCTTCATTAAAGTGAGCATGAGAGAGAAAGTGCTACCAAGCTGAAAGTGGGAGTCTTTTGTAAACTAATCGTCTGAATCAATAAAGAATATCAAGAAAATACAATTCTGTGGGACTCTACCAAACTAATAAGCTGCACAGCAAAGGAAATCATTGACAAAATGAATGGGAGAAAATATTTTCAAATTATACATCTGATAAGGTGTTAATGCCTAAAATATATAAAGAATTAATATAACTCAATAGCAGAAAAATCAAACATCCAATTAAAAAATGGGCTGAGGATCTGAGTAGACATTATTCTTTTTTTTTTTTTAAGATTTTATTTATTTATTAGAGAGAGAAAGAGCATGAGTGGAGGAGGCAACAAACGGAAAAGCAGGATACCCTGATGAGCAGGGAGCCCAACTCAGGACTCAATCCCAGGACCCTGGGATCATGACCTGAACTGAAGGCAGACACTTAACTGACTAAGCCACCCAATGCCCCAAATAGACATTTTTCCACAGGAGACATGCAGATGGCCAATTGGTACAGGAAAAGATACTTAACATCACTGATATCAGGGAGATAGATGCACATCAAAACCACAGTGAGATACCATTTTACCCATATTAGAACGGCTAATATAAAAAAGGCTAGAAATGACAGTTGTTGGCTAGGATGTAAAGAGAAGAGAACCCTTGTGCACTGTTGGTGGGAATGCAAATTGGAGCAGCCACTATGGAAAATAATATGGAAGTTCCTCAAAAAAAAAAAGGTAAGAATGGACCTACCTTATGATCCAGCAGTTCCACTTCTGGGTGTTTGAAGAAAATGAAAACACTAACTTAAAAAATTATATGGTGCGGCACCTGGGTGGCTCAGTTGGTTAAAGCCTCTGCCTTCAGCTCAGGTCATGATCCCAGGGTCCTGGGATCGGCCCCACATTGGGCTCTCTGCTCCGCGGGGAGTCTGCTTCCTCCTCTCTCTCTGCCTGCCTCTCTGCCTAGTTGTGATTTCTCTCTGTCAAATAAATAAAATGTTAAAAAAAAAATTTAAAAAGAAGTTATATGGATCCTATGTTCTTTGAAGCATTATTCATAATAGCCAAGATATGGAAACAACCTAAGTTTCCCTTGCTGGATGAATGGATAAAGATGTGGTATTTATACAGTGGGATATTATTCAGCCACACACACACACACACACACACACACACACACACACACACACACACAATGAAATCTTCTCATTTATGGCAAAATGAATGGACATAGAGAACATTATGTGATATGAGGTAAGAGAAAGACAGACATGTGATTTTACTTACATATGGAACTTAAAAGGCAAAAACGAAAAACAAGCTCATAGAGTGGATTGGGAGTTGCCTTAGGTGATGGTGAGGGGTGGTCGGAAAGTACAAACTTGTGGTTATAAATAAGTCCTAGGGTAGAATGTACAGCATGGTGACTGTTGCTGATAATACTGTTTGTGTATTTGAAAGTTGCAAAGATAGTATATCTTAAAAATCTTCATCTGAAGAAAAAAGTTTTGGGGCATCTTGATGGCTCAGTTGGTTAAGTGACTATTGATTTTGGCTCAGGTCATGATCTCAGGGTCATGAGGTTAAGCCCCACGTTGAGCCTGTTTAAGATTCTCTCTCCTGCAGCTCCCCACCTCTTAAAAAAAAAAAAGTTTTTTTTTGTAATAATGTATGGTGTATGATGTTAAATATAAATAGACTTATTGTGGTCATTTTGCAGTATACACAAATAACAAATCATGTACACCTGAAACTAATATAATGTTACGTGTCAACTATACTTGAATTAAAAAAGAAAATAGCCTGTAAGAAGCAGCTACTAATGATTAGTTAATTGTAATGTATTAGAATGAAAAAGATAATTAGGACAGAAAACACAGATTTTTATTTTGAAGTATAGTTGACATAGTGTTATATATTATTTTCAGGTGTACAATGTACTGATTTAATAATTCTGTACATTACTCAGTGCTCACCAAAGTTACCATATGTTATTAAAGTGCTATTGACTATATTCTCTGTGCTGCACTTTTCATCTCTTACTTATTTTATTTTATTTATTTTTTCTTCTTTTTTATTGAGGTATAATTGACATAAAATATATTAGTTTCATGTATACACCATACTGATTTGATATTTTAAGCATCGCAAATTGATCCTTACGAGTCTAGTTATCCGTTACTTATTTTATAAGTGGAAGTTTGTATCTCTTAATCCCTTACACCTATTTGGTTCATCAACCTACCCCTCTTCCCTCTGGCAACCACCAGTCCTCTGTGTTTGTGTCTGTTTCTGTTTTGTTGTTTTGGAAAACACTGATTTTTATGAAAGATTTATACACTTATGAGAAATCTGGAGGGTTAAAACAGACAAAAAATTGAGCTCATTTATTTACCAGCAAGGGAGATGAAAATGGGTTAATGGAGTTGAAGCTCTTGAACAGTGTTATATTGCCTTTTCTGCCTAACAGTTTCCTGGCCGGTACTGATACTTTCAGAAAAAGATAAATAAAATATAAGTTTAATTTGTTTTGTTCAGTAGCCAAAATAGATGCATTCTTGGTTTAAACATTTTTTGAATAACTAGTGAATCCACTCAAAAAGACCTGGAGTGTCTTTTATCCTTTCTTAATGAATATGAAATATTGAGTTAAAGCCTTTTCCATAAATCAGTGCATCTTGAAATACTTGGCAAAAAACCCCCAAGTTATCCGAATTAAAATCTGTCATTGCCCAGACTGCTTTTAGAATCTCTCAACAAATATTTCCATTTCAGTTGCTTCTTGTTCCCGTTTTATTTTGAATTACCAAAGAAACTTTATTTATAGACTTAGTATGTTTAATGGCTGTGATTCTGCCAAGAAGAATATTTAAAGGGATCAATTTTAGGGGCACCTGGGTGGCTCAGTGGGTTAAAGCCTCTGCCTTCGGCTCAGGTCATAATCCCTGGGATCCTGGGTCGGATAGAGCCCTGCAATGGGCTGTCTGCTTAGCAGGGAACCTGCTTCCTCCTCCCTCTCTCTCTGCCTGCCTCTCTGTCTACTTGTGATCTCTGTCAAATAAATAAATAAAATCTTTTAAAAAAAATAAAGAGATCAGTTTTCAATTAGAGGGATCTTGGGCCGCTGCCATCGGCTCGGGTCGTGGTTCCAGGGTCCTGGGATTGAGTCCCGCATCGGGCTCTCTGCTCAGCGGCGAGCCTGCTTCCCTCTCTCTCTCTCTCTGCCTGCCTCTCTGTCTACTTGTGATCTTTCTCTGTCAGATAAATAAATAAAATCTTTTAAAAAAAAATAAGTATTGGGGTGCTTGGGTGGCTTAGTTGGTTAAGCATCTGACTGTTGATCTCGGGGTCATGAGTTCAAGCCCCATGATGGATCCTACTTAAACAAAATAGGAAGTATTACCAAAATAAATTTCCTGTAATATCTTCAGTTAAAAAAAAAAAATCAGTTTAGTCTCTTCCAACTACATTGTGAACTTGATGGCAAGTACCACCAAGGGTTCTGTGGTCTTTTAACTAGTTTAATTTTAAAAATACTCTCATTTTAGAGATGGGAAAACTCAGGCAGAAAATTAGGAAAGTGAATTTCATGTGTCTAGTAATTGGTCAAGCTGAGATTTGAACCTAGGCAGTCACTTTCTGTACAGAGTCTGGGCTTGCTAGGTGTCTAACAAGAACTTAGTAGGATCTGTATTTTTTTTTTTTAATAGGGAATTTGATTGCTGTGGTGTCAAATAACCTAGAGTAGGTGTATGTTTTTATTTATTTATTTAAAGATTTTATTTATTTGACAGAGATTACGAGTAGGCAGAGGCAGGCAGAGGCAGAGAGAGGCAGGGGTGGGTGGGGGGAGAGGGATGGGGGCAGCAGACTTCCTTACTGAGTAGAGAGCGGGGCTCGATCCCAGGACCCTGGGATCATGACCTGAGCGAAAGGCAGAGGCTTTAACCCACTGAGCCACCCAGGCGCCCTTGGTGTATGTTTTTAAATGAGCTGTAAGTCCTGAATTGGCAGAGTGACCAGAGATTAGACTTTACATGAGGAGGTTTTAGTGAATGTAGGAGGGGTAAGAGACCCTGTTTTCACCACTTGAGAACTTTTTGTTTCTTTGGTGTTCAAGAAGCAATTCATTCTGTTACTTTGGAGCTTGAAGTTGAATTAGGAAGCTTCATAAATATAATACAACATAGAAAGTGGTTAATGTCATCAGAGACACAGATCATAGACACATAGTGTCAGAGTGAGGTGACCTAAGAGATCATCTCATCCCTGCTTCTCAGTGTGTCCAGGAGCCACCTGTGCTTCACCTGCACCTGCTCTAGACCAGTGGAATTAGTCTGCGTTTTAACCAGATTCCCAGGTGGTTTGTATTCCATTAAAACTTGAAGCACTAATCTGTTCCATGTCTATCACTTCATAGAGTCTGAAGGATGACGTAATTTAACTAGTTAGTGGTAACGCCTAGACTTGAGCCCAGAGCCCTGGGTTCATGGTAGGGATGGATCTGTACTTAGCCATAGTTAGGAGGTACTTTGAAATTTCAGAGCAGGTTTGTCTCTTATGTATGGCTTCTTGCAAAGCTCAGAAAGGTTAAGGCACCTGCAGATTGACCCCTTTCTTTGTTTTTCATTTACTGCCTAGAGTCTTGTGCCACTTGCTTTAACTATATTATCAGAACACATTACTTAGAGAAATTGTGTTGATTATAACTTATCTTTGTTCATGTAGATTCTTTTCCCAAAAGATCTGTACCACTTCTGGGTACTATAAAATACTCCTGGTTCAGAACATATTTTTTTTTTAATTTTTTATTTATTTCTTATTTTTTATAAACATACAATGTATTTTTATCCCCAGGGGTACAGGTCTGTGAATCGCCAGGTTTACACACTTCACAGCACTTACCATAGCACATACCCTCCCCAATGTCCATAACCCCACTCCCCCGTCCAACCCCCACACCCCCCAGCAACCTTCAGTTTGTTTTGTGAGATTAAGAGTCACTTATGGTTTGTCTCCCTCCCGGTCCCATCTCGTTTCATTTATTCTTCTCCTGTCCCCTAACCCCCCATGTTGCATCTCCACGTCCTCATATCAGGGAGATCATATGATAGTGGAACATATTTTTTTTGCTCAGCTAAAAGTATTTTAATCCCTTAGCCATTTCTTTTACCTGTTATTATTTTCAGGAATAAATTGAGAATTAGGAGGAAAGTTTTATTATTATTTGAGGAATAAAAAATCTCTGAAATAGTTGAAATGAATGATCCTGCTTTTAAAGAGTGTTGCTGGGTCTTCCTTACAAAAATAGAAGGGAAAATGTAAACAGCAAGCATTGCTGAGTGCTGTTTTCTACTTTTGTTTTCACCTCTGTTTTACATTGAGCATGATTTGCAAACATGCCCAGAATATTTCTAATCTCAGTTGCAAAACTGAATTCTCTGAAGTGTTTTTTGAGGCATCTGTGGCACAGTTTTTTTTTTTTAATTTTATTTTTTTAAAAGATTTTATTTATTTATTTATTTGACAGAGAGAGAGAGAGAGAGAGACAGTGAAAGAAGCAACACAAGCAGAGGGAGTGGGAGAGGGAGAAGCAGGCTTGCCCCTGAGCAGGGAGCCCGATGCAGGGCTCAATCACAGGACCCCGGGATCATGACCTGAGCGGAAGGCAGATGCTTAACGACTGAGCCACCCAGGCGCCCCTGTGGCACAGTTTTTGAAAAGCATTCAAGATAAATCACTTTACACCTGACAGAACAGATTTGCTTTTTGTCTTCTTAAAACATTGAGGAAAAGGGGCACCTGACTGGCTCTGTTGGAAGAGCATGTGATTGTTGATTTTGGGGTTGTGAGTTCAAGCTCCACATTGGCTATAGAGATTACTAAAGAAATGAAGTTGAACCAATTTTTTTTTTTTAATTGTGGTTAAGTACACATAGCATACAATTTACTCTCTTTATCATTTTTTAAGTACATAGTAGCAAGTATATTCACTTGTTGTGCAGCAGGTCTCCAGAACTTTTCACCTTGCAAAACTGAAACTACACCTTCAGCAACTGCTCAGTTTTCTCTTCTGCCACCCTCAGCAACCATTTCACTTTGTTTTTATGAGTCTGACCGCATTAGATACTCATATAAATGGGATCATACAGTATTTATCTTTTTGTAACTGCTTATTTTATTATTATTAATAGGATAATATATAGGATATATAATAGGATAATATAATAGGATAATAATAGGATTAATAGGATATATATTATTATTAATAGGATATTATTATAATGTCCTCGTTGTAGCATGTGTCAGAAGTTACTTCCTTTGCAAGGCTGAATACGAATTCCTCTGTGTGTGTGTGTGTGTGTGTGTGTGTGTGTGTGTGTACACACACACGTGCATGGATGCCACGTTTTGTTCCTCCATTGATCTATTGATGCACATTTGGGTTGATTCTACCTTTTGACTGTTCTGGCTAATGCTGCTGTGAATGTGTGTAGGGTGCTTTTCACTTTTTTTCTCAAGAAGCTTTGCTAAATATTTGTGTGTTAATGTGAGGAAAACTACACTAGTTAGAAGAATTGGATTGATCATTTCTGTCTGTCTTCTTGCCTGCTAATGTATAACCTTAGGTAAGATATGTGGCCCTGGGGAGTCTGCTGGGCCTCCTTATATCAGAAAGAGAGTCTTGTAAAGTTGCAGGAATTTTTTTTTTTTAAGATTTTATTTATTTATTCATGAGAGACAGAGAGAGAGGCAGAGGGAGAAGCAGGCCTCCCAGGGAGCAGGGAGCCCAATGTGGGACTCGTCCCAGGACTCTGGAATCATGATCTGAAATGAAGGCAGACACTTAAACAACTGAACCACCCAGGCACCCATTTGTAGGCATTCTTAAAGTGTAGCACAGATTCAAAGATACCAATGTCTACTTACTAATCCATTTTCCTTTATTTCTTTTAGTCATTTGCTTTCGGGAGTTTTGAGTTTATCTTTGTTGTTTTGGTCAGTGGTTCTTGAGAAAGAAATCACTAATATTAAATATTTGTATAGTTAATTCAGCTGTACAGTGTACAAATTTTTATCTTAATAACAGTCACTGTAATGTTGGAAGGGAAGAATGAGTTGATATAAGAGAAGCTTGACTTTTCTATAAGTAATTTCCTGATTAGTTGTTGAATGGTACAAACTAGTGAAAGATCTGCAAGATGATTTTTGTTTTGAAAGGAGGTTGTTAAAAATCAAGTAAATATACATTTTAGATAACAATCTGTGATTGAACTCTTCATTAATCTCTGAAGAGTGGAAAAATGTGAGTCACTGAAGGAATTAAGTGCCTGGTGTGAAACTTAATGGTTTATGGGTAGAGTTGAGAAAAGTTGCCAGTCCTTTCAGCTCAAAGAGCTATCCACTAGATTTCTCACCGATACAGCCGTAGTGGTTTGCTATATGGCAAAAAGGGGTATCATTTATCTTGTCAAAAAATTTTTTTTAAAGCCAAGTCTTTTTATAATTTAGAGGAATTTTGGAATGTTTGTCTTCTAGGCTCATCAACAGAGCAGACGAGCAGATCGTTTATTAGCTGCAGGGAAATACGAAGAGGCTATTTCTTGTCACAAAAAGGCTTCAGGTGAGTATTTTTCTAAAGAAATACTGAGTCTAAAACTGGAGGGCAGTTTCTTTTCTCCAGCGTCTCTCAGCAGTTTATTCAGAACGAAAGTCACAATAGTAATGATGTGTTGTTGCCCTGCATACACAGGGTTGACACTACTGGCCCATGAGAACATTGGTGTGGATTACTTTCCAGTGAGTATGTTGGATTTCCCAGTTCTTCCTAACCTAGTCTTCCTAAACCATGAAGGTTGTGTATGCCATATTATTGGTAAATGACTCTGGACACAGGTTTCTGAATCCAGAGATTCCCTTTTGTTTGTTTATTATTTTGTGAGTAAAGTGATGAATGAAGTTTATTAAGTGAAGATATAGGAAAAACTCTCAAGAGTGAGAGGGGTCCTGACAGGGTTGCCCTGAATCCAAAGATTCCTAAAGGTAAACGTGCTTGCAAGAAGTCTACCTGTTTATCTTAGTTGTTAGGGAAAATGGATTTCAAACAGTTAGCTATTTTGGGTTATGAAAGTAATTAATTTTAACCAATCAGTTATCACTGAATTTCTGTTTTCTAAGATGCTGATGACGCTCTTTCTTTAGCTTCTTTCTGAGTATTTCATCTGTACATGGTATCTGCTGATGATTGCTTTCTTTTCAGTGTGAAATTTAGGATTAATAACTTGTCATCCAACAGTTATTTTATCACAGTCAGTTGCACAGTTCAGCATATGTTGAACTCAGAAAAAGATCTTTGGGGTCTGTTTTGTAAAGACTGGTTTCTCTTGGCTGGTTAACAAACCTAGAAGCTTTGGGGAGGGAGTGTTTTACTCATGCTGCATTTGAAATAGGCCACCTTTCTTAGAGCAAGTCCTGTAGTCTTTCTGGTGGAGGAAGACACTATTTTTTTCCTTCTAGGCTGCTGTGTTGATTAAAGCCATGTTGTTTCTTGGCAGAGTGTACCCCTCCAGTGTTGCCTTAGTGCTGAAATACAGACCACACAGTGGACTCTGCTTTGAATAAGTTCTTTTATGTCAGTGATTTTTGCCTACACACCCATGATTTTCAGAGAAAATTTCAGGCCTTGTTTTTAAAGAATAAGTTTTGCCACTGAAGTGTATCCCTTCAGCAGTAGGGCTGAGTGCATAATACATACCCTGTAAGTCTTTGTGAATAAATTTTTATGGTGAGTTTTATGGAGAGCTTTTATACAAAATTAAACTTGGCAGCTCGTACTCTTTAAATCTTTCATAAACCATATTTTGTTGTGAATCAAATTGTTAAATTTATAGTCACCTCACAGAAAAGACAATGTACTACACTGTTTAAAAAAAAACAGTGTTGTGTGGTATGCCTGGGTGGCCCAGTTGGTTAAGTATTTGTCTTCAGCTCAAGTCATGTGGGATTGAGCTCTGCATTGGGCTCCCTGCTCAGCGGGGAGCCTGCTTCTCCCACAGTTGTGTGTGCTCTCTGTCAAATGAATAAATAAAATATTATTTATTTATTTTAATTTAATTTTATTTTAAGATTTTATTTATTTGACAGAGATCACAAGTAGGCAGAGAGGCAGGCAGAGAGAGAGAGAGGAAGGGAAGCAGGCTCCCCGCTGAGCAGAGAGCCCAATGTGGGGCTCGATCCCAGGACCCTGAGATCATGACCTGAGCCGAAGGCAGAGGCTTTGACCCACTGAGCCACCCAGGTGCCCCAATAAAATACTATTTAAAAATGTTGTGGATGAATGCCACTGACATAATAACTTTGATTAAATAACCCACGGTGGTTGTGGTTACATGTATATAAAAAATAATAGTGGAGGGGGGCCTGGGTGGCTCAGTGGGTTAAAGCCTCTGCCTTCAGCTCAGGTCATGATCCCGGGGTCCTGGGATCGAGCCCCACATCGGGCTCTCTGCTCCGCGGAGAGCCTGCTTCCTCCTCTCTCTCTGCCTGCCTCTCTGCCTAGTTGTGATTTCTCTCTGTCAAATAAATAAAATATTTAAAAAAATATATAATACAGTGGAGTGACCAGCATATATTGTGCATTGAGCAGTAGGAGATTCTGAGTATATAAAAGGTAGGAAGGTCTCCTTCATTCCTAACCTTCATCCCTGTCTTTATCTGAGGAGTTAAGACTGATGTTGGGCTTTACACGCCTCTCTACTTTCTCAGTATCTGTATTCTGCGACATCTCAAGGAGTAGTAGAAAAGATAAAGGCAGCCTTTTGGACCCCATTAGCTCTAATTAGGGAGGTAGAATTTAAGTGTGATTAGTTAATCCCACTGAGCTGATTTGATTTGGAGTTCAGACTTGGTTAAAAATAGCCTCGTGTTTTAGAGTGGAGTTGTGAATGTAGTGCTAGTTTGAAAATTGATGTGGTTAAGGGCGCCTGGGTGGCTCAGTGGGTTAGAATTCTTGGCTTGTAGTCTTACGCAGTCCACTTCCCTAAGTGGGTTTTGTTTTTTTCACAAATAACGAAAAGGGCAAATTTTATTTTATTTATAAATAAATTTATATTTTGTTTTTAAGTGAACTCTACACTGAACATGGGGCTGTAGCTTAAAATCCTGAGATGAAGAGTCAAAAATAGTACTGACTGAGCCAGCCAAGTACACCTTAAAGCCCAAATTTTATTTTACTTTCAAGTTTTTTTCAAAGATTTTATTTATTTGTAAGAGAGAGCGAGCAAGCGAGCACAAGCAGGGGGAGAGCGGGGAGAGGGGGAAGCAGGCCTTCTGCTGAGCAAGGAGCCCAATGCGGGACCTGATCCCAAGACCCTGGGATGCGACCTGAGCTGAAGGCTGACGCTCAACTGACTGAACCACACAGGTGTCCCAAGACCCAGATTTTAAATTGAAGTGTGGGACGTTCTTTAAGTGACAGTATGACTTTTGTTGATCCTTTTGCACTTTGAAAACTCGGTGTCTTTGGGTATCCTCTGCTGTCATATTACGTTTCAAGGTTCTACAGGGGAGGTCCAGTTGGTCTAAGCTTGGTTTTTCGAAACTTCCATTTGTTTATAAAGTGAATTTAAAGCAAACTGTAGTTCGCATAGGGACACAAATGTATGCAGACATAATAGGAAGTTTAGGAAGTTCATCCACACTATATCAGAGTAGTAGATGGAATGTCTCAACAACCTTAAACATGAAGAAAAAAGAAACGGTCTATATGTAGCTATTCAGACTTACTAAGAATAAAAGGCAGAAAAGTTGAGGATAAAAAATGTAAGTATGGCTAGAGCAAAGGCTATAGAACCAACTATTTTCTGTTGGGGAGAGACCATCCAGTTAATTCTGTATCATAAAGACTGGTGGAACCTGGCAGACAACAAAATCATTAAAATATTTGAATTAAGACGACAGAAACATTGCATTGTAATATCTGCAAGAAGGCAAAAAGGAACTTAATGTAGGGATGAGAGATACTGAAAAGTTTATAGTAAGCAAGAAATAAACAAAATGGAGACTGTGTGCGATCTATTATTATAATACTTGTCATATACTCTTCTGTTCCAGATAGTATATAAAAGGCCTTAGGGAGGAATACAGCAAAATATAAAATGTAATTAAAAATAAGCAGATGAGGAATCCACAGAAGGATAAAACAAGGAGTGCCAGGAAGCATAGTTCACAAAATGCACCATGAGTTCTTGCTTATTTGATAGAAGGAGAACTGGGCTTTGAGCTTTCTAGAGGATATCTGAGAGAGGAAAACTAGGGATTTTTATGGTGACTTTTTAAATCCAAGTCAATTAAGTCACCCAGGAACTGATCCTAAGGTCAGAGAGAAGTTGATTGAATTACTGACCATTTATGGTCTTCATAAAAGACATTATAATATCCTCAACAACTTGCTTACAATAAATAAGTCAGCAAGTTCTTATGGCTCTTAACTACCTGATTCATGGTGGGTTGATGGGATAGCTTAGAAGTAATTCAATAAAAGTTCCGTAGGAGGCCAAAATGATAATAATCCAGGTATTCATGTGGGTAAAAAGACACTATTAATCAGTCTTTTGATATTTTTGTGATCAAAATGAGTAATAGGGTTTTGATAGGTTCTTGTTTCATTTTAATCCTTCCTGATTCTATATTTCTGATTAGGCTATCTGTACTTTCTTAATTATGAAGTCTATAAGGATTTTGAAGAACAGATCCCTTCAGGGTGGGTAGAGAGTAACTACAGTTGGTTACCACTGACTTCTTCTTGGAGAAGTTAAGAATCCTGTCTTCAAATCCCTACCTCATTTCTTTTCAGGAACAGGATAACCATTTAGCAGAATTGCTTCTAAAACCAGTTCTTTTTGTCATAGGAGTACTTAAACTCTTCCTTTGACCTGTTGATTATAAGATTATGATACTCATATTAATATGCCTTTTTTTTTTTTTTTAAACCAGCATACCTTTCTGAAGCCATGAAGCTCACACAGTCTGAGCAGGTGAGATAGTTTCTTAATATTTTTGTGGTAAGGGTTAGAAGGATTTTCTTATGGGGACTTGAACTGTATATAAAATAAAATACTGTGCCCCTCTCAGAACACGGTAGTCCAAAATACATACGATGGAAAAGAGAAGAGTACTTCAGAAATTAAAACTCAGTGAACTGCTGTCAGTGTCCCAGACATGGCATGCAGAAACTTCTATTTTCTCTTTGTTACTCCTAGATCTCGGGTCACTAAATGTGTTCCATAGAGACTTCTGGGGCCTTTCCTGAGCATTGACTCATGGAGAGTGAGCAGATCTGGTCAATGGGAAACCATTTGGCCTCCCCTTTGCATGCCAAAAATAATTTAAATCTGAATTTGTCTTTTCCTGAATTCCGAAGCAGTTCTGGTACCTTTAAATTTTGTTTCCCTGATGGCTTTAAATTTCTTCTGTGTTTGGGGATGGCCTACCTAGATTTTGAAAATACCTTTATCCAAAGATGATTTTCTGATTATAAAAGTGACAGGGTACCTAGGAGATACTCAGTAGTGTTTGTCTAATTGAATTAAAGAGATCCTTTCTGTAAGAGGATATCAGTGGGCAGGGAAAAAATACCACTTTCTCAGAGTGAACCAAGAGAACCTAAAGTTACGTTCTATTCTATGCTCTTCCCCTTGAATGTATAGAACTGCTCATGTTAGCCATGTAATATAAACGTACACTGAACCTCCTTAACCCCATTAATAAAAAGGGATTTTAGCTGGGGCGCCTGGGTGGCTCAGTCAGTTACGTGTCTGACTTTTTTTTTTTTTTAAGATTTTATTTATTTGTCAGAGCACAAGCAAGGGGAGCAGCAGGCAGAGGAAGAAGCAGTTTCCCTTCTGAGCAAGAAGGCTGACCTGGGACTCGATCCCAGGACCTCAGGATCATGACCTGAGCCAGAGGCAGACACTTAACCTACTAAGCCACCCAGGTGTCCCTAAAGGTCTGACTCTTGATTTCAGCTCAAGTCATGCTCTCAGGGTCCTGGGATTGAGCCCCACTCTGGGCTCCGCACTCAGCCTGAAATCTGCGCAGAGATGCTCTCTCTCCTTCTTCTCCTTCTCCCTTGCTCTCTAAATCTCTCTCTCTCTAATAATTAAAATAAATCTCTGAAAAGATCTTAACTAGTTGTAGAATGAATGTTTAAAGAGGAAAGTTTTCTACTTTTCAGCTAAGTACAAATGACATTTCAAAAAAAGTACTTAACATGTTGATTTGGAAAGGACTTCTGACTTTCTGAGTGAATGGGGTTTTGTTTATGAATTAAAACGAAATAGCTTATCTAAGGTAGAAAGGCCCAATTATTTTGTTTTTACTTTTTTGTTTAAAAAATTTTAAAACCTAGCAGAATAGAATTCTAATTGAATCACATTATCATTATTTTTTAGACCATTGTTTTTCTCACTTAGAACTTTTTAAAAGCACCCAGTAAATATTGTTAACAGAATACCAGATAGTATTTTAAACAAAATATTAAAGCTTTTTGGTGTATACTCTACTATGAATATGTTACCTTTACAAGTAGAAAATTGTTAAATTTTCTACAAATACTCATTGACAAAAAACACAGTATAGAAAATGTGGAAAATACATATTATGGAGTCTTTTTTTTTTTTTTTAAAGATTTTTTTAAATTTATTTATTTGACAGAGAGAGACCACAAGTAGACAGAGAGGCAGGCAGAGAGAGAGAGGGAAGCAGGCTCACCGCCGAGCAGAGAGCCCGATGCGGGACTCGATCCCAGGACCTTGACATCATGACCTGAGCCGAAGGCAGCGGCTTAACCCACTGAGCCACCCAGACGCCCCCATATTGTTGAGTCTTAAACAACTTTAGGCTTAGCTGTGCCAGCTTCCTAAATAGTAGAAAATCTGCCTGTAGCTTTTGCCAAACTTAATTACTAATAGTCTGCTATTGACTAGAAACCTTAACGATAACATAAACAGTTGTTTGCACATATTGTGTATGTTGTATAATTATATACTGTATCCTTATTACAAACATATGCTAGAAAAAAAATACTAAAATCACAAGGAAGAGAAAATAAGTTGAGTACTGTCTTGTATTTGTTGACATAGTAAGTTTCTGTTGTCTACAAGATCAATTGTCGTTCCTGCCAACATCAGGACTGTAGGTGTTATATGTGTTACTGACACGAGACATCAAAAATGAAAATGTGAAAAAAACTCATTTATTTACACGTATAACAATTCTTGCACTGATAACTAAGAAGCGGCAATATGATTGCTTTATGGTAGACTAGCCTGAATACTAATGTATGAATCATTCACTATAGAATGCTTATGGTGTTTAGTATTACAGTGGTATTGGAAACATTGTTACATTTTAACCTGTGATGGTAGGCTAACATGCGGTTTCTCCCATTTATGGGAGAGGTGTACTGAATGGTAATGTAACTCTTTTAAAGCAAAGGCATAAAATGGTAAGAAAACATTATGCCCATGTAAAGACTGCTTCCACACAAGTCTTGCATTTGGTGTCAGACACAATGAGTGCTTCAGCGATGAGGACAGAAACTGTTCATACAGTTCTTCCTGCATAGTTACTAGATTTTCACATGAAGCTGCTCACACAAAGGTTAATTCGTTAACTGTATGGCATGGTGATGAGTTACTACTCTTCATTAAGTGGAAGGAGAGCATAAGGTTTTTGCATTACCATCAAAAGTTTTTGTTTTTGTTTTTTTTTAAGATTTTGTTTATTTATTTGACAGAGAGTCAGCGAGAGAGGGAACACAAGCAGGGAGAGTAGGAGACGGAGAAGCAGTCTCTCTGGTGACCAGGGAGCCCGATGTAGGGCTCCATCCCAGGATCCTGGGATCATGACCTGAGCCAAAGGCAGACACTTAACTGACTGAGCCAGCTGGGCACCCTGGTTTGGTTTTGTTTTGTTTTTTATTTTTTTAAAAAAGATTTATTTATTTATTTGACAGAGATCACAAGTAAGCAGAGAGGCAGGCAGAGAGAGAGGAAGGGAAGCAGGCTCCTTACTAAGCAGAGAGCCTGATGCAGGGCTCAATCCCAGGACCCTAAGATCATGACCTGAGCCGAAGGTAGAGGCTTTAAAAACCCACTGAGACATCCAGGTGCCCCTTGTTCTGTTGTTGTTGTTGTTGTTGTTTTTTAAGATTTTATTTATTTATTTGACAGAGAGAGATCACAAGTAGACAGAGAGGCAGGCAGAGAGAGAGAGAGGGAAGCAGGCTTCCTGCTGAGCAGAGAGCCCGATGTGGGACTTGATCCCAGGACCCTGAGATCATGACCCGAGCCGAAGGCAGCGGCTTAACCCACCGAGCCACCCAGGCGCCCCTTGTTTTGTTTTTTTAATAGGTACTTATTTGTTCACAAATGAGGTTGGCTGAGCTCAGCTGACCAGTTGTGGGTTGGGGGTAGTGGGCAGCTCTCGTGTAGTCAGAAGGTGGCAGCTGATGATATCTCCGAGGTGGCTTCTTTCCGGTGGCTGGGCTGGGGAGACTGACAGGGCCTGAGACAGGCAGAGCTCCTCAGGTAGCACAGCATTGATGTCCTTCTCTACCTCCCCCTCCTCTTCTCTCTGGTCTCTGTAATCTGGCCACGTGGCAGTTGAAGTTTCCCAGCATGATCCCTCCTGCTCTGTTCCTTGAATTGACCACAAAGGCCCACCCAGGTTTGAGGGGAGGGGTATCAGACTCTGTCTCTTGACTTTTTTTTTTAGATTTTATTTATTTATTTGACAGAGAAAGAAAGCACAAGTGAGGAGAAGCAGTGTCCCCCCTGAGCAGGGAGCCCAGTGCGGGGCGGGGTGGATCCCAGGACCCCTAGCACTCCCAGATCATGACTCCAGCTGAAGGCAGACTGCCAACGACTGAGCCACGCATGGGTCCCCTCTTTACATGTTTTAAAACCACCACACTGGGTCTGTACTGCCCTGGTTGGTCCATACCTCAGCTTTGCCTTTTCGCTATGTGACCTTGAGCGTGTTCCTGAGAGTGTCTTCAGCTGTCATTTATTTGTTTGTTTGTTTATAAGTTTGGTTGATAATACAGTGTTACATTAGTTTCGGGTGCACAACATAGTGATTTGACAGTTCTGTGTATTCAGTGCTGACCATAAGTATAGTCCTAGTCTCTCACCATACAGTGTTACTCTAGTATTAATATTGATTGGATTCCCTGTGCTGTACTTTCCATCTCCGTGACTTATTTTATTTTTTTATTTATTTTTTTATAAACATATAGTGTATTTTTATCCCCAGGGGTCCGTGACTTATTTTATAACTGGAAGTTTGTACCTCTTAATCCCCTTCACCTGTTTTGTCCTATCAACCCATCCCCCTCTCCTGTGGCCACCACCATTTCTCTGTATTTAAGTCTGTTTCTGTTCATTTACTTTTTAGATTCCACCTACAAGTAAAATCATGTAGTATTTGTCTTATCTGTCTTAATTTATTTAATGTGAGACCCTCTAGGCCCATCTGTGTTGTCATAGGTGGTAAGATCACATTCTTTTTAATGGCTGTGTAATAGTCTGTTATTTATATACACCACATCTTTTTTAACCCATTCATCTATCCATAGACACTTAGGTTGTTTCCATATCAGGGCTATTGTAAATAATGCTGCAGTGAACGTAGGGGTGTGTAGATCTTTTCCAATTAGTAAACGTTTTTGTTTTCTTTGGGTTAATACCTGGTAGTGGAGTTACTAGATTGTGTGGTGGTTCAATTTTTTAATTTTTAAGGAACTGCCTTCCTGGCTTCCATAGTGGCTCCACCAGCCACGCAGGAGGGTTCCTTTTTCTCTACATCCTTGCCAGTACTGGCTGTGTCTTGTGTTGTTGATTTTAGCTATTCTGACAGGTGTGAGGTGATACCTTATTGTGGTTTTCATTTGCATTTCCCTGATGGGTAGTGATTTTGAGCTTTTTTCCATGGGTCTATTGGCTATGTGGATGTCTTTTTTGGAGAAATGCCCATTCATGTCTTCTGCCGATTTTTTTTTAATTTTTTTTTTTAAAGATTTTTTATTTTATTTGACAGATAGAGATTACAAGTAGGCAGAGAGGCAGGCAGAGAGAGAGAAGGAAGCAGGCTCCCAGCTAAGCAGAGAGCCCGATGCGGGGCTCGATCCCAGGACCCTGGGATCATGACCTGAGCTGAAGGCAGAGGCTTTAACCCGCTGAGGCATCCAGGAGCCCCTTCTGCCGATTTTTTAATTGGATTGTTTGTTTCATAGAGTTCTGTGAATGCTTTATATATTTGGATATTAACCCCTTATTGGATTCATCATTTGTGAATACCTTCTCCCACATTGTAGGGTGTTGCCTTTTCATTTTGTTGATAGTTTTTGTTGTGCAAAAGTTTTAATATTTTGATATAGTCCCATTTACTTTTGTTTTTGTCGTACTTGCTTGAAGAGACAGATCCAAAAAATAATCCCTGAGAACAGTGTTAAAGAGCTTACTGCTTAGGTTTTCTCCCAGGAATTTTGTGGTTTCAGGTCTCACATTTACGTCTTTAATTCATTTTGAGTTTATTTTTGTGGGTGGTATAAGAAAGTAGTCTAATTTCATGCTTTTGCTTGTAGTGGACCAGTTTTATTAAAGAGACTGTCTTTTCCCCATTGTATATTCCTGCCTCCTTTGTCATAGATTTACTATATGTGCATTTATTTTTGTGATCTCTGTTCTGTTTGGTTTATGTGTCTGTTTTTGTGCCATACCGTTTTGATTACATCGCTTTGCAGTGTAGCTGAATCTGGGAGTATAGTACCTCCAGCTGTGTTCCCTTTTTTTTATTTATTTAAGATTTTCTTTATCTTGAGAAAGAAAAAGAGGGAGAGAGCATGAGGTGGGGGAAGGGGCAGAAAGAGAGGGAGAGAGAGACTCCCTGCTGAGCTGGAAACCCACCCCCCGCCCAAACTCAGGGAGATTATGAACTGAGCCTAAGGCAGACGCTTAACCACCTGAGCCATCCAGGCACCCTGGTTATAAATTTATTTTTAGGTTTTTAAATTTATGATATACTGTAGATGTGACTATTCTCTTAATTTCTGCTACTTTGATATTAGTGTATAGAAACGTGATGGATTACTATATATTTTCTGTAGGCAACCTTACTGAAATCATTTATTCTGATACTTTTCTGGTGGCTTTTTATGGGTTTCCTGTGTATAGTATTGTGTCATATGCAAATAGTGATGATTTTACCAGTTTGGATACCTTTTATTTCTTTCTCTTAACTGCTGGGGCTAGGACTTTGGTATTAAATTGAGTAAGTGGCAAGAGTTGATACCCTTATCTTGTTCCTGATCTTGGAGGGAAAACTTTCAGCTTCTAACCATTGAGTATGATGTTAGCTGTGGGTTTTTCATATTGGGTTGAGTTATATTCCCTCTAAACTCATTTTGTTGAGACCTTCTTTATGCATAGAAGTTGAAATTTGTCAAATGCTTTTTCTGAATCTCTTGAGATGATTGTATGATTTTTTTTATCTTTCATTTTGTTAACGTGGTATATCTGGTTGATACATCTGCAGACATTGACCATCCTTGGATCCCTGAAATAAATCCCACTAGATGGTAGTGTGGTGGATGATCCTTTTAATGTGGTGTTGATTTGGTTTGCTGATAATTCGTTGAGGATTTTTTTTTTTTTTAAGATTTTATTTATTTATTTGACAGACAGAGATCACAAGTAGGCAGAGAGGCAGGCAGAGAGAGAGGGAGGGAAGCAGGCTCCCTGCAGAGCAGGGAAGACGAAGGCAGAGGCTTAACCCACTGAGCCACCCAGGCATCCCTCGTTGAGGATTTTTATATCTGTGTTCATCAGGAATATCAGCCTGTAATTTTCTTATTTTTCTTTGTCTGATTTAGGTATTAGGATAATGCTGGCCTCATAGAATTTGGAAGCTTTTCTAGCTCTTCCACTTTTTGTAATAGGTTAAGAAGGATAGATATTAACGCTTCTTAAAATGTTTGGTAGAATTCACCTCTGAAGTCATCTGGTCTTGGACTTGGGAATTTTTGATTACAGATTCTGTTCAGGTACTAGTAACCAGTTTGTTTAAATTTTTCGATTTCTTCCTGCTTTAGTTTTGGGAGGTTATGTTTCTAGGAATTTATCTGTTTCTTCTAGGTTGTCCAGTATGTTGACATGTAATTTTTTGTAGTAGTCTCCTAAAATTCTTTGTATTTCTGTGGTATTAGTTGTAACTTCTCTTTTCATTTCTGATTTTATATGTTAGTATCTTCTTTTTTTCCTTGACGAGTGTTGCTGAAGGTTTATCAGTTTTGTTATCTTTTCAGAAAACCAGCTTTTCGTTTATCTTTTCTGTTTTTTAAAATGTTTGACTTATATTCACTCTGATCTTTATTATCTCCTTCCATTTACTTTGGACTTTGTTCTTCCTTTTCTAGTGAAAAGGAAGGTGAAATTTTAGGTGAAATTTTTCTTGTTTTCGAGGTTGTCAGTATCACTGTTAACTTCCCTTTTGCTTTTGCTGTCTCTCACCATCTTTGAACTGTTGTGTTTCATTGCTTCATGCCTTCTTCTGGAGTCCTCTTTGATTTTTCTTTATATTGACCTTGCTTCGTAGCATGTTTTAGCCTCCACGTGTTTGTGTTTTTTCCAGTTTTCCTCTTGTAGTTGATTTCTAGTTACATGCTCTGGTGGTGAGAAAAGATGCTTGAAATGATTTCAGTCTTTGAGTTTATTGTGGCCTGACATGTTAGCCACCCAGGTGTCCCCTATTATATACCTTGTTGTTTCTGAGTCCCTTAACTAATTATAGTAGATTATGTCAACTTAGGTCTTCATACTAGCTTCGTCAGTGGTTGATCCACTAGGAAGTGTTTTCCCTTGGTGGCAGATTTTTTTTTTTCCTTTTATATATTTTCTTAATTTCTAGTTTTGGTCTTTCCTTTTCCATTTAAAGAATTTCCCTTAATGCTTCTTGTAAAGCTGGTTTAGTGGTGACGAGCTTCTTTAGCTTTTGTCTGTCTGGGACACTCTTCTATCTCTCCTTCAATTCTGAATGATAGCCTTGCTGGATAGTTGTTTTTTCCCTTTCAGCACTTTGAATATATCGTGCTTTGTTTTTTTTTTTTTTTTTTTTTTTTTTTTTTTTTTTTTTTTTTTTAAAGATTTTATTTATTTATTTGACAGAGAGAGATCACAAGTAGGCAGAGAGGCAAGCAGAGAGAGTGAGAGGGAAGCAGGCTCCCTGCCGAGCAGAGAGGCCGATGCGGGACTCGATCCCAGGACCCTGAGATCATGACCTGAGCCGAAGGCAGTGGCCCAAACCACTGAGCCACGTGCTGCTCATGGCCTGCAGATCTTTTGCTTAGAATCCAGCTGATTCTGGAAATGTGCAAATTGTAGATTTAAAACAGAACAAATATCCCATACTTCTCAATAACTGAACACTTTCACTCTTTGGCAGAGGATTTGCTATAACTGGATTGGATCGTCTTTGTAACAACATCGAATTTTTAGAGTTCAGGATTCAATAACTGAGAACATTTACTTTTCTTTGGCAGAGGATTCCCCTCCTGTAATGTTACCACCAGAGGCCTAGCCTGCCCCCCTTTTGTAACTGGCATCTTGCTCTGATGTCGATGGAGTTGCATTAAACCTGTATTAGCGACTTTGGGAAGAATTGACACTTTTTGTATTCCAAGTCTTCTTATCCAGGAGTGGGGCAGGTGACATCTGCCCTGGGCTTACCTTCCTGTGGTGGCTCCAAGGAGGGCTGGCCTTGGAAGGTCACTGGCATCCTGCTGAGGATGCATCCTGACTGTTCCCTTACTTGCTTTGGGAGGAGTTCCCTCTTCTCCCCTCCCCATCTGTGACCTTGGCAGGGGGTCACCAGGAGCCCTGAACCCAGGGAATTTGCAGGAAGGCTTTCACAGACAGGAGCACCAGCCAAAAGCATTTATCTTAAAAGGCCAGAGCCTTTCTGGCATTTAGGAGGAGATCTTGGAATTTAGGGCCTTAGTTGGTCCTAAACGGAGTACTAGGAAAATAAAACGTGTTCTCCATTTCCTTCCAGATACCATAATTGATTTTATTTGTTAGGATTCTAGTATTGTTACTGTAAATCAGGGCTGTGGTGTTAGAAGACCTGATAAAGTCTTAGAGGAAAAAGAGATGACCACATTTTTGCATTGTCTTCTTCATGGTGGTGGTCAGAAAAACACAATTCCAGACAGGAGTTTTTGCACTTCCCTAAAATTTGTACCATGTGATTTGTGGTCAACTCTGTTAGGGTTTTTTGGTCTACCTCTTGTTTAATGACAGCTTGTCCAGTCTGTGCTTCTACTCTGGAAACCTGAGAATGAAACATGTGGAAATTAACTTGTCCATGATCACTCTGTTCCAGCTGTGTCCTGCACCTCGCTCGGTCACCAAAGAAAAGTAGACGTGTTCAGTTACTAAGTAGTACGGGATGCTCGTTCTGTTTTATTCTAATATTTGCACATTTCACATCAGAACTCGTTTACATTGTGTTTTCATTTCTGAAATTGCCAAACTGTTTCCGTGTTGCTCCGCCTAGTTGCAGCAGCGGCTCCTGTGGTGGTGGATAGCAGGTTCACACTGCTGTAGAACGTGATCACTTTGATGGTGACAGTAAAATTGATTTCTGTAATTAATAACATCCCAGCATGTTATTTTGTAATTGAGGTTATACAGTTTTCATCTAAACCAGAGTGCAGACATCTATGCAGAAATGATATAAAGTAAAACCACTCTAAAAGTTAGATGTTGTTACAAAGACGAGGAAAGAGATTTATCAAAAAAATCCCCACAGAAACCTAGCTGGTAACTTACGGGGATTCTCTTACATGTAACTAGTTGTTTTTCTCTTGCTGTTTTTAAGATTCGCTTTAATTTTTTTAAAATTTAATTTTATAATTTTTCGGGGGGGGCGGGGCATAAGCAGGGGGAACGGCAGCCAAAGAGGTGAGTTCCTGTTTCAGCAGGGAGCCCAATGCGGGACTCTATCCCAGGACCCTGGGATCATGACCTGAGCGGAAGGCAGACGCTTAACTGACTGAGCCACCCAGGCGCCCCAAGATTAACTTGAATTTTTGACAATTTAATTATAAGATGTCTTGGTATGGATCTCTTTGGGTTAATTTTGTTTGGGGCTTTTTTTGATTCCTGGACCTGATGGCTGTTTTCATCCCCATGTTAAGGAAATTCTCAGCTCTTTCTTTTTCATCTTGTTTTAAAATAAAAACTATTTTTAAAACACTCTATTGCTTTTTTTTTTTTTTTTAATTTCAGGGGTAGAATTTAGTGATTCGTCAGGTGCCTATAACACCCAGTGTTACGATGAGATCACACGTGCCCTCCTTAATGCCTATCACCCAGTTACCCCAACCCCCCCACCCCCTTATGCCCCCCAGTTTGTTTCCTAGAGTTTGGTGCCTCTAATGGTTTGTCTCCCTGTTTTCATTTTGTTTTTCCTTCCCTTCCCCTGTGTTCATGTGTTCTTTTTCTTTAAATTCCACATATGAATGAAATCATATGGTATTTGTCTTTCTCTGACTTACTTCACTTAGCATAAAACCCTCTAGTTCATCCACATCATTGCAGATGGCAAGATGTCATTCTTTTGATGGCTGCATAGTATTCCATTGTGTAGAACTATTTCCCATCATCTTTATCCATATGTCAGTGGATGTCTGGGCTCTTTCCATAGTTTGGCTCTTGTAGACATTGTTGTTATTCTTCATATAAGTTTTCTTACTATGCTTTGTTGTTCCAGAGATCTCTTAAGTAACTGTCCTCATCCAAAACGAGTTTTTCTTTTGATTTTGATTTTGGGTGATTTTTGCCCTTTCAGATTGCAGCTCTGTTCTTCTGTGTCATCTAATCTGTTTATTCCCAATAGTGTATTTTGTATTTATTGTATTCTTCTGCTCTGCCTGGCACTTTGTTGTATTATGGAGGTATTCTCTGTCTCTTTGTTGATGATTTACATTGATGCATTCTTCTCCCAAGTTCAGTGAGCATCTTTATGACCATTACTTTCCACTGTTTATGGGGTAGATTGCTTATCTTTGTTTCATTTAATTGTTTTTCTGAGGATCTGTCTTGTTCTCTCCTTTAGAATGTGTTCCGTCTCCTTATTTTGACTGTCTTTCTATCTGTTAGGGAGTTCACCTTCGTCTCCTGGTCTTGATGGAGTGGCCTTATGTAGATGTCCTGTGGGGCTCAGAAGTGCAGTCCTCCCTAATTCCCCTTGTGGCCTGCATGGATCCTCTCTTTGTGTAGGGGGGCCATGACTGCTGTGGGTGGGAGTGGCCTCTGGCCCAGCTGAGATCTAGTACTTTTGAAAAAATTTGAGGTTCTGTTGAATTGCAAATATAGTATGGAAATTTTAATTGTTAGTCATTCGGAAAGGAGGATAGGATCTTGGAATGATATTCATTGGATATTACTAAAGAGACTTAAATGTTAAATGATACCTTTCCTTCTGTGCAATAGGCTCATCTGTCACTGGAATTGCAAAGGGATAGCCACATGAAGCAGCTCCTCCTCATCCAGGAGAGGTGGAAAAGGGCGAAGCGGGAGGAAAGATTGAAAGCCCAGCAGAGCACAGACAGGGAGGCGGCCACCCCGCTGCAGGCATCTCACAGGCCCTCTTCTGAGGATGCCGAGGGCCAGAGCCCCCTTCTCTCTGAGAAATACAGCCCTGCCACCGAGAAGCATCTGCCTGAAATTCAGGGGGTCTTTGACAGGGATCCAGACACACTACTGTTTTTGCTTCAGCAGAAGAGTGAGCCGGCTGAGCCGCACATCGGAAGCAAAGCCCCCAAAGATGATAAGACAATTATAGAGGAGCAGGCGACCAAGATCGCTGATTTGAAGCGGCACGTGGAATTCCTTGTGGCGGAGAATGAAAGATTAAGGAAAGAAAACAAACAGCTGAAGGCCGAAAAGGCCAGACTTCTCAAAGGCCCAGTAGAGAAGGAGCTGGATGTTGATGCTGATTTTGTAGAAAAGTCGGAGCTGTGGAGCCTGCCGCCACATTCCGAGACTGCTGCGGCCTCTTCGAGCTGGCAGAAGTTTGCCGCGAACACAGGGAAGGCCAAGGATATCCCCATACCCAACCTTCCACCCTTGGATTTTCCATCTCCAGAACTTCCCCTTATGGAGCTCTCGGAGGATATTCTGAAAGGATTTATGAATAATTGAAATGGAAGGCCATAAAAGAGCTGAGAAGACAAGACAAATAATAGAGTAATACAGTTCATCCAGAGGAAAAAAAAAAGGGAAAACCACACAGAGATGCGCCATGGGGGGAGAGGCAGCGCGGGGGCCTGGAAACGCTCACTGTGAAATGCGTCACGTGTCTGATGGGACACTCGCGCCGAGGATTCCAGACGGGGCAGACGCTAGACTCTCGGAGGCGCACTTTCTCCTGATACAAACCAAATGGCTACCTGGAATAATTTTTCGAGCAGCAGTTATTTTTCTTATCTTCAGGGTTAAAATGTATAAAAGTATGTTATGTATAATTAATCTGTAATGACATAAATGATAATGCAAAACCTAAATAATATGGCGGCCTGTGGGCCACCTTGTATTTGAAACATGCTTTCTATCATGCATTGACTGTATGCATTTTGTTCTGCACATTTCGTTTGTTGAATCAGGTGTGTAAGACACGCCTTTCTAGATGAAACTCTGTGTGCCACACTTTGCACTACTCATGACATAATGAGAACCTCAAGACTATCAGGAGAAATTTAAATTTCCATTTTATGAAGAAAGGAACCAAATTGTTAGTTATGCTTTTTTTTTTAAATTACCAGTTTACATAATTAATCAGGGTGCATTTTAAGTTCTAACTTTTTGTTCATTGTTTAAATGTATCATTTGAAAGTACTAAGGAAGTATCGTTTACTGATGCATGAGTGGAAGTGATGGTAGTTGGCAGTGTTTGATTGTAAGAAGTCAATAAAGTAATTGTGTTTTATACCTTTGTTGGATGTGGTCGTAGTTGACAAGTTTTGTGTGGCTCCTCTGTTGTCGGTTCTGAATACTCACGTGAAGAGACTCGGCCAAACGATTTCTCGGTTAAAGACGTGCTTCATGATTTGTTGTCCGTTTCTCTCACGGGGTGGTGAAAGAGAGTAAGGGAGTTGCTGAGGTTTAAATGTGCCCCTCTTCTTGCCCAGCCGCACGACAGTGCTCAGGCCACAGGCAGCTGTCCCCGGGTCCTCCTGGGCCCCGCTTGGAGCCTGCACGTGTGTACGTGCGCCCTTCCTCTGCCACGTCCACCGGTGTTCCAGGAGCCCAAAGGAGGGGGAGGGGGAAGAGGAGGATGGAAGCGAAATGTGGCTACGGGCCCCCTGGGTGTGTTTAAAGCCTAGACTGTGTTCGCTGTGTGGAGTTGCGGGAGTGCCAGACAGATGGACAGACCCCACACTGTCTCAGAGACTGCCCCCAGGGACAGTGGAGCCGAGGGGTAGGACTGGCCACACGTTTGGCAATGAAACTGGCAGAAGTAGGATGAGATGAAGTCGAGCTTGCGGAGGCCATGCTTTATCATGTCTCACCCTGCTGCAGGTGAAACCCAAAATAAATTAGCTTCTTAAAAGTAAGACTTCTTCCTATTCTGTTCAAGTTACGTCAGTTTGTCCATCTCGGTGTTGTAATATCCCAGATTCAGAATATTGTGCTTGGCTAACGTTCTTCACAAAACTTGAAATTTAAGAAAGTTCGTGCCCCAGGGTCGCCCAGGTGGCTCTGTGGGTTAAACATTGGACTCTTATTTCAGCTCAGCTCATGATCTCAGGGTCTTGAGTTCAAGCCCCACGTCTGGTTCCAGGCTGGGCATTGAGCCTGCTTAAGCAAAATAAAACTAGTCACCTCACCATTTCTCTCTCAAAACCGAGCTTTGCTGTATTTTGACCTGAACCTTTTCTAAGTCCTCCTCGCCCATGGCCAGCGTGCCCTGGCTTCCTGCCCTCTGTTCTGTCAGGTCCCCGTTCTGAGGGTCTCCAGAGCAAACACATGTTCATGGACTTCTGCTCTGTCGTTGGTGTGAAACCCTCACACTAGTTCGTACTCAGGTTTATCTGGTTCAGTTTCGTGTTTGAATCGGTTAATAGAATGCACGTGCCTCTTGACCACCATGGCTGGCACCTTTGCAGCATCCTAGCGGTGTCTTCCATAGAGCAGACGATGAAATAACCACTTGTTTTATTTAATTGTAAGACCCAGCTTCTGACACATGGCCCCGCTGCTAGCTGGGGTTTCCCGAGTTCTGGGTCTTCATTTAGCTTAAGACACTGAATGGGATTTAGGAATAGCTTGTGTCCACGGAATGACAACGCATTCTGCTTGTCCGGATGCTTAGGGGGCTCTTGTTCTAACTTGCTCGGTGGTGGCGTCTTGCCGCTGAACACAGAAAACTGGCTGCCTACGTGTTAGAAAGGCCAGAAAGTTACTTTTCAGCTCTTCACAGAAGGACAAAAACATTTCTTTCAGCTGGTAAGTGGTGTGTAGTAAGTTTCCGCCTTCCTGCCATGGTAACCACAGGTCATCCCTCCTGCCTGGAAACCGGGCTTAAGAGAAGGTGGAAGAAGATATTTTCAAGATCTTTCCTTTACAGCCATTGTCTGTCCCTCATGTTTTATCAAGGTTATTGAAATAATGAAAATACTTTGCCTCTAAATTCAGAATGCTAAATCTATAATGTTCTGCTTTTAACATTTTGTAGGTTTTTTATATATTTTGTCATAATTTTTAAAGCCTTTAAGACTTCTGACTTTATAATGAAACAAAATTGAGGCCCAGGAGGTTAACTTGCATGAAGTTTTATCCCAGCTTGGGAGCAGAGCCAGGAGGAAAGTGGTCCACCCGTCCCGTGCTTCTGCTCTGGGACCGCCCAGGGCTGAGCTGGCCGGTCTCCTACTTGTGCTAAATGACCAGGTCATTCACATCTCTCCACAGGCACACACTGTATCCTGTGCCTCAGCTACTCTGCTTCCCCGGGAGAAGCCGGGGACTGCCTGCTGAAAGGTGGCTGTCCCTGCCCTCAACTGTAAAACGCCTCATCTCCTGCTTTCTGTGGGGTCCCTTTTCATTTGTGACGAACTGAGTAAAGTTTTGTTGTTCTAGAAGGTGAAGATGATTACTAGCTTGAGGCAGATGGTTATAAAGTATTTGAAGAGTCAAGGACTTATGAACTGTAATAATAGAGCTATTACTGGGTCATTTTAGACCAGTAGGCTATAGATGTGAAGATCAAAAGGGATAACTATTGTATTTCATCATAATCCCAGTGTAGCCTAACTGGAGACTTCTGCACGAGCAAGTAGCATGGTTTAAAAAAGAAGAGCAGCTTCAAGATTTGTCCATTTTGGGGCGCCTGGGTGGCTCAGTGGATTAAGCCGCTGCCTTCGGCTCGCGTCATGATCTCAGGGTCCTGGGATCGAGCCCCGCGTCGGGCTCTCTGCTCCACAGGGAGCCTGCTTCCTCCTCTCTCTCTGCCTGCCTCTCTGCCTACTTGTGATCTCTCTCTGTCAAATAAATAAATAAAATCTTTAAAAAAAAAAGATTTGTCCATTTTGTCCAGTTTGAAAAGTATCCTTTAAGGGTCACTGCTGAACAAGTGAGCAGTGCCACCTAGTGGATGGCGAGAAGCTTTTCTGGGTCATGTTAGGGTCATGTTAGGTCAAAGGGGGAGTGTGGGCCACAGAGGTTAAAAAAAAAAAATCCTTAATTGGTCACTAGTAAATACCTCATATTTAAATGCTCCTCTAGCATTTAGTAAGTATTTATTTAGTAAATAAATATTCGAGTCATTTGTAGATATGTAGAGACAAAAAAAAAAAAAGCCTCAACTTAAGTCAGGCACCAGATACTTCGCTTTCCTTCTGCCACTGAAACTACAAAGCAGCTAGTGCAGCCTTCACGGGAGAAGCAAGGGCGATCAGAGGATGGGGAAGTGGCTTTCTTGGTAGAGAACAGCGTGAACAATAAAGTACAGAGTCAGAAATGGGAAAGAGCTTGGTCAGAATCATCACAACAAGACAGGTGGAAATCTGGTGGAGGCTCATGCGGATTGTCCTTTTATTTCCTAAAAGTGAGGGGGTCGGGATCAGGTCCTGGTCTTGAGGAGTGGGAAATACTTGGAATATGCTCTCAAGGCTGGGACTGCTCAGTAGCCCAAAGGATCTCAGCGGCTGGGGTCAGTTTTTGTGGTCCTTAGTCTGCTTCTCTGTTGCTAGGTTGGAAAAAGAGGACAGGGTATTCCTGTTACGACATAGGGATGAAAACTGAAGGAATCAAGGTTACAAATGAAAATATCTTTACGGTTACCAAACAGTCCCAGATTACATAAAGGATACAAGACAGGTTAGGGTAGGACTGAGGTACTAAAGTCTCATAAGGGGTTTCCAAAGGTAAAGGATACTTTCTAGGAGGTTGTAATCTGGAAAGGGGGTTCTTGGCTTGAGAAGCCAGATAACGTTTAGGCCGATGCTCCTTTGAAGTCAATTCCACAAAGAAGAATTTTGCTGTTGAGGGTATTATGAAGTCCCAGAGCCCCTCTTGCCGCCAGTAGATCTTTTACTGGCTTTGGATTAGGTAATTCCCTCTTATGAAGAAATGGCTGTTCAGGGAGGGGCCTCGCTATCTGAAACAGATGTGTCTGTTTCAGATGTTCTGCCCTCCGACCCTTTAGTTTTAGGGTTAAAACTAAATAAACTATGGAGGCAGCAAGAAATCAAGTGGGACAAGGGTCACAGACCCCTTTTCATCTGTAGTTTTATTTAAATACCCAACACTTCTTGTTTTTAAAATTTTATTTATCTGCCAGAGAGAGAGAGAGCACAAGCAGGAGGAACAGCAGGCAGAGAGAGAGGCAGGCTTCCTGCTGAGCAGGGAGCCCCATGCTGGGCTCAAGCCCAGGACCCTGGGATCATGACCCAAGTTGAAAGCAGCTGCTTAACCGACTGAGCCACCCAGGTGTCCCTAAAATACCCAACACTTTGAATATTGTAAGTTCTAGAAGGACCTTTGCTCTGCACTCTAAAGTTGATTGAGATTTCTGGGGAAGATGGTGAAGTAGGAGGACCCTAAGCGCACCTTGTCCCACAGGTACAACGAGGTAACACAGCAGTGTAAATAGCCCAGAAAACGACCCACAGACTGGCAGAACAGACTTCCCAGCTAAAGGTAGAGAAGACGGTAGGAAGGGTGGCGTGATGTGGTCCAGTGTAAAGGGACCTGTGGGACTGTCCACGGGAGGGAGGGAACTCGGTGTATAAAGAGGAGAGAAACATCCTCACAACAAGCACCCCCAGGCCTTGGAACCCGCACAGGGAAGACAGATCCCCCAAATGTTTGGCTTTGAAAACCAGAGGGGCATAATTTTGTGAGTTCTTAGTCTGCGGGGCCTAAACCTGCAACTTTGAGAATCAGTGGGCTCAGCTCTGGGAGAACCAGGAAGGCAAGAGAAAACGGAGTCCCCACCCTTGGAGAACACTACAAACCACCCTGCAAAGACTGCATAGAAGCAGCATTTGAAAACCTCTGGGGCACGTGGGAGGATTTGTTTACTCATCTCAAGAGTGCATGCTGGAGGGGCAGGGATCACTGAGAGACTCCTCCTGGAACCAAGGACCTAATGGGTGCCATTCCCGCCCCCCGCCCCCCACCAGCCCAGACACCTGCAGGAGCCAGTGCTGTGCCAACACTCACTACCCAACTTGCTAACCACAGGCTCCACCCCCATATGCCCCTTTGGACATGCCCCCTCCAGGCAGGCCTCCACTCCAGATCCCCTCCCAAAGCCCACATGTCCACAGCTTGCAACCACTGTTTGTCCTGCCTCTGCCTTCTGCAGACCTGACCCCTCCAATATGTCTTTGGCAGGAGTTTATTCAAAGAGGAGCCAGAAGCCTGGAATGCGGCAAGCAGTCCCAACAGGGACGAGTACCCTCCAAGGTGACTCCTGCCCTGGGCACAGGGTTAAGATAAGCACACACACTAGTCAGACTGTGGCTCAGCAGTGGGCTGGGGGCAAACCACTCATCTGACTGCAGACCCCACCCACTAATGAAGGTTTTTTCAGGGACAACACAGGAAGAGTGGCCCTCAGTTTGATGCTACTGCATCTCTGCAAAAAAGCCTGGTCTGACTCAATACTATCGGATAAACAGACTTCAAAACAAAAGAATAGAACAAGAAACCAAGAAGGACATTATATAACCATAAATGTAACAGCCTGGCAGGATGACAGGACAATTGTAAATATGCACCCAACATGGGAGGCAGCCAAATACAAAGCAGCTAACAATAAATATAAAGGAAGTAATCGATAGTAATACAGTAATAGTAGGGAAAAATACCCCCAAAACTGAAACAGGAAGAAATCGAAAATTTGAACAGACTGATTACCAGCAATGAAATGGAATCAGATGACTTTACAGGTGAATTCTACCAAACGTTTGATGAAAAGTGAATACCTATTCTTCTCAGACTGTTCCAAAAAATAGAAGAGGAAAGGAAGCTTCCAAATTTATCCGATGAGGCTGGCTTTCCTCTTATACCAAAACCAGATAAAGACACTACAAAAAAGAACTACAGACCAAAATATTTCAGGAACACAGATGCAAAATTCCTCAACAAAATAGCAAACCAAACCTAACAATGCATTTTTAAAGTCATTGACCAGGGTGCCTGGGTGGCTGTTGGTTGAGCATTGGCCTCTTGGTTTCGGTTCAGGTCATGATCTCGTCGGTCATGAAATCCAGCCCTGCATCGGGCTCTTGCTCAGCAGGAAGTGTGCCTGAAGATTTTCTCCCTCTGCCCCTCCCCCCATGCACGCATGCGCACGCGCACACACACACACACACACACACACTCTCTCTCTCAAATAAATCTTTTTTTAAAAAAAGTCATTCACCATGATCAAGTGGAATTCATTTCTTGGGATGTAGGTGGGTTCAATATTCACACATCAATTAACGCGACACAGCTCATCAACAAGAGAAAAAATCAAAACCATGTGATCATTTCAATAGATGCAGAAAAAGCATCTGATAAAGCACAACATCCATTCATGATTTAAAAAACCCCTTAACAAAGTAGGTTTAGAGGGAACATTCCTCAATATAATAAAGGCCATTTATGAAAACCCACAGCTAACATCATACTTAATGGTGAAAAATGGAGCGCTTTTCCCCTAAGGTCAGGTGTAAGACAACAAGCCTGTTCACTCCCTTTTATTCAATCTAGTACTAGAAGTCCTAGCCACAGCAATCAGAAAAGAAAAAGGAATAAAAGGCATCTAAATCAATAAGGGAGAAGTAACACTTTCACTGTTTGCAGATGACATGATATTCTATACAGAAAATCCTAAAGACTCCCCCAAAAGCTATCAGAACTAATAAATGAGTTCATTAAGTCTCAAGATGCAAAGCTGATACACAAAAATTTCTGTACACTACTAATGAAGTAGCAGAAAAAGAAGTTAAGAAAATAATCCCATTTACAATATTACCAAAAGAAATAAAATACCTAGGAAGATGCTTAGCCAAGAAGGTGAAAGACCTGTACTCTGGGAAGTATAAAACACCGATGAAAGAAACTGATGATGACTCAAACAAACGGAAAAATATTCCATGCTCATGGACTGGAAGAACAACTACTGTTAAAATGTCCATACTACCCAAAGCAATCTACATATTCAATGCAATCCCTATTAAAATACTAACAGCATTTTCCACAAAACTAGAGCAATTAATCCTAAAACGTGCAAGGGACCACAAAAGACCCCGAATAGCCAAAGCAATCTTGACAAAGAGGAACAAAGCTGGAGATATCACAATCCAGAGTTCAAGAAATACTACAAAGCTGTAGTAACCAGTATGGTACTGGCACAAAAACAAATGCATAGATTAATGTAACAGAAATAAACCCAGAATTATATGGTCAATTAATCCTTGACAATGAAGAATGAAACTGGGCCACTTTCTTATACCATACACAAAACTAAACTCCAAATGGACTAAAGACCTAAATGTGACACCTGAAACCATCAAAATCTTAGAAGAGAGCACAGGCAGTAAATTCTCTTTCACTGGCTATACCAACATTTTTCTAGGTATGTCTCCTGAGGCAAGGGAAACAAAAGCAAAAATAAACTATTTCAACTACCAACAAAATAAAAAGCTTCTGCACAGCAAAGGAAAAACCAACAAAACTAAAAAAGACAACCTACTGAATGGGAGAAGATATTTGCAAATGACATACTTGATAAAGGAGTAGTATCCAAAATCTATACAGAACTTATACAACACCAGAAAAACGAATAATCCAATTAAAAAATGGGCAAAAGAGTGCCTGGGTGGCTCAGTGGGCTAAGCCTCTGCCTTTGGCTCAGGTCATGATCTCAGGGTCCTGGGATCAAGCCCCGCATCAGGCTCTCTGCTCAGCAGGGAGCCTGCTCCCCCACCCCTTCTCTGCCTGCCTCTCTGCCTACTTGTGATCTCTGTCAAATAAAATCCTAAAAAAAAAAAAAAAACAATGGGCAAAAGACATGAACAGATGTGTCTCCAAAGAAGACAGAAGATGGCTGACACAGGAAAAGATGCTCATCACTTATCATCAGAAGAATGCAAATCAAAACCATAGTCAGATATCACTTCACACCATACTGCAAAGAATGGCTAAAATAAACACAAGAAACAAGTGTTGGTGAAGATGTGGAGAAAAAGGAATCTTCTTGTATTGTTGGTAGGAATGCAAACTGGTGTAGCCAATGTGCAAAACAGTATGGAGCTTCCTCAAAAAGTTATAAATAGGACTACCCTATGATCCAGTAATTCCAGGACTAGATATTTACCCCCAAAGTACAAAAACACTACTTTGAAAAAAATATATGCACTGGGTATGTTTATTGCAGCGTTACTTATAACAGCCAAATTATGGAAGTAGCCCAAGTTGCATTGATAGATGATTGGATAAGATGTGGTAGAAATATACAGTGGAATATTATTCAGCCATAAAAAAGAATTAAATCTTGCCATTTGCAACAACAAGGATATATCGATAAAGTATAATGCTAAGTAAAATATGTCAGAGAAAGACAAATACCGTATGATTTCACTCATATGGAATTTAAGAAAACAAATGAACAAAGGAAAAAAAGACAAACCAAAAAACAGACTCTTACCTGTAGAGAACAAATTGATGGTTACCAGAGGGGAGGTGGGTGGGAGGATGAGAGCAATAGGTGATGGGGATGAAGAGTGCCCTTCTCATGGTACATGTACTGAGTACAAGAATTGTGTAATTGCTCTAGTGTATGCCTGAAACTAATAGAATACTGGATGTTAACTATAGTGGAATTAAAATTTTACAAACTTATTAAAAATGTTGATTGAGTAGGATACTTGAGGTATTTGTTGAATTTTTAAAATGTAGGCTCATTTATTGGAAAACTGCCAACATAATGAATAGGCTCACAATTCAAGACCGAGATTTGGACTTAGGCTATGTTTTTTTTTTTTTTTTTAATTATTTAGAACATTTCTTAAGGGGCACCTGGTGGCTCAGTGGGTTAAGGCTTTGCCTTCTGCTCAGGTCATGATCTCAGGGTCCTGGGAACCCCACATTGGGCTCTCTGCTCGGCAGGGAGCCTGCTTCTCCCTCTCTCTCTGCCTGCCTTTTAACCTACTTGTGCTCTCTATGTCAAGTAAATAAATAAATATTTGCAAAAATTTCTTAAAAGTAATCTCTAGGGGTGCCTGGGTGGCTCAGTGGTTTGGGCCTCTGCCTTCGGCTCAGGTCATGATCCCAGAGTCCTGGGATCGAGTCCCACATCGGGCTCTCTGCTTTGCGGGGAGCCTGCTTCCTCCTCTCTCTCTGCCTGTCTCTCTGCCTACTTGTGATCTCTCTCTGTCAAATAAATAAATAAAATCTTAAAAAAAAAAAAAAAAAGTAATCTCTACACCCAATGTGGGGCTTAAACTCATGACCTCAAGATCAAGAGCTGCATGCTCTAATGACTGAGCCAGTCAGGCACCCCTATCTGTGGCTATTTTAATTTTTTTCTTTCCGTTTTTATTATTTTTTTATTAACATATAATGTATTATTTGCCCCAGGGGTACAGATCTGTGAATCGTCAGGCTTACACAATTCACAGCACTCACCATAGCACATACCCTCCCCAATGGCCATCACCCAGCCACCCCATCCCCTCCAGCAATTGTTTGTTCCGTGAGATTAAGAGTCTCATGGTTTGTCTCCCTCTCTGGTTTCATTTTTCCCTCCCTTCCCTTATGAGCCTCTTTTTTTTTTTTTTTTTAAAGATTTTATTTATTTGAGAGAGAGGGGCACGAGAAGGGGAGGGTCAGAGGGAGAAGCAGACTCCCCGCTGAACAGAGAGGCCGATACGGGACTCACTCGATCCCAGTACTACAGCATCATGACCTGAGCAGAAGGCTTAATCAACTGAGCCATCGGGGCATCCCTGATCCTCTGTCTTGTTTCTCAAATTCCTCCTATCAGTGAGATCATATGGTAATTGTCTTTCTCTGATTATTTCACTTATCCACATTGTTGCAAATGGCAAGATTTCATCTTTTTGATGGTCACATAATATTCCATTGTTTGATACACATACATACATACACACATACACACACACACCCATCATCTTTATCCACTTATCTGTTGATGGACATATATGCTCTTTCCATAGTTTGGCTATTGTGGACATTGCTGCTATAAACATTGGGGTGCACATGCCCCTTCGGATGACTACATTTGTATCTTTAGGGTAACTACCCAGCAGTGCAATGTAGGGTAGCTCTATTTTCAACTTTTTGAGGAACCTCCATACTGTTTTCCAGAGTGGCTGCACCAGCTTGCAATCCCAACAGGGTTCCCCTTTCTCTGCATCCTCGCCAACATCTGTCATTTCCTAACTTGCTAATTTTAGCTATCTTTGGCTATTTTTAAATGGTATTTTTCATTGTCTTTCCATGGTGGCAAATCTATTTGTGTGTTTATAAAGTTACTAGAAATACTTAGTTTAAAAGTTAGGACGGCACAGTAGTAGTTGGGGTAAAAAAAACCAAATAGCATACCAGTTTTTATATAATACATGATCTCTGTTTTGTGAAGTGAAACAAACACATAGGAAAGATTTGTGGTAAGTAAACTACTAACAGTGGTCACCTCTAGGTGGGGAAACGACAAGCACCCCCATTTACCCCCAGTTCTTCATACTTGGTATGAAGTACATGGTACTTGGTACATATCTTGATAAATCCAGGAAAAATAAGTAATTTTTGAGACTGCTGAGGTTTTTAACAATCAAAACCGGTTTGAGCTTCATTCAATTAGTGGTCATCCCTATCTACCTTTTATTTTTATTTATTTTTAAAGATTTTCTTTATTTGACAGATCACAAGCAGGCAGAGAGGGGGAAGCATGGTCCCCGCTGAGCAGAGCCCAATGCAGGACTCGATTCCAGGACCCTAAGACAATGACCTGAGCTGAAGCAGAGGCTTAACACACTGAGCCACCCAGGTGCCCCATATTTTTTTTTTAAAGGGAGAGAGAACAAGCACAAGCAGTGGGAGTGGCAGAGGGAAAGCAGGAGCCATACCTGGGGCTCAATCCCATGACCCTGGGATTGTGACTTGAGCCGAAGGCAGATGCTTAACCCACTGAATCACCCAAGCGCCCCTTTCTCCCTTTTAAATAAACCCTTCTCCCTGTTCAGTTGACACTGAGCTCACTGAACACCACAGAAAACGTGTTAAACACCAGGAAGATGAGGAATCAACGCTGGACTTGAAAAATTCAAGAAAACTGCTATTGGTTGGGAAGATGTGACTGGAATACTTAGAACCAAACGTGGACTCCTAACTCAGCATACTTGAAAGCCGACTATGAAAGATCAGTATGTCCTATGTACCTCCTCAAAAGTTCCATCAACAAGGAATGAACAGCAAATTCCCATGATTTCTAGAGCTTATCCATTTCTTTTAGAACACATAACCATTAGTCACTGGGCTCCACAGCCACATTTCTCCTCTGGGAGGGAATATGAGATGACGCATCAAGTCATGGGATAAACAATTCAACAGATATACCAAATTTTTAAACTACTAGAATTTGTTCCTGAAACCCTAGGGCTTCATTGGCTCAAAGCTTTGGTTTGAAAAATCTTTTGTTGTACAGTCAGTTCAGAGGTAAGTATTGTTTTGAAAATGCAAATTTGTCCCAACATAAATTTATAGGGAATAATCTAAGCATGATGTGCATTTTGTTTGCTTAAGGGGCAATTTTGTCTGCAAGAAAAACTCAAGTGAGTGCAGAAAACTGCACCACCTGAACCTTCATGATGACATCGGTCCCACCCATCCATCCGCATCTGGTGTAAGCATTTTACTTCTGATCTCATAGAACCCTATTTTGACCACTTCACAGTGCTTGTCACAAGCAGCAAGTGTTCTAATGCCCATTTCCAAAGCAAATTTCTGGTTTTCTTCAAGATAACGTGCCATATTGGGGCACCTGAGTGGCTCAGTGGGTTAAAGCCTCTGCCTTTGGCTCAGGTCCAGGATCCCAGAGTCCTGGGATCGAGCCCCGCATAGGGCTCTCTGCTCAGCAGGGAGCCTGCTTCCCTCTCTCTTCCTGCCTGCCTCTCTGCCTGCTTGTGATCTCTGTCAAACAAATAAATAAAAATCTTTAAAGATAATGTGCCATATTTATTTTATAGTGTTAATCTACTTAAACATGTAACATATGTAAGACATTATCGTCTCAAATGTATTACTGATAAAGTTTTTCCAATGTTATGCCCAAATCCTCCCTTTCTCCCCTTTGAGTCCTGTGGTATTTTTACTGGACTCAGCATAGTACAGTGAGTTTTAGGGACTGAGTTTAATGGGATTTAAGGGGTTCAATCTCCTTTCCCAAGACATTAGTTATAGGGTGACCTTTAATATTTACATCTGGAAAAAAGTTTGCTAACAAGAATGCTCATATTAATCTTGTCCTTTTCCCTCATTCCTGTATTAATAGCTTGATAGGACCTGTGAAGCAGCTATCATCCTCACTATATTAGCAGAGGACTATACTGGTCCCCTTGGAGTCCGTCCCCATCTTAACTTGTGCTTGTTCATTTGATTTGTTCACTGACCCAGTTCTCCGACTTTTTCAGCATCTGTCAAATCGAGGGTCCAAGACTAGGGGCCAGGAGAGCATTGTTGGGACTCATTTGTCCTCAGAATGTACCTCCTCCCAAGATGGAGTCCAGCTGTGACCCTCACATACAACACACCATTCTTGATTTGCCCCTCCACTGACCCCAGGGCTGAGGTCTTTTTCAAAGACAAGACACAGAAAAGACAGGCAATCCTCCAGTCTTAACGGCAGCTGGTTGGCTTATTTACAGAGAACTGCCATGAAGAGCTTAAGTCAGCTGTGAAAATCTTCCCAGTCTGGAAAGGGAATCTCTTTGTATGCAGCCAGTGGCCTGGAGTTTGCCTACATTTCATTTTTGTTTGAGAGTCACTTTGCTTTCATTAAAAGAACCAGGTTGATTACTATGAAAGCCAAAGTACTCAGTTCCTATACTTTCCTATAGTTTCAAGGTGTCACTATTGAGATTACTGTGTAACCAGGTACGTCGTAACTTGAGCCTGAATCTTGGCCACTTGCTATACCCCAGTTCATAGTGCGTAGTGTAGTTGTAGAATAGTAATTGAATCGTTTTTTCCCCCTCTTCTGTGGTCAACATTCCTGGTCTGGTCTGGCAGAATATCTTTGATAGGCTGGCATCCAGAGATAGAACATGCTAAATTTATGTTTCTGTATCTTTGGTATGTGTTCACACACAGAATAAGCAAAGTAAAGGTATGAGAGCATATTTTTCTTCTGAAGCTCACTAATTTTACAGAGATATCATTAAACCCACATTCCACCTACCGAAGGGAAGTAACAAGAAACTAGACATTTTATGGGTGTTACAGTCTCAGAATATGTTGGCAAAAGAGAAATGGATTTGGACTCATGTAATTCATTGGTCAGAAAAGGAATTCATATTCAGGTCCAAAATTACACTAAAAAGGGGGGGGGACCTAAATATTCAGCACAACTTTCCCTCTATTAAGTCTCCCTGAAACTTTTCAGATTATTCCACACATTTATTACTTACTCTCTATCACTATCAGGAGGAAACAGACATGCTCAGATGGTTTCATATATGAGAAGCATGTGAGTTAAGCAAAAGGATGGAGGGAACAAGGTAAATGGTCAGAGGAACTGCTGCATCAGGGAGCAATTGATCAGCAATATGATAAGTAACACAACTGCCAGCATCCAGAAGTCGATGTCTTTAGTAAGCATTATAGTCCATTCATCCCACCCTGCCTCACCAAGAATTAAGTCACTAGCATGAAATTCAGACCACGGATAGAATCAAATACTCTTATCAGATGAGTCTCCTTTGAAAGAAGCCACACTGCCTTAGTTTAGCTATTCTGTAGGGTTTGTAGTATGGTTAAAAAGGTGGCTCAAACAACAGCTAAAGAAGCAAAACCATTTGGAAGAAAATCAGCGTAAGCCTCTGGGTTCTTGGTATACTTTAGGGGACGAACAGGCAGTCTATTCCAGAATTATTATCTTGGGCTTAAATTAATTTCACCACAAAATTAAATCAAATAGGACTTTTGAAAGTGTTAAGCAAAAATTGCCATTTATGTGATGAAACATGTTTTGAAAAACATTAGAAAGTCAAAAACTTACAGAAGAAGAAGATTCACATAATCATTTTAACTGTGCCTCAGCCCAGTTTTTCTACCCAAGTAGTCATCCTCCCTCCCATTAACTCTTATGCCACATGGGGCATTAATGTGAAATGTAACTGCTCACATTCCTGGCTGAATCCTGCCTGAGTGGAAGGTGATATAATAAATAGCTCACATGGAGCTAAAAATGGTAGATATAAACAACAGGTTAAAAACCGTGGAGATGCAACATGGGGGGTTAGGGGGATAGGATAAGAATAAATGAAACAAGATGGGACTGGGAGGGAGACAAACCATAAATGACTCTTAATCTCACAAAACAAACTGGGGGTTGCTGTGGGGAACTGGGGTTGGGAGAGGGGGAGGGGGTTATGGACATTGGGGAGGGTATGTGCTATCGTGAGTGCTGTGAAGTGTGTAAACCTGGCGATTCACAGACCTGTACCCCTGGGGATAAAAATACATTATATGTTTATATTAAAAAAAAAAAATTGGAAGGGGAGGCGAACCATAAGAGACTATGGACTCTGAAGAACAACCTGAGGGTTCTGAAGGGGCAGGGGTGGGAGGTTGGGGGAACCAGGTGGTGGGTAATAGGGAGGGCACGTATTGCATGGAGCACTGGGTGTTGTGCAAAAACAATGAATACTGTTACGCTGAAAAAAATAAATTAATTAAATACAAAAAAAAAACCAACAAAAAACACCAAGCAACTTGCAAGGTCACAACGTGGGCTACTTACTTTTTTTCTTTTAAACTGTTATTTCAGATGAAGATAAAAGGCTGTCCCCTCAATATCCTGCAGGTGTCAGTGGAGAACTACATATTTCCAGGAGCATTCAAACAGGGCAATGTGAACCTCAAAGAGACCAACTGGTAACAACCATTAAAACCAAGACTTCAAAATTAAAACAAATTACCAAGCAGAACTCATATTCAACTGAGGCTTGCTGACTTTAGCCTCTTCCCTACCACTGCTTCCCCTGACTTCTTCCCACCCACAAAACTGTATTATCAGCTGTCTCTGCTATGAAAAACTTACTTGAAACAGATCACATACGCTCATAATCATGGCTTTTTAATTCATTTATGGGTTCTTCTTTCAATGAGAAAGTGTTCATAAAATAACAAATGGGAGTTACCTGTTTTCCTTTCTTTAGCTGGGCCACAGCACAATTAAGTTGAGACACTTATGATGGCTCATAAAATCTATAGAAAAGCTGGAAACTTATAAGGAGAAATGTTCCAGAAGAGAACGTTATCATAAGAAAATGCAAGCAGGGGCGCCTGGGTGGCTCAGTGGGTTAAAGCCTCTGCCTTCGGCTCGGGTCATGATCTCAGGGTCCTGGGATCGAGCCCCGCATTGGGCTCTCTGCTCCTCAGGGAGCCTGCTTCCCTTCCTCTCTCTCTGCCTGCCTCTCTGCCCACTTGTGATCTCTCTCTGTCAAATAAATAAATAAAATCTTAAAAAAAAAAAAAAAAAAAAAAAAAAGAAAATGCAAGCAGTCATCACAACAATGAATCCCCAGTAGTATATTAAAAGGAAGAACTCTGGAACAAGCCATTTTCTGATAAAGTCCTTTTAATGGAAAATGTAAAACCCCTTTCAACTTTAATGTACAAAGCCATATGTAACACTTGCACTTTTAACAAATAAAAGCAAGCCAATGTTTTAAAAAAATACATCATTAAATGTATATATGTATATATTTACATAGCATATTAAGTTTAATATTTAGCTTTAAAAGTTCACATAAATTTTACCAAAATGAGACAATTTTAAATAAATTACACCTTTTGAAAATGTTTAATTGTACAGTCAATAGCTTCAACAAAATATTGAAGTGTCCTTATTTAGTATCTACTTTATATACTTCATATTTTACAAATTTTACAATTATTTGGCAGTAATTTTCTGATTATGACATGAGTGCTGTGCGATTCAGCAATTTCCCAAATGCAGGCAATAGCTGGTGTTTGTGTCCTATTCTCACAGTAACTGTCTCAATGTAGTGAAAAATATCAGTTATTTTAGTAAACTGTACAAGGTCACATTTACACTTGATCAACAATATAGCATAGAATTTTGTGGGTTTTTTTTTTTCAAAAATAAATACATCATTTTATATCTGGCATTTTCACAAACATCATATACACTATAATACAAAAACAGCTAGGAAGCGCTGCTTTTTAAATTTAGCTTGTTTTCATAACTAACATTGAATCACAGGGGCTGTGACGTATGCTATACTGCTGCGGTATCAGTAACAAGTAATTACTACAAAAGAGAATTTCTTGGCACTGATGGTTTTATGAAGCTTAAGTCAATGTGCATACATAACATCGTTCAAGAGTAAGTAATTCCAGTTCAATGGCCTAAAAACATCAAACTGGACCACACCTAATTTTCTTCCATATCCTCTACTTCATCTTCATGTATCTTCAAAGCTCTCACCATTTCCTTGACTGCATGATACAATATATTTTTAACCTGAAAGAGAAGTTGGCATTTCTAATCACATTAGCTGGAGATAAAAGTAACAAATGAAAATTGCTATATTAAAATTTTTTTTTTCTTAATGAAACAAAGCCAAATTCAAGAAAAACAAATGTCATAGTTAAAAATGTTAAACTGCAAGTCAGGTAAGGGCCACTAAAAATCATATAATCAAATGCATATTGTTAACCTGTGGTTGTTATCCAAATATGACAAACTAGGCAGTGATTACCCAAGCAGTTCTGCAGGTTTCCTATTTCTGAATAGAAAAGTCATGCAGAGCAGGAGCTCGTTAGAAAGTTCATCTCTTACCTGTAGTTTATCATCATAATTGATTTCCTCCTTCAAAAGTCTCAGTTCCTGTGTTAAATGAAATGACTGTACAAGATGTTCTGGAGACACAAAGTCTTCAGTTACCTGAATACAGCTGTGAAAATTCTGTACCTATCCCCAAAACAAAAACAGTGAAATATCAATTTTAGGAGGAAGCACTATCAGAGAACTTATTTTCTCCAAAACATCAAATGCATTTCAAAGCAGAACAGGACTTTATAAATGGAGTACTTTTACATGATGAAAAGAACAGAACTTTTCAAGGAATCCTTCAGAGAGGCTGATAATCAGATCCTAAATTATCAGTTTAGTCAAGGTGATTTTTTGGTGTTACTTTAGCAAAAACAGCAACAAAAAAGCTAACTGGAAGGTATCTACTTTACCATTCAGTGCAAACAATCTGTTGGTGCCCCTTTGGCTTTCAGCATTTGGATCATTTCACTGTTAGCTTTTGTTTTTTAAGATTTTTTTTTTTTTTTTTTTTTGAGAGAGAGAAGGGAGGGGCAGAGGGAGGAAGAGAATCTCAGGGAGACTCCCCATTGAGCATGGAACCCAACTTGGGGCTTGATCCCAGGACCCTAGAACTCTACTCCAGGAGCCCTTCCCTGTTAACTTTTAAACAGAACGTAGATGAAAGCAAAAGAAACGAAATTTAGTTTGTGATGAATGGGGGTGAAAACTGTAGTTCCAGGTATCTATTGCTCACAAGTTTTAGAATTAGCCTAGGATTTTATTTGTGCCTTTCTTTCAAATACTAAAGTATACCTTCAGGCTCCATTGGTACAACTGTTTTTAATAGTTATCCCTCCCCTGACTCTGGTTTTCGGAAGAAGACGGTCAACAGTCTATCTGTTGGGGTACCTGGGTGGCTCAGTGGGTTAAGCTTCTGCCTTCGGATCACATCATAATCTCAGGGTCCTGGGATCAAGCCCCGCATCGGGCTCTCTGCTCAGCAGGGAGCCTGCTTCCCCCTCTCCTCTGCCTGCCTCACTGCCTACTTGTGATCTCTTTCTGTCAAATAAATAAATAAAAATCTTAAAAAAACCCCGAACAGTCTTATGTTATTTGTATACCATGTACAAATTGACTCAGTACTTCACTATTTCTTGGATTTGTTTTCTATTACTGCTTAGTATAATCACACAGAAGGACCGGGGTGATCCAATCTGGATTTTATGACATTTTAGGTTGTCTTCTAGTGATATGAATGGATATCACAGAATTCCTAGGAAAGGAGAAATAACTGAAAACTAAGCATTTACACTAATTCTAATTTTTAAAAAAGACTATTTGCTTGGGAGAAAGATGAAGGGAGAAGCAGAGGGAGAGGGACAAGCAATCTCCACACTGAACATGGAGCCTGACATAAGACCCTGAGATCAGGACCAGAGCTGAAATCAAGAGTTGGACACTCAACCAACTGAGCCACCCAGCCATGCCAACACTAATCCTAATTTTTAGGTTTAATTGGGAGGTGTGAGAAGAAGAAGATAGTTAAGTGGGGAACAGAGAACAGTGAAAAAAATCTAACAATAGAGTGTAGAATCCAAAGGCACTGAAATTTCTCCTCCGGGCATACTGTCTAGAGCTGTTCAAGTCTGCACGTTGTTTAAGTCAAGCACTGTCCCTCTGTTGATCACCCGATAGCATATATAAACATTCTCTTGCTTTAATCATTAGGTTGTTGGTTCCTCTGCAGGATGAACACAGTGATGCCTCACATTTTCAGCACTGTTATACAGTCTGCCTGGATCTTCACTATGTGTCTCTAGAACAGATGCTCTACTTCACAGAGCAGGAAACTATGGATAAGAAGTTCAGTGCCTGTTCCAAGAAAAATCAGCCAACAAATGGCAAGCCAACAGGAGCCCAGCTTCTGTAACATCTTGTCTAACAGATGCTTTATGGTCCTATATTAACTCAGTCACACCAGCATAGTTTCCAAATGTCCTGTCTTGTTATGTCTTTCACTTATGTGAACATGCTGTGTGGATTAAGTCCTTCAAGAGTTCTGGAATGTACCTTTCTTTGAGCATGTCTAGTTCTACTGTTTTATAATTTGTCTCTTCATCGATATCCTAATTTTGTTCATATGTCATATTCCTGATTTTCTTCACCAGTTTCCTTTAACTGTCTGAGTACATTTAAGACAGCTGAAAGAAAGTCTATGTCTAGTAAGTCCAGTGTCTGTGCTTCCTCAGGGACGGTTTCTGCTGATTATCATCCCTTTTTGCTGAAAACTGGACACATGAACATTATAATGTGGTCACTGGAAATCAGATTCTCTCTCTACCTCATTGTTGCTGCTGATGGACAAGGCCATAGTCATCCATTTCTTGTTACTTTCCCACACTATTCTTGCAAAGGCTGTGTTCCTTGTCGGGTGTGATCACTGAAGTCTGTTCTGATATCTTTAGTGGTCAGAGATTTCCTTAAATGTCCCAAATCAGCTGCCCTTTTCTTCACTGAGCAGTTCCCCAACTGATGTAAATTTGGATTTGATTCCAGAGTTCTAAAAAAGTTGATTCTGTCCGTTTTTGCCAGTTCATGGTTGTTTTAAATAAATCACTTTTAGACCTGTGACTTTTATTAGTGCTTAAAAATGGTATTATGCTTTCTAATGATCAACCCGATAATATTTTGCTCAAAGGCTTACAGGTTAGTTTGAAGAGACAAGGTTCAGTCTTAAAAGTAGAACCCATTTGAACTTCCCATTCCACTAATTCCTTTTTTGGGCTATCTTTGATTCATTTACATTTCACTTCTTTGACAGACTGTCTTATTCATACTTGCCTGTGGGATCAACTGTAATCATAAACAGGTAGTGTTAAGAAAATGTAACTCTTGCCATATACATATTGACTTATGAGAATTTAAGAGTGAAAGATTTTGCCATAAGTTCTTTTAGCATTATGAATGCGAAAATTCACAACTTAGCAATATTATAAACTATGGATGACCAAGCATAATCAATTAAGATAAACAATTAAGGACAAATTTATCCTAAAGATCTTCTGGCTTAAAAAAAAGGGGGGGGCTGTTTAAAATGAAGGCCGCTGGGGTGCCTGGGTGGTTCAGTCAGTTAAGCATCTGCCTTCGCTCAGGTCATAATCCCAGGGTCCTAGGATCAGGTCCCACATCAGGCTCCTTGCTCAGTGGGAAGTCTGCTTCTCCCTTTGCCCCTCTCTCTGCTCCCTCTCAAATAAATAAAATCTTTAAAACGAATGAATGAATGAATAAATGAATAAACAAATAAAATGAAGGCCACTGAGGACATCAGGGTACTAGAGTTAAGACAAAGTGAACCCTGGAGGTCAGGGTCCACCTACTCCATCTGGTGATATACTGGGGTTCTACAGATTCACTCACATTTGCCAACAGAAGATTAGCCTGCCATTGTTCTTAATATATGGAGGGTTGTGGCTATGATACTTTGCCTCAGTGTGGCTTCTCAAAGTTCTCATGGCTGACAAACCGAAGAATACAATGTATCATATCTGGTCAAAACCATTTTTTGATAGGTGCCCTGTGTTTGTAAGGACTTTCTATCTAATGGTTTTTGAAGTGTGGTCTTCAGAGAGTATTGTAAGCATCACCTGGGGACTTGTTAGAAATGTAAAATTTCAGGTCCCTCCCGCAGACCCGATGAATCAGAAATTCTGGGGGTAGGGTCCAGCAATCTGTTTTATCAAATCTTCTAGGAAATCCTGATGTACGCTAACACGCGAGAAGCACTTACTTAGACTTTGGGTTTATTTTAAGGGCTACCTATAGTCCATTGGAAGTGAAGTCATCAATGAAAAGCTTTCAGGACCTCTAAAGACTAAGTAAGTTATAAATAATTACATCTCAAATGCAAGTTAATATTGTGAACATAGAGTTCTTACTTCCTTTTAATTCTCTCTCAAAACCACATTATCATCACTTCTGAGTCATGGACAACACCCTTTCAAAAGAGTACAAATAACCATGCTGTCATTATCACACCACATAAGGAAAAGACAGAAATTTTTGTGCTTATAGCTGGCAATTCTATGCCAAAATATGCAGCAGAGTGGTCTTGGAACACTCAGCAAGTTAGTAGCAGAGCTCAGAATAGAATTTGCCAATCTAGGTTATACATGCTGTATTTAAGTATAACATCTTTTATACTCTAGAAATGAAATTCGTTCTCTAGAATCTAAGTGGTATTTCCATGTATCTCAAAAGAAAGCATGTTTTCCTATATACTTATATATACAGTCGTAACTGGAAGTTAGAGTCCAACCTAAGTAAACTTTTTGAAGGGGCCGGAAGACACATGAAGAGGCCAAAATTCACATGTTTGTACAAAGAGCACAATACATATAAATTTTACATGTAAAGTTGTAACTTTGTTTTTATCTGTACTTGTGCAAAAATATGCTGTGTATGAGAACATATTTTCAGGCTGTCAGGACTTACAAATATTTAAGTGCATTATTCTAAACATAGGAAAGAGCAATGAAAAACCCATAAAACTCTGTCCTAATGAACTTTATATTCCAGGTAGGGATTAAAAGACAATAAACAAGGTAAATAAATTATGAATAATATTAGAAGGTGATGATTCAAATGGGGAATAAAGCACGGAAGATGACAGGGAACTGGGGGACACAATTTGCACTTTAAAACGAGGGTGTTAAGGAAGACCTCACTGAAGAAGGTGACATTTGAGCAAATAAACCTTTAAAAAATGTGAAGAAGCAATTAGAGATCTCTTATAGAGATCTGAAAAAAGAATTCCAGGCCAAAGGATTAGCAAGCACAATGTCCCTGGGGAGGAAACGTGCATGGTGTATGTGAAAACCACAGAGAGGGCAGGGTGGCCACAGAGAAGGAGGAGGGAAGTAGGGAAGAAAGGTAGTGAAGAAAGGCAGTGAGACTTGAACAGGATACAAATACAGATCATTCAGGACCTTTTGAAGCTTTGAGCAGTATTATGTGAACTAAACTTTTTAACATGATCACTGTGCCTACAATTTTGAGAAAACAAGGCTCTCTACCCACAAAAAAAGGAACAGCAGAGAGACATGTACATGGCATGGAATCTCTGGTAAACACTGACGGCCTCTGCAGGAGGGCAACTGGAGGCAAAGGTGAGAAAAAGACTGAATTTTTACTGTGAAACCTATTGTACACTTAGATTCTTTTTTTAAATTAACTTATAATGTATTATTTGCCCCGGGGTAGAGGTCTCTAAAACCATCAGGTTTACACATTTCACAGGACTCACCATAGCACATACCTTCCCCAATGTCCATATGTACTACTTAGACTCTTAAAAATTGTGTCACTGTATTACATTTCTTTTTTTTTTTTTAAAGATTTTATTTATTTATTTGACAGACAGGAATCACGTGCAGGCAGAGAGGCAGACGGGGGGTGGGTGGGGGGTGGGGGAAGCAGGCTCCCTGCTGAGCAGAGAGCCTGATGCAGGGCTCTATCCCAGGACTCTGGGATCATGACCTGAGCCAAAGGCAGAGGGTTAACCCAAGGGGCCCCTTACATTTCAAAATAAAAATTGAGACAGCATAAAACAACTAAACTATCCATACTCCCCCCCAAATCGAACCTTGGTACATACTTTGCACAATGTATAAAAATTAACTAAAAATGGATTATAGATCTAAATTTAAGACTAACCACAATAAAGCTTTTAAAAGAAAATGTAAGAGAAAATGTTTGCTATCTTGGGCTAGGCAGCAATTCTGGATATAAAACAATAAAAGTATGATACAGAAAAGAAAAAACTGATCACCTGAACTTCAGCAGAATTAAAACACTTCTCTTTGGAAGATATTATTACCAAAATGTAAGGACAAGCCACAGATTAGGAGAATATATTTGCAAAGTATATATTAGATAAAGGTCTTATAAAGTATTATAGTGTTTTAGATAAAGGGCTTATAAAGTATTGTAGTTAACACTCAAAACTCAGAAAAAAGAAAATACAACTGGAAAAATGTGTAAAATATTTGAACACACAGATTTACCAACATAGATATATGGATGATGGCAAATAAATACATGATAAGATGCTAGACATACTTAGTTATTAAGAAAAAGTAACAAATTAAACCTACAATGTGATACCAATGCATGCTTATTCAAATGTTTAAAAACAAAACTGACAATAAGCAGAGGAAATGGAACTCACATATACTACTTTGGGGAATAGAAAATGGTACAATCACTTTGGAGAACCACCTGACAGTTTCTTGTAAAGTTAATCAAACATTTATGACCAGGAAATCCCATCACTTGGTGTTTATCAAACTGAAATGAAAATCGATGTTCACAGAAAAACCTGTATGCAAATGTTTTGGTGGCTTTACTTATTATTTGTCCCAAGCTGGAAAACACCCAAATGTTCTTCAGTTGGTGAATGGATTAAGAAACTGTTACATTTATATAATGAACAACTACCCATCAATAAAAAGGATCCAGGGGCGCCTGGGTGGCTCAGTGGGTTAAGCCTCTGCCTTTGGCTCAGGTCATCGTCTCAAGAGTCCTGGGATCGAGCCCCGCATGGGGCTCTCTGCTCTGCCGGGAGCCCGCTTCCTCCTCTCTCTCTGCCTGCCTCTCTGCCTATTTGTGATCTCTCTCTGTCCGTTAAATAAATAAATAAAATCTTAAAAAAAAAAAAAAAAAAAAAAAAAAAAAGGATCCAAATACTAGTATACGCAACAACATGGATGAAACTAAAATGTATTATATGTTGAATAAGAAAGTCAGAACTATAGGAGGAAAACCAAGTAGTTGTAGGAATGTCAGATGAGAGATGACTAAAAAAAGAAAGGCAGGAGGGAATTTTTAGGAGTAATCCAAGTGTTTGGTATTTTGTTGTGTTGTTACCTAACTATATAGTTCTCAAAACTTAAAGAACTGCATGCTAAAATTATACCTCAATTTAAAAAACTGCACTGTCCAGTTTAATTTTAAGAAAATAAATATTGGATAAGTTAAATATAAATGGATTTTCAAGGGAACCTGTCTTATATTATCAAAAAATTCTTTCTATTTACAAAACTGTACAAAATGTACTATTCTCTTCAATAGGCTACTCCATTGAGGATGTTTTACATTTTGATACAGATTAGCTCTTTTCTGATAAGAGACTAGAAGGCAAAAAAATGGTATGTGGGAACTTGAATCATTAATGATACAACATCTCTGAAATGATCAGGTAAGACCATGGCACAATAAAACAATTTAACATAAATAATGCATTAAACTTAGTACAATTAACACATTTTTTTCTCTAGGAAGTTATTATCATGAAACAGGTATATTTATTATGATGTCTGTATTTTACTGTCATAAATGCTATTTGAGATCTAAGAATGATAAATCTAACCTTGAGCTTGACATGTTAAAAACTAAGCAAATATTATCACTTAAGGATTATTTGTGCTATTTCATAATGGTGTGACAATGCTGCATAGGCAATAATTGCATATACAGTTATATAAAATGTGGAAAACATTCCTTGGTTAAAAAAAAAAAAGGACACACATCTGATACATCTCAACTATCAGATGGTAGAAGAGGTAGGGAACCAACTCTGAGGGTAACTAGCTTTTGGGGTTCTTGGATTTCCTCTGCACACTCTCCTACTATGAGGGCTAAGCTGGTGTGTGGTAGTTCCAGTCTATTTATAGAAATCCACGGTATGCTTTTAATCCAATCCTCCATGCCCATTATCTATTCTATGCCTTTTTTCCAGGTCCACAGAGTCAAGCCACAGAAACAAAGATAACGTGTTTATTTTAGTTTTTTAAATTTGTGGATCAATAGCTATAAAAATTACATTATCATCTTTCTTTGGACACACTACTGCTATGTTAGCAAACAAGGCAGGAGTTACACTAAAAGCCTGAGTTATGGAATGTTCTAGCCAACACTTCATTCTGCTCAGTTTGGTGCCTAGAAAATGTGTGATCTCAGGTCTTAATACTTAAGTGTTAAGTCTCCCTACATAGAACTAAATATATAGTATGTCTCTTTTTTCCTCCTTAAAAAGTCTTAAAAAAAAAAAAAAGATTTTGATCCACTAAGTGGAAACAATATAAATATGGAAATCTGGCTCACGTTGAACCAATTTAAGTTCTCAAAGCATTTAATCATGTCAGATCTCTTTAAGCACTGCAAAGTTATGTTAGTGGTTTCTTAATGAAAGCAAACTGGGTGCAGGTCATTCTCTTACTTATCAGGACTTCCTTTTCAAAATCGGTTCCTTTAGTAATAGACCCGTGAAGAATAAGTTCTTGTGTACCTGATGAAGGGCTCCAGCTGGTAAGACAATGGCGTCACCAAGGAACTGAATGAGAGTCCAGGTCCTAACTCCATACTCCTCAAGTAGTCTTTGGCGGAGCTTTTTGTTCACGTACCAACTTTGGTCACGTATCGGATCATGTTCTGGGAGAACTTCAATGCCTTGTTCTTTTGAAATCTGCAGTATGGATTAAAATGAAAATATACACTTCAATTTTAAGTAAGGTAAATTCTGTTCAGATAAATTCCAATTTTCTTTGCAATAATCATCTTTTGTTCTTAGAATCTCATGGAATGATGCATGTGCTTAAGTTAAAGAAAATAATATTCTACAACAATTTGAAAAGCCAAGGGATATTAAAACAATACTGCACACTAAGATGCTGTTAATAATGGGCGCCTGGGTGGCTCAGTCAAAGGATCAGCCTTTGGCTCAGGTCTTGATCCCAGGGTTCTGGGATCGAGCCCCGCATCAAGCTCCCTGCTCAGCGGGAAGCCTGCTTCTCCCTCTCCCACTCCCCCTTTTTGTATTCCCTCTCTTGAGGTCTCTCTCTGTGTCAAATAAGTAAATAAGTAAATAAATAATCTTAAAAAAGGATAAAAAAATAAAGTGAATCATACTACCACCTTCTCACCTCTTCCATCCACCATGAAGTTTCCATCCATTTGGTTTCTTCTTTATAATTGTTTCAACAGTATAGCACAGAGATTAGGAAAAGCTTAGTTTAGTAGCTTTTTTTGTCAAAAGCTAAACTATCCATATGTATGGACTTGAACATTTCCTGATCTTGCTTTTTTTAAAATGTTAAGTACAAAAATAAATATCTTTATATTGCTAACCCTCTAATCTCTGACAAATCAATTTCAAGGGACCCTTTTACTAACCAGTGAATTAAGCATTCTGCTTTAAAAAGCATAATTTATAATATTTTAAGTTAAAATACTGGTAGGTATTGTGAGATAAGACAATAGGTACAGAGCTACAGCTCCTTTACTTCATACTAAACAGAGACAAACCTTAAGTCCATTCTGAAAGAAAATGCAGTATAATGAGAAAAGCAGCAATGATGGTCCCTTGAGAGAAATGCCTGTAATTGCATATTTAGCAAATATTTGAGCAAAGGATTGAACTAATCATTCTAAATTAATGTGTTTCATTCAGTGTTTAACAACTAAATTAAGGTATGATTACTCAAAATTTCAGTCTATTCAAATAAGTGTAACAGAGCAATTGATGTGGTTAGGAGCAGAATTACTACCTGTGTCAACAGCCAAACTATTAATAAAAAAAAGATACTACCTTCTTTAGATGTTTCTATAACATATTTTTATATCCTATAATTTTCACCACTTTTCAATAAGGGTAACCTCTGACTCATAAACAGATTAGTTCATTATATAAGATAGGGGAGCACTAGCAACTGAGAAGAAGGTGCCATTCAAAGACCTCAACATGAAAAGGGCTTTAAAAGGAGCAAGAGAAAGGAGCTTTTGACTTATAACAATAGTAAGAAGTTCCCTCCTCTTTTGAAGTAAAAATTACTTATTGATCCTATATTCCTGAATGCCAAATTAAGTTACATTAAAAATTACTAAGTCCTTGGCTCAAGGTAAAGAGATAAACTATTTGAGACCTAAATTTATACCTTCTGAAGAAATTCCCTTATCTTGTCAATGTCTTTCCCTGCATAAATATGCCACAGAGCACCAGGTATTTCACTTGAATCCTTCAATCGTTTTCTTAAAATGTCATCCAAATCTTCCTCTTCAAATTTCTTGAGTATTCCTGAAACATAGAGTATTTTCAAATTGGTCATTAAAGACCACCAGAAAGCCAAGTATCCTAGAATTGATCTATGGGAGCAGAACAGTGCCAGACTAGATCAAGACTCTTAGTTAAAGAGGAAGTAAACCCAGTTAAACTGTTATAAAACAGAAAACACTGACCATGCATAACAAGGGACAGAGTAACGGTAACTTTCCCAGATCATTTGTTTTCTGCAAACCAAGGAACAAGAGACTAAAAACTCAAGGGTTTCTAAATCAAACTTCATCAACTTTCTTCCTGTTCCAAGGGGGTGGTCATAACAGTGATTTGTACTCATACACCATTTCCTAACTTACACAAGACTTTCATGGCTACTACTAACCACTTAGTAAGGTAGACAAGGATCATAACCTCTATTTTATTTTGGGGGTTGGGGGGGGAGGGCTGGGCAGACAGGGAGGAGAGAGAGAATCCTAAGCAGGCAAGCACCAGCTCAGTGTGGAGCCTGACTCGGGGCTCAATCTCATGACCCTGAGATCATGACCTGAGCGGATCATGACCTGAGTGTAGTTGGTGCCCCAACTATAGCGAACATTTTAAAGAAATGTTCTTTTCAGAGTAAATTTATTGCTTGCTACAAAGAATACATGAAAAGTTTCCTGATTTGTAACAGTAAATTCTCTTATGTTTAAAGTTGGTTGCAAGGATTTCTTTATTCAGTCATTTATTCTTTATTCAGTAGGTCCTAGGATCAAGACCCCCATCAGAATCCCTGCTCAGCAGGGAGTCTGCTTCTTTCTCTCTGCTCAGGGTTCTTCTTTCTCGCAAAATAAATACATAAAATCAAGGGAAAAAAAAAGGAGGAAGGGGATTATTGGTTTTTTATTTTTTTTGAAGATTTTATTTATTTGACAGAGAGAGAGAGAGATCACAAGTAGTCAGAGAGGCAGACAGAGAAAGAGGGGGAAGCAGGCTCCCTGCTGAGCAGAGCCCCTGATGCAGGCCTCAGTCCCAGGACACAGACACCATGACCTGAGCTGAAGGCAGAGGGCTTCACCCACTAAGCCACCTAGGTGTTCCGAAAGCTTTTTTTAAATGAAGGCCTCTAGGGGCAGGGAGATGACACTGAGCCACACTTTGAAGCAATTTGCCAGGAAGACGGGTAGGTAGGTGGAGGAAAAAGCATATGCTTTAAACTGGTGTTTCTTGAGGTTTTAGGCATTTACCCTAAAACACTCTTTTGGTGATCATCTATAAAGAGTGGCAAAATCTTCAGATAAAGACAGCCACAGGATTAAAATGATGAAATGTTTTCTTAAAAGACAAAATACTATGCTTTTATTTTTGATTTTAAAGATTTTATTTATTTATTTGACAGAGATCACAAGTAGGCAGAGAAGCAGGCAGAGAGAGAGGAGGAAGCAGGCTCCCGCTGAGCAGAGAGCCCAATGTGGGGCTTGATCCCAGGACCTGAGCCGAAGGCAGAGGCTTTAACCCACTGAGCCACCCAGGCGCCCCCAAAATACTATACTTATAAATGAGGGATGGGTGGTGAGCAGGAACAAGGATGAATAACAAAGGCTCAGCAATTAAGGACATGAAAGACTAGTAGAGGAGAAAAGCCGGTATAAATTCTGTATTATAGAACAAATGCTAAAGGGGTTGATTTGAACAAAGTGAAATGAGATACAAAAGAGATAATGAACTCTGTGTAGTCACAGGCTTTGAAAAGATAATCTGAACCACAAGTCATAACACAAGTGTGCCTCACTCTCAAATCCTTGGGAGTGGAGGAGGTGAAGAGTTTATCGATTATAATCAATGTTAACTTAGGAAGCTGAGAAACAGTATAAAAATGAGTTTCTAGTTTTGGGGGAATTTACGTTGTGTTTTAAGGAAGCTCTCAAATATATAGAAAAGTAGAGTGAATACTGTACGAATCCCCATGTCCTCAGCACCTAGTCACTAAGCTTTAGATACCTTCTTGGCCCAGATACAGAGCTGGTTATGTACATGGTGGTTGAGTCATGCAGAGAATTTCACATAAAGTACATGTAAACTAGAAAGGTAAGAAAAAAATTCTCTGACTCTAGGAAAGCCTGGGATTCTATAAGGTTAGTTAAGAACTAGGGGAGCAGTATCACAGAAGCCAAGGGCAGTATCTGAAGAAGAGGCAGTGATTGACAGTGCATTTATTTCAGAAGGGCAAGCATTAAGATGACCAGAAAGAAACCACTGAAACCACTTATCCAATTGTGAATGTTAGTGAGGGCTGCTGTAAGTAATTTCAGTGGGGCAGCAGGTCTAAGGCCAACGTGCATAGAACTGAAATGTGAGTAAGAGCTGACAAAGACAGCAAAGAATTTGTTACAAAGGCCGGAGCTACAGGATGGTGGTAAGGAAGAAGAGATTTGAAAGTTTTCTTCTGAACAGTCTAGAGTGTATTTCTACTCTGAAGAAAATAACCAGCAGAGAGGAAAAGTTTAAAGACCTATTTACATAGAAGGGGATAGCAGATGGAACAAGGTTTTGGAAAGAAAACTAGAGGATGGAATCTAAAACCACTACAATGGATAGAAAGGTTCTATCTACTTTGGAGAAAAGATCCCTTCTCTCTCTGATAGTAGAGGGGAAAACATGAATGTCTGAGGCACAAACCAAATCTTAATCATCCTCAGAACCCCAGGACCCAGTTTCTGTTCTCCAATAAAGTGTTTATAAGTAAGCTTATAAAACTTCACAAACAGAACATTTAAAGATAGGAAAGGAAAAAATAAAAATACTCATTTTTAAAATTAAAATTTCTGTTGTATTGAAAAAAGGTAAATCAAGCACTGTTAAAGATTAGAATATCCCTATATCCACTGCAATTCTTTTTGCAATCTTTGCTGTTTACTCAGAGGCTGACATTCTAGATAATAAATCCTAGTGTGTATGGTTATTCAGTTTCATCGCAAAGACCATTATTCTTCAAGTTTCTTTACCTGCTTTTGAGAGAATGCCATTTCCTTTTGCTATGCCAACATAGACTAGAATATTTACAACATCAGAAACTTCAACGTGGAGATTTGTTGTTCCTATGTCATGATCTTTAGCAGCCGCTACACCTGTGTATAAAATTTTAGAACATTTTATTTGACTGAAAACATATTCTAGATATTCCCCCTAAAGTCAGCTCTATGAGGAAAATTTGTTAATTGTAATCTGAACTTTAGTTTCCTTGTTCCAAAGCCTGCTCCCCAAGAGCCACAATCCAACAAATTTCCATAAAAATCAAATTACTAGAAAACGTAAATACTTTGCAAGAATTGTACTTGCAAGAATTAGCAAGTACTTAACTATATTGGCTATTAATTTCTAATATACTGATAGGGAAAAAAAAGACTTCAATGGATTACTAAAAAATGAATTTTATAGAGCCTAAAAATCACTAGACAATTTATCTTTGGACAGAGGTTAAAATGTCATATAATTTCAAGTTCAAAGAAATGCAAATATATACCTACCATAGGCACTGCACAACCTGGGTCCTAGATCAGGGCGTACAAAAAATCCTGGCAAATGAGAGGCCAAGTTGAATTTTCCTTCTGGACTACAATATTCTGGCAATGGTAGGCTTTTTAAAAGATCTTCGTATCTGAAAAAATAACAACATTGACTTCATCTGAATACAGATTAACGTTCTTGGGTGCCTTCATATACAAATTTTCAAATACAAATTTTCAGGTTGTTTAAACCTTTCCTTAAGGATTCTGACAATTAACACTTCCCTTGACTTCATTTAGTTTAAATGAATGCCTAACACAAGGACAAGCACAGAACAGAAGTGATACGGAATTCTGAATTGCAATTCTCTTTCTCTAAACATAGCAAATTAAAAGCATCAAGAGAAGGAAGGTCATAAACAGTACCCCACATCCTTTGATATTAACATTTTTTCCTTTATTGCCCTAACTAAAAGACGTTATCCTGCTGAGAATAGAGACTGAGTTTTGTTCTTAATTTATTCTTAATTGGCAAGGAAAATGCCTGAAATAAAATACGTAGTTCCTTATCCTACTTCTGGGGATAATCTCAGCGAATTTCAAAAACTCAAGGGTTAAAATAACAAGTTTTAAAAATATATACCTTGCTGGCATCATAGTCTTGAAGTCTTCTCCTGAAGGGCAATCCTTCAGTTTTAAAACAACTGTTTCTCCATTTTTCGTTTTTTGTCGTTCTATAAAGAATGCAGTTTATTATTAAAAGGTAATTTTTGCCTTTTAATTTTTATTAATGTTTGGAATGAATGACTTGATTATTGTACAGTATGTATTTAATGAATGCTTGCTTACTGAGTTTAATTTCTTATGTACTTACATAGTATTAGGACTTTTATTCCTTATGTATTTAGGTATTTATAATATTGCAAAAATATTCTTTAAAAATCTGTTTACAAGTGTTATTGAAACTAGTCTTACATTTTTACTTTTAATTTTCTAAGTGTTTTACATAATATATAATTCTCAAAGGTTTATGGGGTTGCCAAAAATATTCTCCATATCATATAAGGAAACATGGTATAAATAACTTATTTATGGTCAAAGGATATTAGGGGTAAAACCAAGGAGTAAGACCTAGTCTCTTGTTTCCAAGTATCTGTCTCTTCTTTATTAGCCAAAGAATACAGAAGTTTCAAAGATTAAAAATCTGTTAAGTCATGTTTGCAATTTATAATTTTGGGGGGCTATGTTTCAGAAAGCAGTAAAACAAACAAAAAAGAACATACTTGAAACTTCTTCAAAACCATCCCAGAATTCCTTAACATTGGCATTTGAAATAATGCTGTCTTTGCAGTTCAGGAGATCAGCTTGGTGGTCTCCAAAATCGAGACTTATTGACTCCGCCTTCCACAAGCTAATGTTCATTTTCTTATGCACACCAGAAACCACTGCAGGCTTATAAATAAATAAATAAATAGATAGATCGATAAGTGAAAAGGTATATGGACACTTCCAAAATTCAATTTTATACACACATACAACAAACAGGTAACATGTTAAGTTTTAGGACTAATGACAAATTGGAAAATAAAAGGGACTATTGAAAATAGTCCCTGACCTGAAAAGATACACATAATATACTGTCACTGAGAATAGGTAAAGAGAGAATGCCATGTAAATACATTGCCATTTTTTAAAAAAATTAAAATTAACGTGTAGTAAATTTCAGGAACGAAGTCTTAAAGGGCTACCCTAAAAATTTCAGTTCTAGGTAGTATAAATATGAATTTTGGGCTGAATTATTTATAGACTAATTTTTGAAGATAGAACATAACCAACTTATATATCCATATGTGTGATATATATATTAAAAGATTTTAAAAACATATATATAGTCCTTGAGATTAAAACATAATTTGTATCACTTAAAACACATACACACGGTCCTTATCTACAGAAGGATCATGATAAATGAAAATATTAAACAATAAGGCAAAACATAAATTTCAAGCTTAATGGCTGACTCTCTGAAAGTAAATCTTTCCTTTGAAATCATATGAATTTGAATTCCCTCAAGGCTATCTAACCCAAAAACTAACAATTGAAGATTTAAAGCTTCTAAAACTCCAATGCTGATGTAAAAAGACCTCTACAACAATCTGATATACTATCTCCAAGGTTTTGGGTTTTAAATATTCCTTTAGAAGCAAAAGTCTGGGATATAGAGAACAAAGAAAGTTGTGACTTGAGATTCTCTTGTAAAATACGGCATTTATTAAGTCTTCTTAAACTTCATTAAGGTAATTTTATTTCGGGAACTATACAGCAGAATACCCTAGCTAGGGTTCTTATCGCAAAAAGTATCTCAAAAAGAAAAGAAAAACAACAAAATTACCCTGAATCTGGTTAACAACTTACTCGGGGGACCACTCCATTAAACTTCCCTTCAACAGGGTAATAATACATCCAACTATTAAAAATAGGCTCAGCAATTAATTAACTATCATTGGCAATTCAGGTATTAATTCCCAGCCCCTACTGTGGCTATCCAGTCCTGTGCCGCTCTAATGGTAATCATATTGTTAAAAAAAAAAGGAGGGGCAAGTTAGCTAGTGTATTAGAATATTCTCAAGCAGAATTCATAGGCTACCATCATCATCATCATCATCTTCTCAAAATACTAAAAACCTTCCTATTTTGATTCCTTGCCTATACCTTTATTTTCCTCTAATTCAACTTCCAATCTGCTTTTGCTGTTAATTATTTTAATATGTCAACTTGACTCATCAATTACTATCATCTACAGGATAAAATTCAAACTCCTCAGTGTATATACAAAGGCCCTTCATAATCATAACTCTACCATTTCTTACCATTCTCCCACATAACTCTTTTATCTATGTTCCAAACAAAACTACTTAGGAGTTCCCCAAGTACCTGATGCTCTTGTTTATTTCCAACCTCTTGTTCACATACAGAAAAATTTCACTTAACCCCTGAGGCATCAATTAAGACTACCATTTCTGAATTAGTACTCTAGCCTAGTCATTGCCTCTTTTGGGTTTTTACAGCACTTTGACGAAGTTCACAGAGTATTTAACATACTTATTAAAATATTTATGTGACAGCTCAAGCACATACCAAATCAAGTGGTCTAAATTATGACCTGCCAATGGCATCAGGGCTTCAAGGGGAGCCAACCAGAACACAAAGAAGAAGAAGAAAAAAAAGAAACAAAAAGCTAAATATTGGGATGCCAGGGTGGCTCAGGTCATGATCCCAGGGTCCTAGGATTGAGCCCCACATTGGATTCCCTGGCTCAACGGGATGGGATGCCTGCTTCTCCCTCTCCCACTCTTCCAGCTTGTGTTTCCTCTCTCACTGTGTGTGTGTGTCTCTCTCTGTCAAATAAATAAACAAATAAATAAAATCTTAAAAAATAAAAAAAAGCTAAATATTGTGTATGTGCAATACAGGTATGAATTTTTTCTAGGAAGAAAGGAACCAAGTTTTCTTCACAACGTGAAAAGAATTAGTGACCTAAAAAGATTAAGAACCACAGCACTAAAATAATTTATTCATCTTACTTGTTTTTATATGACTTAATTTTTATATCCTTAATGGCCAGAACAAAGACTAGATTTTATGAGGAGCTCAATAACTATCTGTTGAATGAAGAAAGTAAAATAAAATTGGAAACGATGTTTTCCAGAAAGAAAAAGACAACATAAATACTAAATCATGCAAATTGTTAATTTTGTTCATAATTTTTTTTACAGATTTATTTAATTTGACAGAGAGAGAGAGATCACAAATAGGCAGAGAGGCAAGCAGAGAAAGAGGCGGGGGAAGGAGGCTAACTACTGAGCAAAGAGCCCGATGTGGGGCTTGATCCCAGGACCCTGAGATCATGACCTGAGCCGAAGGCAGAGGCTTTAACCCACTGAGCCACCCAGGCCCCCCTGTTCACAGTTTCTGCATTAATGTAATAAACTGCCATCTGAAAGCTGTCCCAAACATTCTATGAAAACTCTGGTCAAAGAGAAAATAATTTTCATTTGAACAGAATTAAATGTCATTCAAGATCTGATGAACTAATATATAAATAAATGTTCTATGGACGAACATTAAAGGCAGAAACATCTACACTTTTAGTCTGAGGCAAATGCTTCTATAGATATGAATCTGTTAACTGGACTAAAATACAAATGTAAAAAAGGGAAGTAGCATATTTTGTAAATATATGGCTTTATTAAAAGTCTCGCGACTGATAGCTAAAAATTAACATCAATCAGTATTTCCCTTTTAATTCATATAAATCTGACTAAAAAGGTAAGAATTCAGAAAGAGTAATTCTGGTAACCTTTTTGTTTTTTGATATCTTACTTCCAAAGTAAGTACTAATCTTTAAGTGTTAAGTACTATCTTTCCCCTTTTTTCCAATCCAACCAGTTTCAGTTTCACTAATCACCTTAAAATACTCACTTGTCCATGTTTCCAACACTCTTTGAAAAGCTTCCAGTTATTAATATTTTTATAATCTTTAAGCCACAGAATATGCTGCTCACAGATCCAGGAATGTGGTATATCAATATATAATTTGTTTTCCTCCATGGGTGATTTTTTGCTCTCTTTAGGCTCTTCTTTCAGCTCCGGTTTTACATTTATTTTAGAGGCTTTATTTGGTGGAATTTTGTTTTCAACAACTGAAGCAATTATGTCATCAAGAATGTTTGGCATGGTCCTTCCACTTTTACCACTCTATTTGGGAAAAAGTTGTATTTTGAGAGGAAATGTATACATCTTTAAACTTTCACTTTTACTACTAACATAGCAAACAACCAACACGAACATTTTGTGTGCCTTCAAGAATATGTAATCATGTCAGTGGAACACATCTATAGTCCCTACACTGTTACTAACAGATAGGAACCAGAAGTTTGGTAGTCTTCTATGTTAGAAAACTACCAGATCAGCAGAAACTTTAAGTGAGGACTTTTACATATTTTAGGACTAGTGCAGGGGAGACAGGTGGGTAGAATCTCCCATATACTTCTAAAGATCACTAAAAATTTGTGCCTACCTATGCAATTATTGTTACTGATTACTAAATATTTTGAATAATAAAACATTAACCATGTTATTTATTTCCCCTACTACATACATCGTTTTCAAATTCTGAAGGAGTCTCTTAGGGCTCTTCTCACATAAAACGCCCCTCCCTCAGCCCTTTTCACCTGGGGGGGAACCCCAATCTCCAGCTTTTAAGCTATGAGATTTATAATGCAAGTGGAAGCATGCTCAGCAGCTAAGTATTTTATTTCATCTGCATCTATTTCTTGTGTAGTTCACAGCCAAATCATCTAAATTTAAGGTCCATATGAAAACCAAAAATCTGGCATCTTACTCACTGGGGTTCCCATTGAATACACTGGGGCAAAGGCAATCCCAGCATCTGTACAACCCACACGTAGCTTGCCAGCGGTTGTGGTCAGCAAATCTCGTAAAGTTGAGCCTTGTTCATTATTCTGGGACACAGGAGGTGATGTTCTGCTATTTGGAGAATCAGGGCTGTCTTGTTCTCGCTCTTCTTTAATTTGCTTTTCAAGGGCAAATTCTTTGTTTTCTGAAATACAACATTTACAAAACTCAAATAAAATAAGCATGCTGTGAAAGTACAGAAAAAACTGGGACCCTACATTTGATAGCGAGAGGTAAAAAGTGTAGCACTAGTGATTTATTCACCTGAACACACACCAGAGGATGGATTAGATCCTTCAAAATGGAGTCAAACAGTTTGAATATGAAAAGGCCTTCCTCAATATCTTACACATGTAGCTGAGTTTGCACCTGTCACAAATGAAAAATGCTACAGCTAAGACAGGGAGAAAGTATAGTTTAAGTTACAAATCTACTGCCCTCCTGGCTTTAATGATATGCTGATCCACAAATGATTCTGTAACTAATTTTGATATAATCATAGGAAGGTGAGTTCCTACCAGTAGAAAACAAATGTTTTCCTGAATCTACGCCATTCATAATGTAAGCAAAAGAGAAATGTAAATTGTAATAAGTGAATATTACACATTAATGTGCATTGCTGGTTATATTATGGTCCTCTATTACATATTAATTATATTTACCTTTTTTTTCCTCTCTGGACTTTTGCTCTGCAAGATCTGCTAACCAGTGCAGTGGTGACTGGGATTCTGGAGGAGTTAACTTGCTGTCTGTGCTTATGTCACTCCCTGGGCTGCTGTTGCCTTTACTCTCAGATTTCTGAGGGTTATTTTGCTGCTGAGACTCAGGCATGCACAGAGAAATTTTATTACTGTGATTAAGAACATTCTGTAAAACCTGTAAGGACAGAGCAATTGAACTTTTAAAATACTACCTTTTCAATCATTCAATCAGTTATATTTATACAGTAACATAGAAAACATAAGTTTACCAAACACAAGTCCTAAATTGGATTTCAAATATCAAAGCCAAGTAATTTAACTATGTGTTTCATAGTTAAATGAATAATTAGATAGCTGTACTCACTTGAGATACACCATTCATTGCAGGAAAATTTCCAACTTGTGTATTTTGTTTGTTAGTGCAATGACAATGAGATTTAATACCGTATTTTTCTCTAAGAGTGTGCATTGCATCTAGAAGATCTGTCAAAACTACAAAGAAATAATAGTGGTTACCAAAAGGACTGCCCCTAGTTGTTAAGATCATAAAATATACACCAGTCAGAATAGCTAAAATTAACAAGTCAGGAAATGACAGATGCTGACGAGGATGTGGAGAAAGGGGAACCCTCCTACACTGTTGGTGGGAATGCAAGCTGGTGCAACCACTCTGGAAAACAGCATGGAGGTTCCTCAAAAAGTTGAAAATAGAGCAACCCTATGACCCAGCAATTGCACTACTGGGTATTTACCCTAAAGATACAAACGTAGTTATCCGAAGGGGCACACGCACCCGAATGTTTATAGCAGCTATGCCCACAATAGCCAAACTATGGAAAGAACCTAGATGCTCATCAACAGGTGAATGGATAAAGAAGATGTGAGATATATATATATAATGGAATACTATGCAGCCATCAAAAGAAATGAAATCTTGCCATTCGTGACGACGTGAATGGAACTAGAGGGTATTAAACTTAGCGAAATAAGTCAATCAGAGAAAGACAACTATCGTATGATCCCCCTGATATGAGGAAGTGGAGATGCAATGTGGGGGGTTTGGGGAGTAGGAAAAGAACAAATGAAACAAGATGGGATCGGGAGGGAGACAAACCATAAGAGACTCTTAATCTCACAAAACAAACTGAGGGTTGCCAGGGGGAGGGGAGTAGGGAGAGGGTGGTAGGGTTATGGACACTGGGGAGGGTATGTGCTATGGTGAGTGCTGTGAAGTGTGTAAACCTGGTGATTCACAGACCTGTACCCCTGGGGCTAATAATACATTATATGTTAATAAAATTTTTTTAATTATTAAAAAAAAAAAAAAAGATCATAAAATATTTTCCTGTTTTTCTTGTACTGGTTTTTCTGTGTCCTTTCACTTTTCTTCCCATTTTTTTCTTCACCTCTTCCATTTTTCTATTTCAGGTTTGATCATTCAGTCAAATTCATGTTCTCTATTCTTTTTTCTCTTACCTCTACTATTAAAAACTCAGTATGCTCAAAAAGGGGAGAATATCTTAAATCTAGTAAGCATTTTCACTATACTCTAGTTTTCCCCCTCTAAATGGATGCTCTGGGGCTGGGCTTGCCTTGGTAGCTTTATTACACAGAAGATTCTAAGAACTGAACAAGAACAATTCAAAATTAGATAAATCTTACCTCTCCATTCTATCATACTCCTAAATAATCTAGAGCAAGCAAGACCTATTACACTACTAAGTAAATAATGTGCATTAATACTTACCAGAACCAGGTATAATTTGAGTTGGCATTAAATGTTTGTGATCATGAGGCTGTCCCTTCACACACTTCATCCAAGCATACAATTCTTTATCTGTATGAACAACATACATACTTTTGTATCTGTCATGGTTTTATAATTATAAAATTGGTGGCTTATATATAAAGAGCCTAACAATTGGGCGCCTGGGTGGCTCAGTGGTTTAAGCCGCTGCCTTCGGCTCAGGTCATGATCTCAGGGTCCTGGGATCGAGTCCCGCATCAGGCTCTCGCTCGGCAGGGAGCCTGCTTCCCTCTCACTCTCTCTGCCTGCCTCTCTGCCTACTTGTGATCTCTCTCTGTCAAATAAATAAATAAAAAAAAAAAAAAAAAAAAAAGATTTTATTTATTTGACAGAGGAGAGCAAGCACAAGCAGGGAGAGCAGCAGGGAGAGGGAGAAGCAGGCCCCGCCACCCCCGCTGAGCAGAGAGCCTGATGTGGTGTCAGTCCCAAGACCCTGAGACCATGACCTGAGCTGAAGGCAGACACTTAACCAACTGAGCCACCCAGGTGTCCCAAGAGCTTAACAATTATATAAAATGTCAACAGTAAGCTTCAATGTTCAGTTTTTAAAAAAATAAGACAGCTCCATCATTCTCAGAATTTTATAAAAACAAGATACAAAATTGATATGTTATTTAGCCCTTTCTAAAATTACCGTTATTTTTTGTCATTAATGTATTTGTTATCTCTGCCTTATTTGATTTTAGCTTCTGTCACTAATCTCCTTTTATCTCTTCACTAGTTTCTGTGCCCAACAGGGCTGTTGCCTGATCTTAGTACATTAAACTGACACAAATTTGAGGCTACTGCTAACTATTTTCCTTTTATGCTTTCAAGACATGTAGAGGAACTGCCATGAGATGTCAGAAAGCTGCTATTTTATACAAAATATTTAACTGTTATTACTGCCTTCAAACAAGGCTCCATACCTAGAATTGTAAACATATTAAGGCATACCATGAGGCAAATACTACAAAGGAAAAATACTCAATTATCTTGATCTCAAGGAAATCTTTTTCTGTAAATTCAATGACACACGACAACTAATGTGGCTGTAACAGCTTCAATAAATATCAGAAAGCTCATTCTATTCAGCATAAAAAATATCTACAACTATTATTTCATGAAAAGTTTCAGAGTAAATAAAATTCAAATCTAGCCTAAAAATGGCTAAAACTGCTTTTCTTTAAAAGCTTTCCAACTAGGGGTGCCTGGGTGGCTCAGTTGGTTAAGAGTCTGCCTTTGGCTCAGGTCATGATCCTAGGGTCCTGGGATCCAGTTCCGCATCTGGTTCCCTGCTCAACAAGGAGTCTGATTCTCTCTCCCTCTGCCCCTCTCCCCTGCTTGTGCTCTCTTGCTCTCTCTCTCTCTCAAATAAATAAAATCTTAAAACAACCACCAACCAAAACCCCAACTTTCCTTTCCAGAGCCTACATAGTAACTTATAAATGTTTTCTGTTTATATTTTAGACACTTACGCTAATTACCACTATATATAGCTACAATCTAGTCAATATGAGTTTATTACAATATTTAACAGTGAAATAGATATATAGATAACAGAGTACAACATAAGCATAAAGGTTAAACTAAAAAAAAGATAGTGACTGACAGACCATGCTTTTAAAATAGTACTATGAATATCAATAGCAACACAACTAGGTTTATTATACATACATTATCTTATTCAAAAAATACAACATACTTATATATATGCATATAATGTAGCAAAATATAATAAATTTTTTTTAATTTGGAAAAGGAAAATAAAAGTGATATGGAGCCAGGAAAAAGGAATATAAAATGCATGTGATGAAGTTCTGTAAGGGTACAGCTAATTCTATTATCAGAAAATATCCAAATATATTTTTATAATTTTGAGAATAGTAAATGCCTAAAATCCATCCCTTAAAAAAAAAAAATCTATTTATTTATTTTACAGGGAGAGAGACAGAGCACGTGCATGCACGCATGTATACTGGAGTGGCAGAGGGAAAGTTCCAAGCAGACTCTTTGAGTACAGAGGCCAACGTGGGGCTCAATCTCACAACCCATGAGATCATGACCAAGAGTCAGACACCTAACTGACTGCACCACCCAGGTACCCCTAGAATGCATTCCTTACTACAGTTTCACATTTTACTCATATTTTCCATCTTTTGCATATCACAGAAACTTCCAGCCATGTTTGGAAACATGTCCCTACTCCAGGGGTCTTTTTGGTTAAGTGCTCATTGTCTAAGAAAAAGTTAGAAAGGCTTTCGTAATCTTACCAGTGGAAAAGATACTGATGGCTAACTCATGGTTTATCTATCATTTTTAGATGTTCAACAGTTTCTATCACTAAACGTGACTTTACTTCTAATAATTCCACAATTTGAATCCTCTCGTTTCATGATGACTTTATCCCAAACAAATTACTGAAAAATTTTAGGTTAACAGTATTAGGAAGCTACTTCTAAATTTGCCTTGGATAAACATCTTCTAAAAACACAAGCATGAGAAAAGGTGAATTTAGTTACTTCCTTTTAAAATTTTGTATTATCTCCAGCTGTACTAACATGCAGAACACCTGTTTTTGTGCCATTTTATATAGAAATTAGAAATAATAGCTTCAGAGACTACTTTTATATGTAATAAAGACTTTTTCATTCTATAAGAACTAGAAGATAAACGATACTGATGGAGGCATATTCTTGAACATTTTGATTTGAATTTTATGGTCTTAAGGACAGAGAACAAACTGAGGGTTAATGGAGGGAGGTGGATAGGAGATGGACTAGATGGGTGATGGGTATTAGGGAGGGCACTTGTGATAACTGGGTATTGTACGTAAGTGATGAACCACTGAATTCTAATCCAGAAACCAATATTGGTTATACAGTTAATTACATTAACTAACTTTAAAAATTTGAAGAAAAAAAAAAAACTTTGTGGACCAATTATTTTAAAAAAATCAGTTCACACGAGTAAGTATTCAGCTGTGACTTATATGCATGACCATGTATTTAACAGGTTCTAGAATGGACTTCAGGCTCCTATACACTGGAATCTGAAAGTAGCAAAGCTTATTATAAATTGGGCTACATTAAAGAACTACCTGCTTGAGGGGGCCCCTGGGTGGCTCAGTCAAATATCTGACTCTTAATTTTGTCTCAGGAGAATAAGATCCAGCCTCATGTCCACGCTCAGCAGGGAGTCTACTGGAGGATTCTCTCTCCCTCTCCCTCTGCCCCTACTCACACCCCACTCTTTCTCTCTAAAATAAATAAATAAATCTTAAAAAACAACATCACAACTACCTGCTTGGAATGAGAGAGTGGATCTTACTAATGAGGATAAAAGGATATAGATGCAGTTTTCATTCTAGAAAATCTGGCCATTAATAAACTTCACAAAGCTTCTTTAATGTAATATATTCAAAATAAAGGGAAGTAGGGGGAAAAAAAACCCTCATATACATATCATTTTCCAGATGAGTGATCCTAAAGAAAATGAACATTACAAAAATTTCAGTTTATAGAGTATAAACCAACCTCTAGAACTCTTCCTCTCCTTTGCCTTGTAACAATCTAAGCAGACCACAAATCCACATTTTTGGCAGACCCAATGAATGTTAAACAATGTTGCTTCACATGCATCACACATTTCCCGGACTCCTCTCACTGCTCTTTTCCAGGCAATTTTGGCTGAAATATAGAGAAATAAAAATTTAAAGGCAAACATGGCTCTTTTACACACAATTTTCGCCGAAATACACAAAAACAAAAATTTAAAGGCAAACCAAGAACATCAAAGGATATATTAACTAAAGATCAACAGATTTCTTCAATTAGTAATTCTCTTCAGAAGACTTACATCTAATGCACTCTTTCAACCTTAGCACTTTAAAGACTGACTGAATAATTCTCTGTTGTGAGGGAACTATATGCTGTGCAATGTAGAATATTTAGTGGCATCTGTGACCTCCACCCATTAGATGCTAGTACTCTATCACCCACCCTCAACCTTTCAGTTACACAACCAAAAATGTCTCCAGTCATTCATTGTTAAATATCCTTTGAAGGACAAACCACTGATTTAAGAGAAAAGGGGGAAAAGAAACTAACATTCAGAGTAATTCATGTTAGGTGCTTTACATATTTAAATATAATTAACTACTTTCTAAACAAAGCTGTGATAGTTATTCCCATTTTATAATCATACAGTTAAAAGCAAGGAGTAAAGCTGAGATTCAAATACAAATTCATCTAACTCTAAAGACTGTGATGGGGCGCCTGGGTGGCTCAGTTGGTTAAGTGGCTGCCTTCAGCCCAGGTCACGATCCTAGGTTCCTGGAATGGAGCCCCATGTCAGGCTCCCTGTTCAGCAGAGGGCCTGCTTCTCCCTCTCCCTGCTGCTCTGCCTACTTGTGCACCATATCAAATAAAGAAAACTAAAAAAAAAAAAAAAAAAAAAGATTGTGATGAACCACAGCCTCTTCAAAGCTTAAGTAATTGGTAAGGACTATATCTTTCTCTGGCAAATGCTGAAATTTCCCCATTTCACTTCTGAAACATCCCTATGATGCTAACTATACATAATAATGGCAGAAAGAGCATAATGCTATTGTGATTTCCCGAACTGTTAATCCATTCATTACAGCCTCAGTTGGAAAATATGTTACCTTAAGTACATACAGGTTCATTTGTATGTAAAAAAAAAAGTGTTATCAAAATTAAGTATCAAGGAGACCAGGGAAAATTAGGGACTTAACCTAAGTATATTTGAGAAATTTTTAAAATGAAATGCGTACAGTTGTATATTTAACTTCCTTACCATCCTTTTTCACCCAGGACAAAGCTGTTTTTTCCGATGTTACTAACTGACAGAACTTATCACCTATGATATCCAAGATGTATTTTGAAGTTTCTACATCTAGTTCATCATCATCGTAATTTTCATGTGTCCATAAGCTCATAGCTTCATCATCATATTGGTCAGGAGAAGAAAAACCATCTATTCTAACCACTCCATTTTTACTAAATGACAATCTGAAATATTAAAACATAAAAGGATTAGATACCTAGACAGAAGTCCAGTTTTATAAAGTTGTAAATTTATAATTAATTTACATTTTATATTATAAACATATAAATATTTATGTTAAAAATAAGAAAATAGGGTAGTCCTTCATATACACACGTAATTATTAGTTAAATTTAACAAATTTAAATGACTCCCACAGTGTTATACAAATGGCAATGATAAGCAGCACCAATTTTAGGTTATTCAAGAAATAAGATTTTTTCAATCAAATATAAACTATATCCAAGTGTTTGATGAGGACAAGAGATAAAATCCTGGCCAAATGCTCCTTATAGTAATGCTGTTATTTTACACATAACCTTAAATCAAGACTGTCTTAAGTTGAAAATGCCCTAAATTGAGGTGCCTGGGTGGCTCAGTTGGTTTAGCGTCTGACTCTTGGTTTTGGCTCAGGTCATGATCTCACGGTCCTGAGATCAAATCCCGAGTTGACCTCTTGCGGGTCGAGCAGCCTGCTTAAGATTCTCTCTCCCTCTGCCTCTTCCTCTGTAGCCCCCCCCCCAAGTAAATATATACATACATAAATAAAAAGAAAATGCCCTAAATTACCTTAAGACGTTCACTGGGAGGATTAAAAAAAATGCCAAGTACAGATACATTATTTTCATTAATTAAAATGACTATTTATGACTAGGAGGAACAAGGATGACACTCTCAAATGTTTATTAGGAACCCAATTATGTATGTTTCAGTTCCTCTCAGCTTCTGACATCCAATGCATGTAATTACTCAATTCAGAAAATCTTAGGGTAAATGGAAGGCAAAATTGCCATTCTTTTCCTTGTTGGTGGTTATTTTTGTTATCATAGTATACTCTTTTTATTCACAATCAGGGGATATCAGCATATTACAGTTTAATCTCTCTTTTTCCAATGGACACCAAGAAATTCCTTTTACCACCCCCTTTTCTCATACTTTTATTGCTTAAACTTTCCTTCCTTTTTTTTAAAACCAGATTTCTCCCTTTGTTATAATCCATCATTTCACTTCAGCTTTGTGTTATTATTTTTATCTGACTCTTTCCTTTAAACCTGATTTCCTTTTTTTTTTTCTTTCTTAGAGAGGGATGGGGGGAGCAACAGAGGGAGAGACGTAAGCAGACTCCATGCCTAGCAGGGAGCTGACACGGGGCTCCATCTCACAACCTGAGATCATGATCTGAGCTGAAATCAAGAGTCAGACACTTAACTGACTAAGTCACCCAGGCGCCCCAATCAACTTTCCTTTTGATTTCTTTTTCATCTTTTCTGCAATTCCATGTGTACAACCTTTTACAACTATTCTTTAAAGTTGTCTGTCCTTTGGGGATTATTGGCTAGAAAGCCCAAGAAGTAAAAATAAGAACAGAATCTGTTCTTTTCCTACGAATACATTTCTTAGAGTCTCTACTGGGCCACCATCATAGGTATATTTGCCAGAGCAAAGTGTCTCCTAACCTCTTATGAAGATGATGCTGATGATTAGGAAAATAACAAGCTAACATTAATATATCATTCAATTGCACTTGGTACTAAATTAAGGACTTATGTACTTTATCTCATTTAATCATGAAATCACTCTGCAGTATGTATCACTATCATTAGTATTATGCATATGAGACAGTCTTAGCTATAATAAAGTCATACAAGAACTAAGAGAAAGAGCTAAAACTCAGGAATGAATGATTCTACAACCTGAGACATTAACAATTAGTCTCCACTGGCTGGGTGACCCAGCTATTCTTTTTGTTGAACTCTTAAAAGTCTATGGGCCCCTGGCCAGTTCAGTTGGCTGAGCGACTGCATTCAGCTCAGATCATGATCCTGGAGTCCCAGGATCAAGTCCGTGTCGGGCTCCCTGCTTGGTAGGGAGTCTGCTTCTCCCTCTGAGCCTCCCTCTTCTCATGCTCTCACTCTCTCAATTCTCTCCCTCAAATAAATAAATATTTTTTTTTAAAAAAAGGTCTATATATGACTTTAGTATTGAAGAATTATTTAGTAATGCTAATATTACAGTAGAATGTAGGAGAGTAACAACTACAAGTTGTTTTTATACTTACTACAAAACCTGTGAAATGTGACAGGACATGGTACTGACATCCTTTTTCTCCTAACTTGTATTTTTATAGCTACACATTTAACAAAAGTATGGGTAGTCCAATGTAATGCAATGACTTTAATTTAATGCCTAGACTGTTTACCTACATTTATAGACTATTTGATTGCTAGCTAATACACAGATATATATAAATGCAACACTGTTTTGTTCAAAGTATATAAACTTTTAAAAAATTCCTTAAACAAATTAGTTTCCTATTATTTTCTAGAATAACATTTTTTCATTAAGGATGAATAAATCTTTCAAAGTGAAAGGCCATATTAACACAAGTAACAATATGAATTATGAATTTAGTCCCATAGTTAGCTACTATTAAATTTACCACAAAAAAAGTTTAATACTCTTTTATAATGTTTCAGAAACAGGGAAACTCAAAGGACTCATTTCCACCTTTACGTGAGACCCTAAGAATGATAGTATAACTTTCGATAGCGAATAAACATACTTTCCCCTAATTACTTATTTTCACTTACCGTCTAAAGTAGTAAAATCTACAAAACACTGGTGAATGAGTTGGTTCTTCTCCTTTTTTACTCCGAATAAGTCTACATTCCCGGCACTTTTGCAAATTAGGCCCTATCTCACAGCAGGAGTCATCCTGTAAAAAGGATTCCCCAGTTTGCTTCAGCTTCTTGACTTTACGCCAATCTTTTAATACTGAACGAGGGATACCAGCTGTAAAACCAGTAGGAAATTATTAACAGGATTAACACTTTTTTAAAAAGCACATACACCCCTTGAGATAAAATTCAAGACAAGTACACAATTGTCATAATATATTAAGACTATAAAAAAGAACCAAAGACATTATAGTTCTACGTCCTCATTAGTAACAGAAAAGTCCACAGCAGCATTTCTATTTACTCACTTTCTATTAATCAAATGAACTCTTATTGTCAGTATACTGGAAATGCAAAGCCGAGTAAATCTTCCAGCTGACTGAAATCTCTACATATTAATATTCATATTTGTGTAACAGCAAACAAAGGAATCATTCATTTTCTATGTGAATCTATAGCTAAAAATACAGCCCTTCTACACAGGAATTTGGTATATTCAGGAGAAAGTTCTTTTAAGATCCACCTGAAGAACCTGAAGACCAAAAGTTAATACTTTTAGAAACTACAGGCTAATTCAAACATACTTGTATCATTTTGAAATATTTAATCTGATTCTCCGAAGGTAAGTGTGGCTCACTAAGACAAGTGCTAATTTTAGAATACCAGCATTTGAGAGAAGAGGGGTAAGCTATTTCTCTTAGTACCTCTCCCTCAGGATGATGCTCTCCATTTGATTCAATATACTGACAAGGCCGTCAGTACCTTATAGAAAATAAAGGGTTTGAAGAAAATAAAAAAGCCAATATTAACTTGACTTTTTGGTGGTAGAAAGAAAAACATCAGAGAAGTCTAAAAAAAACCCTCAGATGACTAACATTTGAAGAAATTATTTATTTATACTCTACATCATTGCCCCATGTTTATTAACTTGAACTTAGTTGCTGTAATAATACCGCCTCAGGTTATCACTCATCTAGAGGGCAGATTAAAAAATTAAAAGCAGGGGTGCCTAGGTGGCTCAGTAAGTTAAAGCCTCTGCCTTTGGCTCAGGTCATGATCCCATGGTCCTGGGATCGAGCCCCACGTCGGGCTCTCTGCTCAGCAAGGAGCCTGCTTCCTTCTCTCTCTCTCTGCCTACTTGTGATCTCCGTCAAATAAATAAATAAAATCTTCAAAAAAAATTAAAAGCACGTTTATTTAAAAACAACCTATATTGGGACAAGCCAATATCAAACTCTTAAAAATATACTTACAATATACCTGTATGTCAGGTATGAGACTTACATAATTTGCTATTCCTGTCATGTTAAAACATATTTCCTACCCTGTGTTTTCTAATTACTCAGATGTTGTGGAACAGAGACAGTATAATTATTCTCCCGAGACTATACACTTCTTGCAGAAACATGTATCAGACCTTTAAGAGCTCCCACTATCACTTACTTGCACATAGCATAAGCGGTACAATGACAGCAAGGTAACACATTTTATATTGTGTTTAAAGCTCTGGGACGACCCATTTAAAATCTGCTTCCAGGGGCGCCTGGATGGCTCAGTGGATTAAGCCGCTGCCTTCGGCTCGGGTCATGACCTCAGGGTCCTGGGATCGAGCCCCGCATCGGGCTCTCTGCTCCGCAGGGAGCCTGCTTCCTCCTCTCTCTCTGCCTGCCTCTCTGCCTACTTGTGATCTCTCTGTCAAATAAATAAATAAAATCTTTAAAAAAATAAAAAAATAAATAAAAAATAAAATCTGCTTCCAGTTATTATGACCTTTTAGGATTGCTGCCTGGTTCTTTACAATGACATGTTTCCCCCTGTTTTATCTCTAACTTAGGGCAAGCCATTTGGCTTAATCCACTAAAGAAAGACCTATTACACGCACACAAATCACTTATGAAATAAAATGTTTCCAGAAGCCTTATATAAAGGGTTTATTATCTCCTCCACTATATATAAGACAGATTTCCCCTATAGAAAGTATAAAAAATTCAGAGCTTTTAGAAGTCAGAATGAACGACAAAAATGGTACACCACTCATAAATTTTTACTTAGCATACTTGCTTCCAATCATTTACTTACTTGTTTACTTATTACACTTAGAATAAGCTAAATTCAATCAATTTTATTTTGATTAGAAAACAACTATTAACCAAATTATGGGCGCCTGAGTGGCTCAGTGGGTTAAAGCCTCTGCCTTCGGCTCAGGTCATGATCTCAGGGTCCTGAGATCGAGCCCCGCATGGGGCTCTCTGCTTGGCAGGGAGCCTGCTTCCCCCTCTCTCTTTGCCTGTTTCTCTGCCTACTTGTGATCTTTGTCTGTCAAATAAATAAATAAAATCTTAAAAAAAAAAAAAAAAGAAAAGAAAACAACTATTAACCAATATGCTTTTATATGCCAGGTAATGGAACAGTTCAAAGAGTATGGATAACCATACCACTGTGAACCATTTAAACAGTATTATAATATATATATATATATATATATATATATATATATATATATATATATTATAATATATATATATATATATATATATATATATATATATAACAGTATATAATAAAAAAACAGACATCAAAGCAAATCTCAATTCTGTGACACAAAACAGACACTCAGAGCTACTTTTTAAATTTAAACAAATATGGGGCACCTGGATGGCTCAGTGGGTTAAGATTCTGCTTTCGGCTCAGGTCATGATCCCAGGGTCCTGGGATCGAGCCCCACATCGGGCTCTCTGCTCAGCAGAGAGCCTGCGTCCCCCCTTTCTCTGCCTGCCTCTCTGACTGCTTGTGATCTCTATCAAATAAATAAATAAAAATCTTTAAAAATAATTTTTTAAAATGTTTAAAAAAATTTAAACGAATGCATGAATTACAAAAACATGAAGGTCCAGGTCATATAGACGTTTTTGATATTATAACTTTTGCTTCTAAATTAGGCGACACATCACAGTAATTAACTCCTTTCACAACTATTACAACAGTATTTGTAAAATAAAATAACTTTCTCTTTCAATTCTATATATCTTAATTTATTGGCAACATCTAAAATCTAAACTTTGAGAATAAGATATTTAGTCAACGAAAAATACCTAGTATTCCTTTTACCATTACCTTAGTCCTCAATTTATTAGCAAATCCTCAAACAGTTGGTCTAGCCAACAGAAAACTAGGGAGGAAGAAAACAGGAAACAGGAAACAAACACACGCTAACCTTTAATCTCTGATGTCATCACCTTAAAAAATCTTTCTTGGGATACAGAAATAACTGATTATAATAGAACCAATGGTTTTATCACAGGACTTACATTTAAGTTTGATTGGCAATTTCAGTTTATAAAATAAAATTATATAAGAATTTAGTCACAAAAAAAGCCAACTTTTAATTATCATTATGAAAAGGCAGCAGATATGAAGACATTCCGAAATAGCAAATAAAATCTATTGTGCCTCGCTTTAGAATGTACTAACACAAGTTTCTTCATAGGTGTTACGTGTATATAATTAATACACGTATAACAGTGTATATAATCACATTATATTCTCTAAGTACAGACTTAATGTATTCTTTTTGACTATGAAATAAGGTCATATTTAATCTACGAGATAGATAATCCACTCAAATTTGGAAGTTAGATTCATAAACTACCAATTTAGACAACTTTTCTAGATAGCCATAACAAAGGCTAGACAACTCTGGCCTTAATTAACAGATGGCAATTAACAGTTACTTATTATTATTTTGGACTTGGGGCTTAGAATACTCTCTCTGAGGTTAATTTTTAGGTACTAAGGATGAAGAGATTTGACTAGGCATCACAAGTTGAGGGGAAAGTACTGATTCCAGTCTTTATCTTTGAACTCTTGGGAACATGTACATTTGGTCTCAAAATGAAATAGAACATGTACTTTATTAAGAGTTAATTTTATAAATTTTCATTAAGAGTTAATTTTATAAAATTAATGTCACAAGAGCTTTCTAAGTGTTAAAAGCTAGAAGATTCCTATCTCCATTTTCTGTAAATTTAACTCAAGTATTTGTATACCCAATACCAAACAAAGGAAATGTTACATGAAACAGAAAAGAAAACAATTACTGACCACACTAAGTCTCTTAAGAATTCACTGGGGAAGTAGAACACATGAGAAAGAAAAAACAACACTGTACACAATCCAAAAGTCAAATAAATGGCCATGTATCCTGTATCCTCCAATGTCAATGTCCCTCTCTTTCTTCTGACTATGTTTTAAATTTAGTCTGTCAGCCTCTGTCTCTAGTTGAGCTTATGTTCCTTTGGTCTTTTACTTTCTGACTGTCCTTTTCTATGATTCCATCCTCCTGTTTTTCTCTCCTTCACTCTGCCTCTGGCTTTCACACAGGCATGTAAAAAAAATGTCCACACTGTCACATATTTCCTATCTTGTATGTGGATGAATACACAGGTATAGTGAACTATTAAGTGCTTTCTGCATTGTATAACATACCTAAAAAGAAATAAGCAAACTGAGAAAAACTACTTCTAGAGTAAAAACATAGAAACACTTTGTAGTGTATACTACTGGCAAGCATCACTTATTTCGTCCTGCTGAGGCCACAAACAAAATGTAAGTATTATCAGTTTTAAAACTTTTACTTATGAAAATTCTTCTTGAATATAGAAATGAGCACACAAAACCACAATCCCTTCCTTTTATTTAGCTTTTACCCGTTGTTAAGAACTTCCTGAGTGAGTAGCAGTATTAGTTAAATAGAAGGTAATTTCAATAAACTTTTGTTACCAGGTAAGAGAAATAGAGCCACATCCACATTAACTGAAGTAATTTTCTTCTAAAAATGTGACTTAAAGGAAGTACACGTGAATAGGATTTCTTTTACAACTACATCATGGTAAAGGATTCTTAATTATAAGGAATCCTCTTTTGGTGTGATTTCAACAGTTCTTAGAAATGGTCAAAATTCTGAGTAACTACTAAATTACAAATTGGCTTTTTGTCAATATGAATGCTAGGTAAAACATATTATCTACAAGTATCTTAAAAATGGAGAGACAGGTCTTCTCTCATTTCCTTTTACGGATACTTGTAAAATGCAGAAATGAGGTCAATGAGCACATATAACAGACAAGGGCATGCAAACAAAGTCAAAAGATGCCTTTTATTTAGCTCACTAATCTTTTGAGAAAGACACCTTTATTTCATTAGACACCATTATTTCAAGAACATACAGCCCACTTTACCTGAGATTTAAAAAAAAAAAAAAAAAAGTAACTTACCACTATTACTGTTGCTCTGCAATTTCAGTTTACTTTTTTCTTTGGCACTCCTGCTGAGGACTCCATTGGGTTTTAAATCTTCTTCTATGTCACCTTTTCTCTTCTGCAAATCATTTTGCTTCTTTTTGTAAGTTGGCTTAGGTTGCCTCTTAGTCCTTTGCTCTGACTTGCTTTCACTTTCATCCGAGTCTCCACTTTCAGAGCCAGATTCGTAAGTTCTTTTGGCTTTTCTCCTACTGACTTTATCATCTTTTACGTATTTATCAACTATGATCTTACTATCTACACTATTTTGTATATCATTAGATGTAGAGGCTATTAAATTGACAGAACATGGCTTAATAATTTCTGATACAGAATTCCCTGAATTTTCCATTTTATTTGTATTTTTATCTTCCTCTGAGTGTCTAGTAAGCCAGGCCTTTTTCAGCTTAGTATGGTAGTTAGGTTGACTTGTCTGGGATGCTTGCCCATTTCCTACAGAGTTTGCTTTGTTTATTGTACTACAGACTATAGTGCTATCCAAGAGAGGGGAGGTTGTAGATGTCTGATTTTTCACAGCATTAGGTTCGGTCTCAGTGACATTACTACTTTTATACTGAGCTGCAGCCAATGCTGCCTTGTGCTTTTTTAAATGGATAAAATCAGTTGTGCCTGAGAACCCAGAACTGGGCTGAACAGCACTTCCTGTCTGACTACTGGCTGGTGTAACTGGAGCTGTGGTGCTGACCCTGCATTCTTGTATTTGAGCCACTGAATGACTGACACTTTTTGAAGAGGTACATTCTAAGGATTTAGAGGCCAAAATGGTATTTGATAAAGAGTAAATTATTTCTGAACCACCCCAGCTGGAAACACTAGTGGTAGTGGCAGCAGATGTGAATACATCCGTTTTGGTATTACACATTGTATTTACAGCAGACATGACTGAACTGGGAACACTGCCCTGTGAGACAGCCTGGACATTTTTTTCAGATTTTATGTGAGCACTGTCTGAATTCACACTTGGCAGAATGATTCTTCCAGTCTCTCCAGCTTCTGCTGGTTTGAGGCAATCTGTTTGGTTTGCCCCAGTTGAAGATCTTTCACTAACTCGATCTTTGGAACCTGACTGCACTGCTGGCACACTCTCAAGTTTTGTACGAGATGGTGGACGTACAATGACAGATGCCATAGCAGCCTGTGACTTTCCACTGCTTTTCTCTACATGCCATTCAGCTTTCTCTTTACTGAGGTTATTATTAGATTTCCACATTTCTGACAAACTTTGTTCAGAAGAACTCTTAAAATGTGCCTGAGAGTCTTTTGGCTCTGGAATTAGAGTTGGAGGCTTTTGTGATTCTTGAACTTTCCCACCAGCATTTACAGGCATGACTGGGGTTAAAGTTGGAGGGGAAAGACTACTATAGTTGCTTTCCTTTCTTTCCAGGCTGTGATGGATTGGTGGATGAAATACTGGTGCTCTGTGTAAAGCAGGCATGCTCCGGAGTGCATTTGTAGAAGAAACTGTCAAATGGGTAGGACTCCTACAATCATTTCTGAAAGTGGTTACTGAGTGAGAAGCAATTTGATGGGGAAGATGTTCTGGTATCTTGCCTACTAAACCTTCACTTTCTGGTTGGTGTTTAATTAAAGGTGGAGGCTTTGAAAGAGATGAAATAAATGAAGTCAGTGTTTGAGGATTAGCTGCTACTGCAACAGAATTACTCTGTTTTTCAGTGTAAATATTTGAAACTTCTTTGGATGGATATGACCTTGGTGGTTCATTGACCACACTATTAGATAATGTAGTGAAATAGTTACTTTGGGGCAAACTCTGAGGCACTGAGTGCTTCATTTTATAAAGATCTGATACTGAACATTCTACATCTTTGTCTTGTTTGAGGATGACATGGCTTTTAGGGCTAGAAGATGACAATGGTACTCTGGAATAATTATCCCTCTCACCCTCAAGCCCCTTGATTTTAGTTGTAAAGGGAGCAACATCAATACTTTCTTGAAGGATTCGACGGTGTTCCTCCTTATATTTGTGTAATCTCTCTCCAGTCTCCTGGGGTTGTCTCTGTAATTGATTCAGTACAGGATCCACAAAATGTCTGTGCAATAAACCATCTTTTCCAGTCTGTGACCTATTTAGATCCAAGTCATTTTTTGCTGATGTGGATGCAACAGAACGTAATGGTTCAATAAAAGCTTTCCTCTCCAATTCTCTGTAAAGAAAATACACATAAAGGTTTCTATACTAACTTTTTCTTGAACAATATGAAGATAGCATCTATGCAATATTATGAAAGTAAAACACAACTTTGCATTTACTTTAATACTCCTGAGTAAATTAGAAAATATATCAAAATGGAAAGAATAGTACTTATTCAAAGCTTACTTTTAAGATGTTTATTAACTTAAAATAACCTGTTTAGAAAGTGAATTAAGAAAAACTATAAAAGACAAAGTTTTTTGTTTTTGTTTTTTAAAGAGAGGTACAGAGCACAAGTAGACAGAGCAGCAGGGTTCCCACTGAGCAGCGAGCCAGATGCCAGGCTCCATCCCACCTGGGATCATGACCTGAGCCAAAGGCAGACAGACACTTACCCAACTGAGCCACCCAGGCACCCCAAGACAAAGTATTTCTAAGTTTTAGGCATTAGTGAACTTACTCTTTATGGTGATCTATTAAACTTTTTGTCAATGGTGGACTGGAATGTGCTGTAATTTTAAGAGACCGATGAGGCTCTGCACTGGAAGGTCTGACAGGAATGTGACTAAGTAATCCAATACCATCTGCTGAAGTCACAGGGGTGGGTTGATGTAACCAAGGACTGGGAGAATTCTATTTAACAACAATAACAAAAAATATATATATATCAGACTTCAGTTACTAGAAAAAGTTAAACACAGTATCATCACAGGACTATAATGTATATTTATGAAGCATATGACTTTTTCTAAATGCATCTTATGAAAAATATTCAGACAAATAACTAACATAATTATGTGGATTTTTCCATATGATGGAGAAAATCAATCAGCATCAAACTCGTAATTTGCAAAGATTTGTAATTACTGAATGTAGATCTTGAAATCACTGCCTTTAACTTACAAATGTACAGAAAGCCTAGTTCATCAGATTTCCACTCATTCTAACACCAAAAGTATATTGCTAATACAAAACCAGAATGTTAAAGTACATGTAACCAGAAACAGAAATATCAAGTTCATTTGCCAATATCTGTGTCAAAAATAACAAACTTTTTCAATATAACCATTTACTTAGAATAGAGAGATGATTTTATTTTCAAAGCCCACTTGTACTCCATTTCACTATATGCTATAAAACACTGTTGGATCATTAAACTTGGGAGGTATGGAAGTACAACAAAATTAATTTTTTATATATCAATATGCTGCTTTTCTCATTCTGAGTATGTGGTGCCTTTTTTTTTTTTTTTTTGAAGACTTTATTTGAGAGAGAGAGAGAACCAAGTAGGACGAGGGAAAGAGGGAGAAGCAGACTCCCCTGCAAGCAGGGAGCCCGACATGGGACTCAATCCCAGGACCCTGGGATCATGACCCAAGCAAGCTGAAGGCAGACGTCTAAGGACTGGGCCACCAAGGAGCCCAATATTTGGTGACATTTACCTCTATGTTGATATTTAAAACTCTCTAATTACATGCTTAAGGAATGTTTCTATACTATGACACACTGATGTTTTTTCAGAACATACTTTGTGGAGTTATATACCATCACGATATTGAGAAAATATAATCCCCTTTGTTTTAACAAAGAGAGTTTTACATCTCAAAGCGATAACGCAAAAGCAACTGATACATCACACCAAAAATATGCTCCTATGAAACTGCTTAGGTTAAAAATATATATTATAAAGCACAAATCTCACATTAGATGAAAAAATATATATACACATGCATAAGGATTATTCAAATATGTTTAAAAGGACTCAGTTCTACATGATCCAGAAGTATTAAGTTGCAGTCAATTATGGTAATAATTAATTTCTGAATATAAAATATCATTAATAAGTATTTCCTAATATTTTCTTTACTTCTCACATTATTAAGAGGTCATTTTTGCTCAAAATGTTAAATATGCTCCTTTAAATTTTTATGTAACAAATGAAAATTTCATATGCTTGCTTTTAGTTTAATAATTTTATGACCAGTTAATAAAACATTTTATGCCCTTATATGCATGGAGGCTAGAATGACATATACTGAGAGAAAATCCTACCCAAGCTAGTTTTGTTACTTAGATTGGTTTTTCAGGGTTGGAAATTATGGAAGAAGACTCAAAACTATTTGCCAGCTCATGTGTTCTTCTAGCCTGTCTTTGATCAGTATCAGTTGCATCTAACATTCAAGAAATGAGAGTGAAGGGTCAGAGTGAAAATGTGGGTGTATTAGGCACTAGGGTCACCAGGCCTGCTTTCAATAATGGCAAGGAGGATACTGTAGTAATTAGTGCCTCTTCTACTACATAATGTTCCATTAAGATTCCACCTACCACAAGTTCAATAGTAACATCAAGAATGGACACGAGAAGCTTTTGAATCAGATCAAAGCAAGCACAATTCTTCTAGAATTGAAATCCTGCCAGCATTGAATGTGGGCATGCTGGTACAGAATACATTATGTTTACGGGTGACCGTGTTAAAGAAGGCCAAAGCTCATATAGGAGTGAAGACCAAAAGAGTTGATAACTTATTACGGGATTAAACCATACAAAGTATCACTCAAAACTGTTAGAACTCTATCTGGCACCACTAACCACTTGATGCCCCTTACCACCAAGGGCAACAATCACAACTTGGGAATCAAGGAAGGACTCATGACTATAATATATTGCTATCACTGCTACCAGAATATAACAATTCCTCTGACGAACTTCACAACTTTCGTCTATGTCATCACTGCTACCCAGAATATAACAATTCCTCTGACGAACTTCTGGCGTGAGGCTCACCACCCCTGGGTCTATTACCAAGGCTCTATATAAGCAGTCTTATCCCTGAAGTGAGAAGCTCACTAGCAGTATCTTTCAAATTGCCACCCCCAACATATTTACTGTAGTCCTTGCTCAAATGAGAAGGAGGTCAAAAATACACAGGTTCATTGGAGCACTATCCATAATAGTTAAGAGGTGGAAGTAACCCAAACTCCATCAACAAATGTATAAAGAAAATGTGGTATATGCACATATGAACATTACACAGAAGAACATTACAAAGGAAATCATGTTACACACCACAATGTGGATGAACTTCAAAGACATCATGCTACATGAAAGAAGCAACAAAAGGATAATACTGTATGATTTTATCAAATGATTATCTATAGCAGTCAGAATCACAGAAACAAAGTAGAAAGGTAGTTGCCCAAGAAATAGGAAAGGGAAGGAAATTAGTGTTTAATGGGTATAAAGTTTCAGTTTTGCAAGATGAAAATGTTCTAGAGATCTGCTGCACAACAATGGGAATATACTAAACACTACTGAACTGCATACTTAAAAATGATTAGGATGGTAAATTTAATGTTCACTGCTTTTTACCACAATACAAATAAATAGTATTTAAAAAAATATTCTGGGGGGCGCCTGGGTGGCTCAGTGGGTTAAGCCGCTGCCTTTGGCTCAGGTCATGATCTCGGGGTCCTGGGATCGAGTCCCACATCGGGCTCTCTGCTCGACGGAGAGCCTGCTTCCTTTCCTCTCTCTCTGCCTGCCTCTCTTGTGATTTCTGTCAAATAAATAAATAAAATCTCTAAAAAAAAAAATATTCTGGGGGATACTTGAAGAGCAACTTGGACTGCACCAGCAACTAAGTTGTGTACTGGAATTTAAGATATCAAGTCTCACTATTTTTGATATTGGGGGTGGTAATGACCTCAACAATCATTTCTTTTCTTTAAAAGATTTTATTTATTTATTTGTCAGAGAGAGAGAGAGCGCGCGCGCGAATGAATGACTACGAGCAGGGAGAAGCAGGCTCCGCACAAAGCAAAGAGCCTGCTTTCAATAATGGCAAGGAGGATACTGTAGTAATTAGTGCCCAATACGGGAGCCCAATACGGGACTCGATCCCAGAACCCTGGGATCATGACCTGAGCCTAAGGCAGATACTTAACTGACTGAGCTACCTATGCATTCCTCAACAATCATTTCTTAGTATGAAAATAAATTTGGCTAGAGAAACCACATTAGCTCATGAAGGAGTAAGAGCTCTCTACACCACCACCTTCAGTGACATTCCTCATATCTGATGTTGGCAGGATCTCAGCCCGAACTTTACTCCCAAATACCGTAAGTCTCCAACCTAGGCACCCTCACAAGAAAAAGGGCCTCAGAGAATCATAGCTTGTAACATACCACCAATATATCTAACTGGGGGATATAACAACAATCTGTCTTAAAAATAATTTGATGATGGGGCACCTCGGTGGCTCAAAGTGTCCAATTCTTGATTTCAGCTCAGATCATGATCTTGGGGTTGTGAGATCAAGCCCTGCATCGGGCTCTGAGCCTCACATGGAGCCTGCCTAAGATTCTCTCTCTCCCTCTCCCTCCCCTCTTTAAAAAAATAGTAAGATGATCATATATACAAAAGTCTCACAATTCTGTATAAATTTTATTCTACAAACTTCAATTCTAGGAATTTAGCTGAGCAAAATAATTACAGATAGGTACCATAATTAGTTATGAAGACATTCATTCTTCATAATAGACATGTCAGAAGCAATCTAAGAGGTTTTACTTCTTAATTTTAAGTTGTCTTTTTAAAATAAAAAGGAGTGGGGTGCCTGGGTGGCTCAGTCAGTTAAGCATCTGCCTTTGGCTGAGATAATGATCCCAGGGTCCTAGGATTGAGCCCCATCTCAGATTCCCTGCTCCTACCTCTCCCACTTCCTTTGCTTGTGTTCCCTCTCTCACTGTCACTCTCTATCAAATAAATAAATAAAATCTTTAAAGAAATAAAGTAAAATAAAATAAAATAAATATGCTTTTCTGAGATTTCAGCTTCTATTGTACCAAAGTTAGTAAGTATCAAAAGTTTCACCATAATTGGAAAAATAAATGTTTGAAAAATTCTAACACATTTTATTATAATAAAATGTGATTAATGGTGATTAATAAGTATATACGAATGAGGCAAATCACAGTGTAACCTACCCTCCTTAATGAAGATTCAGCATTAACTGCATTTTCTGGGTGAACCCACTTTGATGAAGGTAGACCAAGTCCTGAGTATGCATGTGTTCCATTTGGATATTGCCAAATAATTGGATAAAGTCCAAGCTGATTATATGAAGCAGAAGGATGGGCTTGTCCAAGAAGATGAGGTGACTGGTGCTGTAACAACTGTTGCTGTTGCTGGTGTGCTAATGCTAAGTGGCTCAAGCTGCTGGCATGAGCAGTCTCTAGTCGTGGATGGCCACCAAGTAGGGAGGCAGTAGGCACTCCAGGTAACACGGCAGGAAGTAAATGAGGGTGATGAACAGAATGGTGTGGACCACTGGTCAGAGGGTGTGTGTTAATGGTAGGTAATGGAGTTTGACTGGATGATCCAGCAAGTAAATGAGGGGCGGGAGTTAAGGCAGGGTGATGGGTACCCGGATTTAAACAGGTTCTATGGGATGAAGAATGAAGAGGAAAGGGATGCTGGTTTAAGAAAGGTGAAATGTGATTAGCTCCTGTTTCTGACCCAACAAGTGCAGGATCTCTGTAAACTGTGAAATGCTCATTTTTATCAATAATAAGTGGGCTCTTTGTAGCTTCCAATGTACTGCCTCGAGTAGGAACTGAATGAAAACTGCATCTTGATAATTCATGTTCTATCTTATTTGCTAGTCTTCTCTCACCAGCAGCTTGGTTGTTCACATAAGTGGCCTTAGACTTTACAGAATCAGGAGAATGGGTAATTTTGGGCTTAATAACTTCAGGTGAGGGATTTGATTTTGTCTTGAGAGCATCTGCTGAAGTATTAAGTTTAGATTTTACTGTCTCTGGGGGTGGGCTTCGCTTATGTAGCTTATCTTCTGTGACAGAAACTGTACTTAGAGAAGACATGTAAGAGACATACTGATTTTTCTCTTTTTCCATATTCAGGTGATCATTTCCTGAGGAAACACTTCTAACATTTGATTGGGTTAAATCTACTTTAACTACATCACTAACCCAGCTCTGATCAGAATCTTGTTTTGCTGTTTCCAAGTATTTCGCATTTGCGATAGAATGTTTTGAATCGTTAACATTAGGATCCATTTTCTGAAGTGTCTGAAGGCCAAAGGTATTTGAGATTTCCTGAGCCACCTTTTCTGAATTAGTGTCATTCGTAATATCAATAACACATTTTGGTGTGGGTGGTCTGGATACAAACTTCTCCTTTGGTAATAATTCCAATGTATGTGTTTTTTCCATACTGCATTCCTGAAGAAGTAAATTACTAGGATTATGATCAGAAAGTGTGGCCTGCTCTGATGAATGAATAATCATTTTTTCTTGAAGCTGAGAGTCAAGAGATTTCTGCTTCTCTGGTTCTTCATGTTTTTTATCTTCCTGTATTTGATCCCAGGGAGGCTGGCTATCTATTATTAGTGTCTCTTCTCCTACTTTCTCATTATTCTGGGATTTTCCTTCTTCTCCATTTATCTTTGAAGTGTTTTTATTTTTCAACTCATTCTCTGGCTTCTGCTCTGAGGAATTATTTATCATTCTCTTATTTGAATTTTCTGAGTCACTGCTCTCAGAAAAATCTGAAACATTGTCGGTTCGTAATCTTTTCATATTTAGTTTCTTTTCATCCTCCTCAGGTTTCCTTCTTTTATTCATCAACTGTTTGTTTTTCCCTTTAGGATTTTCTGTAAAATTTGAAAAAAGGAACTGTTTTATTTTTCATAATTAAAATATTAAATAAGTACATCTTAAATGTATTTGTTTTCTATGTTCTCATTCCCTTAAAAAAAAAAAAGAGTACTACCTCCTCGTGCTATATAATCATACTTTTCCTCCTTCATCTTCTCTTCATCTGGTATACTGCTATCTGAGCCCTTCCTCTTACTTGGACGAATATTTCTTTGTTGCTGTTGCTGGTGTGTATTCTGTTTTGGTACAGCAGCTTGGGAGTTCATTGCTGGTCTGGGACTATTTGCTTGGGCACGTGTATAATGACCCTAAAAATAACCAGTTTAACAATGATTATTTACTACCTGATCCTAAGTAATTTGAGGAAAAATGTTTTATAATAATATATCATAACAACATACATACGTGAACAGCGTTGCTATTTTGACTGGCACGAGACCTTCGCCGTGATGTAATGCCAATATTTTCACCTTTTAACAAAGAGTGAACAACATCATCTAGAAAAGTCATTTGAACCATAGAAGGATCGACATTCTGTGGTTCTAGTACCTAATCCATGACACAAAACAAGAACAAAAATTAAATCCAATCAGCTAGTCAATATAACACTAGATATAAAACAAGAATAAGAATTAATCAGCAGTATAATACCAAGTCACAAAATATATTTCAACAATAAGAATTTCCAAAAACCAGCTATAAAATAAAACTAAGAAAGTAGAGTTTAAGAAGAAGAAAATGACAAAAAATGTACAAATGAATACAAATAATAGTAATTTTTAAAAGACAGTTTAAAGAAGCAACTCCTTTAAAAACAAAAGGCAATTCTAAGTTTCCCAAGAAGTTTATCACCCTTTTAGGAAAAAAATTAAATACAACCAAACAATATAATTTATTCAGTATTTTGGCTAAAATTTTAACCCAAAGCATTTGGCTTGTTTTCAACGGGGCACTCGATTTGGAAGGCGTAAATTTCTTTTTTTTCCTTTTTGGTAAATAACCCACAGCTTTGAAAGATTTAAAAATCAAGACATTCACATTGCTCTTTAAAATTTCAGATGAATTTTGTGTCCTTAATACTCACCATAAAACTTAAGGGAGCATACCAGCTATGAAACTTGATTTGATAAGACCTACAGTGGTGTGCATTAGTTTTCATTAGTGAAAAGCAATTACTTGGGAAATTTATTACTGGAAACAGAAAAAACAAGATTTTAAGAGAAAATTTTAGTTCACCTAAGGATTAAAAAAAAAGACTAATCAATTAGAGTTTGATGCTTCTATTTTGGACTTAGCTAATCATTGCTGAAATAAATTTGTCATCATTAATCTCCCTGTGACCTAAAATGACCTCTAACATTAAACTTATTAGGAATGTCTGACTACAAAAAAACCTAGAGATGAAAATTATTTAGTGTTAACCTGCCGAACCATATCTGCATTATCAATATCTCCAAAAATATTAATTGGACTATTTACCTGATCATTCATAACGATCATGGTGCGAGTGAAGAGATCATGATGAGTAATTATGCCAGTAAACCACTGGGTGGCAGAGTCTTGTCTATATACTCTCACTCTGTAGCCATTTAAGGAATAAGGACCTTAAAAAAACACACACACACAAGAAATAGGGGTATCTTATATGGAGACATTTTCATTGAAAGAGAAACATGAGCTTTGTGATAGAGGAGTAATAATCTTATTCAAGTACCAGTTTTCAAAAAAATGTATTAGAAGTGATACATACATACTTCAGAGCAAGATCACTGTGAAGTTAACACTGAACTCATTCTACTACACATATATCTCCTAATTCAATAGAAATAAAGTATTTTAAGTCAGAAAGAATGTTTTTGGGATCATGAGTTAAATACAAAATGTGAAGTTAGCGTGGTCAAGAAAATCACAAGTTTGCAAAGCTACCCAATAGGTTTGGGGTACATACAGGACTGCTACTTGGCTGAAATGGAAAGGTAATTTGTAATTTACTATCTGAATTTTGTAAGTTGCCAAAACTCTACCATAACAACTATAAATTAATTCTTCTGAGACCCAGAGAAAGCTGCCAAAGTCTTACAACATACAGAGACTATTAAGTGAATTTGAAATATGGCACTAAAATGTTTTTAAATAAAGAAGTATCGTGTACTTTTGGATTAAACTCACTTTTTAAAGGGAAGGAGTAAATAATAAAAGATATGTACCTGCATATATTCAAATACGCCTATTTAAAAAAAAGTCACTCAGGGGAGAGAATAATAGAAGATAAAAATTTCTTCAATTCAAGTACTAGAATGATAGCTGATACTTGAAAGTTTAACAAGAACTATGAGGGGTGGGGTAGAAAATACTGTCATCACCTTGATGATGGTATTACATATGAACAATTTACAAAGTGCTAGTGCTTATTTAATCTCCTTCAATTAATATCATTTTTCCTTTTATAAAAATTAAGAAAGTGAGCTTGCTAGGTTAAATTAAATTTTAAGTGAAAAAGCTAGGAATGAATCTATTTTTCTGATTCCTAGGTTGATGCTTTCTTTGACAGTTACAAGCCATTTAACATACCAATTAATAGTTTAATATTTATTTACCAGTGGAAAAAAAAGTCTCTGCCAGTATCAGGCTATAAGTCAATTAACAAATGTGTAGAAAATATTCCATTTGACCTACAAATTAAATATATTCAGCACCATGATAATCAATTATACAAACTCTAGTCTTTTCTAACTATGGAAGAATAAAAGACTCTAAAAATGTATTATAGCAAAAGCTTACAGAGTAACTCCAAACATGACCAATTTTCAATTTCCACTGGCACAATTTTCAATTCTTAACTGTCTCATTCCTACCACAAAACAAAACTTGGAGTCAGCCACATATAATAATTCTGCTTAGGATGGACAGGAACTACATCACCTCAATTTTTCACCTCTAAGAATATGATAAGGAAATGAAAGTTGCTAAAGAAAATATTAGCCTGGTATCTTCAATAAATTTCAAAGAAAGGAGGAAAAAAAATGATGGGACATATCAACCAATTAAACTGTGGACATTCTTTTAGATCTCCTGATTTAAGATAAATAAATTAATAATAATAATAATAATAATAATAATAAGTCAATCCTATTAAAAATCATTCAAGGCATTTATGAAATAAATGGAAATTTGAAGCTGAGTATCCAGTATTTCATATTAAAGAAATATTAATTTGGGGGCCACAATAATGGTATGGTGGCTTTGTTTAAAAATAGATAGAACTGGGGCACCTGGGTGGCTCAGCTGGTTAAGCAACTGCCTTCAGGCCAGGTCATGATCCTGGAGTCCTGGGATCGAGTCCCACATCCTCAGGCTCTCAGCTCCATGGGGACTCTGCTTCTCCCTCTGACCTTCTCCCCTCTCATGCTCTCTCACACTGTCTCTCTCTCTCTCAAATAAATTAGTAAAAATCTTTAAAAAAAAAAAAAAAAATAGAATTAGGGGCATTTGGATGGCTTAGTGGGTTAAGCCTCTGCCTTCAGCTCAGGTCATGGTCTCAGGGACCTGGGATTGAGCACCGCATCAGGCTCTCTGCTCATCAGGGAGCCTGCTTTCCTGGTTCTCGATCTGCCCGCCTCTCTGCCTACTTGTGATCTCTCTCTCTCTGTCAAATAAATAAATAAAATCTTAAAAAAAAAAAAAAGATGGAATTTGATGTCTGAAATTTGATGGATGTAAACAGTAGTGTGGACGGGGCGGGACCACAGTTTGTTGGGGCTGGAAGATAGGCACATGGAAGTTTAATGAAATATTCTATTTCTGTACATTTTTCATATTCTCTGTATTAAATTTTAAAGAATATTTAGCCTAAGAAGAATTTAATAAGTAGATGATCTGCTGCTATAAATACCCATTAAAAAAGCAAAAGAGCAAAAGAGCCACTGCTACACCTTAGAGATTATTAATGCTGAAATTAAATGACATGGAATTTGACTATGAGTATTTAACAACAAAATTCCTTTTTAAAAACATTCAACAAAATATCAGTACTTCAAACCATACTATTCCCAGTTTCAATTCGATTTACAAAAAAAGCTTACAATAAATGATTCTACTGACAGAAAAAGAAATCACTAGGAATTACATAAAAACTCACTGGTTTGGAAGTCACATGTTATAGACAAATATATAACTTACTAAAAAAAGGAAACAAAACTATAACTAGTATTATGGTCATTGCTAAAGTCGGTGAACTGAAATAGCATTTTTATCAGATACTAACAGCATTCTTCAAAGGAAATTAATTTTGGCTTTGGGCAATCCTCAACTGCAAACAATGTTTCCTTTTCCAGGAAGGACACACCTAACTGTTTTCTGTAATATGGAAATTTTCCTACCAACAAAACACCTGTGTGTGGTTATTATAATTTCATGCCAGTCAGTTAGGTCCTGTTAGGTAATAAACTGGTGAAGTTATCAATTTTCTACTGAAATTATGATTTTGCTATTATTCTCCCTGGACTGGATAGAGCTCAAAATATTAAACTGGTCTTCTATTAACATTGCATGTAACTGAACAAACAAAACCAAACATGAAAAACTGCCCAGTTCAAAAACAAAAAACAAAAAACAAAAAAACTTAATGCATAACTTCAAAATAGTTACCTTGCATAAAAATCTCCTGAACCTTTTGTTCCTTTACCCAGACTTTCACTTCTTCCTGAAGTTGCGGGTTGTCCCTGAGAACTGGGTTTAAGCTGTCTATGTCGTCCTAGAATTACAGATTAAAAAAAAGGTCCATGTTATGCTGTCCTAACATTAATGTTACAAACTCTCCCTCCTATATTTTCTAGGGATTGAAGAAAATTCCTTTATCTAAATATATGCAAAAACACAAATTCATTAAGTTATATAGTTCATTAGCAATTACATAATAACAGAGCATAAGAAATTAACCCGTGTTAAGATTTGATCCTTGACAACAATGGCCTAAAGACAAAAATCTGAAATCTACTAATGTGTTTTCTAACTTTAAGAGTGGCCTTAGATAAGTCATATTTTTAAGAGTTTCATGATGAGAAGCAATATACAAACCAAATAGCATCAGGTCATCTAAGGTTGGTAGCAAAAGAATCAAGGTGAATATTTTAGTGACAATACATATACACATAGATGAATTCCCTCTCTTTCCATATGCCTAAAATGCTTGAGTTTTAAACTACAAAAGTCATTATCTACTATCTTGATTTAAATGTCTTCCAATTCAGTTCTACTCAAACTCATCTGACCAGTAACTTTACTGTTAAGTTTTATTTTTTCAAGCCAGTGTCAAAGCATCCAGGCAATCAAAATTACATTATTGATGGTATTATCCTCATAACAGGGTGGATCTAGACACAGAAACAACCGGTTCTCTCTCCTTGGAGATGTGAATCACACAGTCACATGGTTTCCCACAATCTGTTGGTCCCCCGCTGGACTCTTTGACATTCTGTTCTCTCTCTCTCAAAGCACCTCTGCTGCTCCTGCATTTGAGATCAGCGGCAGGAGCCCTAGAGTAGAGCTGGGAAGAACAACAAAGCAGCACTGTCAATTGGGGGCCCTTATAAAAGTGGACTGGCAGATCATGGAAACCAGTGAACAGAAGGGAGCTAAGTGAAGGGAATTCTATCTGATGAATTAAAATAATGTGGCAATTTGGAAAAGTCAAAAAGTATCTGAAGAGTACAAAGAAGGACCCCTAATCATGTAGGTCATACTTCACTCTTCTACTCCAAAGTTTATCCTAAATAAAGCTGCTTCTTCTCATCTTATCACTACTGTAAGGGACTAATAGGCATTTTTACAATAATAGTGTTGTGAATACCCTGATATATCATTTATACCTAGCAAACACCAAGAGGGAAGAAATAAAGGACTGCAAAGTTAACAACTATATTCCCTGGAAAATATATAAGAAATGCTACTTTATAGAAGGAAATACTGGAGTGGGAAAGTATCATACAAAAGTAGGTAAAATCTGTCATCTGGGGGGAAAAGTGTCCATGGTAAAGAAACATTCTAGAATCCCTTTTCTCCACACCCCGTTAATAATGAATGCACTGCCCACTCAAGGTAACCTCTTCATCATAGGAACAGAAAATACAAGGTAAAGTTCAGATTCTAAACCTCTTGATGCACACCAGGTGTGTCTATGATAGACAGAACACAGGAAACATTCTATTTCCCAAGGAAAACCATTACCATTCCCAGACAGCTCTGACCAGCCATCAAGTTCTTTCTTACTTTAACTTCCACATACAGATCCAAGCTTAACTTAAGTTAAACAAATGTAAGCCCAATCACCTTCCTACCCTATACTCCTTAAAACATTTGCATTCTGATTTTGTTTCTGTAGTTATGAGTCTTCCCTAAACACCTACCTTTATTACAACCATTCTTCTCTTATTCTAGACATTTAACTGGCAAAAAGATGGGCATTTGTCTAGAAAACCACACAATCATATGGGTGTCAGTGGGGTGGAAGGGTTTAATAAATTGCTATTAAAGCAGCACTGACAATACTTTGTAGAAAGGTACAGGTATGCTCTATAAGACCAATCTCCTGTATTGATATTTTACAGTTTAAAAGTATTGGAATTACGGGTGCCTCACTGCTCAATTGGTAGAGCATGTGATGCTTGATCTTGGGGTCATGAGTTCAAGCCCCACACTGGGTGTAGAGTTTACATATTAAATAAAAAACCTATTGGGATAAAAAAATTGTTCAACATTTATTTATATATCATTTATTTTAAAAGTTAGGTAATGGGCTACATTACCAACATGACTAAACGTACAAACACTTCCTCAACAGTGACCCATTCACTTTCTTTCTTTTTCTTTAAAATTTTATTTGTAAGCACTCCCTATACCCAACAAGGGGCTTGAACTCACAACCATGAGATCAGGAGTCCAGGGTCCTCCTGCCTTCAGCTCAGGTCATGATCCCAGGGTCCTGGGATCCAGCCCAGAGTCAGGCTCCCTGCTCAGTGTGGAGTCTGTTCCTCCTCCTCTGTCACCCTCTCAAATAAATAAAATCTTAAAACTACAACAACAACAACAAATTGGTAACTTAAATTTACTGAAATGACTTTATAGAAGTTCAAATTTCTAAATATCAATTTCTTCATCTATAAAGCATCTATATATGCCTCTTTCCACCTTAATGAATACTTTTTCCTAGTAAGACTTTTAAAAATAACTGAAACTAATTTTCTTAATACATCCAATTCTGAATTATCCATGGTATTACTAAATCAATGAAAACCCAAGCATATGATAGCCACATTGTTACTGAAGTACTTCTTTATGAATAGTGCTCTGTAAGTAATAGGTATTTCTTTTTAAAAAAATTTATCTATTTATTTATTTGAGAGAGGTAAAGTGTGTGAGCAAACGGGGGGAGGTGCATAGGGAGATGGAAAGAGAGAATCTCAAGCAGGCTCCCCAGTGAATATGGAGACCAATGCAGAGCTTGATCCCACAACTGTGAGATCATGACCTGAGCAGAAATCAAAAGTTGAACTTGCTTAACTGACTCAACCATCCAGGTGCTCCTGTATTTCTACTGTAGTCTGTACTGTATTCTGGATAGTAAGACTACTGTACTAACTTTATTTTTTAGGTGATTCTCTAGTTCATTCCAGTTCAAAGGAAAATAAGTAACAATTACAATAGTATAAAAAAGTAAGATTATGGCACTAAGATAATTTAGACAGTCCTGACTAGGTTTAATGATAGGAGTATTATGACAGTGTGATCATAATACATGTAACAAATTTTCTAAGATAATAAGGGAATGATATGTCTTACTATGACAAAGTGCTCCTTACTGGTTCAACAAATATTTTTTTTATGTCATATATTCTCTGGATGCTACTGACAGAACAGCCAATGGAGGCTTGAATTAGAGAATAATATACCAGTTGTTAGTTTCTATCTAGGTGACTGAGCTAAATGGCTTAGGAGATGTCAGAGATTTGCTCTAAAGTCCTAACTGATGTCTAGGATAGCCACCCCCCCTTTTTTTAAAAGATTTTATTTACTTATGAGAGGGAGAAGAGACTTTGAGCAAGAGAGTGAGAGCACATGAGCAGGGGGAGGGGCAGGGGAGAAGGAGATTTCCACTGAGCAGGGAGCCTGACTAGGGGCTTGATCCCAGAATCTGGGATCATGACCTACGCAGAAGGCAAATGTTTAACTGAGCCACCCAGGTGCCCCCTAGAATAGCACTTTCAAGAAGTATTTCGAAACCAACTTTCTCTCACTTTGGACAATTTCTAATAAACAATAACCTAATACCTGCTTTTACTGACATGTGGCTTAGTAATGGAATGATTTTTCTCCCTGTAATAAAATCTTTGACCTTTGTCATGACCTCTTAAATCCCTTCATATTACATAAATTTCCCCATAAAAAATCACATTTGACTGTATTTTATTAAGAGTTATCATAAAAGTAACTACCTGTATCTTGACTATCAGGTTAGGTAATTAAATATGCATTGCCATGCCATTTTCCCACAGTCATGATTTAAATTCACACTTTAGCAAAACTATAAATGATTGCTTGTCCTTAGATCCCTGGGGTTGCTAACTAACAGTTCAAAACATGAATGTTAAAAAAAAAGAAAAGAAAAAAAAAAAAACATGAATGTTAAGTCCATATAGGTCAAGAGTGACACCCATTACTATCATAGCAATTCCTGTATAACTTAAAAAGAATCCACTTTGTTAGGATTTACTGGAACAGGAAACCTACTTAGTCTAAGAGTCACTAAAAAGATGTTCAAAGAGCAGTTGTCTAAACCATCTGCAGTTTAATTAAATCTACCAATGACAGCTTCCATGTATTTTCATGATTTAAACCAAGGATTAGCAAAAAAGTCTGCCAACTTTTCCTATAAAGGGCCAGAGAATAAATAAGTTAGGCTTTCAAGGACATACTATCTCTACTGTAAGTACTCAACTCTGAATTGTAGTACCAAAAGCTGCCAAAGAATACCATAAACAATATATAAATGAACGGGCATGGCTGTATTCTAATAACTATTCATTGGCATTCTATGAAGCTTGAATTTTAGAAAATGTTCAGGTGTTATGATGTATTATTTTTCTTAGGACTTTTTTCCTGTTTAAAAATGCAAAAGGCCTATATATCTTACCAGCAAAATGAAAAAAAAAAAAAAAAGTAAAAGGCTCTATAAAAACAGGAGGCAGGGGCACCTGGGTGGCTCAGTGGGTTAAGGCCTCTGCCTTCCGCTCGGGTCATGATCTCAGGGTCTTGGGATAGAGGCCCGTATAGGGCTCTCTGCTCAGCGGGGAGGGAGCCTGCTTCCTCCTCTCTCTCTCTGCCTGCCTCTCTGCCTGCTTGTGATCTCTGTCTGTCAAATAAATAAATAAAATTTAAAAAAAAAAAACAACACAACAAAAAACAGGAGGCAGGCTGGATTTGGCCTGTGGTGGTAGTCTGTCTACCCATAATTTAAAATAAGAACAAATAAATTACTGGTGCAAAAGGCAATGCAATGTGATGGCAAATTGACTACAAACTCTATTTCCATAAATGGCTGCATTTTATATGTGTATACACACACGTACATATGTACACATCTATGGAATGTAATAGAATGATTACAGACACACATATATATGTTATGAATATATATATGCATATATATTCATGAGCACAGGAAAATAACTCAATGACTAAACCCTTACATTAATAATTAAAGAAAAAAATAGGGGCGCCTGGGTGGCTCAGTGGGTTGAGCTGCTGCCTTCGGCTCAGGTCATGATCTCAGGGTCCTGGGATCGAGTCCCGCATCAGGCTCTCTGCTCAGTGGCGAGCCTACTTCCCTCTCTCTCTCTCTGCCTGCCTGTCTGCTTGTGATCTCTCTCTGTCAAGTAAGTAAATAAAATCTTAAAAAAAAAAATAATTAAAGAAAAAAATATATTGATGTATCCCTGTACTATGTTCCAAATATAATAATGTATCTGTTTTTGAAGTAGAAAAATCACCCACTTTGAAACATAAGGTTTACTCTCTTAGGTCAATGAGGATTACACTCATCAAATACCAAGACTGGTACCAACCACATCTGTAAACTTCACAGGAGGGTAAAAATAGGTACACGCACTGAAAAATAAAAATTTTCCTAAATATAGTGTTCCAACATTAATCTTATGCTTCACTGGTATTATATGTAAGACTGATGATCACAGACCTATACCCCTGAAACAAATAATACAGTCTATGTCAACTAACTAACTAACTAAATAAATAAAGTATATGTCTTATAGGTAGCATAAAAACAAAAGATTTACTAGGAGGAAAAAAAAACAAAAAAACAACCTGATGCTGTAAATGTTAATTCCATTTGTGTCCACACCAAGTAAAAGATCTGTGTGGCTTGTATTTTTCTGTGAAATAATAAATTGTGGCAGATATGAAAATACAATTTCTACTGGAATATGAAGGTAGAGAGGAAAAATACTAAGGAGATTTCTGATTTTACTTCCAGGTAAAGCACAGAGATGGATTTTCTTTACATTTTATTTACGTTCGTATTTCCCCAAAAAGTACTGGAATGAGAATAAAAATATATTTTTTTAATTTTTAAAAAATCCTATGCTTCATATGTCTGATTTATTAAGAACGCCAGAGATTAATTTTTAAATTTCTCTACATATATAATATTGATATATAAACATTTTACATAATTAAAATAAATAGATCATGATTCATAATTCCTGCTTAGTTTTGGTTAATTCAGAGGCCTAGAATTGAGACTATGATTTAAACAAACAAAAAATAGAATTTCTATCTTTCAAAAAACAAAATTATAAAGATTCAAATGGCAGAAAGAGAAAATGGGCTACTGTTTTCTATTATCCATACAATTCTTGCCTTGTTCGTATAATCAAGTAAATAATATGATATACGTTCCTTATGGCTCAATTATTTATGTTCTGAAACCATGTGGGAAGTCTGGGAAAAGTCTAATTTCTAATAATTTTTTCTTTTATTTTATTATTTATTATTTATTTTATTTTATTCACCCATTTAACAGAGACACACAGAGAGAAGGAACACAAACAAGGGGAGTGGGAGAGGGAGAAGCAGGCTCCCTGCTGAGCAGAGAGCCTGATGCAGAGCAGGATCCCAGGACCTCAGGATCATGACCGGAGCCCAAGGCAGATGCCTAATGACTGAGCCACCCAGGTGACCCTCATTTCTAATAATTTCTTAATAGAAATGATATAATCAATACCATGAAATTCTGTTTTCAATTAATACCATTAAACAGTTCTGGAAATGGGAGTGATTTTAGATAATTTTAATTTAATATTAAATTTAAATATTTTATTATTTAATATTTAATATTAATATTTAATGTTTTAATATTTAAATATTTTAAATAATGTTAAATAAATATTTTAAATAATATTTAATATTTAATATTAATGTTTAATATTTAAATATTTAAATATTTTAAATAATGTTTCGGTGTATTTTTTATTGGTTAAAAAATGATTCTTGTAAAAGGGAAAATAGCAAACTCTAACATTTCAATATTTTATAATTTTTAAGTAATATTCTCATCATTCATTTTATTTTTACTTAGAAACAAAAATTTTAAAAATGATGAATGGTCTTTACCCCACATTGATCCAAACAAACCAATTTCAGTCAACGCCCACAAGAACTATTTTGATATATTTATGTTTTTCCTCTAAAAATAATTTTTCTGGGGCAGCTGGGTGGCTCAGTTGGGTGGCTGATTTTGGCTCTGGTCATGATCTCAGGGTCCTGGGATTGAGCCCTCATCAGGCTTCTTGCTTGATGGACAGACTGCTTCTCCCTCTCTACCACTGAGATCTCTCTCACACACCATCTCTCTCAAATAAATAAATAAACCTCAAAAAGAAAAAAAAAGTTTATGCATAAAATGAAAACACCACCACAGTTTCCCACATTTTTCATGTTTTCAATACCATCCATTCTCACAGCATCATCATCTCATCTTAAGAACGTAAGAAAATAACAAATTATCTAATATCCAGAAGGTTCTACAAACAGTATAGGATTCTAGAACTAAATGTTTTATCCTTTCCATGAAATAAGAAACATAAATACAATCAAAATACTTAGTTATATTCACAATGGTAGTTTAGAGATTATAAAAATACAAGGGACACATTTTCAAAATTTCTGGTTAGAAGTTAAGACTGAAAACAGAGATTTTTTCCCATGAGAAGGTATTTTAACTATATCTGTAAGGGGAGATTAAATTATTCTTAATTGTATGGTCTCCAAAGGAACACTCATAGGAAAACAAAAACAAAAACAAAAAACGTGGGAGGGGAGGACCAAAACAGGGATGGATGGATACACACACACTAATTCTTTGTCTTTTTCTGTCCTCCAAGGGCTAACTATATGCCACAATGAAAAAGAAAACAATTAGGGTTGAAGAGGAAGAAAATGTTACCACATCTTGCCACAAAATTGCCTCCATATACTACTAGGATAAATGATCAACAGTTTTCAAATAATTTACCTGTTCTCTTTTTTTTTGTTACATAAAGGTAATCCTGTTTATGTCTAAGACATTTCTAAAACATAATTGTGAATCGATTTGATGACAACTCTTTACAACACATTATATGATAAAACCTAAAGTTTATAGGATTTGTTATTACTAAAATTTTAAGCTTTAGACAGAATCTTAAATTATTATAATTTATGAACTACTTGATTCCCTGTATATACATAAAACGTCAATATTTTGCAGTCAAGAGTGTTGGAGACTTTAATATATCCACACTAAAAAACAAAAACATTAAGTAACACCTTAACATACCTTAATCAGAAATAAGCTGCTTTATACAATTTACTCAATCTTCCTCCTTAATCTGTATGACTTTTTTTTTTTTTTTAAGAGAAAACTGACTTCAATGGAAATCAAGCCACACTTCTAAAAATGCAAGCTTTTGGAGGCACTGGATGGCTCAGTCAGTTAAGTGGCTACCTTAGGCTCAGGTCATGATTCCAGGGTCCTGGGATTGAGCCCAGCATTCGGCTCCTGGCTCATCGGGGAGCCTGCTTCTGCCCCTGACTCCTGCTCATGCTCTCTCTCCCTTAATAAATGAATGGATAAAATCTTGAAATAAAAATAAAAATGCAAGGGGTGCCTGGGTGGCTCAGTGGGTTAAAGCCTCTGCCTTCGGCTCAGGTCATGATCCCAGGGTCCTGGGATCAAGTCCTGCATCCGGCTCTCTGTTCAGTGGGGAGCCTGCTTCCTCCTCTCTCTCTCTCTCTCTGCCTGCCTCTCTGCCTACTTGTGATCTCTGTCAAATAAAAAAGTAATAATAATAAATTTTTTAAAATGCAAGCTTTAGAAGCAATGACCTGTTGCAAATAGCTTGGTGGCCTTAGAAATTCTTGTCAAACACAATAAAGGCACTGACTGGTTGTAGAAATCAGTGAGCAAACCTGAGGTCAGCAGTGAATCCAGAAGTGGGTACTATGTTATGAATTACAAGCACCTAAGACAAAATACAGAATCTTTCTTCTATTTTTAGGGCTTACTTTTACACTGTTTCTTCTGAAGGTTTTTTTGTTTTGTTTTGTTTTTGCCATAGTCTTAATCTTCTTGTAGATATATTACAGTATATAATATATATTAAAATAAATCACACTTCTAGAATGTCCCCTTTCTAACACTGTCCTGTTTAAAATAACTTATCAATTTTTCTAAATCATTTTACATGCATGCCTCATTTTATTGTGCTTTAGAAATTGAAGATTAAATCTATATGGGTGCCATTTCTCCAACAGCATTCACTCACTTCATGTCTTTGTATTATATTTTGGTAATTCCTGCAGTATTTCTAAATTTTTCATTATTATGTTTGTTATGGTGATCTGTGACCAGTGATCTCTGATGTTACTACTGTAACTGTTCTATGGCACCACGAACCACATTCATATAAGACAGCAAATGCAATTGATAAACGTGTGTGTTCTGACTTTTTCCACCAACCAGCCATTCCCAGTCTCTTTCCTTCTCTGGCCTCCCTATTCCCTAAAACACAACAATACTGATATCAGGCCAATTAATAACCCTACCACGGGTTCTAAGGGTTCAAGTGAAAAGATGTCACTTGTCTCTCACTTCAAATCCAACTAGAAATAATTAAACTTAGTGAGGAAGGCATGCCAAAACTGAGACAGGCTGTAGGTAGCCTGTGTTTTATGCAAAACAGTTAGCCAATTTGTGGGTGCAAAGGAAAAGTTCTTGAAGGAAATTAAAAGTGCTACTCCAGTGAACACATGAATGATAAGAAAGCAAAATGGTCTTATTATTGATATGGAAAAAGTCTGAGTGGTCCGGATAGAAGCTCAAATCCGCCACAGCATTCCCTTAAACCAAAGCCTAACCCAAGGGCAAGGCCCTAACTCTCTTCAATTCCATGAAAGCCGAGAGAGAGCTGAAAAAGCTAAGAAAAGTCTAGCAGAGGTTGGTTAATAAGGTTTAAGGAAAAAAGCTATCTCCATACCATAAAAGTGAAGGGTGAAACAACAAGTGCTGATATACAATCTGCGGCAAGTTACCTAGAAGATCAAGCTTAGATAATTAATGAAGGTGGCTACAATCAACAACATATTTTCAATGTAGGTGAAGCAGCCTTTTATTGGAGATACCGTCTAGAACTTAGATAGCTAGAAAGCGCTGATGCCTGACTTCAAAGGTTCCAGGGGGTTGCCTGGGTGGCTCAGTGGGTTAAGCCTCTACCTTTGACTATGTCATGATCTCAGGGTTCTGGGATCAAGCCCCCCACCCCCAATCAGGCTCTCTGCTCAGCAGGGAGCCTGCTTTCCCCTCAGTCTCTGCCTGCTTGTGATCTCTGTCAAATAAACAAAACCTTATAAAAAAAAAAAAAAAGGTTCCAAGAACAGGCAAATGCTCTTGTTACAGGCTAATGCAGCTGGTGACTTTAAATTAAAGCCAATGCTCATTTACCATTCTGAAAATCCTATGGTCCTTAGGAATTATGCTAAATCTACTCTGTTCTCTATAAATGGAACAAAGCCTGGATGACAGCACATCTGTTTACAGCATGGTTTATTGTTATTTTAAGGACACTGTTGAAATCTATAGCTCAGAAAAAAGACTCCTTTCAAAATATTACTGTTCACATGACACGCAAATTCGTGAAGCGTTCCATATTTTTGCCTGGGTGGCTCAGTCGTTTAAGCCACTGCCTTCGGCTCAAGTCATGATCTCAGGGTCCTGGGATCGAGTCCCACATCGGGCTCTCTGCTCAGCGGGGAGCCTGCTTCCTCCTCTCTCTCTCTGCCTGCTTCTCTGCCTACTTGTGATCTCTGTCTGTCAAATAAATAAATAAAATCTTTAAAAAAAAATATTACTGTTCACTGATAATGCTCCTGGTTACCCAAGAGCTCTGGAGATGTACATTTCATGTAGTTTTCATGCCTGCTAACCCAACATCTACTCTCCAAACCACAGATCAAGGAGTCATTTTGAATTTCACATCTTAACTATTTAAGAAATATATCTTGTAAGGCTATAGCTGCCATAGTGATTCCTCTGATGAATCTGGACAAATCATCATGCTAGATATCATTAAGAACCTTCATGGTTTATGGTAAGAGATCAAAATATCAACATTCACAGAATTCAAAAGAAGTTGATTCTAACCCTCATGGATGACTTTCAGGGATTCAAGATTTCAGTGGAGGAATAACTGCAGATGTGGCGTAAAGAGTCAGGAGAACTAGAATTAGAAGTGGAGACTTAAGATGTGACTGAATTGCTGCAATTCATGATAAAAATTGAAAGAATGAGGAGTTGCTTCTTTTTTAAAAAATATTTTATTTATCTGACAGAGGGAGAGAGATCACAAGTAGGCAGAGAGGCTGAGCAGAGTGCCCGATTAGAGGTTCAGTCCCAGAACCCTGAGATCATGACCTGAGCTGAAGGCAGAGGGTTAACACACTGAGCTATCCAGGTGCCCCTAGGAGTTGCTTCTTACTGATGAACAAAGAAAGTTGTTTCCTGAGATGGAATCTACTCCTGCTGAAGATGCTCTGAAGCATGCTGACAACAAAGATTTATAACATTACACAAACTCAGCGGATAAAGCAGCAGCAGGGTTTACTGAGGTTCCAATTTTGAAAGTTTTATTGTGGGTAGAATGGTATCCAACAGTACTGCATGCTACAGAGAAATTAGTCATGAAACAGAGTCAATCCATACGGCAAAAGTCATTGTTGTCTTATTTTAAGAAATTGCCACTGGCACCCAACCTTCAACAACTACCACTGGGCTCAGTCAGCAGCCATCAAAATTGAGGAAGGCCTTCCACTGGCAAAAAGATTACACTGGGTGAAAGCTAACATGATGGCTAGCATTTTTTTAGCAATAAAGTATTTTTTAATTAAGCTATGTACATTGACCTTTTTTAGACATACTGCTATTACATACTTAATAGACTGCAGTATAGTGTAAACATAACTTTTATATGCACTGGGAAACCATAAAAATCATTTAACTCACTTTATTGCAATATTCAGTTTATTGCAGTGGTCTGGAACTGAATCTGCAGGATCTTCTATGCATGCCTATATTTACCGTATCTCATGGTTCCTAGTTTCAGAAAAGCAATTTTACTGAGTGAATGTTAAAAAAAAATAATATTACAACTGTATGTGGTCCTCTGCACTGATAGCATAATTTATCTTTACCTATAAAACCCTGAATGTAGCTTGATCCCAGAGTCTTAACCAAGGAAAGGGTAGGAGGTGGGGTGGGAGAGAGAAGAATCATCCTCAATAATCTACCTTGAAGCTTTTTGCCACTATAACCAACCAGTCATTATAGATTAATCCAAATATTTTAGGAATCTCCCCTTGAAACTTCCGTCTGGTACTATTTGCCATTATTTACTTCATAGTAACTAAAAAGAAAATGGTAGAATTAATTTAAGAGTAGTATACACTGCAAGAAACTAAAAAAAAAAAAACAGTGAAAAACAAAACAAAACAAAAAAACACCAAAAGCAAAAAACAGTGAAAAGATTCCAAATTTTCCAAGTCTCAAGATTTTTAAATTTCATGTGTAGTTATAGTTCTATGTTTCTCTAGTCTTAATGATTTCCCAAATTTGTAACAACTGAAATAAGATAATGTGAAACATTCCAATATTATTTTCATTATATATACCTTCATCACTGAATCAATTTCGAAGTTAATTTTCTGTTTACTTAAAAAAATCTTTCCTCTGTTTAAATATCTGGCAATTCATAATTTTGAGGAATTCAAATATTATAGTAAATGTCCTTTAAAGTGAGAAAGGTTCTAACTACAGTGATCTCTACTTCCACTGAACATTTTAAGTAATTTTCTTCATTAGCTAATTTTGACACATTCTGATTTCCAAAAGTGACTCTGGCCTGAAAGCTTTCACCAAAAATTATCAATACAAAAGAAATAAACCCCAAACTGAACATTTAATAGAATCCCAACTCAGAAAAGGTTGGGATTCATTATAGTTATAGTTATAGTTAATTCATTATAGTAAAAAATGCATCCAGTTTATCCATATAAATTAAAATATACTGAACATTACTGTTTTTCCTTTTTTAAAAAAAATCTTTTTTTCTTTAGTAAAGTCCACACCCAGAGTGGGGCTCAAACTCATGACCCCAGGAACAAGAATTGCATGCTTTACTGACTGAGCCAGCCAGGCACCCTGAGCATTACTGTTTTTCAAACTCTTCACAGCATAATGGTAACTTACGTTATTTATCAAATATATTTCTCTGGGTAGAAGAATATAATCATTTTCACGGACAAAAACACTGCTTATAATAGTAGTACCAAGAAAAATAGACTACATAAGAGACGTCTGGGTGGCTCAGTTGGTTGGGCGTCTGCCTTCAGCTTGAGTCATGATCTCAGGGTCCTGGGATCAAGCCCCGCATCGGGCTCCCTGCTCAGCGGTGAGTTGGTTTCTCCCTCTCCCTCCATGATCTCTCTCTCTCTCTAATAAACAAAAATCTTAAAAAAAAAAAAAATACACTAAATAAAATAGAATCAAGCTTTAGACATCATGCCTAATCAAAGGACAAATCTCAAATCACAAAAAACATAGGAGGGAAACAAAATTCACTAAAATAAAAGTATTTTAATATATTATTATTATTGGTCTAAATTTATATGTATATACTGGAATTAAAATATTCTCTCCAAGGAAACCTAGCTAAATAGATATAGCTTTAAAAATACTGTGTATCTTGTCTCGCCTGGGTGGCCCAGTTGGTTGAGCACCCAACTCTTGGTTTCAGGTTGTGATCTCAGGATCTTGAGTCTGAGCCTCACATATAGCTCCATGTTCAGTGAGGAGTCTGCTTAAGAGTCTCTCTTCCTCTCCCTCTGTCTTCCCACCCCTGCCTATGTGCATGAACATTCTCTCTCTAAAATAAGTAAGTTCATCTTTAAAAAAATAAAAATAAAAATACCATATCTTGGCTCCAAAGATCAAAAATACAATCACAAAACATTCTTTTTCTTATTTTTCTAACTAGAAAGAGATTAATAAAACTTTTTTTCTTACTTATTTGAGAGAGAGAGCACGGGAGGGGGGAGAGTCAGAGGTAGAAGCAGACTCCCTGCTGAGCAGGGAACCCCTTGCAGGGCTCAATCCCAGGACCCCGAGATCATGAACTGAGCCAAAGGCAGATGCTTAACTGACTGAAGGTGCCCAATACACTTTCAGGAACAATTACTTTACTAAACTATTCTAACAATTACTTGTAGAGTTCATCAGTATTTACTATAAATGATCACTGTGATAAACTTTATTCTCAAAATAACCTAGTGATGTAAGTACTGTCATCCCCATTTTATAGATGAGAAATCAAGGCAGAGAGGAGCCTGAGTGGCTCAGTCATTGGGTATCTGGCTTTGGCTCAAGTCATGGTCCTGCGGTCTTGGGATCAAGCCCCAAGTTGGGCTCTGAGCTCAGCAGGAAGTCTGCTTGTCCCTCTGCCCCCCACCCCCGGCTTATGTATTCTTTCTTTCTCAAATAAAAATATTCCAGGAGGTGGGGGAAGGAGAAGAAATTGAGGCAGAGGTGGATTGGATTTGTCCAGGGTTACACAGGCTGCAAGTGCTGGGGTGGTATATGGATTTTAACAGCAGAAGTTTGACTTAAAGTTCACACTTTATTTTTTAAAGATTTTATTTATCTATTTGACAGAGAGATCACAAGTAGGCAGGGAGGCAGGCATAGAGAGAAAAGGAAGCAGGCTCCCCACTGAGCAGAGAGCCCAATGTAGGGCTCGATCTCAGGACCCCGAGAGGCTTAACCCACTAAGCCACCCAGGCACCTCAAAGTACACACTTTCAATTACATTTTACTATCTTCCTTTCGTATCTTTTTGCCTTTGAATATCCCTATTCTGTCTGGTCTATAATTACTTTACCATCCATCAGTGGATGTCTATCTAACTTGTTAGGATTTAAGGCAATTTACATATTAATGCACTTTGATACAATAATTCTACTACTAAAAAATTCTGGGGTGCCCGGCTGGGGGGGCAACCTACTCTTGATATCAGGGTTATGAGTTCTTGCTCCACACTGCATAGAGATTACTTAAAAATTTTTTTCTTCTAAGAAAAATGCAAAAAGCAGACAAAGACTTACCACAGCACTTACACAGGGGCAAAAAAAAAAAATCAAACATCTAAATGTCAGACATTGGGATAAAAAATGGTTCTTTCGATATGGGAATTATATTGCCATTACCATAATTTTTGGTAACAAACAAAAAAGCCAAGGTAAAGTTAAACTTAAAAAACAAAACAGAATCTACATGAAAGATCAATAGCCCCCCCCTTTTTTTTTAAAGGTATCATTTGTTTATTTGATAGAGATCACAAGCAGGCAGAGAGAGAAGGGAAGGGAAGCAGGCTCCCAGCTTAGCAGAGAGCCCGATGCAGGGGCTCAATCCCAGAACTCTGGGATCATGACCGGAGCCAAAGGCAGAGGCTTTACCCAGTGACCTACCCAGGTGCCCGATCAATAGCCTTTTTATGTAAAGGGATGGAGACTACGTATTTTAGGACTCTGCAGCAATATTCTGGTACTCAATGTTGCCAATTGAGCACAAAATGAAGCCATAGACACATGAACACATGAGTATGGATATATATTCTGGTAAAACTTTATTTATGAACATCAGAATATGAATTTCCTATTAATTCTAACACAACATGAAATATTATCCCTTTGATTTTTTTGGTCCCCTAACAGCTGAAAAAATGAGCCATCCTTAAATTTTTAAGCAGTTAAAAAAAAAAGGGTAATGGTAAGATTTAGCTTATAGACTATGGTTTGCTGACCCCAGATTTAAATCTTTTTTTTTTTTTTAAAGATTTTTTTTTATTTTTATTTATTTATTTGACAGCGAGAGACAGGAGATCACAAGTAGGCAGAGAGGCAGGCAGAGAGAGAGAGAGGGAAGCAGGCTCCCCGCAGAGCAGAGAGCCCGATGTGGGACTCGATCCCAGGACCCTGAGATCATGACCTGAGCCGAAGGCAGCGGCTTAACCCACTGAGCCACCCAGGCGCCCAACTGACCCCAGATTTAAACAGTCCTAAATAGTGCACACAGGTAGCTAAGTCAGTAAGGCATCCACTTCTTGATTTTGGTTCAAGTCATGAGCTCAGGGTCATGAGAGATTTTGGTTCAAGTCATAATCTCAGGGTCATGAGATCAAGCACAGCCTCAAGCTCTACCCTGGGCATCAAGCCAGCTTGAGATTCTCTCTCTCCCTCTATCCCTCCATGCATCCTTCTCTAAAACAAAACAGAAAAAGTCCTAAATTAAATAATCCCCCGGGGCCCGGGCCTGGAAGGAAATGTGTAAAAAATGGTAGCTGTGTCTTGGTGGTAGAGTTATGATTAAATACTATCCCTCTTTTAATTTTTGTTTTTTTGTTTTTTTAATGAAAAGCATATGTGAATGATATTAGAAAAAATTCAAAGGACAAGAAAGAAAAGACAATTCAATCTTTCCTGAAAGATTAACTTTGGACAACTATTTGCTATATTCTCAGTGCTCTTTCATAGTTTTGAAGATGCCCCTACCTTAATATCATCTTGTTTTAAAATTTTATCTTTACTAAGCATCTTAAGATGTTTCTCATTTATCATTTTATTTCAACTGCCTAGAATTAACCAGGTAATCCGTAAGTTAATAAAATTTTATTGGCCAAACCAACTGATTTCATAAAGGTATAATTTGAAAGTATTTTCTTAAAAGGTAAAAATAAAATTTGATAGTTCCAAGCTGAGAAAAATACTATAATTATCATAATAGTAAAATAAATGCTCTCTTATATGTAAAAAGTTGTTACACATCATAAGGAGTACCACCCAGTTAGACATAGGGCTAATGACAAAAAAAGTATTCCACAAAAAATATATGAGAAAAACTCTGAAAAAGGAAAAAAGTCCATTTCACCATTACTCAGGAACCACAAAATTTAAATGTATTCTAATATTTTGGTTGATCAATTGTGAAAAGTTAAGAAATTTATGACACTAGGTTGGCAAGGCAAAAATTAGAGGCATACATATATAAACACTAACTATGGGAGACAAACTTTTCTGAAAGGTAGCTTGATGATACATCCTATTCTGAAACAACCGGTGTTTCTGTAACTCAAATTAGTCTTCAGGGACTTGGAAAAAATAGGTAAAGTTAGTATAACATAGAAGTAATGATGGTTCACATACCATTTTTTTGGTACGTCTAGTATGAGTGGTTGAATGCTAAGTACACAAATAAAGCTGAACATAGTACTAGACATAATGCTTTTCACTCTCTTCGTTTTTAATGTGATTACATGCTGATTCAGAAGTTCATATTGATTACATTGCCCAGTCTTCTTTTACTTTTGATTCCTTAACTCACAATCTCAATTTTCCCTTACACATTCTTAATATCAAGCAACCTTCCTCTTTTCCTTAAAGGTAAAGTACTATATTTACCTAACTTTATTATAAATAAACTATTAGAAGATTATTGCTTATGTTCACCCTCATTCAAAATCTGCATAAGCTTTGAACAATCGACACCAACACCATTTCCCCCCAAATCCCTGTTACTGTGGTGTGAGATTTTGTAAAACAAGGTCATTCATACCTATGTATACATTTAAAATACAGACTCTTCCACACAATTAACTTTGAAAGAATCTAAAAAAATAAATGAATGAATAACAAAATAATACATGCACAAGAGTCTATGTGTTTTGAAACAAAAAACAATTTTTTAGTTGATCAGATACCTATACAAATATAACACAATAAAGCTAGTAAAAATGATTCTATAGATATACACTGACTGACATGGAAAGAAGCTCATGACATAGGAAGAAAAAAAAATCACAAAATTAGAGTGATGTGTTTCATTACTATCAAAATCTATTATAAAGATATACGTATGTATGTATGTTGTGTGTATTTTTATACAGTATTTAGATAAGGAAATTATATACCAAATGTTAATAGTAATTTCTTTTTTTTTTATATTTTATTTATTGTACAAGTAGGCAGAGAGGCAGGCAGAGAGAGAGAGAGGAGGAAGCAGGCTCCCCGCTGAGCAGAGAGCCCAACGCAGGACTCGATCCCAGGACCCTGAGATCATGACCTGAGCTGAAGGCAGAGGCTTTAACCCACTGAGCCACCCAGGCTAACTAAATTACATATCTTTTTTTGCTATACTTTTATATCCTTTCTGAAAATATTTTGCAATGAACATATATTTCTTATATATGATAAAAAGAAATTAATTTTAAAATGCAAAGAATGATGAACAATTTGTTCATATTAATAATTTCCTTTGTTATACACTGACATTTCAGCTGAAGAAACTTAGTTTCAGAAGCAAATACAATACAATCTGATAGTTCAGTACAATGAGTATATTCCATAGAAACTTAGCTAGTTCAGACATTTTGCTGATTTTGATACACCTGAAAATACTCTTTGTAGTCTCTTAATATTAATACCCTGATTATGATATAAACTCCTTACATAATTTTGTAAGAATTACTAAAAAAAAATTATCTTAATACCCTGATTATGATACAAACTCCTTACATAATTTTGTAAGAATTACTAAAAACAAACAAAAAAAAAACCACAAACTTTTAAAAACATAGCTACTTAAAATTTATTCTAAAAAATAAGAGTTAAAAGCCTACAAAAAGGGATGCCTGTGTGGCTCAGTCAGTTAAGCATCTGCCTTTGGCTCGGGTCCTGATCCCAGGGTCCTGATCCCAGGGTCCCAATCCCAGGGTCCCAATCCCAGGGTCCCACATGGGGCTTCCTGCTTGCCTGGGAGCCTGCTTTTCTCCCTGCTTATCTGCCTGTTCTGCCTGCCACTCCTGCTTATACTTCCCTCCTTCCCTCCCTCCCTCCCTCCGACAAATAAATAAAAATCTTTTAAAAAGAAAGAAAAAAAAAAAAAGGCCTACAAGAAGAACAGGCTATTTAATACAATTCTATTAAGTTTCTGATTATACTAAGTATGGTTCAGCTGAATGTCTTATAAAAACTATTTACAGGGGTGCCTGGGTGACTCAGGTCATGATCTCAGTCAGGGTCCTGGGATCGAGGCCCATGTTGGACTCCCTGACAAGCAGAAAGCCTGCCTCTCCCTCTCCCACTACCCCTGCTTGTGTTCCCTCTCTTACAGTCTCTCTGTCAAATAAATTTTAAAATCTTAAAAAAAAGAACCCCACAAAACTATTAACAAAAATAAAAATCTTTAATTCACTAATCTATTTTTGATAAATATTGTCATAAAATTTACATTTCATGGAGCTAGGGGAAATTTTTTTTTTTTTCACTGAGAGGTTGTGGTACAAAGAAACACTTTACAATGCATTTGATGATTAATGTCCAGGGAAAAAAAACTAACAAGAACACACACACAAATAAATGACTTTTAAAAAGAGGTAATTTAGAAAGCACCCATGTAAAATAAAACAGGTATTTTATATTCACTGCAGAAACGTAAGGTGGTATTTCAGATACTGTGCTAGACAATTAAATGCCTATTTTTAAAGTACTGAGTCAACACAGCAACTTAAGAAAACCAATATAATGAACACAAAAACCAAACTTCCTCAGTTCCCAATTATTCATAAAGATTACTTTAGTATCTTGGTCCAGCTGCCCCTTCACTCTTACAAACTCATCTCTATATGGCCACTTCCAAAAAAAGCAACTTAACTCAATACTAGGTTTTGCAACTTAACTCAAATTTAACCAAAATGAAGATAGTCTGATGATAGTCACATCTGTTACCTCTCAAAACATTATACAACCCAAACTTAAAGATTCTGAACTGTTGGTATTACCACTCATCAGTCATCCTACATGAGTAGTATTCTTAGGTTCAATGTAACTGTATCTTAAATTAACTGCAAATGATTTTATGGGACAAATTTATTTTCAGCCTCTAAAAAATATCAATTTAAGAGTAAGCATATTTACTTGTGAGAATAAATAAAAACATTTTTTTAACTGAAAGAACTGCCAGAAATGTTGATTTCATTTAATTGTAACAACCCCTTTGCTAGTTTGACATTCTCTTCATTTTACAGGTGAGGAAAAATACTCAAAGATTAGGTAATTTACCCTCATCACATGGCTAGAAGGCAAATTCATCAATTTGCCTATTGTCAAAGCTTTTCCCACTTAACCTTTTTCCAATCCATGCACTTGTAGAATCAAAATTTTATACATTCTGCTGGGTTTCCAGAAGTTTACTTATTAAAGTAGAAATATGATCGCAAAAAGTGAAAGAAACCCCAATAAAACAAATTATTTTATTATTTTAAATACAGAAAATTGTTTGCCAAATTATTATCAGTTCACAGGAATATGGTTTCTAAGATTTGGAATGGATATCATAAACAGAATATGAATTATCAGATTAAATCATCCAAAAGCATTTTAGAATGGGATATACTATATTAATATAAATGTCCTATTACATCAAAACATAAGAAAATGACTACATATCTTGCTTTATTTGTTCAATTATATCAATGTTAAATAAAAAATCTAACTAAATTATTTTTATTATATTAATTAAAATGGGTGCCTGGTTGGTTCAGTTGGTGGAACACGTGATTCTAGATCTCAGGGTTATGAGTTCATCTAGCCTCACACTGGATGTAGAGATTACTCAAAAATGAAATTAAACAACAACAGCAACTATCATTTGGGTTTCTCTGCTAATCTCCCAGCTGAAACTGACCTTTCAAAGAAGTATTCTCTTACATAAATTTTAGTCAGACCTGCAATATTTCTGCATTTTTTAAACTACAAATTAGTAAATGTCATTGGTATAAGGTCCTTTCAGAATTACTACAGGACAAAAATCAGAACAATTAAGAAAAACTCTAAAGACCTCTTGAAGGAAAATATGTTTCCTCCTAAAGCCACATGTTAATATTTGTGATACCTTTAATAATAGTTTTGAACTTTTTATGGCAGTTCAAAAGTTTGGAAGGCAATTTTTTTGCATGCTATTTATCAGCATGATTTTTATGCAGTTGAGTCATCATGAGTTCAACCTACTGAGTCACCTGCTTACAGCATCTGCCAACCACAATTTACTAACTGCAGCTTCCTCAAACTTACAACTGAACAAACTCAGGAAGGCCTAGGAACTGTTTAATGTTTTCCAAAGTAGCAACTGAAAATATTCTTTCAGAACAGCCCATGTTTAAAAAAATAACAGCGCCCCCACCCCCCACCGCCCGCCCGCCAACTTCCTTGCCCTGAATGAGCACTCCACCTATGGCAGTGTCACTCTGCTTTCTATTCCTCCTTCCTGGGGAGAGAGGGAGTTCAACCTAAGGAGGAAATAAAATTGTATGCTTGCATAATATTTTTAAATAAGTATTCTACTAAAAATAATTCCTAGGTACAAACTAATACTAAGCTGGAGTATACATACAATTGTGCCAATGACTACACTGATTATACAGAGCAAACATTCACTTTAATAAAATATTTAAGAAGTGTAAACTGCAAAGGATATAATTTCAAGATTAATATCACACCACACACTATTTGGAGCTGGATTTCACTATTCCAATTTCTACTATTTCCAGATATGGAAATGATAAAACTATAAACCTGAACAACTTACTATACTGTACTTCTCAGAAATTCAGTGCAAACTGATACAATCAACAAAACTTATAACTTGACAGACTTGGATCTGCCAAGAAGGATTTAGTCTTTTATCATCTGACCCAAATTTAAGTCTACCTGTTTGCTTCATTAGCGTCTAGTAAAGTAAACACAAATACATGAGAAATGTGTCAAGTTATTCAGATAAAGGAAGGAGTTAAAACTACAATTCCAAAGTATCTTAACACAAGAACATCTTATTTACCTAGTACTATTAAGGAAGACAGTATGGCATAATACACTTCAGGATGATTTCCAATCATTGTTATGCTATTCCTAAAAGGGTAAGTTTAGCTCATCTAGAAAAACTAATTAGAAAAGGGAAGAGAAGATACACTGAATGACATGTGTTAAACATTCAATAGTATGTCTACAAAAAAGTTGTAAAAAGTGATAGAAATAAGAAAATTTATCAAAACACTAATTCTGAATGAAAGTACTTCTATAGTTGTTTACTAAATAACAAACTGAATACAACTGATGCTTTTCATCAGTACTCATAGTTATCATCATCAATGATTATTCTGACTCTGTTAAAAGTATTAACTGATATAAAGTGTTGTTGCCTCTATACCAAACCAGCCCATAAAGACAAAATTTGAGTTGTAAATACTTTTTAGTTTCTTCTGTATCCTCCTCTTGTGCTATCAAGTTCCCAGTGTACCATCACCAGACTTTAAAAATTCTACTTTTGGCTTCTCATATGCTGTAGTAGAAAGAACCAGTTTAGACAGCTTGATGCAATTATGTTTGAAATAGTTTCTTAGTGTGGGACTAAGAAGCTCCCTTATGAGTAAAATATAGTAAATATGAGTAAAATATATTAGGGAATATATCTCATTTAATAAGACTTTGAACACCAGGTATCTATTTCTACAGACTGGCAATACATGTAAGAGTTTAAACCCTCAAGGATCTTAATGGCCTGCTGGAACAGGGATTTACACACAATTCATAGCAATACAGGTTAAAAAGAGTTTTACATAGGGTAGAGAGGTGAGACAAGATTGTGGGGAAAGATAATCTAGTTAGATGTATGGGGAAAGGTATTACACAAGAGTTGGAACTTGAGAAAAGCACAAATATCTAGAATTTCAAAATTTTCGAGTTGAAACTTCAAAGATTCAAGGACACCTGCTATGTTATGGGAGATCAGATTTCAAAAATAAATTTATTTATTTATTTATTTATCCTGAGAGCAGAGACGGGGTGGGGAGGGTGGGGGTGGGGGTGGGAGAGGGCAGTAGGGGGAAGGGGCAAAGGGAGAGGGAGAATGAAACTTAAGCAGGCTCCATGCTCAATCTCACAACTCTAATATCATAACCTGAGTTGAAATCAAGAGTCAGAGGCTTAACAGACTGAATTACCCAAGCACCCAGAAAAGGACTTTCAAAACAGAGGGAAATGCAGGTACAGGCACAGACAAATGAAACAATATGGCATAAGTGGAGAAGTGTAAGTACAATGGTATGGACTGAGTGAGGACAGGAGATTAGGTTAAGTAGGAAGATTTAAGGACTCTATTTGGAAAGATCTGTAATAGTTTAGCGAGGTGAGAATCAAAGCTTTACAATTAAGATGAGGAGGACAAGATGGACATAGTGATGCTAGGTAGGCAGAATCAGCAATTTTTGGAGGCCAATATGAAATGGCAAATGAGGAACCTAAAACATTCCCAGGTGTCTATTTGACTGACAAAACAGGGTAGATATGGTCACACCAGTAGCGAGGATACAGGATTGCAAAGAATGACAAGATCCGAGTGCTGAAATTTAGTACAACAGGCAAAACACATGGATTTTATCTGCTCAATGACATCCACTGGGACCACCATTTATTTATATTTATTTATATATATAACATGATATTCTAATTCTATCATTCCTGATGTTGCTGAGAACTTACAAGTTTTTAGAACATTACTATGAATAATTAGAATTCACTATATATGAATACTTTTTAATTTACATATGTATACACAAACATTTATGGATGAATAATATGATATATAGAATTTGCTTCAAAATAATACATAAGGAGGAATGCATGGGTGGCTCCTTTGGTTAAGCATCTGCCTTCAGCTCAGGTCATGATCCCAGAGTTCTGGGATATAAGTCCCACTGGGTTCCTTGCTCAGCGGGGAGCCTACTTATTCCTCTGCCTGTCACTCCCCCCTACTTGCGCTCTCCTCTCTCTGACAAAAAAATAAAACCTTAAAAAAAAAAAGATTAAAAAAAAATGAATAATACATGAGGAGCAGTGAGAGGAAACAATGTTGGCCATGAACTGGTAATTGTTAAAGCCAGATGACAGGTACATGGGAATTCATTTTATGATTCTACATCTGTATGTTTTAAATTATCTGGGCAAAAAAGTTTTATCACCACATCACAATTCTGTTCAAAAACCTCCAAAGGCTTCCACTTCGGTTTAACTAGAACAAAAAACAAAGTCATTATCTACCTTTCTTATTTCATTTCCTACTAATCTCTATATAGTTATCTTCTTGCTATTCTATGAATGCCTTCATTTTAGGGTCCTTCTATTTTTCTGTTGCAGCTAATACTTCCTATCAGGTTTTATTTTTCTCCATAGCACTTACGGTCTTCCAATACACTAAAATAATTACTTGCTGTCTCTTCTCACTACAAGGAAAGCTATATGAAGGCAAGGAATTTTTTGTTTTGTTTTGTTCACGGTTGTACCTTAACTGCCAGAAACAGTGCCTGGGCAATAGCAGGTGCCCAATAAATATTTGTAAAACTGAATCAGGAAACTGAAAAAAGGAACACACCTCTGAGAAAAGAGAAAAGGAGGTAAGGAAAGGTGCAAAAACAGGTTTAAGGACAGGAAGTTAAGGGGGTTCCTGCTTGTAACCTCCATTTCCATTGTGCTGCAGGAGAAAGGTCTTCTACTCAGAGAAAAGGAGGAAGCCGAGTAGAACAGTGATAATTTAAAATAACTGTTTCAGGAAATGAAAACTCAAGCACAGAAAAGGATGCCAACTGGTACGAAAGGATCAGCTGAGATCAGAGACAATTCAATGACACCAAAATACCTGGGCGTAATTTTCTCCTGCTTTTTAGCCTTAAAAAGCTTTTAAGCATTTGGGCAAAGCTCTCCAAGAGAATTTTCTGTAATATGAAATGTTATATATTTGCACTGTTCCACATATGGCTATTTGAGTACTTGAAATGTGGCTAGTCTGACGAACTTTTAAATTTACTGTTACTTAAATAGCCACATGTGATCACTGATGGGCAGTACAATCTTTGGGTATTAAAAAATGGAAAAAATAAATAATAGGAGTGATCCAGGATAAGAAATTAAAACACAGATGTGACAGAAAGACAAATGCATAATGGGCATATGGGAGTTAAGGCGCTGGTAAGAATGGCTGAAATAATATAAAACAGAAGAAGTATCTTGGCTGGGGGAAAAAAAAAAACGAAGAGAAAACTAGAATACAGGAAATTCATCAAATATGCAACCCCTCGGTAAAGTGGTAAAAGTTTATGAATGAGATCTATTTTGTCTGCTTTAGGGATTAAAAAAGTTACCTCTAATGGGCTTCTTGAAAGCACACATGTCATGAGCTAAGATTTACTCAACCAGACCTATTTATTTTTAAACTCCTACCTAAAGATTTTTTTTATCACCCGAATTTTATAGGCCATAATGTTCTTCTACTATCTCATAGACAATGGCAACACTATCGTGAAGCAGGTATTACATACCTAATTTTATATATGAAAAATAAACTCTTAAGTGGTTATACGCCTTGCCCAACATTTTAGAATAAGCAGCAGAGTTAGGATCTGACTCCAAATTGGCTTGTGCTTCTACCAAGGTACTTTAATAGATGTAAACTTTTTCCTCCCCTCGAAAGAGCCAAAATTCCGTAATAAGATATACTTTATATATGTGAATGTATGCAAATGACTATGTATCTTAAAAGAGAATTTCAAAAACTGTGGTAACTCATTTAACTGTTGGATGCTGATTTTGGTTCTATACTTTTAAATTTGATTCATTTGTAAATTATTTCTGATTTTAACCATATTGGCACTAAATCAGATACTGTAATGTAAAATTCATGGAGTTTGGGGGGCAAAAGGCAGTTACCCAAGTTGTGCCATCATCCAAACTGCATTAATAAAAATTTTAGTACAAATATGTATACGTAACACCTATTTTTGGAACAAGACAAAGTGGGAAAGGGATACCTTGGAAGTGATCGAGACCAATAAAAACAAACCAGTTGTTCTGCCCGCTCCTTTACAATGCTGGTAGTGAACATCATTAATTAACTACACATTTGGCCAGAGCAGTCTCATAATCCTCCACAACACAAACAACATGCCAGTCAGAAGATACCAACCAAGGCAAATTTGCTTGACTGATACAATGTATGTGCAATAAACATTAAGAAAAATTCTCAACAATAAGCTTTTTAAGCACTGGAACGAATCCTTAGTATATGATGGAATTTAATTCCTTGAAAACAGAAGTGAATATGGAGAAAAAAAATTAAAAAATCATCCTTCTGGGGGCACCTGACTGGCTCAGTCAGTAGAACCTGCACCTCTTGATCTTGGGCTATGAGTTCAAGCCCCACATTGAGTTCAGAGGTTATTTAACAAATAATCTTTTTTTTTTTAAAGATTTTATTTATTTGACATAGAGACAGCAAGAGAGGGAATACAGCAGAGGTAGTGGGAGAGGGAGAAGCAGGCTTCCCATGGAGCAGGGAGACTGATGTGGGGCTCAATCCCAGGACCCCGAGATCATGACCTGAGCCAAAGGCAGACACTTAATGAGTGAGCCACCCAGACACCCCTAAAAAAGAATCTTTTAAAAAAAATTATTTATATAAGAAAGAGAAGGAGAGCATAAGCAGGGGGCGGGGGGGGGGGGCGGTGGCGAGGGAGAATACCAAGCAGCCTCTGTGCCAAGCATGGAGCCTAACATGGGGCTCCATCTCAGGACTGTGAGATCATGACCTGAACTGAAATTAAGAGTCCAGGGCACCTGGGTGTCTCAGCTGGTTAAGCAACTGCCTTCCGCTCAGGTCAGTATTCTGGAGTCCCCAGATCAAGTCCCACATTAGGCTCCCTGCTCAGCGAGGAGTCTGCTTCTCTCTCTGACGTTCCCTCTCTTGTGCATTCTCTCTCTCTCAAGTAAATAAATAAAATTTAAAAAAAGAAAAGAAAAGAAATTAAGATTCCATGCTTAACTGACTGAGCCACCCAGGTGCCCCAAAAATAAAATCTTAAAAAAGAAATCCTTCTGAGGTATTGTGTTTTGAAGTCCACATATTGGATAATGTCTGAAAGGCTCTAGGTCTGAAGTCTATACATACATGAGGAAGCCTTACCTATACAGATTTCTTATTCTGTTTTACAGAATTTTCTATTTCCAGAAATGGCAGAGAGGTGAAGGATTATTAATTGGGAACAATAACATGTTATTCCCATGTAGAGTACCTGACTCCCAGGCAAAGAATATCTAGAAAAACACGGGATTCTTTTAATCCATACTGTTTATGGATTAATTTAATGATTAACTTAAATCACCCATATATTTAAGATATACAGGTATCCCTATTCAACTATAAATCTGATGGGAAAATATTATGCATTATGATTAATAATCAAATAACTATGTCTCGGAGAATATGAGTGATTAAGAAAGTGATCTGGAATGAAACTGGATTGGTAGGGAACCAGTAATAGCACCAGAGACTCAAGAAGAAGCAAAACTATGGGAACATTCAGAAAGGAATGATACTTTCTCACATTTAGGCCATTTTCTAAATTTTCCAGCTATCTTAATCTACAGCCCAAAAGCTCTAAATAAAGAGGAGGGAAGGAAATGTGTGAGGATGTTTTTCTTCCATTAGCATAACAACTGAGAAGAGGTAGTAAAGACACTTAACTGTGCCAAAGCCAGAGAGCCTACCATCCTACAATTAACTACAAAGCAAAGAATCAAATATCAATAATGCTCGATACTGGTAATTCTTTATGTTACTCTGGTGCCCAGCTATTTGGTTAAACACCTATCTGGATGTTGCTGTGAAGGTACTTTTCAGATGTGATTAATGTTTCAATCAGCAGACTTTGAGTAAAGCAGACCACCCTCCATAATGTATTTGGACCTCATACAATCAGTTGAAGGCCTTAAGAAAAAAGAATGATGTTCTACAAAGAGGAAAGAATTCTACCTCCAGACTGTCTTCATTCTCAAAATCAACTCTTGCCAGAACTTCCAGATTGCTGGCCTGGCTTGTGGATTTCAGACTTGCCAGTCCCTACAATTACACAAGTCAACCCCTTAAAACTCCTCCCTTCACCTCCTTTTTCTCTACACAAGCTTGGAGCATGCATGTGTGAACAAACTCTTGTGTACACGCGTGCATGCACGCACACATACACTCTTGGTTTTGTTTTGCTAGAGAATTCTACTACAGTACCCTATTGAGAAATATTATTAGTACTATTAGCTTTCCTTATCTCTTTCCCATCATTGTCTTCTGAGGAAAAAATAAAATTAAGAAAAAAAAAACCAGGCAAATATTTGGTGTTACTGCATCATTTGAATCCACAGAACAGTATGAACATACCTCACAATTTTAGAACTTTCAGCATGTTGCTGTAATTATGTCCCTCCCCCGACCTGAAAAAAAAAAAAAAAAAAAAAAACCAAAGTATTTTATCTGTCTTTAAATTCCTAGTACCTGGGTGCCTGGGTGGCTCAGTGAGTTAAGCCTCTGCCTTCACTCAGGTCATGATCCCAGGGTCCTGAGATCGAGTCCCACATCAGGCTCTCTGCTCAGCAGGGGGCCTGCTTCCCACTCCCCCTCTGCCTGCTTCTCTCCCTATTTGTGATCTCCCTCTCCCTCTCTGTCAAATAAATAAATAAATAATTTCCTTAATACCTAGCAAAGTGACTGGCACACAGGAATGAATGAATAACTGTATCTTATATAGTTCATTAATCACTGATTTTTTTTCCTCGACTCTTAAAAACATGCCTTCTCGGGGCACCTGGGTGGCTCAGTGGGTTAAGCCGCTGCCTTCAGCTCAGGTCATGATCTCAGGGTCCTGGGATCGAGCCCCGCATCGGGCTCTCTGCTCGGCAGGGAGCCTGCTTCCCTCTCTCTCTCTCTCTCTGCCTGCTTGTGGTCTCTGTCAAATAAATAAATAAAATCTTTAAAAAAAAAAATGCCTTCTCTACAGGGCAAATGTCTAATAATTTACATGACAGAAGTTATACCCCCAAAAGGACTGATTAGGTGCTTCAGAAAATTTCAAAAGTTAGGCAGAATAGTACACTTTAAATATTTATGTTTAGAGTTAACAATCATTTGGACAAATTACACAGTTGAAGAAAAGTGGAAAAAAAAAAGTGGTACCCCAAGTAATTAACAGTGTGGTAGTAGCATAAGGACAAGCATATAGACTACGGAAATAGAACAGATAGCTCCAAAATAAAATTTTAGAATAAATGGTCAACTGATTTTTGATAAGGGTGCCCAGATTATTCAATGGGAAAAGGACAATCTTTTCAGCAAATGGTGCTGGGCAACTTGGACATCCACAAGCAAAAGAATTAAGCTGGACCTTAACCTTATGTCCCTTAAAAAATTAATTAAAAGTGAGTCAAAGACCTTAATTTAAGAACTAAAATTACAAAATTCTCAGGGGAAAATATTTTTTAAAGATTTTATTTATTTATTTGACAGCAAAAGCAGGGAGAGCAGCAGGCAGAGGGTAAAGGAGAAGCAGGCTCCCCAATAAGCAGGGAGCCCGATTCGGGGCTCGATCCCAGGACCCTGGGATCATGACCTGGGCCGAAGGCAGACACTTAACCAACTGAGCCACACAGGCACCCTCAAGGGAAATTTTTTATGATGCTGGAGTTAGTAAACATTCCTTGGATATAATAGTAAAGCATAGGTGTTCAAAAGAACAATAACGAAAATAGGTAAATTGGACTTCCATCAGAATTAAAAACTTAGTACATCAAAAACACTACTGAGAGAAAAGACAAATCAAAGAATGGGATAAAATATCTGGAAAACATCTATATGTGATAAAGGATCGAAAGAACCCCTGGATTCAACAACAAATAACTAAATTTGAAAATGGGCAAAGAACTTCACACCCACTGGGACAGCTATTAAAAAAATAGAAAATAACAAGTGTTCTTACAGATATGAAACCACTGTTGGTAGGAATATAAAACGGAGCAGATGCTATGGAGAACAGTTTGGCTATTCTTCAAAAAGTAGAGCATAAAATTCCAAATACTTCATCGATTCCATCCTTAGGTATATACCCATAAGAACTGAAGGCAGGACTCAGTAATTTGTACACCAATGTTCAGAACAACATTAGTCACAATACCCTAGAGGTGTAAATGACCTAAATGTCCATCAACAGATGAATTGGGAAAAAAAAAAAAAAAAAAAAAAGAATGTGGTATATACATACATTGAATTATATAGCCACAGAAAGGATAAAATTCTGACACATGCTTCAACATTGAGAACATTAAGTGGAATAAGTACATTACAAAAAGACAAGTATTTTATGATACTGGGTGCCTGTATGGCTCAGTCGGTTAAGTGTCTGCCTTCAGCTCAGGTCACGATCCCAGGGTCCTGGGATAGGGTCCTGCATGGGGCTCCTTGTTAAGAGGGGAGACTGCTTCTCACTCTGCTTATACTCTCTCTCTCCCTGACAAATAAATAAAATCTTAAGAAAAGTATTTATGACACCATTTTATATGTAGACCAAACAAAATAGAACAGAGGTTACCAGAGGCTGGGGTTACTGGGAAGTGGGGACTTACTGTTTAAGGAGGAGAGTTTGTTGGGAGTGATAAAAAAGCTCTGAAAATTGCTAGTGGTAATAGCTGTACAATTTTGTGAATGCACTTAATGTAAATGAAGTATATATTTAAGTGGTTAAAATGGTAACGTTTGCTTCTTTTTAAACAAATATCCATTATTATTCTACTTTATGAGGACAATGAGTTTGAAGTCAGTCAGGTGGCTAACCCAAATGAATATGGTTAAAAAAACATCATCATCATCATCAGGGCGCATGGGTGGCTCAGTGGGTTAAAGCCTCTGCCTTCAGCTCAGGTCATGATCTCAGGGTCCTGGGATGGAGCCCCACATCGGGCTCTCTGTTCAGTGGGGAGCCTGCTTCCCTCCCCGCCTCTCCCCCGCCTCCTCCTACTCCCCCACCCCCAGTCTGCCTCTCTGCCTACTTGTGAGCTCTGTCAAATAAGCAAATAAAATCTTAAAAACAAAACAAAACAAAACCTCATCACCATCAGTCCACTTTCACAGGAAAGGTATGGATAGGTATTCAAGCAGATCACTCAACACAAATTCTGCTTATTCCCTGGATTTCATATACTTATCCAGCCTTGCTGTCCTAGTTATTTAACTAATTTACATTCATCCTGAGACAGTTTAGGGGTCACCTACTCTAATAGGGGCATCCTTTCTACCTCTCCCACAACTAGGGTGGATTCTGTATACCTCCCTGGTATCTTCTACTGACCACATTTTGCCTGTATTTACTTTTCTATTTTTCTGTGTGTGCTTCCCCCATTAGATTATAAACTCTATGAAGGCAAGTTATTTGTATTGCTGAATACAACACAGCAGGCCCTCAAATATATGAATGAACGGGCCCCAATCCTTATTCTTTATTGACTAAGGGCTAGTGCTGTTTTGCATTTAGTCTGAAGCTTAGAAGAATTGGATTTTAGAGACAATCCTTTTGGCAAGATTCTGAAAAGGACTCCATGTAAAACTTTTATTTATTTACTTATTTTTTAAGGTATCTCCACACTAACGTGGGCCTTGAACTCATGACCCCAGAGAGTCACATGCTCTACTCACTGAGCCAGCCAGGTGCCCCAAGGACTCCATTACTTTTCACTTTTAACCTTGAGTATATCTAGGGTTCAGGATACTTGTATGCACAGCAAAGAAAATTAGGCAGCTGAGAAAATAAGGAGTGCGCAAAATGTCTTAATCCGTTTGGATTCTCTGCCTATGGAACAAACTGGGTCTGAAAATGATACACAGATTTGGAGTATAGCTAGATGCCAGTGTTTGAAAAGTCTAGGGAAATTGTGGGCAATAAAATGAGAAAAAAAATAATTTTATATTTAGGAAAGATATCAACTCTGAGAAAATAAAGCACCAAATAAAGAATGATGCCAGCTTCCACTAGCTGTATGAACCTCGATGCAAAGTCACAACTTCCTTAAACTTCACCTTCTTTGCCTATAAAAATTGCTGTCATATATTGTCTCTCCCTTCCTCATATTTCCTCCTCTCTTCCCCTTTCAGACTTTCATTCTCCTAGACTCTCTAGTTCTACTTTTACAAATAAACACAAATACTAGATCTCAAAGTTCTTGTAAGCAGGGGGCAGGTGGGTGAATTGACAATGATACACAAAAAAGTCACATGGAAACTACTATTATGAGAAGCAAAACCTATGAGTAAGCAGATGAAACATGTCTGCAGAAAGGACATTGAAGAAGAGGGGAAGAAGGAATATGTGACTTGCGTTCCTGACTTTCTAGTTCCTAATTCTATTCCGAATAAGATTCAGCTGTACTTTCTGCTACAGCTCTCCCTGACACTGCCTATTGTATCTTTGTATTACCCCCAACACCTTTTTTACTTAAGCCAGTTTAAGTGGGTTTCTATTTAGCTACCTATGCATTTGGAAATTAAGACTTCTCAAAGACTTGTGTGAATTAAATAAATTAATATGTATACCCTGAAAACATTATACAAAATTAAGATAATACAATCTGTCTTACTCATAAGGATACCATAAGGATTTACTAAAATAATGCACATGGAAATATTTTGGAAATTGTCAAGTTTTACAAATATAAAATATTAACACACTAAGAAATAAAAATTTTAATCCTGAGATTTTAAAATGATATATATGGCTATGCTTTAGTAAGAACTTGCAGTTGGGTAAGAAGAATAATATCAACCTATTTTGAATGGCAGAAATTAGACAATCTTTCTCAATGGTAACTAAGATGGCTTACATCTTTTGAATCTGATGTCTACAAGCATAATTTCACATACTTTAAATTCATAACAGCAGTCACAAAAAATTACAAAGAGACTGGCAGATTTTTCAGCATATGATCATAGCAGATTTGGGACCAAGAGAGAACTACTGCAGACTGTGACTTATAAATGTTTTTAATCTGAATATTGCAGAACAGCTCACACTTGGGCCAAATTTCAGTCAAAATAACATGTCCCTGGACTCCATGGATACATTTTCAACACACCAAGTTTTGCAACCAGTTTTTACAAACAAAGAACTCCCTTTTTAATATCAGGAGATATGCATTTGGGTAAATCAACACACCTGATTTGTAGGATGTTAATAACCATATTTTATAACTATTTTTGAAATTACAGTGATATAAAAATCAGGTAGGTGGGACATTAAAAAAAAAAGAACTTAAACAGAATGTAGCATAAAACTACTAGATATTAAAACATTATATACCAACTTTAAATTTTAAAAAAGCCTAGTTAAATAAGGAAGTACAATGACTGTTTTAACTACTGGTTCCCCTTTTCTTGTAGTCCATCCTACTTTCTAGGCTTCAGCTTGGCTCCACTATTGCAAGCTGTCACTTTTGACTAGAAATGGAATAAAGCCAAGTACTACACAATAGCAGTTTCCTGCTCTGGCCTCATCTTCTAGACCACCCCCAGGCCAATGCCTGCCCACAGATGCTGATCCTACCATGCCAATAATCCACCAACAGTCAGTTCACAGCTATGGCTATGATCCTGTATTTTTTTTACACTCTTGGCAGACTGTATATCCCACAATCTCACAGTTCTCATTTTTACTGACTTTATGGCAACAATGCACCTCTAAATTTCAATCAAATGCTAATATGAATGCAAAATGAAATGGAAAAAGATGCATACAAAAACTCAGAGACTAATGGAGAATGTGCTCAACTTCTGTCAAAATATAACTCAGTAACAGAAACTGAAAAATAAAGCTCTCTCGGCAAGTACTACTAATACAAACAATTCTGTTAGTCTAAACCTGTATAATTTTGATTTGCCTGACTCATTAGTTTTCCCTTTCGAGATAAACCTAGAATTAGGTGGAATGTCTCTTATCTTTGAGACTAAAATAATTAGTCAGGGATTAACTTGTTTAGGTTAATGTTGGTCAGAACTGTTGTTTTTCCACCTTAAGGTCACAGAATTTTTAATGTTAAGAAGCAAGTTCGAAGGTCATATATAGTCCAACACTTATTCCATGCTTAGAGGACTTCCAAAACATAGTACTTTATCTGCATAGCCTTTCACCAGAGCCAAATAAAGAAAAACAATTCTGTAATTTGCTTAGTAACACTTACACTTTTTAAAGATATAAATAACTATCAGCAGTAAATGGAACCTTTGACTTTCCCTGTGGAAAAAAGGTAAGAGAGTCTTTTGGAGGTTAGTATCACATGAGAGGGTTCTGCATCTTTTCTAATACCATTTTCTTAAAATAATTTAACAAGTCACCAACTGAATCTTATCTAAATAAACTTCCCTGAGGGGGTTGGGGGGAGGAGGAGCACTGACCAAGGCTTGTACAGACAGCTAAAAAATTGATCTATAATCAGCTGTAGAAAGAAATGGTAAGAGTTCCAGAGACAACAAATAAGAAAGATTGTTAAAAGTTAAGTGCAGATGGTGGAAGACAAATATTCAATGGTTATGTATGACAGGAAGAGAAAGGAGTTTCAAAGATCTACCAAAAAGGTTTAAGATACCATTTACAAAATGAGAAATTCAGAATCTGTCTAGATAGGTACCTTCTACTGAGCAGTTTGTATGCAGTTAATAGCTCAATATATTTCATTTAAGCTTCCTAACAACTCTGAGGTAGACAACAGCTTTACTTGTACATGAAAGAACCATTTATTTAGAAAGCTTGAGAGTTTCCCAATGTCACATAGCTAGCAAATAGCATGGATTTGAAACCATGTCTGCATGAATTGACTTCAAAACACAAGTTCTTAACCATTATGCTATACTGATTCTCTAGAACAAAAGACTCTAGTGAAGACCCAATCAATTAGCTGCTTCTCCTGTATTATAATATCAGATGCCACTGTTAAGTAGAAAATTTCATTTTCTTGCTTCAAAGCTTCCAATGATTCATTTGGCCTACAAGTTAAAAAATTCACTTAATAATTGTGCTTAGCAATGCTTTTCCTCTTTCATCTGACCCCATAATACTTACTTTTGAGTATGATGTCTACTATTAAAAGTCAAACCCTCTTCTCTAGCTGATATTCTACTGTTTCCTAATATACCTCCACCATTCCTCACTGATAATGCTGTCCCTCCTGCCAAATGTCTGATCTTACTCTTTCACTTTCATCTCCATTTAAATTTAAATGAATCCCATTCAAGTTCTACCTTCTTCATGAGAGTGACCATTTCAATCTGTACTAATTTCTCCTTTCTTTGTATTCCTAGTCTTTATTATGTATTTTTGGCTCCTTAAATCAAGTCTATTTTCAAACATAAGTTCTTGTTCTGAATTATAAAGTACTTGGGAAAAAATAAGTACTGAGACTTAGTATATTAATTTTTTAAACCATTAAGCACCTAGCAGGATGCTGTGCATAGGGAAACCACAGAATTTAAATAACGTTAAATGAATGAAGTCAGTTGGGATGTTTCCAAGGTCAGACATTAAAAAATTTTAAGCATAAGTCAAAGGGAAGTAGAGTCTAAGCATAAAATTTCCATTTAAAGACTCCCTTCTGGGGAAGAATCAAGTGAGTAAACAGTTAGTCGAAGACAAATTTTTTTTTTTTTTAAAGATTTTATTTATTTATTTTGACAGAGAGAGATCAGAAGTAGGCAGAGAGGCAGTCAGAGAGAGAGAGAGGGAAGCAGGCTCCCTGCCGAGCAGAGAGCCCGATGTGGGACTCGATCCCAGAATGCTGAGATCATGACCTGAGCTGAAGGCAGCGGCTTAAACCACTGAGCCACCCAGGCACCCCAGTCGAAGACAAATTAAGAGCTCTAGCTTCTCTTTCTGCTCTGGGCCTGTTTCTCCCTCTCTCAACCACATTGCAAAACTCTCATTCCTGGGGGTTGGCGGTGTTGGTGTGTTCCAGGCCCATATCCTAAAAGGCATGCTTCCAGTGTTTCTTAAAAATCCCTATAAAACATATCTCTTAATAGAACGTTCAGTTATTATTTTTTAAAAATTCTAATTTCTTTCTTTAAAAGAACAACTGTTTGTTGGGCACTATCTGGAAGTCAATTTTTTTTTCTGTTAGTTAATTAAATTAACGGGAAACAGTAATTTGATATCAGGAAGAGAACAAATCTGAGATATTCTGGGACAGAAACATTTACACAGTTATACTAATAAATCCTGTACCAAGTCAAAATCCCATTTCCCCTACAGAAATGTCAATCTTAAAATGATAGATCTACACACAACTGAAGTGAAAATAAAGAAAAGTTTAAAAAATCAAGTTTTTTCTCTACCCACTGAAGCAATACTAACTATCATGAAGTTCTTTTTACTTCCGTCTATAAACTATTAGTAGTACCACCATAGTACCCTGGCTTAGAATAAATCTGTTCGTAAAATGAATGACTACAAACAAGATTTTTAAACTTTGCCAGTGGCTCATTTATGTCAAATATTTAATTCAACAAAATAAAACATCTGGCTAGTAACAACAAAGCCAGTAGTTAATTGTTCACCTTGGCTGACAGGGGACTGAATTTTACCTCATGCACATTATCTCATCCAGGTTGTGAAGCAATTTCAAAGTCCACAGGACAATAACAAAAATTAAGAAGGAAAAAATACAGGTCTCTGCTACATTCCACTCCCAAACTACTGGTAATTTATCCTAAGCAACCATTTGAGCTATTTTTAGTAAACCAGATGTGTTAAGCAACAACTACCTTAGGGATATTCTGAAATCACAGCCAATAAATTTATATCATCAATGATGTAAAATTTGTGGGTCAAAACGGACTGAAACAGGGAAAACAACCTTCTCACGGAGGAATACAGAAATGATAGATATACAAATCTGATTAAGTCCACATACATCATTCACTGAATATTTTAAGACTCTTCTCTGTGCAAGTCTTTAAGCAATTTTTAGTTCAGGTACTAAGAAAATACTCAGGTTTGCTCCACCTGTTCCCTTTTCCTTCAGCCAGCAATTCACAGCATAGGAGTACTATATCTAGTATTTAGTAAAGCAGTTCAATGTCTATATTCTATGATGACAGAAACTATAGAATTAACAGTCTTATCTCTAAACTTGAATCACTTTATTATGACCCAGAATGTAAAAAAAGAATCGTTCCTTCAGGATGAAGGATGTAGGATGATTCTACCTTATAGTAGGGAATATATCTTAATACTACAATGAATTTTAATATATAATAAGATAAACATAAGGCGTAAGTTTGAACAAGCACATTCTGCTTCAAATCTCTAATGGTTTTTTAAACTAGCACCCTTCGTATTATCCCTTACTACATTTAAAAACAAAGAGAATTGTGATCCCTAGAAAATACTGGACTAACAAGCCAGACCAACACAGATTTGTTGATATGAGTCATGTACAATTTTTCAGGTAAGAAATAATCTCCTCTATATCCTCTATGAAGCAACCCGACCTGAAAACTGCAGGTGTGTGCATGGCCAGAAGCCAAAACTCAGAACAAGATGATTTCAAAATCATGCTAAAAGTTCAATGTTCATATTTCTATTATCAAACTGTTTTTTATATTAACTTGATCAAAATTTCAAGTTTTAATGAAACAATTTTTAAAATTTCTGTAATCATCCTCCAAAGAAACGAAACAATACTACAAAAATAATAGATATTAAGAAAACTCCAAACTTTAAAAGCCATCTTTCAGAATCAATAACTTGGTTTTTTCCTCTTTCTTCCCAGTTGAAAGACACAGTATAATCTGCAGAGTTCCCTCCTACTTCCTCTCTTTTCCCTTCCCCCTCTACTTCAAAGAAAGTTAACTGCAGCCAGGCATGATCAGGAAATCTAAAAGGAGGAAGCAGAAGCTCATTTGTGTGCATAAGGAAGGAAAAAACAGAATTAACAATACCATGCTGCTTCAGTGACCTAATTAATATACATCGATTATATTATCTGTAAGACATTGGTTTGGTTTTTCTCCTCATTCAACTTTCTTTCCAAAATACTGAAAACTGTAAAAATGAGGATTGTGCCTCAATTTTCCAACTAAAAAATTGACCAAATCAAGTTTAATGCATGGTATTTGATATGCAATGCACTGAAATCAGAGGTAAGTATAGGATTCAAACCAGTGACCTAAAAGTGAAATGATCTGTATTAATCTTGAGTCAATGGTTTCCTAACTATTACCTTAACAATATGATACTATTTGGATATATTAAAAAATAGGGCTGCACAACTTTATTAAGGAAATGTAAGGGAGTATACTACTACAGAACGGCTGAGAACCAAGGAGAAAGATGGTAGGTGGGAATTCTCCCTTTAAAACCATAGTAGCAAAGCAATTTGTGTGAATTTTTAAAACAAAAGTTATGTATACCCATCACTCTATACCCAAAGGCTATTTCTAAAGAAGGCTTTACCCCATCATACTTAAGAAGTCTACAAAGGATAATTAACATCTAGATTCAGAAGAAATTGCCTCATGAAATTTAAAGTGAGAAAAATAGGAGCATTTAAAAAATGTGTTCAATTTTCCCCCAGCTCCCTTTGACTTACATCGGGTTACCCTAAAGTTGGGATATGTCAAGACACTATTTACAAAATCTATGCCAGTAACAGCTGCCATGTTTAAGATGCCAAGGAATTTAATGTACTGTTTGGACAAGTGGTTAGAGAAAAGCATTCTGGGATAAAGCCACTCTAATTACATAAACTTTAAAACTGTTTCCTTTATCAAGAATGTAGCTGTATTTCATAAACTCATTTAAATAAGTAAATCTGAAAAACTAGACTGAGCCATCTTAGGTCTCTGGAGTACATTTTCATTCAAAATGTTAAAACAGGTGTCTATCACTTACATATTAGAGAAAATATCCATATATATATATATATATATATATATATATATATATACTTTAACTTGATTAGTAAGAAACTAAATATATTAAAACACATATTAAAAAGCTCTGTTGTAAAACCATCTAATTACTTTTAAAACTCCTAAGAAATTCTAAAATTAAGGTATGCTGGATCCCTAAATCAAGTGCTGTTAGTGTAATTCCTTCTGATTTTCTGGAACTGAGCGCTCACATTTGTTAAAGACAAATGGTTAAAACGCCAAGAGACTCACTTCACCTTTAGAAGACGGAATATTTTTCAAGCCAGAGATCAACCTGCCCATACTAACTGAGCAACACAAATGGCTTACTAACAAAGACAATTATATAATTCACCAAATCAAATAACACTTTCGTTCTTGTGCCTTTATTTTTTAAATAAAATGACAGAACTACCAGAATCCAAAAGCTTAAAATGTAAAACAAAACAAAACAAAAAACCCTATAAAATGTCAGCACATTCTTTCAATCATTATAATTTTAATAAACATGTTGTGGAGTTTTAGGCCACCTGGCATAAGAGTTTATTTTTAAAAGTAATTTCTACATAATGATTTCACTTCTCTAAATCAAATCCAAGCTGAAATTTACAGAGTGCTGCTAATCAGCAACCACAAAGTTAAAACATTAAGGGTTGGAAGGTTCCTTTGATTTTACCTAGACTCACCCAGTCTAATCCCACTAAAAGATTGTTAGAAATGAAACAAATTATAGTAAGGAAGGCCCATAGTAGGCTAAATGGCACTCACAATTAAAAACAAAACAAAACAAAACCCAAGAGAAAAGCTCTAACACCTCCAATATTAAACTGGGACTGCTATGAGTTTTAGCTATAAATATTGTAAAGAAAGAACAAAAGCTAACAGTATAAAAACTAGGGCATTTAATGAAATAAGAAAAATAATATGAAAGGACAAAAGCACATCTATGCAGACTTCAAAATTACATTTAACTCAGGGAACTATCATCTCGTTTTAGGAAATCTAACAGAAGAGGCATATAACTGCTCGAATTACCTAAGTATTGTAAGTCCACACAAAATAAATCATTGCTCATTAAGTCAAACTCTTGTTCTTTCCATGGAAACGATGCCTCTACATTTATTTTCAGAAAACAGTAACTATTCTGAAATGAAATAGGAGTACTGACTTTCAGCTCCATTAAAACAGGAAAATAGTCAAACAATTTCACCCATCCTTTCTTTCAATGTCGTTACCTATTATTTTAAACACTTAAAATTAAAACTGTATGGAAGATGTTTAATTCAATCTGAAATCCAAATATACAAAGGAAACAAACTTCTGTGCATTTTTACTTCTACCTTAAAAAATTAACTGATAGAACACTTCACTAGAAATTTAAAAACTCATTTAGCCTACTATTTTTGATGAGTTTCTTCACATGATTTGAATCTAAAAGCCTACTAAAAATGTTTTTCCAAGTAAATGTATTTGTACTTTAACTGCATCTGGGAACTAAAATTTAGAAAATGAACAATTAATGACAATCTAAAGGAAACTTCCCACTTAAATAGAAGAACTACCATTATTGTATGCATACAGTAAACACTAATCTCATTTAATTACATTAATTGACCCAATTCTTAACCTTTAGAGCTGGAGACAAAGATAATTTATACTAATATCTAACCAGTTATTTACTAATGATGAACTTATTTATAATGGCAGTTACTTAATTTTGATCACTTGTGTATTGCCGGTGACAAAATGCTGCCGAGTTCATATAAAGTTCTAAGTACATAAATCTATTAATTGGATAAATTAACCATTTATCCTATCATCAAAATTTATTCAATGAACTGGCTTCCTTGAACACCTACATATTAGCTTGAACTGAATATTTAAAAGAATATCTGAACGTCAATGAAGTTTAAAGATTAGCTAACTTTTAAAAGCAACCTAAAATTTCTTACCTGGTAGGGTTGAAAGGCACTATCTTCAGTTAAAAAATCCAGTTGTTTATCTACAAGGAATTCTACCGCAGTGATTGAACTAGGTATACTTTTTTCAACCAGGGGTTTGAAAGTCTGGTAAGAGAAAAAAAAATTCATAATGGTTATTTTCTGGGTTTTATACTCAAACACGAAGAGTATATTTGAATACAATGTATAAATGTCATTATCATAATGACTTTAGAATACCAATATTTTCATATTATAATCTAAATGCTTTTATCCATACAGTAAAGTATTTTATATTAAAAAGGAATGAAGTAATCTATAAGTTGTTTATTTTAAAAAGGAGACAATCACATATACATGTATATAAAAATTTCTAAGATAATGAGAAATTGCTTCTGAAAAAGTCAACTGGGTAGGAGAGCATATTTACCAACTCATTTTTTAAAAATTACTAAGTATTAATCTTTATAAAAACAGAGCAGGTATAGTTAGTTACTTTTTCTGCTAGCTCATTCACATCAAGGATTTTAAATGGTCAGGATGCATCTGGTCTTTTAACTCCACCCCATGTACTACCCGCCCCCGCCCCTGCCCCTGCCCCAAGCACAAATAAAAATCCAGCTGCTTCAGTAAGAGCGGCATGGGGGAAGGGAACAGAAAAAGAGGGAGGTAAGAAGTATTACACAAAACCACCTCTCAGTCCACATCTCTGCTACTTTAAAAAATCAAACGAAGAGACAAACCAAAAATGGGGGCTGGGAAGTGGGGATCCATGGCCATTTGATTATCTTAAAGAAGACTCATCTCTTACAAAAGGAGTATACCCAGATCTTGGGGTGGGGTGGGAGTGAGGGAGGCAGAAGGGGAAGAGGAAGGAAGGAAACAAAGGTACAATGTATGCAGTTTTTAATTACTGTCACACTTCTGAAGCAGAAGCAACTTGAATAAAATCAAGTGTCACTTCTCTGGTACTTTTGTAAAAACTTAACATAATGGCTTTAGGATAATAAAAGAATCTAAGTTTGGAAAATGGAATTAACAACCAACTTAGCTTATAAATTCCCTGTATAACATGGAGAAATCCTTCTTGCTATACAAGCCAACTTGTGTGATCATTCGGATACAAACTAAAGCTTTTGGCACAGACAGTAAAAATCCTCAGAGGAGATTCAAAGCCATTGTGTATCCCCTCTCTTATATTATGTCTTAAAGAAATCTTAACATCTTGCTAATCACAACTAATACGCACTCTGGGGGAAAACTTTTCAAGATCTTTAGTTCAGAGTGGCTCTTAAGGAGTTAATTTCTGTATTTAAGAAATTCCTTTTAAAGCTTCTGATTCATTGAGGAGTCTATAACAGTGTTTTTGAAAAAGCTTAAACACAGGAGAATACAGAAGCATTTTAAACATGCCTTATTTCTATACTATAGCATGAACTTAGAAATAGTATCTTCTTTCCTAAATTAATATGACTGAAAAAACTCATCCCCACCTATTTTCGGTATTTATGATTAGAAAATCTAACCACTGTAAGTTCCTTTCTCCCTAGTCCTAAGGCAAACCTTTTAAGCACTACATAATTATCAGGAGTATTTCTATTTGGGTGAGAAATTACATTTTCAAAACAGACATTCCCCCATTACTTAGGTATCTCCTGCAACTACTGCCAACTAGAATTTTCCATTTGCCAAGACTAAATGCCTAAAATTATTTCATAAAATCCTATTATTTTACCTAACAAGTGACTAAAGTTTTCAAGATCACTGATCTAATTTAGACTTTAAAAGGTCTAACAGGATGTGATCAACATGCTGTACGTAATATTTTTCATATTATATATGTTTAGTTTTTAGTAAACTAGAAAACACTGGCACCTTTTCAAGAAGACTTGATTTATTCCTTGAACTTTATTCAAATACTCTATTTCTTTTCAAAAGTACCATGTCAGGTCAACTCTAGAAGGTTAACAAAAAGGTTCACAAAAGCTATTATCTAAGTGGCTAAAGGTACAATTCAATTAAGTAGGATTTGAAAAAGAAGTAAACTCCTGTCTGAGTGCCTCTTTCTTACGCAAATAATACAGGTGGTTTGCATTTCCTATGAGACACAGTCATTTATAATATGAAAAACGTTCTTGTGAAGAAACCCTCTCAGAAACTGCTTTTTAAGGTCGGTCAGAATTCTAAGGGTAAATTTTAACAGGTCAACTAATCATAATTTAAATTACTGAGTTAGTTTAGTTTCTCGGCTAAAATAAAAAAAATGTTCTCATTTTAAGATAACTAACTGAAAGCCACCGGGAGAATTTACCTATCAGAAATGTTAAAAAATTAGTTTAAAAAAAGGCTACTTCTGATAAAATAATACTTTTAATCCTGTACAAATGGAGGTCAAGTATATCAGCCTTCTTAAAATAGTAAATAGGGCCACAACATGCAAAATTTTAAATGTGCAATTATATTTAAGCTACAAATATGTTCCCAACAAGTGCTGATAAATACTTTTACAGTACTTGTTAGAGAAATGTTTCAAATATGCATTAAACAAACAACCCTGAAAATGTGACTGTGTTACTATTTTATGGGAAAATTAAAGACAAACAACATATGAAACTAAGTAGTTAAAACATAGATTTTTTTAAAGTGGCAAATCAACGATATAACCATTATTAGTATCTGAATCCAAGTTGAACACATTTAAAAAATAAAAACATAAATATTTAAATAAATGTGAACAGATCCTACAGCTTTTATGATGAATCTGTAGTAAATATTTCATGGGTCTAGGTGTACTGGAATGTAAAGAAACTAGAACTCATGCATAACTAAGTAATTCAAGTCTCTAAAGATATATCATTCTATGAGGAACTTCCACAGCCTAAAGGGAAGCAATGAGCTACCATCTAATGAAAGTCAACGCAGAATATGGCCCTTATCACAAAAAGACTATTATTATCCCAATGATGAAAAAAAGCCTTTGAAAATTCAAATATAATTACTAATTTAAAATCGAATATTCATATTTGAAAAAAAAACTTTTTCAATTTTATTAATGGATTAAGAGTTCCTTTAAGGTCCTTTGTCTGACCATACTTTAAAAATAGTCTAAAGCCAAAATAAATAGTTGAGAGCCTGCATTTCTAGTAGGGCCTACACCACGCTATAGGAAGAATGCTTAGAACAACTGTATCCTGTTTGGGGCTCCATGCTGCACCACATTCCATTCTCATGAGGAAGAGGAGAACAGATGAGCCCTCCTCAAAAAAACATTTTTAAAATAAATCAGCTACAGCTCTCAAACATAACTCAGCTGCTCAAACAAACCGTGTTAAAGCTTACATTTAACATTTAACTGAAAATTCATGGAGTTTATGTCTGCAGTCTGAGTTTCTAACAATCTCCAGTTAACATTTAACAATTCCTTTTCCAAGTTAAAAAAAGGAAACACGCTCATTAACTAAAAAAATCTGATATAAAAATCACTAAAGGAAAATACTGAAGCAGAAAACGAAGCAACATTTTAGAAGTCAAGGTTTAGTCTGCGGGGGGAAAAAAAAAAGACTGGAGTGACTTGAAAGAACAAAGTCCAAATTCCCACCCAAGCAGGTCTATTGAAAAACACGATACTGTTAGAAAACAAGTTGGGGGTGGGGACTGGAATACACCACACAAAAACCCCTCACAAATCAAATACCCCCACTTCCTTTAAAACACTATATTCTAAAAACCCTAATCTGAAATATTTCTGCTGTAATACCTTAAACAATTAAACTTTAGTTTTTAATCTTTTTACAGTGTTATGAAATTACTACACAATTATCCTTCCTGAACAAATGAAAATAGTTAAAAATTTCTTAAAACTATTAACATTGAGGCTAGATCAATAAAAGGCAGCGACCTTAATTCCTAAGGCTGAGAAGTAAAACCAAATGTAAATTAAGACAAAAGAAAAAGGAAGCAGAAAAATACAAACCGTACTTTGTTCTTTAGATTTTAAAGTATCTTTAAATCTCAGAAATCCACGACACAGCTTTAAAGGTCAAGAAGTAGCTGACATTTCCATTTCACTCTTGAGCAGTATTTTTTATCTAGCCTAAATACTTCTTTAGTCTTCAAAAATCACAGGCAAATGGCTCTCAAACCAAGCATTTCTGAGCTCACTTGCAGCGTCGTCATTGTATAGGAAGAAAAGCCAAGACCACAAAACGAAGCAGAGCTGTAACCTAACAAGTCTCCGACGAGCAAATGACGATTTTCTGTCTGCTCTGGCTCAGCCTGGCAGTGATGAGGATTACAACTCGCTCTTTGTCATCAGCACTGTGGTGTTAACGACTAAGAAATCCTGCAGCTGAAGCACTACTGCATCCTCCGATCTGGGTCAGGATAATTTCTCCCGAGGTCGCTTACATAACCAGTGAGATACTCCAAATAGAGAGAACAGCCATCCATCAGCTAGAGAAAGCCTTTCCCACTGTACTCTGTCTGCGTGGAAACACACTGCAGTAGCTTCCAACAGTGCAGACACCCAAATGAGAAAGACTACTTGGCTTAGGGCACACTGAGAGAAGGGAAGAGGCGGTGCTCTGTAAACTGTAACTAATCCCCCGTCACAGGTGCTGATGGAGTCACTTCCAGCACGAGTCACATTACTGGTGATTACTCATTTGGCTGCGGCCATAGAGACTGGCTCATAATTTTAACAACAGACAAAGACAGACTAGTGGTGAGACTGAGACCTCAAGTTTACTGTCTCTTTCAATAAAGCAAATGCAAATACAAAGTTTTTGCTTTTCAGATTTACCAAGGTAAGAAAGTGCAGAAAACAAATAATACATAAATATCTCTCGAGTTGGCAAAAAATGAAGTATAACTTTAAACTACTGAAAATACTTTGTGTGGTTTAAAGTCCTTATTTTAATTTTAATCATTTGCCCTTTAAAATATACTGATATAAAAAAAAACTCGGGAAAAAAACACTTTTTGGAGTAACAGTCCAAATGAAATCAAATGACATAACCACAACACTTTACTCAAAAGAAAAACTGGTGGGGTTTATTTTGGCAGATTTTAAAAAATACTCCTGAAACAATTTTATTCTTTTTTTTTTTTTTAAAGATTTTATTTATTTATTTGACAGAGAGAGATCACAAGTAGGCAGAGAGGCAGGCAGAGAGAGAGGAGGAAGCAGGCTCCCTGCGGAGCAGAGAACCCGATGCGGGGCTCCATCCCAGGACCCTGAGATCATGACCTGAGCCGAAGGCAGCGGCTTAATCCACTGAGCCACCCAGGCGTCCCAACAATTTTATTCTTTAAAAAAAATTAATGTAGACAATTCACAGTTATAAAAATATCTATTATTTGAAATATATTTTTCTGATGTGCTACCTAACATAGTCTTGTAACTTCTTTCTAACCTCAAGAGTTGTGCTGTCCAATAGCCACTAGCTAGCTACACATGGGTACTGAGTACCTGAAATGAGATTAGTCTACATTTAAATGCATGTTGTATATATAATATATGCACTGAACATGAAAAAACAATGTTAGATATCTGTAAGTGTAAGAAAACATTCACCTATTTTTAAATGTTGTGAATGGTCTTTTATTATGAACATGACCCAACGTAGAAATCTCAATTTTAATGAACCTAAAAATTCATATTTTTTTAATACCACACACACACAACCAATTCATCAAATCATATTAAGAGAAAAACATCTAGACCAGCCCATGCCCTCTCTATTCCTATTCCAGATGTATCAGTTTCATTTCACAGAAAACATCAGGCTAACCAGTTAAAATAAAACATATTTTCAGCTTAGTATATGATGCACTATATCTACAAAAATCTCAAACTTTTTGTTTAAGGATGAAAGAGATGGATAATGATTATTCTAAGAATGTTAGTAAGACACAGCTTTAGAACAATGATGGTACTAAAATATAACTTTAGAACAAAATATTTTTTTCTTAAGATTTTATTTTACTTTATTTTTTATTTACTTGTCAGAGAGTGAGTACACACAAGCAGGCAGAGTGGCAGGAAGAGGTAGTGAGAGAAGAAGGCTCCCTGCCAAGCAAGGAGCCTGATGCGGAACTCGATCCCAGGACCCCAGGATCATGACCCGAGCTGAAGGCAGCGGCCCAACCAACTGAGCCACTCAGGCGTCCCTAGAATAAAATGTTTTTAAAAATAAAATGCCTATTACATCATACACACCATTTAAATAACTCATTTATAATTACTTCAGACATGAATATAAAACATATGAAAATAAAAGAATTCACAATGTCATATAATATACAAAAAAGAAAAAAAAAAAAAAAAACTAGATCAATATGGCAGCTTTAGTCTACCCCCAAACAACAAAGAAACATCAAATGCTTAATGGAGGCTATTCAAGTATGAAACAGCACATTTTTAGTACATTCCACATTACATTTCTACAATTTATTGTACATTAGAAAATGAGTTTAATATTTCACAGGATTCATCTTATAAGCTCACATAAGTTCAAGTTTGACTATATGATATACATTTAAAAAAAGCTGTCTTTGTTCCTCAAGTAGTATCAATCCCCTATAGAATCTAACAGCAAGGGGCACCTGGGTGGCTCAGTGGGTTAAGCCGCTGCCTTCGGCTCAGGTCATGATCTCAGGGTCCTGGATCGAGTCCCGCATGGGGGGGGGGGGGTCTCTGCTCAGCAGGGAGCCTGCTTCCCTCTCTCTCTCTCTCTCTCTCTCTGCCTGCCTCTCTGCCTGCCTCTCTGCCTACTTCTGATCTCTCTGTCAAATAAATAAATAAAATCTTTAAAAAAAAAAAAAAGAATCTAACAGCAAACAGAACTACACTTAGCTAACAATCCGAATGCCACAATATTTATATATTCCTAGTGACACAGAATGCAGTAATTTCTTTAAAAATCAAAGTAAGTAATATCAATAAAGAAAAAACATTTTTATTTCAGACTACATCATGGTTGAATTAAAATTCTTCTCATTATAAAGAAATACTATACAGAGGCATCTAGGTGGCTCAGTCAGTTAAGTGTCTGCCTTCAGCTCAGGTCATGACCCAGGGTCCTGGGATGAAGTCTTATGGCTGACTTCCTGCACATTGGGGAGCCTGATTCTCCCTCTGCTACCCCCACATTGTGCTTTCTCTCTTTCTCTCAAAATAAAATAAAATAAGAAATACTATGTAGTCAATTCTTAATGCAAATGAAGGGAAAACAAAGATGGAACTAGTTGAAAGCCATAAATATCTTATTTCATAAATTGAGCCTCACAGATATTTTAAAAATATTTTTAAATAGTTTAAAAATATATATAAATGTGAGTCTGATCTGGTACTCTGGTAAATTTCTAATACAAATAAAAACAGTGAAAAACCAATATAGAGAACCAACTTGGTAGTAAGCATAATACATTGCCCAGTTTTTACATCAAGTCTCCTTAATTTTCTCTTCTTACAAGTCCTTAGGGATGGTAGATAGCATCTTTCAGACAGCATTTTTGCTGCCTGGTGAAATTTTGCACCATTTTGAGGGCAGAATTTTAGTCCTCTAGATTGGTTGTTCTTAACGGCTTATAACTTAAATGGATTAAGGAGTAAGTAGAATAGTTATTATTATTTTTTATTTTCTTCCCCTTTTTCTTTCTTTTTATGGGGGCTGGGTGAAGGTAAGGAGTAAAAAGTCTTTTCTGGCAGCTAAACCAGGCTAGAGGAAGAGGAAACTACTCCAGTTACTGCCCAGAAATACACATCTCTGACTTCCTTCCTTTTTAGCTGGTTTCTAGGTTACAAGCTGAATAAATCAACAGAGGTGAGAAAGTAAACAGAGGCTAAAAGGAAAGCAACACGGTATCGCTAGCTAATCTGTTTCTTCCAATAATGTAAGAACATTACATTGCATTAAGGGTTAAAATAAATGAGAATTTTGGTTCCATTTATCTCGGACCATGAAAGAAATAAATTCCTCATCTTTAAAGATATAGAAGCCTGGGGCGCCTGGGTGGCTCAGTGGGTTAAAGCCTCTGCCTTCAGTTCAGGTCATGAACCCAGGGTTCTGGGATCAAGCCCTGCTTCCCCCTCTCTCTCTACCTTCCTCTCTATTTGTGATCTCCGTCTGTCAAATTAATAAATAAAACTTAAAAAAAAAGATATAGAAGCCTAAAGAAACACGTGGATTTCTCCAAGTATATAGATTTCACACAACAACCAAAGGACTCTAAGTTCAATGGCCTAGCACTGTAAATATTTTTTATAGACATAAAGTTAAGAAAAAAAAATGAGTAACAGTAGTTCGGAGGACTTCAACGTGATATGGGCGTATGTGAAGACTAACTAGATTCAGGAAAATATTTTTTCAATATGCCCTATTGTCCTGTAATCTATGAAAATATATTTACAAACACATAACTACTGTATTGTGGTAATGTCCAAAGGCTTAACTTCTTTACAAAAATGCATCTATCTATAGAAAATCTTCAGGGACTGCAAAGATTGTGTAGCACTGTTTCCTACTTTCAAAAGACTATGAGTTCTACAAGGATTTCCAGATGATATGGGCCTACTCTTGTGGATTTTTAAAATTCTCTTCTCTCCTTCAAGCTTGCACCACATTCATTCAACCAACACTATGCTTTGCTTGGGGATACAATCATGGGGAAAAGACAATCAAATTCCTACCCTAGCATACATCCCACACTTTTAGTAGGAAACAGATAATACAATTATCGTAGAAATGAAAAACTACGCCTTGCTAAGAACTCAGTAACTGGAGAATTAGTGTTCCTTTCCCTCCTTTCTTCACTGTATCTTTGATATCACACCCAGTCATCAGAGGGAGTGCAGCATAACGTGTCTACTCTTTAAAACTTGCAGATTTTAATGATATATAGTTGAGCTAAGAAAAATCACTACTGAGAATACTAAAACAACATAAAAACATTATGCAAATAGACTCTACATTTCTCAATAAGCATATGGCTGAATTCAGTTTCTTTTGTTTTAGTTTTTCCTTCTAGGCTTTCTGAATACTAATAAGGCACGTACTCAAGAGTAGTTCTGAATTTGTCATCTCTATGTCTTCTTTTTCAGAATCTCCCTGATTAATAGACTTCTTTCCTCCCAGTATTATGAGGTTCCATTTACTCTTCTGTCATGAAAACTTTGCAGGTGCGTACCATTAAGATAACCAATTTTACTTGCTATAAATAAATGAGTAATTCCAAACTATATTTTTAGACTTCTATTTTATACAGTTATTAGGACATTATCATATATCCTGTCACCACATAAAGCCAAATAGGACTACAATTAAATGCTTAACCTTTCCTAATTTATACTTCTTTCAAAACCACTGTAAGTACTATCACTACTTACTTTAGATATAGATACCTCAAAATTCATTAATAAAGTGATCATGTTTGATTATTTACTTTGTTTCCCATGCTCATATTATATTCTGAATACCTGATATTTTCCTTTTAAACTGTTGATAATGAAAATGTAATTATTCTATAAATTATTCCATAACTTTAATCTGACCTCAATAAAAATACCACTAAGATTTTAGAACTAGAAAAATCAATTTTATGGGAGCACTTGGGTGGCTGGGTCAGTTAAGTGTCTGCCCTCGGCACAGGACACATTCCCAGGGTCCTGGGATCAAACTCCGCCATCAGGCTCCTTGCTCAGCGGGAACCTGCATCTCCCTCTCCCTTTCTCTCTCCCTCTGTGTGATCTCTTGCTCAAATAAATAAATTAATTTAAAAAAAAGAAATGTTAATTTTATGGATAAGCAAATATAATAAGGAAAGTTCTAAAAAGAAAGAAAAAGAGAAAAAAGGGGAAAAAACGATACGGAACAAGCCCTAACAGATACTACATTTCAATGCTCCCATTAATACAACAGTGTGAAAGTGGAACAGGAATCAGTAGTCATCAGTGGATAGTTTAGAAAGTCCCTAAATAACATCAGATAAGTATGAACATTTAGTGTAAGATAAAGGTATATTTTCATATCATGGGCGGAGGGGTGGGGGAAGAGAATGAGAAAAAACTGAGTAAAAAAGGGAAATGGAACTTTAGAGAATAATAATTTAATTTTTACAGATGAAGAAATCAACAAAGAGAGTAAGTAACTGAATTTTCTTGCCCAAAACCTTGTTTATAGAAGTCCTGGGACTAGAACCTGGATTTCCTAATTCATAGCTGAATGATTTTTACATTCTAGGATGGTGTGAAAGAACTGTATTGCTTTCATGCTTGTTGGCATGAAGTGGCAAAGAGCAAAGTGTTTTGCCATCTGCTGAATAAAACCTTAAACTTTGAGCATAAAATGGAGGAAAGTGAAACCAGTCTAGAATAAATTACAAAATCATATACCTGAGGAAAAAAAGGGTAAAACATAATAATTTATGTATTTTTAATATGCTTTAATAACAGTTATGTCACCTATCAGAAATAAGAAATAAGCAGGATTAAGAAAAAAAGCAACTCAACATGAAAGGGTTTTTAAGATTGTGTTCATAAAAAGAACACTTGGGAAGATGAAGAACCATTAATGGCTAAACAGTAAAGAAAAATTTAACTTCTTTTTTTTGTTATTTCTTTTTTTTTTGTAAAGATATTTATTTATTTGACAGACAGAGATCACAAGTAGGCAGAGAGGCAGGCAGAGAGAAAGAGGGGGAAGCAGGCTCCCTGCCGAGCAGAGAGCCTGATGTGGGCTGCATCCCAGGACCCCAGGATCCTGACCTGAGCCAAAGGCAGAGGCTTTAACCCACTGAGCCAACCAGGCGCCCGTTACTGTTATTTCTGTCGAGGAAATTATTTTTAATATGGCAAGTGCAAACTACAGATTAAAAATAAACTAAACCATAAAGGATAGTAGAAGATCTTTTTTAAGAAATCAAATTAGTTTTCCTTATAAATAACATAATTAGGGATAATTTGGAAAATGAAAAAAAAAGGGTACATAGGATCCCCTAGTTTTAATAGTTTACTTAGCCAGTTCAGAACTGAGTGGCTCAGTCAGTTAAGTGTCTGCCTTCACCCCTTTGGCTCGGGTCATAACCTCAACATTCTGGGATCCAGCCTCCCATCAGGCTTCCTGCTTGGCAGGGAGTCGGCTTCTCCCTCTTTCTCTGCCCTCCTTCCCCCTCTTGCTTGCTTGTGCTCTCTGACTCGAATAAATAAATGAAATCTTAAAAAAAAAAAAAAAAAAGGCAATTAGACTTTTAGCCCCCCCTTTTTCACAAGTATATTTGTTATCAAGTTTCAAGATACAGTGTAAAATGAGCAGCTTATAAATTGTATCTTGAAACTCATTTTATTACATTGCCATTATTTTAAATAGCTACCTAATAAAAACTTAATCAAGTAAATGAGCACTGAATTTTATTATGCATTTTCTTAGAATTGGATATTTAGACCTTTTTTCACTGTTCTATTATTACAAAAAACAGGAACATCATCATGCTTTTATTAACTAAAAACCCAAGTTTAGATAGGTTCAAATAAATTACATGTTAGCATATAAACTTGATATATATAAACTCAGAGCCATTACAGATAGTCTCTGAAAAAACAAATCAAGGCATTAACAAGATATTACAGATAGGCATCTATTGGTATTTTTAAAGGACGAAAGGGGGCAATTCAGAAACAAATTTCATGCTAGTAAACTTGAACTCCAGCAAAACTCCAAGATGGATAATTAGAATCACGAAAAAACTAATACACAGTGATTACTAAGAGCCAGATATACTCATTTAGAGTAATTTGCCTTTTTTTACAAGATCTTATTTATTTATTCATTCATTCATTTTTAAGATTTTATTTATTTATTTGACAGGGAGAGAGAGATCACAAGTGGGCAGAGAGAGGCAGGCAGAGAGAGAGGGGGAAGCAGGCTCCCTGCTGAGCAGAGCGCCCTGTGCGGGGCTTGATACCAGGACCCTGGGATCATGACTTGATCTGAAGGCAGAGGCTTAACCCACTGAGCCACCCAGGCGCCCCAAGAGAGTAATTTGTCTTTTAATAAAGTCAAAGTTTACTTTATCAAGACAACCTGCAACAGGAAAGTCAATGAAATATGCACTGGATGACAGTTTTTGATGCATGTGAAGCTGGTTAAAGCAATGCTGAATAACCTACAAATTAACTTACACATTTAACCTGTACCTGTACTAAGTTTCATCTTTTGTCTTATATACTACCACACAAAAGCCATCTTTATTTAAAAATTAACAAATGACAGAATGATTCAAAGAGAGGCAATAGTCCCATGAGATCTTGCATTGGTCATACTATCTCTGAGTATCCTGTTCAATTTGAGGAATCATAATATGAGAAATAATTACAAACTGAGATGGGTTAAAGACATTTAAAAATTATGCATTCTTAGGATCATTTAAAGGAATGGAGAATGTCTTACCTGGAGAAGAAGAGAAAGATAAATAATTATTTACAATTATTTAAAGTGTGGGATAATTTGGAAAGGAAGGACCTTGTAAGAAAAATTTCAAAGGCCAATTCTAGCTCAGCACAAAGAATTTAAAAAAAAATTTTTTTTTTAAGATTTTATTTATTTGACAGAGACAGAGAGAGGGGGAACACAAGAAGGGGGAGTGGGAGAGGGAAAGGCAGGCTTCCCCCTGAGCAAGGAGCCCGATGTGGGCCTCGATCCCAGGACCCTGGGATCATGATCTGAGCCGAAGGCAGCCGCTTAATGACTGAGCCGCCCAGGCACCCGAATTAAAAAATTATAATAGTTAAACATTACCATGCCAAGGCTGATTTACTCATGTAGTAGTGAATTTCCAATAAATAGAAGCAATTCAGAAAACTCTGGATGAACATTTGACAAGTCTGTCATTGAAGGATCCCATTTCTGGCTTTGGCAAGGAGTAATTTATAAAATATTAAAGATTCTTGGGGTGCCTGGGTGGTTCAGTGGGTTAAAACCTCTGCCTTCGGCTCAGGTCATGATCCCGGATCCTGGGATCAAGCCCTACTTCAGCGGGCTCTCTCCTCGAGAGGGAGCCTGCTGCCCCCTCTCTCTCTCTGCCTACCTCTCTGCCTACTTGTGATCTCTGTCTGTCAAATAAATACATAAATAAAATCTTAAAAAATATATTAAAGATCCTTTCAAATTCTAAGATTCTAATACTGTCTTCTTTAAGCCATTTACTTCATGTTTATGAGCAAAGTTAAGATAAGGAAGATCAAATCAAACTATTCAAAAACACTGCTTCTACTTTTGCATATGTGAAAGCATAAAATGAATCCTGCTGAATGTTCATGTATTATTCAGATAAGGTGGCAGAATTAAAAGTAAAAAGTAACTTCTCCCATGTCAGAATAAATTAAGTTAACCAAGGTTTGTACCATTGGGTAGAAATAAAACTACATGGGAGACTTCTGTGATATGGAATTTCTGTAGTCCACAGATCCTTTATCTTTTATGGTAAAAAAGCAAATGTAATTTTATGGGAATTAGAAATATTATAAATTATATCAACCCACCATAAATCCGAAGCATGTCTTAAAAGGATAATGAAATCACAGAAGAAATTCAAAGTTAAGCTAAAAGAAAATATGTCTTACAATCTTGAGTCCTGACAAGCATACCATCCTCAGAAAGTAAGGTATACACACTAATATGTTTGCATACAACTGATTTCGTGGATTTTTTGTTCTAAAACTAATTTTAAAATTGTATTTTCTAATTTTTCTTAATCATTTCACTGTTTGTACTTTTGGAAACTTGAAGAAAATATCTATTTCTTTACTGGTTTTGTTCATTTCCGTCTGGCAAACATCTGTTTCTTGTGCAGCAGAAGTTAACAAGGCTCTACAATTATTTTTCCATTAACTCCTTGTTTGTCAAAAACTTTGATGATGTCAGCAACAATCTGGAAGCTGAATTTTTCAACTAATGGGGGGATTCACAATTTCCATTAAGTATGATATTATTTTACTCATTTAAAAAATTAACGCTTTTTAGGCAGTGATGATCATGTATGCTAAGTACCACTTAGATTCAAAATATGGTTAATATCAAAATTATCAAAGTTTCAACCATGTTTCTTTAATTATTATTAATTTATGCCAACATTTTGACAGTCATGATATATCAAAATACTGCAATGCAAATCAAAAAAACTAAAATGAAAGAGAAAACTTACAAATAAAGACTTTGATACTGAAGTGTTTTCTTTCAATTATCAACAAATTAATGATTCATTAAAATGAACTTTTCTTCTTTTATGACATGTATAACCAAAAGTTGTATTATGTGCTGACTTTGGCAGCACATACTCTAAAATTGGAACAAAAGTTGTACTGCAAACAAGTACAGAGAAGATGTAATCTCATGTCAATCTCATGTAATCTCAATACACTTCCTTTAAACAAAGTCCATCCCCTCTAAAGCTCTATGTTTTCTTAATTCAGGTCAGCTCCTGTTTCACTGAGGACTCTCCTCTCAAGGATGAGGCAACAAAAAATCCCAAGACTAACTGGGAAGAAAATGATGAGGTCCAGTAATGATGCCCAGAAGCCTTGCTTAAGTCTATGTCTGTAGAGAGAAGGAAAGTTTCAAAATTAGACTCTTCATGGATAATCAAGATTCCTTTCAGGATCTTAGCTTCCTTCAAAGTTTCAGACAGACTGGAAGCAGTCTGAGCAAACAAACTTCTTTGGGACTCCTGTGGATTTAGTAGTGCTTTATAGCTTTTCAAACAGTTGCTTTTTCCTTGCGATTGATTTGAAAGCTTCCCTGCATTGATAACCTGACCACCTGCTATGGAGATTTTTAAAGTAGAATAAGTTTTCCTAATTTCCTAAATGCTGAAATTGCTTTCCATCACATTTGGGTCAATTTATATTTTAATGTTTTAACTTTGAACTTTATCCTACTTGGCCTTGGAGAACATGAGCATACTTTATTTTAATTTTTTTTAAAAGATTTTATTTATTTGAGAGAGAGAACACGTGCATGCACATGAGTGGGGGGAGGGGCTGAGGGATAAGCAGACTCCCTGCTAAGTGGAGAGCCCCATTCAGGGCTTGATCCCAAAACTCTGGGATCAAAACCTGAGCCAAAGTCAGACGCTTAACCTAATGAGCCACCAGGTACCTCCAGCATACTTTAAAAGTTACATTATTTAAAGAAAAAGAAAAAAAACAAAACAGTTGTCATGGAACTATGAAGTTTTCTACTCTCATAGGAAAAAATGCTACATAGAAAAGCAATTATTTATGAAACCGGTTCATCAGTGAATGGATCTACTAAGAATGCCTGTGTATTTTCCATTGCCACTTCCTTTGCCAAGAGTCTTTTTTAGCATTCTCTTAGAATGGTAAACTAGATGGTGCATTATGTTTATTACTATATTAATGGGTTAGTGATTCTGAAAGGTGCTCTTTGCTTCCAGAGCTTGATGCTGAAGGCACAGAGAGGTGTTAGCCAAGTCCTAGAAGAGTGGTTCTCAATTGGTAGCGCTTTGTCCAACAGCATCAGCAATAACAAGCAACTAGTTAAAAACGCACATCAGGCTCCACCCCACACTACCCGAATTAGAAATTCCAGTGGTGGGGTCTAGCAATCTGTGTTGTAACAAGTCTTTGAGTAATTCTGAAGCACTGTAAAATCTGAGTCGCAGTGATGTAACCCAAGTGTTTTTTGTTTTTTATCTTTTTTTTTTAAAATATTTTATTCATTTATTTGACAGAGAGAGAGGTCACAAGTAGGCAGAGAGGCAGGCAGAGAGAGAGGGAGAAACAGGCTCCCCACCAAGCAGAGAGCCCGATGCAGGGCTCGATCCCAGGACCCTGAGATCATGACCTGAGCCGAAGGCAGAGGCTTAAACCACTGAGCCACCCAGGCGCCCCGTTTTTTGTTTTTTAAATTAGAGAGAGAGAGATAGAGGGAAAAGGAGAGAATCTTAAGCAGGATCCACACTCAGCATGGAGGCAGGGCTCAATCTCATGACCCTGAGAATCATGACCTGAACTGAAATCAAGAGTCGGACACTTAACTGACTGAGTCACCCAAGGGCCCCAAAGCAAATGTTCTTAACCTTTTTGGAGTGGAGGAACTCTCTGATGAAAGCTATACCTTCCCCAGAAACATGAAAATACAAAAATTTGCATCACAATTTCAGGGGTTTCCAAGATCATCAGGAGAATCTAAGAATATACATTCCTAAGTTTTAACCCTGATGAGCTACTGAATCAAAAACTCTGAGGATGGGGTACTATACTTATAAATATTTTTAAAACTTCATTTTTAGGGGCACCTGGGTGGCTCAGTGGGTTGAGGCCTCTGCCTTCGGCTCAGGTCATGATCCCGGGATCCTGGGATTGAGCCCCGCATCGGGCTCTCTGCTCAGTGGGGAGCCTGCTTCTCCCTCTCTGTCTGCCTGCCTCTCTGCCTACTTGTGATCTCTGTCTGTCAAATAAATCAATAAAATCTTTAAAACAAACAATCAAACAAAAAACTTCATTTTTAAATCTTTCTCCTGCTGCTTCAACATCCCCACAAACCAGCTCTAATTATCCTACCCAGGTGACCATGTGCTCCAGATTGATAAGGTTGGTCCCTGGCCCAGAAGTTCTCCTTCCTGCCCTCCCCTATGACCTAATAACATTCAAACACACCAATGAAATCCCCTTGCTCCTTTTCTTGTGTACTCCAACCTGACACACCAACAAAGGCACTAACCCACAGGTCCTTGTATTCTACCCTTGGTTCCACACTGGCTTGGTTGAACCTAGCTCCTCCTGGCACAAAGTGACTTTATCTCTCTCTAGGGCCTATGAGTATAATAAACTTTGTTTTCCTGTGCCTCTCCTATGGTCTCCTCTCATGGCTGCATCTGACTGAACATCGCATAAAAGAACACAGACAAGCCCAGGAATCCTTAGTTCTAAAATACTATCTGAGTTAAATGTGAGATTCGATCAGCTTTGGGAACCACAAATCATGGTTGAGAACACCTGGCCTACAGCGACTATATCTCAGGATAGAATGCCCCAGCCCAGGTTTCAGACATTCTCTTGATGGATCAGATCAGTCTCCTTGTCACTTTGCTAACTTAACCTTCTACTTTCTCAGGAAGCACAGGATCTTTAAATAGCTTACATTGGAAAGCTGTTCCTTCTCAAGGTGGGGATATTTGAGCCATGCAGAGAACAATTTCACTCACCAGGTTTTCAAATTCAAGTAACCTAGGGCTAGCTGAGGCTAACCTCTTTCAAATTATGCAGAGAGATAACTATTTAAAGATGCCTTCCCTTCCTAAAAATATCAAGCAGTTAAAGCAGCAGGCTTAGAAAGTGGCAATGCTGCTTCCCTAGATTACACAGAAAGAGAAAACACAGCCCAAATAGTAAACAATATAACCACAAAGGTAATTTCCTCTTGATGCTTAAAAAAGATGAGGTTTCCAATCATTGATGTTCCCTACTTTCTACTCACAGTAGGAGGAACAAAGAGGAAGTGCCTCAAGAGAAGAAACAAAGAGCCAGAAGTGTAGTTAATCATTCAACAAAAGATTTCAAAGCTGATTAAAATCGCCTGTGAAGCAAAAAAATTTCCCAGGTCACATGAACTATGAACTCAGAATGACTTGGCTCAAGACAGTGGTCCAAGGAGTTGAAGGCCCAAAATTACACCATAAATGTTTCTATCACATATGATCAATTGTAGCTATTTTGGGGTGTGGGGTAGGGGTGGAGACTAAGGTTAAGTGTTCTATCCTGACATCTAGAAAGTACACATGAAGTTATAATTAAGGTGCTCATCTTTCAAAAAATACATTCAAAATATTACTCATTTTGATATATAAAGCATAAAACATTTACTACTCATGAATCAAGCTTTCCAGGCACACACTTTGATCACTACAAGTTCATTAGCTAGCGAACATTTGTGAAGCACCTATAATGTGCTACCTACCCACTGTGTATGGTATTAAAAATAGGAAAGTAATATTTTCTTTTTTTTTTTTTAAGATTTTATTTATTTGACAGAGATCACAAGTAAGCAGAGAAGCAGGCAGAGAGAGAGAGAGGGGGAAGCAGGCTCCCTGCTGAGCGGAGAGCCTCATGCAGGGCTTGATCCCAGGACCCTGAGATCATGACCTGAGCCAAAGGCAGAGGCTTACTCCACTGAGCCACTCAGGCGCCCCTGGAAAATAATATTTTCCCTGGTACTCATCTATATAACAAAGAAACTGCTCTTACACAATGAAATTTAACAAAAGTGAATGTTAAATCTCTAATTTTAGGTTCCAAAAAGCTACTACTTATGTATGGTGCAACACACACTCCCACCCCATCCTTCACAAACACACATTAGTATAATATGTGGTAAAACTTGCTTGGCAGCTTTTGATGCAAAAAAGGATTAGGAAGTTTTATTCAGTCTACAAATATTCACTGGAACATCTACAATGTGTTAAGCATTGTCCCAGAGATTCTGGATGATGCAAAGATGAGGCTAAACAGAAACTCATTATGAGGCAAGAATGTACTGTGGTGAGAATGCTAAAAATGCTATTATAGAGTGTTCCAAATATGTTAAGTAACAGTCTCAATATACTGACATCACTTCACATGAAAATTAAAGGCATCCCATTTAGAAAGACATGTATATTAGAATATAAACAAAAACAGGTGATCTGGATAGTGGAAGTTCTGTCTATAATCAAGTCATATTAATACTGGTTAAAGGAATTGGGAATGTTTAACCTAAGGTCTCTACTATACTTTTATATATAGGGCAAACTTAACATACTGTGTTCTACAGCAGTGATCTTAACCTGGGAAGGAAGGAGGGAGGGAGGGAAGGAAGGAAGTAAAGAAGGAAAGAAGGAGAAAGGAAGAAAGAAAAATGAAAGCCTTCGAGGAGTCCAGAAAGTCCTTAAAATTATTTATAAAAATTTATGACTACAAGCACTTTCTTCTCTTCCTAGAGAAAGGGTTATTGATAGTTTCTATCAGATTTTCAGAGGAGTCCCCTGATCCAACAGATCTAAGAACTGGTGCCTAAAATTAAACTAGATCCACTAATGGAAGTTAGACATAACCAGATTTTGGTCCAATGTTAGGAAAAGCTCTATAATAAATTCAGCTGCCTAGTAATAGAATGAGCTACTTTATAAAGGAGTAATATCTCAGAAAGAAGGCATTTATACAGAGTGTTTATATACAATACCATGGTATAAGATAATGTAATGTAGGTACACTTTCAAATCTGTCAGGGCTTTAATTTGAAAAAAATATTTGTTTTGAAATTCTAAATCATATTTAAGCACGTAAGAGTTTTCGACATTTGTCAAAAGTGTATTACAAGCTAAAATCATTATTATGTAAGAATTTCATTTATAGGCAGGAGGTATATGACATGGTAAATAGCTGTAAATATATGTTGTAGTTTTGGATAATATCCAATTCTGTTCTAGCTAACAACAACAAATGGGAAACATGAAACTCATAAGATGTGGTTCGTATAGACAGCAAGCACCCAGTGTGGCAGAGTAGACATAAAAAGAGAACAGACAGAAAGAGAAGAAGACATGGAAACACCAAGTAAATCCAATCATTAAACTCAGATGTAATCCCTAAATGGTCATTCATTGATAATTCCCATTATGGCCTCATACATCCTCTGCCAAAAATGTAAAAGATGAAAGGCATGGCTGCTCAGCAAGTCTTTGGCGAGTATTACTTGTGGCCAGGCTTACTGACTCCTGCAAAAATAAGCATGTATTGATTCCAGGCCCCTTCCCTTGGCTGAGTTCCCAGGGTCATATCTAACTCTGGTCCTTATAGTTATGTTATCAGCAGGGAAGGTTGTGTGGCATAGACAGGACAAAAGAACTTGTTAAGTCTCAGAATTATGATCCTTTCATCTCAACTGTATTGTATCCTGAATGTCTTCATCAACCTCATATCCTTCCCCTACTTTCTTTTCAAAATTTTGTATGTATCTTTTTAATTTTTTAAAAAATATTTTACTTACTTATTTAAGAGAGAAAGAGAGACAGAGAGCCTGAGAGAGAGAAGAGTTAGTGGCAGTGGGGGGTGGGGAGGGCAGAGGAAGAGGGAGAAGCAGGCTCCCTGCTGAGCACGGAGTCCACTGTGGGGCTCCATTCCAGGATCCTGGGAACAGGACCTGAGCAGAAGGCAGATGCTTAACCAAATGAGCCACCCAGGCTCCCCTATCTTTTTTAAAAGTAAGCTCAAACCCAGTTTGGGGCTTGAACTCATGTCCCCAAGATTAAGAGTCACACACTCTACCAACTGAGTGAGCCAGGGGCCTCTTTTAAAAGTTGGTAGATTTTACTTTTCTTTTATTTACTTTCTTTCTCTCTTTATTTCTTTCTCTTTCATTCCTTTCTCTTTTTAAAAAAATTTTATTTATTTATTTGACAGAGAAAGACACAGCAAGAGAGGGAACACAAGCAGGGGGAGTCGGAGAGGGAGAAGCCAACTTCCAGCCAAGAAGGGATCCCTATGGGAGGCTTGATCCCAGGACCCTGGGATCATGACCCAAGCCAAAGACACTTAATGACTAAGCCACCCAGGTGCCCCTCTTTCTTTCAGATTTCATTAGAGAGAGAAAGGACAGCAGGAGTGGGGGACAGGAGTTGGGGGCAGAGGGAGAGGGAGAAGCAGACTCCCTGCTGAGCAGGGAGCCCGACAGACATGGGACTCAATCCCAGGACCCCGGGATCCTGATCTGAGCCGAAGGCATAAGGTTAACACACTTAGAGAGGCACCCCAGCTTCTTTCATTTAGTAACATGCATTTAAGTTTCCTCTACAGCTCTTCCATGGTTTCATAGTTCATTTCTTTTTAGTGCTGAGTAGTATTCCACTGTCTGGATGTACCATTTTTATCCATTCACCTACTGAAGGACACCTTGGCTGCTTCGAAGTTTTGGTAACTATAAATGAAGCTGCTGTAAACATTCAGGGACAGTTTTTTGTATGAACATAAGTTTTCAACTCATGTGTGTAAATACCAAGAAGCACAAATGCTACATCATATGGTAAGAGTATTAAAGTTTTGTAAGAAACTGCCAAACTATCTCCCAAAGTCTGTACCCATTATACTTTCAGACCGGCAATGAATCAGAATTCCTTTTGTTCAGTATCCTTGTCAGCATTTTGAGTTATTAGCACTTTGTTATTCTTGCTCCTATTCTAGTAGGTATATATAGTAGTGGCATTTCCTTATTTAAATTTGCAATTCTCTAATGACATTTGATGTTGAGTATCTTTTCACATGCATGTTTGCCATCTATAAATCTTCCTTGCTGAGATGTCTGTTCAGGACTGTTTTTTAATCAATTCTTTATTTACTTATATTGAGTTTTAAGAGTTTTTTATATATTTTTGATGATAGTCTTTAATCAGATATGTACTTTTGCAAAAACTTTCTTCCAGATAATGGCCTGTCTTCTTATTCTCTTAATCCTCTTACTTGTTGCTATATATTTTAAAACTGATTTAACAATCTTAATTCATATTAAAACATATTTTAATATGATGTGGGACTATTTGTTGCAGAGCTTTTGTTGCAGAGACTTTGTCAGTTAGTGCACATAAAAAGTATACCACATCAGAGTAATTTCCTATATAATTCTAGTAAACTTTAGCTCACCAATCAAAAATTTAGAATTAATGAAGTTTAAATCATTGTACTTCACAGTTCATTCTTTTGATAGTCATGTAAAAAGGCTTTCATTTGGTTTATTCATAGAAGAATGTCATAAGAGATAACTAAACATTTTCTCTCCTGGAGGACAAGTAATTTACTATCTAATTACTCATTTTCTAGGCACATGATAAAAATTATTTATGATCTGAAGTAAAGAAACAAAACCCACAGATGTAAAGTCATGGCTAGAAATGTTAACTAAAACAGCAAAAAACAACTGATGGACAGTAAGAAACTTTAAAAATATTTCTTTTCTCTTTTTAGCAATAGCAGCAATGCTCTGGGTTATAAATTAAGGCAATGAGCAGGGTCTTGCTTTTCAAGAATAGTAACTAAATCTCCTTGATGGATGGTATATGCATATTTATTTATAGTTTAAATAAATGTATTTATAAATTAAATCTGTTATAATAAAATTCCAAGAGACTATACAAATTTCTTTTTTTTTTTAAAGACTTTATTTATTTATTTGACAGACAGAACAGACAGAGATCACAAGTAGGCAGAAAGGCAGGCAGAGAGAGAGAGAAGCAGGCTCCCCACTGAGCAGAGAGCCCGATGTGGGGCTCGATCCCGCATGATCCTGAGATCATGACCTGAGCCGAAGGCAGAGGCTTAACCCACTGAGCCACCCAGGCGCCCCGAGACTATACAAATTTCTTAATTCTAAAGTAAATATTATTGCAGCTGATATTAAAGTTGTAGGCTACTGGTTGAATTAAGAAAAAAATTTTTAGGGGGCTCAGTCTGAAGAGCATGCAACTCTTGATCTCAGGATTATGAGTTCAAGCCCCAAACTGGGTGTACAGATTACTTAAAAAAAAAAAAACTTATTATTTTTTTTTTAAACACAGCTTTTAATACAGTAGTATTTACTATAATATTACCCAAATATAAAATCAGAGATGTCGGTGAAGGGTCTGCCTTAGGCTCTGATAGTGATCCCAGGGCCCTGGGATCCAGCCCTGTGTCAGTTTCCCTGCTGAGCAGGGAGCCTGCTTCTCCCTCTCCCTTTGCCCCTCCCCCATTGCTTATGTGCCCTCATGCTCTCCCTCTCTCAAATAAAGAAATCTGTAAAAAAATAAAGTAAAATCATAGATGTCATAAATATTTAAAAACCATGAGGCTTTCAAAATGTCATTCATTATTCAAAAGCCTGACTACAGAACAAAAATTCTAAGAAACAGTATGAAAATCACATAAAAATATCTAAAAGGACAGATTAACAGTAGATGAACAAAATCAAACATGTATAATATACCCTTTTTCAAATAAAGAGACAAACAGTATAATACTGAAATTCATAAATTATATAAATATTCTAGGAAGTAATAAAAGCAAGTTTAGGCCAACACTAACAAAATATCCTTAAAGAATGTTCTTGGTGTACAGGTACAAATTAGACTGCAGGGAAACTCTGAAAATTTATGAAATTTCGGGAAACATTTAACACTGGTTCAGCAAAAGCTACTGAGGGATACTATAGGGAAAGACTACCCTACTGGCAAGATACAAACAAAATGACCTAATTGTATTTGTCCATCTCTAATATGCATGATTCCCCTGAGATATTTTTAAAAAAATTTTTCCCCTGAGATGATTATTTGTGAAAAAGACTAACATACACACTTTACAAAATTCTTGCAATTTTATTTTATTTTATTTAAAGATTCTATTTATTTATTTGACAGAGAGAGAGATCCCAAGTTGGCAGAGAGGCAGGCAGGGAGAAAGAAGGAAGCAGGCTCCCTGCGGAGCAGAGAGCCGGATGCGGGGCTTGATCCCAGGACTCTGGGATCATGACCTGAGCTGAAGGCAGAGGCTTAACCCACTGAGCTACCCAGGCACCCCAATTTTTGCAATTTTGATATTAATAAAAAATCATTTATATTCAGGGTTGGAATTCATTTTGCAATAAAAGACAAAATGATTAAATTAGGAATTCCTGTAGAAATTTATGTTATAAGCTCATGAAAAGAGTACTGGCAAGAAGAATAACAAGTATGAAGTATGTTCTTTTGGGGAGATAGTTGTGTTGTTTTTTTTTTAAAGATTTTATTTATTTATTTGACACAGAGAGAGAGATCACAAGTAGGCAGAGAGGCAGGCAGAAGGAGAGGAAGGGAAGCAGGCTCCATGCTGAGCAGAGAGCCTAATTCGGGGCTTGATCCCAGGACCCTGGGACCCAGGACCCTGGGATCATGACCTGAGCTGAAGGCAGAGGCTTTAACCCACTGAGCCACCCAGGCGCCCTGGGAGATAGTTTTAAGAAAGAATATTAAATATATTAGTTATATGATCTGTGAGATCATTTCCAAATGGTAGTAGTATTTTATTAAGAAAAACCAAATCAGGGTGCCTGGGTGGCTCAGATGGTTGAGCATCTGCCTTCTGCTCAGGTCATGATCCCAGGGTCCTGGGATCAAGTCCTGCATCAGGCTCCCTGTTCAGGGCCTGCTTCTTTCTCTCCTTCAGCTGTTGCCCTTTGCTTGTGCTCTCTCACTCTCTCTGTCAAATGAATAAATAAAACCTTAAAAAAAAAAAAGTAAAGCCAAATCAGAACTTTTGCATTAAATTTTTGTTACCCTTTTCTCCAGAATAAAGCCCCCCCTTTTTAAATATTTTATTTATTTATTTGACAGACAGAGATCACAAGTAGGCACAGAGGCAAGCAGAGAGAGGGGGAGAAGCAGGCTCCCCGCCGAGCAGAGAGCCCAATTCGGGGCTCGTTGACCTCAGCCAAAGACAGAGGCTTTAACCCACTGAGCCATCCAGGTGCCACCCCCCTTTTTAAAATTAGGACCCACACCGAGTGTGGAGCTCTACAAAGAGCTTGATCTCACAACCCTGAGATCAAGACCTGAGCTGATGGGTGCCTGAGTGGCTTAGTTGTTAAGCATCTGCCTTCAGCTCAGGTCATGATCCCAGGGTATGGGATCACAGAGCCCTACATCAGGCTCTGTGCAGGGAGCCTGCTTCTCCCTCTCCCATTCCCCCTGCTTGTGTTTCCTCTCTCTCTGTTAAAGAAATAAACAATTTTTTTTAAACAGAAAGAAAGAAAATTTAAAAAAAGAAAAAAAAGACCTGAGCTGAAATCAAAAGTCAGATACACTTAACTGACTGACCCACCCAGATGACCCTAAAGCCTTTTAGAGACTAATCTTTTAATTTAACATTTCTTTCCTTTTTTTGTGGGAGAGGGGGAAAGTTGAATAGAAGGGAAAATATGTATAGACATAAAATACTCGTATTTCTCTTCTGTATTTTAACTGTACTCCTAATAACTTGCTTTAAGGCTGACTCAGTGGAGTGTGTGGACTCATGATCTTGGGGTTATGAGTTCAAGCGCCACACTGCGTGTACAGATAACTTAAAAATAAAATCTTAAAAAAAAAAAGTTACCCTAGTAGTCATTCCCACAGGCTGAATGACCCTAGGATCTGTGTGAATAATTAAGACAGGACAAATATCATTATGTCATACTAACAGTCTACAAACATTCTAATGCCAAACCACATTGTTACTCCATTATTTTTTTTTTTAAGATTTTATTTATTTGACAGACAGATCACAAGTAGGCAGAGAAGCAGGCAGAGAGAGTGGGGGAAGGGATCCTGATGTGGGGCTAGAGCCCAGGACCCTGGGATCATGAGGACCCTGGGATCATGCCCTGAGCCTAAGGCAGAGGCTTTAACCCACTGAGTCACCCAGGCGCCCCTGTATTCCCTCATTATTAACATGATAAGACCACTCACCATTCTTAATCTTCTGCAGAGCCATAGTCTACCCGCAACCTGGCCACATTATCTTTTCCAACAGGATCATATACTCTATCCCTCAACCAGGAATAATCATCTACACTATTGTTATTTTAAAACTAATCACACAGAATAAATGATTCCCTCCACCTTTTACTGAAATCCTGTCCTTGCCATGAAACCTCAGCTGAAGGAAAACCTGGCCACCCTATAGTATTATTTATCCATCTAGCTATCAAATCAACCAACCAGTATCTGGAGAGAAGCACTGTATAGAGCCAGACTAACATATCCTGCTTTCACAGAGCTTTCACTCCTGTAGGGGTGGATAAACAACAATCAATACTTTCCTAGCCATATTCTGAAGTGAAGACCTCTCTTGTTTCTTTTAGTTACTACTTATGTTACTACTATCACTCTCAGTGCTACACCATAAAACTTATTTATCTTCCTTTACGGTAAACACTTCACATAACACACTCCTTGACATTAAAAGAGGGCCTCAAGATAAAATCTTCAAGTTATGTTAGTTTTTATTTTTTTTAAGATTTTATTTATTTATTTGACAGAGATTACAAGTAGGCAGAGAGGCAGGCAGAGAGAGGAGGAGGAAGCAGGCTCCCCGCGGAGCAGAGAGCCCAATGCAGGGCTTGATCCCAGGACCCTGAGATCATGACCTGAGCCCAAGGCAGAGGCCTTAACCCATTGAGCCACCCAGGTGCCCCAAGTTATGCTAGTTTTATAAACCAATATAATTTACCTATTTCTGCATTTCTTCAAAATGTTCTCTCAAAGAATGGCCCATTTATTGGCAAATCCCAGTCTCTTTTCAGTATGCAGAAGCATGTTACGTTAATGTTCTTAGAAACTTACTCCTCTTTGACTGAAAATAACAAGTTCTGATGCTTCTTCTTGACTCTCTGCCATCTTCCCAGCTGGCTCCACTGCTTTTCAACCTTTAAATGTGGATATGGCTGAAGATTAAGTCTATCACTTTGAAGTCCAGTTGAACACCTCATGGTTTTCAGTATTATCTACACGCAGAAAATTGCCAAATCTAGGTTCCTTTTTTCTGACCTTCCTCACTGTATTAATTCAGTTCTTTTGATTTCTTAATTGGCCCTCTGACCTTTGATGTTACTTTTCCAAGTTAACCCTAAAGCAAATTTGACTAAATCATTCCCTTGTTCAAATTACTTTGGTATTTACATACAGAAAGGTGTCCAAATCTTCTTCACTCTTACAGATGAACTCCCTTTTCTGCCTCATTTTCCCACTACTTCATTTCCCTAATCATGCAATTCTTACATCCTTAAATATCCTCCATTCTTTCTCATTTATCCTCTGATTAGATCAAGATATTTTCCCATATCCATCTATTAAAATTCGATCAAGCATTTTCTTTCAAGATCTAGTTCAAACACAACTTTTTCTATAACTCTTCAGGTATCACCAGTTAACATTAATATTTTTAATTAAATTTTATTAACATATAATGTATTATTTATTTCAGGGGTACAGGTTTGTGATTCATCAGTCTTACAGAATTCACAGCACTCACCATAGCACATACCTTCCCCAATGTCCATCACCCACAGTCAAATTAATTTTTACCTGTCCTATATGTCCACTGCTGTTTGTTTAGACTTTTACTATGACACAGTAAAACAGCTTTAATTATTTATTGATGCCTGTATTTTTTTCATAAAACTTTGAGCTTTAGGAGTACAAAGATCCCTTGCTTTCATCTTTGTTTTTTCCATATAGTGTCTAAACAAAGGATTTGCACAACAAAGACTATCATTAAATATTTGTAAAGAATTTCTAGAATTGATGGTCCTTAAGTGAAAACACCTTCTAAATCCTTAAGAAATTAATTTTAAAATGGCACTAATAAAAATGCAGAACTGAACTGTTACATTCAGCATGCAGTTTTATATGAGGCTACTATGTAACGTAGTATCACAACCATTCTGAGGCCACCAAGTTAAAAAGGGAATTTGGAGGTAAGGAATTCTCTCTGAAATACTAAAAAATCTTAGTACACTAGTTAGTATCTCGTTAGCATTTAGAAGAATTCTGAGGGCAGCTGTAAGTACTAGAAAATGAAAACCTGAATAAGAAATGAAGTGTTTCAATCTTGTGAGTTTTTTTTTAAATCTTTTTTTTTTTTTTAAGATTTTATTTATTTATTTGACAGAGAGAGAGGTCACAAGTAGGCAGAGAGGCAGGCAGAGAGAGAGGAGGAAGCAGGCTCCCTGCAGAGCAGAGAGCCCGATGCGGGGCTCGATCCCAGGACCCTGAGATCATGACCCGAGCCAAAGGCAGCGGCTTAATCCACTGAGCCACCCAGGCGCCCCTCTTGTGAGTTTTTTCATAAATTCTTTTTTTTTTTTTTAAGATTTATTTATTTATTTGAGAGAGAAAAAGAGAAGAAAGTGAGGCAGGGAAGGGAAGAGGGAGAGGGAAAGAGAATGTTTAGCAGACTCTGTCCTCAGCTAGGAGCCTGATGTGGGGCTTGAGCTCATGACCCTGAGAGATCATGACCTGAGCCAGACTGAGTCAGACTCTTTAACCAACTGCCCCAACCAGGTGCCCCTCATAGATTCTTTTCTTGCACTGAATCCATGTAAGTTCACCAGTTAGCCTGCTGATCAAGAATAAATTAGTTCCAAAGTATCTGAGGACACTTTTTGTAATGTTTTAGTTCATAAGTACAATTGGTAAGTACAGCTAATTGTTGTTATTTGCAGTAGTTATGGTCTATAAAGTTACTACAAACACTGAATTACCAAATACTGAGCCACACTACTACTAGTGGAAATGTAAGAGTAGGTTCCTGCAAGCCTCTGAGTCACATTTTAATCAACCTATCAGTGTGTAACTTTTTATGTGTTTCTGCTTCTAGACACTTTATTTAATACATTGTGGAATCACTAACATTGAATCGCTAACATTGAAACCAACAGCACTATAACTCATGTCTAAATGAAGCTTATCCAACTTTCTCACCTATGAAATAATCTACTTTTTTCCTTAAGATTTATTTATTTGACAGGGAGCAAGAGAGCACAAACAGAGGGAGCAGCAGGGGGAGAGGGAGAAGCAGTGATCCCCGTTGAGAAGGGAGTCTGATGAGAGGCTTGATCCCTGGACTCGGGGATCAAGACCTGACCAAAGGCAGATGCTTAACTGACTGAGCCACCTAAGCACCCCTGAAATAATATATTTCTGATACAAAAATTCAACTATCACTAGGTTTAAGTCATTGCTGAATTTAGTGGGAAAAAAAGTTTGGTTGGTTAGAGCTACTATTTCAGCTATAATTACAGCACAAAGTTATCTTCACAGAAAAGTCAAAGCCATATTACTAATTTTAAACAAACAGTGCACATGTGCAAAGTGCACTTTTTTTTTGGAAAGATTTTATTTATTTATTTGACACAGAGAGAGAGAGAGAGAGAGTGAGAGAGAGAGAGAGTTCACAAGCAGGGCTAACAGCAGAGGGAGAAGGAGAAGCAGGCTCCCCACCAAGCAGGGAGCCCAATATGGGACTCAATCCCAGGATCCTGGGATAATGACCTGAGCCAAAGGCAGAGGCTTAACCATCTGAGCCACCCAGGCACCCCCATAAAGTACACTTTTATACAAAAGCAAATAATGTTAATTTTTTAAGATTTTTATTTATTTATTTGACAGACAGAGATCATAAGTGGGCAGAGAGGCAGGCAGAGAGGGGGAAGTAGGCTCCCTGCTGAGCAGAGAGCCTGATGCGGGGCTCGATCCCAGGACCCCAAGATTATGACCTGAGCCAAAGGCAGAGGCTTAACCCACTGAGCCACCCAGGCGCCTCATATAATGTTAACTTTTAACTGCATCATTTTCATCATTTTTAACTGTATCATTTGCATCATTTTCACAAACTTTATTTGCAAAATGAAAACGTTGGACAAGATGACTTTTAAGTCCACTATACAGCTCTAAAACTATAGAGCCTAAGTTTCTCACAAAGACTATTAGGGACCATGAAGGCAAGCTTTGCTCTATCTTTAGTGACTGGTTCAGTGTTTCAACATGCCTCTGTATTACAGACTTCACAGTCTGAAGAAAAAAAAAGGTTCAGTTTATAGCCCTGATAGATAAACCTGGATGAAAGGACTTCGATTACAGCCTTGGGTAGAGTAGAGAATGAGATTGTAGCTGACCCTTGAACAACGTGGGTTTGAACTGCATGGGTCCACTTATATGTGGACTTTTTTTTAATAAGTACAACACAGTACTGTAAATGTATTTTTTTCTTCCTTGTAATTTTTAAAATAACATTTTCTTTTCTCTAGTATACTTTATCATAAAAATACAGTTATAATACAAACATAAAAATATGTGTTAATCAACTGTTTATGTTATTAAGACTCCTGGGTCAACAGTAGGCTATTACTAGTTAAGTTCTGGGCCAGTCAAAAGTGATATGCAGCTTTCTGACTGTCTGTACGGGAGGATGTCAGGGCCCCAACTCTCTGTTTTTCAAGGGTCAACTGTATAGAAAGAAAAAGGCAAAGGAATAAGGAAATAGGAAAAGGTGAGAAAACAAGAAAAAAAGGAAAGATTAAAAATTAGACATTAAATTAGAATATATGACACAAATTATAAAAACAAAATATTTTAAAGTTGTTGTTTTTAACATTTCCAATGGCCACTGTAATGAAGTACTTTGGGTGGCTTAAAACAAAAGAAATTTATTGGCTCAAAGTTCTAGAAGTAAAGAAGTCTCAAATCAAGGTGTCTGCAGGGTCACTGCTACCTCCTGAAACCTATAAGGAAGTTTTCTTCCTTGTCTCCTCCTGTGTTGCTGGCAATTTTTGTGTTGTTTGCCTTACAGCTGCATCACTCCAATTTCCATCATTTTTGTGTATCTGTGTCCGTTTCTCCCTTCTTATAAGAATATTAGCTGTATTGGAATTAGGCCCACCCTAACAACTTCATCTTAACTTGATTATATTTACAAAGACCCAGGTTTCAACTAGGGCACATTCACAAGAACCAAGGGTGAGGGCTTCAAAATATCTTTGGTGAACACATTTTAACCCAAAACATATTATTTCCAAATATTTCTTTTTCTAAGATTTTCATTTATTTATTTGAGAGAGAAAGAGAGAGAATGCAAGAGAGAGAGCACAAGCAGTGGGGAGGAAAAAGAGAAGAAGAAAAGCAGGCTCCCCACCGAGCAGGGAGCCTAATGTGGGCTTTGATTCCAGGACCCTGGAATCATGACTTGAGCTGAAGACCGATGCCAAATCGACTGAGCCAGCCAGGTTCCCTTCAAATATTTCTCTATTTGAAGTGTTCTCTCTACACCACTTAAGACAGAATGCTTTATTTGTTCTGATCTTTTAAAATCATTAATCAATGATTTACATATCTAATACATATTCTAGACAGTCTATAATGTCAAGAACCATTCTAGAAATTGTGCAATATGGAAAAGGTTTAGAGATAAAGATATTTGAATTACTTGGAGACTTGAATTACTTGGTCAGTTAAGCATCGCCTTCAGCTCCGGTCATGATCCTAGGGTCCTGGGATGGAGTCCTGCACTGGGCTCCTTGCTCAGCGGGAAGCCTGCTTCTCCTTTGCCTGATGGTCCCCCTGTTCATACTCTCTCTCCCTCTCTCTCTCTCTCTCTCTCTGACAAATAAATTAGTAAGATCTTTGAATTACTATATCCTTCAACACTAAAACTGGATTCCCTATTATAGTATACTGGCAAGCCTACTGTAAAATAGATACTTCACAACAGAACAGAGCTCACACCCTTCACCCCCGTTTCAAATACCTTACAAATACATACCCACCCTGTTACTGATACCCATAATTTTTAAATAAAATTTTATTAGTTTATAACTTTTAGTAAAAATAAAATAATAAAATTATCTGCAGATAACCAGATAATGTCAATTCCTATGAATTCCAAGAGGCTCTGCATGAATGTTCTTATCCTTATGTTCAAATTTCAAGCCCATCAGAAAAATCATCTCCATAAGTAACAAACAGGAAACCTCTCAAAGAACACAGTCTTCTTGAGTTTTGTTTTCTGTGATGATTAAGTCTTTGAATTATGTCACTTAAAATAATGATAGTGATCCTTTATTTATTTCTAACAAATATATGTGGACTTTACAATACATTCCTAGAAGTGGAATGTCTGTGTTAATGGGTATGTACCATTAGAACTGCCAATGATCTGCATTTTTTTTAAAAGATTTTATTTATTTATTTATTTGACACAGAGAGAGAGATCACAAATAGGCAGAGAAGCAGGCAGAGAGAGAGGGGGAAGCAGGCTCCCCACTGAGCAGAGAGTCCCATGCAGGGCTCCATCCCAGGACCAGATCATGATCTGAGCCAAAGGCAGAGGCTTAACCCACTGAGCCACCCAGGTGCCTCAGATCTGCATTTTCTAAAGAAACATAGAAGTATATATTAAACAAATGTATTTCTTAAATGTCTACTCCACTAGGCCATTATCAGACTTCAGTGAATATAACATCCAACCAAAAATCTAAGGTAATGTGCTAATATAGTTGGAAAGTTATGTTAATTATAGTACTAACAAAGCCAAGCTTAAGGACTCTATCTCATTTAGATGTTTGGTTTCAGAACCACAAACTACCCCTTAAAATAATAAGTCACCACTGTGATCAAAGGCACAACAAAATTACTGATGAAATATCTGTATCACAGGGAATGGGAGGCTATCCTTCTTTGGCTAAACAAAAACAAAAACAAAAATCTGTACATACTTCAAATTTACTACTTTAGGAAATGATAATATAGTCTGGAGGACTCTGGAAAAAGGAAAATATCCCATCACAGGAAGAATACGTTTATAGAACCATCCTTCTTACATGAACAAAATCTTTACTATTTTGTTTTCTAAATCTTAAAGGTAGATCATTTGAACAGCATAGCATTGCTTTCAGCGTAAAAACTGAGACCTAAGAAAATGACATTAAGAAAGAACCATTTACGAAGGTTGCATATTTAATTTGAAGACCTCAGCAAATTTCCTTAATAGTGACTAAGGCATATAATACATGAAGGGCAATAAAGTGCTTGAGAATCACTAACTCACAGAAACACAGGATATAAAGTATATGCGGGGAAACGCCAGTTACATTCCAGGTAAGCATATCCAATTTCTTTAGCCCAGATGCAACAAGTTTTACAACAAATTCTTATGTCTCCTTCTAGAGATACTGTACACATATTCAGGCATGAATATGTATATGTAATATAAAGACCATATGTAAAACAAATGGCTTCAAAAATTCCATATATTTTGTACTACATTTAAAAAAAAGATTTTATTTATTTATTATTTGAGAGAGAGTGTATGTACAAGCACAAGTGGTGGGGGGAAGAGTAGAGAGAGAGGGAAAGGGAGAAGCAGACTCTCCACTGGGCAGGGAGCCCAATGCAAGCCTCAGTCCCAGGACTCTGTGATCATGACCTAACCTGAAGGCAGAGGCTTAACCCACTGAGCCACCCAGGTGCCCTGTAGCACATTTTTTAAAAAGCTCTTATCAGTACCCTTAATCATATGAGTACAGAACTGTCGAATAATCACTATACTGTACACTTTTTAAAAAAAAGATTTATTTATTTAATTGAAAGAGAGAGACAGTGAGAGAGGGAACACGAGTAGGGGGAGCGGGTGAGGGAGAAGCAGGCTCCCTGCTCAGCAGGGAGCCCAATGCCGGCTCAATCCCAGGACTCTGGGATCAGGACCTGAACTGAAGGCAGACGCTTAACGACTGAGCCACCCAGGAGCCCATATACAGTATGTTGACTGTACTGGAATTAAAATTTAAAAATTAATAAAAATAAAATTAAGAAATCACTATATTCTGGAAACCATTCCATTCTCTATCAATATAAACAAAACTACTTTATTCTTCTTAATGGCTGGCTACATTCCATTCCTTTGGATGGATATATCATAGTTTATTATAGATATTTACACTGTCCCTACTCTTCTTCTGTTACACACAAGAGGAAGCCCTTACTTAAATCATTTCACATAAATGCATGAAGACTGTAGAAGAAATTCTTGGGGGAAAAAATGTCTGAGTTAACTTATAACTAGAACTGCTTTCCCTAAAGGTTATACCTAAACATACTTACACCAGCAATGAATGAGTGGCAGTTTCCTCACATCCTTTCCAAAAAGATGTTATCAAAACTTCTTATCTTTCCTAACATGGTATTTGAAAAATGGTATCCCATTATAGCTTTCTCTTGCATGAGAACCTCTTTCAAGAGCTCCCAAGTATGTTTAACTTCTTAGACTACCGAGACTGGACAAAAAGTGAAAAGCAATCTTTACAAAAAATAACTGTACTTTTACTTCAATTACGAATCACATATGAGAATCAAAACTTTAATTCACCACTTTAAATGTTTACCAAGTTGTGACTGTTGCAGTCTGACTGCTAGTACTGGCTAGATTCAGTAATAAGGCGATTTGTTAGGTCAGGTCTTACTTGGAATTAGCCATAATTATGGCTTCTTAATAAGTAGACTTAGGCCACATTCAAAAAATAATTACCCCTCAGAGGGGTGCCTGGGTGGCTCAGTTGGTTAATCGTCAGACTCTTGGTTAGGGCTCAGGTTATGATCTCATGGGTCTGGGTATATTAGAGACTAAGGACAGGGCCTGAGCTCAGCAGGGAGTCTGCTTGAGGATTCTCTCCCTCTGCCATGCCCTTGCTAGTGTGGGCATGCACACTCACTCTCTCCCTATAGTAAACAGGTAAAACTTAAAAAAAAAAAAAGCTAATCTTTAAAATTTATTTTAAAAATAATAATTATCCCTTAGAAACTAAAAGTGTTAAATATCCATATTCTTCCTAAAGTTTATAAACATATAAACTTTATTAAAACTCAAAGTCACAGACAAAAAATTTAAGTTGTAACATTTATTATGCATGCTTTAGTATAATTATCACAATCCCTAACTGACCAACTCTTGTCCTAATGATTTAAAAACATCTTGGCCTAAGATTCCCTATCTATTAATTTCACTGTATTGTGAATCACCTAGGGGGGAGAGATATTCCCCGACCTTACTGAACAAGAGACTTTTTTTTTAAGAACACTAAGATTTTTATATGGTACAGTTTGAGATACACTCTCCAAAATACTTTAGGGTAAAACTCATACTTAACACCTGTACCAACATATAATTAAAAATTTCTTCCATGAAAGGCTCTATGATTACATAGCAATCCCTCCTTACCCAGTTTCTTTTTCTGCAGTTTCAGTTACTTGAGGTCAATCACAGTAAGGAAGCAAATGATCCTCCTCCTCTTCCTCTCTCCCCCGCTTTTTAAAAAAAATTTCTTAATGATTTTGTTTGTTTATTTAACGAGAGAGAGAGCACAAGCAGGGAAAGTGGCAGGCAGAGGGAAAGGAAGAAGCAGACTGCCCACTGCGCAGAGATCCTGATGTGTGGCTCAATCCCAGGACCCTAGATCATGGCCTGAGCCGAAGGCAGATGATCAGTCTACTGAGGCACTCAGCCAACCCAATGATTCTCCTTCTGATGTACCCTCAGAAGGTAAATAGTAGCCTAACACTATATACATCATTCACTACACTTCATCTCATCATGTGGGCATTTTATTAGAGACATATCATCACAAGAAGGGTGAGTACAGTCCAAAATGATATTGTAAGAGAGACCACATTCACATAACTTTTATTACAGCATATGGTTACAATTGTTCTATTTTTTTAATAGTTGTTGTTAATCTCTTACTGAGCCCAATTTATAAATTAAATTTTATCACAAGTAGTAACTAACATAGGGTTCTGTACTATCTGCAGTTTCACACATCCACTGGGGGCCTCGGAACATCTCTCCTGCAGATAAGAGGTGACTACTGGGGACGGCTGGGTGGCTCAGTTGGTTAGGCGGCTGCTCAAGTCATGATGCTACGGTCGTGGGATTGAGTCCCGAGTCAGGCTACTTGCTCAGCTGGGAGTCTGCTTCTCTCTTTCCCTCTGCCTACTGCTCCCCCTGCTTGTGCTCTCTGTCAAATAAATAAACAAAATCTTTAAAAAAAAAAAAGAGGGGACTACTGTACTTTGTTCATGCTTTTAATCAATACCAATGCTAAATTATTAGCTAGAGCTTGTATATTTTATTTCATATCATGTTATTTGTCCATAGTTATATTGCTTTTGGGGTTCATAAGATATTTCATGCACCTACGATTAATTTGAAAGTATGTCCATTCATTCATTCATTCATTCATTCACTTATTTATAATTAACAATAATGTATTATTTGCTTCAGGGGTAAAAGTCTGTGAATCATCAGTCTTACATAATTCATGACACTCACCAAAGCACATATCCTCCCCAATGTCCATAAACCAGACCCCTATCCCTCCCACCACACCCCACAGCAAACCTCAGTTTGTTTCCTGAGATTAAGAGTCTCTTATGGTTAGTCTCCCTCCCCATCCCATCTTGTTTCATTTTTTCCCTCCTTGCCCCCCATGACCCCTCCACCCTACCTCTCAAATTCCTCATATCAGAGAAAGCATATGATACTTGTCTGAAAGTAGGTCCTTTTAAAAGCATATTTTCTTTGGGTGGCTCAGACAGTTGAGCATCAGATTCTTGATTTTGGCTCAGGTCATGATCACAGGATGATGAGATCAAGCCTGCAGTTGGGTTCCAAGCTCAGCAGGGAGTCTACTTGAGATTCTCTCTCTCCCCTCCACCGCCTCTCTCCCTTTGCACTCAGCACTCTCTCAAATAAACAAATCTTTAAGAAAAACAAGATACTTTCTTCAAAACTTGTCACAGTAGAAAACAGTGCTCTGCCCAGAAAAGAAGTAAACAAGAGCCTGTTATTTGACTTTACTAAGCCAAAAATTGTATTTATTATTAGATTACATATATACTTATATTTTTCATTATATATTTATCATTAGTTGTTCGTCTAATATATATTAGACATTAGATTTTTATATATATGCTTATCATTAGATTATATATATTTACCATTAGATTATATATTTATCATTATATTTTTATCATTATATACATTTATCATTAGATTATAAATATATATATATTTATCATTAGATTATATTACAAAGTAGTCTAATTTCTTACTAAGAGTTTTTCTGGTAACAACAGAATAGTCTCAGAAAGAACAGCCAGGAAATCCCTGAGAAGTCATAGTCTCTAATATACTGAAGCTAGGGATGATACACTCTATTGGCACTAATCTTACTTTACCTTGAATTACAGTAATTAATGTACTTGTCTGTGCAAGGATCTTGCCTTACTCATCTTTGTAATTTCTGGCTCCAACTTTTAATTAGAATATTCTTCATATAGGTGGTACTAAATAAAATCTCTTAATTGTTATGACCCTGAAAGGAATGAAAAGGCCAAACTGATGAAAATTTCAAACTTTTGGAAACCATCTTTTTTTTTTTTTTTTTAAGATTTTATTTATTTATTTGACACAGAGAGATCACAAGTAGGCAGAGAGGCAGGCAGAGAGAGAGAGGAGGAAGCAGGCTCCCTGCCAAGCAGAGAGGCTGATGCAGGACTTGATCCCAGGACCCTGAGATTATGACCTGAGCCGAAGGCAGAGGCTTAACCCACTGAGCCACCCAGGCGCCCTGGAAAACATCTTAAACATGAATAACAGTTAGCTACTGCCTTTGCCATTATCAGGAATGCAATCAAAATAACTCATAGAAAAAATAACTCATATTAGATATCAGGAGTTGGTAAGAGAAGTTTAGGCAGAAGGTTGTCTGTACCTTTCAGACACAGCCATACCCAGATTGTTGGCGACATCTGAGGGGATGAGAATTTAGGATTCAGAGCCAAAAATTAAAAAAAACAAACAATAACACACCCAGAGCTGCCTGTTAAACTTCAAAATGGAAAAGTACTCAAGTATAAAAAAAGTACCATACTTTTTTGAGGATGCATATTAATAAACTATTTTTTAGGTTGACGGGAATAACTCTAAATGTGAGCTTCCTTTATTGACAAGCAAAATCAACTTTTATTATTGGTAGCATCAATCACAACAAGAATATCAGCTATGATAAGTCTGTCTAGAAAAACACTGAGTCCTGAGTTAAGGTGGAATAACTCCCAGACAGCAGATAGCAGTTGCTATTGGGAGGGGCACTTGGGTGGCTCAGTTGGTTCGGCATCTGCCTTTGGCTCAGGACATGATCCCAGGGTCCCTGGGATTGAGCCCTTCAATGGGCTCTCTGCTCAGGGAGGAGCTTCTCCTTCTCCCTCTGCCTCTACCCCTGCTGGTGCTTGCTTTCCTTCTTCCTCTCAAATAAATAAATGAAATCTAAAAAAAAAAAAAAAAAAAAAATTCTATTGGGAAAGGCTATTTAACAGAATTTGAAAGCATAGTCCATTTATATTTATATATGTATATATATGTATATATGTATGTAAGCCATATTCCATATATATATTTAGTATAAAGTGATAAATCACTTCCACTTTATTCTCAAATAGATATGTTCTAAAAACATCTATTTTTTTTTTAAGATTTTATTTATCTGAGAGAGAGCGAGAGTAAGAGAGCACAAGCAGGGGGACTGGTAGAGGAACAGGGACAAGCAGACTGCCTGCTGAGCAGGAGGTCTGATGCGGGGTTCCAGTGAGGGGAGCTGAAGGCAGACGCTTAACTGACTGAGCCACCCAGGTGCTCCAAAACTTTTTTTTTTTTTTTAAAGTAAACCCTAGCCCCAACATAGGGTTCAGACTCAGGACCCCAAGATCAAGCTTACATGCTGTACAAACTGAGCCAGCCACGCACCCCTAAAAACATCTTTAATATTGATCAAGCTATTCATTTAAATGGGGGGGGGAGGCAATTTTATGTAAAAAGTTAAACCACAGTCAGGTTTCAAACATGGTAAGAAATCTCTATCCAAATTCTCATATAATAGCTTTGCCTATACTTCTTAATAATTAACCTTAGCTGTTTAGCATACCTAACTAAAGAAAGACTGAGGGTGCCTGGCTAACTTGGTCAGTGGAGCACATGACTCTTGATCTCAGGGTTGAGGGTTTGAGCCCCGCATTGGGTGTAGAGATTGCTTAAAAATAAAATCTTAAAAAAACAGAAAAGAAAGACTTGGGTATCCTATAGATAAAGGTATCTGGGTAAAGATAAGCACAAAGTATCATCTGTTTAAGCATTTGTAGAGTGTCTAGTGTTAGGACAGTATTGAACGAATCTATTTCTTGGCTACAGTTCCTACAACAAAAGTGATTATCAAGCTGTCTCTTAAAGGATCTACTTAACAGGGAGTTAGCTTTTCCCAGAACTACTGCAGAGGTTCCACTATTGCTTCCCTTTCAAAAAACCATGCTTCTGATAAAAGGGAAACAAAGTTCTCAATGATTATAGTAATATTCAAGTACATTTCAATAAATTATTTAATTTGTCAGACAGATACACCCTCCACTTTGAAGATACATTTTTGTAATAGCGTATGTTATGGGCTGAATTGTATCTCCTCTAAAAAGAAGTCATATGTTTAAGTCTTACTTCCCAGGGGCTACAAATGTGACCATATTTGGAAGACAGGGTTTTTACAGAGGTAATTAATTTAAAAATTAGGTCATTAGGGCTGTAGACAGTCCAGTAAGACTAGTATCCTTACAAGAAGAGGAAATTTGGACATAGGTACAGAGGGGAGATGATATGAAGATGCAGGGAGAAGATGGCCATTTATGTCAAAGAGAGATATCTGAACAGGTCCTTTGCTCAGAGCACTCAGAAGGAACCAACTCTACTGACACCCTATCTTGGGACTTCAAGCACAAGAACTGTGAGAAAATAAATTTCTGTTGTTTAAGCTACCCCGTCTCTGGTATTTTGTTATAGCAGCCCTACCAAACTAATACAGCAGGTGTTTTATCATTTAACATACTTCACAAAATAAAGCTCTAGTGAAACTGCAGGGACCCATATATGGAAAGAAGTGGGCAATGTACATGCCATCAACACAGAATTTTGTCTTCTGAGCAAAGTCTCAGAATGAGTCACTATATCCTGAGTAAAATTCACATTAAACAATTCTAGCCTCCACTGAAGCAGGGCTTTTGGGTAGGATGTTATATGGTGGAAAGAAAAAAAGGACTTGGTCACACAACAGTTTGTTTCTTCTTCCCTTTTATTTATTCTTCATGTAGACTAAGTACTTGAGCTTTGATATGCAGAGCAACACGTTTTTAGGTAATGCATACTGCATAAGTTCTAAGTTTTCTTCAAGAGATAACAACATGAATATCAGTATATTAAAACTGTTAGGTAACTCTTAACAGTAAAGAGTAAAATAAATAATTTTAAAAGTACACATGATACACAAATGACCAAGTTCTGCCTTGACTATGACATAACTTTTTGGTCTTTTTCTGTAGTTTACATCTCCAAACTTTGCAGGAACTACTTGTATGTGAGATAAGACTATACCTTTATAAAATACATATCTTGACTTACCTATTCCATGTTTTTATAATCTTAAAAGTGTACAATATACTTTGAAAATATATATTCAAGTGCAATGACTTTTTTTTTAAAGATTTTAAGTAATCTTTACACCCAACATGGGGCTTGAACTCACAACCCCAAGATCAATAGTTGTATGCTCTACTGTCTGAGCCAGCTAGGCGTGCTTCAAGTGCAATGACTTTTAAGTGTCCCCACCATTAAGTCCATAGAGGAAATATAAGAAACTTAATTATCAATAATTTATTAATTTATGTATTTTTAAATCCATAATTAATAACACCAGGTACATTACTAAGCTAACAGAAAGACATTTTTCTACTTTCCAAATATTCAAGTAAGCACCACCATAAATAGATAAAATTTGTAGGTGGTTTTACTATCATGTAAAACAAAAGTACTTTCCAGTATGTTACAAGAATCATCATTCAGTCTGGTCATTTTCCTCTTCATTTTTCATGGCTTAGGCATCCCTGAATTAACTGAATTTAATTGATTAGAAGGTCTTTCTCAAAAGCATACTGTTATACTTGTAATCAACCTTTATAGCACCGTAAGTAATTTAATGAAAATAAATTTTTCTGACATTATTCTCAGTAACCATTATCTTTAAAGAATATAAAATTCCTTTATTTCAATATTTTATGATTGGTATTCACTGTGAATAATTTGGCAGGTTCATTTGAATTGTCCTACTATGTCCTTTTTTAAAATCTAGTTTCTGTTCCAAAAGGGGAAGTATGAAAGTTGATACTCACAAAAATAATTAATACTCTTAATGTTTTATTTTTTTTTTAAATGTAGGGTACACCTAGGTACTACCCTTTGCAGCTATTTCAATGCTTCATCATCAATACTGTACATAGTAAAAATAAGTAGGACAACTAAAATGTGGGTTTAGGCTTCTGGGTTAAAATGGAGAATTATATACACGAATTTAATTTCAATCCCTCCTGAAACTCTACTAGTATCAGGGAAATCCCTTAGGAGGAAAAATATTTTAGAAGGATAGGAAAATTAATGACCTTCTTAAAGTTAGAAAGGAAAGGGAGCAATGGTAAATGACTTAGAGAAAGCTAAATTCCAAGCTAAGATAGAAAAAAAGGTGAGAACCAACCTATTTTACCCCATAGAACTTTCAAAAAGCTTAAGAGTTGGCAGTTATCAGGTAACAATGGAACTGAGGGTAAAGGGAGTAAAGGGCTAATAAAGTAAGAAGGATGTCAGTGACAACTATTTAAGAAAAACAATCAGATCTCTCAATCCCCTCCATGACTCCATATACTAGGGAGATATGTTGTCTTGAACATTCATTCTCTGAAAAGTTTAAAACAGAGTCTCTCTGGACAAAGATAATATAAACTCAGTTTTGGGCTTCATCCTCTTGTCCAAACCAAAGTAGGAAAAGCAACTATCTAAAATATTTAAATATCTATACCTAAAGGCAAAGAACCTAGCCTTCTCCAACTTGGGATCCTTACCATATATGCAGGAGAGTGACTCTTCCCTGGGGAAAGTAACCAGTCTGAGAAATAACTGAAAATCCTACCAGTAAGTCTGACCCACAAATAGTCTTCCCAGACAACCATCCAATAAAGTTCAAAATAGATAAACCCCCTATCCATGCACTTGAAACTTCCAATCAGCATTTTGGTTTCCTCCTGAATCATGAGCAGCCAGCCAGTGATATGTGGTATCTTTGAAAGCCTTTAACTTAAAAGACAGAGTCTGTAAGTAAATAGATGATGAAAGGAAAAGCATAGTATGTAGGAAAGAGAGATTAGGAACAGAGACCAAAACATGAACAAAAACAAAATTTATAGTCTCAGAATAAGATATCCATGAAACAAAAACAAGATGCTATAAGAGAAAATGAGTTGGAATCTTAAGAGGAAAGTTGAGGAAATTTACTTTTTTTCAAAGACTTATTAGAGAGCAGGGTGGGGGGAGGGGGCAGAGGGAAAAGGAGATAATCCCTATCAGACTCCCTAATGAGTATGTAGCCCAACGCGGGGCTCGATCCTAAGACCTCGAGATCATGACCTAAGCCAAAATCATGAGCTAGGTGCTTTACTGACAGAACCACCCAGGCACCCCAAGAAATTTACTTTCTAGCACATTAGAAATTGAAAGTACAACAAAAACAGAGAAATAAAAAATAGAGGATAAATGGAGAACCAGGAGAAAAATGAAGGGCCAACATCCAGTTTAGGAGAGAACAGAAAAGTAGGAGGGAAAGCTATAAATCGAAGGGGGGGAAACAAAACCAAACAAAAAAATCTCCCAGGGTTGAGAAAGTAAGCTACCAGATTAAAAGGGACTGCTGTACACAATGGATGAAAATAAACTGATAAAAAGAAACCTCACAGAAAAACTTTAGAACCTTTGGGGAAAAAACAAGATTCTGTGAGCTTCCACAAAGAAAAAAAAGTGACACACTAAGGATCAGGAAACAGAATGTCCTCAAGCATCTCAACAGCTGGCGTGGAAGCTTTTAAATGAAATGGCGCATCTTCAAATTAGTGAAGAAAATTTATTTTTATGCTAGAATTAAATACCTAGACAAATTATTACCAAGAAGGACAAGGCACATGGTTGGCTCAGTCAACTCTTGATCTTGGGGTTATGAATTATTAGAGCCCCACGTTGGGTGTAGAGATTATTTATAAATAAATAAATAAATTCTTTCATTCTTTCTTTTCCTTCCTTCCTTCCGAGAAAGAGACAGTAAATGGAATAAGTTTAGAATTATGAAGTAGATAGTAGCCCATTTCCTCTGGCTACATTCTATATAGTATCCATACTAGTAATTGCCCTCCAGATGCCTCAGTGGTGGTAAAGAGGACTCCTCCACTCAAACTATTCACTTTATGAGTGAGTGATTATGATCTCCTTCAAAAGAGGCTGTGAAGTCACTTAATGACCTATGAACTATTAGGCTTTTATCTTCTTCTGGAAGCCTTCCTCATTGGTGGCAATATTATACTCCATAGAATTAAATCTGTTACTCAGTTTTGGAAAACTTAACAACTATTTAGGGATATATACTTGGGTTACCAAGCTATAAATAAAAGCAAGAGAATGGTAACACAAAAGTCATGACACTAGTTACCGGTTTTGAGGTGAGAAAGAAAGAAGAAATGCAACTGAGAAACACTGGTAATGTTCTACCTTTTAAACTGTGTAGCAAGTAAAGAGTAGGTCATTTCATGCTCAAAATTTATGTAAATAAAATATTACATAAACATGTTTATATGTTTTTATTTTATAGCACATTTCACAATTTTAAAAATAATGTTTACACTTACTGGGCTTGCAACATGATGATTCAGATAACTTAAAAAATTTCTGTTAAATTGATCTAGAAATGCTTAAGGCAGGCTTCTCCTAAGGATGCAAAGACTAGTCTATGAATGTAATTCACCATATTATATTAAAGGAGAAAACTATGTAATTATCTCATCAGATTCAAAAAAGGGATTTGATGAAGTTCAGTAATCATTTATGAAGAACAAAAAACAATTTAAGTAATATAAAAAACAAGGAATTACTTAAACTAATAAATTAGTATCTGTGTACAATCTCGGGCTAATATCACTTTTAATGGTAAAGCATTAGAGCAGAGATTTCCAACTACAACGCCTTCAATATTTAACAAGGTAGTATCCCTAATTCTGTGCCATTTAGCCTCTGAGATAGGTGAGTGAAGATTAAGGCAATGGGAACTCAAATTACAAGAAGTTGCCTTATGTATGCCATGACATGAACAAGGTTGAAAAAGCACTGTGACTCAGTATTTACATTATACTTTTAAAAGGTATTGCAAACCTTTTCCTCATAGAGGTTAGTGTTCTCGTGACCATCAAGAATGCACCTGGGTGGCTCAGTGGATTAAGCCACTGCCTTCGGCTCAGGTCATGATCTCAGGGTCCTGGGATCGAGTCCCACATCGGGCTCCCTGCTCCGCAGGGAGCCTGCTTCCTCCTCTCTCTCTGCCTGCCTCTCTGCCTGCTTGTGGTCTCTCTCTGACAAATAAATAAATAAAATGTAAAAAAAAAAAAAAGAATGATATAATGATGCCTACTACAAATAGCATAAAGATGCCTGCTATGATTGTTTGTATCCACAGACCCGCAGTTTTTAGTCAACACAGTAGACAAGAAAAATTCTGAAAAAGGCATAAGCATTAGAAAAGAAGAATAAAATGGTCATGAGGCAAAAAGTCCAACTAATTCATTAGTCAAACTATTAGAACAGTTGAAAGAGTTCAGAAAGTCTCCCAGACAAAATATCACTATGCAATAATTAATCATATTCCTGTATATCAAGGTCTATTATAAAGTATACGATAAAAAGATTTTACTCGAGGGACGCCTGGGTGGCTCAGGTGGTTAAGCGGCTGCCTTTGGCTCAGGTCATGATCCCAGCATCCTGGGATCGAGTCCCATATCGGGCTCCTTGCTTGGCAGGGAGCCTGCTTCTCCCTCTGCCTCTGCCTACCTCTCTGCTGACTTGTGATCTTTCTCTCTCTCTCTCTCTGACAAATAAATAAATAAAATCTTCAAAAAAAAAAAAAAAAAGATTTTACTCGGGGCGCCTGGGTGGCTCAGTGGGTTAAAAGCCTCTGCCTTCGGCTCAGGTCATGATCCCAGGGTCCTGGGATCGAGTCTCACATCGGGCTCTCTGCTCAACAGGGAGCCTGCTTCCTCCTCTCTCTCTGCCTGCCTCTCTGCCTACTTGTGATCTCTGTCTGTCAAATAAATAAAAACAAAATCTTAAAAAAAATCATAAAACTACCACTTTTACATGGTTATTTCATAGACCCCCCCCTTTTTTAAAGTTTTATTTATTTACATAATCTCTATACTTGGGGCTTGAACTCATGACCCCAAGATCAAGAGTCACATGCTCTTCCAACTGAGCTAGCCAGGTGCCCCTAAAGCTAATTTTAATATAAGAATTTACACAGCAGACCTTCTGAGACATGATAAGATTTATTATTATGCATTGATTTTTTTTTTTAAAATATTTTATTTATTTGACAGAGAGAAATCACAACTAGGCAGAGAGGCAGGCAGAGAGAGAGGAGAAAGCAGGCTCCCTGCGGAGCAGAGAGCCCGATGCGGGGCTCAATCCCAGAACCCTGGGATCGTGACCTGAGCCAAAGGCAGAGGCTTTAACCTACTGAACCACCCAGGCGCCTCGCATTGATTTATTTTTTAAAAGATTTTATTTATTTATTTGACAGAGAGACAGTGAGAGAGAGAATGAACGAGGAGAAGGTCGGAGGGAGAAGCAGACGCCCATGGAGGCGGAAGCCTGATGCAGGACTTGATCCCGAGACTCCAGGATCATGACCTGAGCTGAAGGCAGTTGCTTAACCAACTAAGCCACCCAAGCACCCTATTATTATGCATTTATATCCAAATAACACTTTGGAGGCATAAAAAATTTCCAAGTTCTTCCCTTCAAATTTTTTAAAATACTAATGCATTTTCTGCTTGAATTCAGAGTTGCTGTCTGAAAAAAAGTGATGTAAATCTAATTTTTTATTTCCTTGTGAATTCTCTTTCCCATCTCTGGAGAATTTTAGATTTTTCTTTCCCTTTGGAAGTTTTACATTTAACTTTAATGTGTTGTGGGTTTTTCCTTATCTCTCTCTGAACTCTTTGTGGGCAATTTTTATCTGGAAATACTCATCTCTCTCCCCACCCAACTCTAGAAACTCTATACCCTTTATTCCTTCAAATATTTTCTAAACACTTATTAATTTTTCCCCTCTATTCCTATCATCTAAATGTTAATACTTCCTATTATCTAAATGTTAATACTTTCATTTTTGTCCTTAGTATCTCTCAATTTTTCCTTTATATTTCCAATTTCCATGTACTTTCCTTTTTCTTTTTCCTGTGAGACAATCTCACTCTAATCTTGTAATTATCTATTTTGATCTTCAGAGGATTTATTGATATTTATCATTTTTTTGTATTCATGTCAGCTATTTTTTTTTTAAAGATTTTATGTATTTATTTGACAGAGAGAGATCATAAGTAGGCAGAGAGGCAGGCAGAGAGAGTGAGAGGGAAGCAGGCTCCCTGCCGAGCAGAGAGCCCGATGTGGGACTCAGTCCCAGGACCCTGAGATCATGACCTGAGCCGAAGGCAGCGGCTTAAACCACTGAGCCACCCAGGCGCCCTATTTTGTTTTTTATATATAGTATCTTTTTCTTCTTTAAATTTCGTGGGTTTTTTAAAAAGATTTTATTTATTTGTCAGAAAGAGAGGAGAGAGCACAAGCAGAGGGAGCAGTAGGCTTCCTGCTCGGAGCCCAACGCAGGACTTGCTCCCAGGACCCTGGGATCATGAACTGAACTGAAGGCAGACGGTTAACCAACTGAGCCACCCAGGTATCTCTATATTTTGTTTTGTGTCATTAATCTTCCCCCCCCCCCCATTTTTAGCATATTAGGATAATTTTATATTCTTCATCTATTTACATTACTTTTCTCTTCTTTGGAATGTCTTATTATTTTGGCCTGTGTGCTCATTTTCTTCTAAGAAAACTCACTCAAGCAACACATATGGAAGAATGTCAGACAAAAGTCCCTGTCAGGCCCAGTGAGAACAGGATGTTGAGGTGGAAAACACCTTTGGTAAAGACTTTCAGGCTACAGAAAACTAGTCAATCTCTCCTTTTTCCAAAAAACAATTCCTTGGGCAAGCAGCTTTACTCTTTGTTCACTGGAAAAACATCATGAAAGGGAGATTCTCTTTAGATTATAAGTACAAAGAATCTGATGAGTGTGATTTGGGAAGGCAGCAAAAACATCATGAAAGGGAGATTCTCTTTAGATTGTAAGTACAAAGAATCTGATGAGTGTGATTTGGGAAGGCAGCAATCCATATTTCTCGCTCCCTAAGAGGCAAAGAGCGGTATTCTGATTTCATTTCCCGAGGATACCTGGAGAAGAATTCTGAGACACTGCAGGTACAGAAGGATTACCCAATTTTGGTTAAAGGGGAGAAGCAAGAGCAGAACTCCAATAGTTCATTTCCTCTTTTTCTTCCCAAAGCCAAAGCAAGATGCCTCCATCCCCCAAAAAAGCGCCCATTCCACATACCAGTTAAAAACAGTCCCTCTTTTACCCCATCTTAGAGTTTTTTCACTGTATCTTCTGAACCTTTAGTTCTCCTTATAACTCCGCTGAAGCTGATCTTGGGTGAGGAAGTCAACAGTCACACTACTTGAACATCTTTATAAGAATGTGAACCAGTACATTCTTTTTAATGACGAAATATTTTCTGATTGCTAGTATATTAGATATTTTCCCCTTAAGTTTTCATAACTGCTCCTTGCAATTTCTTGATTATCATTTTTTTTCTATGTTTCTTCTCTCTCATATTGGGAGGGTCTTCTCAAATATGGAGCAATCCTTCACTATTAATTTATATAAAAGAGGAATAAAAAAATATACTGGAAAATGAGTGGGTGTCAGCCTCACCAAAAAATGATTAGGTAAACTGCTGACTGTTTAAGTGAAGGACTCTTAAGTGTCAGAGTATTTCTTCTCTGAAATACTAGAATTCCTACAAGAAGGAGCCTCCCTCCAATCTCTTACTTAGGAAATATAAGTGAAACATGGTGGTATTCTGGGAGAAAGACAGAAAAAAATAGCATAGGGAGCAAACTCCCACACTTAGTATGAAGATTTTAAAGTTGCTAGATTCTAAAGTACAAACCATAAGAATTTAAAGTCAGGATACATTAGTGTTTCCTAATCTTTTACATTTATTGAAACTGGCAAAAATTTCTAGGTTTGTCACAGCACAGTTGAGAACAGAATATATGATATGTTTATGTACCCAGTCATAAAAATGGTATGCAATTCCTAGTAGAGAAAAAGGTTCTGAAAAACATATTCAATATGTATGAAAATTCACATGTATACAAAAATTAGACAATACTAAGGGAAAGAATAGGATAGAAATGGCTACTTGGCCAAGATCCAAGTAGGGCTGGGATGAGAGAGTAACAAGAGAGGAAAATCAGAAAATTGTACTCAATAGTCATGAAGGACAGGTGCCAGAGTCAAAACACAGGGAAGCTTGCTGGCTACAACAAACTAAGCCTAGAGATTACACTGGTGTGTCCTGAAGCACAAGCTGGAAAACAATGTTTTTCAATCAGAACACAGAAATCACACTGATAAGAGTACAACAAGGAAGGTTAGGAACAAAAAACTAAAAATAACCTCTCATATACCTGTGGTGTAACCTCTTACATACTGTGGCATACATAAAATGAGATGGTAGATGTAGAGACTTTTTTTTTTCCTTCTTGAAAATTATTATAAACAAGAATATAAACAAATCAAAAGGAATGAATAGGGGTGCCCAGGTGACTCAGTTGACTGAACATCTGTCTTCGGTGCAGGTCAGGATCCCAAGTCCCACAATCAAGCCCCCTTCGGGCTCCCTGCTCAACAGGTAGTGTGCTTCTCCCTCTGACTATCCCCCTTTTGGTACTGTCTCTCAAATAGATGAAATATTTTTTTTTAAAGGAATGAATAAATGCTTTCATCATCTAGATAATAATGGCTACATTTTATTAGGCTTACTACATAAGATGGACCATGTTACGCATTCTCTCAGTTTTCAAATAAACTATCTTATTTATATGTCCTCAAGTAACTATCTAGTATATTCTTAGAAATATTTTTTTTAAATTACCCATTTAAAAAAATTTTTTTTGAAGATTTTATTTATTTGAGATGGAGGGAGAGAGAAAGAACAAATAGGGTGAGGGGTAGAGAGAGAAGCAGACTCCCTGCTGAGCAGGGAGCCCATCCAGGGCTGGTTCCCAGGACCCTGGGATCACAACCTGAACCAAAGGCAGATGTCAACTGATTGAGCTGCCTAGGCACCCCAGTATTTTTTTTTTTTTAAGATTTTTTTATTTGAGAGAGAGGGAAAGAGAAAGAGTATGAGCAGGGGCAGGAGCAGAGGAAGAAACCCCCCACCCTGAAACAAAGAGCCTAATGCAGGACTTGATCTCAGGACCGTGGGATCAGGGCATGAGCAAAAGGCAGACACTTAACTGACTGAGCCACCCAGGCACCCCTACCTAGTACATTTTTAAAACGTTACCACTTTTAGGGGCGCCTGGGTGGCTCAGTGGGTTAAAGCCTCTGCCTTCGGCTCAGGTCATGATCCCGGAGTCCTGGGATCGAGCCCCACGTCGGGCTCTCTGCTCTGCAGGGAGCCTGCTTCCTCCTCTCTCTCTGACTGCCTCTCTGCCTAGTTGTGATTTCTCTCTGTCAAATAAATAAAAAGTATTTAAAAAACAAACAAACAAACAAAAAAAAAACACTACCACTTTTAGCGCAGGATCAGAAAACTTGCCTCATTTGACAAAACCAAGTAAATGGCTGAGCCATTCACATCCTAGCTGAGTCAAGAGCCCAAATGTGACTATTGAGCATAATAAAACTCTGGGGTAGGACAGGTAATAGTACAAAATAGGGCCCTTAGCACTAGGAATTTCTTAAGGTGATGACAACCCAATTTATACACATCGAACACCACAAAAATTCACATTAATGTTAAAAATTAATGTTAAAATTTAACATTTTAATTAATGTTAGATATGTTGATATTATTAATGTGTCATAGATAACACAATCTATAAACAGAGAAGTTCAGAGGAATGGGAGATTGAGAACTAAATTCACTCATTCAATGAATGTTTCAAGAGAACCTGGTATGTGCCAGTCACTGGCAAAGTTAAAAGAGATATAGCAATGTATTAACAAAATCCTTACCTATGGAGCTTGCAATCCTACTGTGTATGGGTGTATGTATGGAGAGGAAATGGCAATAAACAAGTAAAAAGACAGACCTGTCAGACAGTGAAAAATGCTTTACAGAAAAATACAGGATTTAGGGAGAATAAAGATTTTCAGGGTGGTATTTTATACTGAGTAATCACTGCATGTAAATTTAATCAGAGAAAGTTTAAAAAAGACAGAAGTTGAATTAGGCCTTGAGAAAGACTTCAAGTTAGACTGCATATTGTCAAAATCATCAAATCCTTATATTACATCGATGTTTTTATTTTAATTACCCAGTACTCATCAGGACAAGTGCACTTCTTAATCCCCATCTGGTATTTCATCCATCCTCTACCTATCTCCCCTCCGGTAACCATCAGTTTGTTCACTCTTTCGTTAAAAGTCTGTTTCTTGGTTTATCTCTTTTTTTTCCCCTTTGCTAGTTTGTTTTGTTTCTTAAATTCCACAAGAGTGAAATTTGTCTTTCTCTGACTTATGTCACTCAGCATTACACTCTCCACCTCCACCTATGTCGCTGCAAATGGCAAACTTTAATTCTTTTTTATACCCGAGTAATATTCCATTATATATACATACGTACATACATATATATATACACACACACATAGATATTATACACACACACATTTATACCACTTCTTTATCCATTCATGAATCAATGGACACATGGGCTGCTTCTGTATCTTAGTTATTATAAATAATGCTGCTATAAACGTAGGGGTATATATATCCCTTTGAACTCTTGTTTTTCTATTTTTGGGGTAAATACAAAGTAGTGAAAATTGCTGGATCGTAGGGTAGTTCTATTTTGAACTTTTCGAGGAATCAACGTACTCTTTTCCACAGTGGCTGTTCTAGTTGGCATTCCCATCAATAGTGTAAGAGGCTTCCCCTTTCGCTACATCCATGCCAATACCTATTGTTTCTTGTACTGTTGATTTTAGCCATTCTGGTAAGTGTGAGGTTATCTCTCAGTGGAGTTTTGATTTCCATTTCTCTGATGATAGGTGATGATGAGCATCTTTTCATGTATCTGTTGACCATCTGGATGTCTTCTTAGAGAAATATCGGTTCATGTCTTCTACCCATTTTTTAATCGGATTGTTTGTTTTTGGGGGGTGTTGAGTTGTATAAGTTCTTTACTGCATATGTCATTGGCAATATCTTTTCACAATCCATAGGCTGCTTTTTAGTTTTATGGATTGTTACCTTTGCCATGCTGAAGTTTTATATTGTGATGTAGTCCCAGTTGTTTATTTTTTTTTGTTTCCCTTGCCTAAGGAGGCGTGTCTAGAAAACATTGCTATGGCCTATGTCAAAGAAGTTTCCTGTGCTCTCATCTAGGATCTTTATGGTTTCATGTGTCACATCTGATAGGTCCTTTTTTAAAAAAATTATTATTTTTTGTTAGCAATCTCTACACCCAACATGGGGTAGAACCCTGAGATCAAGAGTTGCATGCTCTATTGACTGAACCAGCCAGGTGCCCCTCATGTTTAGATTTTTAATACATTTTGAATTCACTGTTGGGTATGGTGTAAGGAGGTGGTCCAGTTCCATTCTTTTGCATTTGCTGTCCAATTTTCTCAACATGATTTGTTGAAGAGACCATCTTTTTCGCATTGGATATTCTTTCCTGCTTTGATGAAGACTAATTGATTACATAATTATGGGTTTATTTCTGGGTTTTCTACTTTGTTCATACCTGTATGGATCTATTTTTGTGCCAGTGCCATACTGTTTTTATTACTACAGTTTTATAATATAATTTGAAGTCCAGAAATGTGGTGTGTCCAGCTTTGCTTTTCTTTTCTTAAGACCACTTTTGCTATTTGGAGTCTTTTGTGGTACAGTACAAATTTAGGTTGCAAACCAAACACTTATTTTTACCATGCAATGCCAGTTGGCTATCTTCCTGAGCCATCACAGGTGTCCATTATACTCGCAAAGTGACCAAAATGCACAGTCTCATTCTCAGTGTTACATACTCAGAAATGTGTTCTTGTACACACACTGACACAACATCTTCCTCTCTGGGACAGACATTAATCAAGCTCATTGACAGTGAGACAAAAAACAATGGAAATTTATTATTTAAAAAGATTAACATTAGCTCTCAGTGTGGAATGCATGGATTTCATACTGATGAGCAATACTGTAATCTTTTCCTTAGAAAAGCTACTTAAGAAATCAAATTATAATAAAAATTTTACTTGATAAACATGAATGAACTAAAATAAACATGAATGAATAATCAGCCACAATAGTAAAACAGGGTAATCCCTACTGCAAACAATACCTGAAGAGCAATGTCAACTTTGGCTCTTTATACTTCCCCTTTCTTTATCTATTTTTAACCTAAAATGAATCTTTTTCTCCCTTCCAATGCCTAAATAGGAGCAAATACAACTGACTAGATAATACATCTGCTTACTATATTCTGATTACATTTTAGTCCTATCTTCCAAATACCTAAAGTATCTTTTTGATAGTTAACTTACACAACTAGTAAGTTATCATTGACATAAAACTATTTCATTTTTCCAGAGACAGCTAAGTATAATCCTTGTTAGAATGAAGTTTATTAGTTTAAATCTCACAAAATTATCATATTTCCAAGTTTTTACAGGCCATATATCACAGCTGTCCCCATCACTCCAGTATGTCTTAATGCATGTGTTCTATGTAGATTAGCACACTGTAAGTGTGCTCATCCCATGTAGCTTGTACATATTAACAGCTAAGTTTGTTAGAGAGTTAAAAAAAAATATTTTAAATAATAACAGCAATACATAAGAAGGCAAAGACGTGAGTATTTTATGTTCCGGTGAAACTAAAGCAACATATTCCATGTAGTAAATGATCCATATGAGAGAACAATGGGTAAAAAGAATAGGTGATAACTAAGAAAAGAAGTTTGTAATTGACAGGGAAGGGAGGTAGAAATCTGAAGGTTTCAGAAAAGTATAACAACACCACGAAAGTCATGTTTAAAGAAAATTAAACATGACAGAGATTGATTAGTTAGTAATCACTGTATTAATTTATGCAGTGATTCCACAAAAATACCACGGAGCCTCTAACCTGAAAAAGGACAAACTTTACAAAAATACAGTAATATCTGGAGCCAAGACACATCTCTACGAAAACATGCATCATCTTCCTTCCACTATGTTTCATGAATTTATGTAAGTCTACACAACTATGCTTTCATCAACTATAACAATTTCTAAAAGGATGGAACAAACAGAAAGCTACTTCATTGTCATAAGATAGATATACATTTATGGATGTGTGTGTGTGCGTATACACACATACATGCCTTCCCCCAAGTACCTAATGCCTTTTCGTGATATAACCAATAGGCATTATAACTAATTTTTTAAAAAGATTTTATTTATTTACTTGACAGACAGAGATCACAAGTAGGCAGAGAGGCAGGCAGAGAGAGGGGGAAGCAGGCTCCCTGCTGAGCAGAGAGGCTGATGCAGGGCTCAATCCCAGGACCCGGGATCATGACCTGAACTGAAGGCAGAAGCTTTAACCCACTGAGCCACCCAGGCACCCTTAACTAATTTTGTATTAGTTATATACCTCCAGATTTCAATTAAGGAAGAAGCTCACCAAAAGAAAAGCTCAAAAACTTACTTGGTCTAAATCACAAAGTTAAGGAGAGATCCAGTAGAGATTCCAAGTTCAGATTTTCATTCTGTTGTCAATGCTTTCTTTTTTTAAAAAGATCTTTAAAATTTATTTTGGTGAGAGAGTGAGAGCACACGCGCACAAGTTGGGGTTGGGGGGCGTGTAGAGGGAGAAGCAGACTTCCCACTGAGCAGTGAGCCCCATGCAGGCCCGATCCCAGGACCATAAGATCATGACCTGAGCCAAAGGCAGACGCTTACCCAACTGAGCCAGCCAGTCGCCCCTGGATTTTTTTTTTTAAAGCATTCTGAACTTTTTAAGAAAGTAATGAAAATGCTGAGATATGTACCAGATAGATTTCAGGAGCTTAATAAAAATGTAGGTTGATAACTCTTGATTTTTGTGCATATTTGAAAATTTTCATAATAAAAAATAAGACAAAACATTTACAGGAAAAGAAAAGTTTTCTGCTCCAAGTTTATTACAAATACGTACACAGACATTTTCATAAATGACTTCAATAATACTGTATTTTTGGACATGTATAAAACCAAGTGTTGGCCTTAGAAATTTAGAAAATTTCTAAATTTTTATTGGTGAGGGCTTTATGTCATTCATGGCTGTTTCATATCAGATATAATTTTTTATTTACAAAATTGAAAGTCAACACACATATATATAAATGCATAAATATGGGAATACTTTTCACCAAAAATTAAATGTTTCCCCTTCTAGACTATCTCTTGAGGACACTGATACATATCTTCACATGTTTTCCATTCCAAGTATGTAACATGTGCTTAACATGTAACACAATCTAATAAGTGTCTAATAAATGGTCATATCAAAATATCTAATCCAGTTTTGATGTATTTTAACTTTGCTAAAAAGAAGGTCATTTTAATTAATTTGAGGTACTAGTTTTGGTTACATTTAAGTTTAAATAGACAATATATAGAAGCACATTATATTGTAATTACATTTCACGAGGTTTAGGATTCTTAATATTTTCTATCTATAGTGATTAAACAAACTACCTACCTTAAAAGTTAGGACATAATTTTTTAAAATAATGAGTTACATAACACAGTTTTGACAGCTAGGATACAGTATCTGTACTCCCTTTCCTGCATATCAGAAGGGCAAAATACTGCTATTAGAAATTTCTCCCGGGGCGCCTGGGTGACTCAGTGGGTTAAAGCCTCTGCCTTCAGCTCAGGTCATGATCCCAGGGTCCTGGGATCGAGCCCCGCATCGGGCTCTCTGCTCAGCAGGGAGCCTGCTTCTTCCCCTCTCTCTGCCTACTTGTGATCTCTGTCTCTGTCAAATAAATTAAAAAAATCTTTTTTTTTTTAAAGATTTATTCATTTGACAGAGAGAGAGATCACAAGTAGGCAGATAGGCAGGCAGAGAGAAAGAGGAGAAAGCAGGCTCCCTGCCAAGCAGAGAGCCCGATGCCGGACTCCATCCCAGAACCCTGGGATCATGACCTGAGCTGAAGGCAGAGGCTTAACCCACTGAGCCACCCAGGCGCCCGCAAATAAATAAAATCTTAAAAAAAAAAAAAAAGAAAGAAAGAAAAAAATTTCTCCCAAGTATAAATCCCATTGAATAAAAAATGCTACTACCATCCTGTAGTGAGCTCGTTTCTCTGCAAAATTTTCCCACTTAGAATCCACTGGCAATTAGGAGGCAGAAAGCTAAGAATGTTAAGAACACAAGTATCGGGGAGCCTGGGTGGCTCAGTGCGTTAAGCCACTGCCTTCGCTCGGGTCATGATCTCAGGGTCCTGGGATCGAGTCCCGCATCGGGCTCTCTGCTGAGCAGGGAGCCTGCTTCTCTCTCTCTCTCTCTCTGCCTGATTGTGATCTCTCTCTGTTGCATAATTAAATAAATAAATAAATAAATAAAAAAAATAAAAAAAAAAAAAAAGAACACAAGTATCGGGGTATTTGGGTGACTCAGTCAGTTAAGCATCTGCCTTCGGCTCAGGTCATGATCCCAGGGTCCTAGGATCGGGCCCGCATTAGGCTCCCTGCACTGCAGAGAGTCTGCTTCTCCCTCGCCCTCTGCCTGGCACTCTGGTTGCTTATATGCTCTCTCTCTCTCTGTTAAATAAACAAATAAATAAATAAAATCTTTAAAAAACAACAAAAACATGTTTTTTGTTTTTGTTTTTTTTTTTTGAGTAATCTCTACCCCCAATGTGGGGCTTGAACTTACAACCCCGAGATCATAGGTTGCATGCTCTCACTGAGCCAGCCAGGCATCTCTTGGCAAAATTAATTTATAAAGATAGATTTTTCTAAAGCCAAATAACAAAATGAAGTCAAAAGGTACTTCTCAAGACAACTAAAAAAATAAAATGTATTAAAATCAGAGACTATTTTATATACTGATAAAAACCAAAGGAAGCAACCTAAATGATTCATAGCACTCTTAAATAACCTTCAGAGGCTGTACTGATACAAGACTACTGTCAGAGAATTCATTAGATGCTGACCCACAAAGAGGTAACAGATACATTCCATTATCCTGTAGCCTATACCACCTTTTCAGTACCATTAAATTTGATTTATTGGCATCAAATGTTTTAATAAAGGAGAAATACAACATGGTCTTTGCTAGTCCTTCTGAATATAAATTTGTGTTCAAATAAGTTTCTTTAAAAAAGATGAGACTTTACTCTTTTTAAATTTAGGGGGAAAAAATCTAATTTGGCTTTCACTTTAAAAAATTAAAATGAATCAATTTTTTTGCATTAAAATATTAATTAACACAGGTTATTATGATCTATAATTACATATGCTAAGGGTATAATCCAAGATCTTTTTTTAAAATCATGGTTTCTTTTGTTTATAAATCTGTTCCCTGAGCTAAGGAGTTCTAGTCCTTTACAAAGAGGAACTGACCCAGAAAAATGGGAGACACTACCTCACAGAGGATAAGGTCAGCACAGCAGTCTGACAAAGTGCCTCTAAATGTTGCTGTCAGACTGCTGTTATAAGTGGCTTCAACCTTAATAATAAAATTTATAAGACAACCAACTGGATGCATGTCCAAAAATAATGATTATCTAGTAATGGGAGCAATGAAATGCAAGAAAGAAAGGCCTTTGCAATACTATATAAAGCTAAATATCCCATTTACTATTCAGTTAAAAGGAAACAATTCCAAATACAATTTCTTTTAAAACATGGCATTTTCATTGTGATGTGCAATCTGTAACAGTGTAATTGTCTTAAAAAATCCTTATTGGATTGGGGCACGTGGATGGCTGAGTGGGTTAAGCCTCTGCCTTCGGGCTCAGGTCATGATCTCAGGGTCCTGGGATCAAGCCCCACATTGGGCTCTCTGCTCAGCAGGGAGCCTGCTTCCCCTTCTCTCTCCACCTGCCTCTCTGCCTACTTGTGATCTCTGTCAAATACATAAAAATAAAATCTTAAAAAAAATTTTTTTAATCCTTATTGGATAGAAATATTTATACTATCTTACCGTCTTCATTAACCATATGAGTGGTATAAAATCTAAGCATATAGGTTCATGTTAACTATGTACTTATCAAGTTAGTAGGTTACTATGTAATGCCTTTCAACTTCATTTTTTTTTTTTAAGATTTTATATATTTATTTGTCAGAGAGAGAGAGAGAGACAGAGAGAGCAAAAGCAGGGGGATCGGCAGGTAGAGGAAGAAGCAGGGTCTCAGCTGAGCAGGGAGCCTGATGTGGAACTCAATCCCAGGACCTGATCTGAAGGCAGACACTTAACCGGCTGAGCCACACAGGTGTCCCCAACTTCATTTTCAAGATCGGGTAAGATATGGTACTGCACATATACCTCTAAAATTTTTTAATCTCAGTAAATGTTTACTTTGCTTTTATTTTAAACCTCACCTAGGAATTTACAAGTTCTGAATCAGTGTCCATCCCAGAAAAGAAACACAGAGGAAAGAATAACTTTATGTTTTGCTTGGAGAAGGAAGTGGAAGACATGTGAGGAAGAAATCTGAAAGAAAGTAAACTTTGGAAGAATGTGCCTCTGAAACTGGGAAATGAGTCCTGAGAAGGCTGGAACAACCTCCAAGGTTTTGATAAGTTTTCCTTATATTCCTTCATATTCCTATGAAATAAGGAGATAAAGAGACAATGATTAGGAGCACCTGGGTGGTTCAGATGGTTAATTACGGTCTTGATATTCCTAGTCCTGGGATCAATTCCCACATCAGGCTCCTGGCTCAGTGGGGAGTCTACTTCACCCTCTCTCTCTGCTTGTTCTCTCTCTCTCAAATAAATAAATAAAATCTTAAAAAAATAAAAAATAGTTAAGGACTAAATCCTGTGTAATTTGCTAAAAATACAAGGTAAAGCAATGTTCTTTTCAAAACTACATACCCGGATTTCAACCCTAATCATACATTAGTTAATTTTCCATTGACTTCTATATCTTTATTCCTTGAGCTACCTCCTGGGATATTTAATAAAATCCAGGGCACAAATAAAGAAAAAAGAATGAAAAGCTCAATCTCAGTAATAATGGATAGAATACAAAAGACAAATATCACAAATATTCTCAGCACAATGTGTTTCAATGTTGTCATCAAGGTGCTACCATGACTCCTTGGTTTTACACAAACCCTGTGTAGGAAACCTTGAGAACCCTACACAAGAAGAACTCCACAACAGAAGAATGCAAATAAAGAGGATCTTAGAAGAACTAATTCCCAATTAGTGTCCACAGCATTAGACCCTAACCCTTCAGTTTTCAAATCCTACAAAGATGTTTTGTAATGTCATAGAAAATCCACTTTTTTCCCCCTTTTTTAGTAAACTCTATAGCCAATGTGGAGCTTGAATTTACAACCTGAGATCAAGAGTCATATACTCTATCTACTGTGCCATCCAGGTGTTCCCACGATTGTTTTTTTATAGTAATCCCCTTACAGTGGCAATCTTGTCTGTTGAGGTATCCTTACTTGGATTTCCTCGTTCTTTCTAAATATGTGAGGAATAGTAAGAGATGGCCCAGGGCCATCTACCCTGATCTCCCAGACAGAAGTATACTTAGTGACATTCTGGCAGGTCTTATTACTATAAGGAAACATTTCACATTTAAAAAGTATTTGATAACCTAAGAAAACCCTGCACATTCATTATTTTACTTAATCATAACAACTTCCAATGAAACCAGGACAAGTAAAACTGGAAGAGGTTAAAAGATATATAAACTCATAAGATTTATAAAATCCAAGTTGTCTAACAAATAAACCAAGTGTTCTATCAAGGCAAAAAAATATTCAAACCTAAAGAAATTAACAGAAATACTATTTCTAAAAAGCTTATCTGGAACTCTTTAGAAAAGATCTAAATGCGATCTGAATTTTTTCTAAAGGTTATGCAGATAAAATTTAAGTATGTATCACCAAGACAGATCTAAATGTAATGACACAGTTTTAGAGATGCTTAAGGGTTGAGTACACATGCTACATGAACTGCACAAACTTTAAAAATTTGAACGAATAATCTTTCAACTTTTTAGCTTTTTATTAAGATTAATTCTCTATCTTTTGTACTGGGACAAGTTATTTTTTCACATAGTGAAGATGGGAGAATGGCAAACATTATTTCCTTTATCCCACTGGAGTTTCCTTGCTTATAGGGAAAAAAGGAACAAAAAGTAGTTTAAACATTCAATAACATTCTCTTTGAGCAGATACATAACTCTCCTTAATAATTGCTTCATAGATCTATCCAGCCCAGGAGGAAGAGGACAGCACTGAATACACCAAAAGGAAAGGAGTAAAATGGGACAATCACTGAAGCATAATATACTCAATATGTGCATTCTTTGACTACCCAGCTTATGAAACTCTGTCTTATGTTTAGGGAAATCCCTACCTTTTCAGGCAGTCTCTTACCTATAGAAATCAGAAAATGCAGATACATTTCCAGACTCCTTAGTATCTATGTGCATTTGTTCAGACAAATCTGCCCCAGAATTTGAATCTAAAGCCTGGGGCTGGGGCGGGGCGGGGGTGGGGGCTTGGTTGGGGGCATCTAGCTGATTCAGTTGATAGAGCATGCAACTCTTAATCTCAAGGCTGTAGGTTCAAGCCCCATGTTAGGTGTAGAGATTACTTGAAAAATAAAATGAAAGAGCAAGCCACGCTTCCCAACGCCCCGGCTCTGCTCTGCTAGCTCAGCGCGCCCGCACCCACCATGGCCACCATTCAGCAGCTGGTAGGAAAATGGCGCTTAGTGGAGAGCAAAGGCTTTGACGAATACATGAAGGAAGTAGGAGTGGGAATGGCTCTGCGAAAAGTCGGTGCAATAGCCAAACCAGATTGTATCACCTCTTCTGATGGCAAAAACCTCACCATAAAAACTGAGAGCACTTTGAAAACAACCCAGTTTTCATGTAACCTGAGAGAGAAGTTTGAAGAAAGTACAGCTGATGGCAGAAAAACTCAGACGGTCTGCAACTTCACAGACGGCGCATTGGTTCAACATCAGGAATGGGATGGGAAGGAAAGCACAATCACAAGAAAATTGGAAAATGTGAAATTAGTGGTGGAATGCGTCATGAACAATGTCACCTGTACTCAGGTCTATGAAAAAGTAGAGTAAAAATTCCATCATCATTTTGGATAGGAATTAGCTGTGAGGATGAACAAGCTCAGTTCAATGAGAAAATCTCCATACTGCTTTTTTTTTTTTTTCCCATTACTGTGTTCAGTTATCTTTATCACAAACATTTTACATGCAACTATTTCAAAGTGTTGATTTAATTAGGATCATCCCTTTGGTTAGTAAATAAATGTGTTTGTGCTATGCAAAAATAAAATAAAATAAAATAAAATGAAAGAATAAATAAATGAACGAAAGGAGGGGAGGACAAAAGGAGGGAGAGAGGGAGGGAAAGCCAGCAGCCAGCCAGCCTGTGGGAAGAAGCAAAGGACATGTAAACTCCATGCTGGCAAGAACGTTGGAAGTAGGAGTATATTTATGTGCCTTCCAGAGATAGTAATGTTCCAACATCAGAATGGTGATCATGTAATTTACTGTCCAAACTGGGACACCTCTGAGAGTGAAATGAATTATTAATTATTACCAAGAAAAACCAAGACATATGGCTACTATAACCATCAATGGTACTCACATAGTGCCTTTGTCCAACATGGAACCCCTTTTGTGATTTGATTTTGCATCTATATTGGCTCCTACATAGCCTCCAAGCATGGTCCTTGTATCTTGCTCAGATCCTGTGTTCTAAAGTTCTTTATTCAAGTCCTTTATCTGCTTAAAATTGTCTTAGTTGGTTTCACTATTTTAACAAAGAACATGGTAAGAAGATCTATAATGAAGAGGCACCTATTTAGTTACACTGGGGAGAATTAAATTTGGAGCCTAAAGTTCTGCTTGCTAATTAAAACCACTAAAGTAGGGGTGCCTGGGTGGCTTAGTTGGTTAAACGTCTGCCTTCAGCTCGGGTTATGATCCCAGGGGTCCTGGGATTGAGCTCCGTGTTGCTCTCTGCTCAGTGGAGAGCCTGCTTATCCCTCTCCCTACCTCTCTGCCTGCTTGTGCTCCCTCTCTCTCTCCCCATCAAATAAATAAAATCTTTAAAAGATAAAAATTTTTTTTAAAAAACCACTTAAGAAAATACATTATGATATTTATCTACCGTATTTCTAGTTCTCTCATTTCATAGAGATGAACTTTACTGTATTTTTCTACTTTAACATAGGAAAATACCATTGTCTCAATTTATCTAAAAAATAGTTTTAGTTACAAGATGCAATGATTAAATGGAAAGATTTGTCTTTTTTGCAACCAGCTGGAATGATGGGAAAGGACAGCTAATAAGTACCCATCCTCTGCTACCACCCTGATCCTTTTATTCTCAACTCCTTCCTCTTGGAAGTTGGGCCAAGAGTCTCACAGTAAGCTTTAAAGCCTGTCTGAACAGTACACCAAGCAGTGATGCTGTTAACTCCTCTGTGACTCATTTTACAGCTCTCCCTCAGGCTCTTTATATTCAAAGTATCATCACTTCTGTTATCCTGGTTTATTTAGAAGGGAAAGGAAAGGGTAACCTCTCTACACAGCTTGGTGGAAACTCATTTCAGTCCCTAACTGAAAAAAGAAAAACAGGGGAAAAAAAAGTCCTATAAATCTAGAATGTATATATCTAATTTGTACAGGAGCTTTAAAACTTAGTTCTTAAAATTAATAAACAAGAGAAACTACTAAGAGAACCATCCACCCTAATGTTCCTAAAAGAAAGGTGCCTCTGGCCATATTTAACTATTGTGACTTTGGCACTCTCTCTGCCTATTCCAAAATCCCTAGGAGTAATTATCCTACACCTATGATAACTTTCTTTCTCATATAAGAAAAATAATACAGAGGAGTGCACAGGAAATACAACAGGAAGATAGTTTCCCCATCTGTCTAAAGAGGCAGTTGAATTGAAACTTTTTCTGGTCTCTTTAGCACAAATCCGTATAACTCTACACTTAATCATTTTATATTAAAGTAAAGTTTGTAACTTAAAAGTGCTTATAATCTTTGAAATAATGATAAAACAAAGGTTACATATGAACATGGATAATGGCTTCTTTGAAAATAGTTCAAATAAATTCAACACAAAATATAAAGTTTTAATTTTATAAGAAGTTGTTTTTCTATTAATGTTCATAATCTTGGCAGTACCTACCATACTACATAATATCAATCTACTTTATATAATAGCAGACCTAAAAATCACATGAACAATGAGAGTTAGATCCTTGTTTTATCTCTAACTGTGCTACTCACATTAACATTATAAATTTGAACACATTATGTAATCGTAAACAGCGTGTAGAATAATACAAGGACTGTTGAAAATAAATATTGACACTGGATATTCATTTTTTTTTTAATGTATTTATTTACAGACAGAGATCACAAGTAGGCAGAGAGGCAGGCAGAGAGAGATGGGGGGAAGCAGGCTCCCCGCTGAGCAGAGAGCCCAATATGGGGCTCAATCCCAGGACCCCGAGATCATGACCTGACCGAAGGCAGAGTCTTTAACCCACTGAGCCACCCAGGCACCCCTTGACACTGGATATTCTTGTCTCATTCCCAAATGTCAGTCAAAAAGCATTCACTATTTCACTATTAAATATGTTAACAGCTGAAGGCTCAGTGTATATATCCTTTATCACAATAAAAGTCCCTTTATTCTTAGTTCCTCAATTAAAAAAAATCAGAAACAGATACTGAATTTTATGAAAACATTTTTCTTCTTCTATTACATAGTTTTTTTCTTTTAATTAATTATATATTATCTTTTCAAATGTTAAACTGGCTTTGAATTTCTGGAAAAAACCCATCTGATCCTGTTGCACTACATATTTTTTGATGTATCACTAGATTCTATTAGGTGAGGCACTTTTGATGGTTCTTGCATTTCATGTGCATGCTTTATATTAGTCTGCAATTTTTCTTTCCTGCAATATGCTATTCAGGTTTTGTTACCGATGTTATGCTGGCTCATAAAATGAGCTAGAAAAGATTTTTCTTGTTTTTCTGTTCTTTAAAAGTGTTTCTGCTATTTCTTCTTAAGTATTTAGAAGAAATATTAGAATATTTATTTAGGAAAATTCACCCATATAGTCAGGAAGATATGTGGACTACATTTCTTCCTAGATAAAAGATTACTAGAATTTTCAGGGCACCTGGGTGGCTCAGTGGGTTAAAGCCTCTGCCTTCGGCTCAGGTCATGATCCCAGGGTCCTGGAATGGAGCCCCACATCAGGCTCTCTGCTTGGGGAGGAGCAGAGAACATCCGCAGCAAAGATCAACTTTAATGATGACAAAGAAGCACGCAATACATTTATTCAACACTAAATGGCAGTCCAAGTGAATAAAAACAGGAAAAATAAATTAAAAAGTAATTTAAGAGATTAAAAAAATAGCTGTCATTATTTGCAAATAATAAATCCTCTGTTGAAAATCAAGAAAATTTTGTAAGGTTGTTGCACACAAAAGTAAAAATTTAATTTAATTAATTATATCTTTTAGAAAGTAGAACTACTTTTTTTAATTCCAGTATTGTTAACATACAGTGTTATATTAGTTTCTGGCATATAATATAGTAGTTCAATAATTCTATGCATTACTCAGTGCTCAAGATAAGTGTATTCTTAATCCCATTCACTTATTTTCATCCATCCCACCACCTAACACCGCTCTGGTAACCAACTGTTTTTTGTTTTTTTTTTTTTAAAGATTTATTTATTTATTTATTTGACAGAGAGAGAGAGAGATCACGAGTAAGCAGAGAGGCAGGCAGAGAGAAAGGAGGAAGCAGGCTCCCCGCTGAGCAGAGAGCCTGATGTGGGACTCGATCCCAGGACCCTGAGATCATGACCTGAGCCGAAGGCAGAGGCTTAACCCACTGAGCCACCCAGGCGCCCCCCAACTGTTCTTTATTAAAAGTCTGTTTCTTGATTTCTCTGTTTTGTTCCTTTGTTTCTTAAATTCCATATATGAGTGAAATTTATCTTTTATTTATCTTTCTCTGACTTTAGAGAGAAAGATTTATCTTTCTCTGACTTTAGAGAAAAGAAAAATAAATTTATCTTTATTTATCTTTCTCTGACTGACTTTATCTAACTGGCATTATACTCTCTAGATCCAGCTCTAGTTGCAAATATATAAAAAAATGAAATATACACACACACACACACACACACATTTTTAATTTTTATTTTTATTTATGTTTTTTTAAGTAGGCTCCCCACCCAGTGTGGAGCACAACATGAGGGCTTGAACTCAGGACCATGAGATCAAGACCTAGATGAGATGAAAAGTAGGATGCTTAACCGACTGAGCCACTCAGGCACTCCTATCAATTCTTTATCCATTCATTTCTCAATGTAACTCGGGCTATTTCCATAATTGGCTATTATAAAAAAATGCTGCAATAAACATGGGTGCATATATTTCTCCAATTAGTATTTTATTTTCCCTGAGTAAATACCCAGTAGTTGAATTACTGAATCATATGTTATGTCTATTTTTAATTTTTTGAGGGACCTCCATACTGTTTTCCATATGACTATTACAGTTTGTATTCCTACCAACAGAGCAAGATGGGTTTTTTTTTCTCCACATCCTCACCAACATTTGTTGTTTCTTGTGTTATTTATTGTAGCCATTCTGAATAGTGTGAGGTGATAACTCATTGATTTGCATTTCCCTGAGGATGAGTGATGCTAAGCATCTATCTTTTCATGTGCCATCTTGTATGTCTTCTTTGGAGAAATGTCTGTTTATGTCTTCCGTACATTTTGAAATTGAATTGATTTTTGGGTGTTGAGTTGTAGAAGTTCTTTATGTATTTTAGATACAAACCCTTACTGTATATGTCACTGGCAAATATTTTCTCCCACTCAGTAAGTTAGCTGTATCTTTTTGCTATGCAGAAGCTTTTTATTTTGATGCAGTCCTGATAGTTTACTTTTCCTTTTGTTTCCCTTGTCTCAGAAGACATATCTAGAAAAATGTTTTTAGGGACAATATCAGAGGAATTACTGCCTGTGCTCTCCTCTAGGATTTTTATGGTCTCATATTTAGATCCTTAATCCATTTTGAGTTTATTTTTGTATATGGTGTAAGAAAGTAGTCCAGTTTCATTCTTTTGCATGTAGCTGTCCTGTTTTCCCAACACCATTTGTTTGTTAAAGAGACTGTCTTTTCCCCATTGCATACACTTGCCTTCTTTGGTAAAGATTAATTGACCACATTACGTTTGGATTTATTTCTGGGCTTTCTATTCTATCCCATTGATCTCTCTGTTTTTGTGCAATTACCATACTGTTTTAATTACTACAGCTTTGTAATAAAATATGAAATCTGGACTTGTGGTACCTGCAGCTTTGTTTTCCTTTTAAGATTGCTTTGCTATTTGGGGTTCCTGTGGTTCCATATAAATTTTAGCATAGTCTGTCCTAGTTTCTGTGAAAAATGCTGTTGGTATTTTGATAGGCATTGCATTAAATCTGTAGGTTGCTTTGGGTCATATGGACATTTTAACAATATTTTCTCTTCTAATCCACGAATATGGAATGTCTTTCCCTGTTTGTGTGGTCTCCAATTTCTTGCGGATGTTTTATAGTTTTCAGAGTACAGGTCTTTTACCTCTTTGGTTAAATTTATTCCTAGGAGGGTGCCTGGGTGGCTCAGTCACTAAGAGTCTGCCTTCAGCTAAGGTTGTGATCCCAAGGTCCTGGGATCAAGCCCCACATCTGGCTTCCTGCTGAGCAGGAAGCTCCTGCTTCTCCCCCTACCCCTGCTTGTGTTCCCTCTCTTGCTGTGTCTCTGTCAAATAAATAAATAAAATCTTTTAAAAAATTATTCCTAGGTATTTTATTATTGGTGCAATTATAAATGGGATTGTTTTCTGCTGCTTCATTACTATTATATATAAATTCATAAAATCCTTTTCTTGTTCCTGACCTTAGGAGAAATGGTCTCATTTTTCCCCCAATGAGTATGATGTTAGCTGTATGTTTTTCATATATGGTCTTTATTATGTTGAGATATGTTCCTTCTAAACCTACTTTGTTGAGGGTTTTTATACTGAGTGGATGTTGTATTTTATCAAATGTTTTTATTACACCTATTGAGATGATCATATGATTTTATTCTTTCTTTTGGTGATGTGCTGTATCACACTGACTTGCAAATACTAAACCATCCTTGCATCCTGAGAATAAATCCTACTTGATCTTGGTGAATGATTTTTCTAATATACTGTTGGATTCAGTGTGATAATATTTTGTTAAGGATCTTTGCATCTGTGTTCATGAGAGATTTGGGCCTATAGCTCTCTTTTTTGTAGTGTTTTTATCTGGTTTTGGTATCAGGGTAATGTTGGCCTCATAAAATGAGTTTGGAAGCTTTCCTTCCTCCTCTAGCTTTTGGAATAGTTTTTAAAGTAAAACTTTAAAAAAAATACAAACTATTTAGAAAAAAATCTAGCAAAATATGTGTAAGCCTATTATGCATAAAATTACTGAAAGGTATTAAAGAACACTTAAGTCAATGCAGAAAAACCACAAACCTAAATAGGAATGTCAATAGCGTAAAGATGTTGCTATTTCCTAAACTAATGCAACTGCAGTAAAAACAAAAACAGTGATTACTGTGGAATTTGACCAGGTAATTTTGCGTTAAGATGTGGTATTTTTGAGTTCTAGAATGTTATCTTGGTTCAATCTTATCTTTAATTTCCTTGAAAATGCATTTATTTTACAGTTGGAGCTTTAATTATTACATTTTATGGACCCTCTCTTTATCTGCTTCTGCTGTATATTGTTTTACTTGGTTTTTCATCAGGTGTTGTCCTGTATCCTTTTAGGCAACATACAGATCTTCTAATTGATTTTGACTGTCAGATACTATTTGTAAGAATATGAAGAGATAATCTGAGGCTTTAGTAATACAATCTTTTGGGGGGTAGACTAAAATTTCCTGTTGACAGGCAGCTTAAAGCAAAAGAAACTAGTATATCTCAGATTATCTTAATCCAATTAGTGATAGAGCAGATCCAAAATGGGCTTCAATCCATGTAAAGCCTGATTTATTCAAGTATACTATTCAGGGCAATTTTCCTTAAATATGGGTGGTTTTTTTAACCAATGGACATATGGCAATATATGGAGATATTTCTGATTGTCACAGTAGGGGTGATGGGTTGGTACTGGCATCTATTGAGTACAGGCTAGGGATGCTTCTAAACATACTTCAATGCATAGGACAGTTCCTAACAACAAAGAATTATCTCATTCAAACTGTCAATATCATTATCAATAGTGGTGAAACTGAGAAACCTTGATTTAGAGCATAGCCCCTTGAGGTTTTAACATAAAACAAAAGAGGTTTAGCAAAGAGCTCTCCCCTCAGAGGTCCTGAACTCCAACTTTTGTCTCCCTAGTTCAGTAAGTATGACAAAACAATTGCTTTAGCTTCTCAACCTCTCAGTGGCCTTTTCAGGAATGTGTACACCACTGGGGAAAAGAAGGCCTTTGAAAGAAGGCCAGTGTACTGGCCTTTTTTTCCCCCAGAGTGTTGGCTCTTTAATTCTTCACAGCTTTGGTGACTATTTGATTTCTTAAAAAAACAAAACAAAAACAAAAACAAAACCCTTATTTTTATTTGGTTCACCTTTTAGGGTTGTTCTCAATAGCAGAGTTGATTCATATTACCTTCTTTTTTGGCAGGATTCTAAATGTGTATGTGAGAACAAAAGGACCAGAAGGAGCACAATATTCCCAAAGAATAAGTACATGGAGGGATGTCCCACAGATACCAAGTTGAATTATAAAGCCATAGTAGCAAAACAGCATGAGGAAAAAAAAGACCTGAAAGGAAAAAAATAAAAACCAAAAAACTGCAAAGGAAAAAAAACAAACCCAAACAAATAAAGCCACAGTAATGAAGTCTGTGTGTTACTAGACTAGTAATATGGGGGAGTAACAGAGAAAAAAAAGAGAGAAAACCTCCAAACAAAGCTAAACATACACGGAAACAAATGACAAAAGTAGGCATCGAGACAGGCAGGAAAAGAATGGACTCTATCTTGCTGAGATAATGATTCCCCAAAATGAAGTTTTAGTAGTACCTTATAGTATATGCAATCACTTCCATAATGATGAATAAAAGTGTAGAGCAGTAAACAAACAAACAAACAAAAAATTCACACGCAATCCAATTACAAAATGGGTAAAAAGACATGGACAGACATTTTACACAGATGGCAAATAAACACATCAAAAGATGTTCGACATCATTAGCCATTAGAGAAATACAAACTCAAACACAGTGAAATATTACTTTACACATACTGGAATAGCTAATATAAAAATATACTGATGACTTCAAATACTGCCAAGGATGCAAAAAAATAGATTACTCATGCATTACTGGTAAGAATGAAAAACGGCACACCAGTAACTCAGGAAAAGAATATGGCAATTTCTTACAATTTCTTATAAAATTTATAATTTCTTCTAAAACTAAACAATATTATCCTAACTGTACTCTCAGGCATTGATCCCCCCCCAAAAGATAAATTATGTTAACACGAAAACCTGCACATGAATGCTCACACAGCAGCTTTATTCCTAAGAGCAAAAAATTGGGAAAAAAATCCAGATATCCTTCAACAGGTGAATGATTAAACAAACTGAGGTACATCTATGTCATGGGAATACTACTCAGCCATAAGTAGGAACAAACTTTTGATGGCCATAACAATTTGAATAAAACTTAAGGGAATTATGCTAAATGAAAAAGGCAATCTTAAAAAGGTACAGTATGACTCCATTCATATAATATTCTTAAAATGACAAAATTATAAATATGGAAAATAGATTCATGACGGCATGGGTTGGTGAGAGAGGTGGTCATGGCTATAAAAAGGTGAATGTGAGACCTTTGCAATGAAACTTTTCTGTATCTTGATTGTGGGGGTGGTCACATGAATCTACATAAGTGATGAAATAATAATCAGCATACACATAGAAAACTAGTGAAATCTGAAAAAGTTGGCAACTGTATCAATTTCCTCGCTGTGATACTGAACTAAAGTTGTACAACATGTTACTATGGGAGAAACTAAATGCCTTACTGTGTTTCCCTGAGTGTTATTTTTTTTAAAGCAAACATTAACTATTCTTAACTCTCATTTATATAGAAGACAGTTAATATGGGAGGGAAAAGTCTGTAAAATAAAAATGAGGCAAGTAAAATAACAATGTAACAGAAAAAAGGAGATGTGGTAGGTTACTGAGTAGTATTAAATTCATGCTATTACTTCAAATCCAAAAATTTATCATTAATGGAACAGAATTAAGAATTCAAATATAAAACAACACATATGTGTCAACTGATTTTCAATAAAGATGCCAAAGAAATTCAATGGAAAAATGGAAAGTCTTTTCAGCTAATGGTGCTGGAACAACTGGACATTCATATGACAAGATCAGAAAAATTTCTACCCTTCCTTGTATCATATACAAAACTTACCTTCTAATGTAGTCTTAAATGTAAAATCAAAGGGGTGCCTGGGTGGCTCAGTGGATTAAGCCTCTGCCTTAGGCTCAGGTTATGGTTTCAGGATCCTGGGATTGAGCCCCGCATCGGGCTCTCTGCTCAGCACGGAACCTGCTTTCCCCTCTCTCTATGCCTGCCTCTATCCCTACTTGTGATCTCTGTCAAATAAATAAATAAAACCTTAAAAAAAAAAAAAGTAAAGTCAAAAACTAAACTTCTAAAAGAAAACCCATCTGACCTCGGGTCAGAGAGAAAATTTCTGATGACACCAAAACCCCAAACAATGAAAATGAAAAATAATAAAAATTTAGTAAATTACACCTCATCTAACTCAAAACATCTGTTCTTTGAAAGAATAAAAAAATGAAAATGATACAGTTAAAAAAATTCAAAATATGTATCTGATAAAGAATATATACCTAGAATACAAAAAGGTCTTTAACAACTCAGTAAGACAAGTGAACAACAACAACAAAAAAAAGTGAAAAATTAGTAATTCAAGACTAAAGTCATGAAAAACAGTGTAAGGCTGTCTTGTTCAAGCTCTTGTAACAGAAGTACCATAATCTTCGTAGCTCTGAAACAGAAATAAACCTGGAATATATGGCCAGTTAATTTATGACCAAAGAGCCAAAAATATACAGCAGGGAAAGGACAGTCTCTGCAATAAATGGTTTTGGGAAAACTGGACAGTTACATGCAAAAGAATGAAACTGGACCATGACTTTCCACCATTAACAAAAATTAACTCAAAATGGATTAAAGAATTGAACATAAGACCTAAAACTATAGCTCGCAGAAGAAAACAGGCAAAAAAACTCCTTGACATAAATCCTGGATGTGATTTTTGAGTCTGAGATTGAAAGTAAAAAAAACAAAAGTAAAACAAGTGGCACTACATCAAACCAAAACACTTCTGCACAGCAAAAGAAACCATTAACACTGGGGTGCCTGGGTGGCTCAGTCAGTTAAGTGTCTCCCTTCAGCTCAGGTCATGATCCTAGGGTCTTAGGATTGGGTACTGCATCTGGCTCCCTGATCATTGGGAGTTTGTTTCTCCCGCTGCCACTCCCCCTGCTTGTGCTCCCTCTGTCACTCTGCCAACTAAATAAATAAAATCTTAAAAAAAAAAGAAATAATCAATAAAATGAAAAGATAACTTACTAAGTGGGAGAAGACATTTGCAAATCATATATCTAATATGGGGCTAATATCGAAAATATATAAAGAGCCCATGCAATCCAACAGCAAAACAAAACAAAAAACCCCTCAACATATTAAAAAAACAAAAAAAAAAAACCCTTTCAATCAAGAAGATCTGAACATTTTTCCAAAAGAGGCATACAGATGGCCAGTAAGTATATAAAATGTTCTACACATCATTAATCATCTAGGAAATATAAACCAAAATCACGAGATACTACCTCATGCCTATGAGAATGCTTATTAACAAAAAGACTAGAAACAACAAGTGCTGGTGAGGACTGTACAGTCACTATGAAAAACAATATGGAGGTTCCTCAAGAAATGATCCAATTCCACTTTTGGGCATTTTTCTGATATAAACAAAAACAATAACTTGAGATGATATATGCATCCCATGTCCAGTGCAGCATTATTTACAAGATATGAAAACAACCTGTGTCCAGGGATGGATGAATGAACAAAGAAACTGTGGAATATACATGGAATATTATTCGGCCATGAAGAAGAAAAAAATCCTGCCATTTGCAACAACATGGATGGCTTTCAAGGGCATTATGTAAGAGAAATAAGAAAACAATGACATATTCTGTATGCTTTCTCTTATATGTGAGATATTAAAAAAAAAAAATTCGGGGCGCCTGGGTGGCTCAGTGGGTTAAAGCCTCTGCCTTCTGCTCGGGTCATGATCCCAGGATCCTGGGATCGGGCCCCACATCAGGCTCTCCGCTCAGCAGGGAGCCTGCTTCCTCCTCTCTCTCTGCCTGCTTCTCTGCCTACTTGTGATCTCCGTCTGTCAAATAAATTTAAAAAAAAAAAAAAAAATTCAATGAGACCACAGATACAAAGAAAAGACTGGTATTTGCCAGAGGCAGGAATGAAAGGTGGGAGAAATGGGTGAACTATTTTTGCTTCTGCTTTTAGTTTAAATAAATTGGACTAAATAAATAAGCCACAGAAATGTATTTCTCACTCCTCAGGAGGTCAGAGAGCCTAAAATCAAAACGTGGACAGATTCAGTGTCTGAAGGCCTACTTCTGTTCACAGATGGTGTCTTTTTTACCATGTCCTCACATGGTGGCGGAGAAAAGGAGCTTTCCAGATCTGTTTTTATAAAAAGCATTAATCCCAGTCAACAGGATGGAGCCTAACCTACAAGCCTAATCATCTCCCAAAGACCCCACCTCCTACCATCACTCTGGAGGTCAGGATTTCAAAATATGAATTCCGGGGGACACACACACACTCAGTTTGTAACACTTTCTGAAAAACTGTCGCAAACCAGAGGAGACTGGGGTAACTTGCAACTAAATGCAGTGCAGTATTCTGAATTGATCCTAATAGAAAGAGAATACCAGTGTAAAAAATGGTGAAATCTAAAGAAAGTCGAGGTAATGTATCAATACCATTTCTTAATTTTGACAAATATATCATGGTAATGTAAGATGTTAACAAGGGAGAAATTGGGTGAGGTGTATAACGTAAAATTTCTTATTCTAAGTTGCAACTTTCCTCCATCTCTAAATTGCTACGAAATAAAAAGTATATTTCAAAAATAGCAAAGATTTAATCAGACATTTTACAAAAAAAGAGATACATTAAAAGCAAATAAACACATGAAAATATGCTCATCCCCAACTATAGTTTTTGGCAATGTGTCAACTTGTTACAAAGTTAAACATACACTCATACAACCCAGCAATGCTACTCCTAGGTATCTATCCAAGAGAAATGAACATACATCCATGCACAGACTTGTGCTGGAATGTTCATAGCAACTTTACTTATAACATCCAAACTGTAAACGCCCCAACTATATCCATTATTTGGTAAATGGATAAACAAACTGTGGTGTACCCATACACTGGAATACTTTTTAGCAATATAAAAGAATGAACTATGGATACAGATATATTGTGTACATATATATACACCACACAAATTTCAAAAGCATATGCTAAATGGTAGCAGCCAGACACAAATTTCATTCATATATATATATATATATATATATATATATATATATATATATATATTTCTGTCCCTATTGTTTTGCCTTTTCCGAAATGTAATTCTATATACATTACATTTCGGAAAAGGCAAAACAATAGGGACAGAAATATTAGTGCCTGCTATGATCCAGGGATTAGGTAGACTGATTACAAGGGTCATGAGGGAAATTTTGGGGTGATGAAAACATTTTATGTCAAAATGTATCCAATTATACAATTAAATGGAGTGAATTTTACTGAATGCAAATTATACATCTAAAAGAATAAAACTAAAGGACACATTTTGAATGCCAAATCAAACAACAAAAAAATATTTACTGAATACCTAACCAAATGACAACCATCATGCTAGGTTCATGATAAAATAATGATAATGTCTATTTGCAGAAGATGACGAAATGTGGGGAAAAGAACAATTAAAGGCCTAACTGTTCTCTGGCATCTAGCCTGCCTTCCTAATAATTCGGACCTCATCTGTTCACTTTCCTTGACCATTTACATAAAAGACAGTAAGATTTTAAGTGAAAAAGGGCTGAGTAAATATAATGGAAAAGAAGAGAATACATGAAAATAGAGGTTAGAAGAGAACCTGGAGGATTTGGAATTAGTTTGGGACTGTTTTCAAAAGACAAAAGTTTTACAAAACAGTGTCCAGGTACAGAAAGCAAACCTGAAGTTAAAGAAGTAGAGTTTTGTTTTAGGGAAAAAGCTTACTGTACATAACACATGCAATCTAATTATGATATTTTCTTAAGAGGCTATAGGAAAAATAAAAGTAAAAATAATTTCCATACCCTGAGACAACTGCAATACAACAGAGGTGCCAAGAGTGGCATTGGGTACCTTACCTAACAGAACCTTGATAGGAGATAGCTCTGACCTGAGTTGAAGAATTCCATAAATCATTCAATTCTCTCTTGATCTTTTGAACTCAAAAGACTGTAATTATTCACTTTCATTTCAAAGTATTACGACTTCTTCCTTATTTGATATAGATATTTTAAGAACAGTTCATTTCTTCCAGCCAGTCACTTAAAAAATGGGAATGAGTTTGTGTAGTATAAACGACACAAAGGATTTTTTATTACAAACAACAAAAAGCAAGAGAATAAAAGCAGAATTATAAAATTAACAAAGGTATCTCAGAAACAAAAAAAAAAGAAAAAATTTGGGTCCCACAAAGGTTATACATACACCTAGGAAGTTGTTTAAAAAAACAACTATTCTCAGGGCACCAGGGTGGCTCAGTGGGTTAAAGCCTCTGCCTTCGGCTCGGGACCTGATCCAGGGTCCCGGGATCGAGCCCCGAGTCAGGCTCTCTGCTTGGCAGGGAGCCTGCTTCCCTTCCTCTCTCTCTCTGCCTGCCTCTCTGCCTACTTGTGATCTCAGTCTGCCAAATAAATAAATAAAATCTTTGGGGAAAAATGAAACAAAACAACTATTCTCTTCATCTTTCTCATTGCTGATTTTCTTTATACAGCGAAGGCTTCCATTCTATCTTTAGAGACAAACTAAAACTTAAGAACTTTTATATGTGTACCTACTCAAAAAGGGCCACTCACATTACTCCAAATTTACCTGTCACTGGGTTTAGCACTATATAGAGTAAGTGTCCATCCTTGGCCCAACAATGAAGTAAGGAGAAAGAAGGCAGGTTCTGCAGTACAGAAGTAAGCCAATGAGGTTCTCCAAAGTGAAAGTAGCAGGGAGCAATTCTCAAAGAAAACGTGTTGTGTTTAGAAAGGAAGATAATTCCCAGCACAGTTACAAAATAACAGGAAAGCATTTGGCATTCTGGGGGCTGGCATATATTCTATAAGCAGATTATGAAATGTAATTGTTTTTATATATTAAATAAAACATACTAAATTATTAAGGGAAAATTACTAGTATTTTTTTTGTTTGTATTACATGTAACACCAACTGAATAACTCAAGGAACACAACATTTTCTAATCTCCCCAAACACTTTTCTATGGCCTTATATTTAAGGTCACCACCATGTCTAAAATCAATCAATTTTTGCTTTGGTCCAATAATTAACCCGAACAAGGATGGTCTCATGCAGCAATGCCACTGTGTGGTGTGAGATCTTACGAAAACCTGTTGTAATTTTGTGCTTTCTTGAATAGGAAGGGAAGACTGAAAGCACTGAAAGAAAGTGTCAGATTTGGTGATAAACTAAAACCCCAGGCCTTTAAATTTGTACTGGATACCCTCAAAGATCCATTTGGCTTATCTATATTTGTAATGGAACTGAACATTTCTATCACATTTAAATTCACAAGGTTTCTGTTAACTTATTTCTATGTCAAAGTGTCTTTCAGGGGCGTCTTGGTGGCTCAGTCCGTTAAGCGTCTGCCTTTGGCTCAGGTCATAATCTCAGGGTCCTGGAATGCAGCCCAGGATTGGGCTCCCTGCTTAGCGGGGAGCCCGCTTCTCCCTCTGCCTCTGTTCCTTCCCCACTGCTTGTGATCACTGTATCTCTCAAATAAATAAATAAATAAATAAATAAATCTTTTTTAAAAAAGGTATCTTTTAAATCAGTGGTTCTCAAACTTAAATGCACATTAGAATCAACTGGGTAGCTTTTAACCTGATTCTAAAATCTCATTTGAGATCACCTAAATCAGAACTTTTCAGGTGGGCCGAACATCAATGTCCAAGGACTGTTTTTATAAATAAACTTTTACTGTAACATAATCCTTTTCATTTCTTTACATGTTGTCTACAGTTGCAACAGAGACCATGTAGCCAGCAAAACCTAAAATATTATCTAATCCTATACTGAAAAGGCTTGCCAACCCCTGTTCCAATATATATATATTAGATAGAAGATTATTCTTAGACATAAGATTAAGAAAAGTAAGGGTGATCAGGAAATAGAATCCCAACTAAACTTATTTATTAAGAAATAAGACTTGTAGTTTGATGTAATCCCAGTAGTTTATTTTTACTTTTGCTTCCCTTGCCTGAGGAGAGATATATCAAAAAATGTTACTATGGCTAATGTTAAAGAGTATTGCCTATATTTCCTTTCATGAGTTTTATGGTTCCAGATATTACATCTAGGTATTTAATACACTTTGAGTTTCTTTAGTGTATGGTGTAAAAAAAAAAAGTGGTTCAGTTTCTTTTTTTTGTTTTTCTTAAGATTTTATTTATTTATTTACCAGAGATCACAAGTAGGCAGAGAGGCAGGCAGAGAGAGAGGAAGGGAGGTAGGCAGAGAGAGAGGAAGGGAAGCAGGCTCCCCCCAAGAAGAGCCCGATTCGGGGCTCGATCCCAGGACCCTGTGATCATGACCTGAGCCGAACACAGAGGCTTTAACCCACTAAGCCACCCAGGTGCCTCAGGTGGTTCAGTTTCATTGTTTTCAAGTAGCTGCCCACTTTTTCCAACACCACTTACTGAAGAGACTATCTGCTATCTATTGTATATGCCTACTTCCTTTGTCATAAATTAATTGACCATATGAATGTGGTAATATGAATTGGTGCAGCCACTATGGAAAATAGTATGCAGGTTCCTCAAAAAGTTAAAAATAGAATACCATACAATCCATTAATTCCACTATTTCACCTACCCTCAAAAAAAAAAAAAAACACTAACACATCAAAAACAATATGCATCCCTATGTCTTAACAGCATTTACAATAACCAAGATATGAAAATTATCTAATTGACCGACCAATGATGAATGGATAAAGAAAATCTGGTACACACACACACACACACACACACACACACACACGAATATTACTTAGCCATAAAAAGAACTAAACCGGGCGCCTGGGTGGCTCAGTGGGTTAAGCCGCTGCCTTCGGCTCAGGTCATGATCTCGGAGTCCTGGGATCGAGTCCTGCATCAGGCTCTCTGCTCAGCAGGGAGCCTGCTTCCCCCTCTCTCTCTCTCTGCCTGCCTCTCTCTAAAAAAAAAAAAAAGAACTAAACCTTGCCATTCTTGACAACATGGGATGAACCTAGAGGATCTTATTGTAAGTGAAATAAGTCAGGAAGACAAATATCATAGTATTTTCCTTATGCGGGGAATTTAAAACACAAAACAAACAAACAAAAACAGGAACAAACTCATAAATCAAGAGAACAAACTGGTGGTTGCCAGAGGAAAAGGGGATGGAACAAAGGACAAAATAAGTGAAGGGGATTAAAAGGTACAAATTTCCAGTTATAAAATAATAAGTCATAGGGATGAAAAGTACAGTAGGGAATACAGTAAATAAAATTTTAATAACTCTGTATGGTGTTAGATGGTAACTAATAACTAATTTATACAATATATATTATATAATGTAATTATATTAGTTTCAGGTGCACAATATGGTGATCAGACAGTTATACACATTTATATTGTATAAATATATAAATAGAGTATTTCATGTCACTTATATGTCTAAAAAAAGTAATAAAGTAAGTTAAAAATTAAATTAGGGGTGGGGCGCCTGGGTGGCTCAGTGGTTTAAGCCACTGCCTTCGGCTCAGGTCATGATCTCAGGGTCCTGGGATCGAGTCCCACGTCCGGCTCTCTGCTCTGAAGGGAGCCTGCTACCCTCTCACTCTCTCTGCCTGCCTCTCTGCCTACTTGTGATCTCTCTCTGTCAAATAAATAAATAAAATCTTTAAAAAAAAAAAAAAAATTAAATTAGGGGAGACGGGGTGGCTTAGTCATTAAGTGTCTGCTTTCGGCTCAGGTCATGATCCCAGAGTCCTGGGACGGAGCCCCACATCGGGCGGGCTCCCTGCTCAGCTGGAAGTCTGCTTCTCTCTCTCCCACTCCTGCTGCTTGGGTTCCCTCTCTCACTATGCCCTTCTCTGTCAAATAAATAAAATCTTAAAAAAAACAAAAGAAAACAAAACAGATCTGTGGGGCACCTGGGTGGATTAAAAAAAAGACTTGTATATATTTAGGATGAGGAGGTATTAGAATTAAGAAAAAAACATTCAGGGGTACCTAGGTGGTTCAGTCGGTTAAGTGTTTGCCTTTGGCTCAGGTCAGGATCTCAAGGTCCTGGGATCAAGCCCCATGTCAGGCCCCCTGCTTAGTGGGGAGCCTGCTTCTCTCTCTCTCCCTCTGCCACTCCCTCTGCTCATGCTCTCTTTCTCTCAAATAAATAAAAATCTTAAAAATAGGGGCGCCTGGGTAGCTCAACTGGTTAAGCAACTGCCTTCGGCTGGGGGTCATGATCCTGGAGTCCCAAGATCAAGTCCCGCATCAGGCTCCCTGCTTGCTGGGGAGTCTGCTTCTCCCTGTGACCCCCCCACCATGCTCTCTCTTGTTCTCTCAGTCTCTCTCAAATAAATAAATAAAAATCTTTTAAAAAAAATCTTAAAAACAAAAACAAAAACATTCCAGGCTACTTTAATGATTGGAATAGATGCAGGAACAAAGAATACATATTTACAAATTATAAATTTCAACTTAAGCTACGTGAAGTTGGCTAGTGATTTCAATAGTTTTTCTAATATCATTAATAGAGCATAAACATATACAGATAATATATTAAGCATAACAATTTTATATCTATATATATATACACTTTATATCTCCGTTGTACTCCAATCAATATCTCAACTTGAATGGAAAAATCTAAAACTTTAAAATATTTTTCAAAAGATCTATTTATTTAGAGAAAGAGAGAGTGCGTGTGAGTGGGCGAGGGGCAGAGGGAGAGAAGGAGGAAGAGAATCTCAAGCAGACACCCCACTGAGCTTGGAGTCCAACAGGAAGCTCAATCCCGTGACCCTGAGATCACGACCTGAGCCGAAAGCAAGAGTCAGATGCTTAACTGACTGAGCCACCCACGTACCCCAAAAATAAAGTATTTCAAATTTAAAGTTCAGCTGCTACTGAGAACTTTAATTTTGAGGAAAAGAGGTAGGTCCAAAATTTTCAGGATTTAGGTGCTTTGCATGATAGGGCACACCAACTATATCATCACGCCAACAATAAAGCTGACTCCAGTGAGTGACATTTTCAAAAAAGTTTTATAATTCTACAAGTAGAAATAAAAGGAAGAAATGAAAATTACATTTTTATACAAGTATATAACTTTTTAAATCCAATCCCTGGTTTAAGTTTTTTTCATATATGAACATTCAATCAGAAACAAATAAGTTGTTTTGTTTTTTTTTTAAATCTTGTTCACAACTTAGGTTTCAAGGCTGTCAGCAGTGTTGATGTGAAACTGTATTAAGAAAATGTTAATGATTTATACAACTGTAAATGAAAAACAAAACTTACTGGTGGTTGGCCCAGGTTGCTAGCCTATCTCCAGTATAACATTAACCTTAGTGAGATCCCAAAAGGCCTTGTTCAACTATGGCAATACTTGAACAAATACTTAATTGTTAATACAAATACTTAAACATTATTGCCTATAATTAATACACAAATGAAAATCACTAAATTTAAATCAGGAAACTCCATTTTTTCAGCACAGCCGCTATTGGTGGAGTGGCTAAAAATGTACAACTAGAACAGAGAAAATACATTTCATAAATGGGTAATACCATATCACAAATCTCAGCTCCTTAAGGCATAAAGCAGCAGAAGCAAGTACTAGGAACAGTAAAACCCAAAAACACTCCATGCAAATTTTCTTCTGCTTATAAATTTAGTCAGGGATTGGAAAAAAAATTCTATACTTTAAGCTATAATAAAACCTGGACTCTTGCCACCTTCAACTTTGTCTTCTTGTTAAAAAGGGAAGAAAGAAATTTCAATAAGGAAAACTATATTTGTTAATCTAAGCCAAAGGCATTTATCCTGAAATTAGTATATTAAAAGCAAATATTTCAAGTTTTATTAAAAACAAAATTAAGATCTAAAACTTACTAAGTATTGGGGTTCATGGGTTGCTCAGTTGGTTAAGCATCTGCCTTAGGCTCAGGTCATGATCCCAGGAGTCCTGGCCTACTTCTCTCTCCCCCCTGCCCTCCCCGTCCAGTTCATGCTCACTCTCTGTCTCTCTTTCTCAAATAAATAAATAAAACTTTATAAAATAAAATAAAACTTACTAAGTATTATCCATTTTTTAAGCAAAGAAATCCCATTACTGCTTACCAATGATAACGATGTTAAGAAAACATTCAAGTATCATCAAGGTACCAAAAAGTCTTCACATTTGACCAAGAGACATATCCTAAGCAGATACCATTGAGTCACCCATGAAAATTTCTAAGTGTCATCTCCACACATCATGAAACTATGGAGATATACTAGCTGTGGAGACTGAGACTGGCCCAAAGCTTACAACATGACTAATAAGAAGCTTTGTGTAATCCATAGGTATGATTCACTTCTAGGAAATTTACTGGATTAAATATAAGGATCTTAGGTCAGAATGGTCATGGCTTTAATCCCAGGTCTGCCACTAAACTGCAAATCCACAGGCAAGGTGCTTACATCATAAATTTCAGTTACTGGGGTGCCTGGGTGGCTTAGTGGGTTAAAGCCTCTGCCTTCGGCTCAGGTCATGATCTCAGGGTCCTGGGATCAAGCCCCACATTGGGCTCTCTGCTCAGCAGGGAGCCTGCTTCCCCTCCTCTCTCTCTGCCTGCCTCTCTGCCTACTTGTGATCTCTGTCAAGTAAATAAATATCAGTTACCTCATCTGCAAAATGTACATGATAAGGATGTTGTAAAGATTCAATTAGATGATACAAAGGTAACTTACACAATGTCTGGTATGGAGCAAAAAGTTACCAATAATGTTTTTGTGTTGTCATATACTGTATGTTAATGATGTTCAAGATACTATGCTCTAATACTTGGGGAAATTACATGTAACCACCACCACAACCATGATTTGTAACTATTCTATCACCACAAGAATCCCCAGTGCTGGGGCACATGGGTGGCTCAGTGGGTTAAGCCTCTGCCTTCAGCTCAGGTCATGATCTCAGGGTCCAGGGATCGAACCCAGCATTGGGCTCCCTGCTCAGCAGGGGACCTGCTTCCCCCTCCCCATTGCCTGCCTCTCTGATTACTTGTGATCTCTCTCTCTGTGTCAAATAAATAAATAAAACCTTAAAAAAAAAAAAAAGGAATCCAGTGCCCTCACACCATTTACAAAAACCTTGAAATGGAACCTAAATTGATGCACACAAGGAAGGACACAGAACAGTACTCCTGGAAAAGAAAGATTCAGGCAGTTTATGGGGAAAGCTTTAAAAAAAGATCAAAGGTATGAACAGGCAAAAAAGATTTTTTGAGGAACAGCTGTATGAGAGTAGCTCTTGGTCCAGAAGAAAGATAGGTAAAGATTCTGTAGTTTTGTTCAGCATTCTGTCATAACTTCTCCAGTTACTTATTCAAAGAAGATAGTATATGTTCTTTGCTCTTGTGCATTTATTTTAAACAATGATATGGGTATAGCATTAAGAGGCAAGCAGACCCAGTTTTATCTGGACTACACAATGACCAAGTTTCAAGACCAGCCGATTGAAAGCCCAATAAAACCATAATTTAGCAGAAATAGCAGGCTACATGCATCACTATTTTCTAAAATAAAACTCATCTGGTACTCCAAAATTACTCATATGTTCTTCAAATACGCTATATTTAAATGAGGACTCCTTGTACTTCAATGAGAAGAGGAAAAACTAAGCTTAAAAACCATTTATCTCACATTTAAAATTATAACAGTATCAGATTTACATAATCTATATATTGTAGTACATAGCAGCGCTATATCATAGTAAAAGGATTGCAAAAGATTTTATCCAAATCATATGTACCACCACTACATACATATTCCTTACCGCTACTTCACAGATTACAAAACAGAAGACAACATTCATCTGCAAACACAACATATGTCAGAACACCAGAGATTTCCTGGCTTTACTCACTACAAAGTAGGAGACAGAGACATTTCAAATGATAAAAATAATTCTAAATCTGTAATTATTTCTTCAACCAAAAGAGGTAAGATCTCCTTTTTTTCACTCTGAAACTGAATTACTTTGATATTTTTACCTCTAACCCTTCCCTGAAGAAGAGAAAAGACCTTGCAAATCATTCTATTCCTAGAAATCCCTAGTTGAGCTCCAAAGTTAGCACAACTACCTTTGAATTTACCCAGTTTACAAATATTACAATGGTTTGATAGGTACCTTTCATGGTTCATATATCCACTTCAGCTTTATCACTTTATAATATCAAAATCACATTTCATTCACATGCATAATAATTCTCCAGCTTTAAAACAAGATTTTTTGAAAAAAATGTATATGTTTACCAAGAAGGGAAGAAGAAAAGTAGGACAGGAAACTCTAAAAGGACATGTTTATTAACAACTGGTTAATGACAGACACCAATGGGAAATACACAGAAGAAAATGAGAGAAAATTATCACTTTTAACCTTATATAACTCACAATTATTTAAACTTTCCAGTACACAGCTGCTTCTGACCTGTGTTACATAATTATATGTCTCAGGTTACTCATCAGCAAAACAGGGATAATAAAAGTATCTATCCGCAAATGAATGATGCAAAACATTGAAAAAAATAACTGGAACTTAGGAAGCCTTCAAAAATTAAATAATGTTTTATTACTATCACTATCTATTACATGCAATGAAATAATAAAAACACAGTATAAATTATGTTTTCTTTTTTTTTTTTTTTTAAGATTTTTTTTTATTTTGACAGAGAGAGATCACAAGTAGGCAGAGAGACAGGCAGAGAGAGGGGGAAGCAGGCTCCCTGCCAAGCAGAGAGCCTGATGTGGGGCTCAATCCCAAGACCCTGGGATCATGACCTGAGCTGAAGGCAGAGGCTTAACCCACTGAGCCACCCAGGCGCCCCTAAATTATGTTTTCAAAAGGTAAATATAAATACTTTAAAACCATATCAGAAGAGATATCTATCTAATTTATTTTTAGGTAAGCTTTATGCCCAATGTGGGGCTTGAACTCACAACCTGCATATTAAGAATCATGTGATCCACCAAATAAGCCAACCAGGTAGCCCAATCTATATTTATTTTTCATAGAATTCTTCACAACTGCAGTTAAATAACTGTCAGATAGCAAGGATCATACTTGTTAGATTCACAGTACTTGCATAATGCTTATTAGCACACAATAAATGGCTAAGAATATTTACTGAATGAATGTAATTATCATGCAACACATACATGATGCTGCTGCATTTTAAGTTATTTGTAACCATTTACCAATTAAAAGAAAAAGTATATATATAATAAAAGAGAATCTACTTCTGTAAATAAGTAGGCATTTTTAGACTGCTCAACAAGGCATTTTCCCCCCAAAAGCTGGAAAAAAAAAAAAAAACCTTCTAAAATTAGAACACATGGTAGACATGGCAACCACATTTCTGGACAGGAAGAAAATAAAATCAAACTCTCCCATCTTTATTTTACATGGCTAGCTGCTTTGGACTGCTTCAAATTATAAGAGCAACAAAATGAAATCTGTAGCAATTCCAAGCATAACAAAAAAGATGAATAGATATGGAAAATACCTGTAATGGAAAGATCAAATAATCAAGTAAATGATCCCAAAATAATTTTAGTATATAGAAAAATTTCATAAATTATATTCTGAGAATAATAACTCACTATGGCTCAAGAAAAGGACAAAAACAAAAAGACCTACCAAGTATAAACACCCTTACAGAGAAAAATTAACTATTCTGAAAAATAAATTGTAGTTAATTGCAACTAATGCTATTTTTGGTTAAAACATTGAAATGTGACAACCTAAAACATACACAAAAAAAGTAAGACAGATCATGGATCAGGGTTAGAAAAGAAGGAAAAAGGCGAAAAGAAAAAAAATTAACTGTGCAATTCAGTAATATATAATGTGCCCCCCCATTATTAAATCTAAATAAAAATAAGATTTTAAAATGGAAAACCCACATTTGTATAAAAAAATACAGTTTCTTTTAAATACTTTTAAATTGCTTTTGATGATTTCAAATGTTAAAAGTAAACTGTTTTCAACATTAACTGTGGCTGGTGCCTTAAAATCATAAATATTTTTTGCTTCTTTTTCCACAACTTTTCTGATTTTGATATTAAATGAGTTCTTTTAATGTCTTAAGAAACAACATTATCTTGGTACTTGTATACCTAGAACTGGGCACACTGAAGTTAGGAGTAACAAAGTAACAGAGAAAAGAAATGCCTCTGGGATTTGATACATAATTGCTTTGTTGGTTTCTTCCCAATTTTATTTATGGCATATCTTAAATTTATGACTCCGAAGCATATCCTACTCAATGTGATCCCAGTCAACAAATATGGAAAGCAAAACCCAAAATTATGGAGTAAAAAAAATTTAGATCTACATATCAAAGGTATTCAAACCTGGAAAAAAATTAAGGTATTTAGAATACTAGTTCATTTCTTTTCTCATATGATTTTAGAAATATTGATATATTAAAAATACTATTTTGAAAGAAGAGGTTTAACACTAAAAACATGAAATTCCTTTCAATTCATAACCATATTAAAGTGCCATTCATTCATTCATTCATTCATTCATAGTTACCCAATAACTCTATCAGTTCCTGTGCCTATACTGAATACATTTACGTATATAATTGTTGCCCTCATTCAGGTAAAAAGTTAACCATAAATCCCATTAGGTTAGTATATACTATTTATATACAATTTTTAAACTATGATCAGGCCTTAGATTACTGGTGATCCTCAGATGACTCAGTAACCTTAGTTTAGTCTGTTTCACATAGGTTTGCTGCAATTTTGGTAGGATTTCTGGTGGGCCTTATAGACTGAATGGGTAGAATTTTAACCATTCTGCTGGAGGATCCTTAACAGTATTTCTTACTCTTTTCTCTGGCGACCTTCACTTTCCCTGAGAAGACAATTCCCTAATCATTTCCCTAGGTGTTTTGGCTAGCAACCTTCAAAGTACAGAATAAAGGAAAAAGAGCTGAAGGAAAATAAAAAAGTTGCACCACTTAGTAAAAGGATTATCATGTAGTCCTCTTGTGCCACACCAGAAATACTGATGCAAGGGTCCTTGAAGCCAAAACCTCTACATCCTTGAAGCCAAAACCCAGCAGACCAAAACCCAGCATTCTCTGCTGATATTTATCTTTCAGTTTTCTTGAATCTCATTAAGTGGGTCACTGCTTCTCATCCATATTCTACAACTTTATTAATATCTTATTACTGTTGTCTCCTGTTCTCTCTCTTTTTTAACTTTTATTGTTATTTTGGTGCAGTTTTGGAGGAATGAAGATAAACATGTCTTCCACCAGGTACATTTATCCAAGTATCACTTAGATTATTTAAACAAAATAAATGACAAACTCCTAGTCTCTTTCCCACCACTTTACTCGGCTGCTATAGTAATCTACCTAAAATAGAAAAGTGACTGTTCAACCCACATGTTATAATTCAATGACTTTCCATTCTGTACAGGAGGAAATGTTCAAAATCTTTATTGTAACACAAGACTATTTATGGTCTGTTCTGTGTTTGCTCTTCCTTACTTCATTTTCTGCCACTCCATCACAATTACTACAAATTATGTTCCAGCTTGGCATAAATTCTTGGGATTTCCCAATCAGAACCTCTTTTCTCACAAAATGACTTCTATATGCTTTTCCAACCAGATGTCAATTCAGCACTTAAAATCACATCAAGGGTAACTCTCTGTATAGCTTTTTCTTCTCTCCCTTGCCAGGCTAGGGACAGCTTTCCTACTTCTCCCATTTTTATAAACTTTTATTATATCATTGATTGGTTCATTTCTACCTGCGTATCTCTCTCCTTACTCTCTGGACTTCTTGATCAAACTTTTCAGTTTCCTCCTGGTTATATCTGCAAGGCCTTAAATTATCTGATCAGGAATAAAGTGAAATTAGAATTATTGGGGCTCCTAGGTGGCTCAGTCAATTCAGTGTCCAACTCTTGATTTCGGTTTAGGTCATGATCTCAGGGTCATAAGACTGAGCCCCAAGCTGGGCTCTGTGCTCAGAGTGGAGTCTGCTTGAGATTTCTCTCTCTCTCTCTCTCTGCCCCTCCCCTCCGTCGCTTTTTCACATGCACTCTATTACAATAAATAAAACCTTCCCCAAAAAGTGAAATGAGTATTGTTTTCCTTCTAAGACATTCCTTAAAACTAAGCTGACTGAAAAATACAAATGCTATTTCCATTATTTTTCTTAGCAAGATGCAATAACTGGTAAGGCATATATGTTTCACTACAGAAGAAAAATCATTAACTTCGAGATAGGAGTTTGGGGTTCCATTTCCAGTTGTGTTAACTAAATTGACAATAAATGTAAACAAATCAGCTAACACAGTTACCCTAGATTTTCCTTTTTTTTTTTTTTTTTGGAAAAGGGAGAACATTAAACTGAATAATGATAGTAACACCATGACAAAAGGCTTTTATAAAGCATTTTATATATAATATATGCTTGTATAGTGAAGAATTAACCTAATCCAAAGGTAAGTCTGGCCTCAGCCCTGGGATACTGGGAGGGGATCTCTAGGCCTCTGGGATGTCCTGCCTAATTGGCATGTCTATTTGCCTAGAGGTTTTATCCAAGGGACAATCTAACCATCTGATTTACAGTGGGAGCTCTGGGCCACACAGTATCAGCTGAGACCTCCACAGAAGTGATAACTAAAGGTATGAGTCTGACCTCTTGGGAGGGGCTAAAGACTAAAGGTCAGTCATGTGAACAGTATGTGATCAAGCCCCAATAAAAACAATGAACACAAAAGGACTGATTGAACTTTCCTGGTTGGCATTAATCTGCACAGTGTCACACATGATGGCTGAAAAGAGGTAATACTGTTTATGACTCAATAGGAGATGACCAAGAGCTTCATGTTTGAACTCCTATTGGCCTTTGTACCCTAGGACTCTTCCCTTGACTGATGTAAATTTGTATCCTTTCTCTGTAACAAGCTGTAGGTATGAGTATAGCAGTTTTCAGACACTCTCTGAGTCTTTCTGGCAAATTATCAAACCTTAGGGATGCTGGGACCGCCTTAGGGTGGTTTTGGGAAGGCCCTGAACTTAAAATGGTGTCAGAAATGAGGACAGTCTTATGGAGACTATTCTCTCAAAATGTACAGATGGCCAAACACACTGCAGTTGGTATTAGCAAAATAGACGCTAACCTGCTGAACTGTGTGGTGTGGGAAGAAAAAGAATGAGAGGGTAGGAGATAACAAACCCTTTATTGCTATGTGGCCACAAGGCCAATCCATGATATGGAAGTATAACTGTACTGTGATCAGTTACTAGAGAGACAACTTACCAATGGAATTTAGAAATGGTAGATCTAAGTCCCAAGGGGTCAGCTCACTAGACACACAAAGAAATGCAAAATTTAAAAAAATTAGCTAACTATACAATCTCTTAATTACTGTTATCTCTAAGAGCTAAAGAGAAAAAGTAAGGGAAAGTGTTGGGGCAAAGCCTGATGCTGAGCCAAGCTTAGGTTTTATCCAGAACCAGCTAAAGCCGCTAGTCACAGATCTACTTCTATAGGGAAAAGTTATGCTGAAATAACAAATAATAAAGATTTTAAGACAATAGGGAAAGAGAAAGGCAAGAGCCAAGACACTCATACTGGCTGAGTGAGAGTCTTTCAATGGTTGTCAAGAAATGGGACGACTGAAGTGGACACTGATAGATGTCAAAACAAAGATCTTACTGCATGCAGCACTCTTAGAGTTTGGGAGAACTGACCGGAGGAACTTCTAGGGTCCCCAACATTAAAGAGCCCTAAATAAATCTGCTTTATTCACTCCAGTTTGAGATAAACTTAAAAATCAGGAAAGGGGAAGATGACTATGAGGAACTTCAAATTTTCTGAGCTAATGTTTTCATAATCTAAACAAGATTACAGATGAGAATGCCTGAGTCCCCTGGCCAAAACCCAGCTGGGGTCCAAAGATCAGAAGCACATTAAGTAGGTAAAACAGGGCAGAGAAAAAGATGTTTCTGGGATTCCTTGCTATGGGAGCCCCGTGCACTAAGGATATAAATCTACTGGTGAAATCCTAATGGAGGCTACAGTTAGATTAAGGGGATATAGAAATGTAAAGGTTAATATAATTAAGTAAAACATTTAAATGACAATTGGAGGGGTTTTTTGTTTTTTATTTTTTTAAAGATTTTCTTTATTCATTTGACAGAGATCACAAGTAGGCAGAAAGAGAGGAGGAAGCCAGCTCCCTGCTGAGCAGAGAGCCTGATACAGGCCTCAATCCCAGGACCCTGAGTTCATGACCTGAGCGGAAGGCAGAGGCTTTAACCCACTGAGCCACCCAGGCGCCCCAACAACTGGAGTGTTTGAACAGACTTTATGTAAAGTAAGCTGCATCTCCTTTACCTGAAAATATTACTTATATCTGACTGGGGAAGGTTTCTCCTTCTTAATACTTAATAGTATTAAGTAATACCATAAAACAAAAAGCTTATAAAGCCATTATAAGGGCAGCAGTGATTGGACAGTTTAAGTGGGAACCAACAAGAATGCTCTAAACCACACACACTAGTTAATTTCAAATAATATAGAAAAGAAACTAGACAAATTCTGTGGACAATAGCCCTGTGAACAGGACTCTCAAGTGCCAGTATCCTTTGTCTCCTATTTTTTAGGCTATATCTACTATAAAGGATACCATTTGGGAAGAATCTCTGGATATGGGTCCTATTGGGCTAATGGACCATGTGGTCTTTAACTTCTGGCAAACTGACCACTAAATAACTTGATGACCAAATGCTTACTAAGGTCTCTATTGATAATACAGAAAACATAGTAGTGGCCATGTCCAACAAGCCACAGTGTACTATGCACAAATTGCTATCACCCTTACTTTTGTTTTTTGTCCATCCTGAGACAAGGAAGAACTATGGGAGGCTTTATGGCACAATCTAAATTATATCTAGGTGCAATTACTCATCTAATCCTAGTATAAGGACCCAACATTTTAGAGTAAAAAAGATGCATCCTAACTGTACTCTATTAGTACACAATGATAATAAAATGCATGGTAGATTCAACAACACAGGCACACAAAACAGAAAAGGACGTTAGAGGATATTGCTACTGGTCTAGTCATTGTAGGACAAGATGAATTTGTTTTTATTTTATTTATTTGACAGAGAGAAATCACAACTAGGCAGAGAGGCAGGCAGAGAGAGAGGAGGAAGCAGGCTCCCTGAGGAGCAGAGAGCCCAATGCAGGGCTCGATCCCAGGACACTGGGATCATGACCTGAGCTGAAGGCAGAGGCTTTAACCCACTGAGCCAACCAGGCGCCCCGAATTTGCTTTTAATGAGTAGTGGCATTCAGAAGACGACGACCTACTAACTAGAATAAGCAGATTAGAGGGAGTTCTCCTCCAGGAGGAAAAAGGAAGGGATGAGAATCAGCCTATGAAGATAATGGGGCAGGCAGACTCCAAAAACATTTCCAACATTGAGAAAGACCTATACTTTGACCTAAAAGGGCCTCCCGACTGTTTTAATACAGACGGAGAGTATAGTAACCAGGGACAATGGCCCTCCATCTTAGATACTAAGGCTCAAGGGGCACACCTAATCCCTAAGGGGATTTTATGGACCTCCACACCTATGGAAGTTCTTCTGGGGCAGCTGTATATACATTGATGCACTGTGTATGACTGCTTTACCCCCACAACCAATTGAAATAAAACATACCCTTCCGTATAACCTAATAGAGGAAGGAACTAATCTGAATACATCGTGTGCCCTTCCTGTAGGACAGAGGTGGGTCCTACAATATACAACACACAGTGGGAACCAGTCTTAGTACAAGTTTGTGGACTGAGAATTGCTTTGTTCCAAACTTGACTTGGAACCCAGAGATAACAGAATAAGGGCCAACTGTAACTAATACAATTGTATATGGGTAAGAGTTAATTCTGTTGAGGAGACAGATTCCTCTGCAATTCTGACTAATCTGTTCTTTAATGAAACTGAAATGTATTATGAACATACAGCAATTGTAACCAACATGTAACAATGACATGGTTGGGAAGATTCACAACCAATATAAAAAAGTCTAAAAATAAAATACTGGTGATAATCAAATGTATCAGGAGATTAGGTTAAAGCCTTCTCAGAACACAATGCTGATAGAAAAAGAATGGCCTGAAGAAAAACTACATTTAGCTAGCCATCAGTTAATTTCTAAGCTAAGTTTATCAAGTGATAAGTTTACCATAAATTACAAATAGCAGTAAATCATGGGAGTAAATGAGTAACAAAATTAGTACAAGAATATGAAAATGTATGAAATGGCTTTATAAGTCAGATTAACTATTTATTTATATCTTTCCCTACTCCACACTAGCTCCTCCAAATGTTGGGCATATTGATAATGTTGCTATTGCTATGACTATAAATGCAATTTAAAGTACAGATATCCCGAAAAATATGCTGTAGGAGAGCACAGGCCAAGGGCTAGGGGGTGGCCTGTCTAATGAAGAAGCTTCTCTACCCAAGAGATCTGGCCTAGATGTCAGTTACTAAGAGGTGATCTCTAGGCCTTTGGAATATCCTGCTTGATAAGAGTCTTTGTTTGCCTGAGGACTTTGGCCATTGAACAGTTTAATAATGTGATTTATGATGGGCACTTTGGGCATTTCAGTATCATCAGTTACAACGTCCAGAGGAAGTGGTAACTATAGGCATTAGTCCAATGTCCAGGAGGAAATAGAGAGTAAAGCTCAGGTATGCAGACAGTATGTAAACATATCCAACAAAAACTGTGGACAGCAATGACTTAGATGAGCATCTCTGGTTGCTAAAACTCTGTGTAGTGTTGTACATTGTGGTTGGAAAGACAGAATGATGTCCATGACCTTATAGTCCATGTTGTGGACCCCTCCTATATTCTGCACCCTATGCATCTCTTCCATTGGCCTATTTTAATCTTTATCCTTTATCTGCAATAAATTGTAGGCACTAGAATTACAGTTGTCAGAGAGTTCTAGGAGTCCTTCTTGTGACTTAACAAACCTAAGAATGGTATAGTAGGTACAACTATTATGAAGACAGTGAGACATAGAAAAAAATAACTCAAGTTCATCCTGCTATTATCCACAAATGACACAGTAGGCATTTGAAGAAAGAAATCCAACATCAAGACTTATGTTAATATATTACACTACATTCCTAGATGACTGCTAAGGTTCTCTTTTTCAACAAATACATTGTCTAAGACTAGAAGATTTTTTTTTTCAATTTTTTTTTTTTTTTTTTTTTTTTTGACAGAGAGAGATCACAACTAGACAGAGAGGCAGGCAGGGAGAGAGAGAGGAAGCAGGCTCACCGCTGAGCAGAGAGCCCGATGCGGGACTCGATCCCAGGACCTTGAGATCATGACCTAGGTCGAAGGCAGCGGCTTAACCCACTGAGCCACCCAGGCGCCCCTAAGACTAGAAGATTTCTAAGGTCATATCAAGCCATGTAAATATATGAGCAAATAGTAATTAAGATGGACAAAAACAAACCTTAAATAAAGCGTCATTATATTTTATTTTGTTATCTGTCAAGTAAATTTTTTTTAAAAAAGGACATTAATTAAAAATGCTGTATTAACAAAACTTTAAAAATGCTATCAAAGTATATTAACAGAAGACAAAACAAATCTACTAAAAGAATTCATTTGAAGAAAATCATTTCCAAAATAAAAAATACATGATGGGGTGCCCAGCAGGGAGCCTGCTTCCATTCCTCTCTCTCTGCCTGCCTCTCTGCCTACTTGTGATGTGTCAAATAAATAAATAAAATCTTTTTTTTTAAATATTTTATTTATTTGACAGAGAGAAATCACAAGTAGGCAGAGAGGCAGGCAGAGAGAGAGGAGGAAGCAGGCTCCCTGCGGAGCAGAGAGCCGGATGCGGGGCTTGATTCCAGGACCCTGGGATCATGACCTGAGCCAAAGACAGAGGCTTAACCCACTGAGCCACCCAGGCGCCCCAGCTTTTATCACTTAAAAAGTGTGATACCTTACTACATATAATTTGATCTCATAAAGTGTTTTACTTTGCAGAGAAATAACAATCCTAAAGGTATAGTATCTTTTCTACTGCTTCATTATTTACCAAAGTACAAAGAACTGTAAAACTATTAATTCTAACTCTGGAAACTCGATTTTCAATATGTAAAAACTATTTGTTTCAAAGTTCATAGTTGGAATGTGGCACAGGTTCACATTTCAGTAAAATTTGGTTGAGGTTGTAATCTAAAAACCAAGTTTGGCGATGTAACAGCCAGATATAAAGGTATTTTGTCCCAAAGAACAGTGAAGTCTATTCTCATTTGAAAGGGTTTCTTTCAGAACAGAGAAAAACTAAAAAGTCCTTTCACTAGGCAAATAATCTAAAGGCAATATATTGATAAACATTTACATGTTTATGATCTAATCACAATTCCTGATCAAACCAGAATGACCTATCTAAAGAAGTTGAAAAAGTTGCACTGGGAAGAAAAAGTCTGAGTTTCCTAAAACTCACTACAGAAAATCAGATAAATTATTACAGATTAGAATACTTAGTTGGCAATAAAATTATGAGTTCTTTCCTTCTGCATCTTGAAAATAACCCACTTTGGGTAATTGTATATCTCCTCCTCTCTTCCACGACAATTTAAGATCTCACATTTGTATTTGATTAGAATAAGGGTGTCTATTATAAGCATTTTAATTATTTGTCTTTGACTATTACTATGTTTAAAATTGGTAACTTACGTTTTTAAAAAAATATTTTATTTATTTATTTGACAGACAGAGATCACAAGTAGGCAGAGAGGCAGACAGAGAGAGAGAGGAGGAAGCAGGCTCCCCACCGAGCAGAGAGCCCAATGAGGGGCTCGATCCCAGGACCCCGAGATGATGACCCGAGCTGAAGGCAGAGGCCTTAACCCACTGAGCCACTCAGGCGCCCCAATAACTTACATATTTTTAGCACAGCTGGCTGATTATGCTTTCCTGTCATTTGAATTTAGTATAAAGTAACACCCAGGAAACTTGCTGTATTTCTCAATAAAATTCTTTTTCAGTAGCTGGGGGAGAATAAATTCATGGTATCACATCATAAATAAGCATTTATTCACTGTCTAAGATGGATAAAGCACTGTGTTAGACTTCTAGGAATGATCCAAAGATGACTAAGACATGACTCCTGTTCTCAGGGAACTTACAATCTAGTAGGGAAAGACAGACATGCAAACAAATAGGTATAATACAAAGCAGAGGTGCTAGTTGTTAAAACAGAGATACAAACAAAGTTCTACAGGAAAACGGGATGGTGAAATTAATTCTGGTTAGGGTTATCTGGAAGGCTGAGCCAGCAGAAAAGTAGTAGAAAACTCTGGCCTTTAGAAAATGTAGCAGTGTTACAGCCCAGCTGGGTTAGGGTCAAAGCCCCACTCCCCACAGAAAGTTTTCCTAAAGGAGATGGAGCCAGGGCCCTAATCCAGTTAGGTAGGTTACTCGTTGATTTCAATTATGAATGCCAACACTTTCTTTCCCTGATGCTGATAAATGTGACTTAATGAGTATTTTACTTTACTTAAAAAATGAAATTTAACAATATATTAAGTAACTTACATAAAAATGTATAAGATACCTTGGCTTTCATCATCAGAATAGCCTCAGTTGGTACCCTGATCATATAGAACCAAACCAAAAAAAAAAAAAACCAAAACGACACGACTTCAGCATGTTATATAGCTGGTGCTCCAATGTATGTTTTGCTATTGATATATTGGGGGGGGGGGAAAGATGAAGAGACAACTCCAGAGAACTGGGTATTTTATTATCCCATATTTTGTTGAAGTTTTAATTTTTAAATTTTTAAAATAAACTTTAGAAAAGGTTAATGAGACTACAGGATTCTTTTGTTATATCATGATTTCAAGAACCAGCAGATACACTGCCAGTTTCGACTGATTTCTTAGAGTAAGCAGACAATATAACCAATGTGTAATATTTAACAGGTACCACACAAGGGGTCAAACAACTAGAAAGAGGATAATACAAACATATGTTTAAGTACAAAAGAACATGAAAGCAAGCATCATATACACAGAATTAGAAACATTAAATTTGTAGAGAATTAAAGACAAGAATATTAGTTTCTGCTGTTTAGTCTCCCCCCCACTGTGTTTAATTCTATTTATCTCATATGTAACCCTAAAATTTCTCAGATTTGTAGATACAGTATACTGCTTTATGAATTTAAAAACTCTGAATTTCATAACTACTGCTTGTAAGTATCATCAAATTAGCTTCATTTTAATGAACAGTAGGGAAATGATACAATCTCAGTTATGTGTACTAAACATAAATGAATGTTGGTAGAAGTCTTATGAAACTTAATGGTTATTTTCTAGAGTATATCAAGCATTTTCATTTCAATTATTTGTTCCCTTAATTTTTACAACCTCCTGAAACAAAGAAAGAAAAGAAGCAGGAAGAAAGAAAGGAAAACTCATCCTGACTGTCTGGATTAAGGAAGATATCTCAATATATAGATGTCCTTTAAATATAAACATACAATTCAAAAAGTCTTGCTATCATAAAATTAGCTGAACAAACCATCAGACAAATACAAAAAGCATCTTTAATAATACAAAGAGAGCTTATAACAAATATTAGAAAAACACAAAATCCTAATAATATGTAATTGAAAAAAGATAATCACAAAAATACAAGTTGCTAATATGAATATTCATCCCATTAAAGAAATGCAAATTAAAACAATAAAATAGTACTTTAAAATACCAAATTAGCAGATTTAAAAATTAAAACATTCATTTCTATATTCAAATTGTAAATGTTTGGCTTTTAAAACAAGACATTCTGAAAAAAAGTAATCAGTGTTTGTGGGGGTGGGAATAAGATGGAGGATAGGATTAGGTGAGATGAAAGCACTCACACACTGAATGGGGACAGTGGCAATAAGTATTTGTGGAGAATATCAGGAGATTTTTATGTATTTTTTTTCAAGTTCATAACTTCTGACCATTAATTCTACTACTATGAATCTAAATTTTTAAAATAATCAGAGATGCAGACAAAGACTTACATTTTTATCACAATAATATTTATCAGTTATTTATAATCACAAAAAAATTAGGAACAATACCAAATATTAGGGCAATGGATCATTATTGGATAAAATATTATGTAGCCACTGAAAACTTAATACTTGTGAGGAGGAACGAACACATTGAAATATCAAGTAAAACAAGCAGGATCTACAATTTTAATGCAGTCTTAGCTAAAATCATGATTAGAAAGCAGAGATTTTATATCCTGCTGTTTATTTATTAGTTTTAATATATGGGAAGGCACATAAAATCTTTAGGGTTTTCTATATATAAGATCATACCATCTGCAAACAGAAATAATTTTACTTCTTCCTTTCCAATTTAGATGCCTTTTTTTTCTTTCTCTTGTCTACCTGCTCTGGATAGAACTTCCAATGCTATGGTGACCAGAAAAGTACCCTCTTGGTCTTATTCTCAATCTTAGATAAAAAGCTTCCATTCTTTCACAATTGTATATGATATTAGCTAAGCAGAAGGATATAAAATCAACACATAAAAACCAGTTGTGTTTCTATATTCTAATTATGAAAAATCTGCAAATGAAATTATTAAATTCATTCCATTTACAATAGCATCAAAAAGAGTAAATTACTTAAAAATTGACCAAGAAGGTGACAGACTTGTACAATGAAAACTACACAATACTGCTAAAAAAATTTAAAGAAAACATAAATAAATGGACATCTTGTAGTTATGAACTAAAAGGCTTATTATTGTTAAGATGCCAATACTACCCAAGTAATCTGCAGATTCAATGCAAGCTCTAACAAAATCCCAAAGTTTCAGGCTGAAGTAGAAGTATCCATCTTGAAACTCATATGGAATTCCAAGGGACACTGAATGGCCAAAACAGTCCTGAAAAAGAACAAACTAGGAATACTCACATTTCCTCATTTCAAAACTTACTACAAAGCTACACAGGGTCCCTGGTGGCTCAGTAATAGTTGAGCGTCCCACTTATGATTTCAGCTCAGGCCATGATACTGAGGCCTGCATTGGGCTCTGCACTAAGTGAGGAGTTGGCTTGCAATTCTCTCTCCCCCTCTCCTTCTGCCCCTACCCCAGAGGGGCATTCTCATACACTCTCTCTCCATCTCTAAAATAAATAAGCAAATCTTTAAAAATTTCAGTACTTTGGTATTCTATGGTAATCAAAACAGTGTAGTACAGGCATAAACACAGACATAGACTGATGGAAAAGAGAACCGAGAAATAAACACTTGCGTATATGGTTAAATAATTTTTGCACTAGGTGCCAAGACCATTCAAAAGAAAAAGGGAAGTCTATTTAACAAATGGTAATAGGAATACTAAATATCAACAAGGAAATGAAAGAAATCGAACACTCACCTAATACCATAAGCAAAAATTAGCTCAAAATAGAACAAAGGCCTATATATAAAGCCTAAAATAAGAAAACTCCTAGAAGAAAACATACAATAAAAGCTTTATGATACTGGATTTGGCAATGATTTCTTGGAAATGACCCCAAAGGCATGGGTAACCAAAAAAGTAAGTGAACTGGACTTAATGAATATTAAAAATTTTGTGCATCAAAAGACACTATCAACAGAGTAAAATGGCAACCACAGAATATAAGAAAATGTTCAAAGAATCCATCTAATAAGGGATTAATATCCAAAATATATCGAGAACTCATAGAACTAAACAAATAAAAACAACCTGATTCAAAAATGGGCACAATGGGGGCGCCTGGGTGGCTCAGTGGTTTAAGCCACTGCCTTCGGCTCAGGTCATGATCTCAGGGTCCTGGGATCGAGTCCCAAGTCCGGCTCTCTGCTCTGAAGGGAGCCTGCTTCCCTCTCACTCTCTCTGCCTGCCTCTCTGCCTACTTGTGATCTCTCTCTGTCAAATAAATAAATAAAAAAATCTTAAAAAAAAAAAAAAATGGGCACAATGTTGGGGCACCTGGGTGGCTCAGTGGGTTAAAGCCTCTGCCTTCGGCTCATGTCATGATCTCAAGTTCCTGGGATCGAGCCCCATATCAGGCTCTCTGCTCAGCGGGGAATCTGCTTCCCCCTCTGGCTCTGCCTGCCTCTCTGCCTACTTGTGATCTCCCTCTGTCAAATAAATAAATAAAATCTTTAAAAAAAAAATGGGCACAATGTAAACAGACATTTCTCCAAGGAAGATAAACAAATAGCATATAAGCACAAGAAAAGATGCTCAATATCCCTAATCATTAGGAAAACATAAATCAAAACCACACCTCACACCCATAAGAATGGCTATTATCAAAACCTAAAACCAAGTATTGCCAAGAATGTAAAATAGTACAGCTGCTGTGGGAAAACAGTATGGCAGTTACTCCAAAGTTTTAAAAATACAATTACCACATGATCCAACAATTCCACTTCTTCAATTCTCAAAAGAATTGAAAACATGTTCTCAATGAGATATATGTACACCCATGTGCATAGCAGCATAATTCGCAAGAGCCAAGAGGTAGAAGCAACATACAGGTCCTCCAACAGACAAGTGAATAAATATAATGTGGTATATACATAATGAAATATTATTCAGCCTTATAATGGAAGGAAATTCTCATACAGGCTACAACATAAAAATAAACCTCATCGACATTATGCTAAGTGAAATAAGCTAGTCATGAAAAGACAGATACTGGATGATTCCACCTCTATTGCGATTGTTAGGGTAGTCAAAATCCTAGACACAGAAAATAAAATGGTAGTTGCTGGGAGTTGGGAAGAAGGAGGAATGGAAAGTTGTTGTTCGATGGTTATAGAGTTTCAGTTCTGCAAGATGGAGTAAGTTTTGTAGATGGATGATTGTATAACAATGTGAATATACTCAATGCCACTGAACTTTATACTTAAAAATAATTAAGGTGGAAAATTTTATGTTAGGCATATTTTACCATATTTTTAAAAATTCTTTAATTCTATGGTGGGAAAAAAGCAGAGAAATACTTTATAAGAAAATATGTCAAAATATGTCATGCTTGGTGATGAAAATAGAATGATTTATGATTTTCTATTTTATACCACTTAGCATTTTCCAACTTTTTAATGTGTACCTTTTTTGTGTAAGAAAAAAAAAGCTGAGGGGCGCCTGGGTGGCTCAGTGGGTTAAGTCTCTGCCTTTGGCTCAGGTCATGATCTCAGGGTCATGCCCCATGTCAGGCTCTCTCTCTGACTGCCTCTCTGCCTATGTGTGATCTCTCTCTCTGCCAAATAAATAAATTAAAACCTTAAAAAACAAAGAAAGAAAAAGAGCTGAATTTTAAAGAGATTACATAATTAAATATTTTGTGAGGTTAAAAAGGTTCTCAACAGAAATAAATTTCTAAAATAATGACAAAAATTATTATTAAACAATATTTTCTAATTAAAATTTTCTCCAAAATCAGTAATTTATGAACATATAGGAATTCACCTTGATTTTAGTAATTATCTCTAAGACAGAGCAAAGATTTCCTAAAGTTCTATTTATTCTTTAACTATGATACTGAGGTATACTTTCTGGTACTGTTGTTATTGCTTCCTCACTTTGAGGCTTTTCATACAAGATTCACATGAATGTCAAGTTTTAGCCAATTTTTTTTTAAAAGATTTTACTTGTGGGGCACCTGGGTGGCTCAGTGGGTTAAGCCTCTGCCTTCGGCTCAGGTCATGATCTCAGGGTCCTGGGATCGAGCCCCGCATCGGGCTCTCTGCTCAGCAGGGAGCCTGCTTCCCCGTCTCTCTGCCTACTTATGATCTCTCTCCCTATCTGTAGCAAATGAATAAAATCTTAAAAAAAAACAACAACAACAACAACAACAAAAACCAAACAAAAAAAAAGATTTTACTTGTTTATTTGACAGACAGAGATCACAAGTAAGCAGAGAGGTAGGCGGTGGGGCAGGGAGAAGCAGGCTCCCTGCTGAGCAGAGAACCTGATGCGGGGCTCGATCCCAGAATCCTGAGATCATGACCTGAGCCGAAGGCAGAGGCTTTAACCCACTGAGCCGCCCAGGCTCCCCAAGATAATTTTTGAGTTAAAGTTTATAAAATTAAAAAAATATGTTAGTCATGGCTTTAAAATCTCCATATTAACAATTCAATATATTCATCCAACAAATATTTCTTAAAATCTAGTGGGTTGAGCCTCTGTCTTCAGCCCATGTCATGATCTCAGAGTCCTGGGATCAAGCCCCACATTGGGCTCCCTGTTCAGCGGGGAGCCTGCCTCCCCCCCTCTCTCTGCCTGCCTCTCTGCCTACTTGTGATCTCTCTCTCTGTCAAATAAATAAATAAAATCTTTTAAAAAAAATCTATCATGGATAAAATTCTTATTTTGCTAAACCATTCAAAGTATCTTACCAAAACTATAGATCATAGATAGCATCTTCCATCTTTTAATATTATATATATTTTCTTTAAAAAATATTATTAGTTCATTTCATTCTTTTTCCCTCCCTGCATTTTCTTTTTAACCACTTATCTCCTCATATTTTTAAAGGTCTAACTCATTAAAAGAGAAAATGTACAAACAATACAATTATTAACAAGAAAAACTATTCTTGTAAATAGTTAATTTATGTTAAAAAATATCTGAAAGTACCTATTCTCATGGTATTTATACCAAATACCTGCAATAATGTTTTAATGGCTTTAAAAATATTTCTCAGATATCAATGTAAGAACATTATTTCATTCAAACATATACAGCCCAGTGGTTAAACAGATATGGCTTTCTTCCTAATAGAACTTTTTTTTTCTAATAGAACTATCTTATTTGGTTAGTATGTTTCTCTTTTTTTTTTTTAAGTGTGCCTTTTTTTTTTTTAAGTAATCTCCACACCTAATGTATGGGGCTTCAACTCACAACTCAAAGATGAAAAGTTGCACGTTCTTCTGATTGAGCCAGCCAGACTTCCTTAGTATTTTTCTTGAACAAAACTCTTCAAACTAGCTGAGAATTCTGTGAAATCTATATTTCTTAAATAGAACATTTTCTGATATGAAGTAATTTTATCTATTACATGAACATACAATTTCACATTAAATATCTACTATCATCCACAATGAATTGTCAACTTTTTTTTTTTTTTTTTTTTTAGATTTTATTTATTTATTTGACAGAGAGAGATCACAAGTAGACAGAGAGGCAGGCAGAGAGAGAGAGAGGGAAGCAGGCTCGCTGCTGAGCAGAGAGCCCGATGCGGGACTCGATCCCAGGACCCTGAGATCATGACCTGAGCCGAAGGCAGCGGCTTAACCCACTGAGCCACCCAGGCGCCCGAATTGTCAACTTTTATTAATTTTAATAAACGAAGGAAAATTACATGCTACTGATACTTATAAAAAGTACCCTCTTATTGTCTACCTACAAAGTCTCAAGCTTGCAAAACTTCCACATTACACACAAACTAGTCAACTATGTTAGTAACCTTTGATCAAATTTATTTATATGTTTCTTCTAACTGGATAGATTAAACTATTTCTAGGCTAAATATTCTAAAGGAGTACTAACAAAAAGGACACATAAAATTGTTTAACAAAATAAAAGCCATAGTTTGAAATTTCTGTCAGATACTTCAGAGCCTCTTCAGGAATAATGTATGATCACCAAGATAAATCTGAACTTACATCCAGTTCTTGTTCTTTTAAAACAAACAACTGAGAATGTTTAATGAAACAGGAATAGATCTTACCAATGCAGGCCACTGAATCTGTTTGCTCTTTGATCCCTGAGTCTGGCTAGGGTCGATCCTTCTGGCCCAGATTAAGTGGTATTCCACCAAGAAAGTTGAAAAATCTTCATATACTTTAACCCACTCTCGTTTATCCCATTCAAGATCATCAAATTCCACATACACCTATAGAAAAGAAAACATAAAACTCCATAAGCAATGCAGAATGTGACATATACACATATTTTTAAAAAGATTTATTTATTTTAGAAAGAGAGAGAGTTGTGGGGGGAGGGGCAGAGGGAGAGAGAGGTCTCAAGGAGATTCTGAGCTGAGCACAGAGCCCCATGCAGGGCTGGATCTCATAACAATGAGATAGTGACTTCAACCAAAACCAAGAGTTGGATGCTTAACCAACTGTGCCACCCAGGAGGCGCCCCCGCCCCCCACCCTCAAGTAAGTTACTTTAAAATAAAGGCACGGAGCTGAATTAGAAAAGACATTAACAAAATACATTATTTGAATTAACATTTCTCTTAAAATCATTCTTTAACTTTCTCATTAACCACATCAGAACTCCCTACTTGTATGTCGAGAAGACAGACCATATGTTAAGAAAAGCAAATTACACAATATTAGTCAGTACAGACTGATTGATACCTACTACAGACATACTAAAGACTATGTGGATGCTGATGATTCTAGAAGCAGAGGTTGGGAAATATTGAATATTTTAGGCTTTGCAAACCACATAGTCTCTGTCATACTTGTTTACCTCTGATTTTATAGTACAAAAGCAGCCACAGATAACATGTAAACATATGGGTTTGGCTTGGTTCCAGTAAAACTTTCCTTACAAAGACAGGTGGCAATTCAAGAATGGTTCAACATTTAACCGTCAATCCGTGCAATATACCAAATTAACAGAACAGAGGGGAAAAAATCCTACATGATCATCTTGCTTGACATAGGAAAAGCATCTGACATGCTCAACATGTTGCAGGATAAAAATCCTCCAACTAGGAATAAAAGGAAGCTACTTCAAAACAATGATGATAATACTGAAAAACCCGTAACAGCATACTGAGTGGTGAAAGCCTGAAAGCTTTTCCTCTAAAATAGAAACAAGGATGTTAATATTTGGAAAACCGAAACTGACTCGCTTACATCCATTCAACCCTCTTCTTCTCCCACTTTCATCCCTTTTCACTCAATACCTAAGATGATCTCTTCATAAAACTGTCTTCCCTACTACATTCTAAGTTTTGTTGGAGGCTTTCTTGTTTTCTTCTTCCACCCATCTTCTGCTCCCTGACATCTCAAGTGTTTCACTTTCCCTTCATTAAGTGTGGTTTGTTCTTCTGCCCTCACCCAAGTTCTTCCAGAATGTTTATAAACCCCCTTTCACAGAAACTTACCTTTGAACTCCTACAAGCATTTATTTTTCATACAATTTATTTAGTATATAATCAGATTCTGCCCTGTATTCCTCAAATATAATGAGAATATTTTTATATTATGGCTGAAAAAATCACTGAAGGTGAAGCTGTTACAGCTTCCAGTATGGTGCTGCATACATGCAAAGTATTTAATAAATATTAAATATCCTCCTGACTCTTGAAATCACTTACTTTTAAACATGGACACAAACTGGTATTATGTTTGGTTCTGAAGTCTTTCTACTCCTGCTCATTAGGAAGCTAGTTAGATGTACTTACCTGTCAGAATTGGGAAAAAGAATATACTGTTATTTCTGTCAAGTCAGAGCAGGAGCCCAAGTCAAGGAAGGAGCCAACAAAACTGTTGCCTTCTGAAAATGGATCCTTCTGAAAATGGTTGAGCTGAGGTCTACCTGATATTATGCAAAGATTATAACTATACCAATTTCTCTACCACTTAAAATCTTAAAATCTTCTAATAGTATGTAATCACTAAGTTGTGGTGTAAATGAGCTTTTGAAAACTACAGAAAACTGAAGTTGAGAAAATGCCCAGGAAAATCTGAGTGCTTTCTTTGTTTTCTCCTCACGGACAATAATACAGTCTTACTGATAAGATATTTCAGTCAAGAACCTAAAGAGCCAAAGTTTTAAACATTTCCCTACCATAAAGGGCATTAACTGAATGTAAAATATTCCAGATGCAAAACCCCTGATAACAGAATTGAAGTTTTCATCATGAAGTGAGTTTTCTAAACTCATGGCTTATCTTGCATGGACATGTCACTGACAGTTTTAGGAATCTACCAGGACCCTGAGTACAAAGGAAATGAAATTCTTTTCCTTTGCTGTATAGCCAACTTACCTTCATATTATCAAAACAGTGAAGTGTTTGAATGTCAATAGATAGATAGACACTAAAATAAGCTAGTCTGTTATTGTTTCGTGGATTCTGGCAAAAGACATGAGTCTCCTAGGACTTTATTACTTACAGCAAAAGCTACTTATAACTTGCAGCAAAGGGAAAGTGTGCTGCTTGTGTTGACCCCTCATGCCTCCTAAGACCCACAGAAAGGATGCCAAGAGCCCAAACATGAATACCTATGCACACAGAGAATTGTGTCACAGGAGAGGAACACTGATCTTGGCCGGGAGAGGAGAGGAGGAGGTCCCTATTTTATAATAAATAGAAGCAAGCCTACTATTTGGAGAAGTTATTACTTCCTCTTTCATTATTGTTCATTGCAACACAACTCTGAGAAATGGCCCAAGTAAAGAGTGGTCAGGGTTTCCCATGTTTGGTATATCTAGCAAGAACATGCAGGGATGCTCAGTGCCCATGCTGGATTCTCTATACCAATACAGGTAAGATTTTGCATCCTGGCTAACTGAATGAGTATTCTAGCCTTATGGTGTATTGGTATGTATGTGGGGTGAGGTTTGGAGGCATAGTTTCTTTCCATCAATCTGCAAACCTACCAAAAACACTGTCTATACTTACTTGGTTTTTTAATTTTATGTTACTTTATATTGACTCCCACTTCATTCACTTCTATTGGGTACTTCAGCCTGCTTATTTCCTTCTTACTAACTAAAGATACAAGATCCCTGAAGGTAAAGACTAGGGTTTTTTTGTTGGTTGTTTTTTTTTTTTTTTTTGTATCTCTAGTATCTGGCATGGGGCCTAACAAACTAAAGCACTCAGCAAATATTGTGACAACCCAGCACTGTGTAAAACACATAACGAGTATGAATAAAGGACTAATCTGGAAAAAGAAAAAAAGGGAAGAAAGAAAAGAAAAAAAGGTCTTAAATACAACATGAATACAGTTGCTTCACTTACTAATTAATCACTGCATTCATAATTATGTAGAAAAAAACAGAAGAAAGATTTCACTCAGCAATCACTTCTGACTGCAACTGAGAGGCTAACATTATGAACATTAGGAATTCAGAAATAAGAGACATACATCAAGAATTGGGGCACGTAGGTGGCTCAGTGGGTTAAGCCTCTGCCTTCAGCTCAGGTCATGGTCCCAGGGTCCTAGGATCGAGCCCCCGCATCGGGCTCCCCGCTTGGTGGGGAGCCTGCTTTCCCCCCCTCTCTGCCTGCCTCTCTGCCTACTTGTGATCTCGGTCTATCAAATAAATAAATAAAATCTTTTTAAAAAAATGCAAAGTTCTACATATTACTAATGCTTGTTAGCATTTGTAATATCTGCAACATTATTTAGAAAAAGGCTCAAATTTTGGTTTTGATTTTTTGAGGCATAATTAGAGATTATATTAAGTATACTGTTTTTATAGAAAAACCCCACTGGAGGACAATTAAGACACTACAAATTTCTGGAATATGATAAAAATCAGTGCTGAGGGTGATTTAAGAAGGATGAACATCTCCACCTCCTTCCTCTGCATTAGGAGGATTTCTAAATATTACATCATATTTGAAGAATATCAAGTGCTCCTTTTTCTGCCTGGGGAAAAGAACTAGGGACTTTCCTTCCACAGTATGTAACAGGGACTATACCATGTTCTTGGCTATAGCCATGTGGTCTTGCATTAACCGAGCTTCAGAAGATGATGTAATAGGCATTTAAAACACAAAGCCATCACTGATATTCTTCTTTACAGATTTGCTATTCCAGTTAAATCACTTTCTTTTTTTAAAAAAAAATTTTTTTTTAAAGATTTATTTGAGAGAGAGAGTGCATGTGCGAGGGGGGAGGAGAGACAATCCTCAAGCAGACTCTCTGCTGAGCATGCCCAATACCAGCACCCTGAGATCATGACCTGAGCCAAAAATCAAGAGTTGGTCGCTCAACCGATGGAGCCACCAGGCACCCCCAGTAACATAACTTTTCAAAGAGCTGGCCACAGGTAAAACATATTTCTTTCATATTTTACATTTAAAATTCAAGTATTTGTTTCTTATTTTCACATTACTAAAAATTACTTCTGGTTTCTAGTTTTTGTATTTTTAATTCCTTACATTTACCTTCTGCAAAAGGTTTCTTAGAAAGTTACCACAGAAATAAAGACTTTCTAAAATATTGTAAAGTAGTAGTAAATGCCCTTTGTTTATATTATTTACAAGGAACTCAGTAATGGGGAGTAGTAACAATTTAGTAAGGTTAAAATATGCTTCTAATTCTTTTTTTTTTTAAAGATTTTATTTATTTATTTGACAGACAGAGATTACAAGTAGGCAGAGAGGCAGGTAGAGAGAGAGGAGGAAGCAGGCTCTCCATGGAGCAGAGAGCCCGACGCGGGGCTCGATCCCAGGACCCTGGGATCATGACCTGAGCTGAAGGCAGAGGCTTTAACCCACTGAGCCACCCAGGCGCCCCTGCTTCTAATTCTTGATCTAACTATTCAAATATATATTAATAAAAGTTATTTGGGATAGAGAAACGTGCTACTTATATTATTAATGAAGATAACTAAATACCAGAAAAAGTGTAGTTTTAGGCAGAAACAAATGTATTTGAGAGAAAATGTACTGAGTTCTAAATATAATATCAGTATGTAGGTAATACTAATGAGTCAAGAAAGATGTTGTAAGTTCTATTCACTAAAGGCAAATGTACTTTACCCTAAGGGGAATCATCTCATCTTCACTCAGAACTCACCGACATTAGTAGACAGATAATGATAAATTATACTTTCTAGTCAAGTGCAAAGCAGATTATAAAAGCAAAACAAGGAGAGACTCTTTGGACATGCTTCTGTAGTACTCTTAAGAACCATGAGGGGTGCCTAAGCCTCTGCCTTAGGCTCAAGTCATGATCTCAGGGTCCTGGGATCAAGCCCCGCATCAGGTTCTCTGCTCGACAGGGAGCCTGCATCCCCCTCTCTCTGCCTGCCTCTCTGCCTGCTTCTGCCTACTTGTGATCTCTGTCAAATAAATAAGTAAAATCTTAAACAAGCATAAAAATTAAAGGAACCATGCAAAGTTTCATAGTTCAGAAACTCTTTTACCCTAGGACCCAAAATTAGTCCTGAAGTAGTATCATCGTATTATAATGCAATATTAAATGGGTTTTGTTTAATTAAAAATATATGCAAAAGGTTAATAAAAACCCTCTCTATATACTTTCATAGCAACATACATCTGGTCTTTGCACCATCTGACACAAATGAAATGTGTCTGTGTATATTTAATGTCTGTCTCTCCTATGAATGACACAAGAAAAGTCTAAATTTATATCCAGATTATCTAAAATGATGCAGTAATGTGTTTTAGAAAACTCTCATGTAAATGGCTAATACTTATATTCTATAATATTTATTCAGAATTGCCAAAATTTGGAAACAAGCAAAATGTCTTTCAACAGGTGAATAAGCAAGTTGTAGTGCATCTATATAGTAAACATTACTCAGCAATAGAAAAAAATGAACACTCAGGGTGCCTAGGTGGCTCAGTTGGTTAAGCATCTGCCTTCGGCTCAGGTCATGATCCCAGGGTCATGGGATTGAGCCCCAGCATTGGGCTCCTTGCTCAGCAGGGAGTCTGCTTCTCCCTCTCCCTCTGCCTGCCACTCCCCCTGCTTGTGCTCTCTGTCAAATAAATAAAATCTTTTAAAAAAAAGAAAGAAATGGACTCTCAAGACTATCAAGCCATGAGGACATGAATGCATAAAAATATATACTGCTAAGGTAAAGAAGTTACTCTGAAAAGGCTAAATACAATCCAACCATATGAAGTTCTGAAAAAGGCAAAACTAAAGGGACAACAAAAAGATCAGTAGTTGTCGATGATTTGCTGGTGGGGGAGAGCATATATTTGAAGCACAGGAGATTTTTCTGGACAATAAAACAACTATATATGATACTATAATGACTGACCAATGACACTATGCATTTGTGAAAACTCACAGAATTATGCAACACAAAAAGTAAACCATAATGTAAATTATGGACTTCAATTAATAATGACACATAAGTATTGCCTCATTAGTTGTAAGAAGTTACTAATAAGGGAAAACTGGAAGCATGATGAGGTATAAGAAACTCTGTACTTTCCACCCAATTCTGCTGTAAACTTAAAACTGTTCTAAAAAAACAAAAGCTTACTATTTAAAAAATAAAGTTTATTCTTTTTATAAAAATGAGCTGTGAGGCGCACCTCGGTGGCTCAGTGGGTTAAAGCCTCTGCTTTTGGCTCAGGTCATGATCCCAGAGTCCTGGGATAGAGCTCCGCATCAGGCTCTCTGCTCAGTGGGGAGCCTGCTTCCTCCTCTCTCTCTCTGCCTGTTTCTCTGCCTACTTGTGATCTCCCTCTGTCAAATAAATAAATAAAATCTTTAAAAAAAAAAAAAATGAGCTGCGATACTGCATGTAATGCACTCATTTAAAATAATCGGAAAACAAGTGTCAAAATGAGATTTTAGTGCCACAAAAAGGTATGTAATTAATACATATAGTAAGAGAAAAGAACTGAGGATGGAAAATAACTTCAGAGCAGGGACACTGTGCAGTCCAGTGCCCTTCATAATGCACATTTACATACATTAAGGAACTAATACAGTATCCTTAAAGAATCCAAGGGATGCAAGGTATAGATAAATCATTAAGATACAACATTATTCATAATAAAACCTAACTATAGCCACAGTACCCTTAATGGGGAAAGAGAAGTAGAATTATAAATTTATTGCTTTGTTTTTGAAGCCAAAAGTTAGTTAGCTCCAAAAGTACAACAAATTGTCTTCACATTTTAACACAGATCCAGCAATGGATTTTCTAGAGCCCTATTAAGTAGAGGGCCTAAAGCTAAGTCAAATAAGCAAAGGAATAGTCCACATTTTGATCTTTTCTCCATAGGTTATACTCTTTATGTTTACATAACAGAGAGAGAGAGAGAGAGAGAGAGCACTCTCTATTCTCAAAAATATGTGAAAGACAATGCAGCAGCCCAGGAAATTTGAATGGTTTCAGATTCAGCTGAAGATCAAAGAAACTGAGATGTCAGGAAATCCACATGATCTCTCTTAGCTAAGCACCAAGGACCTGTGGTGATAATTGTGTCTTGGTATACAGCATATATGTGTGAGACATTTAACACTGGCTTTGCAATGGCCCTTTGTAGTCACACCTATTATCCCTGAACAAGTATAAAATCAGCAAAGCATATGACAGGAAAGAAAAATAATTAGGTGATTCTCCTATGCCTAGAGTAATTCTAATTGTCTAAAATGGCTGACAAAAATGGCAGGCCCCAGTTTTCAATTAAAACAAAAAAAGGGGGAGCCGCAGGGTGGCTCAGTTGGTTTGGCCTCTGCCTGCCACTCAGGTCATGATCTCAGGGTCCTGGGATCGGGCCCTAGCATGGGGCTGTCTGCTCAGCAGGGAGCCTGCTTCCCCCCTCCCCCCACCGCCTGTTTGTGATCTCTCTCTCTGTGTCAAATAAATAAATAAATAAATAATCTTTTAAAAAATAAATAAAGCAAAAAAAGATTTGGAATCTTAAGACTTTTCTCTCTAAAGAGAATAGAATAAACTAAATATCTACCTCAAAATGGGTGCTTGACCTTAGTATACATGTCCTTATTCAGAGAGCAGATGTTCTAGTACCACAAAAAAATATTTGTTAGTTTTAATTTCATGATTGGATGACTTAAATGTTTAAGTGCTACTGAAGTTTCAAGAATCCAGTGGCTGAAATTTTGTTCCCCAATACTTTCTGTAACACTTAATGCTGGCACTGTCTTCAGACCTGAGGTTGGTAGGAAAAATCATGTATAACGGTCCAAATAAAAATTGAGGTATTGAATAGTTGGCTGAAAGTATCGAAGTATTAAAGAAGGTCTAAATACCTTTTAATAATATATACTGGTGGTATTTAATTAAATACTGGTAGAATTCTGACACTGAATAAAAGTTACTTTATTCTGATAGCCTTTTTCATTTTTTTCAACTTACTAGTATTTAAAAATAATGCCTAGAATCTACTTTAAAGAGTCATATGGCCTTTAGCATTTCAGGGGATCTTGCATGTCAAGATTATTTTGAAATAGAACAGATTACTTATGGAATCTCTCCTTAGGTATATCCTAACCCTTACAATTGATAGAATAGACCCACAGAAAGAGATGTGATCAAGTACTTCCATTTCTGGTTTTTCAAATTAACTTATTTGACTATATCAAGGATTCCTTCATTGAGAAATTCTTTTACAATTAATAAGAGTCAAAAGGGATCAAATAAAAAGAGATGAAATACTGTTTTTAAAAAGAGAAAAAATTTCCCTTTATTAAGGTATTAATAGTTTTAATACTATAACTGAGCCTCCAAGTTTTCTAAATTTCTCAACCACAGTGATTTTCACCTCTTTTATACTTAATCCTCCTAGACCTTGTCATCCTCCAGAACTACTCCATATTAGAAATCTTTTTCTTGTGCTCGCTTCGGCAGCACATATACTAAAATTAGAAATCTTTTTCTTTTCTTTTCTTTTTTTTAATAGAGGGAGGGATGGAGGGAGAGAGAATCTTAAGGGAAGGAGGGAGAATCTTAAACAGGCTCCATGCCCAGTGTGGAGCCCCATTTGGGGCTTGATCTTACAACCCTGAGATCATAACCTGAGCAAAATCAAAGAGTTGGGTGCTTAACCAACTGAGTCACCCAGGAGCCCCATCTGAAATCTTTAACAATCTACTATTTCCTTTTGTCCCTACTTTCACATTTTCTTTGAGCATTCCATTTTCAATGTCCACTCACCATTCATTCAGCAAATACTGATTAAGGATACCATTCAGTATCTGCAGTCCACCTCTTTTTCAACTCAACCTGAACCTTACATAGTATCTTATCAGGGCTCGAATTTCCTGGCTTCAAGAAACACTTCAGAAGTCTGGTTCTCAAAAACAATTTTCTATCACTTGAACTCAGTCACTGGTCTCTTATCATTTTGCAATGCACTTAAGTGTCTAACAACGCATTTAGTAGTCTATATTGAAATTACTTTTATACTCTCAACTAAATTATGTCAGTTAATGGTACTGATCCAATTTAGAAAATAAGGAATGAAGAACAGAACCGGCTTGGTCTCAAGTGGTGAGGAACTGAATTCACTATTATAACTCTTCTGGAGTCATGTTTTTTGAGTCATGATAATCTGGTTACCATTATGGTTTTATAAAATTCCTTCAACTATAAAGGCTAGTTACCTCATCGCAGATAAAAACTTGAGTTTAAAAACATGAGAAAAATACATGAATATCCCTTATCTCAAAATGAAACAAACAATCTATACCTTTGAGGCTGTATACATATTCTGATTAAAAATACCTATAACCTTAAAAGAAGTAAAAATATATAAAGTTTTCTTTCTACTAGGGTGACCCAGTAATCTAATTCGGTAAGAATGACCTCTGACTGAAGAAGCTGAGACTAAGTACGAGAACTCAGAAACCTGAGAGAGGTACTTTGATTCCTGGAGTCTTGGGATGGGAAGAGCATGTATAATGCTGCATGCTCTTGGTCCTAATCAAAACAGTTGGCAGTGTTTTAAGATAATAAAAATTAGACAACATACAGAGAAATTTATCAAAATACATTTAGCATGTGTATATGAGAATTGTTAAAACACTGATAAAAGAAACTGAAGGTCCCAATACAGGACAGATACACTTGTGTTCATTAATTGAAAGACGTAGTATTAAAAAGAAAATTCTTCCCTAAATTGATCTATAGACTCAATGCAATTCCAATCAAAATCCCTGTAGAATTTTTTCAGACTCTAAAATTTACATGCACAAAAAATTTTGAAAAGACAAAAATTTGGAGGACTCACATTGTTTGGTTTCAAGACTCACTATAAAGTTAAAGTAATATAGTAAAGAGAGTGTATTGCCAAAAACCATAGACACACAAATCAATACAAGAAAATGAAGTCCAGAAAGAGCCATAAAAAACTGGTAAATGATTTTTGACAAATGAACAAATCCAATTCAAAGGAGATAATCTTTTCAACAAATGCTGCTGGGATAATTGTACATTCAATCCATATTTCATACTACATACAAAAATAAGACCCAATCCTGGGATCGAGTCCCACATCGGGCTCTCTGCTCAGCGGAGAGCCTGCTTCCCTTCCTCTCTCTCTGCCTGCCTCTCTTGTGATTTCTCTCTGTCAAATAAATAAATCTTTAAAAAAAAAAAAAAAGACCCAAATAGTTTCAGACTTAAACATAAAAAATAAAACTTTTTGAAGAACAAGGTCTTCCTGACTTTGGATTAGGAAAAAATTCTTAGAAAGGACTTCAAAAGCACAGACCATGAAAGAAAAAAAATGTGATGAAATTAACTAGATGTCATCAAAATTTAAAAAAAAAAAATTGTGGAAGACTTTAAGAAAATGAAAGAATAGACCACAAACTATAATAAAACATTTGAAAAAAGAAGTATCCAGAATATATACTTTCAAAATTCAACAAAAAGAAAACTAATCAAAAACCATGTGGATAAGAGTTGAACAGGTATTTCACCAAAGAAGATATACAGATGTCAGATAAGCACATGAAAAGATACTCAAAATTATTATTTGTTAGAGAAATGCCAATAAAAACCATAATGAGATATCATTACATACCTAATAGAGTGGCTAAAATTTCAGTCACATGAAATGAAAACTTACATTTACACAAAAATCTGAATATGAATGTATATAGCAGTTTTATTTTTAAAAAACAAAAGCTAGAAACAACACGAATAGGGAATGTATAAACAAACTATGGTATACCCGTATAATGAAATACTTCTCGGCAATAAAAAGGAACCAATGACTGATACCTGCAACAATATGGATAAATCTCAAACACTTTTAGATAATAGAAAGAAACCTGACTCAAAAGGCTACATATAAATATTATATAATTCTATTCATATGACATTCAGTTGAAAGTCAAAACAATAATGATTGGGAACTGATTATTAGTTAGTCGTCCAGAGTTAAGAAGAATGGAAGGGATTTAAAGGTTTGACCACGAAGGATTGACAGCAAAAAGAAATTCTGTGGCAAAGTGACTAAATTGCTCTACTTGTTCATTGTGGTAATAGTTATATTACTATGCATTTGTCCTCAGAACTGCTGACCAAATAAAAGGTAAATTTTACTCTAATTAAAAAACAAGCAGCTGTACGTAGAGAATTGAACTGAAAAAGAAGGACAAATGATCATCATAAAAAACCAAGCCACTCCCTTCTCCTAAAGGCAGTGATATAATAGCATTATACCTACTGGGATTATACTACAAAGTCTTATACGCCTTTAGGAGTAAAGGATAGAAGAATGAGATGGCAACTTCAAACATAGGCTATCTCCTAATAGACAAAAATGTCTACAATTGTACATCATTATGGCACACGGTGATCCCAGGATTCTTTTTCCTTAAGAGAGAAGAAAAACCTCACTTAGGAAGTCCTCTGACATATCCATTTCCATACTTCCCTTTTTTTTGCTTTTAAAAAGGAGTTAAGGGAGAGGAGAGATACATAAAAACACTGAAAACTGAGATTAAATATACCTGTACTACATACTTCCCAAATGCCATGTAACTGTTAATGAAGCAGCGTCTGTGGAAAGAGAAAGCATTAATAGAAGAAGCATACCCTGAAATCAAAAGGACATAAATCTGGGGCCCAGAAGGTTTACAATATGGAACCCTATTTATAAGCTTGCAATGTTTTGTTTCCAGAGAGCTCTTAGAACGTATATCCCAATTTTTCTAGGAGGAACTAATAATGATGTCTTTTCGTAATAGGCACAAGGGGGCACTGGAACACAGAGTATTATGTCTTCTAGTACACCACAGGACCTACCCTAGAATTGGGAGGGTTGTAGGAGAGGAACAGCTAGTATGCATATTTTATCTCCATTTCATAAAATTTCTTGTAGTAGAAGAAAGATTTTACAAGACTGGATTTAAATGTATGCACTTTTCCCAGCAAATTCATGGAACTAATTTTTCCTTCTATCAGACCTATTAGTAAGAATTGCTTTGATCTCTTAATTCTTATTAGGTCAGCTATAATTCCTGAATTTAATAAATTACCACAACAAAGTCCTTCAAATGAAAATCACTATTATTTACTGATCTCATCTTTTAATCTATGGCTCTACCAAAATAAAGTGAAAGCTACGATGTAAGTTCACAAATAATTCTTCAACTATTTAGTATGCTATATTAATGCCTCTAATTTTATATACATGCATACTTTATTTTATTCACTTCACAGATATTGCCTCTTTTTTTTTTTTTAAACTAAGTGAAGGTTTGTGGAATCCTGAGTGGAACAAGTCCAGTGATGTCATTTTTCCAATAGCACTTGCTCACTTCAGGTCTCTGTCACATTTTGGTAATTCTTGAAATATTTCTAATTTTTTCATTTTATTTCATTTGTTATGGTGATCTGCAATGTAACCTTTGATGTTACTAGCATTAATAGTTTTGGGGTACCACAAACCACACCATATAAAACTAAGAACATAATTTATAAATGCTGTGTAGGTTCTGACTGCTCTACCATCCCAGCCATTTTCCTATTTCTCTCCCTCTCCTCAGGTCTCCCTAATTCCCTGAGATACAATAATATTGAAATTAGGCCAATCAATAACACTACAATGGCCTCTAAGTGTTCAAGTGAAAAGATGTCCCTCATCTCTCACTTTAAATCAAAAGCCTGAAGTGATAAAGCTTAGCTAGAAAGGCATGCCAAAAGCCAACGCAGGCCAAAAGCTAGACCTCTTATACCAGATGTACCAAATGCAAAGAAAAATCCCTGAAGGAAATTAAAAGTGCTATTCCCATGAACACATGAATAATAACAAAGCAAAACCTCTTTAATTGCTGATATGAAGAAAGTTGTATTGGTCTGAATAGAAGATCAAACCATCTACAACATTCCCTGAAGTCAAAGCCAGATTAATCCAGAGCAAAGCCCTAACTCTCTTCAATTCTATTTAAGGCTGAGAGAGGTGAGGAAGGGGCAGAAGGTAAGTCTGAAGCTAGCAGAGATTGGTGCGTGAGGTTTAAGGGAAAAAAGCCATCTCTAGTAACATAAAAGTACAAGGTGAAAGCAGCAGCAAGAACTTATCTAGAAGAATATGACAAAAAAAACTTGAAAACCCAGAAGATCTAGCTAAGCTAACTGATGAAGATGATTACACTAAACAACAGATTTTCATGTAGGCAAAACAGTGAAGATGCCATCTAAGACTTATACAGCTAGAAAGAAGTCAATGTCTGGCTTTAAACCTTTCAAGACAGGCTGATTCTCTTATTAGGGGCTAATGCAGTTAGTGACTAAATGCAAGCCAGTGCTCACTTACCATTCTGAAAATCCTAGGGTCATTAATAATTATGTTAAATCTCCTTTGCCTTTGCTCTATAAATGGAACAACAACGCCTGGATAATAGCACATCTGTTTACAACATGGTTTACTGTTATTTTAAGCCCCCAGGTGAGACCTACTGCTCAGAAAAAAATTTCCTTTTAAAATATTAGTGCTCATGGACAATGGACCTGGTCATTCAGAAGCTCTACTGGAGATGGACAAGATTAAAGTTGTTTTCGTATCTGTTAAGATAACATCCATCCTGTAGCCCATGGATCAAGGAGTCATTTTGACTTTCAAGTCTTATTGTTTAAGAAATACATTTCATCAGGCTATAGCTGCCACAGATAGTGCTTCCTCTGATAAATCTGGACAAAGTAAACAGAAAACCTTCCAAAAAGAAGTCGCCATTCTAGATGCCATTATGAACATTTGTAATTTATGGGAAGAGGTCAAAACATCAACATTAACAGGAGTTCAAAAGAAGTTGATTCCAACCTTTGACTTTGAGGGGTTCGAGACTTCAGCAGAAGTAAATTGCAGATGTGGTAGAAACAAGAAAAGAACTACGAGAGGAGCCTGAAGATAGGACTGAATTGTTGCTATCTCATGATAAAACTGAATGAATGAGGAGTTGCTTCTTATAGATAAGCAAAAAAAGGGAGGGGGGTTCTTGACATGGAATCTACTCCTGATGAAGATGCTGTGAAAACTTTAAATGACAACAGAAGATTTAGAATATTAATAAACTCAGTTGATAAAGTAGCAGCTGGGTTTGAGAGAACTGACTCCAATTCCAAAAGAAATTCTACTGAGTAAAATGTTATCAAACAACATTACACGCTAGAGAAATTCTTCCTGAAAGAGTCAAGTGATGTAGCAAACTTCACTATCTTACTTTAAGAAACTGCCACAGTCACCCAACCTTCAGAAACCACCATTCTATTGATCAGTCAGCAGTTATCAACAATGAGGCAAGACCCTCTACTAGCGAAAAGATTATAGCTACCTGAAAGCTCAGATGATGGTTAGCATTTTTTAGTGATAAGGCAAGTACATTGTTTATTTTAGACATAGTGCTATTACAGATGTAATAAACTGTAGTGTAAATTAATATGCACTGGAAAGCCAAAAAATTCATTTGGCTCACTTTATTGCAATATTTACTCTATTGTAATGATCCAGAATTGATTCCACAGTATCTCTTAAGTATGCCTGTACATGAAAAGCTATTTTGAAAAATCTATTTTTTTTGTAGAGACAATAACATAATGGGATTCTCATGCCCATTACCCAGCTTTAACAATTTTTATCTCATGGTCAATCTTGTTTCAACTAAAAAAAACAAATTATTTCTGCAAAATTATCCATTATCAGTCAGTATTCAAGCTTCCCAGCATAGACTTTTTTTCCTTTTCAGTTTGTTCAAATTAAGATTATAAATACGTTCCATTTATTGCAACTCATTGACATGAAACTTACAACTCTTTTTATCTTCAAGATTTTACCTCTTTTCCTCCTGCAATGTCTTTGTTAAAGAAATGAAGTCACTTGTTCCATGCAGACTTCAATTACCTATATTTTGCTGACTATACCCCTGAGGCATTTTTTAATTCCTCTTGTCCTTGTAATTTTCTGTAACTGTTGAATTTAGAGTTTTAATCAAATTCTGAATTCACAGAGAAGTCAACCTCATATGTAGTACTGGGTTTCAGCAAGGGGCATATGCATATCGCCTTCTATCTGTGGTAACAGCAGCCAACAAGGAGTGACACCTAAATGCAGTATTTCACTGAGAGCTGCAAAGAATGCAGAGAAGACATGCAAAGAATGACATTCTAATTTTATTATGCCTTCATTATTTACTATCTATAATATGTCTAGTAAGTGAAAATTCTCATTAAATCTTTGGTTTCCAAGAAGTACCTTGTTCAGAAAAGGAAGAATAAATACTTGGTTTTTATTAGTGTTTTTTTTTCTTTTTCAGTGTAACAGAATTCATTGTTTATGCACAACACCCAGTGCTCCATGCAATAAGTGCCCTCCATAATATCCACCACCTGGCTCCCCCAACCTCCCACCTCCCGCCCCTTCAAAACCCTCAGGTTATTTTTCATAGTCCATAGTCTCTCATGGTTCATCTCCCCTTCCAATTTCCCTCAACTCCCTTCTCCTCTCCATCTACCTACGTCCTCCATGTTATTTCTTATGCTCCACTAATAAATGAAACCATATGATAATTGATTCTCTCTGCTTGACTTATTTCACTCAGCATAATCTCTTCCAGTCCTGTCCATGTTGATACAAAAGTTGGGTATTCATCCTTTCTGATGGAGGCATGATACTCCATAGTGTATATGGACTACATCTTCCTTATCCATTCGTCCGTTGAAGGGCATCTTGGTTCTTTCCACAGTTTGGCGACCATGGCCATTGCTGCTATAAACATTGGGGTACAGATGGCCCTTCTTTTCACTACATCTGTATCTTTGGGGTAAATACCCAGTAGTGCAATTGCAGGGTCATAGGGAAGCTCTATTTTTAATTTCTTAAGGAATCCCCACACTGTTCTCCAAAGTGGCTGTACCAACTTGCATTCCCACCAACAGTATTAGTTTTTTAAATAATGGGTTACTATTTTAACCTCCCAGAATGGTAAAAAATGGTACTGTGTTTTTTAGGGGAGGGATCATTATAAACTCTCAGATTTAAGTAAATGTAGCATGCTTCAAATTACTGTAGTTGTTCATTTCTATTCTTTTTCTTAAGGATTTATTTATCCATCAGAGAGAGAGAGAGCACAAGCAGGCAGAATGGCAGGCAGAGGCAGAGAGAGAAGCAGGCTCCCGGCTGAGCAAGGAGACCGATTCGGGACTTGATCCTAGGACCCTGGGATCATGACCTGAGCCGAAGGCAGCTGCTTAACTGACTGAGCCACCCAGGCATTGCTGTTTATTTCTATTATTGTCAAATTTTCCCATCTTTGGCCAGTGAGAGCCTCTTCAATTAGTTTCTGAGTCTTTTAGACAGAGCTTAGTAGTCTTTAATAGCTTTCCCACTTCTGGTATAACAAAATATCCCAGGATCATCTTGTCCATCTCCTGTTCCAGACCTGAAATTAACCATATATACAAGGAACTTTAGTACTTTTCATTCAATGGGAAACAGCTTCCACAGACAACAGTCTGGGTTCTAAGGAGTGCTCATTTCGCCTTTTATTGTGGTAAGAGTTAGTGTAATTTTATACTGATACATCCAAATAAAATTCTATAGATTTAAAATTTTGATCTTATATTTATATTTCTTTCTTTTCCCAACCTGTATGTGATTCCTGTTACACAATGTCACCAAATAATTAAAATCATTTGCCTTATGGCACAATATATATACAACAATTTGGGAATAATAACAACACTATGATTAATGAAAACCATTTAAGGTTTTTATATTGTTCTTCTGTCCTCGGGGTATAATCTACCCAGCATGTATAATCAAATTACTGTGTTTTAAAGTCACTTAAAATAGTTTCTTCCCATAATTATACCACTTAGGCTTGCTTCTTTGCTTTATTTTGCTTTCACTTTTAGGTTTGTTTTTTAAGTAATTAAAACTTATTTTAAAGTTATGTAAAACATTTACATGGTTTCAACATCACACCTAGAAAACAAGGTATATTTGCAGAACTCTAGCTATTGCTTCTATTTCCTGTTCCCTATAGTGGAATAGTTTTTTTTTATTAATTCCTAAATTAAAAAAAATAAAATTAGAAATGTATATACATATATATTTAAACAGTAACATACTTATTAGTTTTACTGCACAATAATATAAATTGGCTTTCAAATTTGCTTTTACAGCCATATAATACTCCACTGCATAATAATAAATATTTTATGCAGTCAAAACCCTACTAATGAATACTTGTGTCCTTTCAGTCTTTTGCTAGTACAAACAGAGCTACAATGAATGTAGATGTGTACATATATCATTTTGTATTTATGCCACCCTATATTTGGGATAAATTTCTAGGAGTTAGATCTACTGGATCAAAGAGTAGATGAATATTTAATTTAACTAGATAATGCCAAATTTCCCAATACACGAGGTTGTACTACATTGTATTCCAATAGACAAGGTCTGAGAAAGTGCCTAACTTCCAGTCTATCTTCCACAGTCTCACCAAATGGATATGTTGCAATTTGAAAGGAGAGGGGAAGTGAGGAAGAACTGGACAGGTGAAAATTATTACTTCAGTACAGTTTTGTTCGCCTTTTCCCTTTTATAGGCTATTACATTGATTTATAATTTGTTGTGGGGGGAGGGGCAAAGGGCAAGGGAGAGAGAGAATCTTAAGCAGATTCCATCCCCAGTGTGGAGCCCAACACAGGGCTTGATCTCATGACCCAGAGATCATGTCCCAAGGCACAATCAAGAGCTGGATGCTTAACCAATTGAAGCACCCAGGAGACCCACACTGATCTACTCTTCTCTTTTTTCCTGCCATATTCATAGCTGGGTTTTATTTGCTCTTATTTTTCTCTCTTAAGGTAAATCCCTGGGTCATTGGTTATATTTTCCATCATTTCTAATATAAGCAATTAAAGATATAAATTTCTCTCTAAACCCTGAAGATGCATCTATATATTATTATGTGCATCATATCATTCAGTTTGAAATGACATCTAATCTCCCTTGTGATTTCTTCTTTGACCCACAAATTGTAAGTATCCTCTAATATCCAAACATTTGAATGACATCATACTGTTATTATTCTAATTTAATTCCACTATGGTCCAAGAACATACTCTTGTGTTACTTCCATCCTTTTAAATTTATTGAGAATTATTTCATGACCCAGCATATGGTCTCTTTTGATAAATATACCATGTGCACTTGAAAAGAAACTATTATTGCAGCATGAAGTGTAGTGTTCCAAAAATATCAATTAAATCAAGATGAATGAGAATGTCAAATCTTCAATGTCTTTGCTATTTATGTAGTTATTCTATCAACTGCTATAGGAAAGGTATTAAAATTTTCCAACTATGACTGCAAAATTGCTTATATGTAAGTTCTACAATTTTATAAAATTTTACTTGAGGTATTTTGAAACTATGCTATCAGATGCACACCTATTTGTCACTGTTATGTCAGAATTGTGACCAAGAGGTAGTACATAGACATGAAAAGAAATAGGAACTATATTAATCCTTGTTCTAAGTCCATTTCTTAAGGAGATTCAATCCAAAAGTATGAGTCATTGCAATTTACTAGTTGCAATGGAAATTATCAGTATGACACAGTTATTTCCAAAGAGGCCTACAATCATATCTCAAAAGTACTGCAATAAATATCTAAGTAGCAAGCCTTATAAGAATACCACAGTATAGCTCCTTAAATTTAAGAAGCTTATATAGTACATGTATGTACACTCCTTTCGATTCATTTTTAACAACTAAATCCTCTCAACTCACCCTATGAAGTAGACACTAAGTATATCTCATAGCTGAGAAATGTAAAACCCAGAAAGATTGATTTATTCAACATTACACAGTTAACATTTGGCAGAGCCAGAACTCAAACCTGAGTCTACTTTTGTAATATCACACATAGCTCCAAGAAAGAAAAGAATATTCAACAATGTGAATTGGAGACCAAAAAGTAAAAATTATAATTCTAATTATATAAATATGGATAATTCCAATAAGAAATGGGAGGAGATACTACCTATGAAAGTATGAACTCTACTAGTAAAAGTAATATCAATTTCTTATTTCTCAGAGCCTGATATACTTTGGGAACTTAATAAATGTCAGTGGACTGAATAAATGAAGTTGATGAGTGAGTGAAACAATATGGCTACTATAGAGTTTTCTGATGTCATATTTTAAAAGGACATATATAAATAATGGAAGGAGGGAAATGTAACTAAGAATACTTATGAATTAATATCATAAACCTTAATTATTTATAATATTGTCAGAATAGAATAAATGTTATCAGTGGTACAAAGAAAAACCAAACAGGCCTACTGGTTGTATAAATGTAAGAGGACGAACTAAGAAGAAACAAGAATATTGCATGGGAAAGATGATGTAATGTTAACAGATGCAGAGAGAATAAAGAACTACTCACACCTCCTCTTTTGCATCCATCTTCTCCACCAAGGAGAATTGAGTAGAAAACTGGAAAAGGTAGAAGAAACATAGTTAAAAAGTAAATGAAGTTGAAATGAGAAAAGAAGACAGTAAGAGAATACCTAGCTAACTTTTTAAATTAGTCTTTGTCTACAGAACCTAAATAATCGTAGGTCTGAATTAGACATGCAGTTCTAATGTGTATAATCTGCAAAACATCATAAGAAAATAATTCCTAAAATACACTGATTTGGGAAATGGAGAAACTTTTTTTTCTTAGAAAATCGTGTATCAAACAAAGACCCTTTGAGTTGAAAAGGCTCTTGACAATCCATTAATGTTGATCTATATCCAAAGTAAAAAACTTATTACTTGTAAGTTGGCTTGTAAGCACTAAAAAAAGAAAAAGGTTATACCAAGAGCAAATTTTATTTCACTACAATGATCTTAAGTTTTTTCTTTACTGATAAATTTCTTCTTTTTAGGGAGGCCAGTGTAACTAATATACTAGATTTTTAAAATTCTAATATTGTAGGGAAAGATACTGAATATACTTTGAGGAATAAAATAAAAACTACTTGAGGTCATTACTAATATAGAATAACTTGGTACTCATAGCTGGACTGAAAAAAAAAAAAAACCACACAAAATTTACAGTATTAACCAAGAACTAGAGAAAAGTGATTGAATGTCTAAAAAGTAATCCATGGGGCTTGAACTTCATACTTCAGTCAAGATACTCAGCTATCTCAACAGAATGATAAGCAGAATCAACTAATGTTAAAATAACATCAAGAGCAGTGCTGACTTCATGAAATAAAAGAAGGTTAAGCTAAAGCTAGAATTTAGGAAAGGTGATAAACACTCCAATTTACAACACAGAAGCCCACAATGGTTCTTTATTTTATTTTTTTTTTATGTTTTTGGTTTTTTTTTCTTGAGAGAGAATCTGAAGGAGGCCCCATGCCCACCCTGAGATCATGACCTGAGTCAAAATCAAGAGTCAGATGACTAACGCAACTCAGCCACCTAGGCGCCCCAGAAGCCCACATTGGTTTAATATTGGTTGAGAACTAATAAGAAGAATGATACTAGTCTGGTTAAGCAGCAGCTAGACACCCAAATCTTTCCTTGATCTAGCCTAGCAACTGCCTCCTCTTTCACTTTGTAGAAGCGGAGGTTTTTTCCCCCTAGAAAAGGTTATGGAATGGTCTATGAATAAGGGAGTGTATTAAAGCAGACTGAAGACAGAGACTGCTACTAAAACAGGAAAATTAAGCGAAAGAATAACATATGCTGAGACCCAAACCTCTCCCAAAATGTCTAGTTTTGTTTATTTACTTCGATGGGTATAAACTTTGAGAGGGAAAAGATTGGCAGATACCTCTGGGAAACCTGATCAGTTTAAACACACCTAAATACAGACATTAGGTATTCCCTAAAAAAGCAGCCTGATCCATTGGGGAGGTATATGCTATGTTAAGAAATAAATAAATAAATAAATAAAGTTAAAAAAAACAAAGAAGCCTTATCTCCAGACAGTTAAAAGTATAGTCAACAAACCCTGACCATGTTGCTCAGAGCTCCCAGTATGTTTTAAAGTGTTAAAGCTATTAAACCTGAGTAGTCAGAATCATCATATATTTCATCTAAGGAAAATATCAAATTTAAAACACAGAGACTAAATTACACATGGAGAAATGAAGTGACTGAAAGACAAGAAGACTCTGAAAGGAGAAGAAAGCCAAAAACAAAACAAAAAACCCCAAAAAGAAAAACAAACCCCCCCACAAACCCCTAATATTAATACTCTCAATAAGATAAATTTAACAATCGAAATACAGAAATATGTAGCTATCAAAAAATAACTTTGCTGGAAAACAAAAACACTTTAGGAAATCAAACTATGATAGAAATGAAAAAACTCGACAGAAGATTTAGAATATAAAGTTGTAAAAATTTTCCCACTAACTACAACAAAAAAAAATGGGAGAAAAAAATATTATAGAAAGAGGACCCGTGTGGTCCTATACTACAAAACAAAGTTCTGGTAAAGAGAAAAAACACCCAAGAGGAAACTGAAGAAATAATTCAAGCAAATTTCCCAGGACTGAAACTCAAAGTTCCCAGACTGAAAAGCAACTCCTAAAAAGCAATAAGCATTCAGATGAAGAGATTCCTATCTAGGAATGTCATGAACTTCCAAAGCACAAACAAAAGAGATCTCACATGCTTCTTTCATATGGAAGATTAAAAAGCAGAACTGCACAACTTCTTAAAAGCAACACCAGAATCTGGAAGACATTAGATCAATGCTTTCAAAATTCTGAGGAAAAATCATTTCCAATCTCTTAATCCAGAATTCTATATCCAATCAGATATGAGTCAAGTTTCAGCTTAAATACAGATCCTTTCAAGGCATCTGGTGCAGAGAAGGGAGAGAAACAGGCTATCATACTTGGGAGCCTGCATGTGGTAAGGCAAACCCCCATAAAATGTAGAGGGGCCGAATTTCCTTAGTTCTAAAAATCAGTGGGACTTAAAGCCTGGAATTTAAAAACTAAGCAGCCCAGTTCTTAGGAAACATTAAGGCCAACAGGAAGGTGAGTACCTGCGATTAAAAAGACAGCACAATAACCACAGAGTGTGCAGAAGCAGCAGTTTGAAAAATGCCCAGGATATATGGGAAGAAGAGTGATTTAACTAATCTGAGAGCTTGTCCCAAAGGGGCAGAGATCACTGGGAGACTCCTGCAGGAACAAAGGAGCTGGGAGGCACCATTTCCCTCCCCTGCCTACCAGCATAAACACACAGCCACCCGCAGGAGCTAGCACAACACCAACATTCAACTACTTAACTCTTACACCAAGCCCCGCCCCCCAGATTTGGTGGATTCACCCTTTACAGTCACACTTGCCTGAGTCCTGGAGCTGCAGATCCCCTCACCTGGAAGCTCAAACCAAACCTTGCCAACACAGCATCTCCTGACCCTTGTGGGATCTCAGTCCAGTGGTGGAGGACCCCTCCCAAGGAAGACCTGCACATACCCTGTTAAAACTACATGCCCCACCCACCAATGTTTTGTGGCTCCTCCCAGGCTAGCCTTTGCCCAAATAGAAAATCAACAAGTAAACAACTGCTTTGAATGACACACTAGACCAGATGAATTTAACAGATATATTCAGAACATTCCATCCTGAAACAGCAGAATATGCATTCATTTCAAGTGTACCCAGGACATTCTCCAGAAGAGATCATTAGGCCACACAACAAGATTCAACAAATTCAAAAAGATCAAAGTCATACCATGCATGTTTTCTGACCACAATGCTATGAAACTGAAAGTCAACCACCAAAACAAAACAAAACAAAACAAACAAAAAAACCCTGAAAAGAGCACAAACACCTAGAGTTTAAATAACATGCTACTAAACAATGAATGGGTCAACCAAGAAACAAAAAAAATAATAAAAGATTACATGGAAAGAAATGAAATAAACACAACAGTCCAAAATCTCTGGGATACGGCAAAAGCGGTTCTAAGAGGGAAGTTTATAGCAATACAGGCCTAACTCAAGAAGCATGAAAAATCTCCAATAAACAACCTAACTTTACAGGTAAGGGAGCTAAGAAAAAGAGTAAACTAAATGTAAGCCCAGCAGAAGGAAGGAGATAATAAAGATCACAGCACAAATAAATAATATAGAAACTTAAAAAACCATAATAGAACGGATCAATAAAACTAGGAGCTGATTCTTTAAAACATGAACAAAACTGATAAACCTCTAGCCAGAATCATCAGAGGAAAAGAGACAGGATTCAATGAAACAAAATCAGAAAGGAAAGGGGAGAAATAACAACTGAAACCACAAAATTACAAATTATAGAATATTATGAAATTGTATATGCCAACCAACCAGACAACCTATTAGAAATGGATGAACTCCGGGCGCCTGGGTGACTCAGTGGATTGAGGCCTCTGCCTTTGGCTCAGGTCCTAGGCTCAGGACCTGAATTTTTGTACAGTAATAATGAAGCACCATTAATAAAACACCTAGGAATATATTTAACCAAAGAGGTGAAAAGACCTATACTCTGAAAACTATTAAACACTGATGAAAGACACTGAAGACCACACAACAAACAGACATTCTGTGCTCATGGACTGGAAGAACAAGTATTGTTAAAATGTCCATACTACCCAGGGGCACCTGGGTGGCCCAGTTGGTTAAGCACATGATTCTGGGCTCAGACCATGATCTCAGGGTCCTGGTCCTGCATACCAAAGCCTGCACTGGGCTCCATGCTTTGCACTAGTCTACTCGAGATTCTGTCTCACTCTTCCTCTGCTCCTCCCACCCATGCTTGGTCTCTAAAATAAAGGAATAGATCTTAAAAAAAAAAAAAAAAAAAAAGTCCATACTACCCAAAGCATTCTATGGATTTAATGTAATCCCTATCAAAATATCAACAGCATTTCCCACAGAACTAGAACTATCCTAAAATTTGTACAGAACCACAAAAGACCCCAAATAGCCAAAGCAATCTTGAAAAAGAAAAAGCTGCAGTAGCACAACTCCAGAGTTCACATTCTATTACAAAGCTGTCGTAATCAAAACAGTATGGTATTAGAACAAAAACAAAGAGATAAGTAGGATAGAACAGAAAAGCCAGAAATAAACCCAAACTTACATACCTGGTCAATTCATCTTCAACCAAGAAGACAGAGTATATGATGGGAAAAACACAGTCTCCTCAACAAATGGTGTTGGGAAAACTGGATAGCTACATGCAAAAGAATGAAACTGGTCTCCTTTCTTACACCATACACAAAAATAAACTCAAAATGAACTAAGGACTTAAATATGAGACCCCAAACCAAAAAAATCCGAGAAGAGAGCACAGGCAGTAATTTTTCTTACATTGGCAAAAACATCTTTCTAGATATGTCTCCTGAGGCAAGGGAAACAAAAGCAAAAATAAACTACTGAGAAGAGCCTGTTTCAGTTGGAAGAGTATGCGGCTCTTGATCTCAGGGTTGTGAGTTTGAGCCCCACGCTGGGTACAGAGGTTACTAGAAAAACAAATAAACTTTAAAAAAATAAACTGTTGGGACTACAAAAAAAAAAAGAAAAAGAAAAAATCTTCTGCATAGCAAAGGAAACAACTAACAAAACTAAAAGACAACCTACTGAATGGGAAAAAAATTTGCAAATGACGTATTCAATAAAGGGTTAGTATTCAAAATATAAAGAACTTACACAACTCAACACCAAAAAACCAAATGGTACAATTACAAAATGGTATAAAGAATAGACATTTCTCCAAAGAAGATATACAGACTGCCAAGAGACACATGAAAAGATGCTCAACAACCCTTATCATCAGGGGAATGCAAATCAAAACAATGAAGTATCACCTTACACTGGTCGGAATGCCTAAAATAAAAAACACAACACAACAACAAATGTTGGCAAGGATGTGGAAAAAAAGGAACCCTTGTGCACCATTGGTAGGAAAGCAAAACTGGTGTAACTACTGTGGAAGACTGTATGGAGGTTCCTGAAATAATTAAAAACAGCTACTCTATGATCCAGTAATCTCACTACTGAGTATTTCGCCAAAGAATACAAACATGCTAATTCAAAGGTATCTATATACCCTACGCTTATTGTGGCATTATTTACAACAGCAAAACTCTGGAAGCAGCCCAAGTATCCACTGACTGATGAATGGTAAAGAATATGTGAGATATACACACACACACACACGTGTGTATATATATATATATGGTCTGAATATTATTCAGATATTTAAAAAAAAGATTGAAATCGTGACATTTGCAACAACATGAATAGATCTAGAGACTATAATGCTAAGTGAAATAAGCCAGATAAAGACAAATACCATATGATTTCACTCATATGTGTAATTTAAGAAACAAACAAACAAAAGAAAAAAAAAGATAAGCAAAAAACCAGACTTTTAATACAGAGAACAGATGGTTATCAGAGGAGAGGAGGGTGTCCTGTCCCTTTCACTGCCAATATTCTAGTTTAGCTCCAACTACTTTATGAGATGTAATAAAACAGCACATTGATAAGGAGCAATCTTCAACTACTGCTCCACAACTTAATACTTGTGTGAACCTGGGTAAATTATTTAACTTCTCCATGGTGCATTTCCTTACTTAACAGCAGTATCTACCTCACATGGTTTTGTGAGGATGAAATAAATTAATAAATATAAAGATTCAGTACAAGTGCCTCATGTATAGTAATCTCTATGTTTCATAATTATTTTCTCTGCCTCCAATCATTTTTTTCTCTAGCTTACCTACTACTGCCAGACTAATTTTCTTGGAACAATTCCTTTTGTCATCTCACTTTATTAACGTAAAATATCATGACTACTTCCTGAATGATGATCAAGATTCTAACTCTCACGTTTATAGTTCTCCATTACCTAGTCCAGTGGTAAGCAAAATATGGCCTACAAGCCAACCATCTGTTTTTATACAAAAACTTTTATTGAAACATAGCTATTCTCATTAATTTATCCATTGCTCATGAATGTTTTCTCACATGGGTATCAGAGTTGAGCAGTTGTGACACAGCCTGTAAGGGCCACAAAACATAAAATGTTTACTCTCTGGACCTTTACAGAAAATATTTGCCAACTGCTGACCTAGTTCAACCTCTATCTATACTATCTGCAAAGTATATTTAGTATGCTTCAAATGGAATTTTTTTCTGATACTTGCTTGTCTCAAGTTCAACGTTTTATTAATATCTAATAAGTATTTATTACAGCTTTATTACATGCCACACACTAATCCAGGGACTCGTAAACAGCAGGGGATTAAAAGAAAACCCCTACTTTATAGAGCATTATTTTCTTTTGGAGGGCATTAAACTAAAAATAAAAAAGCATACACATAAGTAAGTATATGTCATTTGGTGGTAAGTGCTATGAAGAAAAACAGAGGTGTCTAGGATGACAGAACGGCAGAAGAGTGGGACGCTAATTTAGCTATTTCTAATGAGGAAACATTTTTAATAGAGGCTTAGAGAGTGACCCATAGGAATGCTTTGGGGGAAATGCAATCTGGGAACATTGGGAACTCAAACCTAAGAGTGGGTGCCTCCTTAAATTTGCACCCTAGGTGCCTCATTTGCTTCACTCTAGTCCCAAATCCTGCTGCCAGTAACTTATAACTAGAATATATAAATTTCTCCTATGAAATAAAAAGACAATACAAATTTTTAAATAGGTCTAAGACTTGATCAGGCATTTCAAAAAAATGGGAGAGAGTATGCATGCTCATCGATAAGCATATAAAAAGTCACTAAGCAAATTACTCATCAATGAAATGTAAATTAAAATTACAATAGCTCCTCTGGGCTATCCAATGAGAATGGTTAAAATATCCAAGTAAATCCAACTTTACTCAGAAGCCAAAACCTGGGAACAACCCAAATGCCCATCATTCAAAGGACAGCTAAACAATAATATATTCATACAATGGGAAAATACATGGCAAAAAAAGAATGAACTTCTTGTAAATCTAATAACGCACATGAATGTATTAATTTTCTAAGGTTGTATTAACATACCTGATGGCTTAGAAAAACAGAGATTTATTCTCTCACAGTTCTGGAGGTCAGAAGTACGAAATCAAGTGTCCTCAGGGTCATGCTTCCCTTTAAAGGTAAGGAAATATTCTCCTCTAGAGCCCAAGGAGAGAGTGTGGCCCTGCCAACAACCTGATTTCATACTTCTGGCCTCCAGAATTGAGAAAATATATTTCTACTGTTTCAAGTCACCAAGTTTGCAGTGGTATGTTAATGCAGTCCTAGAAAACTAAGACCAGGAATTTCACAGATATCATAGGGTTTAAAAGCCTCCACATTAAAAAAAGAAAAAGCCACTGCATGATTCCATTTATTTCAAGATTTATTTATTTTGAGAGAGAGCAGAACACACACACACACACACAAGCACGGGGAGGGGCAGAGTGAGAGACAGAATCTTAAGCATATTCCACAATGAATGCAGAGCTCAACATGGGGCTCGATCCCACCACATCATGACCTGACCTGAAATCAAGAGTTGGAAGCTTAACCACCTGAGCCACTCAAATGCCCCTGAAGTTCAACAATAGGCAAATCTCATCCATAGTGATAGAATTAGTGGAATAGAGGAGGATCAGTATAGACTGGGAAGGAGTAATTGGGTAAGGATAGTATGTTAGAAACATTCCATATCTTGATCTGGATGGTAGATACATGAGGAGATAAAAATCTATTTTTTAAGCTAAAGAATAGTGTATATTCTGTATGATATAATTTTTTAAAAAGTAATAAACCACAACACATAGATATACTATCAAAATAATAATCACAAAAACTTGCTAAATAAATTATGATTGAAGACTTACTGGTTCAGAGCTATCCTTTTTTTTTTTTTTTTAAGATTTTCTTTATTTATTTGACGGACAGAGATCACAAGTAGGCAGAGAGGCAGACAGAGAGAGAGGAGGAAGCAGGCCCCCTGCTGAGCAGAGAACCCGATGTGGGGCTCCATCCCAGGACCCTGGGATCATGACCTGAGCCAAAGGCAGAGGCTTTAACTCACTGACCCACCCAGGAGCCCCTAGTTCAGAGCTATCTTAAGACTTAGCCTATGGTAATCAGGCACACTGAAAGATAAATAATTTCCAAATACTTAGTCTCATCTTTCAATATATGTGTTTGTGTATTTATCTGAAAGAGATAATAGGAAAATATATCAAAGACAAGTACTCTTCACTATTTAGATTTGACAGCACTGTTTGGACTTAAACAGTTTTGGTGCTGAATGCCAAAAAGGGGTATTTATGTTTTGCCATCTTAAATATGTTAAGGATGAAATAAATTAACCTCTGTTAAATAACATGTTCTTAAATAAGATATTTTTAAATGAAGATGTTCTAGCTTAATACGTATAGATTTTTAATATGAGTTCCCTCAGCAGAGTCTTACAAAATAGAGACACAATCGCATATTGTAGGAACATTTAATGTCAACAGTTTCAACTATTGAGAAGGAGGAAATCTTAGATTCATTTAGTAAAATAGTTAGCTAAACTCCCTTCTGGGGGGAGAAAAGTCCTTCACAGCTGCCTTATGCTGAACCTACTCTTTCCTGCTTTGCTAGGAGATAAAAAATGGTATCAGGAGATAATGGCAGAGGATCTATGCAAGCTATGGGTAAGAGAGACAGAGAAGAATGCTAGGAAATCTAAGTAAAGCAGTTCTTTTACCTTCAGCAAACATTTACACTTTTCTTCTTCAAGTCAGATTAAAAACCGAATAGAGAACAGTCACAAATTTTTGTAATGAAAATTAGGATTTCAAAATTACAAACACAATGAAATTCCACATCAATGAAGGAAACAAAAAGTTGATTGATTCTATCCACACCTAAAAGAGAAACAGAGTAAAAGATTGCTAGATACTGAAAGAATGAAAAGCACAGACTTTTACAAAGATAACTCTATTTCTTAAAATCAACTGAATACTATACATCCTTCCAAAACTGTTATTAAGAAAACTTTATTTAACAGGAAATCTTCACTACAAACCTTTTTTTTTTTTTTCTCTTTAAAAAGCATACTTGAGTCTCTGTGTTATATTTTCCAATTTAGAAATTTCAATTTAGAGATATAAAGGACCCTTTAATTTCCTAAGCTAGAACTTTCCTCACAGCTTTCTCACGGCTCTCATAAAGGGACCACCCTGCCCAAAAAGATGAGTGTGATTTTAATATTTGGAGATATAAGAAAGATATAAGTGTAAGAAAATCACTTCATCTAACACACACACCCCCAAAAAACCCACACCACAAAAAAGCCCAAAAAACTATTCCATTACTAAGACAAAAAAAGCCAGCAGTGTCAGATGAATGCTAAAACAACAGGTTAGTCTTCCCCAAAAGGCTTTAAGAGTTAATTTGATTACATGCATTTTTCCCTGTTGTTGCCAACTCTACAACCTAATACCTCTTAAAATACAACTTCATTCCAGCATTTTTGAAATTGAGTAAATGTAGCAATGTGGGTATAGGTAAGACTATGGTTACTTACCAAATCTCACTTAAGAACACAATTTTTCCTCACATAAAATGACTTACCTAAAACTTTAATATTATTATGTAATATCACAGCATTATAGACAGATCAGATACACCTCATTAGAATTTTACCTATAAACTTTAGTACCCTAAAAATAAATAAACTTTGGTATACTATCTATATATTTTAAGGCCACCAGTTTGCTATAAATTATATAACTCACCTAATAAAACCTTACACATGATTTTTGTAAGAAAGCACTAGTATGAAAGGTTACCGTAATGTGGTAACATTACTGAAGGAATAATGATCCATATTGTTCTCTTTAACACTTTTATATGCAAACATGAAACTGGTTATCACTTAGTACAATGGATACTGGCCATTAGTTTGGTTCATGTTGATTCAACAAAACTATAGCTCAGATGTTTGATTTTTTTAAGTTTTGGCTTAGCATGTTCTTGGATCTTCTGATACTCAATCTATTGAATGTATGACTTTAAAATAACATCTCTAATTTTCAAGGTGACACATAAGCACATACTGACACTTAATTGTAACTTCATCATAAACCTTTATTTAGAAGAACTAATCAGTATATAAACCTAAGGCATAACTAATTATTGCAAAATCATAAAATGGAACTATTGAAGATTATATTACTTTAACTTTCCTCAAAATGAAAACTGGTTTGTTTTTTTTTTGCATATCTGACACAATAAAAAGCAACTGCAATGCCCTATGGAATAGCAGCACCTGCAGGAAAAGATCCAGTCTAGCAACTGTTGGTACTATCAATTCATTACTTGATTCTCAAACATCAAGGCACTCCTTCCCCTGCCTTCCTGTATACTTAATCGATGAAACTGAAGAAAACAGAGCTCAGAGTGTTCATGCTGAGCTCCCACAACCACACAGCTGAATCCCGTATATCCTCTAAAAATCCTGTCCTTCTGAGAACAGGCTTTAACATGCAATTGTGCAGCACCTTGCTCTGGACTTCCACAGAAGATAAACACTCCATGATACACTTAATCTCTATAAAAAAGCCTATACTTTTAAAGGATACTTACAATTAAATAAGAACTAGATAAGAACACTAATATAAAAGAAACTTGTAATGTTTCAACTGCACAAGGAAAAATAGGACCAAGAAAAAAATTACTTATTTCAATTCTTAATGATATTTTACAGGCAAAAATATTTTCAATAAGAATGTAAAATATTTCATTCAACAATAATAATCTTCTTAGTGTATTTTTTATGTCAACATGTAAAAATCACCTGAAATGTAATCAATAACTTGAGAAAATAATCCATCTTGTTTTGTCAATATTTTAATGTGTTTTTAATATTTTAGAAAAATTTGATAATACAAAAAAAGTTTAAAATTTCTTTGGCATGTTACTACAGCTAAATATCTGTCAAATAAGGGGGAAAACTCTCTAGTCAGCTGATCATGGTGTGCTGGCAATTTCTCAAACATCTGCTGAAGGTCAGATTTCCAGTGCATGGAAGCAATCAATGGAACTACACAATTCTCCTAGCACTGAAAGAAGCTCAACAAAGAACACTATTTTACATAAGTAACAAAATATAACCCTAGCTTTGTAATAAACTGTAGCAAAGTCTATCTCCTCCCCCACAGAATTCATACATTTAAAACATGGTTACAATATTTTATTTGCATTTTATTTTAAAATTATGTTTATTATGTTCATATAAAACTTCATACCTTCATTTGGTAAAAAATTATGTAATCAATTTTTTAATTTCACATTCCAAAAAAGTGCTATTTATCTAAATGAAATTTTAAGGATAATTTAAATGTAATGATAAGTTACATGATAAATATGTATAAATACATATTTATATTAAATATGTAAATATGTAAAATTTATATTAAATATGTAAAAATGATAAATACTTATCATTACATTTATGTATGTATATACATTATGTATACAAGTATGAAAATATAATAGCAGGTCACTTATTTCAGTGAGAATGATTCATTTTGCAACTAATTCACATTAAGATGACTGAGTTTATAAAAAGTTATATTGCTAAAACTTGTCATTCAGATTTTTCTATGATTACAGAGACTGATGTCACTTACTTTCAAAAAAATTTTTGATCCAAATCACTTTGAACATATTCCATACTCTACAACTATGGAAACTTGATCAATTGTTTAAACAAGTAACGAAACACAACAGGATACCAAAGAATTATAAATATTATAAGAAGCATTGTCAATGTACAGATTTATATGAGGTATTGTTTTATTGGATCTTCTATTTTTTAAGAACATAAATATTAAAGTTTGGGGCACCTGGGTGGCTGAGTCAGTTAAATTTCTGCCCTCAGCACAGGATCCTGGTTTCGAGCCCCAATTCAGGATTCCTGCTCAGCAGGGTGGATTCTGCTTCTCCCTCTCTCTCTGCTACTCCTCCCTGCTCATGTGCTCTCTTTTCCCCTAAGTAAATAAACAAAATCTTTAAAAATATATATTAAAGCTAAAATTAAAAGTTAAAGTACTTTTCCTTTCAAGTTACTACTCTATGTTAAACACTCAAATTGGTGTCAAAGTTTTACACTGTGGCCATAAAATGATGAAATATTTTTAAACATAAGAATGTGTCCTTTTATATAAGCCTATCCAATTACGAAAGGAGTTTTCAATCTTAGATGAAAACATTTTGCCAAAGGACTCTCGGAAAATTAGTGAGCAAAACATAAATGATCAAGTGACTATTTGAACCTTTTGTTTTTAGAAGTTTAACGTTAGTAGCTTTAAGTAACACAGAAATCTTTTCTCATTTAAAAATATGTTAAAGCTATTGGGAAATAGATGAATCATAAAATCCTGCTTATGATTATGCTATATACTAATAAGGAACTATATTGTAGATATAAATTACAAAACAGCGCAAAATAGAGAATTTTTTAAACAACTGGATTAAGACAGATGTGGTCAAGTAAGAACTACATCATCTTCCTAATACAGTAAGTTTTTTTTTTGTTTGTTTTTTATTTATTCATTTGACAGAGAGATATCACAAGTAGACAGAGAGGCAGGCAGAGAGAGAGAGAGGGAAGCAGGCTCGCCGCTGAGCAGAGAGCCCGATGCGGGACTCGATCCCAGGACCCTGAGATCATGACCTGAGCCGAAGGCAGCGGCTTAACCCACTGAGACACCCAGGCGCCCCAAGTAAGTTTTTGTTTTTCAATGAACTCAACTGGATTATAATTTTGCTCTAATAAATGCCATTCTTTTATATAGGATTATAATTTAATTCTAAGAAAAACTAATATTGGATCTGTGCTAAATATTTTCCAAGAATATTATCATCATAAAAAGATAAATTCCCAAGTGATGCTGATGGTACTGCTCTAAGGATCACACTTAGAAAACTGCCAGACTAGAGGGTATCTCTAACATGCATCCTGACAAAGTATCTAATCTGACACACACTTTTCATATTAATCTTCTTTTAACAGCACTTAAAAAGCACTAAACAGTTTTTCAACAACCTTTCATGGTTTCCCACTGTGAATAGCATAACATCTAAATTTATTAAGACTAGTACTGAAGGTATTAGAAGAAATAAAGCCATTAAACTATTCATTTTATTTTTCTTTGATGGCTAAAATGAAAGTCTGTCTACATTTTTTTTTTAAAGATGTTATTTATTTATTTGAAAGAGAGAGAGAGAAAGAGAGCCTGAGAGGGGAGAAGGTCAGAGGGAGAAGCAGACTCCCCATGAAGCTGGGAGCCTGATGCAGGGACTCAATCCTGGAACTCTAGGATCATGATCTGAGCTGAAGGCAGTTGCTTAATTAACCAATGGAGCCACCCAGGCACCCTGTCTAAATATTTTTTAAATCCAAGCTAAAATCACTCAGTATTTTCTATGTACTTATGTATCAGGCACTGACAGGAGTGGAGTTATAAACAGTAAAATCTACCTCTAACTAAAGGACGTATATTTAAACAAATAATCAAAATGCCATGTACGAGTTTCTGCTTTCTATATAATTCATATCACCATCTCTGTAACAATTAAAATGGTAGATAAAATACATTTCAAGTTTGTGTTTTTTTAAAGTTGATTGCTAATGCTAACAAGGTAGAGAGGATTATTTGAGCCAAGAATATGAAGAGGTAAAAAACCCATAAATAGATATAGCACTGTCAGCTACTCTTGCCCTGAAGTTCAAAGTCCAAGCAATCTAACAAGTTGCAGACTTACGTGGTGGTCTCCCTAAGGCCACCTCTAACAAAGTCCATTATCTAGAGTCCACCAAAGCTAAGAACCATGGTAACTCCCCTAACTGGATCAGAACTCTGAAGGCTACATTCTGGGAGCAAGAGTGACCCAGAATTAAAACACTTCTTGCATGGTCTGAAGCCTACCTTTTAGTAATAAAGACGGTCAGAAAAATCTCAAATGACACCAGAATAAGACAGTCAGAAAATCTTTTAGTAATAAAGATGGTCAGAAAATCTCAAATGACACTTAGAATAAAATATTTAGCTGGACTGCTGTCACCAGGTACCTGGGTGAATCAAATACAAATTCTCTATGGAAAAGATAGTATCATCCTAGACATTAAGTTATTCCTACAACTCATTTTTCAAATAAGGAGCCCAGCACACAAACAAAACCAAGCACATGAGAAGGCAACATGAAGAAAAACCTGCAGAATCAAATGAACAACAAAAATTATTTAAAGTATTCCTGTGAAAACAAATGCCAACAAATGTACTACATATCAAAATTTGTAGAAAGTAGCTAGTGAACTGCTAAAAAAGGAAAATTTAAAGGCTTAACTGCACGTATTAAAAGAAAGGCTGAGGGGCACCTGGGTGGCTCAGTGGGTTAAGCCGCTGCCTTCGGCTCAGGTCATGATCTTGGGGTCCGGGATTGAGTCCCGAGTCAGGCTCTCTGCTCAGCAGGGAGCCTGCTTCCCTCTCTCTCTCTCTCTCTCTGCCTGCCTATCTACTTGTGATCTCTCTCTGTCAAATAAATAAAAATAAAATCTTTAAAAAAAAAAAAAGGCTGAGAAATTAACAAGACTCCATCACAAGAAATTAGAAAGAGAATCACAAAATAGGCATTCTATGAAAGAAGGAAAATAAAGATCAGGATAGAAATTTGTGAAGTACAAAACAAACATCCTATAAAGAAGATTGACAAAACCAAAATGTGCATTTTTTAAAAGATTAGTGAAACTGATACACCTCTGGTGAGATTAATGGCGGGGAAAAGGTAGACACTATAGAATGAAAAAAGACGCTATCAAAATGGCAGACCTTTACTGTTTAGACATAAACTCCGATGGCAAAACTATAGAGCAAAGCAAGAAAAATCTATTGCCATGAAAATCAGGATGGCAGTTACTTACAGGTAGAAGAAAAGGGCTGTGATGACTGTGAGGGGAACTGGTAGAGCTTTTGAATACTGGCAATGTTCTATTCCTTGATCTGGAGGGTAGTTACACAGGCATTTGCTTTACATAAATAAACTATACAATCTCTACTTTATAATGCTTTTCTTTTTTTTTATTTTTTATTTTTATTTATTTCTTTTCAGCATAACAGTGTATAATGCTTTTCTGTATGACATGTATTGATGGGAATTGAACCATGTCCTCCAGAATTCGTGATGTTGAAGCTCTAACCTCCAATGTGAGCATATTCAGAGAAAGGACCTTTAAGGAGATAATTAAATGAGGTCATATGGGTGGGGCCCTAATCCCACAAGTCTGATTTCCTTAAAAGAGAAGAGACAAAAGATCCCTCCACACTCACCATCATTACAGAGGAAAAGCAATGTGAAGACAGGGCAAGAAGGTATACATCTGTAACCTAGGAAGAGAGTCCACACCAGAAACCAATCTTGACAACACCACAATCTTGGACTTTTAACCTCCAGAACTATGAAAAATAAATTTTTGTTGTTTAAGCCACCCTGTCTATGGTATTTTGTTATGGCAGCCCTAGCAGATCAATATAGTTATGTTCTATATTTTAAAAGGTAAAAAATATAGAAGGTGACAGGTGTCAAAATAAAAATTTAATGAAATTTTGGGTACCATGGAGAAGTAGAAGCCATTTATTATAAAACTATTTTAGGGGCACCTGGATGGCTCAGATGGTTAGGCATCTGCTTTCAGCTCAGGTCACGATCCCAGAGTCCTGAGATCAAGCCTCATTCGGAACAGGGAGCCTACTTTTTCCTCTCCCTCTGTCTGCTGCTCCCCATGCTTATGCTCTCTCTAATAAATAAATAAAATGTTGAGAAATTTTTAAAAAGTTAAAAAATTATTTTAACTGCAACAAAAATGTTAAAAGAATACTTGCTAATTGCCCACCCTGACATAGCAACTAATACATTTATTTTACCCTTTTCACACTTTTCTTACATTTCCTCTACCTGAAATATTTTTCATTCAGTCTAACCCCTTTTCTCCAGTTGACCTAGTCAAATACGATTAAATGTTCTACCCAACTCTTACACTACATGGAGAGCAGCTGGACAATATGTCCCCTGAATGTGATTATCAAGAAAAGAAACAGTGAAACTTGGGAAGGTAATTAAAATATTGGTCATAAAAAAATAGTCAAAAAATCTAAGGTCTTGCTATTGCATACTAAAATGAGGCAGTTTAGTGCAAAGCTATTCTTGTCCTTTTTTGGTCATAAGATAGATACAACATGAAAGTTGTCATTTTAGCCATTTTTAAGTTTATAATTCAGGCATTGCTTTCACACTGTTGTACAACCATCATTATTGTCTTTTTCCAAGACTTCTTTACCAAACAAACTCCTTTATTTATTTATTTGAGTGAGAGAGAGAGAGAAAGAGAGAGCACAAGTGGGATGAAGGGCAGAGAGAGAAGCAGATTCCCTGCTGAGCAAGGAGCCTGATGTGGGACTCAATGCTGGGATTCAGGATCATGATCTGAGCCAAAGGCAGATATTTAACAGACTGAGCCACCCAGGTACCCCATAACAAACTATTCATAAGCAGTAACTCCCCATTCTGCTCTCCCCTCAACCTCAGGTAACCTCTAATATACCTTCTGTTTCTATGAATTTGCTTATTCTAACTATTTCACATAAGTAGGATCATATAGTATTTGTCCCTTTGGATACAGCTTAGTTCACTTAGCATATTTTTAAGGTTCATTCATGTTGTAGTAGGTATCAAAATATCATCCCTTTTCATGGCTTTGTAATATCCTACTGAATCTATTACCACATTTTATTTATCCACCTAAGTTTCGTTGGGTATTTAGGTTGTTTCTGCCTTCTAGCTATTGTAAATCATACTGCAATGAAGATGGGCATACAAGGATCCGTTTGAGTCCGAGCATTCAATTCTTTGAGATATACCTAGGAGTGGAATTGCTGAGTCATGCAGTAATTCTGTTTAGCTTTTTGAGGAACCATCAAACAGTTTTCCATATTGGCTGTACCATTTTTTACATTTCTACCAACAATGTATGAAAATTCCAATTTTTCCACATCCTCACCAACATATGTCATTTTCTGGTTTTTTGGTTTGTCTTACATGTGGTTTTTCTTGCTTTTTAAAAGTTATAACCATCATAATAAGTGTGAAGTGGTACTACATGGTGGTTTTAATTTACATTTCTCTAATGAGTAAAGATAATCGAGGACTTTTTCATATGCTTATTGCTATTACTATATCATCTTTGGAGAAATTTATTTAAGTCTTTCCCCATTTTTATTTTATTTTTATTTAAAGATTTATTTTTTATTTACATATTTGTCAGAGAGAGAGAGTGTGTGTGCACACAAGCAGGAGAAATAAGAGGCGGAGAGAGAAGAGGCTCCCCACTGAGCAAGGAGCCTGACACAGGACTTGATCCCTGGACCCTGGGATCAAGACCTGAGCCAAAGGCAGACACTTAACTGACTGAACCACCCAGGTGTCACCCTCTTTCGCATCTGTTACTGAGTTTTAGAAATTCTTTGGGTATATTGGATACTAAACCATTATCAGATATATGATCATGTATACGTTTGAAATGAAGAACACAACATTTCTCATATAAAATACTTTATCTATAAAGACAAGTGTCATTTTAACGTGGCTTGGGGCATGTGGGTGGCTCAGTCGGTTGGGTGGCTGCCTTTGGCTCAGGTCATGATCCCAGGGTCCTGGGATCGAGCCCCACGTGATCGAGACCCACATTGTGCTCCCTGCTCAGTGAAGAGTCTGCTTCTCCTTCTCCCTCTGCCTACTTGTGGTGTGTGTGTGTGTGTGTGTGTGTGTGTGTGTGTGTATGTGTGTGTGTGTGTGTGTGTCTGTGTGTGAAATAAATAAACCTTAAAAAAAAAAAGATTCTCTCTCTTAAAAAAAAAACAAGAGTGGCTTGCTCAGATTCTTCTAAATGACTCATGAGATAAGAGAAAATATTATTAGTCTCTGCCTCTGGTCCCTGGCAAAGAACTGCCAAAACCTTGTCATTTCCTAGGTGGTAAAAAAAACAAGGAGCATCTCTCATTCTCGTATTTGTCTTTGACTATATCCCTAACACAGTTCTCCTAAAACCATTTTTAAATTCCTAAATGGTAAGTGCACTAGGAACATCTTTTGTTCTATTAAGGTGACTTTGAGTAGGCTCCTAGATAGATGGAGACTGGCAAACAGAAAATCCAAGCCAGGGTAGAAGCTTGAATTTTCAGCCCCACCCATCTTCTTCCAGATACAGGAGAGGAGCTAGAAATGAAGTTAATAATTGATCATGCCTATATGAGGAAGCTTCCATAAAATCCCAACAGTACAGTGTTCAGAGAGGTTTTGGTTGGTAAATACATCCACATCGGGAGGGCAATGAACCTCCATCATGAGGATGAAAGCTCCTGTAGTTGGGACCCTCCTACACTTCAGCTTATGTATCTCTTCTCCTGGCTATAAAGTTAAGTAAACCTCCCTGAGTTCTATGAGCAGCTCTAGCAAATTATTCAACCTAAAAGAGGAAAAAGGTCATGAGAACTCTAATTTGTGGCTGCGATTTATAAGAAATATTATTTGGTCATATATATTTGGTCTTCATCCATAGTTCCCCAAAACAGTTTGGAGCCATAAAGATGAAATGGTTATCTTGTTATAATGAAGGTGATTTGGGATCCCACCAAAGGGTGGGCTGGTTGCTAGGAGGATCAACCATGTGATTAGAGGGTTGGACCTTTCAATTCTACCCTCTAAACCTTCAGGGAGGGAAGAGGGGCAGGAAGTTGAATTAGCCAATGACCAATGACTTTTTGTCTATCATCACCATATAATGAAGCATACATAAAAACCCAAGAAGACAGCTTTCTTTTGTGCGTGCGTGCATGTGTATGTGTATCTGTGTGTGTGTGTGTGTGTGTGTGTGTGTGTCTTTTCTAGACTTGGGAAACCAGAACATTTTCATGCACCACTGAGCCAGCTCCCAAATTCCATGAGGACAGAAGCTCCTTTGTTAGGATCTTGCCCAATATATCTCTCCATTCAGCTGTTGATTTGTATCCTTTATCATATCCTTTAATAAACTGGTAAATGTTTAAATGTTTCTCTGAGTTTTGTGAGCTACACTAGCAAATTAAACAAACCCAAGGAGGAGAGAGTTGGACCCTCCAATCTGTAGTTGGAAGCACAAGTAACAGCCTGGTGTTCGTAACTGGCATCTAAAATGGGGGATGGAGGAGCAATCTTGAGGAATGAACCCTTAACCTGTGGAATCTGATTCTATCCTGAGTAGAAAGTGTCAGAACTGAATTGACTTTCAGTCATCCCACTGATGTCCAAGAACTACTTGGTGTTATGTGTAGCGGAACCAGCCCCACTCACTGGAATTGGATCTGGGAACCTTAAAAGAGTTGCCACGTCAGACACATAAAAGATTATGTTCAAGGGGTACCTGGGTGGCTCAGTCGTGAAAGCATCCAATGTGTGATCTTGGCTCAGGTCATGATCTCAGGGTCTGGGATCAAGTCCTGTGTTGTGCTCCACACTAAACCTGGAGTCTGCTTGTCTCTTCCCTCTGTTCCAGCCCCTGCTTGTGCTTTCTCTCTCTCAAATAAATAAATAAAATCTTTTTTAAAAAATGAAGATTATGTTCAAGAAGTGGGTCTGAGAACCCTAAAACAGTAGACAAGTCAGACAGATAAAAGATTATGTTTAAATAAATTATACACTTAACCCCTGAACAACACAGCAGTTAGGGTATGAACCCCCACACTGTTGAAAATCCACATATAACTTTCGATGCGCCAAAACTTTACTGATAGTCTACTATTGATCAGAAGTCTTACCAATAACATAAACAGTTGATTAACACATATTTTGTACATTATATGTATTATATTCTGTATTCCTACAATAAAGTAAGCTAGAACGAAGACAATGTTAAGGAAACAATAAGGAAGAGAAAAAACATTTATAATACTGTTCTTTATAAAAAAAAATCCACATATATGTGTACTTGCACAGTTCAAACCCATGTTAAGGACTGTGTACTGATTTACAAACAAAAATCACTTCTCAACCCTTCAACAAAACATTTTAAAAGGTTTACCATTATATTCCATTCTAAAAGACCAGATTAATTATTGAAGAGGTTAAGAGAATTATTTAAAAAAAAAAAAAAAAGGAATGGGGAAAATACATGGGGTAAGATTAATATGCGCTAAAACACCTAAGAATGACATAATTAATTTACTGTTTCAGAAGAAGCATCACCATGAAAAATAAGATGTTCCAGCCTATAGCTCTAAGAGGCTTTTCCCAAAGTACCACAAGCTCTGGTTGTATACCCAATATCCATACACCTTGTTTTCTTTCCAAAAGCGCACAAATTCTGTTAGGGGCAATACAGGCCAATTCTAAATTTTCTAGCCTCCTGGAAATGGCCATGTGACACAACTCAGGATAGTAAGATATAAGTGTGTAAGATTTGAGGTAATGTGAGCTGAGGTTTCTTAGAAAGATCTTTAGCTAGGGACAAACATAGATTGATATGAACCTTTTGCCCTTTTCCACCTTGCCCTCCTTTCTGTTTGGAGCTATACCAGGCAAGGCAATAGCATCACCTATGTTGTAACTGACCCTGAGGAAAAGATTGAGAGAACTACTCTACCTTCAAAAGCAACATCCTTAAGTGACCACATCAACCCTGGAATGTCTACTTCTAGGTTTCCTGTTTAACAGGGACAACTAAGTACCTATTTTATTTAACCACTGTTACTTGGAATTACGGTTAAGTGAAACCAAACTCAATCTCTAACTAAAATTACCTCTAAACTCTCCAAGAATAGGTTTATCTATACAACCCCCATATATCTATATGGAATGTCTACTTCTAGGTTTCTTGTTTAACAGGGACAACTAAGTACCTATTTTATTTAACCACCGTTACTTGGAATTATGGTTAAGTGAAACCAAACTCAATCTCTAACTAAAATTACCTCTAAACTCTCCAAGAATAGGTATATCTATACAACACCATAATAAATGGCTCTCTCTCTCTATATATATATATGAAATAGAAGAGTATGAAAGCTTTAAAAGATCAGATGCAAGTTCTTTTTTTCTTTTCTTTTCTTTTCTTTAAGACTTTCTTTATTTGAGAGAGAGAGAGAGACAGAGAGCAGGTAGAGGAACAGAGGGGGAGGGAGAGAGAGAATCCTAAGCAGACTTTGCAATGAGCACAAAGCCCAACTCAGAGCTCAATCCCACCACCCTGAGATCATGACCTGAGCAGAAATCAAGAGTCAGACACCTAACTGAGTGAGCCGCCCAGGTGCCCTCAGAAGCAAGTTCTAATACACAAACATAGAAGCCATAAGGCCAGCTACAAATTGCAGAGCTTTCAATTATACCTCAAAACAGAAATACACAGACTCTGAGTACCTAAGAAAATGCCTTCTACAACACCATCAGCATCTCTTAAGTTAACTTTCATGGTAACCATAAAACTAACTGCATGCTTTTCTTACACTAAGAAACTTGATTAAGAAAAGGTGATGCTTTCAGTAACTGACCTGGGCTCTTATTTGATTATCAACCAACCAGAGGCTATAAACACAATAAAAATAATTTATTTTTCTATATATAAATATCTTAAGTAAGAGCTTAACTTTGCTAAGTATGTGGAAGTCAAAAAACAACAATGATAGCGTGACTGTGACAGAAGACACAGTAACTCAATTGTATCATTCACAATCATGATGGATAACCGAAACAAACCCCAAACTCAAACTCTACTGGAAGCAAGGCAGGTAACATAAATTAAGTGAATTCTAAAATAGGGAAAAGGAACTAACAATCTAAAGAAGGTATGCCTTGACTAAAGCAGGAAACTGCAGCTTCAGCTAACTGCTGAAGTGACAATTTCAGACATAATGTTACTAGAATGTACAATTTATTAAGAGAACCCCTAGATCCAAGTTTTTATGTTAAATTCCTCAATATTTAACTTGACATTTAAACCAGTAAAACACTTCTACAAACCACTAATTTGCAACCTTGGAGCTAATGTATATTAAGTACTTTTTATGTACATTTTATAAAAACTTTAATGGCAAAAACCTAAAAATGTAGTGAACCAACTTTTGCTTTGAGCCAAGATGAATCAACAGGGTCTTATTTATCATCCTGTCTGAAACTACAAAAAATCCAGAGAAAAAAATGGATAATAATTTTCCAGATAGTGAACGTAAGGCAACAAAAGATAATGAAATCTCAAAAATGAGACACAGGTTAGGTAACCTTTCCAGTTATAGCAGTTTATTTACTGGAGAGAGTTACAAACCTTCATGCAAAGGAGGAGGAAACCACATGCAGCCTAGAGTTTCTGTAAACTGAGGCAGGCCAAGGTATAAGAGCTGTAAAACACAACACCAAGGAGGAAAAAGCCACCAAGAGAAAGATCACCAGAGAAGCACCCTAAGCTAAATAAGGTCTGACAGCTCATGTTTAATTAAAAAATTAAACAAAGGTAGGAGAAAACAAAAAAACCAAGAAGATTAGAGAGGGGAATTCTAAATATACCAGAGCCTGGTATATTTCCTCTTCCCAATAGTAAGAGTGAGTAGCCCTAGACTAAAAGCTATTCTGTTTATAACCAAAAAATCTTAAAAACAAGACCCCAAAGATCAAACTGTTTTTAAGTAACTTAACTTCATCCCAGGAAAAAACCTCCAAAATATTTATAGGACTACAAAAAAGTCCAGTACCTGACAAGGTAATATTTACAAAGTATGGCATTCAATTAAAAATTACCAGCCATTGGGGTGCCTGGGTGGCTCAGTGGGTTAAAGCCTCTGCCTTCGGCTCAGGTCATAATCTCAGGGTCCTGGGATCGAGCCCTGCATTGGGCTCTCTGCTCGGCAGGGAGCCTGCTTTCTTCTCTCTCTCTGCCTGCCTCTCTGTGTACTTGTGATCTCTCTCTCTGTCAAATAAATAAAATCTTTAAAAAAAAATTACCAGCCATCCATAGGGTGCCTGGGTAGCTCAGGTGATTAAACACCCAACTCTTGGTTTTGGCTCAGGTCATGATCTAATGGGTGGCAGGATACAGCCCCCTCCATTGGCCCCCATCCCTTCCCCAGGGTAGGCTCAAAACTTTGAAGATTCTCTCCCTCTGCCCCTCCTGACTCCAGTGCACGCTCTCTTCCAAGTAATAACTCTTTAAAAAAAATTACCAGGCATCCAAAGAAGTAGAAAATATGACCCATGCGGAGAAAAAAATTATTCAATCAAAAACAACCCAAAAAAAAACCCCATCTACATACTTTCATGCAGATGATAAAATCAGTAGACAATTAGTATATGAGATTTAAATATTTAATGACTATATTCCACAGGATGAAAAAGTTGAAAGATTAAATATTTTATGTATAGTCCTAACAAGATATATTTTAAAATAAGAAAACTCAAATAGAAATCCTGGAGAAGGGGCGCCTGGGTGGCTCAGTGGATTAAGCTGCTGCCTTCGGCTCAGGTCATGATCTCAGGGTCCTCGGATCAAGCCCCGCATCCGGCTCTCTGCTCCGCAGGGAGCCTGCTTTCTCCTCTCTCTCTGCCTGCCTCTCTGCCTGCCTCTCTGCCTACTTGTGAGCTCTCTGTCAAATAAATAAATAAAATCTTTAAAAAAAAAAAAAAAGAAATCCTGGAGAAGAAAACTATGATGGCTAAGATGAAAAATACACTGGATGGGACTAAGAATACACGCAATATTACAAAAGAAAATATTAGTGAAATTGAAGAGACAAAAAGCAACGGAAACTATATGAAATTAAACAGAGTAGGAAAAGACTGGGGAAAAAAAAGAGTTGTGGGACAACTCAAAGCTGAATAATATATGCATAATCGAATTCTCTGAAGAAAAGAACTAAGGGAGAAAAGCAATTCTGAAAACTAAGGACAAAAGTTTTTACAAATCTGATGGAAACTGAATCTGCAGATCAAAAAAGCTCAATTAAAATCAACCTCAAGAAACATGAAGGAATCAACACCAAGGTCAATCATATAACTGCTTAAAATTCCTGATGAAGAAAATCCTAAAATAGTTAGAGAAAAGAGAACACATGTTATGTACAAAGAAATGTAATTTGTTTTCTGAAACATTGAAAATAAGAAGATAACAGAACATCTTTGAAGGAATAAAACTAAAAAACCATCAGCTTAGAATTCTATATCCAGTAAAAAGAAACTATAAATAAACTATTTAAAAGGTGGAAAATACTTTCACAGATGTGTACAAGCTGAAATAATTCATTATTAGCAGGCTTGGTCTACAAGAAATATTAAATATCATTTGACCCAAAAGATAAATCCTTCCTTTCAAACATTTTTTTTTTCCATTTGGCTTTCTGAGCATCCCTTTCTCCTGGTTTTCCTTACCTTAGCCATTCTTTCTTACCTATCTTACCTTTAAGTATTATTCCAGGTCTCAATCTTTAGGTGTCTCTATCTACATTCACTCTCTACATCAAGTCATCCACTTTCATAGTTTTTAATGCTATCTATATAATGAATACTCACCAGATAGATTCTCCAGTCAGACCTCTCTTGAACTAACAGACACAACAGTTTAACCAACTGCCTACACTTCATTTGAATGTTCAATAAACTCCTCACACTTGACATATCTAAAGATCAAATTTAGTATCCCCACTATGACCAGGAAATCTCCTCCTCCACCATCAATGCCACTTGAGGAAATGGCAACTCTAGCTTTCCAATTGCTGGAGCCCAAAACTTTAGAGCTTATCTGTAACTCCTATCTTTCTCTTACATCAGAAGCAGTTTAGCAACCCATTCTATCAATTCTGTGTTTAAAATAAATGTGAATTTGAGCATTTCTCACTATCCTTAACGCTGCTAATGACCATTGTCCAAAGCTACCATAATTTTGTACAACTGGAACATTTCAAGTGCCTAATTGCTCTCCTGCTCTGTTCTTGCCAGATACTCCAGTATACTCTCAACAAAGCAGGCAGTGATCCTTCTGAAACAAAGTCACTAATGCCTTCCTATCTCACCCAGAGAAAAGGCTATAATCCTTACAAAACCCTATATGGACCTTCCAAAAGTGCCTCCTTACCACCCTGTTACCCTTCTGGTCTTACTTCCTCCAACTTTCTCACATTTCACTTCTTTCTAGACATATTACCTTCACTGCTCCTCAAATATGTTTGGCCACTCCCCATTCAGGAACTGTGTACTTGCTCTTCTCCATGCCTAAAATACTCTTACTCTAGATATCTGTATAGCTAGTCCCTTGTTTCCTTCAAGTCTTCACTCAAAAGTCACCTTCTCATAGAGATATTCCCTGGCCATCTTACCTAAAATGTCACCTCCACCTTCCTCAATTTCCATGCTTTATTCTCCTTTCAGTTATTTGTCCATCTTACATACTACTTATCATACTTATTTATCATCTTTAGTTTGTATCTCTCCTACTATAAACTAATTTCCATAAGGGCAACATTTTGTTCTATTTTTAACTACTGTAACCCCCTGCCCCATGCCTGATATGTATAGGCATGCAATAAGTATTTAATGCATTTTAACTCTAGAATCTACCCCCGTACTTCAATTTTTGAACTGCTATCCAACACCTGTCAAAGAAGAGCAGACAAGTGATATTCAAAGAAAACAGAACAGAAAATGATCTTCAATTATGAGATAAGTTATTCAACCCTATTACTACCTATTCAAAACTATCATTTTATAAAGCTGGATTTCTAAATCAATTTTTTTCTCTAAGAAATAATATAGAAGTTATGGTGTAATGTTTTGTCTATGGCTTTTACTGAGAATTATTATTTTTTAAAAGCCACATGAAGAATACCCCCACATAAAGGACAAAATCATTATAAATGACACCATTCGTTATGGCATTACACACTATTTAAAAGAAAATAACTTTTATTTTTTAACTCTCTAGAGTCTGGAAAATCATTCTTTCAAAATTTGTTCATTATTAGCTAATAAAAATTTCTAGCCTACAATATATTCCTGACTCTTTCTCACTGTCTCTACACATGTAACAAATTTCAGTGTTAAACTAAACACCTAATTACCTCTAGCTCATATATCTAAGTTTTGGAATATATTTATATTGAGCCCATATGAGTTTACATGGATTTTTTAAATGTCCTATTTGTAAATCTTACTGATAGTTACCTTTAATAAGAGCAACCTCAAAATCTTTTGTTCAAGTAAGTGATTGACAAATATACTGTGTAATCCTCTAATGCTACCACATATATGAAAACAAAAAAAATTATAAAAAATTATTTATAGGTCATGAAAATTACTTCACTGATAATATTATCAGTGATATATATAATATATATTATAATACTGTATAACAGTATTAATAAATTATAAAATTGCAATACTATAATACAATATAGTTATACTGCTAGTCCATAATCTATTTTTTAAAGTAATTTGACATTACTTAATTTCTCTAGCAACTGCAAGGGTGATGGTATTACTATTAACTAGAAATAAGCAAGGGAGGGGCACCTGGGTGGTTCAGTGGGTTACAGCCTCTGCCTTTGGCTCAGGTCATGATCCCATGGTCCGGGGATCAAGCCCCGCACTTGACTCTCTGCTCTGCAGGGAGCCTGCTTCCCTCTGCCTCTCTCTCTCTGCCTGCCTCCCGGCCTACTGGTGATCTCTATCAAATAAATAAATTAAATCTTAAAAAAAAAAAAAAAGAAAGAAAGAAGCAAGGGAATGAAATGCGATGACTTTACCTCAGGTGACAATGATATATAAAAGCAACCTTAATTTACAAGGTACAAACAAAGAGAAAGATGAGCATGTTATACAGAAAGGATCAGAATTATTAAGATCTTAAAGATCATCTACTGCTAATAAAGGGAGTAGTATTCACACCAATAAGAAAGTATAAACAGATAATTACAAATAATCATCCAAGCATTCAGACTTTTATAAGACCTTCTAAGATTCTAATTACATTCTTTTCCTGCAAAAGTTTCTACTTATTAGAGTTAAAATGCATTCTATGAGCGTCTACCAGATAGCAGATACCACTTTTACAGTTTCTATGATCTATCACTCAGTAACCCAGTGACCAACTAAATCTCAGACTAGAACCACTAGATAGTTGCCACTCTGTGGCATGGAAAAAGTATCCTCTGGAATCACAGAACCTGGGTTCTAATACTAGCTGTCACACTTACAATACGTATGACTTTGAGCAATTTCCTGAACTTCTATATCCTCAGTTGCCACACTTGTAAAATGGACATAACAGCAGTAATTGACCGATTAAGTTAGTGTGAGGATGAAACAAGTTAATAGATGTAAAGTGTTTAATGTTTAGAAAATGCCTGGCACATCTCTAAAGTGGAAATAACAATAATAATTAACTTATAAAGTTAATACAAGAATGAAATAAATTAACAGATGTAAGCGCGTAACATTAAGATAATGCCTGGCATATAGCAAGGGTGTCTACGTTAAGTGGAAACTAAGATCACCACTATGAACCAACCATTCCTCCCTTCCTCCTGCCTTCGATTTTTAAGTCCTTCTCTCGGTCATCTCATTTTGCATTCTCTCCTATCTCTGAAGTTCCACTTAAAAGCTCTCTTTCAGTTTTCCTTTTGCAAGCATCACCCAATTTTCAGTAAAATCACATAGTAGTCAGTTGCCAGTTCAAAAAGTTAGCTCCAGTGTAAGGTGGCAGTAGGAAAAACACCTGACTTTTACCCCTTTTGTACTATTACTTGTACTTGACTCTCTTCCTTTGTTTTTATTCCCATTGTTTTAACCGCTTCTTGTTCTTTGTCCTCAGTTATGTTATTGATTTAGTCATCTTTAATATATAGGTATTATTCAGCTTCTCTCATCCGCTTTTAAAGCAAAGGAGAAGTGAGTGAATAAATTTACCTACATTTTACATATTCAAGAATATTCGCCTAGCACCTACTATTTGTTAAGCACTGTTTTGGGCATTAGACCTAGGATGATATACATAGACAATGATAACTGGTCAAGGTAACTGGTGAGATCATCTATAAGAAAATACTTGAGTAAAATAATGTAGACAAGCAACCAAAAAAATTGTCCAAGATTCAGGGAAACTGAGCTATTAGAAAGTCAGGTTTTCTCATTATATGTTAAAGATCATCATGAACACATCCAGAAACAAAAGTGTCCTAGATTGTGAGAGAGAGAGAAAAAAAAAAAAAAGCAGTGTTTGACATGCCATGAAAGCTGCTCCTAGTCTCTCTACCTAATGGATGTAAGTCACTCTTAATAAACCTAGGCTACAGAGAAGTTATAACATAGCTTTAAAACTACATTATATGCACATACAAAAACTTAAAGACAGTTTTGGGTGTGTGTGTGTGTGTGTGTGTGTGTGTGTGTGTGTGTGGTGTGTGTGTGTGTGTTCTCCTATTTGTCCTTTTGGATTTTTACTAGATTTGATCTCAAGGAGTCACTAAAATTTAAAATTTCTAAAAAGAATAAACTGTAGGGCACCTGGGTGGCTCAGCAGGTTAAAGCCTCTGCCTTCAGCTCAGGTCATGATCCCAGTGTCCTGGGATAGAGCCCCACATGGAGCTCTCTGCTCAGCAGGGAGCCTACATCCTCCTCTCTCTCTGCCTGCCTGTGATCTCTGTCAAATAAATAAAATCTTTAAAAAAAAAAAACACACACACACAAAAAAAAAATTTTTTTTCATTAAAAAAAAAAAAAAAGAATAAACTGTAACTTCTTGTGGCCCAGTAGAATGTTATATAAATGGTGAGCATAAAATACATGCCTGGTAATTTAAAACATAATCAAGTACACAATGAAGAGAAGGTTTTAAAAAAGAGGACATAAAAATTAGTTAAGTATTTTTGTTTCCATACCAAACTTATTCTTGCCCCCTCCAAGGCAATATTCACATTATTACCCTCTCTGACATGTAGTCTTTCCATCAAACACAAATACTACCAATCCTTTATAGTTCAGCTCCTCTATGAGGCCCTCCTATCATAGAAAATATAATTATGGCATACTTTCAATAATGCCACTTCTCCTAATTTCTACAGCACTTAATATTATCATATAATGAACCCCCAACTGTTGAGTGACTTTTCCCCTCCTGATAACAAGTACATGGTATATTTTCCTAAACCACTCCTCCAACAATCTGATACCAAGTGAGGATCCCACCATTCAATGTGATTCTGACACTAACTACTAGGAGATAGCACAGATTCCGCGGGTTCAAGGTCTTGGTCCCATAAGACTATCATTTCAGTCACCTGTCAAAAGTATGGGGGCATTTGTACTTCTGACTCACTATAAATCAGTGGCTCCCATGACCCCTCCCAGCTTCATCAATTTCTTAGAATGACTCACAGAGCTAAGCAAAACACTCTACTTCTATAACCAGCTTATTATAAAGTCTACAACTGAAGAATCTCAAATGGAAGAGATAAATGAGGCAAACAAGGTGAGGGGGAAATGAAGTTGTGCCCTCCCTAGGTACACTACCCTCCCAGGACCTTGATGTGTTCACCAATCCAAAAGCTCTCCCAAACTATATTACTTAGGAGTTTTTAATGGAGGATTACATAGGCATGACTGGGGTCACTGGAAACTAACTTAATCTTTGTATCGTGCTACAAATATAATTTGTAGTATAAATCAAAAGTTGGATATATTAATAATTTCTCTCCACTAGAAATAGAGATTCCTTGAAAGTTAATTTACGTCTTAAATTTTGGGTAAGTCAACAATGCTGACTACATGATAGATACTTGGTATTTATTCAACATTTACTGAGAGCCAATGCATAACAATAATTGGAGAGTGTTCTGATTCTACATATGCATATTACAAAATTCTCTTTTATTGATTTCATTAGGTTTTTCATTATAAAGAAATGTATCTAAAAGGATTAGAGTTAAATTTCAGAAAATTTTAACATTTCTGTTTATTTTAATAAACATCTACTTACTGAACACAAACTAGCTGCTAAGCAATGTTCTCGGTGGCTAAGAGAACAGCAGTTAACAAAAACATGGAAAAACCAGTTTCACCACACTTAATTCTAGGGCAGAAAAATAAGTAAAAGGCTTAGTCTGATAGAAATTAGAGACAAGGTGAGTAGAGCAGGATAGAAGATAGAAAATGGTAAAGAAAGAGGGAAGGGGTCAATTTTAGATAAGGTGAACAGTATAGAGCACAATAAGCAAGCATATTGACGTCTGCACAGACCTACCTGGAAGAGAAACAAGAGTAAAGGCCACAAGGGAGAATAATACCTGGAATGTTCAAGAAACAGCAAGGAGGCTACTGTGGCTGGAAAAGAACACATAAATCAGAAAATAATGAAAGAGGAGGTCAAAGTAGGCTGATTGGGTGGGGGGGGAGCAGAATATAATGTAGTTCCTCTCAAGCCATTATAAGGCCTTCAGCTTTTACTCTGAATCAATTTAAATGTCTTTGAAAGTATTTGATTATAGGAGTGACATGTTTGGACTACTTGCTATAGGTACTTTTATGGGTAACGAGAACTAATCAGGAGGTTAGTTAGGTACCTAGTTTTTACTAGTAACTAGTTACCTGGGTACTGGAACTAGTGAAAAGCTACTAGAAAAATCTAGGCAAAAGATCATGATGGCTTCGACTACAGGGGTGTAATGAAATCGGTGAAATGTGTTGTGACTCTGAATGTATTCTGAAAGTAGAACCAAAAAGACTGTGCTGACAGTTTGGATATGGAATGTGAGAGAAAGCAGTCAAGGAGGACTTCAAGGGACTAGAAATGGAAAGATAGAGCTACCACTTAACTGTATGTTGAAAACTCAGATGCAGGTTTAGGGGGTTAGTATCAGAAGCTCAGTTGTGGACATGCTGAGTTCGAGATGCTCATTAGAGATCCAAATGAAGAAAATCAAAGAACTATTCCAAAAGGAATCTGGGATTCAAGTGAAAAGGTCCAAAATACAGTATAAATGTGGGAGTCACCAGGGTACAGATGGTATTTAAGGTAATGAGAACAGATGTGATAAACAGGGACAAGAATGTGGATATAAAAGAAAAAAGGTTCAAGAACTAAGCTCTTAATAGGCTGTAGAAATGAGGACACAACCAAAGAAAAACTTGTAAAGAGATGCAAGACAGGCAAGGGAAAATTACATGAGCATAATGCCCTAGAAGCAAAATAAGCAAAGTATTTGAAGGATGAGAGGGCGATTAACCGTATTATATGGTAAGTAAGAAGGGACTGAAAGATGACTTTTGATTTAGAAAGCAGCAGGTCATTTGTGACCTTGATGACAGCAGTTTCCCTCAGTAATGGGGGAGGGGCTAAAATCTTATTAGAGTAGTTCAAGGGATAACAGGAGCCAAGACTCAGGGAACAGTTTGGAAAACTGTTTGGATAACTGTTTGGATATACCTTATATGGTCAAAGGGTCAATGCTACAGTACAGATCACATTCTTTACAAAGTAGGGATTCCAATTTCCTTCCAAATACCAGGAAATTCTTTCCTTTCCAACAGTTTTTCCATTACCATTACATTTATGTTCCAGGTTATCTGCAAGGGATTGGTAGAACTCTAGGGATAAAATATTTGTAAGATTTTATAAACAGAGAAAGAAGATATAATCAACTTAAAAAAAAACTGTTCTTTCAAAAAACTCAACAGAAATAGGATACTCTAAGTGTTAATGGTCATATCAAGTTTTTTTTTTAATTTCTATTCAGTGTACCAGAATTTATTGTTTATGTATCACACCCAGTGCTCCATACAATACATGCCCTCCATAATACCCACCACCAGGTTCACCCAACTTCCCACCGCCCACCCCTTCAAAACCCTCAGATGGTTTTCCAGAGTCCATAGTGTCTCATGGTTCATCTCCTCCTCCAATTTCCCTCAACTCCCTTCTTCTCTCCATCTCCCCATGTCCTTCATATTATTTCTTATGCTCCACAAATAAGTGAAACCATATAACTGACTCTCTCTGCTTGACTTACTTCCCTCAGCATAATCTCTTCCAGTCCCATCCATATTGATACAAAAGTTGGGTATTCATCCTTTCTGATGGAGGCATAACAAGCAAGTTTCTTAAGTTTGACCTGATAGTCTCCCACAGAGCACAGCACATCACAAAAGCACTCAAAGGTTTACAGCTTTTCCAACCTCAACTAAGTTCTTCCCCACATTCCCACATTATTTCCACAAAGCTTCTCAAAAACCTCCTCTTCTTCAGCAGAGTCAAAAGGAGACTATGGTATGGTATCTGGAAGACTTTAAAACAGAGTTAGAAAAAAAACCCATAATTTTAAAGGATACAAGATAGATTTTAATACCTTCCTCACCTTTTTCCTATAATCAAAGTCAATATACTCCCAAACTCTTTCATTTCCTTTTACAGCACTAAGTGAGCAAATTTCACCCAGCCTGTACATTTTCCTAGCCTTCAGTACATCTAACTTCAACCTGAATCTTACATTATTTTAATTTAATTTAATCTTACATTATTTTAAAGGACAGAAATAAAAAAGATAATAGATTATAATCTGAAAAGATTAAAACTGACTTTCTATGCCTCTGTGGCATTAACATTCAACTAGAAAGAGTCAGCATATAAATGCACTGTCCATCTAATTCTGATAGTCAAGTATGGGGTAAGGTGCAAGAGAATAATACCTATCCTTGTATTATCACAATAGCAAAAAGATCACCTGGAAGACATTAAGAAAAAAGTTAAGGGTTTTGGGGTTGTTTTCTTTTTAAAGATTTATTTATTTATTTATTTATTTATTTATTTATTTATTTATTTGACAGACAGAGATCACAAGTAGGCAGAGAGGCAGGTAGAGAGAGAGGGGAGGAAGCAGGCTCCCCGCTGAGCAGACAGCCTGATGCAGGGCTCGATCCCAGGACCCTGGGATCATGACCTGAGCCGAAGGCAGAGGCTTTAACCCACTGAGCCACCCAGGCGCCCCAAGTTAAGGGTTTTTAAAAGTATCTACTGATTGTTAATTTTGTCAAAGTCAAACTGCTTTAAAACAAACAATAGAAAAATTTCCCAGGAATAAAGTCTGAATAAAAGTTTTGTCATCTGAAGACTAATAAAACGAAACCTCATTAAATTGGTGTATGAGGATAGGAAGGGGAACCATACCACTTGAGGTCAATTACAGACCCCAACAGAAGAACTCTGAAAGAGAAAGAATCATTAATTACAGGCCCCAGCAGGGAAAGATGTATATTGCACCTCCTACAAGAAAGCAACTACACCTGCATTTGTCATCAATGAAAAATTGCCATCACCCTGAACTCCTGCTTTTCTCCAAACAATTTTAGTTCAAAACAACCCCTCCCAATTTCCTCCTTCTTTTCCGCAAAATAACTTAACTCTCTTTTGTTGGACTTGACTATGGCTTAGCCATCCATAATATGCATGTTCCAAATTGCAACTGTCCCCTACTTCTGAATAACAGCTTTTGCTGGCAAAATAACTTTCAATTAAGCAGCTGCCTTCAGCTCAGGCTGGGATCCAGAGTCCTGGGATCGAGCCCTGCATCGGGCTTCCTGCTCAATGTGGAGTCTGCTTCTCCCTCTTTCTCTCTGCCTTTCACTCCCTCTGCCCGCTGCTTGCATTCTCTGTCAAATAAATAAATAAAATCTTTTAAAAAAAAGAAAGTCATAATAATAAAGACTACACAATAAATTAGACCTAATGCACTTATGATCCCTTCACTCTTTTTGCATTTATTTAGCAAAACTAAATGTTCTGAATTTAATAAAACATTTTCCTCATACATTTAAAAATTTCAAAAGTAATTATCTCAGTCAAGAATCCTGAAAGTATAACCACTTATTTATAATGGATATATTTAGGATTTTCTATTTCCTCAACTCTACCAACATTCAAAATACTAAAACCTGAGCAAAACTTATGAAAAAATTTCAGCATATGTAGGTTTCTTATCCTCTAAGGAAGGTTAAACCTTCAATAAACAAAGTTTCTTAAGAAATAAAAAGTTTTCTAAAATATAACATGTGAAAAATCAATTGACAATGGAGTCTAATTGCTGAGGAGATTTTTTAAAAAAACCTATATAATGTCTATACATAAGCCATTCTTAACAGATTGTAATTTTATGTCATAAATATAGCATTTTGAAAAAGCAGTGTCTAAAAGGAACTGTTACCTTTATGAAATAATTTAAATACACTTTAAAAATTAAAATTTAAAGGATTCTGGTAAGTACTTTTTTTTATAGTAAATAACCACCACCAAAATATCTGTAATCTATCTATATTTTTGAATACAGAATTTTGTGATAAAATTTTACTTGAAGATGAACTGCTATATATTTAATCTAAAAGGAAAGCTCTGTAAGGTAAATTTTCTTTTCCCACTGATTACAATTATAAAATGAAAGGGATGTTAAGGAAATAACATCTTCAACAGTTTACTGAAAACCTTAGGTAAGATAAGGTTTAAGATGCTAGTAATATTATCATTTTACTTTTTCTTTACAGTATTTTCTTACATATAACCTCTACGTAAGCTAAAAATATACATGATGGGGGGTTGCCTGGGTGGCTCAACCTGTTGGGTGTCTGCCTTTAGCTAAGGTCATGATCCTGGGGTCCTGGGATGGAGTCCCACATCTGGCTCCCTCCTCACTCCTCAGTGGGAAGTCTGCTTCTCCTTCTCCCTCTGCCACTCTCACTGCTCGTTCTCTCCCTCTCTCTCAAATAAATAAATTAGATCTTAAAAAATATATATATACATACACACACACAGGGGAAATGAGAGGGGACAGAAGTCCAAAAATTGTGCTTGGGGAAACAAATCAGTCATTTATAAAGTTATGCATTAATGACTTAGAATATGTCCACATACATTTAAAAATCAAAATATATAGTGTCTAAAAATTAAACCTACAAAAACATAAGAGCTACCTGAAGAAAATCACTGTAGAACTTAAAAACAACAACAACAACAAAAAAAAACCCTGAATAGGAAGAGGGATATTCCATCTTATTTGTATTACAGACTCAAAAATGGAAAGGTGTTTATTCTTACCAAATTTGTCTATAATGAAATTGTATACAGTTCCAAGCAAAATTACACCAGGATATTTGTGAGAGAAGAGGGAAAATGACAATTACAGAATTATTTTTAAATTAAATACAATAAAAACTGTCATACATAGAACCAAGTGGGATTTACTCCTGGAATACAAACATGATTTCACATATAGAAATCAATAAATGTAATGTACACTACAGCAACAAAATGAAAGGAAAACCACATACATGATTATCTCAACTGATGTAGAAAAAGCATTTGACAAGGTTCAATAAACTTTTGTGACAAAAACACACAACAAACTAGGAATGGAAGAAAACTACCTCAACATAATGAAAGCCATATATAAACATTCTACAATTAATACCATACTCAATGGTAAAAGACTGCAAGCTTCTTCTCTAAGATGAAAAACGAGGATGCTCACTTTTGCTACATGCTAAATATGGTATTGGAGTTACAGACAGAAAATTAGACCAGGAAAAAGAAGACAAAATTGGAAAGAAAAATTATCTGTTTGCAGATGACATGATCACATATGTAGAACACTCTAAATACTTCACATAAAGAGAAAAAACTGTTAGAATAAATTAATTCAACAAAGTTGCAGGATATGAAATCAACATATAAAAATCAGTTGTATTCTGGGGCACCTGGGTGGCTCAGTCAGTTATGTGCCTGACTCTTGATTCTGCCTCAGGTCATGATCTCAGGGTTGTCAGATTAAGGATGGAGACTGCTTAAGATTCTTCCTCTTCAGGGCACCTGGGTGGCTCAATGGGTTAAACTGCTGCCTTAGGCTCAGGTCATGATCTCAGGGTCCTGGGATTGAGTCCCACCGGGCTCTCTGCTCAGCAGGGAGCCTGCTTCCCTCTCTCTCTCTCTCTGCCTGCCTCTCTGCCTACTTGTGATCTCTCTCTGTCAAATAAATAAAAAAAATCTTTAAAAAAAAAAAAAAAAGATTCTTCGATTCTTCCTCTTCCTCTCCTTCTGCCCCTTATCCCCACTCCCCCTCCAAAAGGAAAAAAGATCAGCTGCATTTCTATACATTAACAATGAGGAATAGGAAAAGGAAATTAAGAAAACAATTCCACTTACAATAGAATTAAAAAGAATAAAATTCTTAAGAATTAACTAAAGAGGCAAAAAAGACTTACACATCAAAAGCTACAAAATGTTGTTGAAAAAAATTAAAGACATAATGGAAAGGCATCTTGTGTTCAGTGGACTGGAAAACTTAATACTGTTAAGATAGTGATACTACCCAAAAGGATCTATGATACGATTTGATACAATATCAAAATTCCAAAAGCCATTTTTTTCAGAAACAGAAAAATCCTAAAATTCATATGGAATCTCAAGGGACCCAAAGAGACAAAACAATCTTGTAAATAAAGAATAAACTTGGGAGGACCCACACTTCCTGATTTTAAACTTACTACAAACCTAAAGCAATCAAAAAAAAAAAACCTAAAGCAATCAAAACAGTTTAATAGTGGAATATAGACACATAGACCAATGAAATGGAACAGAGAACCTGAAATAAACTCTCACATCCTGTCAAATCATTTTTTGCCAAGGGTACCAAGACCATTCAATGAAAAAAGACCAGTCTTGGGGCGCCTGGGTGGCTCAGTGGGTTAAGCCTCTGCCTTCGGCTCAGGTCATGATCTCAGGGTTCTGGGATCCAGCCCTGCATCCGGCTCTCTGCTCAGCATGAAGCCTGCTTCCTCCTCTCTCTCTCTGCCGGCCTCTCTGCCTACTTGTGATCTCTCTGTCAAATAAATAAATAAAATATTAAAAAAAAAAAAAAGACCAGTCTTTTCAACAAACGGTACTGGGAAAACCATACTACAAAAGAATGAAGCTGGATCCTTGTCTTACTCTATATTAAAAAATCATGGATCAAAGTACTAAACACAAGAACTAAAACTATAAAAAAAACAGCACACACAAGCTTCACAGCACAGGATTTGGCAGTGACTTCTTGAATAGGATACCAAAAGCACAGGCAACAAAAGAAAAAAGATAAATTGACTAGATGAAAATTAAAAACTTTTGTGCACCAAAGGACACTATCAAGAAAATGAAAAAATAACCCACAGAATGAGAAATTGCAAAATCATTCTGATAAAGCATTAATATCCAGAATATATAAAGAATTCTACCAAAGAAAAACAATCCACCTAATTTAAAAATGAGCAAAAAAATTAGAATAAACGTTTCTCCAAAGAGGATATACATATGGCGAGTAAGTACTTGAAAAGATGTTCAACATCACTAGTCATTAGGGAAATGCCAATCAAAACCACTTTACATCCATTAGGATAGCTATTTAAACAAACACAACAGCTCAGAAAAGAACAAGTGTTGACGAGGATGCTGAGAAACTAGAACCCACATACACTGCTGGTGGTGGTGTCACTGCTAAAGAAAACAGTATGGTGGTTCCTCACAACACTAAACAGAGCATCACCATCACAAGACCTAGCAACTCCTCTTCTGAACTGAATTGAACGAGTATGGATTTGAAAAATATCTGTACACCAGTGTTCAGAGTGGCATTTTTCACAATAGCCAAAAGGTATAACTTGAGTTGTCAAGTGTCCATCAACAGATGAATGGACGAAGAAAAAGGAGTATATACATGCAAGAGAATATTATTCAGTCTTAAGAATGAATGACATTATGCTAAGACACAGATAAACATTAAAATATTAGTATAATATTTTATAATAAGTTAAGTATTAGGTTCTTCTCCAGATCCACTGATCACTAAAATAATACATACCTAGACCACAATAATCTGTTGCAGAAATATCGTCATCAAGTGTCACTTTATAATTACACCTTTGGTCCTTAATGACTAAAAAAGAGTTCTTAATTTGCTGTAACAAGATTCACTGTCTTTAACAAAAGTTGAAGGGGCACCTGGGTGGCTCAAATGGATTAGCACCCGACTTGGGCTCAGGTCTTTGTCCCAGGGTACTAGAACTGAGCACCGAGTTGGGTTCCCTGCTCAGTGGGGAGCTTGCTTCTCCCTCTCCCTGTGCCCTTAACCCCTGCTTGTGCTCTTGTGTGCTCTTTCTCTCCCAAATAAATAAATAAAATCTTTAAAAAGCAAAAGTTGTATGCTACTTAGTTCTCTTGTAGTTTCAGAAGTTTTTGTGAGGAAAAGTTTCCCTTCAAGAATAACATACTTAGGGGCGCTGGGGTAGCTCAGTGGGTTAAGCCTCTGCCTTCAGCTCAGGTCATGATCTCAGGGTCCTGGGATCGAGCCCTGCATCACGCTCTCTGCTCAGCAGGGAGCCTGCTTCCCCCTCTCTCTCTGCCTGCCTCTCTGTCTACTTGTGATCTCTGTCTGTCAAATAAATAAAATCTTAAAAAAAAAAAAAAAGAGTAACATAATTATTTCATTATTTAATCCCTTTCTTCAGGTACAAAATGTAAAGTAAAATGTTTCCCTTAAAAGATTCATTTTTGTATTGGTACATAATAGATTCTGAATGTTAAGGCAATAATTACATTTTCTAGGGAATAAGGAAAACACCATAAATATGGTCTAGAGTTTCATCATATGACTTTGAAAAAAATAGACCAAAATAATAGCATGGTGCCATTTAACACAATGGAACAGTTTACCAACTACACACTGTTTCAAAAGTTAAATATCGGGTGGCAGGGTTATGGACACTGAGGAGGGTATGTGCTATGGTGAGTGGTGTGAAGTGTGTAAACCTGGCGATTCACAGACCTATACCCCTGGTGCTAATAATACATTATTTGTTTATTTAAAAAATTATTTTAAAAAAGTTAAATATCTTACCGAGTATTTATATTGCCTTGATGACAAGATTCAATCTTAGCAATGACAATTTAGGGAATAAAACCGACATTCGATATATACAAAGCCATTTCACATTAAACGGCAATGTAAAACTTTATCCATACATCACCATGCTACTTCCTTTGACATTCCTCTGAGCCTAAAGATGTTTTCTAATCATAAAACTAATAATTTTGACAGATGGATCAGATGTGTCAGCTCCTAAATGACAGTCATTCATGAATTACTCACACAGACCTCTCCTAGTTTCGAAAAATTCTGAAATCTATTCCAGGAATATTGAGTTAGTTTCTACTGCATGTTCTACTGTTTCTACATTCTCTGGCATGTGATTGGGAAATCTTCTATGTTTAAAATACGTAATGTTCACAGCAATGTGGTAGCATAGCAAATACTATAAGTATCTGAAATGATGATGAAGCCAAATTCAACTACAACTTCAAGCACCTTATATCACTTTACATTATATCACTATATCACTATACATAATTCTAACTAAAGAAATAATTAGGGGCCCCTGGGTGGCTCAGTTAGTTAAATATCTGCCTTCGGCTCAGATCATGATCCCAGGGTCCTGGGATCAAGCCCCGTACTGGGCTCCCTGATCAGCAGGAAGCCTGCTTCTCCCTCACCTACTCTCCCTGCTCTGTGTTCCCTCTCTCCCTGTGTCTCCCAGTCAAATAAATAAATTAAAAGTCTTAAAAAAAAAAAAATTTAGATGGCAGGTCTCTTCACTAAAAGTTTTCAAGGGTAACCGAACGCATTCAAAAGATTGGTTAATAAGGTTAAAATACCTCGGGGCGCCTGGGTGGCTCAGTTGGTTAGGTGGCTGCCTTTAGCTCAGGTCATGATCCCGGGGCCTGGGATTGAGACCCACATTGGGCTCCTTGCTCAGCCAGGATCCTGCTTCTCTCTCTGCCTGCCATTCCCCTGTTTGTGATTTCTCTCTCTCTCTCTCTGACAAAGAAACAAAATCTTAAAAAAAAAAAAAAATCTCTTAATACTTATCCTTGTGTTTTTCACTCTAACTCTATCAGGGTATAAGCAGTTTTCTACAGGCTACATGCAGCGGGATAGCACTGTTGTGACAGGTAATGGCATATCTACTTGTATGTCCTAACTCTTGAGTTTAAATTCTTTGTTTGTTTGGGTTTTTTTTTTAGTTTTAATTCTTTTTTTTTAATAAAGATTTTTATTTATTTATTTGACAGAGAGAGAGAGAGATCACAAGTAGGCAGAGAGGCAGGCAGAGAGAGGAGGAAGCAGGCTCCCTGCTGAGCAGAGAGCCTGATGTGGGGCTTAATCCCAGGACCCCAGGATCATGACCTGAGCCAAAGGCAGAGGCTTTAACTCACTGAGCCACCAGGCGCCCCTAGTTTTAATTCTTAATACAGTAAATGTCAATAGATAAAAACTACAAAAACAAAAGTTCTAATTTTTAAGAGTTTAAAGGAATACTAAGACTGAAAAGTTCTACACAAGTAAGGTCACATACTTTACAGGCAGCCTACCACTAATATATTGTCACTTGATATACCAAACAGTGATAAACAAATCACTTTTGATGTGAACTACTTATGAGCTGTGCCTTAATTTCAAAAACAATAAAATGTGGAATGTGTGTATCTTAAAATCAAAGAAAAGTGGTCCTTCCAGAATATTGTGTAAAATGCTGTTAAACTGCATTTTGTCTTTCAAAAACAAATAGACTAATAATACTACATATATAATTTGATTAGAAGTTGGTCTTTTTACTTGAGTCAGTTCATGCAACACCAAATACCATTTTTTTAATTTCAAGTTTTTATTTAAATTCAAATTAGTTAACATATATGGTAAAATTGGTTCAGGTGTAGAATTTAGTGATCCATCACTTACATATAACACCTAGTGCTCATCACAACAAATGTCCTCCTTAACAACCACCACTCATTTAGCTCATCCCCAGCCCATCTCCCACTCCCAACCCTCAGTTTGTTCTGTATTGTTGAATCTCTTATGGTTTGTTTCCTTCTTTCCTTTTTTTTCTTTTCCCTTTCCCATATGATCACCTGCCCTCTTACCTAAATTCTACATATGAGTGAGATTATATGGTATTTGTCTTTCTCTGACTTGTTTCATTTAGCATAATACACTCCAGGTCCACCATGTCTTTGCAAATGGTAAGAGTTAATTCTTTTTGATGGCTGAGTAATATTCCAGTGTGTCTGTGTCTGTGTCTGTGTGTACATACACACACACATATATAGCATCTCTTCTTTATCCATTCATTACTCAATGGACATTTGGGCTCTCTCCATAGTTTGGCTACTATTAATGCTGCTCTAAACATCAGGGTGCAGCATGTGTCCTTTCAAATCTGTATATTTGTGTCCTTTGGGTAAATAGCTAGTGGTGCAATTACTGGGTAATAGGGTAGTTCTATTTTTAATTTCAAGGAACCTCCACACTGTTTTCCAGAGTGGTTGGCACTAGTTTGCATTCCTACCAACAGTGTAAGAGGATTCTCCTTTCTCTGCATCCTCATCAACATCCACTGTTTCCTGTGCTATTAATTTTAGCCATTCTGACAGGTATGAGGTGGTATCTCATCATGGTTTTGATTTGTCTTTCCCTGATGATGAGTGTTGTTGAGCATCTTTTCATGTATCTGTTATTTATCTGGATATCTTCTTTGGAAAAATATCTGTTCATGTCTTCTACCCATTTCTTAACTGGACTATTTGGGGGCTGTTGAGTTTGATAAGTTCTTTATAGATTTTGAATACTAACCTTTTATCAGGTATGTCATTTGCAAATATTTTCTCCCATTCTGTAGGTTATCTTTTAGTTTTGTTGATTGTTTCCTTCATTGTACAGAAGGTTTTGCCAAAGCAATTTTGAAAAAGAAACGAAAAGGTGGAAGCATCACAATTCTAGACCTCAAGGTATATTACAAAGCTGTAATCATCAAGAAAGTTTGGTACCAGCACAAAAACAGAAATATAGATCAATGGAACAGAACACAAAACCCACAAAAGGACCCACAACCATATGGCCAACTAATCTTCCATACAGAAGGAAAGAGCAGCTAATGGAAAAATGTCTCTTCAACAAATAGTGTTGGAAAAACTGGACAGCAACATGCAGAAGAATGAAACTGGACGACTTTCTCACATCATTCACAGAAGTAAATTCAAAATGGATGAAAGACCTAAATGTGAGACAGGAAACAACGAAAATCCTAGAGGAAAATACAAGCAGCAACCTCTTTGACCTCAGTCATAGTAACTTCTTATTAGATACGTCTCTGGAGGCAAGGGAAACAAAAGCAAAAATGAACTACTGGCTCTCTCAAGATAAAAAAGTAATACCATTTTTAACAAATGATAATGTGTTCATCAGTTTGACATCAGAAATTTCATCAGCAAATGAAGTTTAGAAGTAAATACGAAATGCATTTTATGATTTCATAAACAGTTTGTTATAAGTTTTTAAATTCCAACAAGACTTGCACTTAACACCACGGAACAGTGTCATAAGAGATTAGTTAATTTTAAATTTCAAAGGATGAGGCAAGACTGACGAGGTCTAAACACTAGGGTGATGATGTTTGGACTTTATTGGAAAAGCAAAAGCAAGCTAATGGGAGACTCAGTATGAGGAATCTGTACACTGCTCAGAATAGACTAGAAAAGGAAGAAACTTGAAAGTAAAAAGACCACTTAATATGCACGTAGGACAATAAAAGTATAGCCAATGACAATACAAATTGGGGAGAAAAAACACAGAAGTGGGAATAGGGAAGATTGCAATTTAAAGGAAGAAATTAGCAGAACGCCATAAATACCTGCTTTGTTGATGCTGAACAAGCAGAGGGAGTGGCAAGCAGAGGGAGAGAGAGAAGTGAAAGGTGAAAGTGAATGAAATTTTTAAAGTCAGTATGAGACCACTTCAAGTCTCAAAAGGAACACTAATTTCACAGGAAGATAATAAATAAACACTTTAGGAACATTATATCATACTCAAAGGGGGGACATTCATATAAATTCATCAAAAAAGAAGGTACGTGGGTACCTGGGTGGCTCAGTTGGTTAAGCATCTGCCTTCAGCTCAGATCATAATCTTGGGGTCCTGGGATGGAGCTCTGCTCAGTGGGGAGCCTGCTTCTCCCTCTCCCACTTCCCCTACTTTAGTGTTCCCTCTCAAATAAATAAATAAAAATCTTGATTAAAAAGGAGGAGGTGGAGGTAGAGATGGTGGATTCAAACTGAAGGCCAATGCTTAAGCTGCAGACTTGACTAATGATGCAACAAGTACCAGTAAATTCTAAAGAGAATAACAAGAGTAAAAAAAAAAAAAAAAAAAAAAAAAAAAAGAGAGAGAGAGAGAGACAAAAGAAAACAGTAAACAAAGGACTGGATCTCTAATACTAAATTAAGAAGCTGGGAGAAACTTTAATCAGGAAAGGAAGAAACCTCCAAGGGACTTGAATCATGAGGCTAACAAAAATCAAAAAAGAGCAAAGTTCAGGGAGAATTTTTTTTTTTTTAGAAGATTTTATTTTTAAGTAATCTCTCCACCTAGCACAGGGCTTGAACCCACAACCCCAAGATCAAGTGTAACATGCTCTATGGACAGAGTCAGCTGGGCATCCCAAGGAGAGTATTTATTACAGCAATAGAAGAGGCTTGGGTTTTTGTTTTTTGTTGTTGTTACTTTGAAAGTCTGTGAATTACTAATCTTTTTTAAGATTTTATTTATTTATTTGACAGAGAGAGAGAGAAAGAGAGATGTTAAACAAGCAGAGGGAGAGAGAGAAGCAGGCTCCAGCTGAGCAAGGAGCCAAATGCAAGACTCAATCCCAGGCACCCTGGGATCATGACCTGGGCCGAAGGCATCATTTAGAGAAGTAGTATTTCATTCCTTTTCATCAATTTAAACCATAGAGTATTTTCATCAAAAAGTCAAGTGTATGAGAAAATAACATATTCAATCATATTCAAGGCCTAATATTGTAGCCTTGGAATATTTATTCTACCACAATTTCTACAATCACAAAAATTCAAATCTTATGAACTCATCTTGATCATCTCAAAAAAACACTAAATAGAAATCACATTACTTTAGTACAGAATTGTGGTCCATATAATACAATACAAAAGGTATATCATAATGAAAAATTTCATTAGCTCAGAATTAGGAGCTTTTGGGAGGAATCTGAAATTGATTTCCGCCTAATAAACACCTTATCCCAGGATATTCCAGATAGAAATTGTTAACAGCACAACTCTAGAGTTAGAGAACAGGAAAAACTCTGAATCTAGACTAATTCCATTCACTGACTAGGATAAAGGAGAAAACTGAGACCCAAACTACATAAACCAAGTGAAATGTTAAAAGTACTTTTGAGAAATATTTTATTGAAACTTAAGGTCTTTTATGGTGATCAGTAACATGTATTTATATGTACTTACACACAATTTCTATTTTTTCAAACTAATTTCAAAAGACATTCTATTAAGACCTATTTTGTTGGGCTGATTTGAACGAATATAGATGAAATACTGTACCTAAAATTTGTAATGTATTAAGAAATATGTAATCCAAAACATTTATTAATTCTAAAGAGGTCTCCAGCCAATAAACCCCAAAAGTCAGATTTCACTGTATTCATACTTTTTAATAAGAGGTATAAGCATTTGTCTACTCTGCTCAAATATAACAAAAATTCCTGTAAGACTCCCAGTTCCAACTGATTAAGAAATGTGGACTGGACTGTGTTCTATCTCAGAACTTTAAGCCCTATGTCTAACCAAAAAATAAAAGGATAACATGCTGTTTTCTACTAATTAACCACTTATTCCATAATTAAATCAATAGGTCCTACATTATAAAATAAACACAAGATTTTCATCTATGGATTTACTAGGGTAATTTTATAACATAGCTACAAAATAAAAAATTCTACGTGAAAAGATTCCATCCAATTAGATAACTTATATTTTAGTAAATGATCTTAAAGGGCAAATTATGTAATCCTCAAAGATTTATCACATTAAGAACTTTTTATCAAAAAATAGTAAGTTTGTCAAAAACTTACATTGAAAACAACTGTTTAACTGAACATCTGGCAGAAATATAATCACTGTCAAATCTTGAAACAAATTAAATTAGTAACTTCTATTACCATTAAATCACCACCATTAAAAAAGATCAGAAAAGGGGTATCTGGATGGCTCAATCGCTTGTCTAACTCTTGATTTCCACTCAGGTCATGAGCTCAGGGTAATTAAACTTAGCTCCATGTAGGATTCCATGGTGCGTGTGGAGCCTGCTTAAGATTCTTTCTCCTTGAGGGGCACCTGGGTGGCTCAGTGGATTAAGCCGCTGCCTTCGGCTCAGGTCATGATCTCAGGGTCCTGGGATCGAGCCCCGCATCGGGCTCTCTGCTCCGCGGGGAGCCTGCTTCCTCCTCTCTCTCTCTGCCTGCCTCTCTGCCTACTTGTGATCTCTCTCTCTGTCAAATAAATGAATAAAATCTTTAAAAAAAAAAAAAAAGATTCTTTCTCCTTGAAAGTTTAAAAAAAAAAAAAAGATTCTCTCTCCCTCTGCCCCTCCTCCCATACATACATGCACTTTCTCTAAAATAAATAAAAATGAATTTAAAGATCAGTATTAATTTTTAAATAACAATACCTCATCCTAAACCCTTCCAACTAGATGGGTTTTGGAGTTCAAAATTTAATTTTATAAAGTTGCATAGGGCATATTATAGTAGTAGCTGAATATGGTGACACAGTGTATTTATCACATGTATATTACATGTAAAAGTACCTACATTGTATGTGGAGTTTAGAGCAGCATCCTAAAATTAAGCACATTAATATTTCTCTCTCAAAACAAGATTATTCAATTCATATTAGATTTTACTTTTTAAAAAGTTCATTTAGTCAGGTTTGCCTAGTGAATCCTTAAAAATATTCTGTTAGTACAAAAGAATCTGAGTTTCAGAACTGCAGATAAAGAAGAGTATACTGATAGGTATTCATCTGGCCAACAATAACACAGAGTAGAAACATATAACATTTATGGTATATGACCTAAAAACTAAAAGTTAATTTATTTCTTTTTTTTTTAAGATTTTATTTATTTATTTATTTGTCAGAGAAAGAGAGTGAGAGTGTGAGCACAAACAGGGCGAACAGCAGGCAGAGGGAGAAGCAAGCTCCCTGCGGAGCAAGGAGCCCAATGGGGAGGACCCTGGGATCATGACCTGAGCCAAAAGCAGACGCTTAACTGACTGAGTCAACCAGGTGTCCCAATTTCTTGTTAATTTCTGAAATACTAATGATTCCTTTTTCCTGAATTTTTTTTTTCTTTTTTCGATTTCCTTCCTTCCTTCCTTTCTTTCTTTCTTTTTAAACTTTATTTGGCATGCCTGTGGCTCAGTGGGTTGAGTCAGCCATCATGACTCAGGTCATGATCCCAAGCGCCTAGGATCAAGCCACACTTTGGGCTCCTTGCTAAGCTAGTCTTAAAAGTGAAATGGACAATTTATAAGGTACCACTATAGCCACTATAGACAGCTACAATTTACATACTCCTCTTACTATACCTAATTCTTTGGGGACCAATAACGACAATTCAAGAGAGGAGAAAAAAATAATTTATGTACTCAAATCAGACATAAAAGTCCTCCTACCTACCAGCTAACCAATTTTTCCTGATGGTTAACTCATCCAGGTCATACAGAGCAATGAAGTAAAAATCATTCATTCATTGTAAACAGACCAGAAATTAGCATTATCAATACTGCAAGACCATTATAAATTTCAGACTTATCTAAGACTTACCCTAACAAAATTTATAAGGGTATCAAATGTTACCAACTCAACATGGAACTTAAATGAAAAGACAGCTGAACAAAACCATACTAGGACTAAAACTGGAAAAGGCCTCCTTATACACAAAATCACAGGTCACCTTAAATTTCCTAAACACGAAAATTTTCTTTATATAAGACCCATAAGATCTGCAAAATAACTTCTATCTGCAGGTATAGTTTAGAACAGTTTAAAATCTTGTCACTGACCATCAGAAAATCCCCCAACAAACAAGCAAATGTATGTGTTTGGTGTGTGAAACAAAATATAATTTTTGTTCCTTTGGGGTAACGAAAAATCTGACATTAAAAAAATATATATACACTTTAAACAGGGTTAGCTTGAAACAATGATGCAATCACCCTAAGCATCAAGGTGAGTGGAAAGATGTCTAGATGGCTGGATAAATAAATAAATAAAGGGCTATAGGTTATGGACGGGAAGGAAAACAAGCAAACATTACATCAATTTTTGCTCTTCAATTAGTATGACAATATTATTCAAGGATGAGTATTAAGCAACAGTACTTCTCAACAGGCAGCTTTCCTTCTATAATACCATCAGGCTTCCAGAAAATTCTTTAAAAAGTAGGGTAGTAATAACAATCAAAATGTATACCAAAGCAAGAAACACTTTTTTTTTTTTTAAGATTTTATTTATTTATTTGTGAGAAAGAGAGAACCCAAGCAGAGGGAAGGGCAGAGGGAGAAGCAGGCTCCCCGGCTGAGCAAGGAGCCCGATGTGAGACTCGATCTCAGGACCCTGGGATTACAACCTGACCTGAAGGCAGACGCTAAACCTACTGAGCCTCCCAGGGGTCCCAGCAAGAAACTTTCTAAATAATGAGGTAAAAACAAAAACAAACAAACAAAACAAAAAAACAAAAACAAAAAAATCAACATTCTGAGGACTCACAATATACTTTATGTATTTCCACTTCAACAAACTGGTTCTACTGAGAATAAAAAACATTCAGAAAAAGTCTTTTGTTGGTTAATGTAATTCCAATACAGATAACTGAAAAGGTTTTCAAGGCATTTTTTAAAAACCACTAAAAATTATGTAAAATTATTCAAGCATAGTCCAGTAAAAATTATATCAATTAAATTCATTTACTCAAAAGATCAGATAGCGATATTATCACTAAAACTCCTGGCATGAAAAAATACAACTAATTTTAGTCTTAATTTACTTGTATGAAATTATTTATGTTCACAGTGTAAAAGAGTATTTTTGCTACCTTGGTGTGGTGGGCAGAATAATGCCATTCCAAAGATGCTCATGTCCTACACCATGAAATCTGTACCAACACTACAAGGAGAATTAAGATTCAGACAGAATCAAGGTTGTTAATTAGCAGACAAGATTATTTTTCATTATTGGGGTGAACCTAATATTATCATGAGGGCACTTAAAAAGTGGAAGGGAGAAGCAAGAAAATCAGAGTGAAAGGTGCCTAGAGCAAGGAATGTGGGATACTTCTTAAAGTCAGAAGAGGAAAAGATATGCATGGTTGTCTAGGACCTTCAGAAAAGAACACAGTTCTACCTTCTCTCGATTTTAGTCCACTGGGTGCCATGTTAGACTTGTCATCTCCAGAACTATAAATAATCAATTTGTATTGTTTAAAACATTAACTTGTATTAATTAACAGCAGTGACAGAACATTAATACACATAGAAATTCTTCATATATAAGATCAAAATTAACTGATTAACTTTTGAGATAAAGTATTCCCTAGACTATTTTTTTTAAGATTTTATTTATTTTATTTTAAGACAGAGAGAGATAGTGCGAGAGGGAACACAAGCACAGGAGAGCTGGCGAGAGAGAACCAAGCTCCCCGCTGAGGAGGGAGCCTCAGATATGGGGCTCAATCCCAGGATGCCGGGATCATGACCTGAGCAGAAGGCAAACCCCTAACAACTGAGCCACCCAGGTGCCCATCCCTAAACTATTTTCAAGTTCTTATAGTTATCTTTTCAAATCATGTGCCATAAAAACATACAACTAAGATTTCTAATACACTTGCAGACTCTAAGTTACATATATTTAACTTAAAAAAAAAAAGCAAAAACAAAAACACGGGATGCCTGGGTGGTTCAGTCATTAAGTGTCTGCCTCCCCCCACCCCACCCCATTCCCTCCACCCCCGTTCATGATCCCCCGGTCTAGCATGCTCCCTGCTCAGCAGGAAGCCTGCTTCTACCTCTCCCACTCCCTCTGCTTGTGTCCCCTCTCTCTCTCTGTCAAATAAAGAAATCTTAAAAAGGAAGTTGATCTATATTTTTTAAAAAACACAAAAATACCCTGTTTATACCAGCGTTTTTCATATAATTCATAAAGCTCTTTAAAATATATTCTTCAGTAACAGGGGTGCCTGAGTGGTTCAGTGGGTTAAAGCCTCTACCTTCAGCTCAGGTCATGATCCCAGGGTCCTGGGATCGAGCCCCACATCAGGCTCTCTGCTCAGCAGGGAGCCTGCTCCCCCCTCTCTCTGCATGCTTCTCTGCCTACCTGTGATCTCTGTCTGTCAAATAAATAAATAAAATCTTTAAAAAAAAAATTTATTCTTCAGTAATAAAAGTCTAAAAGGGGTGCCTGGCTGGCTAAGTCAGTGAAGCATGCAACTCCTGATCTCAGGGTTATGAGTTCAAGCACCACCTTGGGTGTAGAGACTGCTTAAAAATAAAATTAAAAAAAAAAGTTTAGAAGGAGAATTATAGATATTGATGCTAACCTGACCCATGTTTCATTTCATTTCATTTAGGGAATATAAAAGGAAAAAAAAAAGAAAAATGTAAGAACATTTGGGAATAACTCTAAAACTGTAGGTTCTATGCTGAAAAAACTCAGTTACACCACATAAAAAAATGTTCAAATAAAGACTTGTAGACACAGGAAAACTGCTGGAGGGGCATCTGGCTGGATTTTTAGTCCCAAGAACAAGCACCCCTTGATCCTGGGGTTGTGAGTTCGAGCTCCACAATGGGTGTAAAGAGTGCTTAAATAAAATTAATTTTTTAAAAAATAGGAGAAACTGCTGGAGGTTCACATAGTTATGGTTCAAAATGCATTTTTATGTAAAATTTGTATATGGTAAAAAGCAACTATTAAGTACACGATTCAACAAGTTTTAATACATACTCTTGTAACTGTCAAGATACAAAACACTTCCATCACCTGAGAAAATTCATTCCTGTTCTTTCTAGTCCTTCCCACCATCCACATATACTTTTCATTTTTAAATACCCAGCTTAATATTTTGCCTTTTACAAATGTGATAAACATAAATCCATTCTTTATATCATTTAAATTTCCATGCAAGAAAGTTAATATATTTAACTGATAACTTGAGTGTCATGAGTGATACTCATAATTTAAAACTACATTTCCTTAATTTTCATTCACCTACTAAAATCAAATGCTGTGGAAAACAAAATATCATGCCAGGTTTGCTCCGAAGTAATTTTAAAATGCTAAGCCATAATCCAACTAGCTTCCACATAAAAGCCAAGACAATACTGCATCACAGTAAGAGGAAGAGAGAGAAACTCAGCACATGCCTTTTACACAAAAAGGTTACCAAATTGACACAGTCTACAGAATCATTAAGACAAGAAATTTTTTTAAAGATTTGCTTTTTCTTCTTTCCAATGAAAATAACCAAGTAAAATCTTCAAAATTTGTTTTCTGCTTATTTCCTATTAGAAATACCTATTAACAAAACAAGCCCATTTTGCAATATCAAGTCAACATTACTACACGCCCAGTGAAACCATACCAATAAGTACAGTCATGAAACAGGGGTTCACAAAAGCAGTCAGAAACCAGGAAAAATATTAAAATATATATGCACATGTATAGATAGATATTAAAGTGTATTTGGAAATGTAAACTCACAGATATACAAAAGGAAAGAAAATATTACCGTTTGAAGTTTTCAGTAAAAAATTAAATACCCCAAGGCACTACCAGTAAATTTCGTGGATTATATACTCCCAAATCGACCTGGCGAAGACTAGTCAATGCCTAGCCTCTACTCTGCCCCTTCCAACCTGTCCCCAAGTGAAAATGTGCTTGGAACCCTATCAAGAGCATATCCCTTCTCGAAATGGTGCACATTCCTACATTATTGAAAGAAAATATTGGCAGTATCATATGAAAGGAAAAGAAAGCAAAGAAAAAAGACCCTTAAGGTTCAGCAGGGCATAACATTTTAATTTATAATATTTCTTGTTTCATTTAAAATTGTATATGATTTTTAAAATACTATTCACTTTCTAAAAAACCACAACCCCACAGAAAAACAAATGGAAAGAAGGAAGGGAGGAAGAATGGGAGGGGTTGGTTAATTTCTACGGCCGTTCAAATAAAAATTTTTCATTTTCATCATTTCCAGTTAGAATTACAAGCATCTATTTAAAAAAAAAAAAAAGAAAAGAAAAGAAAAGCTGCATCAAGATGCCACCACTTGCACAGCCTTTGCCTGGAAAATACACACGAATCCCAGGACTGTCTGAAACACCACAGGGGTGTCTCTTTGCTTTTCTCCCTCCCCTTCAGCAACCTTACTGCCTAAGTTTTAATTCTCTAACCCCTGGAATAGTAAGACTTTTTCAAGGAAAGAGATGTTGGTGAAGATGGCCCCCTACCGCCACGGGTGGTGTGTGTCCTATCCGCCAACCCCCACCTGCCCCAGGGGCACTGGCTCACGGCCCCGCCTTTCGGCAAGGTCTCCAAGGCCACGGCAGGGGCACTGACCCCCTCCCAGACAGCGGCCAAGGGGCCTGGAGGGGCCCGTGCAAAAGCCCGGGAGTCCTACTCCGGCACCGCTCCACGGGGGAAACTACTCAGGAGGACATGGGAGATCTCAGCAGGCGATGAGGGCAAAGCAGCGGACGCTTCCAAAGAGGGGCGTGACCGCCAGCTGGCTGGGCTGCGCGAGGTGCCAGAGGTAACCAGACAAGGTGCTGCCAGAGACAAGCAGTGCGGGTGTGGGTTGGGAGATTGAGGGGCACTCGCTCTCTTACCGCCAGGTCCGGATTGCGGCTGTCCCTGTGTGACACAGCTCGGATGACCCCCGCTCGCCAGCCCCGCCAGCACTGTCCACTCTCTCGGCGCTCGGGCCGAGCCTCCTCGCCGACCGCCACGCACAGGAACCGCTTCCCAACCAGTTCCAGCCGCGTCTCCACCGCCATAGCCATCACTGCTGAAGCAGCTGCTGTCTCCTCCACTGCAGGGGAACCAGTGAAACCCTGTTCCTACTGGCAGCCCATGCTAAGGAGAGCGGACTGGGGGACAGCGGCAGCCCCGCGAGCAAGCGAGTGCGGACTCGGGGGCGCACCGGACGCTCTGCCCAGAAGGGCACAGCGACCTCGGTCACTCACAGTCCTCAACACTCCCCCAGACTCCCCGACTAGTAGCCTCTCTGACTGTAGCTACAGACACACACGTACACATACACACACAAACTGACAGAAATCCCCACACCCCGGTCACCGTCGGAGGCCCTGAGGCAGCCCCGGCCGCTGCCGCTACCTCACCGTGGACAGTACTACTCCGCCTCCCCATCCACTCGCAGGCTAGAGCGCCGTGCGTCTCCTTCCGCCGGTGCGGGCGGGGGCAGGGAGCCGCGGGAAAGGGTCGGAGGAACCACCACAGACGGAAAGTAGTACCTGACAAAGCTGCCAAGGGGGCTATGGGGCCAGCCAGGCTAAGAAATAAGGAGCAGCGTGGGATAAAGGAATGCTCTCCCTTGGTAACACCATTTAGAGTATTTGAGGGTCACCTCTCTATTCGCCGCTCCCTCAGAAGTATATGGGGGGGGGGGGGGTGGCAGAGAGGCGAAAGTGAAGCATCCTGGTTCCACCCTGGGTCACAAAATAAACTCCAGGTTAAACCCTGCATCTCTGAAGCTATGTTTTTCAGAACACGTAGTGCCCGCCACCCGAATTAGTCCAAATTTCACCTGAAACAACAGTCCCAGCAGCAAATGAGAGCAACACTTTCCACTAAAAACAAAGCAGAGCAAGACTTTCCACTGAAAACACTCACTGTAGAACAGTACATGACTCCAAATGAAAATGAAGAAAACACTGTCATCCTTTCATCCTTCATGTTTGCAACGATACTAATTACATGTTTAAACTCTTCAGAGATTTACACCTCGCTGTTGCTTTGTTGTAAGATATGTCAAAAGCCCTGTTGAGGGCTTCTGTCAATGTCCCTAAAATCTAGTTTCTGGGCCACTTTGAGTACTTTCAGTACTGGCACATACCTCAAACTCTCTCGTCATATAAAAACAGGGCTAAAGGCTCCAGATCTCGTTATTAGAAAATATCGTGGAAAGAAAAGGTTTTTAGCCAATCACAATTCAGTAAAATAAATAATGTTTACTTTCCATCCAATCACAACAGGGCTTTGTATTCCCTACACTTACAGATCTCAAATTTGGAGCCATCACTCCTTACTTGATCCAATCTTCGAATTCTTCTAAATCAAACCTAATTTTTACATGTCTGTGAGCAGTTCAATTTCAAACATACATTATAGTGTTTTTAAAAGGTAGTTTTAAAAATCCCAGTCCCGTGCTGTTTTGTTTTGTTTTTCAGAGCCACTAATGACCATAATCAACTCCAAAAAGCCTTCTAGCCTAATAAAAACTTATTCTAAATTTTGGTTTCTAAAAAAATAAACAAACTTTGGTTTCTTAGAGATTTTCCTAAACCTCTACTCCAAAAAAATTACCTTTTAAAAAATTATTATTATTATTTTGAGAGAGTGGCAGGTAGGGAGGTAAAGAGGGAGAGAGAATCTTAGGCAGACTCCACGTCCAGGGTGCAATCAACTGCAGGCTCATCTCATGACCTAAGCCAAAATCAAGAGTGGGTCACTTAACCAACTGAGCCAGCCAGGCACCCCCAACCCAAATACTACCTTTTTAAAGGAGTTTACACTAGTAATCTGAATATTTAAAATAAACTTGAGGTTTTTAGCTTTCTTAGAACACCCAAGCAGAGTTGTCTGAAGTAGAAAAAACATGACCACTGCAAATAAGTTAAAAAAGAAAATAACAAGGAGGACAGATTTTAATCATCATGATCTAATTTTGCTGAAGAGCAAATAGAAAATTGTAATAGATAAAGGAAAACCATGTCCAGAAATGCATACTGGCAAGTTGAGAAAAAAATTTAATTTCACTTATGCAATTTTATTTCCAGCCCCACTCTTTTAGTGCATACTTAATCATCTTGAGATCTACAGAATAAGATTTCTAAAAAACTCAACTTGAATTAAGCAACCAGTAAAATAATCTGCTGAAAATATGGAAGAAGAAAAAAATAAGATCTGCATTGATACCAAATTATCAGTGATTTGCTTTGTCATCTTGAGTACCACACAATTGTTACAGAAATTGCCTGCTTCCTAGTCTCAGTAATATTCTAGGACCAAGTAAGAAAATATAGTCGCTTAAGAGTTTAAAATAACACTCTTATTACATAAATCCCACTCACTAAATTATATATTTGGAGTATTGACTGTCGGGTTGCCTTACATAAAATTGCCACCTGATTTCAATTTTAAATATTTTATTTATTTATTTGACAGACAGAGATCACAAGCAGGCAGAGAGAGAGGGAGGAAGCAGGCTTCCCGCTGAGCAGAGAGCCCGATGCGGGGCTAGATCCCAGGACTCTGGGATCACAACCTGAGCCGAAGACAGAGGCTTTAACCCACTGAGCCACCCAGGTGCCCCTGATTTCAATTTTAATAGGTAAATTTCTAAATGGACTTCTAAGAGGCCTCACTACATGCTGAGTGCTATCCTCAGAAGTGCTCTGAAAAGCACATAAATCCACCAAATCAATCAAAATATTTCAAGTGCAGAAGGCCATATATCTTCATAACATCTTCAATCAAATGTCTTATATTCTTACTACTGCATTCCAAATAGCATTCTATGAATCTCCTGACTCTGGCCAATGACAACGAATTACAAGAAAGAAAAAAATCACAAATTTCTGGGTGTTTTGCTTTTGGAGATACCTGAAGAATATTTTTTTAAATGTAGAACAAAAAGGCCTTAAAGGATTTTTGCTTGCTCTGGCATTTTTTGCTTTGTTACAAGGACTATTTATACTGTTCTGCCAGCAAATCATAACTCTAAGTAACATGGAATTAAGATAAATTTTAAAGTTCTATTTGAAACCTTAGAATATTTGTTTGTTCAATTAGTTCTTTTACATCCTTTACTTTTATAAAGATCCTCAGGAAATGCATTAGTCAATTTTTTTAAAAAGTTACAGAATTTGGCGGTGCCTGGGTGGCTCAGTGGGCTGAAGCCTCTGCCTTCGGCTCAGGTCATGATCCCAGAGTCCTGGGATCAAGCCCTGCATGGGGCTCTCTCCTCAGCAGGGGGCCTGCTTCCCTTCCTCTCTCTGCCTTCTTCTCTGCCTACTTGTGATCTCTGTCTTTAAAAAAAAAAAAAGTTACAGAATTTTTCACTACATAGGCAAAGAGTGACACAAAAGTATTTAAAATGACTAAGTTTACTTACAGAAGCTGAAAAATTAAAAACATAGATCTTATACTTTTTCCATCCCCACAGGTAATATGTACTTTAAATATATACAACCCCCTCAATTCAAGCAAACCTCATACATCAAATATCTTTATATAAAAGATACATTGTGAGATTATTGTTTTTTTAAAAATCCACAAAAATGTATTCATAAAAACTATTTTTAAAAACATGAAAAGGAAGAAAATGTATTCATTGTAATGTTAAGGGTCATAATTACCCACTTAATTATCAATAATTAGTAGTTCATGAAGTTTAGTTTCAATAAGCAAACAGCCTACTACTAGGTGTAAATTTTTCACTTTTTGATTTGGTGTAGCTAAAGGAAGGGCCAATTATCTACTCTCTTAAATACCAGTATTTTATGTCACGATAAGTACCTATTATAAATAATATAAAAACACAAAGAGATAAAAGATTAATGCATGTATCTTATAATAATATTAGCCACCATTTATGGGACATTACTACGCCTCAGACACTAAGCTAAGTATTTTATACCTGTAATCTTATTTTATTTATTTTAAAGATGAAGTTACTCACCTAAGCATACACACTGAAGAACTGGGATTCAAAATTAGGCCTTATGATTCCAAAGCAGCCTGCATTATGCTAAATTGTCACTTAAAAGAAACATGAAGGTCAGTCACCAAGTTGCCACCTCCTTATTAACACAGGCTATTCATAACTCATTTGTTTATTTAACACTTATTATGTGTCTCACATCCTGCAAGGTTCTAGAGATAGGGCCTCTGTCTTTGAGTAGCTCACAGTGTAAGTAGAAAGACAGACAATAGACATACTTCAGTTTGTTTATTTAAGGAAGCATCAATAGAATGGCATAAAAGATAAGTGCATTTTTACAATTTTCAAATCTATTATAACTTGGAGGCTTTTATTAATTATCAATGTAATGACTAGATTGGGTTATAAAGTCTTTATATACAGGCACATCTAGGAACTCTTATTATTAAGAGTTATTATTAACTCTTATTAAGTCAATATTACAATGAAGAAAGCCACGGTAATGTGTTTAATAAAGTACTTCTGGGCGTGAAAAATAACATTTTAAAAATCAAAAATAAGAATAAAAAAATAAAGGAAGTCAAAAATTTCAACTGAATTATTCAAGTGGAAGACCAAGAATAAAATGAAAATAAGTTTGTTACTGTCTTTATCACTAAACCTTAAGTAACTTCCATTTAAGTATTTCCCTAAACACTTATTTAAACTGAATTCTTAAACACTTACTTAAACTGAATTCCTTGATCACATTTATTTATTTATTTATTTAGAAAGATTTATTTCTTGGACAGAGAGAGACACAGCAAGAGAGGGAGCACAAGCGGGGGGGACTGGGAAAGAGAGAAGCAGGCTTCCTGCTAAGCAGGAAGCCCAATGCAGGGCTCGATCCCATGAGACCCTGGGATCATGACCTGAGCCTAAAGCAGACGCTTAATGATTGAGCCACCCAGGCACCCCAATAACATTTATGATAATGATAATATAACTCAAATGTCACTTCCTAAAGAAAGCCAGCTTTGATTCCAAGCCTTAGAATCCCCTACTAGGGACTTTCAAAACATTCCCGATTTGTCTTAGTGCTTATCACAAATGTTTTTATACCATTTATTGTATAATTGTTTTGTATTTGTCTCCCTTGGTAGAGTATAAGCTCCAAGAAAGTCAAGAACAATATATCTTTTCCACAACTATAGTCCCAGTATCAACTAAGCTTTGTGCAGTGTAGATACTCCTTAAATGGCATCAAATCAATGAACAAATATAACACAATGTACCTTTTTATAAACCCAATCAAATGAAGAGTAACTTGGAATCTCTAAATCAAAACTTATAAATATGAGTTCTTGTTCTTCCCACAGAGTTATTCATTGCCTTTAAAATAATGGCTTCTACACATTATTTCATTTAATTATGGAGATACAACATAAAGCCTTCATAAAACTTGGGACTTCCCAAGAAAGCACAGTTGTTCCTGGGGATCATTTTTAAAGTATAGACAGGAAGAAAGAGTTAAAATTCACAAGAAACACATTCATTTCATTACCAACCAATCTGATGCAAACCCAAAAATGATCCTGAATATATATCTAAAACACCAGTCTATTCTTAGTATTCTAAAGAGAACAATCTCAATTTCTTTGATGAAGCCCATGTACAAACATAATTTCCTCAGTGTCCTCTTGATGACATGTGGAATAAGCAGGATAGAAAATGAAGAAAAGAAGGTAGAAGGAAGGAAAGGAAGAGAGAGAAAAGCAATCTCCACTTAGCCTTTTTAACTGTATGCTCTCTGCTTTTGTTACGCAGTTTCCAATTTATATTCTGGCTGCACAGGAACCTACCACTTCTTTTTGACATTTTCTTTTGCCTTTTTTTTTTTTTAACTTGACAGAGAGAGAGAGACAGTGAGAGAGGGAATAGAAGCAGGGAATGAAAGAGGGAAAAGCAGGTTTCCCGCCAAGCAGGAAGCCCGATGCGGGGCTGGATCTCAGAACCCTGGGATCATGATCTGAGCCAAAGGCAGACGCTTAACAACTGAGGCACCCAGACACCCTCAACATTTTCTATTAAAAATGAAACTTTAGGGGCACCTGGGTAGCACAGTCCATTTTTTAATTTAGAAAGAATGCACAAAACATTGGAATTTTCCTAATCTCCTGAAATGAGGAGCTACGAGCAAGAGTGAAATGAACTGCCATTGAGCTGCCAATTGAGCATTCAGCAAGGTCTTCCCGGGTGTCCATTTTTTTTTATCATTCCTCTCATAAATGCTTCAACTATTAACTACTATTAAAATATGCTACATGGCAGTCAGCATTTTGCATCTTCAACTGCTATAATAGCTCTTTCATGTATGAACAGGTTAGGTTCCTAAAGGGTTATGTTCCTATTGTTCTCATAAGATTTCACTTAGCCACATATTAGTTGTAACAGACCTTAAAGTGCTAAAGAATACTTCTGCTCATGTCCATGAGAATTAATTAAGGAAAGAACTTCTATTCTTACATTTAAAGCTATAAACAAGGGAAAGTCAAAGTAAAATCTAAGCCAAAAATACTGACTCAAAACCTCAACATGCTATCTATACTTCTTCCTCAAATATGTTCTTCCCCAAAGATGCAGCTAGATTCTACATATGAAGGAACTTTTTGATCCAGAACATACATCTCTGAAGCACATTTCTCAAATTAATGACATCTGGCTTCAAAGAAACCAAAACAAAACAAGATCTAGCAGTAAAAATATAGGGAATCTTTAGTCATTCTTTTCTTTGGCATTCTAGAAAAAGCCACATGATTACGTATAATAAGATTTATAACCTACTACAAAACATAAATATGCAGTAAAAATAAATGACTCCATATAAAGGAAAGCACTGTCTTCTAGCTACACATATACTTCACTACTACAGATAATTTATTTTTTTCAATTAAATAGAGTATATAAAATAGTGTTCTAATTCCAAGGCCTGTGTTCACAGAAGCTCACAGGAAGAGAGGCCTTAGATTTTTCCCTTAAAATAACAGCTGACAAATATGAAAACCAGACCTAAAACAAAATAGAACAAAAAACAAAAAAAACCTCAACTACAAACTTAAAGTTGAAATCAGTATCCCCCCAACCATTCTGCTACTCCAGGACACATTTTTATATTACCGAACATTAAATGGCCAAGAGAAATACTCAAAAGGCTAACCAACTTCACTTTTCAGAAAATACACAAACATTTTGGTTAAAACTGATCAATTCCCATTCCATATGCCCTTTACAAATGGATGTTTTAAGATGTATATCCCAAATGTAGCAAATTAGAAATTAGCAGTCATATAGTATAATCAAAGAACAGGAGTCAAACAAGTCTAGGTTACTTCTACCACTAACTTTGGACAAACCACTTTGCTTCTCTAGCAATAATATATAACGTGTAGAGGCTAATATAATCTTTTTAAGGTTCCTAAAAGCTTGCAATTAAGACTTCTGAATAATTCATCAAGTAGCAAATTATCCTCTCCCGTCATATGGTAGTTTCAAAGCTAAAAAATGTTAAAGGATTAACAAAAGTAATCTTGCTTTAGGAAAACAAATGTGTTTAGCCAGAAAGGTTCTATCTCAAAGGTCTCACAGAAGATAAATATATTGATCATTAATACATACATACAAATAGTACAGGCCAAAGGACTTCCCAATTAAACAACAATTTTTGAACAGCACTATAGAATTGCTTCCTTTGCTCTCTAAATTTGCTTTAAAGCTATCATATTAATCTATCAGAACTAACTTCAGATGGAGGAATTTTTGAGATTCTCTGCATTACAAATAAGCTTTACATGTGAAACCTTTAATTTGCATGCCTTTATGTTCTTTGATTATAATACCTAAAAGTCCTTTTTTCAGGGGCACCTGGGTGGCTCAGCGGGTTAAAACCTCTGCCTTCAGCTCAGGTCATGATCCCAGGGTCCTGGGATGGAGCCCCACATCCAGCTCTCTGCTTAGCAGGGAGCCTGCTTCCTCCTCTCTCTCTCTCTCTCTGCCTGCCTCTCTGCCTACTTATGATCTCTGTCTGTCAAATAATAAAATAAAATCTTTAAAAAAATTTTCTTAAAAGTCCTTTTTTCAGCTATTTTAATTGCAAAAATTATCTTAAAACAATCATTTCATTTGATTTTAAATCTAAATTTACATGGATGTTTATGTCCCTACTTGCAATTTGCTTTTAATATTCACCAGTTCTTAAAATTTTATACAAATATGCTAGTATCTTTATGTTTCAACCTTACGTCATGCTAAGAAAATATGTAGGTATTCTTTTATATTTTCTTCTAGTAGTTTTATAATTCAAATTTTCATAATCCTTTCAAAATTAATGACAATATCTACTCCTGGTGGAGGGACAGGAAATACCCTGGCCCCAAACAACAGAGGTCTACTGTTAGTGGGGAAAAAGCAGGATTACTAGGAAGAGAGGGAAACAGAACCTGCCTACAATTAATGTTGGTCTAAGACCAAAGATATGCTCCATGCTCACCACTATAAGGCAAATTAGCTTCCAGTACAGAGAAAAAAATTAAAGTGCTCAGAGACAGCCTCTCTGAAGTACAGATATGTAAGTAAGGCCTAAGGATTTGGTGAAATTAAAAAAAAATTGAGTTAAAACTTCTCAGCAAATCAACCTCTACCCTTTAAGCACAAAATGATGATAGAAGTATTTAAAATTGATGATGCACTGAATATAACCAAAGCAAGGAAACCCCACGTAAAACCAATCAACTCCATGCAAGACTGGTTCAAATACATGCACAAACAACTCAAACAACTTAGCAGAACAAGAGTCATACCCACTTCTTAACACAAATACTATGTACTTCAATCTCTACTATCCTGCAAATAACAGCTGACATTCAATCAAAAAGCATAAGCTTGGTCATAGGGGTGATTTCCCTGGTCCCCAAGGCAGTGCATGCATATTGAGGTTACACTGCCTTTTCTATAAGTTGTATAAAAATATCTCTTTAAATTCTTTTGTTTGCATCATTCCTTCAAATAAAGTAATTTGGCAAACCACCCTCACCCTTCCCAAATTATAAGCTACACAAAATCTCAAGGGCAAACAAATCAGTCAGGAGACAAAATAGTCAACAGAAGCAGACTAAGACATAACTAAAATGTTGGAACTATCAGTCAATGAATTAAAATAATTATTAATAATAATGAAGGATCAAATGGAACAGGCAAGCAATAGGTATGATCGGATGGCAAATATCATTGAAACTACAAAAGTTGAACAGAAAAGCTAAAATAGTCAATCTGAAATGCTAAAGACTGAGAAATTCAGTAACAAAATTTTTAAAAGCCTTTGACAGGTTCAGCAATAGACTTGACACAGATGAGGAAACAATCAATGAACTTGAAAATTGGTCAAGAGAGATTATCAAAGCTGAAATTAGATAGGAAAAAGAGTAGGGAAAAAATCTACACAAAAAGAAAAGGATGGAACAATTTCCAACTCATTTTTATGAGGCCAGCATTATTCTGAAAACAAAATCAGACAAAGAAATCACAAGAAAAAAAATTACTATAGATAATTATCCTTCATGGATGCAAAAATTCTCAACAAAATATTACCAAATCATATTCAGTAACTTGGAAAAAAAATAAAATACCACAACCAATAGGGATTTATTCCAGGAATATAAGTTGATTCAACATTAAAATTAAAAGATCATTCAGTATAATTCACCAGGTTAACAAACAAAGAAGAAAAATACGATGGCATGAACAAATGCAAAAACTAAGCATTTAAGAAAATCCAACCCCTGTTTATGATAAACTTTTCAGCACATCAGGAATAGAAAGGCACCGATACAACCTGATGAAGTGCATTTACTAAAAATTTACTGCTAACATCATAGTTAATAATAAAAGATTCAATGTTTTCTCCTAAAGATTCAGAAGAAGGGTATCAGCTGTCACCACTCCTATTCAATAACATACTCAAGATCTAGAAAGTGCAATAAGACAAGAAAAAATAAGAAATAAAAGGCATACAGTTGAAAAAGAAAAAAATAAACCTGCCTCTATTTGCAGATGGCACAACTGTCTGTATCCATTCATGAAGAATCTTCAGAAAAAGCTCCTAGAGCTTATAAGTAAATTTAGCAAGGTTGCAAAAATAAGATCACTATGTAAACATCAATTATAACTCTATACACTAGGGGAAAAAAGGAAAATCCAAACTCAAAAACAGCACTGTTTATAACAGATCCAAAAGACATAAAAATATATATATATATATATGTAATAAAATATATGCAAGATCTCTATGCTGAAAACTACAAAGTACTGAAGAATGAAGACCTAAATAAATGGAATGATATACCATGAGCATGTGTTTGAGACTCAGTGCTCCTCAAATTCAACCACAAATTCAAAGTAATGTTAATCAAAAGAAAAGTAAACTTTTGGGGGACGCCTGGGTGGCTCAGTGGGTTAAGCTGCTGCCAGGTCATTATCTAAGGGTCCTGGGATAGAGTCCTGCATCCGGCTCCTTGCTCAGCAGGGAGCCTGCTTCTCTCTGTGCCTCTGCCTGCCACTCTGCCTGCTTATGCACTCGCTCTAGCTCTCTCTCTCTGTCTGACAAATAAATAAAATGTTAAAAAAAAAAAAAGTAATTTTTTTTATCTTGACATCAATGATTCGGTTCTAAAATCAACTAAATAAGTAAGGCAAAGGAACTGAAACAGCCAAAACAATTTTAAAAAGAAAAAACTGGAAGACTCATACTATCTTACCTCAGGACTATCCTATAAAGACACATTAATCAACTCAGCATGACATCAGCAAAAGAGTAAACAGATGAATATTTTAAAAGAGTCCAAAAACAGACCCAGACATATACGGGCAATTGAGTCTTGACAAAAGTAAAAATGCAATTCAGTGGAAAAGGATGGCCCCATCAACAAGTGGTTCTAGAACAATTAGACATCCACATGCCCCCCTAAATATCTCATACCGTATACTAAAATTAACTTAAAATTATAGAACTAGATGTAAAATATAAGACTAAAAAAGTTTCAGGAGAAAATATAAAAAACTTCTCATGACACAGGGTTAGGCAAAGATTTTTAAAAATCTGTAAAGTTTATAAAATCAAAAACTGAACACTAACATTAAAAATTCCTCTCAAAGGTTACAGACTAGGAGAAAATATTTGCAAAATCTGATATCTGATAGAAGACTGGTATCCAGAATATTTAGAGATCTCTCAAAATCCAGTAATAAAAAAAAATTTAATGGGCAAAAGATCTGAACAGACACATCATCAAAAGATACATGAATGGCATTAAAAAGCACATGAAAAGATACCCAATATCATTAGTTATTAGGGAAATGTGAAGCACAACTATTTGTGTGAGATACTATTACATATCTATCAGGATGACTAAAACTAAAAGAAAAATAAAACTGCCCATACCAGATATTGTGGAATATAAGGAGCAGTTGGAACTCGCATACTGTGGTAGCTGGAAGGAGTGCGAAATGGTACAGCCACTTTGCAAAATAGTTTAGTAGTTTCTAAAACAGTTAAACAGACACTTTTCATATAACCCAGCAATCCAACTCTTAGTTATTTACCCAAGTGAAATAAAAACCTATGTTCACACAGAAACCTATTTTCAAATGTTTATAGCAGTTTTATTTATAACTGCCAATAGCTGGATACAACCAGCTCAACAAGAGAATTAGGAAACTCCAAATGGTATTCAACAATAAAAAAGAACTGAGTATTCATACTAGCAGTAATAGGGATGAACCTCTGCAGTTCAGGGATCCCCAAAGCCACCCTTAGATTCAATGATTCACTAGAAACTGATGAAACTCAAAAGAGCCGTTTTATTCAGGGTCAGTTTATTATAGCAAAGAGACACAGATTAAAACCAGTAAAGGGAAGGGGGATATAGGACAGGGTCCAGGAGACACCAAGCTTCCAGTTGTCCTCTCCCAGCAGAGTTGCAGAGACAGCACTTTCATCTCACTGAGATCTCCAAGCAAGAATGTATGACAGCATGCATAGAGCACTGGCAACCAGGGGAACGCAGCTGAGGCCTGCTGTTGAGCATTTTTATCAGGGGTCTGACATGTAGGCAGGACTGGCCATCTGCACAGCTGACCTTAGCCTCCAACTCCTCCAGAGGTCAAGCTGATACTACACTGCACAAAGTCTCCACCACCTTTTCAGCCACACTGTCAACACAGACAACATGAGTGGCCAAAGGCCCTCAAGTAAGCAAAGTCCCTCTTATCAGGCAGGATATTCCAAGGGCTTAGAGGTTACCTCCCAGGAGATGAGCAAGGGCTAAACCTTGGGCAGCTGAGTTGCCTATTCTTTGAGCAATTGAGGTATTTTACTCAAAACGACACTTCTGACACCAAATTTATCATTTTTTTTCCTCACACAATCTAATTCTCTTAACTCTCCAAATACCACCAGGCATCCTACAATTCACTTCCATTCTGACAGTAACAATTCAGTCTGCATCAGACTCCTCAGGCTTTTGGGTCAGTCCCACAAGACTGCCCTCACTTCAGATGCCAGTCACAAGTATTGGGTCCCCAGGTTACACATACTTCTGTTTGACTTGGCTACAAGGCGGAGATGAAACCCCATCTCCCTTTCAGCTCAGTAACTTGCTAGAACAGCTCATAAAATTCCAAAGAATATTTTATTTACTATTACCAATCTATTAAAAAGGACACAAACACACACCCAGATGAGAAGGTACATCTTCATATGGTTCATATGGGTCCTAAGAACAGGAACTTCTGTTTCCATTGAGTTGGATTATGCCACCCTACCAGCAAGTGGATATGTGAACCAACTGTAAAGATCTTCAAACCCCATTTGTCTAAACGGTTTTATTTAGGGTCTGCTACACAGGCACAACTGATTAAATCACTGGCCACTGATGACTGAACTCAATTTCCAGCCATTGTGCCCTCCATAAAGGTCAAGGGATGGGGCTGAAAGTGCCAACCCTCTAATCATATGGTTAGCAAACAGGTGGCAACCCACTACCATCCTAAGGCTGTCAAAGGGCCCATCAAGAGTAACCTCATTAGGGGCGCCTGGGTGGCTCAGCGGGTTAAAGCCTCTGCCTTCAGCTCAGGTCATGATCCCAGGGTCCTGGGATCGAGCCCCGCATCGGGCTCTCTGCTTGGCTGGGAGCCTGCTTCCTCCTCTCTCTCTCTCTGCCTGCCTCTCTGCCTACTTGTAATCTCTATCTGTCAAATAAATAAATCTTTAAAAAAAAAAAAAAAAAAAAGAGTAACCTCATTAGTATAAATTCAGGAATGATTCAAAATTGTTTGTTATGAATAACAAAAGATGCTCCTTTCAGGAAATTACAAGGGTTTTAGGAGCTCTGTATCAGGAACCAGGGACAAAGACTCAACATGTATTTCTTATTATGTCACAGGAATGCCATTCCTTTACTGCACAACTTCAAATGCATTATACTAAGTGAAAACAACCAAACCTAAAGGGCTACAAAGTTTATGATTGCATATATATGATACTGTTGAAAGAGTAAGACTACAGAGCCTGAAATCAGTGACTGCCAAGGCCTTGCAGGGTCGGGGGAGAGTTTGTCTACCAAGGGGCACAAGATAACATTCTTCCTTGATTGTGATGATAGTTATACACATACATGTATTTATCAAAACTCACAGAACAATGATTTTTACTGTTTGTGAGTTATACCTTGATTAAGAAGATAATCAGTAATACAGACTCATTCACCTGAAGCAATTTCATCCCTTAAAAATGATACATACAAACATTATGTAAGCAACACGACAAATGCCCTTGCTAAGTGAAAAGCAAAGGAAAACTATCTCTGCTTTCTCATACTTTATAAAATTATGCGGTCACACAGCCAAAAGAAAATATTTGATACACTGGCTACCAGGATTACAAGGTGACAGTTTTTTTTCTCTTCAAGTTTCATTAATGTTGTCTGTATAATAACAAACAAAATAAGCTACTTAAAATGTTATAACAGGTAATACATTATGGTAGGCATGAGATTCTAAAATGACCCCTACAGCCCATGCCCTTGTATAATCCTCTCGCTTTGAGTGTAAGTGGGACTTGCAACTTGTTTCTAACCATGGAATAGGGCAAAGGAAATGGGGTTTCACTCCCACAACTGTATTATTTTAAATGGCAAAGGTGGAAAGATTCTGCAGATATAATTAAGGTCCCTAATTGGCATTCAATTAATCAAAGAGGAGATTTTCCTATATGGACCTACCTAATAAAGCTGAACCTTTTCAAAGAGGATCTAGAGGTCAGAGACTTTCCTGTGGCCTTAAAAAAGCAAGCTGCCCTAAATTTTATCACTAGAAGGAAGTCAATGCAGCCAATAATCATGAGAGCTTGGAAGAAGATCCAGAGCCTCAGTCACACCTCAGCCCTGGCCAACACTTCAGTTTGTAGCCTTGGGAGACCCTAAGTAGAGGACTCAGCTTAAACCCAGACTCGTGATCCATGGAAATTATGAGACAACAAATCTGTATTGTTTTAAATTGTTATTGCAATTTGTTACACAGCAATGGAAGACCAAACCAGTAATTAAGATTATTGTTTAGAGTCTTGGTTTTATCACAGGTACTCCCTGGGCTCCTCTCAAATTAGAGGTAATGTTCTGTTCTTGTTAGTCATTTCAATTTTCAGAAAAGAATGTAAACTTTAACATAGCTTCACTGAGTAATGGTTCAAATTTAATCAATAACACAGATGATCTATCTGTATTTTAGAGAGTTGCCAGGAAATATAGTCTCAAATTCACTGGTGTCCAATACTTAGGAAAGCTCCATATAAAACAATGTTTATGGAGAACTGTCTGCAGGATACTTTATACAGTCCATCTAGTTACTCTAGTACCGATTCTTTGGGGAGGGGGAAGGGAATTACTATCAATATCTCTGAGGGAGTAAATGGCTATAGTATTTTAAATGCCTATTTTAATATACTTTTACATTTAAAAAGACTTGTTTTTAAGACAAACCACAGAAAACAGAACTCAATGAAATTTTCTTGGCCAACTGGAATAGCTATAAGGAAATTTATCTATTACATTAATTTGCAAAAGATGGCTAGGGAAAGAAGTCATAACAGAGATGGAGGCAAGGAGAGATGAATGGATAGGAAGTTTTTTATGTTGCTCTAAGCTTTTATTTCTGTAGTTTTTATTTTATTTTTTATTTTTTTAAGTAAGCTCTACCCCCAACATGAGGCTCAACACAAGACCATGAGATCAAGCAACACACACTTCACCCACTGAGCCAGCCAGGTACTCTGTTTCTCTAAACTTTTAAAAGAGAGGAATAAGACCTCTACTGAATTCTACTGGGGAACCATACACAGCCTGGAGTAAGGTTCATAGAATGTATCATAACAGTTTGCCATAAAACTAATTTCACTGGAGTTAACCATGGATAGTATTCCACTAGCCATTTTCATGAATTCTACAAAACAAAAAACAAAAAAAACAAGATTCTATTTATAGAAGGGATATAATTTAAAATGTTTTTAACAATATATTATATGGTGCCCTCAAGAATATTATAAAGGAAAACATTTTGGTCTTAATAGGAAGAATCATGCTTTTCCCTAGCAGGTGTCTATTTTTCTCATATAGACACTATGTTATGTTATTGACCCAGCTTTCTTCCTATGTAGGTTGCTAGGAACCTTCATGCTATACATTTTTTAGGCTTTAATTTTTTTCAAGTCTTGGTCTGAAAATTTTCAAACATTCACATAAGTAAGGAGATAATTGTAGAGCAAATATTTGCCGATGTAACTCAGAAATGTCTCATTATCTCAGTTCTCCCATTCTACAATTTTTCTCTTCTGTGGGGGGCGAGGATTGGAGTATTCTATAGCAAATCCCAGACATCGTATCATTTCACCCATACGTAGTAAAGAATGTATCATTATCATTTAAAGACGCTTCTTTAAATTGACCCTACAATACCATTATCACATCTGACAAAATTAGCAATTCCTCAAAATCATTTAATATGTATTTTATGTTCAGATTTCAATCATCTCAAAAATGAAATTTTACCTGTTGGCTTTTCTAAACCAGGAACAAAGCCAAGAACCATACATTGTACCTGATTAATATACCTCTTTAAGTCTCCTTTAATCTTTAACAAGTGATTTGCCCTGTGGAATTTATCACCTCCTAAATTTAGCTATTTCCTCCTGCTGTTAACGTATTCCTCCATTCTCCATATTTCCTGTAAACTGTAGTAAGATCTAGAGACATGATTCATACCTTTTGGCAAGAATACTCACATGGCTGATACGTGTACTTTCCTAATCCATCACATTAGGACACACATGATGCCTGGCAGTCCCACTTAAAGTGATGTTCATGTTGGTTACAGTATTCAAGTGTTGCCAGCCTGATACACTCAATGATCATTCTCCATTATTTACATAGGGGTTGACCAAATGGAATTTTCTAATTCTATCCTTCCACCTGCATTTATTATCTGGAATTCTTCTAAAAAAGACTTTTCCTAATTAACTATTTGGTTGTCTTGCAATACAGTTTGCATAGGAAAAAACTATGAGTTCTTGATTCTTTTCCATTTATAAATTCTCAAAATAATGAACTGGTATCCAGCACCTTCTAAAGTTATAATACCTATTTATTACTATCAATTTCTTTTTGTCCTTCTAACTTTTGTTTTATCTTGCAGAATTCTATGGAAATAAACATAGTGATAATATATTCAGAATTCTTTGGACAGTGCATGAATGCTAATGTGAAGTACTGTGAACTTTTAACACTGAAAGGATGTACTGAGTAATTTTAACAGAAACAGGGCCTCTTTCAGAGGCTGACAATTATCAGCATCAAGAAAACCAAAGCAATTTGGAGGTATGTCCTAGACGGTCCCCCCCCCCTGCCAAATTTCAAAACGCTCCACCTCACTGCCCTAAAAACTTCTTGAAAATCTTTTGGATATCTTTGGCATAAAGCATGGGTGTATACAGGAAGTCAATGAGAACACTTACATACAGGTGGGACGCCTGAGTGGCTCAAATGGTCAAGTGTCTGCCTTTGGCCCAGGTCATGATCTCAGGGTCTTGGGATGGAGCCCCACATTGGGGTACCTGCTCAGCAGGAAGCCTGATCCTCCCCCCCCCCGCCCCGCTGCCTGCCTCTGCCTACTTGTGATCTTTCTCTGTCAAATAAATAATTAAAATCATAAAAATAAAACACTACAGGCATATGATAGGTAGAAAAACAGTAAAGTCAACACAGTAAAATATCTCAAGCAATAGGTGAAAGTCATATGTGAGAAACAAAATTTGCTTCCCTAGATTACCTTCTGAGAGTCAAAAGCACCTTGCGATTCCAAATCACAAGGTATCTATACCTCCTTAGCTGACTAGGAAAAACAGAAATGTACATGTTATATATAACTAAGTATAACACAACTTGGCAAGTGTTATAAAGGAGTATAATTAGTTCTCCCGGACCACCTGAGTAAGTAATTGTATCTGAACAGTTTAATAATGCTTCCCAGGGAAGATGACATCCAAGTTATGTTTTGAAAGTTAAGAAGCATTTTTGTGGAAAGGTAAAAAGAAAAAAGATTTCAAGGCAGAGGAAATAGCACAAAAGAGGACACTGGTGTTTGGAAATATGGGTTGCACCTAGGGATAATCAAGTTGTGCGGTATTCGTCACATATATAATATAGACAAACGCCACTATAAATAAAGCCCGTTTCCAATGCTATTAGCACATTATATATGCTATAGTATGTTGCCCACACTTGCTTTTTAAAGCATTTAGAGACACAGTATGTTTTTAAGCCAAGTGATAGGATCATATTTGTTTTTTGGGGACGTAAACCTACTAATAATGTGAAGAATAAGAGGAAAGACAACAGAAAGAGAACCACATTTAGAGACACAGTATGTTTTTAAGCCAAGTGATAGGATCATATTTGTTTTTTAGGGACGTGAACCTACTAATAATGTGAAGAATAAGAGGAAAGACAACAGAAAGAGAACCACCAAGTAGAGAAGACTATTTTAATATCTGACACAATGATTGTGCAAAGGAATGAGTCAGGAGGTGAGGGGGCTAGACAAATTAAGATCCAGAGCAGACACAGCAGCAGGGATCTACTCGATGTAACCAACCAAAAATGAACTGCAGATTTCTATTTGGGGATATTAAGACAAGGAGGATCCCAGAAACCAAAAAGATAAAAAGATTTTTTAAAAGATTTATTTATTTATTTATTTGACAGACATCACAGTAGGCAGAGAGGCAGGCAGAGAGAGAGGAGGAGGAAGCAGGCTCCCTGCTGAGCAGAGAGCCTAAAGCAGGGCTCCACCCTGAGACCATGACCTGAGCAGAAGGCAGAGGCTTTAACCCACTGAGCCACCCAGGGGCCCCAAAAGATTTTTTTTAGAAGACTAAATAGTATCAATGGTTTCATTCCAGTGGTAGGATTACCAGAGTTTGTTATTGTTATTGTTCTTTATTCTATTTTTCTGGATCTTCCAAACACAGGACTATGGAAAAGTACTATGAAAAAATGAGTATCTGTTTCTTTGACAATTTAAAAATTGATCTTAAAAAACAGTACTTTTATTCTAGAGGCTATCTAATCATACAGCATTTTTCTATGACCAATATAAAAGTTCTGATCCAGCTGGGTAGGAGTCAAATTTAGTTGAGAAGTACAAGACAGAGTCCATCTTCTGAAGCAAGTTCAGACCCCAACTGCATATATTCAATGCAGACAATAATGAATCCTTCGTAAACAGCCTAATATGTATTTTTTTTTAATTGTATTTATTTATTTGACAGACAGAGATCACAAGTAGGCAGAGAGGCAGGCAGAGAGAGAGGAGGAAGCAGGCTCCCTGCTGAGCAGAGAGCCCGATGCGGGACTCGATCCCAGGACCCCGGGATCATGACCTGAGCCGAAGGCAGCAGCTTAACCCACTGAGCCACCCAGGCGCCCCCTAATATGTAGTTTTACAAGCCAGGACAACTCAAAAGCCTAGCACACTAGCACTGAAAGCTGTGAACACAACGGTTGTGGGATAAATACACTGAACCTTCTTTCAGTACATATTATTAATGATTTTAAAGTATAATTACATAACAGTAATAATTATTCCTCATAGACAGTTTGAATGCCTACAGAAAGAGACACCATTTCTGACAGAGAACCCTTCTGGTTCAAAATGGGTGTTTTTTTTTCCCCTACATTCCTGGTATACCACTCAATAAAAAATGGATGGATAGAAAATCAGAAAGTCCAGGACCACCATGGCTTCCAGTATATTTAGATACTTTTTAAAAGTTCTTTTTTTGGAGCCTTACAAACAGTCCTTTCCCTTTCATTCTCTGTATCACAGGATATTAATTTTCAAGGGAAGAAATGGTAAATATTTTCAGCATCCGGCCTAAAATTCATATTTATATGTTAGAGAAATTATATTTACTATAACCACACTATAAACTCATAATAATAAAAGGTTCATATTTATAAATTTTACAAATGCCATTCATATGCTAACACATTACAAAATTATTTTAAACATCACTATATACTGAATTCTCAAATGTTTTATTAAATTAAATATATTCACTGAGAAGGACACCGGGGCGGCTCTATAAGTTAAGCATCCGACTCTTGATTGTGGCTCAGGTCATGATCTCAGGGTCGTGAATGGAGCCCCTACATCTAGCTCCCCACTGGATGTGGTGTCTGCTTAAGATTCTTACTCTTGGGGTGCCTAGGTGGCTCAGTCGTTAAGCGTCTGGCTTCCGCTCAGGTCATGACCCCATGGTCCTGGGATCGAGCCCCACATGGGCTCCCTGTTCAGCGGAGAGCCTGCTTCTCCCTCTCCCACTCCCCGAAGTTGTGTTCCCTCTCTTGCTGTGTCTTTCTCTGTCAAATAAATAAATAAAATCTTTTTAAAAAATACTAATAATCTCTAGCTTATTAAGACCATTTTAGGGACAGAGCAAAGGTAAAAATTAGTAGACAAAACCAAAAACAAAGTAGTAAAACATATGAGAGGAGGAGGAGGAAAAGAAAAAACCTAAATCAGAGAGAAAACAATGGGTTTTCTTGGATTAAAGACCACGAAAATGAAGAAAAACTCTAAATTTCCATTCTTTCTAATTCTAATTCTAATCTAGAGTCTAATTCTAATCTCGATGTATAATACTTTACAACACCACGAGTACATTTTTAAATTACAAGCCTTTCAGGGGTTTTTGGCTATACAGCTGACCCTTGAACAATGCAGGTTTGAACTGTGCAGGTCCACTTACACATGGATTTTTTCAATAAATAGAGTATTGTAAATGTATTTTCTCTAGCTTATTTTAGTGAAGGAATACAGTATATAATATATACAACATACACAATATATGTTAATTGACTGTTTATGTTACCAATAAGGCTCCAGTCAAGAAAAGGCTAACAGAGGTTAAGTTTTTGGGGAATCAAAAATTAAAGCAAACTTTCAAATGCACAAGTGGACAGCCCTAACCCGTGCATTATTCAAGGGGCAACCGTATACTGATCTAGTTTAGAGAGATCTAGTTTAGTTAATCAGAAAATATTTTAACATTCTTGGTTGACAAGTCAGGATAACATAACCTAGGGGTTAAGAGGAAAAATTTGAAGAAAAAAAAAAAAAGAGGAAAAATTTGAGCTAAATTCTCTAAATTCTAATCCCTGCTCCACCATTTACTAGCTGTATGACCCTGGGCAAATAACTTGATCTCTCTGTGCCTCAATTTCCCATCTGTAAGTGGAAATGATAATAGTCCCCATATAAAGAACTAGCTATGAAGATTCAATGAGTGAATACGCACTACGTGCTTAGAACAGAGCTGTACAGAGGAAGCATTCAATAAGTACTGGCTATTGCCAAGAAAGGTCAGTATTTTGTTTATTCTTTAAAATTAGTGAAATGTTTTCAATTCAAAAAAAAAAAAATTAAATTCCCAATTACCATGGATGGTTGATCTAATCTACCTATTATCATTTTGTAAAGTCTCAACATCTCTAGTCTATGTAACTATCTCAAATTATAGAAACCATAAAATCCAAAGTAAAAGAACTACAAGTCAATGAAAATCATCTTTAAAATGGGTCAGCTGGACTGTTTCTTACTATTCCTCATGAAGACAATGAAGTGATTACCTAGGAAACTTGCTAGTTTAATTCCTTCATGAAAAACTAACACAATTTAAAGAAGGTAAACCACTATTTCAATTACAAATAAAGCATAAAACATTAAAACAATCCAGTCATGGGGCGCCTGGGTGGCTCAGTGGTTAAAGCCTCTGCCTTCAGCTCAGGTCATGATCTCAGGGTCCTGGGATCGAGCCCCGCATCGGGCTCTCTGCTTGGCAGGGAGCCTGCTTCCCCCTCTCTCTCTGCCTACTTCTCTGCCTACTTGTGATCTTTGTCTGTCAAATAAATAAATAAAATCTTAAAAAAAAAAAAAAATCCAGTCATTTCTGCAAAGTATTCACATAACATATCCTAATGTTAGCTCCCAGGTTCAGCTTGGCACTATTGACGTTTTAAGACATAATTCTTTGGGGAGGAGGCACTGTCATGGGTGTTAGGGGATGTTTTAGCAGCATTCCTAGCCTTGACCCATTAGATGTGAGCAGCACCTTCCCCTCTCAACCCTTTTCTCCCCCAATTCCCTTGTCACACTGTCTGAAGACATTATCAAATGACCCGAGGAGCAAAATTGCTTCTAGTTGCTCTAGACTGTGAGAAGTTATTTTAGTTTTAACAAACAGGGGTTATAATAACAACCAAGTTTTCCCCTCTACCCTCCCCTCCTTTGGGGGCTATTCCTTGATAACATCACAAAAAAGATGGATTATCTACCGACAATGCATTTACTACCTTGATAATACTTGCAAATAGGATTGGAGCTTGTGTCTATTTTACACTTACTGGATTCTCTGCAGAAACCAAAAGGATGTAATTCTTCTTTAATACATTTTTCAAAACTATGATTCATTTAAAATTTTCCCCTTAGGCATTAGGATTGAAAATGTTAATTTATCCTCCCTTTAAACCAGACACATTACATTGCTAATCACAGGCACAGTACTTCAGCAAAGGAACAGCTGAGACTTACCAACATGTGAGATCTATTAAGCTTGTGATAAACATTTAACATGATAAACATTTAATGTAAGTCCTCATTTAGTCCTAACAATATTCTTTAGAAGTATTAATGTCTCCAATTTTTAAAATGAGGAAACTGAGGCAAAAAAAGAATAACATCACTAAGCCACGCTGCTAGTGACTGACATAATCAGGATTGGATTGCAAGTCACCATCACCATTGTTCAAAAGCTCTATACCAGAAAGAATGATCCTACCATCCAGCACTTCAAAACAATCAATGGACAACTTATCTTTTTTTTTAAAAAATTTTACTTATTTATTTGACAGACAGAGATCACAAGTAGGCAGAGATGCAGGCAGAGAGAGTGGAAGGGAAGCAGGCTCCCTGCTGCGCAGAGACCCTGACTCGGGGCTCAATCCCAGGACCCTGGGACCACGACCTGAGCCGAAGGCAGAGGCTTTAACCCACTGAGCCACCCAGGTGCCCCGACAACTTATCTTTTGAGATACATTTTTCCTCACTGAAAAAATTTTGAATATACAACTTTTAGTCCATCTAACTTTTCTAAATGAACAATACCTCTTAATATTTAGTCCCCCTCACCTCAGAACAAGCACAGCAACTGAACCTCATAGTGACTTTTGTGACAGAAGAATTTGTAGTTGAAGAACTTAAGACTATAGGAAAATAGGGTTTAAAAATGGAAGATCTGGATCAAAACTATGAAAGCAAGGCAATCTTATTTTTATATTTATTTGTAACTTATATTGATACACATAGATAATGGCAAGAATAAAAAATTCATACCAACTTTTATATCTAAAATCAGTTTTAGTGATTACTATACACTTAATTTGTATTGACCTTTGAATTGGAGATGATAATGACATATTTCCTACAATTTCCTACATATTTCCTGACAGTCTCCAGATTTGTGGTAAAAATAGAGAAAAAAAAGAAATGAGTTTCTTCAGTTTTTCTGGCCCCGCTACCACAAAGCCTTGAGGATTCTCACTGTACCAGGACAAAGCTAAGGTTCATGCTGTTCTCCTCTGCCCTCATTCTTTGAAAGGATGAGTCAGGATCTGACATGATAGGTTTGTTTAAAAAAAAAAAAAAAAAAAAAAGAATGAGCTCTTCTTTGCAGAAATTAAAAAAGAAAAATCCAGGAACAGAAGCACATCCTCTAAAAGGATAATAAAAACACTAGTCTCATGAAGATTAAGTGAAATAATTCATGCAAAACAACTAGCACAGTGCCAGGCATAAAGTAAATGCTCAGGAAATGTTATGTATTTGTCATTTTTATTGTTGTTAGAAGGAAATGTTAGTATAAAGACTTTTAAAACACCGAGGAGGGGTGCCTGTGTGGCTCAGTCAGTTAAGGGTCTGCCTTTGATTGAGGTCATGATCCCAGGGTCCTGAGATGGAGCCCCGTGTCAGGCTCCCTACTCGGTAGGGAGTCTACTTCTCCTTCTGCCTCTACCCCTGGCTTGTGCTTTCTCTCTTATGGTCACTCTCTCTCTCTCTCTAATTAATAAATTAAATCCTAAAAAAAAAAAAAAAGAACAGAGGAAAGTGCCCAAGGTACTTCTGAAATACCTTCTGTGCTCTCCCCTTTCCACTTGTTCTTCTAAAATCCCCTTCTTTTGGGTTACCCTCAAATAACACAAGTTTTCCTTAAAACCTTATTTTACCTCACAAACTTTTTAAATTTTTTTTTAAATTTAGGTTCAGGGGCACCTGGGTGGCTCAGTGGGTTGGACCTCTGCCTTTGGCTCAGGTCGTGATCTCAGGGTTCTGGGATCAAGCCCTGCATCACGCTCTCTGCTCAGCAGGGAGCCTGCTTCCCTTCCTCTCTCTCTGCCTGCCTCTCTGCCTACTTGTGATCTCTGTCAGATAAATAAATAAAATCTTTAAAAAATAATAAAAAATAAAAAAATAAAATTTAGGTTCAGTTTTTTCTTTGTTTTTAAGGAGCCCCATGTGGGACTCAATCCCAGCACCCTGGGATCATGACCTGAGCCGAAAGCAGACACTTAACTGACTAAGCCACAAAGGGGTCCCACCTCACAAATCTTTTTCTTTTTTTTTTTTTAAGATTTTATTTATTTATCTGACAGAGATCACAACTAGGCAGAGACAGCGAGAGAGAAAGAGGGAGGAGGAAGCAGGCTCCCTGCTGAGCAGAGAGCCAGATGCGGGGCTCAATCCCAGGACCCTGGGATCATAACCCGAGCTGTAGGCAGAGGCTTTAACCCACTGAGCCACCCAGGCGCCCCTCCACCTCACAAATATTTAAACAGAACAAAATAGCAGCAGTGGGGAAAAAAAAAAAAAGAGAGAGAGAGAAGTTATTTTACTCTCCCTTTCTCAAGGTCAATGCCTTTCTCTTTCCAAGTCTGTGACAGTTAAATGTAGAATAATGAGGAGCAACATCTTATTCTAGAAATAAAATTCTCACAATTGACAAAAAGGTATTACAAATATATGCAAATTTACTCAGATTTCAAATTATGAGAACTCATATTTAGAAACACCTCACTGTGCACATCTTACTCCCACAAATGGACTAGAGCATTTTGAAAGCAGTGATGAGGACCTTTGAATCCCCCAGAGCACTTAACACAATGCCAATCAGAGTAATCGTTAAATATTATATATGTGGATTAAAGTTTTTCTCATTTTAACCAAAAATTAAATCTATTAACTTATTCAACATTTGTCAAGAGCCTACCATTTGCCAAACACTGTTGCCTAGCATGGGATCCAAAAGTGAACAGGAAAAACATGTTTTCTACTTTCAGAGTTTACAGTGTAGCTGTGGATATACAAACAAGTAAAAAGACCTTTACCATTTGGCATTAAGGTATGAGAAATCCAAGAGAAGATACTAAATGGATAGGGGACTGGCAGCACACAGAAGGGGAAACTAATCCAGGGCTCGAGTTGAAGCAGTGATCAGAAAGAACCAACAGGACTGATGAAGCCTGAAGAATGAATGAAAGTCAGCCAAAGGAGGAGAAAAGTAAAGAATTTCAGTCAAATGTAAAAAACAGAGCATGAAAGAACACGGCCTATTTGAGGAACTGAGAGAAATTCAGTACAAAATGACTAAAGTTTGAAACCCTTATTGGGGCAGAGGGTATTTGGGGACAGAGGGAGTACAGGTCGAGAGAGATAGAGCAGTGTGAGCTGAGGGTGGACATGTTAGCAGCAACCAAGTGGCCATGACCTTATAAGTTTGGGTTTTAGAATATCAGCAAGTGGAGACATTTAAGGACTTCAAGCAGGAAAGTAATGTAATCAGATTTGCGCTTAAAATGACTAATCCACTGCAGCATGGAAAATGGATAAAGAAAGAATAATTAAGAGGTTGCTGCACTACTATTTCTTCTTGTAACTTTAATGTTTCCTCCTCTAATGACACCTTACCATGGGCATTTAGAAATCCTCATATCGGGGCGCCTGGGTGGCTCAGTGGGTTAAAACCTCTGCCTTCGGCTCAGGTCATGATCCCAGGGTCATGGGATCGAGCCCCGCATGGGGCTCTCTGCTTAGCAGGGAGCCTGCTTCCTCCTCTCTCTCTCTCTCTCTGCCTGCCTCTCTGCCTCTTGTGATCTCTGTCAAATGGATAAATAAAATCTTTAAAAAAAAAAAAAGAAAGAAATCCTCATGTCTTTCCCATCTAAAACTGAGTGCTCATCATCCTACAGTTACTATTCTCTCAGATGATATTATAGTCACATTTCTTAAAAGTCCTTTCTCCAAATAACTCTATGTGTCTCATGCCTCACTTTCTCCAGGTCTCTACTCAAATATTACTCTAATGTGAGGCTCTCTCTGCCTGCATACATAACAGCACCCTCTTCCCCAGCTCTGACATTTCCTAAACCCCATCACCATCTAACACTATGGGCAAGGCACTATGCTAAGTTCATGACAGCCAGGAGATGGGTAAAGAAAGTGACACATAAAGGCTAACTTGCCAAAGTCACAAAATTAGTTAAGTGTAGGAGACAGAATTCAATTTCACATACGCTCATGATATCACAAAGTTGAGAGAAGACAAATCTAAAACCTTCTATTTTCTTTTCTCTTCAAAGAGAAGACAAAATCATCCACTAAGAATAAGAGAAAGGCAATAAGATAGGAAATTTGAGGAGAATAAAGAAAGGCTGAAATAATTCTAGAAAAGTATTAAAGAACTCCCAGGCACAATGAAGGACCCAGCTGAATCAGAAACTATGGATTTATGGTGACAAAGACCCACGTGATTTGTCATCAGGAATACAGGTAAAAGGCAAATTAAGGCATACAGTTAGAATAATGGTTTTCAACAAAAAAGGATGGGATGGGCAATTTTGCCCCCTTGGGGAATGTGGCAATGTCAAGAGACAATCTGGTTGTCATAATATACAGAACAGGGCTTGCTACTGGCTTCTACTGAATGCTGTTAAACATCTTAGAATGCACAAGATAGCCTCCTAACACAAAGAATTATCTGGTCCAAAGCATTAACAGGTGTGAAAGCCTGGGGAACAATCCAGATTAGGAGATTTTCTAGGCACATCAACAGAAAGGTAACAAGACAAGGGAACTGAAGATAGGCGATTGGTTAAGGTAACAGATTATGAAGGAAAAAGGAAAAATTTTAGTATGTGAGAGGCCTTGGAGAGCATCACCAATGGGAAGGGCAAAATGGCCTTTGTATCCGAAATGCCTGAAGAGCTGAAACATCACCAGTGAGAGAACATTCCTATTGGGTAAGTGCAGAGGCTGGAAAATCTAAAGTGCACCAAGGAGACAAATGGTTAGCCTAGAAAAGGTAGAGATGGATAATAAGGTCAGAGGTTCTGGAGCCAATCTATCAAGTCCTTCTATGCCCAGCTTTATACTACTGGCAAAGAAATCTAACTTTTTAAAAAAGAAAATAGTAAATATGGAAGTAATAATTCAAGAAGGCAGATCTGGAGGGGCCAGCATTTGAGATGAATTAGGGCAGGGAAAGTAGAGACCAAGAAATCATTACTAAGATTACTATAGTTATCTAGGAATAATGTGACAAAGGCTCTGGGAGACATGAACCTCAAGAACAAACGACTGTCAGAAGAGGTAAGATGAGTATTCTGGAAATGGCACTAGGCATTGAGGACTTGACACTATTCTTCATGGCCCTAAAAAAAAAGCATGGTAAGAAAAAATGAAAGCCAAGTTTCAGTTAGGCAAGGTGATGATCAAAAAGCCTTTAGTGTTACCCAAAAGAATAACATCTTAAAGAATTTATCAAAAATTAACTGTATAAACCAAGGGAGGTTTGGGAAAAGACAAACTAATATTTATAATTAGAATAAACATTTTTTTCCTCTAGAAGCAGGCTAAAAAATTTTTTTTAAAGATTTTCTTTATCTGAGAGAGAGAGAGTAGGCAAAGAGGCAGGCAGAGAGAGAGGAGGAAGCAGGCTCCCTGCTTCGCAGAGCCCAATGCGGGGCTTGATCCCAGGACTCTGGGATCATGACCTGAGCCGGAGGCAGAGGCTTTAACCCACTGAGCCACCAGCACCCTTAGAAGCAGGCTAAATTTTAAAATACACTTTTTTATGGCCTTCTGCTAAAAACTAGGCTAGCAAATGTAATGAAAAAGTCAAACTCATCTACATTTTTTTTCTTTAAGTTTTTATTTATTTACTTGAGAGTCAGAGTGAGGGAGCATGAGCAGAGGGGAGAGGCAGAGGAAGAGGGAGAATGAGACTCCCCACTGATCAGGGAGCCCGATGTGGGACTCGATCCCAGGATCATGACCTGAGCCAAAGGCGGCCACTTTAACCAACTGAGCCACCCAGGTGCCTCAAACGTACCTACGTTTAAAAGCATCTAGATAATTTGCAGTATATTCTATTTTAAATATGACAGAAGACCCTGTCTGATTTTTATAATAAAATATTTTTGAGCATACCACAACACAGTTTAAAGATTACATATAGGGGCGCCTCAGTGGCTCAGTAGGTTAGAGCCTCTGCCTTCCGCTCAGGTCATGATCCCGGGGTCCTAAGATCAAGCCCCACATGGGGCCCTCTGCTTGGCGGGGAGCCTGCTTCCCCCTCTCTCCCTCTGCCTGCCTCTCTGCCTACTTGTGATCTCTGTCTGTCAAATAGATAAATAAAATCTTTAAAAAAAAGATTACATATACTGACTTAATTCAATTTGGTCATTTTCCACAGGCTAATGATTACGATTATGTGACAGCAATCAAAAAGATAAAACAAGTAAGAAAATTAAATATTTTTAATTTTAATTTTTTAACAAAAAGGATATAATCCTCTTAGCACAGAATATACCCAACACAAAACCATAAAAAAAAAAAAAAAAAAAAAAACCTAATTATAAGACACCCCATTCGGGGTGCCTGGGTGGCTCAGTGGGTTAAAGCCTCTGCCTTCAGCTCAGGGCATGATCTCAGGATGCTGGGATCAAGCCCCGAATCCGGCTCGCTGCTCAGCAGGGAGCCTGTTTCCCCCTCTCTCTCTGCCTGCCCCTCTGCCTACTTGTGATCTCTCTCTCTCTGTCAAATAAATAAATAAAATATTAAAAAAAAAAAGACATCCCATTCAATCGAAAAGTTTGTAACAGACAAATACATTGATTTCATTTTCTTTTTACCTGAAACCTGGGATTCTCTCCTAAGATTAAGATTAAAGACAAAGCTAATTAAATTAAACCAGTTTCCAAAGTGTTTTTAATGTCCTGGTTTCAGAAGTAATTTTTAAAAATGTGTTTAATAATAACATGAAAAATAAAAATTCAGATTAACAAAATTGCCTAAAGAACTAAAAAAAAGAAAAAGAAATTAGCTGAACTACCTTTCTTAACTACTTGGTCAGAAATTCCCAAAAACAGGTAACAAGTGACTCACAGTAGACAAGGAGAAACACATTTTATTATATTTAATGCAAAAAAATTTTACATCATTTTTTATTGTCTCCCTCTCACTGATTTTCCTTCCTCTTTCTATTCTCCTGTTTTTTCAGTTTTTACCTATTATGCCTCCTTGTCAGAAATATAGTTTTATTTTTTAAACATTTTAAAAATTATTTTATTAACATATAATGTATTATTTGCCCCAGGGGTACAGGTCTGTGAATCATCAGGCTTACACATTTCGCAGCACTCACCATAACACATACACTTCCCAATGTCCGTAATTTTTTAAACATTTTTATTTATTTTTGACTCAAACTTTTTTGATCAATTAATATATAGTGTCTTCTTAGTTTTAGAGGTAGAGTTTAGTGATTCAGTTGCATATAACACAGAGTTCTCATTACATCAATATCCTCCCTTAATTCCATCATCCTAAAATATAATTTTAAATAAAAGTTATTTTTTAAAACTATTAATAAGTTTAAAACTAATTATGAGAAGCCATGGACAGCACAACCAGAAAGAATAAAAATTAAACTGAAAAAAAACTAAAGCCAAACCATGTCTTTTCTGAAGCAACCAGTAATAACTGGTTGAGTTTAAGAAAGTACGTAGCTGAGGGGCGCTTGTGTGGCCCAGTGGCTTAACCATCCAACTCTTGGTTTCAGCTTAGATCGTCATCTCAGGGTCTTGAGATCAAGTCCTGCGTTGGTTCTGTGCTCAGCACAGAGTCTGCTTGAGATTTTCTCTTCTTCTCTCTCTGCCCCTCATGCTTGTGCTCTCTCTCTCTAAAATAAATAAATAAATCTTTAAAAAAAAAGTTTGGAACTGAAATTTTAGAGTTTTTAATAAATGACTGGCTTCCTAACCAATGACAGCTTTGGAGGTCCTCTAACCCTACCTAGTCCCAGTGTCTGCACAGGGGTGATCTTCCCTCGGGGCCTCAGATAGCCCTGAGAGTTCATCAGGCAAGAAGCACTGAGCAGCAGGAGCCTGCTGAAGACAGCAGCAGGATGGGGCCCCGCGCCCTCTCAGACCACTGTTCTCTGCTCCATGTGGTCCAGGCACACTTTTCAATGTTTGTCCTTCAAATGGGTGGAGCTGCCTCCAACCCCTGAGCCTTGCATGTGCTATTCCCTTTGTTGGAATGCACTTTTCCAGGCTCTTGACTTAATGGGCTCATTGTCAAACTTCAAGTTTAAAATGCCACCTCTTTAAGAAGGCCTTCTCGTCACCCTTGCCTAAAGTGACCTCACCAGTTACTATCCCTTTCTCGCCCCTCTATTTCCTTCATAGCACTTAGCACAACCTATAATTACTTATTTACTAGCTTGTATTTGTCTTGTCTCATAAACAAGAACGGAAGCTTAATTTGGGCAGAGACCTCATCTTGTTTAATCCCCAATTTCCAGCAGAGTATCTTCCTAAGCACTTTTTTTGAATACATGATAGAAGGTACTGATAACAACAACAATAGTGATGGTAATAATAATAGCTAACATTTACTGAGCACTTATCACCTGCCAGGTACACTACAGAGCAATTTACAGATAAAGTACTAAAGTACCGTCCTTAGAAATAAGAAAACTGAGACACTGAGCTATTAAGTTACCTTGCCCAACAGTCACACAACTTAGTATGTGAGCCTCTGCACAGAGCAGTCCCAAAGTTGGCAGAGAGGAACTGACTCAATCGATGGAAAAAACTGGAATTGTTCTCTTCCTTAACTGATCTATTTCCTTATTTCCTCTTGTCTTTCTCATCTTTCTCTTCTTATTATAATTCTTTTTCATCAATACTTTTCCTCCCCACCCCCAATTAGTTTAAATTATTGACCCTTTTCTCTGCTCCACTTAATCTGATTCAAAATAATTTCATGATGTACTTTAATATACAATATTTTAATATAAGGTAATTAGTGTTCATTAAAATATTATACAAAGATCTATAATTTTATTTAATAAAAAGGAATCTGCACCAATACTCTTGACCCTCCTTTTTCTTAAACAGTGACACTCCTACAGCAGACAGCTTGGTTGTTGAATGACTTCCTTTTTCTTTCCTCTCCTTTCTCTTGGTCTCCTAAGAAGGTGAATATGAATATAAATACTATGCAAACTTGCTACCAAAAAGAGCCCCTTCCTTATCCTGTCTGCAAATTTGCTTTGGAGTACAAGTTTAAATTTATGTCTTGGTACTACTCTATTTCACACTGTCACCAGAGAATCTTTCATAGTTGTTCCCATATCGGCTTAGAGATACAACCCTCCTCAAGGGAAAAAGCCAAGTTTGGGCTCTAGATTCTTTCCAGACAAATAAGGCAACCTTCAGAGCACTTTCTAAGTAGTTGGATCAGATAGCTGCCACAACACTTCTATGAGAGTCCCAAGAGGGAGTTTTCTTGCCAGCCTCAGAAACAGTTATTTGTCACCACAAAAGATAATTCTCTGTAAACTAAAAAAAGAAAAATAAAATTCAACCTAGCAGAAATTCCTTGCCCTTATAGAGAATTATTTTTAAATAACATAGAATAATTCTCACTTTTTCTTTGAAAGGCAAGCTGTATCTCCAAATAAAAAGGTTCCTTCTGATACGAACAAAGTCTGACAAAATTAGTCATGAGAAGCAAACTTCTAATATAGGACAAAGACTTAAAAGATCAGGGTGCCTGAGTGGCTCAGGCAGTTAAGTGGCTGCCTTCAGCTCAGGTCATGATCTCAGGGTCCTGGGATGGAGTCCGGCATCGGGCTCCCTGCTTGATGCGCAGCCTGCTTCTTCCTCTCCACTGCTTGTGCACACAATCTCTCTCTCTCAAATAAATAAATAAACTTTTTAAAAAGACTTAAAGGTCCATTTTTTTTTTTTAAGATTTTATTCATTTATTTGACAGACAGAGATCACAAGTAGGCAGAGAGACAGGCAAAGAGAGAGAGGAAGAGAAGCAGGCCTCCTGCTGAGCAGAGCCCGACGCGGGGCTCGATCCCAGGACCCTGGGATCATGACCTGAGCCGAAAGCAGAGGCTTTAACCCACTGAGCCACCCAGGTGCCCCTAAAGGTCCATTTTTTAAAACATAATTTAAAGTCATTAAAAATGTAAGAAAGAAAACAAATCAAGCTCAAAGTGTCAAGTCCTAAATGAAGTTGGTGGGGGGAATCTAGGCAATTGAAAATAATTCAAATAACCTCCCACAGTTTTGCCTGAATAACCCCAATATTAAAGTTTACACTTTATTTTAGTTGTGAGGTTCAGACTAAAATACAAGTCTAGGGGCGCCTGGGTGGCTCAGTGGGTTAAAGCCTCTGCCTTCGGCTCAGGTCATGCTCTCAGGGTCCTGGGATCAAGCCCCGCATCAGGCTCTCTGCTCCTTGGGGAGCCTGCTTCCTCCTCTCTCTCTGCCTGCCTCTCCGCCTACTTGTGATCTCTGTCTGTCAAATAAATAAATTAAAAATTTAAAAAAATAATAATAAAATAAAATACAAGTCTAGATAACAGTTGTACCTTTAAGAGAAGTGTCAGATGAAAAAGTTTTAGCTTTCCATTTAAGGGGGGGAAAAGTGATCTTAAATTGTATTTCTTCAATTTCTTTCCCTTTTTTTGTTTAATACTTCTTTGATTTTCTCTTTCTCAATATCATTCATAATTCCAAAAAATTCTCTGGGTACAGAGACCTGATGAAATTGTGTATTTAAAGCAGAAAAATCTCAACAGACACAATACTATTAAAACCTAGATTTATAGATAGATATCACAGTCCATTTTTAAGTAGACAAAACATATAATTTATCAAAGTACAGATTATTAAGATAATAAATTCAATAGCACCTTAAAAAAGAGCACAAATGTTCTGCTTTTACATGTAAATTAATTTATGGGTTAGCGTAATAAAAAGGATCCTTCTGATATGAACAAACCACAGACCACACACATGGCCACCATAAACTGAGGCAATAAAATCATATACAGGTAGAAAGAAGCTGGGGGTAAAATTAGAAGGTTCTCAAACTACTTTAAGAATATTTTCTTCCTGGAGCGCCTGGGTGGCTCAGTCATTAAGTGTCTGCCTTCTGCTCAGGTCATGATCGCAGGGTCCTGGAATCGAGTGCCACATCAGGCTCCCTGTTCGGCGTCTCCCTCTCCCACACTTCCCCTACTTGTGTTCCCTCTCTCACTGTGTCCTTCTCTATCAAATAAACAAATAAAATCTTTAAAAAAAAAAAAGAGTATATCCTTAAAAAGAAAAGAATGTTTTCTTTCTTTCTTAACATTTTACTTATTTATTTGACAGAGAGAGACAGAACGCAAGCAGGGGGAGCAACAGCAGGAGAGGGAGAAGCAGACTCCCTGCTGAGCAAGGAGCCTGAAACAGGGCTCTCTCCCAGCATCCTGGGATCATGACCTGAGCCAAACACAGATGCTTAACTGAAGGCAGACACTAAACGGACTGAGCCACCCAGGCACCCCAAGAATGTTTTCTTTCTGGAGCACCTAGATGGCTCAGTCCGTTAAGTGTCTGCCTATGGGTCAGGTCATGATCCTGGAGTCCTGAGATGCAGTCCCATGTTGGCCTCCCTGCTCAGTGGGGAGTCTGCTTCTCCTTCTCCCTCTGCCCCTCTTCTCACTCGTGTGCTCGCTCTTGCTCACTCACTTTCTTTCTCTTAAATAAATAAATAAAATCTTTTAAAAAATAAAAAAGAATGTTTTTCCAATCCAGACCTCCAGATCATATTCCAAAAAAGACGAAACAACAAAACAAAAGAGACCGAGAGAGAAATCAGGCGGCCTTCTCTTTTTGCAACTGGTGGGAAACAAAGGTATATAATTTCTGGGTATCCTGACTTTGAGTTACCTACAAAACAAGAGAAGTTATTAATCCATAGTAAAGAATTGGAAAACTCCAGTATAAAATAAGTTTCCAGGCTGCCAAAGTATTAAAAATATTTAAATTAAAAATCATATATTAATTTTGTACTTCAAGAAGCAAACAGGGGTACCTGGGTGGCTCAGTCGGTTAAGCAACCTACCTCCTCTTGGTTTTGACTAAGGTCACGATCTCGGGATTGTGGAACTGAGCTGCACAACAGGCTCCTTGCTCAGTGCAGAGTCTTCTGGAGATTTTCTCTTTCCCTCTCTCCTTCCCTCACCCCCTGCCCACTTTCTCTCTCTCTCTAAAATAAATAAATAAATCTTAAAAAAACAAGGAAAGGAAAGGGGCAAACATATTAAAGTGAACTTCCTTTGATATTCTGGGAAAGAATCAAAACAACGGACAATAAATGAAAAAAGCTAAGTTTTAAGATTTCATGATCATAGGTGTAAAGAAATAGGCACTATAAATTGTTATAACCTTTTCTGATGGTGACTTGGCAGTATTTATAAGAAATGTTAACATGTATCTATACTTAAACTCTGTAACTTCCCTTCTAAGACTCTTGTCCTATCAAATACATGACAAATGCACAAGAGCTTACACACAGTGATATTTCTTGCAGCATTACTGTATTATTACTGACAGAGAAAACCTGAAGAGAGACAAAGGGAATGCAGATAAGTGTCAAATTTCCAGCAAAGGAAACTGAACTTCATCCTGGTCAGGTCACTGGTGGGAAGACAAAATCCATCAGTGGCTGCTAACAGACATTAAATGCCTCTTAATGGAAAGACACAATACAACTTTTGAGATAGTTGGGCCAAAAAATCCTCAAACCTGAATTTGATCAAGTCTCTAAATCAAACTACCGATTTATAGGTGCAAAAGGGCAGAGGAACATATTAAATGATCGTGGGTATGCAATCAACACAATCAAGACTGAGGGAAACACTACAAGATAACCTAATTTCTTCAACAAAAAGTACAAGGGAATGAGGGTGGAGGGGAGGAGAAATTTATAGATTAAAAAACTTCAAGAGACAGAACAACGTAAAGATCTCAACTTGATCCAATTCAAGCAAACTACATTTTTAAGACATAAAATTATATAAGATAATAGGGAAAATATAAAGACCCGATATTAATGATACTAAAAGATTCTGATTTTGTTTTGGTTCTTTGGAAGCGAAGGGTAATGGTATGTTGGTTAAGGAGGGAAGGAAGAAGGAAGGAAGGAAGTCCGGTCCTACCTTCTAGAGAGATTTATTGACATATTCACAGAATAACTGGTGTGATTCGCTTCAAAATCATCTCAGGCAAGATAGGCACTGGTGAAAGTAATGATAAATCAGTCCTGACCATGTGTTCTTAATTGCTGAAATTACTTACTGAGTACAAGAGGATTCCTTACTTTCTCTACATTTCTGTATATCCAAATTTTCCATAATGAAAACTCAAAAAAAAAAAAAAGTGCTGCAAGGCCTGGGACTTAGAAGTATATGAGTAGCACGGAGGGAAGGGCTTGAAAGGACAAACTGATTAGAAAGGGAGGCAACCTTTCTAAGGTTGGGTAGTAGATAGCATAAAATAATACAATGGTTTTCAAGCTTCAGTGTGTATCAAAATGACTTGTTAAGACACAGACTGCTAGCCCAGAGTCATGGAGCCTAAGAATTTCTAGAATTCTAGAATTCCATCATGTGGGAAGCCACATGATGCTAACTACTATTGGTCCCAGGACTATACTTTGAGAACTACTGTAGTAACAGAGAGCTGGGCTGGGAGGCACAGTATGTATTTATGGAGGGACTGGCCTGACTTGAGACCCTCTCTACTTTCACTCACTCCAGTGAGGCCCATCTCAGAATATTCTAGTCAGGAAATCTCAGTATGAAGTACAGGACACCCAGAAGACAATCAGTAAGAGCTCTTTTGATGCCTCCTATAGCCGGAAAGGGGTATCAGAAGAAATGGGTAGGTAGAATGAAAATAGGTTTGGTTCAATTTTCTTTCCGGTTCAATTTCCTAAGTGACAGGGTAACAAAGTGGTGCCCGGAGTGGAGGATAAGCTTCTGTATGATGAGCTGTCAGGAAAGGAATGGGATTGGTCAAAAGACTGCTCCCACAAGTCTTAAGAAGAAAGAGAAGTAAGTCTTTTCTATTCTCTGATTAGCCATCTCGTACATAAATTGCATCATATGTAACACACATGATAGGATCTCTCAACCCCCTCCTCATCCTCTTGCATGGGTCTATGGCTCACTTTATACCGTTGCTTAAAGTTTGCTATCTCCTGACCTCAATGCTTGAATTCAAAAGACATGGTGTTTCAGCAGCTTCACCTCCATCCTTCTCATCTTTCCTCCATAAGTTACGTTATTTTCTTCTGAGGTGTGACAATCTGAATTTCTGCTCCCGACCATCTGTGCCTCCTTCCATGTAAGAAGGCTATATAGCCTCACCTAATGCCATGTGACTAACCCATAGGGAGACTGTATTTCCCTTGCCAATTGTTAAGTTTGCCACAAGACCTGTCTAAGCCAAATAATGTGAGCAGAAATGTGACACATACTAGTTTTGAGCAAAGGCTTTTAATGCATGTTCCCACCAGAACAGCATATCCCAAATACCGGTTGTTCCTTCAGCCTGAATTCTGGAATGAAAAGACAGATGGAACAGAGCCCCAGACAACTGCAACTAACATGTAACATAAGAAACAAACCTTTACTATTGTAAACTATTGAGATTTTTGAAGTTATTTGTTAGTGCAGCAAACCTCGCAGAAACTAATATATGGAAATAAAAGGGATACAAAATTTTTAAATATCTTCAAAAGATTTTTCTAAAAGTAGTACACAACTTCTTTTCCTTTAGAACTTGGTTATTTTACTTTATAAAAGTAATTATCTCCCAAGAAAAATAAAAATACATTTCACACAAAAACCTGTAGATGTATGTTCATAGCAGCATTATTCATAATGACCCAAAAGTGGGAACAATTCAAATGTGCATCAACTGATAAATGAATTAAATAAAAGATTGTATATATCTATACAACAGAATTTTATTGAGCAATAAATAAAGTACAGATACACGCTACAAATGGCTGAACTTTAAAAACACTTTGGTAAGTGAAAGAAGTCAGTTAAAAAAAACCCTACATATTCTATAACTCCATTATATGAAAGGGAAGTGACTGCTAAAATGTTTGGAGTTTCTCTGGCAGATGATTTGATTTTTTTTTATTTGGATGTTTTTAAACTGATTGTGATGACAGCTGTACAGTCTATGACTACATCAAAAACCATAGAATCGTATGCTTTAATTGAGTGAACTAGGTGGCGTGTGGATTATACCTTAACAAAGTTCTCATTTTTAAAAGTCTATCAATGGCTTAAAAAAAGATAAATCACTATAAATGAAGTAAGTCATTTTTCTGCTGTAAAGTTGTACAAGCTTTCTTGGCAAACTGGGAGAATATCACTGGAATAACAACATTACTGAAAAGCTCTAAGTACCTAGAAAAAAGGTAAGGAAGTAGCATACCTTATAAAAAGTTCAGGATAATAGCCTGGAAAAAAAAAACTTTTTTTAAAAACAGACTCTAAATGTACCCTTCAAATGATATGGATTCAAAAAACGAAAACCTTCAGAAAACAAAGAAAAAGTAACCCCAAAACTTCTGTTAAATATCAAAGCAACCGATCATTCAGAGCAGTCCTGTACGAAGGTACAGTAAAATTGTTCTTCACCTCAGAGAGAGATCAGTCAATAAATATGTACTGAGTATAGTGGGCTTTAAGGTACAGAAAGGTTATCTCCCAGACATTTGCAAATCCCCAAATTTGCACCTGATTTTGCCTATGTACTTGTTAGAAAAAAACAACAGAAAGTCACCACATACACTAGGTAAAGTTCTCAACTCCACTAGATGAGCGACTCAACTCACTCCTACACGCAAGGCTCCCTAGCATGCAAAATTCTAATTTGTGTCTAAACAACACTATAAAAATTACTACCTCCTGGACCTTCAGGTCTCAAAGAGCTGAAACAAATAGTTCAACTGAGGAAAGATATCTTTACATATAAAATACCAGGACAAGAAGAGTGGCAGATACACAAAGAAACTATATCTTCTTCCTTTTCTCAACAAGTTTACAAACTAGTCAAGGAGACTAGACAGGCAAGTAATGGTATAAAGTTTTAACTGAGTTTGGCTCTAATAAAAATAGCAACCATTTTGCATCAGGCCCTATAATAAGCACATTATAAACAATAGCTAATTTAATTCTGAGAAGACCTTAAGAGAGGCCTTATCACCCCAAGACTAAAAAGTACATGCCTGAAGATCACAGAGACAAGTGGTGAGGGCAGAATTCACACTGAGTCACTCACTTTAAAATCCTCACTCTTAATCATTAAGCCATAATGCTTAATGAACTTTAAAAGTACTTCATCAATATTGGGATTAGAAAGCACAGGGGTACCTGGGTGGCTCAGTGGGTTAAGCCTCTGCTCGGCAGGGGGTCTGCCTCCCAACCCCCCATCCCACCCCCCATCTGCCTCTCTTCCTACTTGTGATCTCTGTCTGTCAAATAAATAGATAAAGTCTTTAAAATCAAAAAAAAAGAGAAAGAAAGCACACCGTAAGGAAAGACAGAGACACAGGAAAGAGTTAAATGGTTTCCAAGATAAAAATGCCACAAGCATACACTGCAGAAGCACCAGGGGGAGGGGGCAGGGGAGAGGGAGAGAGAGTCATAAGCTGATTCTGCACAACTCATGGAATGGGAGTGTGGTCGCAATCCCACAACCCTGAGATCATGATCTCAGCCAAAACCAAGAGTCACAGGCTCAACTAACCGTACCACCAGGCACCCCATTAGACAAAAGGATTTCTAAACTTGTGTAAAATCTATAGGCAAGACTGATTGAATACTCATGTATTAATATCAATTTTGGCCTTCATGTTAATTGAAAAAGACTTGAATTTAGAATAGTCTCTATAGCAAATATATTATGGAAAAAGAGCAATTCAGAAAATACTGAAGGATATCCTTTCCAAGGTTACACATGCAAACACTAAGAAAATACTAAGAAAGAAATGGAAAAATCAAATCCATTAAAAACAAATCCAGGGTGCCTGGGTGCCTCAGCTGGCTGGGTGTCCATCTTGAGCTTGGGTCATGATCTCAGGGTCCCGGGGCTGAGTCCCACAACGGGCTCCCTGCTTAGCAGGGAGGGACCTATACTTACTCTCAAAAGGTAAAAATCTAAGATTCTTTTCAAGGTAAAAAATTATTTTATAAAGAATAGTATCATTATTTCTGCCAGGTGATTCTTTTATGAAATCTCCAGCAAAATCACCATAAGAACAAACTAGTGGTGGCACTGGAGGGAAAGGGAGAGAAAGAGGCAGGGAGAGGGGAAAGACTACATTTTAGTATTTAAAATCCAAGCAAATTCAACACAATAATCTTTTTCTAAAATTAGTAAATAAGGCTGAACTATAACTTCAAAGGAAAATAATTTTCCTCCTATGTTAAAATAACATGCCAATGGGTACCAAGGAAGTATACTTTATTCATTTAGGTACAGTCATCTTCATAGTGATTCCAATTATGAAATGTGTTGCAATAAAATGGAATGCATGAAAGACACTTAAGGTCAGAAACATTTTTACAGGTTTTGCCAATTTGCAAATTTTACCCCTCTATCTTCTTACTTTGACATAAGGTGACCTCTAAAATATCACCAGCAGCTCCTTATATCACCTCAGGAATCCACTTATTATTGAACTTGAAGCCTGTTTCCTCTCACCGTGCTCAGTGAATGAAGAACAGCTGTTTTTTGTTGTTTTTTTTTTGTATAGGATGGAGGCTTTAAAAACCTGCCAGCTCCTCAATTCTCCACCCACCCATTACCGCCAATATAATAAATTCTTTGCTCAACTCCATTTTTCTCAGAGTTAAAGGAGAGACAATCAATTCTTAGGGATTAAAAAGATCAAACTTTTAATCCAAAACCTACAAATACACTTCCAGGAAATTGAGCTGCATAGCTCTAAATAGCAATTACAATTATAAAAACAGAATAAAAGCTAATAATTACGGAGGTTGTATGTACCATGTATCAAGCAATATGCCAGTGAGAAAGGGCATTATCTGAAGTGATTTATCCTCAAAATAAGTTCCTGAAGTAGATACTACTGTTATTCTCATTTTGCTGATGGAGAAACTAAGTCTCAGAGCAAAGTAACGTATGCAAAAAAAGCACTGTTATAAGTGACTAAGATTTGAAATCAAAGGACCTGAGAAATAAATTAAGGATTTCAATAGCCAAGCTCCAACGCCTTCAATATGAAGGCCACAAATCATTTTTAATATTTGAAAACTCTGTATGAAACGACCATTTCGCCACAAGTTAACTACAAATTGTAGGGAGCTTTTTGCCTTTAGTTGAAATTATGTCAATTCAGTATGGGTAGCATATGCTATTCTAATTACAAGCCTTGGTTAAAAACAGGGAAGCAAATTGTTAATAACTTTTTGAGGAAAAACATTTTTGTAACATAGGAGTCACAGCAGAAAAACATTTGATCGTTTGTGTGAAAATTTGGGGAGACAATGGACCAAATGACCTCAATGATCTATGATGGATCTAGCAACTTCTGGTTCTCTGCCAAAAAAATGCTTCTACCCCAGAAATATGTCTGCTCCACCCTCACTCTGATCCCTCCCTCCCTCCAAATCTCACACTCATCATCCACCAGCTGCTTTCTATTATCACCAGCAGGCCTAGGAAACTCTGAGATTAGCTCTCAGTAGGATGAGCTGACTAAAGGCAGCTGACACTGACTCAACATTTATTCTTTACTGTGAATCCTGGGCAATTCTTTCATTTACCTGGTTTCTTCCTTTTTTGTTTTTTTCTCCTCCTCTGATTCTCCTGGCTACTTGCTAACTGACTTACCTTGTGTTTGATTGCCTAGTTCAGCTTCTTTAACTACTGAAATTCCTGGTGGTCGCTCAGTGTATACAGATCCCTGAGTCTCCATCCTAACTCCCCTCTCTGGGATCTAGATCTTTCTGACAGATTAAGAAGTATCTAATTCCACAAGTGTGCACATGTTTGTGCCTCACAGCGCTCTGTTTTCACTATTCTGCTTCCTTGTTAGTTCCACTTGAGCTGCTACAAGCCACACTCTACTATGACACTGTAAAATGATTGTTACATTATGGCTGATTTTGGGTTGGGGGGGTGCTCCATAAAATGCTGGGCAGCCCATGGACAAGAAGTATAATTATCACACCCAGTATATAAAATCATTACTTCTGTGCTTTTATGGCTCATTACCCACTCAAAATCCTAAAGGATGCTACACAGCTAACCTCACAACCTCCCCCAAACCCAACTCCCTGAATAAAGTAATTTATGACTCATTTTCTTGGAATCTTTAGGAGTTATTTTTATTTGCTATATGAGGACATCATCAAATCATCAATAACTCTTAACTCTTTCTTACTCCCCATTTTACTTGCTTTGGGCACTTTCTCTACTTCTTCAAAATGTCCCTAGCTTTCTGAGTTTTGAAATCTTGACAAGTTTGAATAGTTTCATAGCACTTAATGAATGAATATTTGGGACTACACAAAGACTTGATGTAGTCCAAAATTTTTCAGTAAATATTTATTGTAGCTACTAGGAATAAAACAGCAAAAACAACAGACATGTTTCTGCTTTAATAGACTTTATATTCTAAGTAGAGGAAGATACAGAAAATAAGAACAACAGCAATAGTGAGTGGTACTGCAGAGAAATGGGATGATGATCCAGGTTATTGGGGTGATAAATGAAGAAGGCACCCTGGAATCTAAAGACTATTAAGAAACCAATCTGGGGAAAAGAGTCACTCATTCTGGAGCAGGGAACAGCAGATGAAAAGGGCCTAAGACAAAGATAGCATGTTTATAGGAATAGGAAAAGAAAGGCCAGCATGGCTAAAGCTTAGCAGGCCAGGAGGAGAGTGTCATGAGATGAAACTGAAAGAAGAGCAGGGGGCCAGCTCACAAAGGAATTTCAATCCATGTGCAAGGAAAGCTGCTGGAGGGGGTTCTAGGCAGTTAACAAATTCCTATCATCTGTGGACTAAAAAGACCACTCTGGTTGCTATGCAGACAACAGACTGTTACAGGTCAAGAATAGAAATAGGGAGTTCCATTACAAGTCTTGCAGTCGTGCAGCAGAGAGAGGTGGTAGAAATAGAAAGGTACAAATTAAGAAAGTTAGGAAGTATAACTGACAAGACTTGATGGTATATTGGGTATAACAGGTGAGAAAAAAGAAAGGGTAACTCCTGTATTTTTAACTTGAGTGATGTCTGTTAGTGAGATGGGCAAAACAAAGCTAGAGAAGATGTTGGATTTGATGAAGGGAAAAGCCAACTGTATAATTTAGGGAGCTGGGGAAGGCTATGGAAGATGTTGGCTTGAAGGAAGAAATTAAAAGTAGAATTTTGGAGTTGGAAGAGGTATCATGGATCATTTACTTGACCACTTTATTTTAGAAAAGAAAACAGTGACTCAAACTTGCCAAAATGACAAAGTACCAGTACCTTCTGGAAGAGACACCGCCTCAGTTTACTAAGTGTTCTTAACCTTTTTGTGCCATAGACCCCTCTCGTGGTCTGATGAAGCTTGGACTCAAAATAATGTTTTAGTTTAAAAATAAGTTTTAAAGGACAGAATTACAAAATAAACCAATTGTATTGATACACTTATTAAAATAGGGAAAATGTGATTAACACTCTATATGCTTCTTTGGCAATTCATTATATAATAGAGACCTCATAGCAGAACTCATAACTATTATAATTTCAGAGTAATGATAGATGGTGTAAGCAATAATACAAGATGTTTGCAACAACTTTAATGTGATAGAAAAAGGTGAGATTTCTATTGGCAAAAATTAAAAATACTACTAAGATTACTATGGTTTGTTTCCTATACTCATAACTGAAGGATAAGCTAAATTTCAGAAAAAGGTTAGCTGTGAAAAAAATGTAATTTTTCTCCAAGTTTATGGCCTCTTGGATTCTATCCAAGATCACCTAATTTGCAAACTCCAGGTTAAGAGACCGTGGGTAAACCCCTGATCATTTTTTCCCCAGATTAATAGAATATCCATGGGACTTATCGCCCTGCCTTCAGTATTTCCTCAAATCTATCCTTCAACCAACTTAATGTCCTTTTAAGTGTTCTTCATAGCTTATGGGACAGCTCAGCTGTGATGGGTACACTCTCCAGGATCTGCTTCACTAATAGAGTACTCCAGCTTGATGTCAGCCTTGCACTGCACTTCCAAGACTTCTCTCCCTTCTAGCGGTCCAAGACTATGAAAGTATCATCCTCGAAAGTATCTGACTCCTTTCTCCCAAAGAGAATAATCTCTCTCTTTCCTATGAATTTCTTCAAAATCAGGAAAAGTTTTTGCCTGGCACATTACCCTAGGCTATAGTCATTATCTATACATACATTTTCTCATACATGACATGCTTCTTCCAAATTCAATGTTATTCCACTGCAAAAGGCCGTCCTCACTATTTGTGCTGACTTTTACTAATCAGAAGATAGTACCTACTATCCCGATTTCAGTGTTAACTTTATAAAGAGATTTCCTGCATTTCCTTATCCAATTCTCTTAAGAACTTTGTGAGGATAAGCAACCTAAAGTATTATCCTAGAACTCTACAAAGACAAGCAATTTAAGGGATTACCTTTATTTTGCAGATGAACTGACTTGCCTGGGTCTAATTATTTAAAAAGGCAGAGCTTGGTCCATAAACCCCAGGTTCCTTGGCATAGTACTTGGTGTGGACTGGACTAAAGCCACTGTGCCGGGCCCAGGACAGGTAAATAAAAAGCATGAAAGAACTTCCCTCAAGAATCTTTTCGGCATAGTACAGTAGCACCAATATGACTGTATTAACAATAGTTTTTTTTATTATTATAATAGCATAAGTCCTATAAGAAAAACATCATAAAGCCAAACACTTTCTATGCTTCTTTCTATGCTAAAATTTTTATTACATTATTCATATTACTCTAGATCTCTAAAAGGAAAGCTTCTTGTAAACACTAAATATTACATAACTTACTAGGGGTTGTTTCTATCTGCAGAAAAAGAAACTAAGTAGTAATATTTTAAAAGACTTCACAAGGACATACCAATTTAACACTGATACTGTCAAACAAGAACTAAGAATTCCCCATATTTATCCTGCTAATGCAAATTTATTTTGATCAAGTTACTGAGATATTTTTATGCAATTTTCATGTATCATAACATGCCTAAGTAGCTTATCAACAGTTCTTTCAAGAGATTTGAAGCTTTCAGAAAGCTAAGTTTTTAAGAGGGTGTTACATGAACAGTAAAAAACAAAATTTAGCTCAATGAAACAAATATTTATTATCTATTTTATGTAAGGTTGGCAATGCTGGATGGGATGCATAAGACCCAATTCCTGCTTTCAAGAAGCTTAAAACCTGGTAAAAAGGATGATAATCAGAAAAATGTCTATAATTTTTTAAATATGATGCTTTCCACATCACACACCTTAGATAAATCTTCACATAAGCAGCTGCAGCAAAAAAAAATTCAAACATCCAAAATATCCTAATAACAACAGGATACTCTCAAAAACAGAGGAGTATAAAATAAAGGAGGGAAAGTGGTAGAGACAGAGAGAAGAAAGGATGAGCAAAGAGTGTCTGGAAAGAGGTGTAAAAAGGGATCCAGGGCTCCTTGCACTCAAGGAGTAACATGTTTTCTTAGTACCAAGAGCAGGATGGTAAATGATATAAAGGAATTTCAAGGTAAGGAGAATAGAAACTCAAAGAATTAGGGATGGACAAGCATTATGGTCAAGTCCTTCCAGGATTAGAGCTAGATGGGACTGGAGCTTGATCAGAGCAGCAGTTTACAAACTTTAGAGTCTGAGAGAACTCTAAAATTCTTCAGAATTTTATAGCCATTTAGCTCTGAAATTATAAAACCATTTAGTTAATTTTATATCTAATTATGGTGAGATTGTTTAAAAAGACTCCTGGGCCCTACCCAGACATTCCAATTTAGTTGGTCTGGGATACGAACCGAGAATCTGTTCTTTTTAGAAGCATCACAAATGATTTGAATATAGGTTGTAAAAACAGTTTTGAGATACACAATATGGAAATCACTTTTGAGAATCTAACAGAGAAGATGAAAATAACTTTTAAACACATACTTGATAGGCCACCTCACACACAGGTGGAACCAAAAGGCCTAGGATGAGTTCTTAGAAGTGGACCTCAATATTAAAGATCTGGCATCTTTAAAAAAGTAAAGATGTGTGCAATTTCTCCCTCAAACACTTCAACAGAGACTTGGAAGTACCATACACCCTCACCAACACTAAGCAACAACACCCTAATACTTGCTAATTTGGCAATAAGAAAGAAAATTTCTATCTGGATTTCCTTAATCAGTGAAACCAAAAATACTTCCTTAGTGTGACATGGAAAAATGTATTAACACGTGAATGCCAGCAGCCCTCCTCCCTCCACTTATTTTGTCCCTTCCTAAAAAGGAATGACTTGCGGATACTAAGTTGATCAACATTATTAAGGAAACAAGAAATGTTAGGGGCAAGTGGCCTTGTTACCTGGGATTTGAGAAAAAAGCTTTAGAGCCAGAATTGTGAAAAGCAGATCCAGGGCAGTAAAAGAAATGGGGAGGAGAAAAGATCCTGTAAGAATTATTAATCTGGTTATGAATTAAATTCCCAATAATGTTCTTTGAAAACAAATGGAATTCCTTTTGTAATAACTTTTGGTGTTGAACTATGCATCTTGAACAGGACCCAGTCTTGAGTCTTGGACCACGTCTATCTCTAGATTAATTAGGGTTACAGTATGTCCTGGCCATTTGTACTGCTTTTGTAAATTGCCTGTTGATAAACTTTGTACATTTTTTCTACCCAAGATTTATTTTTTCATTAATAAACTTCATTTTCTCAGAGCAGTTTTAGGTCCACATAAAATGAGGGGAAAGGTCAGGGAGTTCCGTTATACCTTCTCTCCTCACAAACATCCAACTTTTCCTACTATTAACATCCCCCTCCAGAGTGGTACATTTGTCACAACTGATGAACCCTATATTGAAATATCATTATCACCCAAAATCTAGATTACCTAACAGGTTGGATATATGTTTAATGACATATTTATACCAGTGTATTAACTTACAGAATAGTTTCACTGTCCTAAAATTCCTCTGTACTCTACCTAACCATCTCCTCCTTTGTCCCTAATCCCTGGCAACCATCAATCTTTCTACTGTCTACATAGTCTTGGCTTTTCCAGGATGTCATGTAGTTGGACTCATATAGTATATAGCCTTTGGTTTTTTCCACTTAGTAATATGCATTCAAGTTTCCTCCATGTATTTTCATAGCTTGACACTCATTTCTTTCTAACCATGAATAATCCATTGTCTGGGTGTACCAAACTTTATTTACCCATTCACCTACTGAAAACATGTTGGTTGTTTCCAAGTTTATGTAACTACGAATAAAGCTGATCTAAACATCCATGTGCAGGGTTTTGTGTGGATCTAAGTTTTCAACTCCTTTGGGTAAATAACAAGGAAAGTGATTGCTGGATCTGCTGGATCGGATGTAAGAGTATGTTTAGTTTTGTAAGAAACTGCCAAACTTTCTTCCAAAGTGGCTGTACCATTCTGCATTCCCACCAGCATGAATGAAAGCTCCTGTTGTTCCACATCTTTGCCAGCATTTGTTATTAATGTTTTGGATTTTGGCCATTCTTTTTTTTTTTTTTTTTAAGATTTTATTTATTTATTTGACAGAGAGAAATCACAAGAGAGGCAGGCAGAGAGAGAGGAAGGGAAGCAGGCTCTCCGCTAAGCAGAGAGCCCGATGTGGGACTCGATCCCAGGACCCTGAGATCATGACCTGAGCCGAAGGCAGCGGCTTAACCCACTGAGCCACCCAGGCGCCCCGGATTTTGGCCATTCTAATAAGTGTATAGTAACATCTTGTTTTAATTTAGAATTCCCTTAATGACTTGACATGTGATGTTGAACATCCTTTCATATGCTTACTTGCCATCTGTTTATCTTATTTGGTTCTATGTCTGTTCAGTAATCTTGCCCATTTTTCAATCAGGTTTTGTTTTATTTTGAGTTTTAAGGGTTCTTTGTATATTTTGAAGAACGCTCCTTTATCAAATGTGTCTTTTGCAAATATTTTCTCCCAGTCTGTGCCGTATCTCCGAAATCCCTTGACAATGTCTTTCACAGAGAAGTTTTTTTTTTTATTATTTTAATGAATTCCCACTTATTATTTCTTTCACGGATAACGCCTTTGGTTTTGTATATAAGAAAACCGTTGCCACACACAAGGTCACCTAAGTTGTCTCCTATGTTATCTTCTAGGAGTTTCTGAAGTTTGCAATTTACAGTTAGGCCTATAATACATTTTTACTTAATTTTTGTGAAGGGCATAAGGTCTATGTCTAGATTCATTTCTTTGCACATGGATGTCAAGTTGTACCACAACTATTTGTTGACAAGACTATCTGCTTGAATCCACTGTCTTTGCTCCTTTGTGTTAAAGATCAGTTGACTATAATTACATGGATCTATATCTGGGCTCTCCCTTCTATTCCACTGATCTACTCATGTATGCTTTTGCCAAGACCACAGTGCACTGATTTAATGTGCTTTATAGTAAATCTTGAAGTCAAGTAGTGTCAGTTCTCTGAAGGTCCTTCTCCTTTAAAAATTAGTTGCCTATTTGTGGGTCTTTTGACTTGGCATATAAACTTTAGAATCAGTTTGTCAATATCCACAAAATTCCCTGCTGGGATTTTGATTGGAGCTGTATTAAATCTATAGATCAAGCTGGGAAGAACTGACAGCTGGACAATATTGAGTCTTCCTAACCATGAATATCCCTCATTTAGTTCTTTGACTTTATTCAGAGTTTAGTTTTCCTCTTAGAGATCTCGTAAGTAATTTGTTAGATTTATACCTCAGTAGTTCATGGGGGGGGAGGGGGCATTAAAGTAAACGGCACCGAGCTTTCAATTTCAAATTCTACTTGTTCACTGATTATATATATACATATAGAGAGAGAGAGAGCGCAATGACCTTTTGTATCTTAACTTTGTATCCTACAACCTTACTGAAATTATTTCTAATCTAGGAATTTTTTGTCAGTTCTTTCAGATATTCTACATAGATGACCATGTAGAAATAAAACCACTAAAAAAACAGTTTTATTTCCCCCCAATCAGTCTCATTTTTTTTTCCTCTTTGCTTGCCTTAAGTGCATTAGCTCTGACTTCCAATATGAGGTTGAAAAGCAATGGTGGAAGGGACATCCTTGCCTCATTCCTGACCTTATTAAAGAGCTTCTAATTTCTTACCATTAAGTATAATATTAGCTGTACGTTTTTTAATAAATGTTTTTTATCAAGTTGAAGAAGTTCCCCCTCCAAACCTACCTTATGGAGTTTTTTTAAATCACAAATGGGTGTTAGATTTTGTTATAATCATCTGATTTCTTTTTCTTTAGCCTGTTGATATAACGGATTATATTAAGTAATTTACAATTGCTGAATCAGCCTTGCATACCTGGCATAAATTCCACTTAGCTGTACATGTATAATTCTTTCCACACATTGTTGGATTCAATTGGCTAATATTTTGAGGGTTGTCTTCAGTGTTCATGAGAGATAACTGATCTGTAGTTTTCTTGTAATGTCTTTGGTTTTGGTATTAGGGTAAATGCTGACTTCACAGACTAGAAATAATCCTCTCTCCTTCCATCTTTTGGGAGAGACTATAAAGATGTGGTATAATATCTTCCTTAAATGCTTGGTAGAATTCAACAATGAACCCATCTGGGCCTGGTGCTTTGTTTTGAAAGGTTATTAATGGATTCAATTTTTAAAATAGATACAGGGGGGGTGCCTGGGTGGTTCAGTGGGTTAAAGCCTCTGCCTTCGGCTCAGGTCATGATCCCAGGGTCCTGGGATCGAGCCCCGCATCGGGCTCTCTGCTCAGCAGGGAGTCAGCCTCCCCCTCTCTCTGTGCCTGCCTCTCTGCCTACTTGTGATTTCTGTCAAATAAAAAAAAAATCTTAAAAAAAAAAAAAGACTAACTTCATTGTTTACCCTTGTGAATTTTATTCCATGTGCTTTGAATTACCACTCAAAAACATCAATAAAAAAAATTTTAAGGTCTGGCTAATATACATGGTAGAATTATCAAATATTTCAGCTTTCTGCAAATTATACCACAACCCCTATATGCACCTAAACAATACTTGAAATCATGGATCTACCCTGATTTTAAAATTAGGAACTATGAGGGGTGCCTGGGTGGCTCAGTCGTTATCAGGTCATGATCCCAGGATCCTGGGGTAGAGCCCCCCACCTTGGGCTCCCTGCTTGGCCAGAAGCCTGCCTCTCCCTCTCCCACTTCCCCCGCTCGTGTTCCCTGTCTCACTGTATCTCTTTGTCAAATAAATAAATAAATAAAAACTTAAAAAAAAAAAACTAGGAACTATGATTTAATCTATTCTATTTTAAATGAATAGCAAAAGTGCCCCAAATATGGTTTGCACTACGTGTTTTCCTGCCATTTAACAGAATCAAACACACGACTTGAAGGGGGAAAAAAGTTCTGTTTAAATCCTTCATTATGGTAAGTAAAGCTACTACTTCAAATGTGTAAGAACTTCAGATACTGTCAATTCCTTACAATGTGTGTTCCCTAGATCCAGCCATCACAGACATATTTTGCTTTCATCTTCTTCAGAATCTAATCTTTCCATTCTCCTGCAATCTGATTATCGTATTTGGAATATTACTTTTCTTCATAATTTTATCTCAATGTCGGATGGCAAATTTGACCTCTGTTGTCATCATAATACTGTAAAGCAAATTGGCTAAAATAAAAGAAATATTCATCTAGCAGGAGATGGAAAAAGAACAGGTTCACCTTTTAAGCCATTCTCTTTAGGATACCTCTCCCTCAAACTATTTTCTAAGCAACTGTTAAAGCAGACCCATTTAGTAATTTTAGCCATCCTCCAAATAAAAAATATTTTCAAGCACTTGAAAATATTCCTCCAGTAGGAAGGGGAAGATGACCTAGTATTTAGTACCATTGGCATACTCATTAATAATTACACAAATTAGATACTATCACTCCACCTTGTAATTCTGCTCTCACTACCAGCTCTCCTAGGTACTTTCCTACTCTTTTTTTTCCTAATAAACGAACTCCTTTAACGCATAGAAGATGCACGTTCTACATATCTCCTAGGAATACTAAGTGAAAACGTAGGAGAAAAAGCAATTCTTCTAACAGAGTCCAATTAATTAGCCTTAAGTTTTAAAACCCCTTGCATCTGATAACATTATCAACCTCATTTAAAAGGACTTGCCAAACATCACATTATTGAGGGCAGAAATAGGTCTCCAGATAGAAGGTCCTTTGCCCTAAATATGCTACTTCCCTCCACGTTAAATTCAATACCCACAGAAAAGTGCCTTTGCATAATACAGTGAAGGAAGCACTCCACAGCACAACAAATTAATACTAGTAATATATGTTAAAAAGAAGAAAAAACCATTTAGTATTTATTTATTTATTAATATTTTAATTATTTATTTGACAGAGAGAGACCACAAGTAGGCAGAGAGGCAGGCAAAGAGAGAAGAGGGAGGGAATCAGGCTCCCTGCTGAGCAGAGAGCCCGAAGGACTGGGTCCCAGGACCCTGAGATCATGACCCGAGCCAAAGGCAGCAGCTTAACCCACGGAGCCACCCAGGCGCCCCATTTAGTATTTAAAGAAATAATTTTCTATTTTCTATACAAGAAATGATCTCAAATATGTCAAATGAGACAAAACTTTAAAAGCTTCTATGAGGATGCCTGGGTGGCTCAGTCGTTAAGCATCTGTCTTCAACTTGGGTCATGATCCCAGGGTCCTGGGATTGAGCCCTGCATCAGGCTCTCTACTCAACGGGGAGCCTCCTTCTCCCTCTCCCACTCTCTCTGCTTGTGTGCCCTCTCTTGTTCCGTCTCTCTCTGTCAAATAAATAAAACCTTCAAAAAAAAAAAAAAAAAAAAAAAGCTTCTAGGCCACAGGTTATACATTTCTTTTTCTTCCAAGTCTCTAGAGCCTTGCCTCACACCACAAAGCACTTTTTGATGGCCACCTACTAGAGGATCTCTACCATCCAAGATTCAGACCAATACATAGAGATGAGAAACACCTACTACTAAAATCTGGGCACTTTCCATAAGAGACTCCTTATCAGATGAATTTACTCTTATTAGCCCAAGAATTCTGAACCTTATCAGACTCAGTGTTTCCCCTCCATAAAATATTTTCCAACTTTATCATTATCATTTATTCATTATCACCCTGAAATGAAATTAATAACAATCTTCCTTACAAACAAAACCATATACCCTAAATATAAATGTAAAAGGAAAATGAAAATAACTTATAAGATAATAAGTATTTCAATGTTAATCCTGAAACAAAACTGAACTAGAAGACATATTAATTAGTACATGAAAATGACAGCAAAGTGGTTTGTGATGCAATTTTCCAAAACTGTAAATAACTCTTGTTCAAGTTGTGAACAAAACAAATCTTCCTTTCACACAACATTTGCATGTGGAAATAGAGACTGGAAAGTTCAGTCTCAGTTAAAACCATTAGTTTATATGTAAAATGGATTCCAATACTTATGAATACACAAATGTCAGGCAGGATATTCCTAGTCATATATGACCTGGGAACATTCTTTGCTCACAGTAGCCCACGCACTGCAAAAAGTATAACATCCCTAGTCCCCACCCATTAAATGCTAGTGGTTAGCCCCAACCACCGAACAAAAAACTTGCCTCCCAACTTCCTCCAAGAGGGCACTCCCCATCTGGACCTACTTTCTTAGTCACATTTGACTATCACAGTATAATGTCAAGAAAACTCATGAAGAATGGACTAGTTTCAGTCCATTTCAGTTTCACCTATGAACTATATGGTCATTGGCAGTGAGCTCCCTAAACCTCAGTTTCTTGTATATCAAATGGGGATAAACACTACCTACACCTTTTGGGTTGTAAAGGTTGATTCCACAACATGTGCTTAGCACAGGGCAGGTGGTTTCCAGCAAATGGCATATTGAGATGTATAAAGAAGGAGGTTGTTCCAGATTGAGAACAGCAAAAAGTGATATGAATATGGAAGAGTCTGAAGATAAAATAAGCGTACAAAATGAAATTTAACACACAGCAGCCTTGGGACATTTGAGAGCAGCCAAGAGTCCTATATATCTCAGCAACCCCTGAAGGCATATATTACAGTGAAGGCAGTGAAATAATATTCAGAATGAATGACCCCCAAATTAAGAACACAAGAAAGACATCTTTAAGATACTTCCGCAGTACATGGCTGAAATTCCATAAAGCTCCAATACAAACAAACTTAACAAACAAAGCTCCAATACTAACAAACTTTTCAAACTTATTCAAACTTCCCTTGGGCAATTATCCTATTCTACAGCCTTGGAAAACACAAAAGATATCCAACATACCAAGTCTGTCCTCAAACATTTTACCATCCAGTAGATTAGACATCAGTAAAACATAGCTATAATATAAAGCGGAATGAAATAGGCATTAAATAGAAATTCAACTAATAAATTATGGGGGCCACGGAAAAATTATGAATAATTTTCACTGGGGAAAATCAAGGACATCCCATGGCATAGCACTCTGAAAAACAAAGATTGTGATAGGTAGAGAATGGAGAGTAAATCATTGAAGAAAAAAATAAAGTCTGGGAAAAAGTACTGGGCATATAAATACAATTTGGTTCAGAGAAGAGAGCTAGGGAAAAAGTAGGGGTCCCAAAGCGTTGGGAAAGCAGTAAAAACTCAGGTTGTAAAAACATTTCAGGACCTGTTCATGGATGGATTTAAGTGCTATTCAGATGAGTCTGAGTTTTATTGGGCAAGAGTTTTCCAGAAAACTGGTACTAATGTGACACACCTGATCCCCAAAGAATGCTGAATAATAGCCAACAATAAGATTCCAAATACAAATATTCATTAATGAGATTCCTAAAACTAAAATACATATTCTTAATATGAGTAAATAACAAAAAGAACCCAACCCTAAAGTAGAAACCAACTTCTGGGCTCAATTCTTAAGTAAAAATAGTATTACTAAATTTATTGAACCTGGGAACTTAAAAGAACTCAGAATAATCTTATACATGCCATCCATCTTCTTCCAAGCAAGTTGGAGAACTTCCTAAACATGTTATTTAGCAGTGCCTCATGTCACTCTGAAAGGCAAGAGGTAAGCTACAGTATTATTAGTCCCTTTTTACTATGAAGAAACTGAGGGACAAAAAATAAATTACATGGTCACAAAGTAAGCTGATTTCTAGGACTTTAATTAAAGGCTTGAAGCCGACATTTCATCCTCTATTCTTTGTACCACCTGAGTATTAGAATTACCTTTTACTGTCCTGTGAACTGGGAAGGGGGGGGGGGGAAGACAAGACTAAACTTGAAGATCAGTTTCTCAATTTGGTACTGCCACCAAAAAACTGTTTTTAAACCCCGTCTCCTGAAATCACGCTATCTGCAAGAACTGCAAGGAGCAGGCAGTAACCCAACCTCCCCCCATAAAGACAAATGTATAGCAGAGCAGGTGAGGAATCCCAGGCCCAGTTTTTACTTTGAATACCTGGCAGTCTCAGACGTGTGTCTGTAAAACAGGCTTTGCAGATGTTGCGACTGGAAAGGTGCTCTGAGAGGCCCAAAGCAGTGATATCGATACACCCACTGCTGCAAACATGAAATCCAATGCCATCCTCCTCTGCCCCTCCCTGCACTGCACCACGCACCAGGAGACTCCTGGTATACACCGAGGCCTGTGCAAGGATCCTCCCGACGTTTCCCTTAAAATGCCCTACTTTGAGGATGCCCAGGACGCTGGGCCTCAGTGAACGGAGGCGACACGGGATATGGCTACACACATCTCAAGATCTTGCCTCCCCAGATTCTAGGGCCTGATTCAGGAGTCTATCGGACATAGAGTTCCTGCTATTTTTTCACACACCTAATCACAATCCCTACCCGCAAGTTCCCTGTCTCAGCCTCCCGCCACCCCCTCTTCCCCTCCACGCCAGCTGGGTGTCCCAGAGATGTAAATAGAAGGAAGGTGGAGGTTCGAGCGCAGAGGCCCGGGCCGCGAGGCTTCCCGGCGGGGCCCGGGGTCCCCACCGCCCAGCCCTAGGAGCACGGCCGCCCAGACCCGGCCTCGGCCGACGCGCCGCCGCCGCCGCCGCCGCCTATCAGCGGAGTGCAGGGGCGGGGCCGGCTGGGTTCGGCGGCGGCTCGGTCGCGGGCGGGGACGGGCGGGGGACCGACCGCCGCGCAGCTCCAGCCGCTGCGCTCATACACCCGGCCCGGCTCCCGAGGGCGCCAGCGCGGCCCGGGGGAGCGCGAGGAGCCGGCGAGCGCGCGGCCTGCCGTTGGCGGCCTGGTCCGCCACGCTTGGCGCCCACCCGTCCCCGAGCTGGGGTCCAAGCCCCCGGGAAGATGGTGTCCTGGATGATCTCCAGAGCCGTGGTGTAAGTGCAGCTCACGGCACCCGCCGCCCGCGAAAGTCCCGGGGAAGGCGTAGGGAGGGGCAGGGGCTAGGAGAGGGGAAGGCCCAGGCCTGGGCAGGGGAGTGCTGGCTCGGCCCCGGGCCTGCCCGGGGGCTGGGGGCCCTCGGCCTCCTCACCCTGGTCCACGTTGCTGCGGGGCTCCCTGCGGCGGACGAAGGCCCGGCGGCGGCGGCGGCGGCTGCGGCGCGGCCGGGCTGCGTGCTGCGCGGCGGCCCTGCTCCCGAGGCGCTGGCGGGCGGGCGCGCTAGGCAGAAGGCGCGCGCTCCCCGCGCTGCGCGGCACCGCCCTGTGGGCCTGGGAGCGGCGCGCCTCGCGGCGGCGCCCTGCGCAGGCTCCGCAGACGCTGAGCGCGGGAGGCCCGGCGATCCTCCCAAGGATGCGGCGGCGGCTGCGGCGTCGAGCCTTTGTATCCCGCGGTTGGTGTAGTGCGGTGTCTCTCTAGGCGGCAGAATGCCATTCGGTCACGTGTGGTAGGAGGAGAGATTTGTCTAAAAACCTGAGACCGCTCCTAGCTCAGATCCCTGGGAGAGAGCCCAGTTGCCCCAAGATTTGCAGCTTACCTAGAAAGACGCTCCTATGGAATGGTGACGCCCGCTTGTTCGCCCAGATCGCAGAATTTGGCCCTATCTTGTCAGAGATGTTTGCTAAGTGATTGAGAGGCTGCAGGTGCCTGTTGCCTTTATTCAAATTATAGGTTAATTTCACTGTGCTCTTATCAACAAGTGCTACAGGTACAGAAAAAAAAAAAAACCGCAACTCCACTAAAAGTATTTGTTTCACTACAATTTGAACTGATTTTCTCCCTTCCTCCTCACCTCAACCCCCCACTCTTCCAAAAAAAAAAAAAAAACCACAAAGTAAACAGTGACGTAGGTACAGCCAGGAGCCCGTGGATTCATTATTCATGATCTCTGTAGGAGTAATATTACCTCAGTACCTTTATGAAATGTTTTTGTGAGGTAGCAGGCTTCTCCGATTAGCTTTAGAATGTGGAAAAAATAACATTACCAGATTTTCATATTTTGTTTTTCACTGGGAAAAAAGGAGCTAAATTTTCTGCGAGTTTTGGTTTTGGGGGAGTGAATCAGTCACTTAGTAGCTCTATTCAACTTGATTTGCAATAGCCTTCTAAATTTATATTTGATTGCCTTAATGAAATTTGTCCTACCTCCCTACAGTTTCTAGATTTAAAGCTTCAGAGCTTCCTGCGTTCATCTGTACAGAACTAAAAATCGGGAAATAAAAACATACTACATATGTCTTCAGATCTTTTTTTTTTTAGCCTTTTTAAGCCTTTGAGTGTCATTTACATAATACAGGTATACCTTTCTTGACCTAGCAGGTGTATAACAGGTGTGTGTCTGCACCTAGATATTGTATATCAGGTGTGTGTCTGCACCTAGTAATTGAAGTAGCTGTACTATTTTTTTTTTAACTCTGGTTTCCTTTGACCAATTTTCTTTTTTTAACAGAAAATCATGAAGTACTTTGATGTAGTTTGCATTACTCAACTCAAATTTTTGTTTTTGATCATTGACTATGAATATGAAAGTCTTTTCTAGGTGCTACCTATAACACAAAAGTTATTAACGATGTTAATGAAACTGACAGTTCAGATATACTCATACCTGTAGTACAGATGACAGTATCAAGTCCTATAAGAGTTACACCCACTGCTATAGGGGTTAGATAAGGAGGGAATTAAATCTGGTTGGAGAATCAGAAAAAAACAAGGGAAATTATATTTGAGATGGTCCTTAGAGGACCATCTGAATTTAGACAGCCAAAGATGAAAGAGTAAAGGATTCCAGATAAAGCGATTGTTGTGAGCCAAAACACAGGAGGGTAAGCCCAGATAAGTTACAGGGAACTTGAGGGACTGGAGAGAGAGAGAGCGAGCTGGAAAGATAGAACAGGGCCTGTTTTCAAGGAATTTAAGGAAAAAGTGATAAATTTTGTTAGGTAATGGTGGCTTTGCATTGGAGGATTCTCTTCCTTGCTGAGTGAGATGGTTGTGAATGAGGAAACACTGAAGACAACTGGAGAGAGGAGATTAAAGCCTGCAGTGCTAGAATCTATGGAATTTGAAGTGTGAGGCAAAAGAAAAGAAACCAAAGTGTAAGGGAGAAAAGGTTATAGAATTGTATTTCATGAGCCATTGAACCATTAGCATACTAGAAAGCACAATTGTCAAGAATAATAAGCATCATTATCTTTTGCCCCGTGCTCAATTTTTCAATCTCTAAGCACTAAATATTTTCTACTCCTTTGATTGTACCAAAGGGACACAAAAGCCCAGTCCCAGGATGGACACACACTTGGAAACTTTTTTTCATGCCAGGAGATAGAATTTATTTACATTCTTTTTAACCCACGGTACAGCCAGCTTAGTTTTGAGCCCGAAGAAAGATCAGACAGTTCTCTCAAAGTGAACCTTTGGTGGCTTGCGCAGGGAACACAAGGAACTTCAGAGTTCCCTGTGTGCGTGAGCGCTTTCTCCCCAGACCTTGTAGTAGATATCGGAGGAAGAACACTGGCTTTGGAATCAGGTCTGGATGCCACTTAATAGCTGCGTGCTGCTGGGCAATGTGCTAAACTCATCCGAGCGTCTGCCTTTCTTAAAGAGGTTATAATATTAAACTACTATTAAAACTGTTGTATTAAAACTATTGTAAGGTGATGTAAAACACCAGATGTGTTGCCTGACATTTATTCTGCACTTAAAAAATATAATAGATACAGATATTTCTTATCGGGAAGGGGAATAAGATAGTATAGAAAGAAATATTATCGGGCTGTCATCAGGAAACCTGGAATTTAGAACTAGCTTTAGTTATAGTAACCACCTGAATAACCTTGAGTCAGCCCCTCAAGATTACGGTCCTCAGTTTCTTTCTCTGTAGAGGTAAAGGGATCTAGTAATCTGAACTCTTCTTGTACAGGTCTAGCATTCTGTATTGGTATGAAATAGTTTTATTTTGTTTTGTTTTTCCATTCTGTTTAAAGTCATTTTTAACTTGCAGGCAAGATTGAAAAATTAATTAGCAATCATTAAGGGATAGTAGTCTGAGATTACCAAGTGATATTTTGTTCATTTGTGATTACCTATCGCTTACCTTTTGAAACATGACTCTTACAGGATGAGCGAAATCCCACTTTTAGAACTTTCCTTACTTGGGTATATATCATATGGTTAAGATCAGGATGAAAGATTGCCTGAATTCAGATATCAGCTATGCCATTTATTGGCTACAACTTACCCCATAGGATTAAATGTGTCCATATACATAATGTTTATAGTCCAGCATTGGACACATGGTAAATATTCAGTATTAGTAGTTGTTATCAGAACAAGGGAGAACATATTCTCCTATAGTCCCAGCATACTGAATGTTTAACTGTTTTTAATTTACATTTTTCTTTGTCTCATTGTAGGTGACATAGTTGTAATTAGAGTATAGTAAAAAAAAAAGTTTTATATTATCCTTACTATATTGTAAGCATCTTCTGTCTTCTCTGAAATCATATTTTATCTCTTTTGTAATCAGGCCAAAATTCATGATTTTCATAACCATTCATTTTTTAAATTTTCCTCTTAGATCATATTTAATATTTCACTATCATAACTAAAGTTAATTATAATGTACAGTGAACATCATTTATATATACTTTTTTCTTTAAGTATTTTCTTAGGCTGAATATCCAAGAGAAGTATTTGAGTCAAAGGCTATGAATATTTTTATGACTATTGATATGAATTGCCAAATTGCTGTCCAAAATGATGTTAATATTTTACATTGCCACCAACAGTGTCTGATTACTGTCTTTCCCACAGTGTAGCCAGATTTGGGTATTTCAATTTTTTCATATTTTCTTAGTAAATATGACAGATCTAATTGTTTTCTTTTGGATTTTACTATTAGCAAGCTTTAATATTTGTCCTGATATTTCTTGTATCTCCTGTTGTACAAATATTCTGTATGTAGTTTACCCATTTATTTCTTGGTTACTTGATAATTACTTGTTTGTCTGAGCTCCTTATTTAATTAACCTTAAATCATATTTGATTTAAATGTTTCTCAATCTACACTTTTCTTTAGATATTTTATTTTTTAGTTGAAAAGAGGATTTATAGTCTTAACACAGTTCAACTTCTTCATTTTTTACATTGTGATTTCTTTTTCTTCTAAATATAGAATACTAATTACTCTAGACATTTGGTAAGTACTACTTTCTCATGTAGAATTAGATTAATTTGGAGACCTTTTTAATTCTATATGTCTGTATTTCCCTTTTTACATTAATAACACTTTTATTTGGTTTTGGCATAATTTTATTATCTGGCAGAAGTAAGTTGATCCTCTTCGATTGTATTTAATGGGTATCTTTAAAGTCTAAATTATGTACCTTAAAAACCATACTCCAGCAGTTTTCTCCCTTCTTTCCAGCATGTTTTCTCACTCTCTTGGATCTTTGTCAGCAAACATGCTATCATTTCTCCCATTTAACAAAAAATTCTTTCAGCTGACTTTTCATCTTACTATCCCATTTCCCTCTACCATGCCTTTTAAAGCAAAAATTCCTCAAAAGAACAATCAATATACACTTTTTCTACTTCTTCTCCTTTGAGTCACTCTCGAACCCACATCATATAGGCTTTACCACCAACCACTCCACTGAATTGCCATTCTCTAGGTCAAGAGGTGACCTCCATATGACCAAGTTGTTAGGTCCTCATCTAACTTATCAGGAGCTTTTAGTACAGTTGCTCACTTTGTCCTTGAAGTGCTTCCTTTACTTGTTTCCAAGAAACCTTGTTTTCATACTCTTCCTAACTCACTGGCGTTCCCTACTCTGTCTCCCTTGCCACATTCCTCCACATGCTCTGACTTCTTAAAGTTGGCAGGTGCAGGAGTTCAGTTCCTAGATTTTTTTTCTCTTTTCTATGAGCACTCTCATAATTCACATCTCCAACCCAGACCTCTGTGCTGAACTCATGATCATATATATTTTCAGGTGCCTACTTCAGTTGGAAACATCTGAAAGTCATCTCAAACTTAAGATACCCAAAACTGAGCTGCATTTCCTTCCCAGCCTGCACCAGCTCAGTTAATGACAGCTTAGTCCTTCCAGTAGGTCAGGCCAAAAACCTTGGGATTATCCTTGATACTGGTTTTTCTCTCATTGCCTGCATGGAATCCTACAGCAAATCTTGTTGGCTCTGCCTTCAAAATATACACGGGATCCCCCCAGTTTTCATCACCTTTACTTATGTTACTATAGTCCAAGCAAGCATCATCTCTTAAAAGTGTTATTGTAATAGCATCCTGCTTCTCCCCTTTGTGTGTTGAGATCATGTAGGATTAATGAAAAACATCTTGAGTAGTTTTTAAATCCTTGTGGAAGTTTGAGGACAGTCACAATTTATAAGTGATATTTTTCTCCCTTGATATGAGCTTTACATACTTTTAAATGGTTGTAAAATCTCAGTGATGGCTAAATTTATCTTCTTTTAATTAGGTTAAAGTAGATTTTATTTTCCAGTTTTGATGAGATTTATCATGTGAATAACTGAAGTGTTTAGGATTTGTGTCTAAGAATAGGATACTTACAGAAATTGCACTCAGGCCATGAGAAATAAAGTAAATAGGAGCAAGATTTTCAAGGAAATTGAGCACATTAAAAGCTTAAAAATATAATTTGTCATGAATGTCCTGTAAGAGATCATCTTTTCTGTCTTCCTTCGCTGACAGAAAACACATCCTAAACTATTGGGTCTTGTTTTCATTGCAGAGGCCAGAACTTCCAACAAGATTCCTTTATGAGCCTTCATCTCAGAAACAATTTGCTTTTGTTCATTTTTTGTGACCGTGGGTATATTAACTATTTCTTCTTCCACTGCATATTTGAACTCTTTAAGGATGGAGATTTTTATTTTCTCCTCTTTTGGTATAGATTATAATGTTTAAATAAAGAGTGTCTTATAATAATAATGGCATAAATAGGTAATTTAAATATCTTAAATAGAGGCATCAGGGTGGCTCAGTAGTTAAGTGTCTGCTCAGGTCATGATCCCAGGATCAGGGGATTGAGCCCACATTTATCTCCCTATTCAGAGGGAAGCCTGCTTCTTCCTCTCCCACTCCTCCTGCTTGTGCTCCCTCTCTCGCTGTGTCCCTCCCTATCAAATAAATAAATAAAATCTTTTAAAAATAAATGAATAAATAAATATGTTACTGTTTTGTCAAGTGGAAAAAAACTACTGCTGAGTCTCTGCTAAGCAGAACATGAACTTTTTATGTCATCGATTATGCCTTTGCACTAAATTAGCCCTTTTGTGTATTTATAAAGTTAAATAAAAGGTTATAAGTGAAAGTTATTGTGTTACAAATGTCTTCATGTTTACAAAACGGTTAAGAGTTTACGCATACTTTTATCCCTATTACTGAAGTAAAGTTATCAGCTTCAGTCATGTGAAATTTACAGCAGCCACTATGACTGAAAATCAGGTGAAATAGTGTACTTACTAAGAGACTGTGAAAAGAGAAAACAGCAGTTGGGATGGAAATATTGAACACTGGCAAAAGATTTTAAAAACACTCTAGCTAATGTTAGAATATTATATGGCCATTCATAATGATATGCAAAGTATTTTTAATTTCATTTGAAGAGCTTTTAAATATGGCTAGGTTTCTTAATCTAGCACTTTTGACATTTTGGACTGGATAATCCTTTCTTGAGAATGCCTGTCCTGTTCACTGTAGGATGTTTAACAGCATCCCTGGCCTCTCCCCCACTAGATGCCTTTGGTACCTCCCAGTTATGACAGCCAAAAATGTCTCCAGATATTGCCATATGTTACCTAGTGGGCAGAATTGCCACTGGCTGAGAACTACTCTTAAATGAAAAGAGAAGAAAAATATGTATGGGAGGGAATGAACTAGAAGCTGTGCGACAGGCACCTGGGTGGCTGGCTCAGTTGGTTAAGCCTTTCTCTCAGGTCACGGTCTCAGGGTCCTGGGATGGAGCCCCAGGCCTCTTTGAGCTCCCTGCTCACCGGGGAGTCGGCTTCCCCTCTCCCTTTGCCCCTCCCCATGCTTGTCCTTTCTGTCTCTCATTCTTTCTCTCTCAAATGAGTAAAATAAAAATAAAATCTTTTTAAAAATATGGTACTGGGGCACCTGGTGGCTCCGTGGGTTAAGCCTCTGCCTTCAGCTCAGGTCATGATCTCAGGGTCCTGGGATCAAGCCCCACATTGGGCTCTCTGCTCAGCGGGGAGCCTGCTTTCCCCTCTCCTCTGCCTGTTGCTCTGCCTACTTGCAATCTCTCTGTCAAATAAATAAATAAAATCTTCAAAAAAAAAAAAAAAAGCATGGTGCCACTAGACCCTGTGGCTATTTAGATAGCTAAACATTAAGTTCTCTTTCATACTAGGTATATTTCAAGTGCTCCATAGGCATTCCAGCTTAGTAACTACCTGTTGGACAGCACAAAGTAAAACATTTCCATCATTACAGAAAGTTCAACTGAAGTGATCCCTTACAAGGCACAGTCTGCTCAGCATTTCCATTTGAAAATGGTTTTGTTGGCTGCTCCAGTATACTTTGTGGGAAAAAATTACAGGCTATAAAATGATATTTGGGAATTCATAAGCATCTCAGGATATCTCTTGCTTAAGAACTTTCTTAATTCTGAATTCTTAATTCTGAAATATTGTTGCTGATCTTAATTTTTTTAGTGTTTCAAAATTAATTTCTATTTCAGTATTTACAGAGAAGTTCGCAAAATTGATGAAAATTGCTGAAACAGTGTACTTTGAAAATTATTTACGTAATCATATATTCTGCTCATCGACTCTTATATTCCCTACTTTCTCAATTTGTAAATAAAGTGTAGTTTACAGGTTATAGTTTTCTTGGTCCAGTAAGTTGTTCAGATACTGGGATTTGAACACAGAGCCAAGGGTTACCAGAATATTTGCTCTTCTACCATTAACAGTTTCATCAGCTGTGCAAAAGCAGAGGTACTGAGGAAATCATGAAAGCAAAAGTCATAGGGAAAAAACTAAACATAATAGGTTTGTACTAACCAATAGTTCAAAACATAATTTCAGGAAGTATCCAGATATATTATTGCTGAGAGCATTTAGGTTTCCAAGCAATGGTAAGTCTATTTTAGGAAAGAATTATTCTCACCCATAAACAAAACCAAGCTTTCTGCTGTGGAAAATTTCCTTAACCTTTTATCATGTCACATTTCTAAGAAATGTATTAGGTTGCTGGGGTTGTTATAACAAAATACCAGAAACTGGGCGGCCTGATCAACAGAAACCTAATGTCTCACAGTTCTGGAAGCTAAAAGTCAAGGCGAGGGTATCGGTAGCTTCCTTGGTTCCTTTTGAGGGCTGTGAGGGACAATCTGTTCCAAGACTCTCAGCTTCTGGTGGTTTGCTGGCAGTCTTTGTCATTCCATGACTGATAGATCATCACCTGTATCTCTGCCTTCATCTTTGTGAAGGTCTCTGTGTCTAAATTCTCCTTTTATTTATTTATTTTTTTAAAATAAGCTGTGGCCAGTTTTATTAAAGAAAAATTCTGCGTGATTTACTTTCACCAGTCTCTCCTGGCATGCTTCTAATGCTATCAGAATCACCTGGATCAATGATAGCCAGCGTGGATACTCTGTAGTCTTTCCCACATGCTGTGCCCAATTCAGTATTATTGCCACTGTAGTGATGGACACCAGTTTTGGCCAACATGGCATAGTATTCTATTTCAGATTTCCTCAAGGCCGGGCAGTTGTTGGCGAGGATGACCAGCTTCGCTTTGCCATGTCTGATCATTTTCAGAGTCTGCTTGTACCCCAGCACATACTTTCCACTTTTCATAATGAGCTGGAGCCTAGAGTTGATCGACTCCAGCGACTTTTTCGTCTTCTTTGCAGCCACCATCTTCCTGCCTTAGGTATGAGACGGCCCCACCCAAGAACATCCGCCCTAAATTTCTCCTTTTAATAAGGAACGGAAGTCTCTTTGGAAGTCTCTTTGGGTGAGGACCCACCATGCTAATTACCTCATTTTAATGTGATTATCAAATCAGGTTACATTCTGAGGTAGTGGGGATTAGGACTCCTTCAGATCTTTTTTGGAGGAGCATGGTTCAGTTTATAACAATCTCTTTTACATATCCTGAGAAAAACTAAAATGCCAAGGAGGTTTTAAGGATTAGATTAGAAAAGGAGAAAAATTAATGTCTAACAAAATAACTCTCTTAATTTAAGGGTTGTCACATGGTGGAGACAGTAGTGATTTTTCCCTTATTGTGAATATGAGGTTAGGGCAATAGGTGGATGTTATAGGAAAGACAGTTTTATTTTTGTATATAAGGGAAAGCTTTCTAATACCCAGAGTTGTTCACCATTGACACTGACAGTCTCATAAGAGCAGTGTGTTCTCCGTCACTAGGGGCAGGAAAGGGAGAGTAGAACCCTCAGTGAAGATCTTGTCTATATTACTTGTATGTTTCCTATGGAGAGCCATAGATAAATTACTTTTCTGTGAGAAGCTGTGAACTGTTTTGTATTTAATAAAACTACTTAGATATTTACAAAGAATAAACTGATGGTTGACAGAAGGAAGGGAGGTGGGGGGATGGGCAAAATCTGTGAAGGGGAATGGGAGACAGGCTTCCAGTTATGGAGTGAATAAGTCATAGGAATAAAAGGCCCAGCTTGGAAAATACAGTCAATGGTATTGTTTTTTTTTTGTTTGTTTGTTTGTTTTTTTTTTTAAAGATTTTTTATTTACTTATTTGACAGAGAGAGATCACAAGGAGGCAGAGAGGCAGGCAGAGAGAGAGGGAAGCAGGCTTGCTGCTGAGCAGAGAGCCCGATGCGGGACTCGATCCCAGGACCCTGAGATCATGACCTGAGCCGAAGGCAGCGGCTCAACCCACCGAGCCACCCAGGCGCCCCAGTCAATGGTATTGTTAATAGGGTTGCATGGTGACAGATGGTGGCGACACTTGGGGTGAGCATAGCATAAGCTACAGAGAAATTGAATCACCATCTTGTACACCTGAAACTAATGTAACATCGTGTGTCAACTATATTCAGACAGTTAAATAAAATCTAAGGTTAAAAAAACTACTTGGTTATTTAAGTAAATGAATATATGACCCTTGTATTACATGAGTATCAGTGATGATTAATAAGTGGCATTCTTTGGCATTAAAAAATAGCGTGAATGTATACAGCACTGAATAAATTATATGCCAAAGATTCTGCTAATGTGATACTTTCACATCATCAGACTTCAATCACCGATCTTTAGGATTCCCAAAATTTAAAATGCACTTTCACCAAAACAGTAGAGTGGATAAACTGCCTTCTTTTCTGTGTTTAAAACTTCTAGAGGCCCACAGAAATAGTAGGTAGTAGGCATTCTTGAGTGTGGATTTAAAGAAAGTGCAGATATGAGAACAGAAGAGAACTTGTGATAGTTGTCTACGGGGGTCATAATTGCCATGATCAGTTCTTTGCTCCTTTGTGCCTATGGTTTTTGTTTTCTTTTGGGGACACCAACTAATCTCAGTATTGGTGAACAAACCTCCTAACTGTTGTTTGTTCAGTATTTGTTTATTTGGATTTTTTTTTAAATCATTAATTTTCATCAACCTTAGTTTTTATTTCTGGTTTTCAGAAATATAAATCCTTTCAGTTTTCACTTTATATACCTAAATTAATCTTGCAAATAGAAATGATTGTAGTGTTAAGGTGTTTAATGAATAGGAGAAAGTACCCTTTAAAGATACAACCCTAGATCCATATAAAAGGGCCTTAGAAGGGTGTAAATCTTAACCTGAAAACATTAAGGCATTATTGCCTTATAATAATAAAATATATATAATAAATAATAAAATTCTATGAGAAAAGTGGCCTGAAAGCTTTGTATAAAAATATTCTGAAAGGATATCTGGTCTTTTCCTTGCCAAGTAAATGAAAGAAATACAAATTGGAGATAAACTCCCCCCTGCCCCCATACACACAGAGTTTATGCTTTCTTATCATGATTAAATACTTTTTTAGGAATTTTTAAATCCTAAATCTTGTATTATTTTATGTGGTTAAAGATGCAAATACTGCTTTGTTTCAAATGGTCTCCTAAGTTTAAAAAATAAAATGTGCCATCTTCCAGTAAATCTATACCGCATTACCTTAAATTTTTGCTAGTGACAAGTTCTTGTAGTGCTTTAACTAAAATAGCTCACCTAAAACTAATTAGAAAAACGAAAGTGGTAAGCCATTTTAACAGTAATAGTTACAATAAAAACAGACCTTGGTTACCTCAAATGACTAAGAAATATAAAGGAGGAAGGAAAGCGCACAGCCCTGTTCCTTCAATTGTTCAGTTCCACTCCTCAGTTCAAAGTGCGTCTTCACTGTCTCTTGTCCTCCCCTTTATGTTTTTCTCACCTTTTTTTCTAGTTCTTTTTCCTTTCACTCTGGGGAAAGGCAAGGAGACAACGGTAAGGCCTTAGTCACATGCAGAGATCCAACAATTTAAAAGGTTATTTATCTATAGTTTCCAAACCAGCGCGGGGTGGGGGTGGGGGGGTGAAACGGAAGCTATTTGAGATATAGAAGACCAAAATAAAGGAGACAAGGGAGGGAGGACATGTGGACAGGGGAAAAAAAGATGCAGAAAATGAGTTCAAATATGTCAGTAATGACAGTAAATGTACACAGATTGCATTCTCCTGTTAAAAGAGTCTGGAACACTGGGGACTAAAGAAAGTTGTAAAACATGAAAGTTAAAAGAAGATCTAAATGGATAGCTCAAGTTGATGAATCAGTATTAGCTAATGATTATCAGGTCTTCGCAACTAAATCTATAAATTCAGTGGGATTCCAACAGGATTTTTATTGTTTTTGTTTTCATGGAACCTAATGACCTAAGGTTCACAGGAGAGAGTAAAAACCCTAGCAATGAGTAAGACAGTTGAAAAGAACAAGGAAGAAAGACTTGTCCTATTATATATTAAGACTGATTATTATGTTGTAGGAATTGAGACGGTGTAGGATTGGTGCAGTGATTGACGATAAACTCAAGGGAACATAATCACTGAATCCAGAAACTTACCCAGCACGTGTGGAAATCTGATGTGACAGAGTAGTACTCAAAATCGGTGGGAAAGGATGGGTAACTTAATAGTGTTGTGACAACTTGGTTATCTCTCACAAAAAAAAAATGAAATTACATCCTTTTTTCACAGCAAACTCAAAAATAAATTATAAGTGGACTACCTGCCTATATGTGAAAACTAAAATATTTAAACTTTTAGAAGAAAATATAGGAGAATGTCATTACAGTTATGATTTGGTGGAGAAGAACTTTCCATACCCTGCAACAAACTGTAAATGATTGATTAACATACATCTGATGCTCCTGCATCAGGCATTATTCTAAGCACTCTCACACAATTTCATTTATGTCTCACAATGACCCTAATGTTACAGATACTGCTGTTATCCCCTTTTTGCCATTGAGAAGCCCAAGGCTTTAGAGAAATGAAATAACTTAATAAGTGCCAGAGCTAAGTGGCATCTAGCTCTAGACCCAGACCTGAACCAGTATACCACACCACCAACCTGTGTGAAAGAATTTGCATGCAATAATTTCAGTGAGTTTTGTCAAATGCGTATACTCATGTCTCACCACCCTTATCAAGATCAAGGTTCACTTTACATTCTCAACAGTGGTAGTTCAGTGTGTATTTCTACCACCTGTGCCATCCCTGACAATTTTATCTTTGCTAATCTCTGCGAAAAAATACCCAATTATTTTAAATATCTGTTTTTAGGATATGTGTTTTAAAACTGTATTTGAAAACCCATATTGCTGTTTTCTCAATTCCTCAGTAGTTGGGGCTGGACAGGAAGTTATAATGGAAGCCAGCACTAGAATTGTGGCCCAGTGAGGGTGAAGAATGCAGACAGTTTTGTAACATAAATGACAAAGTATAATCGAAGATGTAAAGAATTCCTTAAAATCAATAAGAAAATTAACAATCTAAAAAAAAAAATGGGACGAAAGTAAAAGGCATCTCCTAGAAGATGAAACCAATGGCAACTAGACATATAAAAAGCATCACATAACTCATTAGTTTTCAAGAAAATGTAAATTAAGACCACATTGAAATTCCATTTCACACATTCTACATTGCAAAAATTAAGAAGTCTGAAAATGCCAAGTGTTGGCAAGGATGGGCAGAACAACATTTTTTGGGAATGGCAAGAGAGGAAGATGTAACAGCTCTGGAAACTTACAGTGTTCATCATTCACATACCTTGCAACCCAGCAGTTCCACTACCTGGTAGACCTTGATACCTGCAGCAGGAGAAGTTTACAAGGATATTCATAGGAAGGTTCTTAAAGCGAGAATCTACCAAGAACACTAGTTTACATGGAGAGGAGACTGGGTAAATGATTGTGGGTATATTTACATAATGGAGTATTACACAGCAGTAAAGCTGAATGAGATACCACTTACAAGTTTCAACATGGATGTCTGTTAGGGAAATTATAGTGAGTTTTGTTTTTTTGTCTTGTTTTTAAGAAAAGCCAGATAGGATTACATGTAGTAGGTTACCATTTTAAAGACCCCAACAAAGGTAAAAGTGAACACTATATGAGATATATATATTAATAGCAAACTATTCTTCCAAAAAGAAAAGAGAATGATAAATGCAGATTTTAGGATCGGGGTCATCTCTAAGGGAATACCCTAGCAAAGGAAAAAGCTCAGAAGCAATGGTAATGGTGGTATTCTATCTTGATTTTGGATGACTGGTTCACTTCATTGTGCTTCATGGCTTAGAAGTGTGTGTCATATTTTCTTCATATCAGCTATTACATTTAAGAAATGCATGGGGTGGGGTACCTGGGTGGCTCAGTCGGCTAAGCGGCCAGCTCTTGATTTCAGCTCAGGTCTTGATCTCCAGGTCCTCAGATGGAGACCCAGGCTGGGCTCTCTGCTTAGCAGAGAGTCTGCTTGAGGATTCTGTCTCTCCCTTGGCCTGTCACTCCACCTGCACTCTCTCTAAAATAAATAAATAAATCTTTAAAAAAAAAAGAAGAAGAAGTGCTTGACCCAGTAAGACAGGACAAAGATACAGTATTTAAGGGGACAAGCTTAGACAACAGGGAGCAGATACCATCAGAAAGGAGAGGCTGCCCCTGTCCCAGCCCATATGCTTCTTGCTGGTGTAGAGGCCAGTTTTAGTGCTTAGCCAGGCCCCAGATGGAGGGAGGGAAGGGCCTGCACCTGTCGTGAAGAGTTTGTGAACAGAAGGCCAAAACCCCTATGAGATCACTAGGCAGGCTGTCTCTAGTCCCTTCTTTTTCTCAAAGCTGGTATGAGTCCAATGAAGAACGTCCAATTTCTTACATATCCAAAGGATTTTTGAGGTTCTAGAAGTAGGTGCATAAACACTTAAGAGCTTTCTTTCCCCCCCTCACTTATTTTCAGATGACAGTAATTTTCTTGTCTATCCATTTGATATGTGGGATATTGCTATAAAAAGCAACTCAATGTCTAAAAAATGTTTAAATTCATGTGCCTTCACTATAGCTACTTCCAGACTAAAACAGATCTGAGAGTGTTAATGTTGAAACATAGAATAATTGTCTTAACTCTATGGTCTGCTTTGTATTCCTAACGATGTTGTTTGTCCATTTGGAGAGCTTAGTTGGTTGGAAATATTACATTACTTGAAACTCCCTAATGGCTCCATAAGAAGAATTTAACTTTCAGGTTCTATTTCAGAGCCATTCCCTACTATTACAAAGGAGGTGAGTGAGGTTAGTCCTAGAATCTGGGATGGGTCTGAACGTATCATTGGGAAATAATGTCTAATAGTAACATTTTATACCAACATACAGCTCTGATTCTTACACATGCTGAGCCTCATTTATAGAAAAGGAGGAAAGTGGAAAATCGTAGAGAGCTTTGTATTTTCCATGTGGTCAGCATTGCTGTGGGGGTGATCTGGCTGAGACATCTGTCACTCACTGATGGCCAGGAATTATTTGGCCTGTTAGGCTGTCCCCTCACTCCCTTGTCATTCCATGTGTTCTCTTGGTTAGTGGAGGGGGGCGTTCAGAACCTTGCAGCATCTCAGGAACGTGATTGGGAGGTAATTAGCTAGTAGATTTGCAGATTTGTCGCAGAGATTTCTAGTTTGGAAATGCAAAGTAAGTAACTTTACTAGCTTTAACTTTGTAAGTTTTCCATGGTTCTATACTACTGTAGCAGTCTCCCAGAAATACCAACAGGGTGGCCAACTTAGTTTGAATAACACTTTTTTGTTTTTTTAATGTGAGGACTTTTGGCCAATTTGAGTGAGGAGTACTGGAGGATTTTGTGAGAATGGTTTAAAAAGGAGGAAATCAGAAAAGGAATCAATAGCTTCTGTAACAAGTGCAGGAATACTGCCAAAAGCCCAAGTGTATACCATATACTGGGGGATAAATGAAGTGGGTTGTTATGGAACATTTCTTATGAAACATAATTAGAAATTCATGAAATAAAATGAACTAATATAAACAATAAAAAATTTGAAAGCTGGAATAAACTAAAAAACAAATAAGAAAAAAAAAGTTAGCGTGTAAACGAGCTCTGAAATCAGTGACCATTTATTTCTTTTACTCTTTGCCGGATTCTTGTTTTAAGGTTTTTTTTTTTTTTTTTTTTAAAGATTTTATTTATTTATTTGACAGAGAGAGATCACAAGTAGGCAGAGAGGCAGGCAGAGAGAGAGGAGGAAGCAGGCTCCCTGTGGAGCAGAGAGCCCGATGCGGGGCTCGATCCCAGGACCCTGAGATCATGACCTGAGCCGAAGGCAGCGGCTTAATCCACTGAGCCACCCAGGCGCCCCTTGTTTTAAGGTTTTGTCAGTCAGTCTTAGGTTTTGCTAACATTTAGTCCCTCAAACTCACCCTAAAACTTCCTGATAAACAGACAAGATTTCCTAACCTTATTTATCCTTTAAAAAAGTTTTGTATGATGGGATACTTTAAAATTATGGCTTTGGAACCAGAAAAGCAGTGCTATTGCTTTATAAATGTTGAAAATGGAGCTATTTATGATAAATATTGTTGATAGAATGATGACTTTCACCTTTTAAAAATTTTAGTAAAATTATTTTCACTGTTTCTGAACATGGGTTTAATTAAGAGTATCTGTTTACATAGAGAAGCCTTGGATTCTTCATTTAGAATAAGAACTCACAAGGCACTGTATGGTATTTAAAAGCTTTTTTTTTTTTTTTTTAAGATTTTATTTGTTTATTAGTCAGAGAGAGAGTGAGCACAGGCAGACAGAGTAGCAGGCAGAGTCAGAGGGCAAAGCAGGCTCCCCGCCGAGCAAGGAGCCCGATGTGGGACTCGATCCCAGGACGCTGGGATCATGACCTGAGCCGAAGGCAGCCGCTTATAACCAACTGAGCCACCCAGGCGTCCCTTAAAAGCTTTTTAAAACAACTTTCCCAGACTCCATCCTCAAAGATTCTGACTTAATTGATCTGGAATAAGACCTGGACGTTCTTAGCTTTAAAAGCTCCCCAGGTGATCAGAATGTGCACCCAGGTTTGAAAATCTTTGCACTAAAGGTTATGAAAGAGAAAACGTACTGAGGATCTTAAGAAATAGTAGAGTCAGGAAACCATGACAGAACTGAGTTGCTGAATTTTTACCATTTAAAACAAGGAGAAGGGCGCCTGGGTGGCTCAGTGGTTTAAGCCGCTGCCTTCAGCTCAGGTCATGATCTCAGGGTCCTGGGATCGAGTCCCGCATCGGGCTCTCTGCTCGGCAGGGAGCCTGCTTCCCTCTCACTCTCTCTGCCTGCCTCTCTGCCTATTTGTGATCTCTCTCTGTCATAAATAAATAAAATCTTAAAAAAAAAAAATCTTTAAAACAAGGAGAAAAAACTTGCAAAATATCCTTAGTTTGGTTTTCAGTGATTTCAGAACATTTGAGTACCCAGAAAACATCTGAAGCTTAGCAATAAGGAACATTAGTGGTGTCTAAAGCAGTGATCTTCCCAGACACACTTGCTTGGTCTTTTTAGATTGAATTACAGAAGTATTAGAGGATAGAAATGTAGTGGATGGAATGTCTGGATTTTATTACAGCATTCTCTATAGTAATGCCTCATGAAATTCACCTTGGAAACGCATTTCATATTCCCAGCTAGCATGTGAGACAAAGTCTGGCCAACAGCAAAATACCACATTTGTCAGATTGGCTAAATAGCACGTTTGCAGCAGTACACAATTTAGACTGCCTTAAAAAGATCACTTTAAAATTTGTTGGTGTGGGGATTTATGTTTATTTTTAAATTCATCAAAATCATTCCGTGCCTTTGAAAGTGTCCATAGTATTAATATTGTAGATCAGAATGTGTTGTAATTGGCTAAAAATATAACAGGTAATGAAAATCTGGAGGCCAGGGGAAGATGGGAGGAAGCTCAAGGCAAATTTCATCATTCCCAGGAGAAGGACTGATGATGTGTGGAGTTGAAACACCAGGCATTCTAATCCTTTTCTTAAACTCAGAGGATTACTTGAGGTTCTGACATGTCTGCTGTTTAAATTAAATTTTATTTATTCCTTCAGTGTTATCATCTGTTAAATTAAACAATATTGGGTTATTTTAAATGATATGTATATTAAGATCCCATCTTATTTACTTTTTTTAATCAATCTTCTTTTCCCACTTAATGAATAATGTTTGGATCATCAAATGTTATTACTGATCATTTCTGAGGAGTAAATCTGAGTTTTAGATTTCTTTGTTCTTTTTGGTGATGTTTCTATTAAAACTATGAATCATTTTTTTGGAAACATTTCTATTTAAAAAAACATTCTTAAAGCATGTTGCTCTTTAAAATACATAACCTAAAGTATATAACCTGTTCTTTATTTTTTCATTTTTTTAAGCTTTTATTTATTTCTTGTCAGAGAGAGAGAGAGAGAGCTCACGTGCAAGCACAAGCAGGGGGAGCAGAGGGCAGAGGGAGAAGCAGACTCCCTGCTGAACAGGGAGCCTGATGCTGGACGATCCCAGGACCCTGGGGTTATGATGTGAGCCCAAGCAGATGCATAACTGACTGAGCCACCCCAGTATCCCTATAACCTATTCTTTAAATCAAAGACTAGTTTTAATACAGTTTCCCTCAGAAAAATAAATGCCTTTACTTCATTTCAAATTTCAATACCAACCAAGACTGAAATCTTTCTAAGTGGTAGCATTCAAATCCAAATAGCAATATGTGTTAGCAGAGAAGTACAACCACCTACCAATGTAATTTAACAGAAATTAATGACCTTTATACTAACATTTATTATACAGAAAATTATTTTTTAAAGGTTAAGAAACTCCAGTTATCCTGAGGACAGCACTGTGTGTGTGCTTGATTTATTTAGAGTTCAGCTGGTAGCATTTTACATCAAGTGTAAGTTCTTCAGGATTTCATAATAACAAGGTCTCAACGAAGGATAGATTCTTTTTGCCAACTAAAGTGGCATGCTCTGTGGCAGCAGTAGAAAAGCAATTTCAGTTCCTTTCTTCAGCCAGCTTTAGAATTACTGTGAAATTATCATGACTCTGGAGACGCATTTCAGGTTTTGTGTATAAGGTAAAAATATCAATATTTTCATGTCATTATTTCTAATTTACAGACTTTGGAGTTTTGTAAAATGCAATCTCACATCATTACCTTTTTATTTTTTTTTTTTAAGATTTCTTATTTATTTATTTGACAGAGAGAGATCACAAGTAGGCAGAGAGGCAGGCAGAGAGAGCGAGAGGGAAGCAGGCTCCCTGCCGAGCAGAGAGCCCGATGCGGGACTCGATCCCAGGACCCTGAGACCATGACCTGAGCCAAAGGCAGTGGCTTAACCCACTGAGCCACCCAGGCACCCCACATCATTACCTTTTTGAGTCACAGCAGGGGACATCACTCCTTGTTAGTACAGTTGACTTTGAACAATGCAGGGGTTAGGGGCATTAAGTACCACACAGTCAGAAACCTGTGTGTAACATCTGACCCCCCCCTACATTTACATACTAATAGCCTACTATTGACTGGACACCTCACCAATAACAGTCAATTAACACATATTTTGTATGTTGTATGTGTTATATACTATATTCTTACAATCAAGTAAGCTAGAGGAAAAGAAATTAAGAAAATACATTTATAGTACTGTACTGTATTTATCAAAAACAAAATCCTCATGTCAGTGGACCTACGTAGTACAAACCTGTTTTGTTCAAGGGTCAGCTGTAGTAGTATGCCTTTACTTCCTCCCTAAAACGGAGATAATTCTGCTCTTGATTAACTTAGGTTGCTTTGAGGCACTTCTCTGTGAATGTCCTTAACACTGACGTGGGCCTACACAGCAATACATTATTTGTCCTTGCCCCTTAAAACAGTCCGTTGCATTATAGCAAGGCACTAATGAGTATTACAGAATTGTAACCCTTATTTCAATACCATTGGAGCACAGACTTGCCAAGATAAGATTAGAGAAGTCTAACCTTGCATAGCGTGATGAGTTGTTTCTTCATTGAGAAAAGCAAGGAAAAGCAGTGAAAGATTTTAAGTAATATTAACAGGGAGCTTGGAGAAAGTAATGAGGACAGGCAGTCCCCATGAATAATAAAATGGGAGGCACCTGTGTGGCTCAGTTGTTAAGCGTCTGCCTTTGGCTCAAGTCATGATCTCAGAGTCCTGAGATCAAGCCCCATATCGGGCTCTCTGCTCGTCGGGAAGCCTGCTTCTCCCTCTCCCTCTCCCCCTGCTTTTGTTTCCTCTCTCACTGTCTCTCTCTCTGTCAAATAAATAAATAAAACCTTTAATAAAATGGGTCAGAATTAAGGCTGAGATAGGTGTTTGGGACATGACAACAGATATAAGAGACATTGGGGGGTGGGATTTGACAGAACGAGCAAAGAATTTCAGATATCTAGCTTGGATTACTTGAGTGGGAGGTGTCACCATTTTGTGAAATGGGAAACACGAGGAAGGACAGGTTGAGGGAGGGAAAGAGAGAATAAGCTTGAGCAACAGCAGCAGCAAGTACAAGGGGTTGAATTAGGAAAGGTGGTCAGAGCACTTGAGACCGGGAAGGGGTGCAGAGTTAGATGGGGTGTTATTGGCAATGCTCTCATTTTAATTTGGGGTTTGGGTTCACATGCATTGTTGGACCTTATACTTGTATAGATATTATATATACTCTAGTAGAGATCAGATAGTACATAGTAAACTTTAAAAGTAGCATTTGGGGGCGCCTGGGTGGCTCAGTGGGTTAAGCCGCTGCCTTTGGCTCAGGTCATGATCTCAGGTCCTGGGATCGAGTCCCGCATCGGGTTCTCTGCTCAGCAGGGAGCCTGCTTCCCTTTCTCTCTCTCTCTCTCTGCCTGCCTCTCTGTCTACTTGTGATCTCTCTCTGTCAAATAAATAAAATTAAAAAAAAAAATCTTTAAAAGTAGCATTTGGGGGGTGCATGGGTGGCTCAGTGGGTTAAGGCCTCTGCCTTTGGCTCAGGTCATTGAGCTCTGCATTGAGCTCTGCATAGGTCTCTCTGCAGTGAGGAGCCTGCTTCCTCCTCTCTCTTTGTCTGCCTCTCTGCCTACTTGTGATCTCTGTCTATCAAATAAATAAATAAAATCTTAAAAAAAAAAAGTAGCATTTGGTAAAACTGCTCTAGAAAAAAAAAATACTCTAATACCTTAAGATTTGGAGAAAACATCCTAATTCTCCTTATATGCGTTAGAGTTTAGTCATATGCCACTAAAGCAACGATCATTTGATTTACCTAGTCCTTTTCCCACACATTAAAATTTAAAACTAAGAAACAAAAGAAGCATGGGATTGATGGCCAGCAGAAGGGACTGTATCCTCTGCAGCTTTGTGGTACTTATCATTGTCAGGTCAACCGCCATGACCTTTTTTTCTTTTTTTCAAGATTTTATTTATTTGAGAGGGGAAAGGGGCAGAGATAGAGGGAGAGAAACCCAATCAGACTCCACACTCAGTCCTAAAACCCTGAGATCAGATCTGAGCAGAAACCAAGAGTAGGACCCTCAAACCACTTTGCCACCCACAGGCCCCAATGACTGTCTTATTTTTAACAAATACAAGGAAGATTGAAAGGCTACCTGAAAAAAAGATCTTCCTCTTAAAGTTGCTTATGTTTATTAAAGGACCTACTTTATCAAGATCTTGTTTGGAATAGTTTCCATTTCGTCTCTGGGTGACTTGGAATTTTTAATCGGGTAGTGAGGGAAGGCCTCGGTGGGTAGTTGACATTTATTTTAGCAAAGACTTGAAGGAGGTAAGGACAAGAGCCTTTCTGATCCTGGGGAAGAGCTTCTCAGGGAGTTGACTCAGTACCAGCCCCAAGCTAGAGTTGTGCTCAGCAAAAGGAGGTCAGTGTGGCAGGCAGAGCACTACTTCAGCAAGAGATGTAGGCCATTGTTAAGGACATTGGCATTTACTCTGAGGGAGGCAGGAAGCCATTGAGGGGTTATAAACATAGGAGTGACATTATCAGATCTTATTTTAAAGATTTTATTTATTTATTTGAGAAAAAAAGAGAGAGTGAGAGAGCACATGAGCAGGGACGGGGTGGGGGGGCAAGAGGGAGAGAGGGAAAGACAGATTCCCCACTGGGCAGGGAGCCTAATGCAGGGCTTGATGCCAGGACCCTGAGAACAAGACCAGAGCTGAAAGCAGACACTTAGCCAACTGAGCCACCCAGGTGCTCCCAGATCTTAGTTTAAAAGATTTCTCTACCACAGCAAGTAGACTGTAAAAGGGCAAGGATGGAAGTTTGATCATTAGGAGACTATGTTAATAAGCCCATGAGAGATGGGTCGTTTCTTGGCCAGGTTGATAGCAGTCATCAGATTCTAGATTTAAAGATACAGCCCGGAGGATTGCTTGACAGATTGGCTGTAGATGTTCAAAGTGATGAAATTAAATTCCCTTGAGAAGAGAATGGGCGCCTGGGTGGATCAGTAGGTTAAGCCTCTGCCTTTGGCTCAGTCATGACCTTAGGGTCCTGGGATCAAGACCTGCATGGGGGCTCTCTGCTCAGCAGGGAGCCTGCTTCCTCCTCTCTCTCTCTCTGCCTGCCTCTCTGCCTACTTGTGATCTCTGTCAAATAAATAAATAAAATCTTTTTAAAAAGGAGAGAAGATAATTGACAAATTATCTCTAAAACATAGAAATGCAGGACCAAAGGTAGACAAGACAATCTTGAATTAAAAGAGCAGAGGGCAAAAATTGTGGGACAACATACGTGATCAGATATTAATAGTCGGATCAGTTAATCAGATCTCAAGATTCCAAAGCTGTGGTAATTAAGACAATGTGATACTGTGGCAAAGATAGCCAAAGAGGCCAATGAAACATAGGATCTGGAAAGACTCCCATACATAGGTAGATGCTTATTTTGTGACAGAGGTGGCACCGTGGAGCAGTGGGAAAAGGTTTTTATTTACAGTAATGGTCCTGTGCCAATTGGATATCATGTATTCGTATAATCATAGCCCCAGACTCAGACCATACACAAAATGTCCACTTTCTTTACAGATAAAAAGTAAAACAAAGTTTCTAGAAGATAATATAGGAAAATATCTATGTGACTTGGAAATAAGGAAAAGTAATCAAGCAGGGCACAGAAAGCATTACTCATAAAGTAAAAGAAAGAGAACGATAAATTGAAATAGATGAAAATTAAACACTTCATCAAAAGGCACCATTAAGAGTGAAAATAAAGGGCAGAGTGGGAGAAAATATTCAGACTATATGAAGGAAAATGGACAAGGGACTTCACACCGTGAAAGAGGAGGAGGACACATGCAAATAGCCAATAAACATAAGTAAAGGTGCCCTCACTTGTTTTTCTGGAGTCGTGACCATATTATGTAATGCTGAACCACATTTCCATCCTCTTCATATATCTTTAGGGGGAAAAAATAGAGCTTCCTGGGTCTGTATTTGTATTACTAAATCTTTAGGACTGAATAGGAATTGAGACTGTTCAAATTGTACTAAAACTTCAATGGCTATTTAAAGAAAATATAAACCAACTCTTGAATATGAGCTTACTGTTTCAAGAAGAGTTCTCCTACCATGAGCCTCAGCAGTATCTGCCTAAACCCTTTGTTATTAATTGATATTAATTGGCCTTGCTCTTCAGACCCTTCAAACCTGGGGTATGAGGTGCCAGGTAAGAAAAATACCAACACGAAAATGAACATTTCCTCTCTTAAAGGAATTATCACTGGAGAAGAAAAATGCAGAGACTATTCTGTACCCAAAAATGCATATTTTCTTATAATGTTTGAAAATTTATTTTGAATGTAACCTAAAATTAGAGGCTGCCCTAACTAGCAGTTATTGATGGTCATGGGAGGAAGGTTTTCATGAGATGGCCCTGGGATCTAAGGTAACCGGCGTGTGATTAGTGGAAACTGGAAGTGATAAGGATAGAAAAGCATCTGTGTTTAGAATGCTCCAATGAGCAATCAGCACTCTCCTGAGATGACCCTTTACTGTTGCTAGGCATTCAGTTCTGTTTCTGGAGTGGGTGGCAACGTTATGTAATGCTGAACCACATTTCTATCCTCCTTATATATCTTTGGGGAAAGAATTAGAGCTTCCAAGTGGTTTTTTTTTATACTATTAAATTTTTAGGATTGAATAGAAATTGAGATTGTTCAAATTTGGCCTAAAATTTGAATGGTTGTACATTTGAAAAAAAAAAAAGTCTATCCCTGAACATGAGATTCCTATTTTAAGCTCTTTTACCATAAGCATCAAATAATGTTAGGTACTCAAGTATAAGCAGTTTAGGTGATTAATTTACATAATTCACATCAGATACAAGGAACTCCCATCTCTCAGCTAGATCTTCCAGCTCCAGAAGTGCTTGATAGAGAAGGATTTCCTTTTTCCTTATGGAGTGTTCTGATCTTTTCAGAGCAAAGCCTCTGAAAATTTAAACAGCAGTTTAGAGTTTCATTTTGAGCAGCCTGGTGGACAAAAATGTAGCTATGATGGGCCCTCTTATTGAAAACATGAGAAAAGTCTAGATTAAATACTTTGTGACATATTTTTAAATGTATCGGTGGTGAAAGTCATATGAGTATTCTTATAAATAAAATGAAAATACTAGCTAGCAATATGATCAATTAAAAACTTTAAAACCTATCAATATTGTGTAAAGAAAATAGTATGGTTTTGTATAATGGCTGGAAATTAAAAATGTCTGATGTTGATCTCTAACAATCAAAACAAATGCCTTTGGAGTTATTTAAAAGAAAACAAAATACACCACTAAGAGGTGCCTGTGTGGCTCAGTAGGTTAAGTGTCTGCCTGTGCCTCGGGTCATGATCTCAGGGTCCTGCGATTGAGCCCTACATGGGGCTCCCTGCTCAGCAGGGAGCCTACTTCTCCCTCTGCTCACCCCGCCCCAAGTGTTCTGTCCCTCAAATTTTAAAAATCTTTTAAAACACACACACATTCACACACATCCCACTGAGGTGACTAGGAAGCACAGACTCCGCACAGGCCAAAAACCCATTAAGGCCTCTAGCAGTCTCTATCAACCACTTCTGGGGCTGAAAGATCTAGCTGAGAGATGGGAGTTCCTTGTATCCGATGTGAATTATGTAATTAATCACCTAAACTGCTTATATTTGAGAGTACCTAACATCATTTGATGCTTAGGGTAAAATAGCTTAAAATAAGAATCTTGTGGGGTTTTTTGGGGACCATAAGAATCTCATGTTCATATTGCGACCAGAACTAACACCCAGTGTAGGCAGTCTAATACCATAAAGCCAGAAACCAAGAACTAGAGAATTAGGTCTCAGTCATTCCAGAGAAAAAAGAAAACACAAGTAGAACAAATAGTACAGAATAAGATGTTAGATTTAAGCATAAATCAGAATTATAATAAACAGATAAACTAATAATTGTAATTAAAAGACAGATTTCAGACAGCATAATGAATCTGGTTAAATATTTACAAGAGAATGTATTTAGGCAAAAATGTACTAAACTACAAGAATAGATAAATCCACAGTTATGGTAGGAACTTTTTAACATAAAATATTTTAAATATTTCTGTCTTCAATTGTTACTGTTCCTCTTGTACGTTTTTCTTTAGGAATATGGAGTTTGTTAATTCAGTTTCAGATAATCCAGTTTTGTACATAATTTCAGTCTTTTATATAACTGAAACTTAACCCTTTGAGAAATAACTTAGTGAAAATACTTCTAAAATGCATTTCATTGTTCCCTACCTTCTTTGTAAAATTGTTTCACTGTTTTTATACAAAAAATCTAAAAGCTACAGAAAATTTGAGAGTCTAAGGAATGCCCATTTACCCTTCACCTAGAATCACTTACTATTTTGTTTTGTTTTGTTTTTTTAAGATTTATTTGAGAGAGAGAGTGTGCAGGTGAACAGGGGGAGGGGCAGAGGGAGAGAGTATCTCAAGCAGACTCTCCCTTGAGTATGGAGCTGGCCCGCAGGGCTCAATCCCAAGACCCTGAGATCCTGACCTGAGCTGAAATCAAGAGTCCCCTGCTTAACAGACAGAGCCACCCAGGGGCCCCTAGAATCACTGATTGTTAATGATTTGTCATAGTTGCTTTATCTCTTTGTTCCTCTTCCCTCCCTTCCCTCCTCTCCTTCTCTCACTGTAATTCTGCAATAGCAACAGGTTTTTGTTACTCTTGGTTTTACTTCACCTTTAAAAGTTGCTTCAACAAATGGTGCTGTAACAATTAGAGGTCCTTGTGCAAAAAAAAAAAAGCTAAAGAAAGATCTTATGCCTTCCACAAAAATGACTTCAAAGTGGATCACAGACCTGAAAGTAAAATGCAAAACCTTTATACAACTTCCAAAAGAGAATATAAGAGAATATCTAGGTGCCCTTGGGTTTGATGAATTTTTAGATACAACACCAAAAGCATGGTCCATGAAAGAAAAAAATAAATTGGGCTAAAAACCTGCTCTGCTAAGGACACTGTTAAAAGAATAAAAAGACAAACCACAGACTGAAAGAAAATGTATGCGAGGAACACTTAAAACTTAACAAGGAATTAAATAACCCAAATTAAAAATGGGCAAAAGAACTGAACAGACACCTCACCAAAAGAAGATATACAGATGGCAAATGCACATGTGAAAAGACACACTCTACATCCCATATGTCATTAGGGAAATGGAAATTAAAACAGTGAGATACCACTACACACCTATTAGAATATCTAAAATCATAAAAGTTGATAGCACCAATTGCTGGCAAGGGTGCAAAACAAAAACTCCTCTATCTATTGCTGGTGAGAATGCAAAATGGTACAGCTGCTTTGGAAGACAGTTTGGCTATGGAAAAGTTGAACATAATCTTACCATAGAATCTAGCAATAATGCTCATACAGATCTCTCCAACTGAACTGAAAACTTAGATCCACACAAAAACCTCTATGTGAATGTTCATAGAAGAAAGCTTATAATAGACCAAATGCTGGAAACAACCAAGATGTCCTTTGCTAGGTGAATGAATGAATAAACCAGTATATCCATACAGTAGAACACTACAAGGATAAAAAGAAATGAGCTTATCAGGCCACACAAAAACATGGATAAATCTTAAATGAATATTGCTGAGTGGAAGAGGCAAGTCTGAAAAGGCTAAATACTGTATGATTCCACTGGTATGACATTCTGAAAAAGGCAAAACTATAGAGATTTTAGACCGCACTGGTTGTCAGGCACTGGGGGGAGTGTTAAATAGATGACTCCCAAGGGTTTTAATAGGGTAGTAAAACTGTTGCATAGGATACTATAATGGTGCATATATGACATTGTTCATTTGTCAAAACTCATACAACTTTACAGCACAAAGAAACCTTAATTATGCAGATTTTTAAAATAACATTTTAGGAGACTGAGGAATCGGGACAAGATGCTAAATGTGACAAAATAATGTGTATAAATGTATTAACTTTGTTGAAGGGAGTGGAGGGAAAAGGTGCTGATCTAAGTAACTTGGGAAATAATCAGAGGCTGTAAGACTAAAGTAAGAAAGAACTCTAAATGGCACTGTACTCTGATTAGTAAAGTTGTAGCCCATGAAAATAATGAGTTAACAGTTTTCAAACCATTACGCATGTTTTCTTGAATTAAACAATTAGCTAAATGTTTCTCACTGTTGGAATGGATGGTGACAAATAAGCACAGGGAGAACCATGCGGAAAAGAGGAAAGATGAGGGAGAGAGGCATGCAGGCTGGGAACACACATTCCCCAGACTGAAGCAGAAATACTAGAGGTGTATTTAGGAAACCATGTTGGAACATGTGGTTTATATAAAGCAGTGGTTTTCAAATTATGTTCTGATGAGCCCTTCAAAGGCTGGTGGGCAAGGGGCTAAGGAGGCTATTGAAGTCTTAAAGCAAAGCAGTGCAGCAGGTGTATTAGGAAGTTTGATCTGACAGTGGAGCCAGGGGCTTGTGTTGGGAAAAAGTCAGATGAGATGTATGAACCTAGAGAATAGGTTCTGACCACTGCTGGTTTGAACATTGATGATGAAGATGGATGCTTGGACTCTCACCAGGGAAAAACTAACAGGACTGGGTCACAGATTGGATGGAGGGGAAGGAGAACTCAAAGATCCCTGATTGAAATGGGTAAAGGTGAGGAATGGGCACCTGGGTGGCTCAGTTGGTTTAGCATCCAATTTTTGGTTTCAGCTCAGGTCATCATCTCATAGTTGTGAGATCACATCCCGTGTTGAGCTCTGTGCTGAGCACAGACTCACTTCAAATTCCCTCTCCTCTACCTCTGTCCCTCCTGCTTGGTCTCTTTGTGTGTGCCCTCTCTCTCATTTTCTAAAATAAATTTTAAAATCTTAAAAAAAGAAGAAGAAATGGGTAAAAGGGGTCAAAAAGTACAATTTTCCAGTTATAATCAGGATGTAATGTATAGCATGCTGACTATAGTTAATAGTACTGTTTTGCATATTTGAAAGTTGTTGAGTGTAAGGCACCTGGGTGGCTCAGTTGGTTAAGCCTCTGCTTTCGGCTGAGGTCATGATCCCGGGGTCCTGGGATTGAGCCCCACGTTGGGCTCCCTGCTCAGCTAGGGATCCTACTTCTCCCTCTCCCTTTGCCTGCTGCTCCCCCTGCTTGTTCTCTCTCTCTCTCTCTCTCTCTCTCAAATATTTTAAAAAATAAAAATAAGAAAAGAAAGTTGTTGAGTGTAGATCTAAAAAGTTTTCATCACATGAAAAACTTTCTAACTACTGTGTTAGACTTCCTGTGACCGTTTTGCTATATATGCAAGTATCAAATTGTTATGATGCACATCTGAAACTATTATGTTTTAGGTAAATTACATCTCAATTTTTTTTTTTAAAAAAAAGGAAAGAAGCATTAAAAAAAAAAAAGAAAAATCCTATCTTGCTACCAAATCTGGACAGAACAAGTGAGCTGACACCACTCCAGACTAACAAAATATAAAGAGGCTTTTTCATGGCAAAGTATTACAAAATGTCTTCTAAGGTCTTCAGCTTTACAAAAGAACATCATCATCATAATTATAATTTATGAATAAAATAAGGATTGTAAAGGTTTTTTTTGTTTGTTTTTTTTAAGAATTTCGTGTTGGGTGGCTCAGTGGGTTAAAGCCTCTGCCTTCGGCTCAGGTCTTGATTGCAGGGTCCTGGGATCGAGCCCCGCATCGGGCTCTCTGCTCAGCAGGGAGCCTGCTTCCTCCTCTCTCTCTGCCTGCCTCTCTGACTACTTGTGATCTCTCTCTCTCTCTCTGTCAAATAAATAAATAAAATATTTAAAAATAAAATAAAAAAAAGAATTTCATGTTGAATTTAAATGCAGTGGTACTGGGTTGTAAGGCATATGGAAGATAATTCATTGATTATATACAAGTTCTAAAGGGAGATACACAGTAGAATGAAATTAACTTGAATATGTAAACTAGAACTACGATGACTCACTGTGGGATCTGTACCTTGTATCAGCCATGGGGATGAATACAGCAGACCTGGACATTGTGTTTGGTTGGCACCTCAGTTCTTAATTAAGATTTGTTGCTTTCTCAGAACTCACTAGGCTGGATAGCCCCTGTGCCTTTTAAGGGTTGCCCTGTCTTACATAGTAAAGCCCTAGGTTCTGTGGCTAGGCTACAAATGCCACATCCAGTGTCTGTGGATTGGCTTTGCTGAAGTAACTTCACAGGGTAGTGCTGTTAGGTAAGGCAGAGATTGTTAATAATGTGACTTCCAGTTGGTGGAGATAAAATCCTCAGCAGAAGACTTGGTATTCCTTCGAGCTGGTGACATCAGCCCCAAACCCAAGGCTCATCTTTGTGAGTGATAACAAACTCACCAAGGATTTATTGCCCATTCCCCCACCACAAGAAATTAAACAATAAATGAACAAAAAATATAAAGAGATATTTACTTGCTCTCAGTATAAAAAAAGTATATATATATACACACACACACACAAATACAAATGCAAATTTATTTAATATAAGGGTTCACAGAAAACACGTTCATGTTGGCAAAATTCATAACGAAAATCAAAAGATACTAGAAAAATATTGGTTAAGATATAAAATGGACAAAAGAGGGTCTAGAATCAATAATACTCTAGTAAGGAGGCACCTGGGTGGCTCATTTGGTTAAGCGTCTCCTTTTGACTCAAGTCATGATTGCAGGCAGGGTCCTGGGATTGAGTTCTGCTGGGTGGTGGGGGGAGGAACTCTGTGCTCAGTGAGAAGCCTTCCTCTCCCTCTCCCCCCCACTTGTGTGCTCTCTCTCTCAAATAAATAAAATCTTCCCAAAAAAAAAAAAAAAAAATACTCTAGTAGTAGCATATGCAGATCTTAGTTTCCCATACATTTTCCAGTAAAAGGAACCAGGGCTCCTTGGCAAAATAGCTGATTTTAGGAGTGGGACAAAAAGTATACAAGACGAGCCTGGACCATCTTGTAGTGCCAGAAAGTTAACAAAGTGCTCAAAAAAGATAAAAATAAGAACAATGATGGTGTATGTCAAAGGGACATAGAGCCAACTGAAAGAGATCCAATGACCAAATCTGGAACAATTGAGCAACAAAATAAAGCACTATTGTAATAGAAGCCAAAGTGCACAATAAATATCCATGAGTTCATACTGATATAAATAACGAGTGAATAAATGAATGGGGGAAATAGAAAAATCTCCCATGCAGGAGAATTCTAAATAATGTATGTAGATACTCTGCCTTCAAGGTGGTAGAACATAACTTGCCACTCCATAAGCATAGGCTGTATATAGTAATTTTCTTCCAAAAAATATTATATGGGAAGTGGGGCAGGGTTTCAGGGGGGTGTTTAGTAACTTTGTAGACAAATACTGCTGCAATCAGGTGATCGAGGTTAACGTTGTAAGTGAGGAAGTCATGTTAATTGGACACATTCTTGATATGTGATGAAGATGTCATATCATGTTTGTGATAAACCCACCAAAAACCCTTATCCCCAGTCAAATCCTGACAAAAAAATAAAGGAAAAATCCCAACTGAGGGTTGTTCTAAAGAAATACTTGACCAGCACTCCTAACTGTCAAGTCATCAAAAATAAGAAAGGCTTGAGGGGTCGCCTGGGTGGCTCAGTGGGTTAAAGTCTCTTCCTTCGGCTCGGGTCTTGATCCCGGGGTCCTGGGATCGAGCCCCTCATTGGGCTCTCTGCTCAAGAGGGAGCCTGCTTCCTCCTCTCTCTCTGCCTGCCTCTCAGCCTAGTTGTGATTTCTCTCTGTCAAATAAATAAAATATTTAAAAAAAAAAAAAAAGGCTTGAAAAACTTTCTGAGGGGCCTAGGGAGACGTATGATGAATAAATGTAATGTGGTAAATGGGGTGGGATCCCAGATGGTATCCTAAACTAGATAGATGTAGATCCTTAGCGAATCTGAATGAAGTATGGACTTTAATTAATACTAATGTATTGTTAATGGTTCATCAATTGTGCAAATGTTCCATTCTGATGTAAGGTTTTAATAGCAGAAACTGCATATGTGATAGATGAGAAGTATCTACTATTGTCACAGTTTTTCTGTAAATCTATATTAAAATTAAAAATTTTTAGAAAGTTGAAGATATTATGACACTCAGTCCTAATTATTAGGTCTCCTAAACAAGGGCATTCTTTTATATAGCCACAAGACTAATATCACCTAAAAAAATAACGTTATTGAGATAGTAACACCCAAAGTACAGTTCATATTCAAATTGCTCAAATTGCCCTAATAATTCCTCATGTAGCTGCACTGTCATTCTTAATGCAGAAGCCAATCAGAGATGACATGTTGCATTTAATTGTCATTTCACTTTAGTCTCTTTAACACACAACATTCCCTTGATGAGGAGGAATTTTAACGCCCCTTTCTTTAGAAAATGGATAGATAGCTGCCCTTTGTTTAATCACTTATTTATTTTTTTTTAAAGACTATTTATTTAAGAGAGAGAGAAGGAGAGAAAGCACGAGAAGGGGGAGGGTCAGAGGGAGAAGCCGACTCCCCGCTGAACAGGGAGCCCAGTGCAGGACTCCATCTAGGACTCCAGGATCATGACCTGAGCTGAAGGCAGTCGCTAAACCAACTGAGCCACCCAGGCGCCCTGTTTAATCACATGTACATGTTTTTTAAGGAGCAAAACGCAGGAAAGTCACAGTTGGTAGAGACTACACCATTTCTCACAACTGGAAGTACAGTCATCCAAAACTGCTTTTCGTGAAATAACATTTGATGTTTCAAAAGAGGCCGAGGGCTTCATACTACCAACCAACTAGCATGCTGGTTTTGTGCTGTAATTACTGATGTCAGGATTAAATTAGGTGGTGGTGTAGTTCTTGTAGCACATGTTTGCTTTCTTTTTCTGTTGGTGAGTTGCCCAAGACAGTATAATGTTCCCCCTCTAATTTTCTTATACGAAAAAAAGGGCTTAGACATTCTCTAATCAGTTGACCACCCAAGAGAGGAGGACATAAAGAATAGTTTTTAATCCTTTTAAGTTTAGGTTACAAAAATAATCAGAACATTAAAATTTCTGTTATTTGTTTGTATACAGAATAAAGGAGTCAAACCTTTCAACCTCATTAATGAGAGGTCATACCATGAAGGGTGCCTGTGGAAAGAGGGAGATTGTTCTAGTTCTAAGGTGAGGCATAAAGGGGAAATTTAAAAACCTCTGAGTCGGCGATACTGGAGGTCCTAGAAAGAGTTGAATGAATGAAATGAAGTGCTTTAAGAAATATGAAAGTGAATGTTTCCAAATCACTGCAAGTTTAAATTAGAAAGCGGTGGAGAGTTTGCAGATGTGTCCGTAGTGCTAGAAGATGCAGTGCGTAGCGTATAGTATACCATCAGTGATACCTGGTCTTGTGCACTGGAGAGGAATCAAGATTTTTTTTTATAGCTTTGATTTTTTAATACCCTTCTCCCCCCCCCATTATGGTTTGATGGCTAAAAATGTGTCATAATTTTTGCTTCAAATGTAGGCTATTTTTAACACTGGGGAAACAGGGATGATTTTTAAAACTAGGAGTCAGTAACACTCAGTTTTTGCAAAATTATGGCAAAACTGAAAACATACTATGAATTTTAGCAAGACAGGTTATACTGCTACACAAAAGAATTTCATGGATGCATTATCAGGGTTTCAGTGCTAATATGTACATAGCCTTCTGCCTTCATATGAGCCTGTGGCTAAGAAATTTTTTTTTAATTTGTTATTTTTGGAATTAAGATTATTTTAAAGCAGAATTTTAAATTCCCGTTAGAGTGGGTGGGGCCTGGCAGGGTGGACACGTGCATCTGTGAGGTGACTGGAGTTGACTGTTCTGCAACCCAAGCCACACGGAAGTGTCCATTGGGAGGACTTGGCAGCACTTCTAGGGCTGAGTTCAATTCAGGGAAGTTCACTTCATACTCAATGTGGTACCCAGTGACCACCAGAGAACAAGATGGAATCCAGATTTATGGCTTTCCTTTACTCATTTGTGTTGAGGCATGTATTTTAAAACAGAAAACTTTCCCAGCATTTTCAGTAGTAGTGGTTTGTGTGTTCTTTCTCTTCACAAGAAGCTTTTTTAAAACCTTAGATTACAACCAAACTCTTGTTATCTTTAATGTTCATGGAGCTAATGCTAAGTTTGAGTTTCAACATATCCTGTGCTGAAGGGGCTAAATGAAGAAAGCAGTTCCTCAGAGTTTAGAGTTAACTGAGGAGTCTAGGGTTGGTCAGATGGTGGAGTAATTCTTAACCCCATCTGGTATAGGCACCTAACCAGTTTCATAGGAATTGGAGAGTGTGACGGAAGATGGGGGTCTTCCTCCGTGTAGACTTTGTGCACAATCAAAAAATGGGTCTCAGACATCTTTTTACGTACGACAGTAGTGTATTGGCAGGCCACAATTACTTAGGTAACTTCTGAATATTGACTTCAACTAATACTGGGCATCCACTTGCAATGGATTATGCATTACATGAAGTACAAAGTGTTTTTGCTCTAGCAAGAAGAGCACAACTCTTAAAAATTAGAAGTTGTGTTTATTATATTTTGGCTTTGACGCTTGCTGGATGCTGAATTCAGAAGTTCCTCAATGTCCCTGACCCTTATGTTTATCAACTAGGAGTTTATTTGTGGTGACACTCAGAACAGTTATACCTGGCAAACTGGGGAGTGCTGGAGATTGGTTCACATAACAGATGACGGTTCCCACATTCTGGAACTCTGCCCACAGGATGCAAGGTTACTTGAGGGCTTCAAGGGTTTCTAGCCCCTGGTTCTGTCATGTACTCTGTGGAGTTCAGCATACTTTTTAAACATTTTTCTTTGGTTTGGGTCTAGCACCTAGTAGGTCCTAGTGGTGGGAAGGGGTGTGGGTGGCTAGGGGAGAGAGTGTGAGGATGAAGTACAAGCCTGATTTGCTGTGGACCAATTTCTTTCCCCTAGTGTTATCTTTAGTTCTCCTTTTAGAGTAGAAATGAGAAGCTCTGGAGTAAAATTAGAAGTTCAGCTCTGACAACATGAAAATTCCAAGCTTCCTAGTGCTTGATGACTATAATTAAAACATGCATAAGGTCTTTCAAAGGAATTTTTACTGTCTTTGGCTCTCCTTGGCAGTTTTAAACTTATCATTGGTTACAGAATTCAGGATTTGGGGTTTTCTCATGGGTTTGACTTTTTCTTTCTGTATGTAATTTTCATAATTTTCTTCAAGACTGTCGTTACCTGATGGCCACTTCACTGTTGTTTTACGGAATGGGAATTCTCTACTAGCAGAGATTCTTTGCAACAGATCCTTCTCGAAATTCATGAAGGACAGAAGTTACATATTATTTTGGCAGTGATCGTGCACAAACTTCTGCTCCACAATGGCTGCTTAAACAGTAGCATAATGACTCAAGTAGGAAGAATATACAGGTACAGTGTGTTATTGGGCCTTGCACTAGTTGCAATCATTTGGACTTAAATAGGCATAAATTCATTATTTTCAAAAGATTAAGTTTAAATATTAATTTTATTTAATATTTATTGGATATTAAATTTTAGTATATTGTAACTCTTCCTCTTTTCCCTTATAATCTGTTTTAGTGTCTGAGTAAGGACAAAGTTTGTCAGAAGTCAAGATCGCCTATAGTTATCTTCACATTAGTTTAAAAAATTCTGTTACACCAAAACCAGCTTACGATGCTGATAGCACATTGCTTAATCATAATCAGTTTTAATCCAAAACCAAACTAAGAATATTGTCACACTTTAGGTTTGCTGAAGATGCAGAACTCAGAAATTCATGTTCTTGGACCCCACTTCCAAAGATTCTCATTCTCAATTGGTTCTTATACATGGATTCATTTGGAAGCTAAACTGTTTATAGAGGCTGCTTTTCAAGTAATTCAGAAGGTAGGCAGTGTGCCTGGGTGGCTCAGTCAGTTAAGCATCCAACTCTTGGTTTTTGGCTTAGGTCATGATCTTGGTGTCCTGGGATCAAGCACCCATGGGACTCCGGGCTGAGTGTGGAGCCTGCTTAAAATTCTCTCCTTCCTCTCTCTCTGTACAACCCCCCTCCCCCCCAATCCAACCACATGCATGCTCTCTCAATCTCAGTCTCTTTCTCTCTCTAAGAAAACCAAATAGTTCAGAAGAACTTGTGGATTCCTTAGAGGATTCTAGGATCAATGAAATTGAGTTCTCTAAGGACAACTTAATTATATTTGCCTTTTCTTTCTGTTTAAAGATTTTATTTATTTATTTGACAGAGAGACACAGCAAGCAAGAGAAGGAATACAAGCAGGGGGAGTGGGAGAGGAAGAAGCAGGCTTTCCACTGGGGGCTTGATCCCAGAACTCTGGGATCATGACCCAAGCCGAAGGCAGCCGCGTAACAACTGAGCCACCCAGGGGCCCCTTATATTTGCCTTTTATTCATATCTGTTTTATTTGAATTTCCTAAGAAGAATTTCCTCTAGAAGAAAAATACTGCTTTGGAAAAAGTCAGGAAACTATTGTTATAGACCGTTTCTAGGATACCTTATCATTTAAGAGTCTGATCCTATTTTGAAAATTCACAAGAGTCTTTGTTAATATTAGAGACCTAATATTCAAACAGAATTAAAGTGAATTGTGATAAAGGGCAGAAAATCCTTGCCCTTTTTCTCTGTCTCGCATGAAGCCCTTTATAAACTTGGTTGCCATAATAACCTGCCTTTTTTTATTCCAGCAAGTTCTGTGAATTCCCCGTACACAGTGTTTTCATGGTTTTTCTGACCGATACTGTGTACTAGTGTGCTGCTAATGCTTAACTACTGGAGGAAAGAGGATGGGTTCCTATCATTTGCAAATTTCCCAGATATAAATTCTCCCTACAATAATGGTCTATTTCAAGCTACCAATGTGAGATCTCCAAATGTGGAGGTGGGAAGAAAGACCTGCCATAGGGAACATTTCCATCATACACACAGAATAGATGAAGTTAACTTCCAAGACCACTTAAAATATAATAAGATAACTAGAAAATGAGGAGTTTGAATATTAATGGTCGGCTTTTAATGTTTTATATATATATATATTTTTTTTTTTTTACATTCTCTTTTTTAATTTATTTATTTTTTCAGCGTAACAGTATTCATTGTTTTTGCACAACACCCAGTGCTCCATGCAAAACGTGCCCTCCCTATTACCCACCACCTGTTCCCCCAGCCTCCCACCCCTGACCCTTCAAAACCCTCAGGTTGTTTTTCAGAGTCCATAGTCTCTTCTGGTTCGCCTCCCCCTCCAATTTTTTTTTTATAAACATATAATGTATTTTTATCCCCAGGTTACAGGTCTGTGAATCGCCAGGTTTACACACTTCACAGCACTCACGATAGCACATACCCTCCCCAATGTCCATAACCCCCTAATGTTTTATATATTTAAATTATTTTACCATAGAATACCCAAGATTTTATTTCCATGCCTACCTTTGGGGAACTAGAGTGTATCAAAATGGAAAAAGACTTAACTTTGCATTTACATTCTTATGTTCTTTAAGTTAGTTACTATGTTAAATTTATGAGCAACAAAAGACTGTTAAGCTAAACATTGCATTGTACGGAGTTCCAAAGAAGACCTCATACATGAAAATTCATACATAGGGGTACTAATAGACAATGCCCTGAACACTGTTCCTCTAGTATTTAGAGCCGTGGGTTTCATATGGCTGTTTCCTGTACGTGAAGAAAAAATAAGAATGTGATATTAAAAAGCATCTCAGTCGAAATGACTTTTCCCCTAAAGGATATAGGTGTAACAGTCTACACTGTTATCCTCCTATTTTTCCTCAAATATAATGAGGTGGTCAAGCTTGATTCAAATTTAGAATGACACCACCTATAGGAATAAAGATTTAGAACAAGGATGTCAAATGATGGCAAATAAGACTACTCAGCTCCTGTCCTTAGATGGTGTGAGTGAGTTTAAGGCACTGTGCTAAAGAGGATGCTGAGGCCGGGGTCAGCGGAAGGGGCTACGGTGAATGACTAGCCATCTGTTTGGAGGAATGGAGAACAGCAGAGAAACTTCTGCAGCTTGGCCATTCTTATACCAGGCTATCTTATATAAATTTCACTGGTCTCAGTCAGTCTCTAGTGTAAAGTAGATTACAGACAAATGGGGCTTACAGTCTTTTTTTTTTTTTTTAAGATTTTATTTATTCATTTATTTGTCAGAGAGAGAGAGAGTACACACAAGCAGGAGAGTGGCAGGCAGAGGCAACGAGAGAAACAGGCTCCCCACCGAGCAAGGAGCCCAATGTGGAACTCGATACCAAGATCCTGGGATCATGACCTGAGACAAAGGCAGCGGCTTAACCAACTGAAGCCACCCAGGCATCCCTAAGATTGTATTTTTAAGTAATCTCTTCATCCAACGTGGACCTTGAACTTAGAACCCTGAGATCAAGAGTGCCACGCTGTACAGACTGAGCCAGCCCTGCACCCCCATGGTCTTTGATAAGGGCCTGGAATGTTGTATTTTGTATTGCTCTTTGAGGGTGTATTCAGTATCTATGTTAATTATGACTGACTCATCCTAACAGCCTGGTCCATCGGTCTTTCATCATTCTGATTTTTGATTCTGTAGTTTATTTTGTTATTTTAATATTTGGTATCCCATTCTAGTTCATCTCTAGTCTCATTGTTTTTAGTTTTCAGTCCTTTAGTCTAATAGAACACTATCATTACTATTTTTTGTTTGGGAGTAGGATTCTAAAAGCACTGGAACAAGGAAAATTTGCCAAGTAGTTCCTATAAGTACATTGTCTTATTATATATTAGTATCATATAGTTTAGATTATTGGCAACAAGGTATTTGTTGCATTTACTTTTAAGAAACTGCAATTAAAATTCTCTTACATTATTAAAGAGGGATTATTATCTAAAGATAGTCTTAAGGGAAATTAAAGTAGTTCAGAAATGTTAATATCATCAGCTATCATGTTTTGGGTTTTGTTTTTTTTAAGCAGAGAATATGATTGTTTTAATCCATATCTCAGAAACAGTTCCTCTCTCAAAAAAAAAAAAAATGCCCACTATCTGTTTGATTTTTCTAATCCTATTAAAAATAGATCCTAAATGAGTATTTCCCTATAAGAATATGAATTGATGCTACTCTTCTAAAGAACAATTTGGTAATATATTTTAAAAACCCTTGAAATTTCAAACCCTTCGACCTAGTTATTCCATGTGTAGGATATCATTAGAAGATGAAAACTGATTTTTAAATGTGGATTTTGGAATGAGAGTGCATGCTTTGAATCCAGACAATAAGCTTGCAAGATGTGTGACAGTAATTTAACTTCTGTCAGCCTCTGTCTTCACTTCTGTAAAGTAGGTATGAAAGTCATACCTATCTCTGGGTATTATTGTAAGAATTAACTGCAGCAATATTTGGAAAGTACTTGATATCCTACATCATATAAATGTCAAAATTGCTCTTATTAGTACCCATAGAAAGATTGTTCATCATAGCATTCATTAAGATAGTAAACACAGGAAAGGATTTGAATGACTTTCATCCATATGAGGGACTATTATACCCTGTAGTTTTTATTTTTTTTTTAAGATTTTATTTATTTGTCAGAGAGAAGGAGAGAGAGAGCACACAAGCAGGCAGAGAGGCAGGCAGAGGTGGAGAGAGAAGTAGGCTCCCTGCTGAGCAAGGAGCCCCATGTGGGGCTGGATCCCAGGACTCTAGGATCATAACCTGAGCCGAAGGCAGTGGCTTAACCCACTGAGCTGCCCAGGTGTCCCCCCCTGTAGTTTTTAAATGACATTCTTTAAGGATATGTGAAGATTTAAGAAAATGCTCATAATATTCCATTTAGAGAAAGGGCAGGATAAAAGTCTATATGCTCCGGCGCCTGGATGGCTCATTGCTTAAGTGACTGCCTTCAGCTCAGGTCATGATCCTGGAGTCCCCGGATCCAGTCCCGCATCCGGCTCCCAGCTCCATGGGGAGTCTGCTTCTCCCTCTGACCTTCTCGTTCATGCTCTCTCTCACTGTCTCTCTCTCTCAAGTAAATAAATAAAATATTTTTTTTAAAGATTTTATTTATTTATTTGATAGAGAGAGAGAGATCACAAGTAGGCAGAGAGAGAGGGAGAGAGGAAAGCAGGCTCCCCGCCGAGCAGAGAGCCCGATGCGGGGCTCGATCCCAGGACCCTGGGATCATGACCTGAGCCGAAGGCAGCGGCTTAACCCACTGAGCCACCCAGGCGCCCCATAAAATATTTTTTTTAAAGTCTATATGCTCTAAGATGTCAGTTAATTGTTTTAATTATATTTTAGTCCTGTTATAAAATATTGTTCCTAAATATTGTCTTTAAATATGTTAATTGTTTTAAAATAATGTTTTTTTAAAGATATTGTAGAAAAAATTGGAAATACCAAAATGTTAAGGATCAATATTAATAATTCTTAAAACTGGGTGATAGGTAGAGGGGGATTATATTAATACTCTTGTTTCTGTACTGTAGACTTTCATATTTCATAATCATTTTTTAAAAGAATGACAATAACAAAGTTTAAATCCTTAGAATTAGTGTTTTGTAACCTCTTTAGAGGTCAATTAACCCTCGGTCAATTTTGTTATTAAATTTTTATTGGTGCTTTAAGGGTTTTTGTTTGTTTGTTTTTTGGTTTTTGTTTTTAAAGATTTTATTTATTTATTTGACAGAGAGAGAGGCAGCGGGATAGAGACCACAAGCAGGAAGAGTGGGAGAGGGAGAAGCAGGCTTCACACAGAGCAGGGAGCCTGATATGGGGCTCGATCCCAGAACCCTGGGATCATGACCTGAGCCCAAGCAGTTGCTTAATAACTGAGCCACCCAGGTGCCCCGGTGCTTTAAGGTTTTTAAATCTTTTAAGAGAATGGGTCAGATTTGAGAACATTTGATAAAAATTATAATATATATAAATGTATGGAATAGCATTTGACAAAAAAGATGGTTCATTCAGTAATGGAATTACTAGTGATTTTTGTCTTTTTTTTTAACATCTTCTAAAAATTCTAGCGTAAGCTATGTTTAGAATCTTAATTAGGAAAAGCTTTAATCAATTTTTAATGGAATACTGATAATTTTTATGCATTAAGGATTTTATTACTTCTAGTGCTAAGAGCACTGTTACTAGTTGCTTCTGAGACTCATCTTTGAACAATACTGTTCTTCTCTAAGACAGTTTTGGTGAAGGATGGATTTATGTCTGAATATCTGTCTAGGAAATAGCCATTTCAAGTATTTTTCATATGTGAAATACAAAACAAGGGCCATCTCTACTATACATTTCATAAAATTTCTTTTTAAAATAGTATAAATTTTTCAGTATAGCCAGTGTAAATATAGAAAACTTTACCTTAGTGGGAGGGAAAGGTATCGGGAGTATTTTGGCAAAGTCTTCCCTCTTTAGGCAGAAAAAAGATTAAGAGGAAATGAGTAACAATTTCTTCCTGCCTCTATAACTGAAACAGTATTCAAATTTATAGGTGAATTTCATTTGTAGCAAACACTTTCTTTATAAACCATGAGTTTATCTTGTAGGTGGCCTTTTAAAATAAACTACTTGATTTTATACACTGTGCTCATGGTTTGGCTTTATGCCCGACCTCCCAGGTTGCAAACATCCAGAGTAGGACCCAGTATTAAAGAAAATAAACCAGAAAAAAACAACACCTAGAAAATATTACAGATGTTAGTAATAAATTACTCAGTAATATTCACATTAGAGCAGTAATAAATTATAATAGTGGTGGTCCTTAAAAATTGTCTCACTGTTTAAGACATTTAATCTTTCCCATGTTCCAAATGAAATGTATTATTGTTTTCTACTCTTATAAGAGTTAGGTATTAGGGGATATTGTGTTTATTCAATAAATTTTTAAAATTTAAAATTTAAAATTCAATTTTTTAACCTCTGTATTCTATTCAATACAGAGGTTAAAAAATAAACCATCTATAAGCATAGTATCAACTAGTACCAAATCCTTACAATATGTGAGAAAATTATGTTTTGGAAGTCAGTTACATTAAAAAATATAAACTAGAATATACTAAAGGCAAAACAATTAATCCTGACAAACTCTAAAATTCAAAACAATTTAGAAGTCTATGGAAGAGTGGTAAATCTTGAAGAAAAAAGGCATTAACTGAGCGGGCAGGGGAGGGGAGGAGGCATATTGAAGAAACCGTGTTGGAACAGATGGCTTATATAAGGAAGAGGTTTTCAAATTATGTTCTGATGAGCAACCACAGGGGCTGGTCAACAAGGCGGTAAGGAGGCCGACTATTAAAGTCTTTAAGCAAAGGCAGTGCAGCAGGTGTATTAGGAAGATTGATTTGACATTGGAGCCAGAGGCGTGTGTTGGGAAATTATACAGTTAAGTCAGAGGAGATGGCATGAGTCTAAATGTATCATTGGCCATGGGTTTGAAAATAAAATAGGAAGATGGATTTTTGGACTCACACCAAGGAAAAACCAACAGGACTGGGTTAGATATTACAGCAAAGGAAGGAAGAGTCAAGAGTGACAGTAATGAAGAGTCTCATGTTGAATTTAAGTGCAGTCGTGCTGGGTTGTAAGGCTCATGGAAGATAATTCATTGATTGTATCCAAATTCTAAAGGGAAATACACAGTAGAATGAAATTAACTTGAGTATGTAAACTAGAACTACGATGGCTCACTGCAGGATCTGTACCTTATATCAGCCGTGGGGATGAATACAGCAGACCTCGAAGTTATGGTTTTTTTTTCTTTTTTTTTTTTTTTAAAGATTTCATTTATTTATTTCACAGAGAGTGGTCACAAGTAGACAGAGAGGCAGGCAGAAAGAGAGGAAGGGAAGCAGGCTCTCTGCTGAGCAGAGAGCCCAATGCGGGGCTCGATCCCAGGACCCTGGGATCCTGACCTGAGCCGAAGGCAGAGGCCTTGAAGTTGTGTTTTGGTTGGCCCCTCAGTTCTTAAGGTTTGTTGCTTTCTCAGAACTTACTGTTCTGGATAGCCCCTGTGCCACATCATAAAGCCCTAGGTTCTGTGGCTAAGCTAAAAAAAATCCCGCATCCAGTGTCTATGGATTGGCTTCTGTTGAAGTAGCTTCACAGGGTAGTGTTGTTAGGTAAGGCAGAGATTGGTGAAGATAAAATCCCCAGCAGAAGACTTGGCATTCCTTTGAGCTGGTGACATCAGCCTCAAACCCAGGGCTCATCTTTATGAAGAATAGCAAAGTCACTAGGGATTTACTATCCTTCCCCCACCAAAAAATAAACTATAAATGAACTAAAAATATAGGAATATAGATAGTCATTCTCAAGGTAAGACAAGCTTATTTACTATAAATGCAAACACCTGTTTAATATAAAACTTCGTAAATATGGGTGTTATGGGCTGAATTGTGTCTCCCAAATTCATATGAAGACCTAATCCCCAGTACCTCAGAATGTGACTGTACTTGGAGAGAAAAGATTAAAGAAAGTGATTAAGTTAAAATGAGGTCTTTGAGGTGTCTTAATCCAATGGGACTAGTGTTCTTAGAAGAAAGAGGTTACACAGACTAAGAGATGACCATGTGAGGACACAGTGAGAAAGTGACCATTACAAATCCAAGGAGAAAGGCCTCAAAAGAAACCAAACCCGCCAACACCTTGCTCTTGGCCTTCTAACCTGCAGAACTATGAGAAAATAAGTATCTATTGCTTAAGCCATCCTATCTGTGTTTTTTTGTTTTGTTTTGTTTTTAAGATTTTATTTATTTACTTTACAGAGAGAGAGCACAAGCAGGGGGAGCAGCAGATGGAGAGAGGGAGAAGCAAGCTCTCTGCTGAGCAGGGAGCCTGATATTGGGCCTGATCCCAGGATCCTGGCCACCCAGGCACTACTCTGTGGTACTATTTAATGACAGCCCAACAAACATAGTTCAGCACATATTTTTAGCAATAATGTAAATAATACCAAAACAGTATCAAACAACAATACTAAAACACTCTCAGAAGATAATAAGAACGTAGACAGATAATTGCTTAATATGCAAAGAGACGAAGAAGGACCTAGAATCTACAACACTCCAGTAACAGTGATCATATGTAGCACCCAGAACTTGGTCTTAAATATCACCCTCCAGTGAAAGGAACCAAGACTCCTTGGAGAAATGACTGATTATAGGAATAAGGTAGAATATACATTGGGTGAGTCTGGGGCATCATATAGTGCCAGAAAGTGGCATATTGTTCAGAAAAACAACAAACAAATAAACCTCACAATTATAGGTCTGTCAGAGAGACACAGGAGCAAACTGAAAGACCTTGGTGCTCAAAGGCTTGAGCAGCAGAATGAAGTACTACTGTGTTAAAACCCGAAGTGTAAAATAAACTTGGGAGTCCATATTGATATAGATAAATCACTGAATAAATAGAGAAGAGATAACTCTCCTGTGCAGAAAAATTCAGATAATTCGTGTAGCTATTCCACTGAAGAAGATTGAACATAATTCCCTGAAGTATGGACTGTGCATAGCAGCTTCCCAAGAACACAGCACGGACGGGGGTGGGATAGGGAGTAACCTTACAGTGAAGTCTGATAAACCCTACCTCAGCCTGCTGGTCAAGGTTAACATCAGCAGTGATAAATCATGCTGATAGCGTGTTCTTGATGCAATAGGAAATGGTCCTCCTCCCAAAAAACTGATACTTCAATTTAATCACGAGAAAACACCAGACAAATTCCAGTAAAGGGATTTCCTCCAATATCCACCAGTACTCAAAACTGTCAAACTATTTCCCAAGGAAAGTCTGAGAATTTTTTTTCTTTTTTTTTTTTTTTTAAACCGGAGAACTTAAGGAGACAGGGTAGGTAAATAGAATATGCCATCCTAGATAGGATCTGGGGTCAGAAAAAGGATGTAGGTAAAAACTAAAGAAATCTGAATAGAATATGGACTTTAGTAGTTAATAACATAGCAACATTGGTTTGTGAAGTGTGACAAATGTACCATACTAATGCAAGATACAGGTAAGAGGGGAAACATGTAGGGTTTATGGTAACTATAGTGTATTCCCAACTTCTCTGTAAAATTAAAACTATTCCAGAAGATTTTAAATAGATCAGAAGAGTATAGAACAGGATATCATACTGTATGCATCAAAAAGCCAGTAAACACTTCAGAAAGTCATGTTTACTGGTTTTCAGGAATGTATAATAAAACATCTGTGAGATTATTTTTCTCCTACTTAGCTGGCAAACTTTTTCATTTTTTTAAATAATGACGCCAGTGATCAGCAATGTATAGGAGTGTAAAAGTGGAACTGCTTCTCTGGAGGGCATTTTGATGTGAGGTAAAAATGTACGTGCTCTTTGAAGCAGCAACATCCTAACGAGGAAGTGAGTATAATGGACAGAGAACTGTTTTTACGTTATGTGCAATCACAAAAACCTGGAAGTCAACCAAAAGCCTGTTTTATGGGATTATTTAAAAAACTAAGGGAATCTCAATGAGGAATGTAATAAAGTTATTAAGAATACATACGTAGAATATTTGAGGGCAAAAAAACTCCATGATGTAGTACCTGAAAATGCCAGTTGTAAGCCATGTATATGTGTTGTCCATTTTTGGGTCTGTCCTTTCATTGTATGTGTGATTGTACATATCTGTTGGATCTGCGATTTGGCAAAGTAATCTTAACAGGTGGAGTTAAATTAAATCCTGTTAATGATTTAGGCATTTTATAAATGTTTAAAGAGAATATTTTAATGCATATTGTAATGTATCAAGTATTGACAATACCATCATTATAATTAGAAGCCAGTACTTCTTAAAATAGAGTGAAGGACCACTTTTGTGTTACAAGTTGTGTGTGACACACATGTTGCATATAACGTGTGTTAGATTTAGGTTTTGGGAATATTACATGTGGACAAAAAGTAGAATTTGCATATAATAAAATGTTGCCTGCTGTTCTCTCTAGTAGGGGTGGGACAATTTTTATTTTGGGGGATTTTCTACATTTTCCAAGTGTTCAAGGAACCATAGACTTTTGTGATGACAAAGGTTTTATTTTTAAATTCAATAATTAACGGTGTTATTAGTTTCAGGTATACGATGAGAAAGTTAATGATAATTGATAATTTTGAAAATAAAATTTTCCCATGATACTGTACCTAGAATATTGAAATCCTCTTCGTTTAAAAAAAAAAAGTATTTTTACTTTTGCTTTCTGAGTGGATTTAGTTTGTGCACAAATTTGCATTTATACAAATGTACACCATTGTATGTTTCCCATGTAATTTCTACTTTTCTTATTATTAGATGAGGTTTTTATAAGCAGTTAAAAGCATTGTTGTATTTGATTAGTCTTCTACTTTTTACTTTTAGGTTGGTGTTTGGAATGCTTTATCCTGCATATTATTCCTACAAAGCTGTGAAAACAAAAAACGTGAAGGAATATGTAAGTATAGATTTATGAGTGATTAAGTCTGGCTTAATGAATCTATGATATACAAGATAGAAAAATTATTTTAGAAATAGCTGGGATAATGTTTTTGGTTAAAAATGTTATGTAAATAAAAAGACTAACTTCATAAACTGATTTTGAATACAATTCTAAAGTGGAGTTTCAAAAAAAAGTTCACTGTCAGTTGGCATTTAATAAGTGTATGATTTCCAGATGGGTAATTGGATCTCTATTCTTTTTGTCTAAGTTCCAGTTTAAGAAGTTGGGTGGAGGGCGCCTGGGTGGCTCAGTGGTTTAAGCCGCTGCCTTCGGCTCAGGTCATGATCTCAGGGTCCTGGGATCGAGTCCCGCATCGGGCTTTCTGCTCGGCAGGGAGCCTGCTTCCCTCTCACTCTCTCTGCCTGCCTCTCTGCCTACTTGTATCTCTCTCTGTCAAATAAATAAATAAAATCTTTAAAAAAAAAAAAAAAGAAGTTGGGTGGACTGTTTTTTAGCCTGTGAATTTATAGGTAGACTGAGAACATAATTCTTTCTCACCCCAAACATTTTTCCTTTTTTTATAGCTGTTAATGTCACTTTTTAATTGATTTAAATACACGAGTACCTCATCACTACTGACAACTGCAGTCCTTTTTCTTCTTAAATCAGACTCTATAATTGATGCTTGAACAACACAGGGGTTCCCCGCCAGTGGGAAGTCTGAGTATAATTTTTGAATTTCCCCAAAATTTAGCTGTTAATTGCCTACTGCTGACCAGAAGCCGTACCCATAAGGTAGACAGTCAGTTAACACAGGTATGTTAAATACTCTATTAAAAGTAAACTGGAGAGGGGCACCTGGGTGATTCAGTTGGCTTGGCTTCAGACTCTTGATTTCAGCTCAGGTCGTGATCTCAGGGTCATGGAGCCTGCTTAGGATTCTCTGGCCTACTCTTTAAAAAAAAAAAAAAAAAAAAAAAAAGCAAGCTAGAAAAAAGAGGTTAAGAAAAACCATAGGGAAGAGAAAATACATTTATAGGACTGTGCTAGATTTATTGAAAAAGAATTTGAGTAAGTGGACCTGCACGGTCCAAACCTGTGTTGTTCAGGGGTCAACTGTACTAGCCTTTACATTCCTTCTTATTTGGAATGTTTGTCATACTGTTATTAAAGATCTTTTTTCCTGAATCTCATTAACTACAGTTGAAATACAGGGTGAAGTTTCTCAACTTCGCACATATTTTACCTGTAAAGCATTTTAAACCCAGGATATGCAAACTGGTGTGCCACGTAGTTGTGGTATTCACCTATCTTCCCTCTAAATCTGGGTGATTTTGTTGGAAAAGAATTAAGTACAAATTGAAAATGAAGTTTAAATGAGATTCTGTAGTAATACGAAGATATTACCAGTGGGCACACAAATACCATGCCCTAAAATAAAAAGGGAATAATGGTAAGGAATATGAAAGTGTAGTAATTTGGGAAAAAAAGGAATAGGCCTGTCATGTGTAAGTTAATGCTAAAAGAGCAAAAAAGACTGACCTAAGGACATTATAAAATATTTATCTGTTTCTTACTATGCATCTGTTTAATTTTGTTAGTGTTAATTTTTAGAGACTTAAAAACATGGGTTTGTGTGTTCTAATGCCTTAATACTCAAATTTTTATAACTGTATTTGTCTATAAATTTGGGATTAATAAGAAGATCTAACCCTGCAGTTTTAATTGTCTCACAAGTTAAAGATAACCTATGGAAGAGAATCCAGTAACATTCTTACTCAAACTGATGGAAAAACTATAAAACTGGATATATGTTGATATATGTACATATGTATGCATACATGTGTGTAGTTGGGTATATATTTCACATATTGTCTTGTAGTTTTCAGAGAATAACTCATTATTAACAAAGTAGGAACTATCTGTACATAATTTTGCTGTGATATTGTGACTCTGAAAAGTTCTCTTAATGTGCTCTTGGGAACATCAGAATAAGGAGTAGTTGAAGAGAAACTAGGCAGGTAGAAAGGCAGTTGGTTTGATAGTTACATGGTAATCACCTCTCCACAAACGAAATGAAAGCTAAAAGCAAAAATGGTCAGGTATCAGAAAAGAAAAGGCAGGGCATTTACCTTTAACAAGGAAATACGATACAACTCGGAAGACCTGGCGACCAGGTTGTCTGCCATCAGGGCTGCTAGCGAGACCAAGCTGAGATGTCACCTGAGAACATTTGCATTTATTTAGTTTCCTACCAGTTTCAAAGTCCGTTGATACATTATTGTTTCTAACTGCTACTGTAACAAATTGCCATGTACTTACTGGCTTAAACCAACCCAAATGTGTTCTCTTACTGTCCTAGAGATCAGAAATCTGAAATTCATAATCTTCAAAGCCAGAAACATTGAGCTGAGTGAGACGTCTCATGTTTCCATCCTTCTGGTTCTCTCTTCTGCCTCCCTCTTCCACTTATAAGGGTGCTTGTGATTACATTGGGTCTACCTGAATAAACCAGGATCCTCTCCCCATCTTAGGGTCACCTGGTCGGCAACCTGAATTCCGTTTGCAACCTGATTTCTCCTTTACCATATAACTTAACATATTCATAGGTTTGAGGAATTAGGACTTGGACATCTTTGGGGGAAGGAGACATTATCCTGTGTACTATATCTCACTGGTCCTCATGACAACTCTAAATCAATAAGTAAAGTAGGTGGGGAAATATTTCAGTATTACAGTTTCAGAGAAGTAAATTAACTCGTCCAGGGTCACATGGATCATTTAGGCAGGAATGGTATCAGATTGGATATCTTGTTCATAATGGTTTATTCTTTCTCTACTACCATGCTACCTTTAGAAAAGTAAATGAGGATTCTAGCTTCAGGAAAAAGTAGGAACAATTTTCACAGCCAGCCAGTGGACCTGCTTCCAAAGTACACCTGCCAGGGCCACAAAAATAAGGGTATTTTTTTTTTACGAAGGGCACTGAGGCTGCTTAAACAGTCGGTACTAGGACAGAACTCATAAGCATCTAAATCAACTATGATCAAACGGTTAAAGGTGAAATTGGGTTTTGAAAGTACTGGCAGTTCTTGAAGTATTTCCAGTCTAAATTTACTTTTGACGAAATGCTTGAATATTATTTTCTTACTGAGTCTCACCTAAACTTAAACTCTGATCTAACGGTTTTACTAAAACTCTGTGCTCATTGTTTTCCTGTCTACTGATCCCATCCACATTTGCTTTGTTTTGCATATGGTAGTTTCTTAGCAAAGTTAACCTTCTTCAGATTTCCCTGTTATATTTTTAATAGGCTTTCATATTATCTGATACTGCATTATTTGTTTGCATGTGTGTTTGTCCTCCCCCGCAAGAGACAGCTCCACAGAGTTTTGTTGTTTTGTTAACTGCTACATTCCCTACCTAAAACAGGACGTGGTATTTATAGTAGGTACTCAGTATTTTTTGAATGAGTGAGTGAATGAATATTCAGAATAAGAAAAGGAAAGGGGCACCTGGGTGGTTCTGATTGAGCTTTTGCCTTTGGCTCAGATCATGGTCTCCAGGTCCTGGGATCAAGCCCCATGTTAGGCTTCCCGTTCAGTGGGGAGTCTGCCTCTCCCTCTGCCTCTGTTTCTCCCCCCATTCATGCTCTCTCTCACTCAAATGAATAAGTAAAATCTAAAAAAGAAAGAAAGAATAAGAAAAGGAAGTAGAGTTGAAAAGTGCACATTTCTTAAATGGATTGGTCTAGTTTCTCAGCTTTGATTCTGCTGGATTAAGGAGTCTATAGTCCAGTCTGACTTACCCCAAAGCTCAAGTTTCTTTGTGGTATTTGGTTTTTACCTAAATTCCACTGATATCTACTTCAAAATTGTTTTCAGAAAGCAAACATTTTAGATTAATTTACTTCTTTCCACCCTAACTACTACCATTCCCCTTAAGCCTGCAAATAGTAGATTGCACCTGATAAAACAGATGCTGTGCTCAAATCAAAACAAATGGAAAGTGCTGTGTATTTTGGCAACCTTCCTTTCTTCCTTTGCCTATTTTTAAAACAGAGCTTTCCTAGGATATAATTTCCTGTATAGTGTGGCTGATATGGCCTACTTAAAGTCTTTCAGCCTTGCAGTAATTGAAATGTAAACTTACTGAAGAATTAGTATGGTTTTGCAAATTTTTTTAGGCTTATACCATCTCGTGACTTGAAAATAGAGTGTTTACTTCCAAGTCGTGTGTAATTGCTGTAGCTTTTCTAGGAAACCGTGTTCTTACTCTAAGAATGTTGGAGAACGTGGCAGTGAAAAGATTGGCTGACAGCACTTAAAAAATCAAAATCAGACATTTGGTCCCGAGATTTACTCTGAGCAAGAACAAAGAACAGTGAAAACTCCGAGAGATTACTCTTTTAAAAGGCTTAGAAATAGCCCTCTAAAACCCTATTGACTTGGTTTTTGAAAGTGACCTAATTTTTCCTGGATACTTGGGTGATATGAAAATGAACAAATACACCACATACCAGCTTAATAGTTATTTTCAACTGGTAACATATGAAGCTGTCTGCTAGTTTTAGGGTGATAGAGAAGAGGAAAAAATACAATGAAGTATACATTTTTATATTGTCAGGAAGTATTCCCAGGCATCTTTTCATATTTTTGTTTAAAGATTTTATTTATTTATTTTTTTGAGAGAGAGACAGCATGAGCAGGGAGAGGATCAGGGAGAGGGATAAGCAGACTCCCCACTGAGCAGGGAGCCTGATGTGGGGCTTGATATCAGGACCCTGGATCAAGACCCTGGGATCATTTACTGACTGAGCCACCCAGGTGCCCCGTCTTTTCATATTTTGGATTAAAAATACTCATTTGATTCAAGGGCTTTCTTTTGGCAAGTACAAAGATTAACCTCTGATTAAGGTGGAATTTTTTGAAAATGAGTTTTTCAAGTCACATGCTTATGTTTATTTACCAGAAGGCTGTATAAGAGGCGGTTTTCTGATCTTTTTTCTTCTCTTTCCTGTCACTTTTTCTTTTTGCTCTATTTTATGATGGGTTTCACAATTTCATTTTCTAACCCTTTAGTTAATCTTTAATTCCTGCTCCTGTGTGTTGAATTTCTAAGAGCGCTTTTCATTCAATGAATGTTCCTTTTCCTCTAGTGTCCTATTCTTATGTTGTTTAAAATAGCTTCCCTTTTGTCTGAATCTATGAATGATGGTATTTTAGATGTCTGCTTTCTGCATAATCTTTCCTTTGAATTCTGTTTGTTTGTTTCAGCCTCTGTCTCTCATGTTTGATTTTTCTCAAATGTTGGATAGTCCTTGGTCCTCTGCTCACGTTAGGGTATGATAGTCACAAGCTGGCTGGAGACCCTGTGCGCGTGAAGAGGCCTGAATGTCCTCTTCAGTGTAGGATGATCTGATGAGGCAATTGTATTTGTTCCCAGAGCTCCTGAGAGGAAGTACCACAAACTGAATGGCTTTAAAAACAAACAAACAAATATATGTCTCATGGTTCTGGAGGTGCGGAGCACATAATCGAGATGTGGACAGAGCCACACTCCCTCTGAAACCTGTTGAGGGGAATCCTTTCTTGCCTGTTTCCAGGGTCTGGTGGTTGCCAATCCTTGGTGCTCCTTACCTTCTAGCTGCAGCCCTTCACACTCTGCCCCGGCACTCACATGGTCATTTACCCATGTGTCTGTGTCTCAGAGTCGCTTCCCTGCTCCTTCCAAGGAACCAGGCACATGAGATTCGGGGCCCACCATACCCCAGTGTGACCTTTTCTTAGCTAATGACATCTGCAGTGACCCTGTTTCCAAATGATGTCACATTCTGAGGTACTGGGGGTTACAACTTTGTATTAGTTAGATCAGGCTGCCATCACAAAATACCACACACCAAGGAACTTAAACAACACAAATTTATTTTTTCACAGTTGTGGAAGCTGAATGTCCAAGATTAAGGTGCCATCAGGATTGGTTTTTGGTGACACATCTTCCTGGCTTATAGACAGCCACCTTCTCCTTGTGTCCTCATGTGGCCTTTTCTAGGTGCCGGTGTGACAAAGACTCTTGTGAGTGTCTCTTTCCTATAAGGACATGAGTTCTATCAAATTAGGGCCCCCTTATGACTTCATTTAATCCTAATAACCTCCATAAAGGCCCCCTTTCCAAATACAGTCACCTTGGGGCTTATGACTTCAACATATGAATTTGGGGCAATCACAGTTCAGTCCATAACAGACTTCAACATATCTGAGGGAGACAGTCTAAACCATAAAAACTGTTTACTTGGAAGGTTGTCAAATTGTCTGTATCTTTTGGTATTTTCTCTCATGCAAGTCAGATTCTTCAGAGAAGATTCTACCATTCTGAAAGGTACTGGTTGCTAGCATTCTGTTGATAGTATAATGGTTGGGGGCTCTCAGTTATTAATTTATAAACTGTAACTTAATTCCTCTCTCAACTGTGTCAGAGATTTGCAAATCCAGAGCTCCTCTGACTCACTCTTCCCAGAGAATCAGCCATAAGGTTCTTCTGGGAGGAAGGAGGCACATCACCAAACCACTAGAGTGGGAGGGCATCTGGGGGCCTGCCTGCTCCTTAGGCCAACTTAACAGCCATTCTTCCTGTCTTTTGCCCTAGTAGCCAAGAATTATGTCACCATTTCTTGAGCCTTTCTGGAGCTCTGCAGTGTCAAGTTGGATTGCTTCTCAATTTTTCCCACTCTCAGCTTAATATTCCGTTTTTTCGGGCCCCCTAAGTCTTGCTATTCATCCTCTTCCTTCCTAGCTCCAAAAATTTCAACCTTGTCTTCTCTTCTATATTTTCCGGACTCAGTATCTTTTAAAAAATCACTTTTATTGTTGTTGTTTTTTTGTTTTTTTTCTTTTATTGTTGTTTTAATGAGATTTGTGGTAAGAATACAATTAAATGTGTATATTCAGTTTATCATCTTTACCCAGATTCCCAAATTAACTTTGTGAGTGGCATATTTCTGGTTGAAATATACTGCGATATCAAATAAGACTTATTTTATCATTAACATTGGCTTTTAAATGTATCTACACAGAAGATAGGTTAAAAGTAGTAATAGATATCATTTTTTAGATCTCTGACAATCATTTTAAAAGTTAATTTTACTGACATACAGTGAATACATGCGTGTCCATCTCGTCTTGGGTTATTTGGTTTGTAAATCAAGTACTAATAAATAAAAATCACAATTTTCACTTAGGACTGTTAAAAAAATTCACTTGGGACAGTTTATTATCCTTCAATGAAATAAATCTACTTACATTTGTAAACCTAATTTTTGATATGCCACATTTACTTATTATATGTTAAATACATACCAGTATGTATTTTCACTGCTAAAGTAATTGATGCTATTATAATTAAGTGACTTATACACTTCCTTACATTTTCTAAAACCAATTTCTTCATAATCATCTCATGGCCATTACAATGAACCCACTTAGAAAACAAGTGTTAAATTTAAGTAAGGTATATAATTGGGGGGTGTGTTAAGTGAATGTCTAGCACAGTTCCTTCTAAAATTTTAGAATGTGAATTACAGTACTTCTTGACCTTTATGAAGTCAACAAAAGCATGCCTCTGATTTTCACACTAAGATATTGCTAGCCAAGCACAGCTATCTGGTCCTTTTCTAGCTTCCAATGCAAATGCTTTGGAAAACATACACAAAGAAAAAAAAAATTCTCATAGTAACATTTAAACCCAATAGGCTAACTTGGGCTTTTGCTATTATCTAAGAAGAATTTGACCAGTGTGGTGCCAATGGAAATAGATTTTTGAAAATAGGGACAGAAACAGTTGTTTCCATTAAAGGAAATGTTGTTAAGGAGTAAATTGGAGGGAGGCCTAGCCACCTCCACCCCAATCCCCAGTGATGGAACAGCTGAAAATCAGAAAGGCTACAGCAACCAAAACACTTAACTGCCACCACCCTCACTATGGGGACACAGCTTACCCTCTGTCTCTCTGTCTCTCTCAAATAAACATATAAATCTTTAAGAAATAAAAAAAAAGCTCATGACAGATGTTCAGAAATATAATAGAAATGTAAAAAGATGAAATTCTTTTGAAAAATTACCCCCAAAATTGTATTATACAAATACATGAAATTTTTGTCTGTCTCTTGGCTATCAGAATATACTGATTCTTTTTTTAAACCACATATCCCAACTCTAGGTCAAATGAGAAAACAATCTTCAAAAGGTCTTGAAAAGTCACAAAAGTATATTGAGTTGAGTAGTTTTATTTTAAAATATTGTATTGACTTAAAAAGATTTCCAGTAGACATTTTTTATTTTTTTAAAAATTTTTATTTAAATTCCAGTTAATATGCACTGTAGTAGTAGTTTCAGGTGTACAATATAATGATTCAAATCTTACATACAACACTCAGTACTCATCGCAAGTGCCCTCCTTTGTCCCCATCACCTATTTCACCCATCCCGCCACCCACCATCCCTCCAGCAACCCTCAGTTTGTTCTCTCAGAATCTGTTTCTTGGTTTGCCTCTCTCTTTTTTTTTCCCCCTTGCTCATTTGTTTTATTTCTTGAATTCCCCATATGAGTGAAGATATTTGGTGTTTGTCTTTGACTGACTTATTTCACGTAGTATAACACTGTCTTGCTCCATTCATGTCATTGCAAATGGCAAGGTGTCATTCTTTTTGATGGCTAAGTAATACTCTGTTGTATATGTATGTACCAGATATCTATCCATTCATCAATTGATAGACACTTGGACTGTTTCCATAATTTAGCTATTGTAGATAATGTTGCTGTGAACATCAAAGTGCACGTATCCTCTAGACTTAGTGTTTTTGTATTCTGTGGGTAAATACCTAGTAGTGCAATTGCTGGATCACAAGCTAGTTCTATTTTTAACTTTCTGAGGAACCTCCATAATGTTTCCAGAGTGGTTGTACCAGTTTGCATTCTCACCTATAGTGTAAGAGGGTTCCTCTTTGCCTATGTCCTCACCAGCATTCGTTTCTTGTGTTGTTGATATTAGCCATTCTGACAGGTGTGTCTTGGCTATCAGATTAAATATAGACTGATTCCTTTGTTTTTAAACCACAGTTCCAAATTCTGTAGGTAAAGTGGGGGCAAAAAAATCTTCAAAAGATCTTGAAAAGTCACAAAAGTCGATGGAGTTGAGTAGTTTTATTTTTAAATTTGTATTATTTTCAGAGGCTTCCAATAGGCCTCTTTCAAATGAAGATCTAACACTTTAGTTTTATTATGTTATATCCTTTTTTTGTTACTATTTTGAGTAGGCTCCATGCCGTGTGGAGCCCAATACAGGGCATGAACTCATGACCCTGAGATCAAGACCTGAGCAGAGAATAAGAGTCGGACACTCAACTGACTGAGCCACACATGAGCCCCTAAATATGTTTTTTTAATCCCCAAGTAATTTTTATCTGCAGCCAAGGTGAAAATAATTAAGAGGTATCTTACGTTATTGTGAAAAGTGAATAGTTTTTGCCACACTGTACTTTTTAAATATAAGTTTATGTATGCAGGTGGACATCAAATAGCAAATAGTTTGTTTTAGAAACATCTGTAAGTAAATGGACTAATTAACAACTTGGAACATATTGTAGAAAAATAATGCTTTAACAAAATTAATCATACAATACAATTATGGGGGTAAAGATATTCAGTTGGACTTTCTCCTAGTTCCGGTGTTGTGAGGCTGGCCATACACAGAATTTCTTCCATCAGTAAAGTCTCCCTAGAATCATCCCCCTTTCTGCACCTTACTCCTGCCTCTTTGTTCCGAAGACTGTGTTTACCCAGGGCCTTCAGGCTGTCCTGCACCGTGGCACTCAGCCAGCCCTTTCTTACCCCCAAGTGTCCTGTGACCTGTCACTCATCCTTCTCCACTCACCCAAATGTGAACTTCAGTTCTCTAGGTGAGATTGATTGCACATGCTTTTGAAGGGAAGTAATTTGATACCCCAAGTTCATTTTCAGTCACGACAGAGATTTATTCTTCCTGGAGTTTTTTCCCTACCAGTCTTTGCTTCTCAAGAACACTGTGTTATCCCATGTGGCATAAAGGCTGGTTCTTACTGTTTGAATGATTATCGTAGGTTCAAAGTATGCTGTTGAGCCCAGAATATAAAACTACAAGTTGCCTATAAAAGAGTGTATTTTAGCTAAAGAATGACATTTGTCATGTTCTGTGTCCATTGCAGTCTTGCCTGTCACCTGGACAAAGGAGCATATCCTGGAGTAGCTCAGTTAGTTCATTTGTGGAAATAGCTAGATGGGATTGCATGTGTGAAGGTAGATGGAATGGTGGTACCTCCGTACCAGTCCTTGGAATACGTGGGAAACATGATGGGCTAAGACTTTGGGAGCACTTAGGGAAAGAAGAAGGTAGTGACCATTTACTTTTTATTCATTTATTTGTTTTTAGGTAGAGTGACAAGGTAGTGTTAAAAGCGCATTTAAGGGGCAGCTGGGTGGCTCCATCAGTTGAGTGTCTGACTCTTGGTTTCGGCTCAGGTCACCATCTCAGCCTGGTGGCATCTGAGCCCCTATCAGGCTCTTTCCTCAGCAGGGTGTCTGCTTGAGATTGTCTCGCTCTCCCTGGGCCCCTCCCAGGAAATTCTGTGTGGTTCTTTTATGAGGGAACTGTTTTTCTCACAAATATTTATTATCCCAAATAAATCAGTAGTACCTTAAATAGTATAAAAAAGTGAACTGTGAATTCTCAGCCAGTATAGGTGGAGAGAGTTATTTTGGATGAAAAGGTCATTCTCTCCTGAATTCTGCTCCCAGGAATAGTACCCATAAGCAGATCCTGCTTTTTACATCTTCTTTCCAACACTCTCTTTTAAATTAATTATCACCTAGTTTTTAAATATTTTTGCACTTTTGCCTTCTCTCAAGTTCCTCAGACTGCTGAGGTTAGGGATGAGATACACGGGGCTTCTGTGATGCACAGTCACTGGGGAAGACCAAGGAAGTAGGGTGACAGAGGCTTCCATTTCTAGGTACAGTCCTTCATACCTACAGGTTAATTAATCCGTGAGGTCTTTGGCAGTGATGCCTGGGATCTGCAGGTAAGCCGTGTTGCAGCAGCTTCACCATCTGAGAGTATAATCCCCAGACATCAGAGTTTGGGGGAGCTGTACAAAGTTAAGATATTCTTAAATTGGGGCAGTGGGGGAAGAAGGACCCCAAAGTTGAGGAAGCCCAAATCAATTCTAGCCTCATGTATTCACCCCAAACACATGCCCCCTTTTAAAAAAAAGAACCTTTTCAGCCATGGTCTCTATTCACTTTGGATTGAACTTCAACTAGCTTATTTTCAAGCATGCTTCTAACTTGGCACAGCTGTGGGAAAAATCCCATAACTGAGCCATCTGGGTTGGATAAAAGAGGGAGTTTTTCTATTGATTTCTCACATTTTGTTCCTTTTTGTTTTTAGTGGGGAAAAATCATTATGAAGTAACCAAATTATTGCATAATGTTAATGAAACGGGAGAAATCTTTTCAACTCTATACTATTGCTAAAGAATTCTATATTAGAAGGTCTCTCTGTTGTCTCTGAAATGTGGTACAGAATGAATGTTTTGGGTGAATTGACTTGAGTGAATAATAATGGTCAGAAAATAAAGTTCTCTTTGGGTGGTCTGAAATTCAGCAGTGTTTATTTCTTTTTAGATTCAGCAAAAAAAATTTTTTTTCCTGTGAAGCATATTTTAGCATTTTATGATCTGGATTTACTTAGTGTGGTTATAATTGAAATCATTAGGCATATGTAATTTTTCATTTTTTCTTAAAGACCAGCATTAATTGCTTTATGATTCAAAGAATCTGGAATTGTGAAATGTTGGAAAATTATTTATTCTCTGGTAAGTCTGAGAACAACTTTGACAGAATAGACTATTTTGTATGTTATGAACTGCTGTTTGCAGTCCGGAGTTACTCGTTTGTTACTTGTTTGAGTCTTTTTTTTTTTTTTAATATTTTATTTATTTATTTGACAGAGATCACAAGTAGGCAGAGAGGCAGGCAGAGAGAGAGGAGAAAGCAGGCTCCCTGCAGAGCAGAGAGTCCGATGAGGGGCTCAATCCCAGGACCCTGGGATCATGACCCAAGCCGAAGGCAGAGGCTTTAACCTACTGAGCCACCCAGGTGCCCCATACTTGTTTGACTCTTGCATCAGTCCAGTTTCTTAGAATTAAGAAACTAAATTTATATTATTTATTTATTTATTTAAGACAGAGCAAGAGTGTGTGTGCAGGAGCGGGGTGGGGGGTGGGGGGTTGCTCAGGAAGCAGGCTCCTGGTTGAGCAGGGAGCCTGATGCAGGGCTTGATCCGAGGACCCTGGGATCATGGCCTGAGCCGAAGGCAGCCCCTTAACAGACTGAGCCCCCAAAATTAAGAAACTATTAAGCAGAGTCTTCCTCTGGTCTTGTTTTACCTGATCCAGGGTGCTAGGTACTGGCAACATGATAGTGGACAGAATGGTTTCTGTCCCTGTTGGTTGTTATAGACTAAGCAGCAGGGGTAGGTGTTATATAAACCATTGCTAAGAAAGGATGGTGCACAGCGATTATACATGACCTTTAGAGGGGCGGGAGTTAATTAGGGAAGGCTTTCCTTTGGAAGTGAAGAAACTTCATTCCTGCAAGGCAAATAAATAATATATACTATTTAATAATACATTAGTAGTTACATGGTGGGCAAACATTCTGTTGGTTTTCACCAAACCTTATTCTTTTATGTCCTCATTTACTAATCCCTCCTACGAAAGCTTCTTGGTGCTAGGAATACCTTGACATCAGGTTTATGCCTATTTCATGTAGAAGGGCTTTGTTGCTAAAAGGCCCTGAGTAATATCTATCAAATTAAGATACCACATAATTTTTCTTTGTATCATGCAAGTGTAATTATACACTGAGATCATTTAACATATGTTACTGTTAATATCACTGTTGTTATAATATCACACTGATCCTAGCACAGAATAAGTTATAAAGATACAATTTAAGAAAAAAAAATCGGGGACACCTGGGTGGCTCAGTTGGTTAAGTAACTGCCTTCGGATCTCTGGGTTCTCTGGGTCCTGGTATGGAGTCCTACGTTGGACTCCCTGCTCAGCGGGGAGCCTTGCTTCTCCCTCTTCCACTCTCCCTGCTTGTGCTCTCTCTCTCTCTCTCTCTCTCTCTCTGTCAAATAAGTAAATAAAATCTTAAAAAAGAGGAAAAATTATTTTTTCTTTCAATAGGCACCACACCCAGCATGAGCCCTACACAGGACTTGAACTCATGACCCTGACATCAAGACCTCCGCTGGGCTTAACTGACTGACCCATCCAGACACCCCAGTATTTTTTAATTAATATGGCATTACTGCTATTACCATGACTCATAAATCTATAGCAACATGCCTCCTTCCAGGAGAACATGATATTCCACTGTATATTTGGGGCCTGTGCATTGCTCTCAATTTCTGTGATGGAATCAGAAGGATGGTTTCACGGTTGCTTCACTTTTTATTTGCTTTATTTGTTTGAGGATTTCAATCAATTTCATTGTCTAAGGATATAAATCATAAAAACTTGTTTTCTTAAAAATGTTAAAAGATCATGAAATGAGGCCTACTTTTCTTTTGCAATCAAGGGTAGGTAAATGCATACCTATTAAATGGAGCATGGTCTTTTGATAGTAAATTTAGCCTATGGGTATATTCATTTTACAGTATTCACTCAGGCTTAAAATATCCTCTAATTCCTTTGAGAAAGTAAAGCTAAGAACACCATCACATGACTGTCTGGGTTTCTGAAATGCTAAGGCTTTATAAAAGCCTTATGGATTTTGAGTAATAATAAAGCAGGTGCTGGCTTGTTAAATAAGCTAATCTGATCCATGCACTATAGAAACTAGAATGTAATTTTAGATGCTATGGTTTCGTATCACAGATGAGTCCATAATCTCCAAAAGAACTTGCTTAATTATAAAAGTATATTTTCTTGGAATATAAATTCATTTTGATATTTAAATGATTTTAAGATTCCGTTTGAGGAATCTTTTACTTATAAATGTTGTATTTTAAATTAAAATATTCATATTTCTCTAATCACAAAAAATATAGTACATAAAGCATTCCAAGATTTATTTATTTTTTTCTTTTTTAAAGATTTTATTGACTTATTTGACAGAGAGCACAGGAAGGGGAGAAGCAGGCTCACCAAGCATATTGCCCAATGCGGGGCTCAATCCCAGGACCCTGAGATTATGACCTGTGCAGAAGGCAGATGCATAACAACTGAGCCACCCAAGTGCCCTGCGTTCCAAGATTTAAATATAATTGCCAGTTCATTGTGACCACTTTCAAAAGAGGTTTATTATTAAATAATTAGGAAGAATGGAAATTAGTCTTGTATATAAGTTAGCCTAGTTCCTTAGTTCTTTTAATAAATATCTTTGAGAATGTCTTTTGTTCCGGGTACCATAGGAGGCATCAGGTATATTCTTGGGAAACAAGACAAAGCAAAGTAAGCATCAAATAACATTTTTCAAGTAGTATTCCCACTGACTTCTATGTACTTTATACTTTGGATATCTTGGCCTCCCACTCAGAATATACCCACTTTAAAACTTTACGCATCTTTCTAACTAGCTCACTTATCTGATTTATTGGCCTCATGAAAATAGAAGGGGATTGCCAAAGAAGCCATAACAGACTTTCAGTGCAGATGAGAATGAACACATTCACAGAGACAGAACCACATTTGCCAAGAGATCACAAAAATAGTTTAAAATAGCATTTCTCTGGCCGTTCCCCAATCTGCTGCATGAGAACATCAGTGCTTCCTATCTTCCAAAATCTGCTGAGAGTCCCCTGAAGGGTCTCAACCAGAGTTTCTTAACATGGTAGTCCTCTTCTCCATTTTCAGATTACTGTGGTGGTATCACCTTCACCACCAATCAGGACATCAGTCATGCTGCCCATGGCAGCCGGTGGCTCTGGGACTGATGCTTCTTCCCTCATTCTGGAACCTTTGCTACCACAGCCTTGCCCTAGCACAACCTTTCATGTTAGGGTAGGCGAAGCTACTATAATTATAGTGTCTAATAAAAATGCAACAGCTGCAGGAATATAGAAATGTATTTCTCTCTCATATATAACAGTCCAGGTTAGGTGTTCATTTTGGCAACAAATTCTCCTCATGCCATCCTTCAAGAACTGGGATTCTACCCACCTTCAGTACATGGCTTCCAGCACTGCCCTGCTCCCTGCCTTCCCAGGCCACAGGAAGGAGGAAGAGCCTGTGGGGGAGATACACCCACTTCTCAAAAGCCTCACCTCCCATTCTGCTGGGGAGAACTAGACGCATGGCCCCACCTACCTGCAAAGGGGGGGCTCCACAGCCACCCTTCTGCTGTTGGGCTGCTTTACAGAGAGCAATCTGTCACCTCCCATCTCTCTCTTGTTTCAGTGTCCTCAACCTGGACCACGGGCAGCCTCCTGGATCTAACCTCCAGAGCAGCTGAGGCCATCCTTTGTCTCATAATCTAAATAGCACCTCCCTAGGCTGCTGCTTTTCCTATCCAGATGAACAGCTTGTCTAAACCTTTACTACTGTCCTCCAACCCACCCTCCTTCCCACTCACACCCAGCCTGAAAGGATGACCTGCCCTCTGGACCTCTGGAGTAAAGATCGAGGTCCCTAGCTCTGGTCCTGTTCCCAACACAGCCAGTCTTTTCTTCGATCCCAGAGGAGCATGCCTCTCTCCTGCTTTCTTGAGGCCACTCTTCTTCATAATCTAATTCTTGTCTTTCTCATGTGGGATCTTGTTCCATTAAGTATCCCTGCTTTCTCTTCATTTGGATCTTCTTGCTGGTAGAATTTTCAACCCTTGAGAGTGTAAACCTGCTTTCTTTTTGCTTCATGCTACTTTTTTTTTATTCCCCCTCTTCCCCCCCCCCGCCCCCTTTAAAACCAGATCTCTCAAAGGGCTGGTTGATGCTCACTGGTCCTGCTACATCTCCTCTCGAGTGTCTGGCCTTTTGCAGTCCTTAAAGAAAGGAGCTCGCTGAGCTGTGCACAGCCCATATTCATTCAGCAAGTCAATATGTGTTTATGGAGTTCGGTCAAGGCCAGGCACAGGGAATTCAGCAGTTAACAAAATAAAAGTCTTTCTCCTCTAGGCGTTTACATTCTAGTAGGGAAAGGCCCAAAAAAAAATTTTTTTAAGTTAAACATTTGCTAGATATGTGATATGTTTCTAAAGAGAAAAATGAGTCAGGATAAGGGAGCTAAGAGGACATTGATATTTTCAAAACCTCTAGGGTAAATATTCGAGCAGAGACCCGAAGCAAGTGAAAAAGGGATCCGTATGGATGACTGGGGGAAGAGCATTTCAGACCAAAAAATAAGTAAATAAATAAACAAGGAAAGCATGTACAGAGGTCCTGAGGCAGGAGTATATCTGCGCACACAAGGGGTAGTAAAAGGGCCAAGGTGATGAGCAGAACAGGGCAACAAGGAGGAGCAGGTGAGGCCAGAGAGTGGGCACCTGATCCACAGGGTCGTCTAGGCCGTGGTAAGAGTTCTTTTTTTTTTTTTTTTAAGAATGTATTTATTTATTTGACAGAGGTCACAAGTAGGCAGAGAGGCAGGCAGAGAGAGGGGGGAAGCAGGCTCCCCGCTAAGCAGAGACCCCGATACGGGGCTCGATCCCAGGACCCTGAGACCATGACCTGAGCCGAAGGCAGAGGTTCAACCCACTGAGCCACCCAGGCGCCCCCGTGGAAGAGGAGTTTGAGGAGAGGAATGATGTGATTTGGCTTCCGTTTTAACGAGAGCCTCAGACTGCTGTATGCAGGAGTGACCCAGGAAGGCAGAGTGTGATTGGTTAGGATGCTGTTGGAATCACGCAGACAGGAGATCGTGGTCATCGGGGCTGGGGAGGGATCTGTGGAAGTGGTGAGAAAAGACTTCCATTCTGGGTGGATGAAAGAGATGGCAGGCGAGGCAGTGCTCAGACCTTTCATTGGCCCTTCCAGTGGAATTTTCCCTCTACATTTCTCCACGTCGCTTATGGCCCGGGAGGCTGATTCATAAGGACTGCATCACCTCTGGCGTCCTTTTGGGTTTGGCCCATGAGAGGCTTCTGCAGAAGATCAGAAGGCAGGATGAGCATGAGGTCGGAGGGTTGTCCTCCAGCATCCTTCCTTCCTCCCCTGCCACCACGGGTTGACAGTGACTGTCTGCCTGAGGCTACAGCTCTCCCCTACAGCTGCCCTCTCCGGATTCCAGGAAACTTTTCCCTGCCCTCCCTTCTCCCCCCTCCCTTCACATCTAGGGGTAATGCCAGCTCCTACTGTTGCTAACTCCAGGGTGCACCCGTATCCTTTCATTGGGTTTCCTGAACCTTGCTCACAACTTTATAAATAGTCCCTTTAGTAAGCTTTCCTCCGATTCTCATGCTCTTGATTGACACTGGAAGCCAGGACACCTAATGTAGTCAAAACAGCAGAACGGTTTTTTTTTTGTTTTTTTTGTGTGTTTTTTTTTTTAAGATTTTATGTATTTATTTGACAGAGAGAGATCACAAGTAGGCAGAGAGGCAGGCAGAGAGAGTGAGAGGGAAGCAGGCTCCCCGCCGAGCAGAGAGCCTGATGTGGGACTCGATCCCAGGACCCCGAGATCATGACCCGAGCCGAAGGCAGCGGCTTAAACCACTGAGCCACCCAGGTGTCCCCGTTTTTGTTTTTTTTGTTGTTGTTTTTTTTAATCACAGTTTTTTACTCATTTTTCCCCAGTAAAATGTTAAATCCTTGAGGACAGAAGCTATCTTGTTCATGTTTGTATTCTCATAACATAAAGTAAGTAGGGTGTGCTGTCATCGTACTGGTGAGTGTTCTATGTAATGATGCCCCCGAGTCCTTAAGAATGGTCTAAATTATGTTTGATAGGAAAGATTTAGCAAAGTAGGGTGTGTATGCCCATCTTAGTGCTTATCGGTATAAGGTTCACCTTGCTGGATAGTTCAGTTCCCTGGGACCAAAGAGAGACTTTTTTAAGAAGAGTTAGGTACAGCTTTCTTTCTTTTTTTTTTTTTTTTTTAATATTTTTTATTTATTTGACAGAGAGAAATCACAACTAGGCAGAGAGGCAGGCAGAGAGAGAGGAGGAAGCAGGCTCCCCACTGAGCAGAGAGCTCGATGTGGGGCTCCATCCCAGGACCCTGGGATCACGACCCGAGCCGAAGGCAGAGGCTTTAACCCACTGAGCCACCCAGGCTCAGCCCCATAGGTACAGCTTTCTTACTACTCGTTGTTTGTGTGGAGATATCCAGACAGTGGTTTGCTGATTTTGCTAATTGTTTCCGAACTACAAAGATACTATATACTATTTGTTTCCACTTCCCTAAGAACACAGTTTTTTTTGCCCAAGAACATAAATTTTTAACAAATGAAGTTGATGCCATATCCTCTCCTCTCCCCGCCACCCCCGCAACTTAAAAGGAGGTTGTAATTTATTAAGGTTACCAGTTAAGTTACTAATTTATATCTGTGTAACATTTTTTAAAGGTGATTTTATTCGGTTATATACATTCACAGATTATCAGTGTGATTATTTTCCTACCAATTTTTGGTTTTATTTTTGCATTTTGTTATTGATGTTTTCTTTTGATCTAAAGAATATTTTATCTTTAATCTTCACACATTTTAATTATACTTCTATAGTTTTGTGACTTGGTCTCCCCCCACCTTTTTTTTTTTAGATTTTATTTATTTATTTGATAGCGAGAGAGGGAACACAAGCAGGGGGAGTGGGAGAGGGAAAAGCAGGCTTCCCACTGAGCAGGAAGCCCAATGCAGGGCTCCATCCCAGGACCCTGGGATCATGACCTGAGTCGAAGGCAGACGCTCAACAACTGAGCTACCCAGGCGCCCCTTTTTCCCCTTTTGACCTTGACTTCTTTCTTGTTATTTCTTTGGAGCAAAACCTTAAGCACTAGGCTGTGTGACCTTGACGTATAGTTTTAATAAAAGCTTTGCTGAGTAATCGTTTGGTATAAAATCCCAACCAAATCCATTAATAGAAAAAAGAAAGCAGTATCTTTTCAAGGTTAACTTTCTTTGTGGTCGCTCCCACGAATACTCATTACATACTCATTACATTCATTTAATTATTATTGCCTGCCTGTTACAATTTAAGGTCCATATTTCTGGTAAAGACAACCAAAAAAATCCTTAAATTTAAGAACAGATTATGATGGGACGCCTGGGTGGCTCAGTTGGTTAAGCGGCTGCCTTCGGCTCAGGTCATGATCCCAGCGTCCTGGGATCGAGTCCCACATCGGGCTCCGTGCTCCGCAGGGAGCCTGCTTCTCTCTCTGTCTCTGCCTGCCTCTCTGTCTGCCTGTGCTCGCTCTTGCTCTCTCTCTCTCTCTCTGACAAATAAATAAATAAAAATCTTTAAAAAAAAAATGTTATTAAAAAAAGAGCAGATTATGAAGGAATTTATTCATTAAAGACAAATTCCTATATAGTGGAGCTTTGCTTATATAAAATTGTTGTCAATACTCCAGGAAAATGTCCAGGAATACCCTCTTAGTTGGATAGTTGGTTGTGTATTAATTAAAATGGCAATGGGGCACCTGGGTGGCTTAGTCGTTAAGCATCTGCCTTCGGCTCATGTGATCTCAGGGTCCTGGGATCGGCCCTGTATCGGGCTCCCTGCTCAGCGAGGAGCATGCTTCTCTCTCTCTGCCTTTCTCCTGGCTTGTGCTCTCTCTCTCTTTCAAATAAATAATAAAAATCTTTAAAAAAAATAAAATAATAAAATGGCAATAGCATGGCCTTCTTCTTTTTCTCCTTTTTAAATTTTTGACATTACTAAATACTCTCACAACCTAAATAAATACATGGGAGTTTTTAAAAAGATAAACATGGGGCACCTGAGTGGCTCAGTTGGTTAAGCATCTGCCTTTAGCTCAGGTCATGATCCCAGGGTCCTGGGATCGAGTCCAGCACTAGGCTCCCTTCTCAGTGAGGAGTTTGCTTCTCCCTTTTTCCCATCCCTGCTTGTGCTCTCTCTTTCTCTCTCTGTGTCAAATAAATACATAAAATCCTTAAAAAAAAAAATGAGGTAAACATTACATTCTTTAAAGCACTGTTATTTTGTGAGGTTTAAAATTAATTTAATAACTTCATTTGGAAACCGAATAAGCCCTTGAAATCTGTTGGACATGAAGCTGCTCATTCCCTGAAAACCAGTCATTCAGGTATCACCAGTCACTCTGTGTACAGTCTCCGTCACTTCTCCTCTACTCTGCTAACCAGCAAGTTACACTCCTTGTGAAGTTGTTATCCATTTGGAAATTCACGACTGTAACGGTGGTGGGAAATAGTGAAATAATGAAAAGTAACAAGCACTGACTTAAATAATTTTGCCTTTCTGAAAGTTTCCTAAATTTTCTATGAGACAGACAACCAAATTTAAACCTCTACCTTCCTGGGAAAAATGATAGTCACACTGAAATCCCTGTGTTGAGTACAAGGAGAGGGAAAAGGACTGACAAGAGGGGTCTGAAGGCCACCCCCAGTCATTGAGAAGCTGTCGTGTTCACGTCAGGGAAGACTGTGCCTCCTCCGGCCATCTCTTAGCTCACTGGCCTTGTGCACATTATTTATTTTGGCCTCAAGATAGTTAAGAGTTTACTGTATTATTTGTTTTCAGGCTCTGCCCTGGGAGCTCTCGGGGTTCTTGGCATCTCCTCCAGAGTCCCACCGCGGGCGGAATGCGAGGCCCAGTGGGAGCGCTTTTCTCTGTGACTGTCTCTCAGTTTTTCTCAGTAAAGGGTTGTGTCACTTCTAAGATCCCTCCTAACTGTGGAAAAGCTCATTATTCCGCTTGCAGTCTCTTTCCTTCATTTTTTTCTTGGGAGAGGCTTTAGTCAGTCGGATTGAAAGCTAACCCTCCGGATACAGTTGAGAGGGAAAGGTGCTGACTGAGTTCATGTTTGGAGCTGGAAGGCTGGGTGAATGAACTCGGGGAAGAGTATCACTTTCCTTTAAAAAGGGAGGGGTGGGAAAAAATACACATAGGATGTGAGCCCTGGAAGAAAATCCCCATATTTGGACAAAAGTTTGGAATTGGCAGCAGTGAGCGATTTATGAGAACTCATGAAAAGTAAAAAAAACTTACTAAAAAGTACATTTGGGCTGTTCTGTTCTTTTTAAATTTGAGATGATCATTGTAAATCAGTCGCCTTGTATTTCTCAAATAGATAATATACTCTATTATTTGCTTTGGGCAAATTTTTTAAGATTTCAGGAGTCTATAAACTATAGCAAATTGATATTTCTGTTTCATGATACATTGCTTCAAAAGTTATTCATGGCTGTTTTTAATTGAATTCTCCATGTGAAGAGAAAAGCATAAAAGCCACTTGAGTTATAGTCTCTATTGTCTATGGAATACCTAAACAAGCTTCTATAGGAAAACTAAATAGTTAGGTCAATTTTCTAGCTATTTATAGAGACCTAATTTTTTTTTTTGGTCATCCCATTGGGATAAGAAACAAAGGAAGTAGTGGTTATTCTCGGATCTCACATTTAGCAAATCCTCACATATTCTTTCTCTACATAGTATAATTAATAGCACCAAATCTGGGGTCAGGCAGAATGGATTCAAATTCTGGCTAAGTGACCTTGAACAAGTCATTTTACCTCTCTGTCACTGTTTCCTTATCTGTAGTGGAAATAATTATGTTTCCTTCCTGTATATTGTTGTGGAGAGTGGGTGATTTAATATGTGATACACTCAGTACAATCCCTAGCCCATGGTTGGCATGGTTTTGTGTATTAGCCATTATTATAATATTGAGCAAAAGATCAGAGATTGTAATCCTTAATGAAAATCCAGCCTGTGATAAGAGAGTCTCCATGCTCAGGTAATTGGAAAAGTATAGTTGAGGAAGTGAGTTCCAGAAAAATTAATCTGGTAGCATTCTGTGAAAGGATTGATACAGAGAGACACTGGTGTCTCAGGGACTGATTAGGATGCTATATTCCAGGCAAGAGGTAGAAATGTCCTGAACTACCGTCTCAGTCCATTCAGACTCTGTAAAAAAAGTACCGTAGACTGAGTGGCTTATAAACAACAGAAATTTATTTCTCACTGTTCTGGAGGCTAGAAGTCCAAGATCAAGGCAAGTCTGGTATCTGGTGAGACCCACTTCTTGGTTCATAGATGGCTATTTTCTCTGTATTTGGTGGAAGGGAAGAGAGATCTCTTTGGAGGCCCTTTTAGAAGAACACTAACTCCATTTATGAGATAAGCTCCACCCTCGTGACCTCATCACCTCTCAAAGGTCCCACCTCCTAATACACGTTTAGGGTTAGGAGTTCAGCATACAAATTTGAGGGGAAGGACGCAAATATTCACTCTATTGCAATTACCATTGTGGTGTTGATAGAAGAAGGAAATGATGTGTGGGAGGTTGCAGGTGTACAAGGAGCTTCAGGGAAAAGAATAACTAACGGACTTTCAAACTGGGTCACTAGCTTTATGAATTTAACAAACCCAGGATCGTTCTTTGGTTCCTCAACAGTTTCTATATTTTTTTTTTAATTTTTTTTGAGAGATTTTCTTTTTTTTTTTTTTTTAAGATTTTATTTATTTATTTGACAGACAGAGATCACAAGTAGGCAGAGAGGCAGGCAGAGAGAGAGGAGGAAGCAGCAGACTCCCCGCGGAGCAGAAAGCCCGATGCGGGGCTCGATCCCAGGACCGTGAGATCATGACCCGAGCCGAAGGCAGTGGCGTAATCCACTGAGCCACCCAGGCACCCCCAGTTTCTATATTTTGAGAATTAAGGAATGCAAACTTTAAAAGACTAATAAAGATTAAAATGTGATCATATCGTATTATGTTGTTACTATATAATAAATAGCTAATCATCATCATGAAGAAGCATATAGATAAGAATAAGATCTTTTAAAGAACTTTGCTCCACTTAAGAAAAATTAACCTATTGTTCTGATTCTTTCAAATTCCTACGTTATATTGTGTCTTTCAAATTCCTACGTTATATTGTGTCAGGACTAGAGATTTGTTATTCTTCGATTCTCATCTTCTATCCCAAGACTGTTGATGTAAGGATATGAGGAACACAGACATAAACCTGTTGAGAATTAAACCATCACCTTCTGCATTTGATCCAGCCTGCTGTATATCTAAAAATACATATGTAATTATTGAGAGTTGCAGATGATCTTAGTCTCTTATTTCATAAGCATTTTTATTATTTCCAGGTCCGATGGATGATGTACTGGATTGTGTTTGCTCTGTATACTGTGATTGAAACAGTAGCAGATCAAACAGTTGCTTGGTAAGTTCTAGCACTGAAAAGGGCCAGACTATAGACTCCTTATCTGGTGTCCCAAGTTCTTACCTACTCTTGCTGGTAACCAAGGGAATTGGATAAAGTTCCCTAATTATCCAGTGTTTCATTTTCATCTGGCTTCCGCGTAAGAACATTACTTTCCTTACAGGCCCCCCTCATGATAAGGGCAGCTCATTCTTCTCCCCATGGGTTACTCTTTGCCACATCCCACACAGGTCCCAGTATCTTGGAATAGAAAAACTTGGTTGTCATTATCCTTTTTCCACATGATGACTTCAGGCTATTTTTCTTTATCATTTCCTAAATGACTACCCCTTTGAAGCCCACAGCATCTGGTTCTAGCACTCCCTCCCCATCCTTAAAACTCTCAACTACAGACATTCAGACCGGATGACGTCAGCATCCACATGGACACCCACTCACCACCAACTCCTTGGCTGCTCTGTTCCAAATAGCTGAGACAAAATTAAAGCCTGTTTATATCCTCAAGGATTTAACATTTTACCAAGAAGTAATACCAAGTGGAACAACTTGAATCTCCTTGTGCCATATTTCACTGGTGTATTTCTGTCTAAACCTTACCATCACTGGAGAGGTCCTCCTTTTAAAATCTTTAAACCTAATACTTTGTATCTTTACCTGGGCTCCCAAAGGCAGCCCCCCCAGAGCATCAGTCAGGTGCCCATATAGGTATCAGTCTGAACCTCCCCATTCCCTTTACTCACTACCTCCATGCCCTCCTGCCTCTGTTTCAAACATTTTTCTCTCCTTAAACTGTCTTCCTGGCTTTGCTCTTCTCATCATACTCTCACAGCACATTAGGTCACGTTGGATTGCTAGAAAAAAATAGAGAAGTCACCGGGCTTAAATGTTCTTAACAAGTTGCCCTCATTCGTGAACTTCTCTGTGTCTGCACCCATCTTTCTCTTCTGATTTGAAACCTAAGTAGTCCTTCCTCTATCCCAAAGCTCATTCATTTACCTGTTCAGTGTTTGGGTAGAGCTTTGGGGGAGGGTTTTTATTTGGTTTTAAGGGGCAGAACAATTTCAAAGCATGCTAGGTCTCTTAAGTTTTGAGGTTCTCTTTTTCAAGACTCATTTTTTTCCTGATTGCAGATGTAGCATGTATACATTAGTAAAAAGCAAGTGATGTAGAAAAAGTTTACCAGGAACAGTAGAAGTCCGGAAACTCCTCTATAATTGCACCAGGCAAAGACCCTTTGTTGACTACACAGCAGTCATTCCTTACTGCCCTGTACCCCTCTGCCTTGTCAGGAGAGCCCAGATTTGTTCAGATGTCACATATCTTAATAGTTCCTGCCCGAGGATGCCAGTCCCCTACAGTATATTAGTTCACTTTTGCTGTGGCAGTTGACAACCTTTTAACCACAGTGAGTTAGAAAAACAAACATATTTCTTGCTCAAGTCATTTAAGGGCAGAAGGTTGACTGCAGCGTTGCTGGGCTCAGCCCAGTTTTAAGTGTCTTCTTGTTTGAGGACCAAGGCTGAAGAAGCAGCTGTTCTCATGAAAGACAGCAAAAATTCAAAGCAAGAGGTTGGGGGATGCCAGGGTGAGGAAATCAAGGGGCATTTGAAGCTTTTGCATGCATGTGATATGTCAGACTGACGTGAAGTTGGCCAAGGCAAGTCACATGCCTACAGGAAGTACACTCAGCCTACAGGGAGAGAGAGCACTGCAAAGTCACATGGAAAGGGGCATGCGTTGGTGGATAACGCTAATTCCCAGTCTACCACGTGGGAATTCCATTCCCCTTAGAGTGAAGGATTGTCTGCCCAGCGTTGCAGTTCCAGCCAAATGAGATTGGAAGGGAAGTTCTCAGGGGCTTCTGAGAAGGAGAAGGAGATGTGTTCGTGGCATAACTTTGTGCCCGTGGAGCATGTAAAACTGAGTCCTGGTGTGCAGAGAGATGTCAGGTACCGACCGACCTGTGGAAGGGTTGGGAGTGCCCCTCACCACCTTGGGTAGATGCTATTAATGTTCTCTCTGGACCACTACAGTCCGTTGGCATCTTGCCTGTGGTCTCTTCAACAGAAGAATATTGTACTAGAAGTTGCTGGTTCTCTGCAGGAGAATGTAACCCTCTTTGGTTGGAACTCATTTATAGTTAATGAAATTAAGTCAATTTCAAATACAGTTCTTTCATTAATTGCTCACTTTTACATGTGAAGACTTAACTCAGTGATTGAACTTTCTTAAAATCTTGTGTGCGTTCGTGAGTGTGTGCGTACATGATTTCCCTCTTGTCGTTTAGTTTCACCAGCAGTTTTTTCAAATTTTTTCTTATTAGGTTCCCCCTGTACTATGAGCTTAAGATTGCCTTTGTTGTGTGGCTGCTCTCTCCCTATACCAAAGGAGCAAGTTTAATATATAGGAAATTCCTTCATCCACTTCTGTCTTCCAAGGAAAGGGTAAGATATATAAATTATTTCTACAAATTGTTTGTTAGAAATGTACATCATGGCATGGTTTACGCTATAAAACAAGTGAAACTGTCATTTCATGGGCAGGGGAAGGTCCTCATTTTCAGCTTCTTGACACTATCATCACACCATGTTTCTATCTGTGAGTCTGTTTGTTTCTCCCCAGGAGATCGATGACTATATTGTACAAGCCAAGGAGCGGGGCTACGAGACGGTGGTCAACTTCGGGCGACAAGGGTTGGCTTTAGCAGCCACTGCTGCTGTCACTGCAGCCGTGAAGGTAACTGTTTAGTTACGTGTTTTATCCGGTGTCACATTAAGCCAATGGACAAAGTCGGGTGGCGCTTTTTTCCAGATCATTATAAAATTTTGGCAGAATTTTGCTTTCTGCTTATTTTTGTAATGCAGGAAAGAACAAGTGGATAATTTAAGAAACACTTTAATGCATGTTTTTTGTAACTACTCAATACTTTGGAAGTCTTAATTGATCACAAAATGAGAGCTAGTTAATATAGAAAGGCATACCTAAAGGTGTCATTCTGTCATAATTTTCCTTCTTTTTAATCTTAAAGTAAGGTTGAATAAATCACCTCTAGTAAAGATGACAATTCTTTCTTTCCCTGTCTCTGGTGTCCCCCTCTTTCTGTCTGTCTCTCTCTCCTCCCCCTCGATGGCAATATCTTGATAGGATTTCTGGCTTACTCCTGCACCCCTACTTCAACCAATTTGAGGTAACTAATTATTCAAAATAAGGCATGAAAAATTCTGTTCTTAAAACTTGAGATTTTACTCAGCAAGTTACTAATGTCATGTGTCATGTTTTGCAAGTAAAGTTATCCAATGCGTGCCTTCTGTGAAAACTCGCATTATGGCATTTGGATTTCTTTGCATGTAGTTTTTTATGTGATTTATTTTAAATACCGTAGCGTAATTGATTTTGGTGTGTGTGTATTATATGGAAAGAAAATGGGCTTCAGATCCAGAAAATGCTGAGTGTGACTTTCTAAATAACTGTTGGTGATTTACTTACCTCTGTGTTCACTGGTTGCTTCATGTCTAAAATGGGGGTAACATACCTATCTGTGAGAGCATATCCAAAAGCATAGTGCTTGCCAAAATATAGTAGGACTCCACTGAACATTAATATCAATGTCTCTCCCTCTCTCTCCAGTGAAAATTTGGGTTTGTTGCTGTTAACTTAAATTGAGATTAAGTAATATTCCAGCTTTTGAGTTAGGCTTTTTCAACTCGGTTATCTTGAACCAAAATACCAATGCTGTGGGAATAAATACTCTAATTAAGTGGTGATACTATATAATAACAATGGTGAAGGGATGTCAAATGTTCAATGGGGTTTCCAGAATGATCCTTAATTTTTCAGAGTGATCTTTAGCTCAAGTACAATTAATATGATCAACAGATTTAAAAATCAAAATTATACTCAAATTATATACCCAGAAGTGTTACATTAAGAATTAAGTAGAGGGCGCCTGGGTGGCTCAGTGGGTTAAGCCTCTGCCTTCGGCTCAGGTCATGATCTCAGGGTCCTGGGATCGAGTCCCGCATCGGGCTCTCTGCTCAGCAGGGAGCCTGCTTCCCTCTCTCTCTCTCTGCCTGCCTCTCTATCTACTTGTGATCTCTCTCCGTCAAATAAACAAATAAAATCTTAAAAAAAAAAAAAAGAATTAGGTAGAAACTTACTAACTCTGCATCCCTAGCCATATAAGACAACTGTATTATTAACGATTATTAACTGTCAGCACTGTAGTGAAGTACAGTTTGCCCATTACTTGGCTTTTAAAATCTTTTTCTTTTATTAGTATAGATAAAAACAGATACTGAAATAGTAAATAGTAAAATTTTCATCTTATTGAAGGACTGTTTTCCATTTTAAAAGTTCATTTGCTTTTTATTTCTTGCTTAATGGAAATACATGCTTGATTTCCACATGTACTGAAAAAGAGCATCCAAGAGATCTAATATTCAACATCTAGGAATTCTACAAGTGACCACAGATGCGGTTATCAAAGAAATAATACATTAATACTTCCCAAAACTGAAGGACATGAACCTCTAGATTGAAAAGGCCCACAGAGTACATAGCACAATGTATAAAAAAAAAAAAAAGACTGACTGGGAGCAAGGTCACTGGACTATTCCAAAACACCAGAAAGAAGGAAAAAAAATTTAAGGATTCCAAAGATTAAAAGTATGTCACATTCAGGCCGGATGGCCGCCGCCGTCCTCGTTAGTATAGTGGTGAGTATCCCCGCCTGTCACGCGGGAGACCGGGGTTCGATTCCCCGATGGGGAGTGCCTGGGTGGCTCAGTGGGTTAAGCCGCTGCCTTCGGCTCAGGTCATGATCTCAGGGTCCTGGGATCGAGCCCCGCATCAGGCTCTCTGCTCAGCAGGAAGCCTGCTTCCTCCTCTCTCTCTCTGCCTGCCTCTCTGCCTACTTGTGATCTCTCTCTGTGTGTCAAATAGATAAATAAAGTCTTTAAAAAAAAAAAAAAAAGTATGTCACATTCAGATGATCGAGAATCAGAATGGCAATTAAATTTCTAAATAGTGGCAATGAAAGCTTGAAGACTGAAGAGTAATACCATCCATGAAACCATGATGATTTTCACCTTTAGATTCTGTAGCAGTCAAGCTATCAGTCACGTGTGAGCCTAGAAAATAAATGTTCTTCTTCTTTTTTTGTTTTTGAGGCATGCAAAGTCACAAAATTGACTTCGTGTGTGTTCTTTATCAGGGTACTGTGCTCTGCCAAAATTAGGGACTAATCCATGGAAAAGGAAACCCACAGGATCTAGGAGACAGGGAGTCCAACACAGAAGGAAGGTGACAGGACTTCTTCCCAGGGTAAACATGGAGAATGTGCAAGGCCAGAGTACAGCAGGCCAAGATGGGATGTGATGGGTTGAGGGTGCCAGGACAGGGGTCTCAGGGAAAAGTACAGGGAGAAGAGTATCTAATAGGTTTAATCCCCTGCAGGAATGACACTTAAACTGGTCAGCAAATGCTCCAACCAGTCAACCAGAAGACACACGAGACACGATGAAAAATGCACTAGAGGCAATGTTAAGACCAAGGGCATAGGACGACTAATCAAATGAATACTTAAAAATGGGATATTGTTAGCTCTGGAAAAGAAAGTTATGTAGGAAAGGAAGTATAATAATGGAGTATGGGGGCGCCTTGGTGGCTCAGTGGATTAAAGCCTCTGCCTTCGGCTCAGGTCATGATCCCAGGGTCCTGGGATCGAGCCCCGCATCAGCAGGGAGCCTGCTTTCCCTCTATCTCTCTGCCTGCCTCTCTGCCTGCTTGTTATCTCTGTCTGTCAAATAAATAAATAAATCTTTAAAAAAATAATAATAATAATGGAGTATGACTCAACCCAGCAGCAAACAGCATGCACGTCATAATCATGAGAATACAGACTGTAGATTGAACAGCTGTGATTTTGCTCTATCAGAAAGGTGGGGGAAGGAGAGAAGGTGGGAGAGAAAGAAAACCCTCACCTGCCAGATAGGAAAGTAGAGGGTTTAAAATGGTGCCAGCAAGAAGATGGACAGGAGAACAAGGAAGCTGATTGCTTCTGTTACAAAATTTAACTTTATTCGACTTCACAAATGAAGTGCCATTGACCCTTGAACAGTCAAGGCTATCAACTTGTTGGATCCAATTATATACCAATTTTCTTCAGTAAATACAGTATAGTACTGTGAATATGTATTTTCTCTTCCTTAATAACATTTTCTCGTAACATTTTCTTTTCTCTAGCTTACTTTATTGTAAAAGGACAGTATATGATACATATGACCTACAAAGTACTTGTTAATCAACTGTTATCAGTGTGACTTACAGCCACCAGTAGGCTATTAGTTAAATCCCAAGGGAGTCAAAACTTAGACACAGATTTCTTTACTGCCCAGTGAGTTGATGCCTGTAACCCCCACATTTTTCAAGGGTCAACTGGTACAGGTCTTAAACCATCCCCCCAAGAAGATGCTTTCTGAATTTTACATATTTAAAAGCATCGTTCAATATGATTCTTTGGCATAGCAACTAAAAATCAAATTGCAACTTGAAACACTGCTTAGAAAATAAGGACTTTTTAGAACATTGTTCTGGGAAACAGAAAAGCATAGAAATCCCATTTTTCTTCCTCTCTTTAACATCTAAGTATCATTTCTAGTCCTGCAACTCTGTGAGACCCCTTTCTACATACTGTGACCATATCATGGGATATTTATTTTACTTGGACTTACGGTTACTACTTCCAAAGCCTCTATGTGGGGAATCAGAAATCCCCACTATATTATCTTCTCCTCACTGTCTCCTCGTTTATTTGTATTTTATCCTTTGCTGTGATCGGTGTTTGGCATCCTGTGTATTTGTTCAACATGGGTTTGTTCAGTGCCTGCTATATGGCAGGTGCCGGGCATGCAGCCGTGGGCCAGACAGACACAGTCCCTCCTCTCACAGGCTGCTGTCTCGCTGAGGGTCTGTTTTCACTGACTGAAAATTGTATCTCATCTTCAGTGGCTAAGAGCTTTCCCCCTGCCCTCCCATTATTAAAATAAGCATTAGCTCACAGAAATGCGTTTCTTCAGAAAGGCTATACAAGCATTTCTTCTTTGTGATTCATTGTTTGTTTTTATCTATATATTTAGCATCATAAAACCACCTCCCCACTTCAAAGGCAGGAAATAGAGAACAGAAGAATCATCTGAGTTACCACTGCAAATCAGACACATGTCCCATAATTTGAATTCATTTTGGAACTTTCCCTTCTTGTTTGTGATGTGGCGGTCCTTTTGTTATCAAGATCACTGTGCGTGAGGTAGCTGTCTCCATCCCAGCATGAACACAGCGAATGTTGGCTTCAGCCATCCTGGCTTTTATTCATTAGAAATAGTCATTAAATATGCTGAATGTAGCATTATGTTAAAACTGTTTGCCTCAAGTTGGACTGTGTAAGTGAAATTAGTTTCATCTCTGGAGATGTCAAAGAAAGGCACGATGATGGAAGAAATCACTGAACCAGACATTTCAGACTAAAGAGTAAATTGAAACTGAAATAGGAAATAGGTCAAATTTAAGGAGAAACTTCAAGAAAGCCAATAGTAAGCCTTGAGAATTAATTTAAGATTTTTACAACCTATAGTTTGTTAAAAATATCTTTCAGGCTAAAAATGATTGGACTCTTGGTGTGACCTTTAAAGATGGGTAATAGCCCTACCTAGGATTCCCAGGTTGAACCACCTGAGCATGTTAAAGATGAAAATAGGAATCTAATCAGAACATTTATGACACTGTAAAGCAATTTTCTGAAAATGTTACTCAGTTCTGTGACCTCATTACCAGGCATCTGTTCGCAAGGTCAGTGTACAAGTTTATTTTGGCTGAGCAAAGCACACACATATGAAGGACCTTCAAGGACTTTGCTGAGGACGTTCAACATTCCACTGCTTTCACATGAGAAATGCAGGTGGTTTTTACAGATGAGCAACACAGATAAAGGACAGAGGAAGAAAAATACTGTTAGTCATATTAACCATCTCCGAATTTTCTCTGGCAGTCTTTTCTTGGTGAAATCTTTAGCAGATATTGTTTTAAAAAAATCAACTATCACAGAAATTACAGTCTTACAGGTAAAATTGCTAAAATCTAATAAACTATAAATGATAATGATTAGATCATACTCCTGACATCTTGCTGTCTGCTTTAAAGGCTTTCTGTTTATAAGAGGATTTGAGGATATTCAGCTGCTTTGTATCATCCATTTAAAAAAAAAAAAACAGCATTTGTCCTGACAACAGAAAGAAAGGTCACACTATTTTCCCTACAATCTAGGGAAGCAGAATGTTATAATGAATATTTAATTTACTAATAGTCTAGTTATCTGCATTTTCTAGCCCGATTCTACCCTAATTTAATTAGTCATGAGATTCTGGGCAGACCGTCTGCACTGATCTCTCTAAGTATTAATTTTCTCACCTATAAATCAAAGAGGTGAAATCTGACTGCTAAAACCTCTTAGACCTCTGAAATGGTGGTTGGTCCTCAGTGGGAGGGGATTTTGCCCCCAGAGGAACATTTGGCAATGTCTGGAGACATTTTGGGTTGTCACAGCTGACAGTGAGGGGTGCTGCTATTTGTATCTAGAGGGTAGAAGTCAGGAATGCTGCATAAATATCCTGTGATCCACAACAAACAGTTTTCCAGCCCAAAACAGCAATAATGCTGAGACTGAGAAAACTTGATCTAAAAGTATGAGTCAAGGGCACCTGGGTGACTCAGTGGGTTAAAGTCTCTGCCTTCGGCTCAGGTCATGATCCTAGGGTCCTGGGATCGAGCTCTGCATCGGGCTCTCTGCTCAGCAGGAAGCCTGCTTCCCCCTCTCTCTCTGCCTGCCTTTCTGCTTACTTGTGATCTGTGTCTGTCAAATAAATAAATAAAATCTTTAAAAAAAAAAAGTTTGAGTCCAGAAAAATCTTAAAATGATACATGACTATGTATAGACAGTTTTGGTGTGGTAGGTTACAAATGATTTTATTTTTTTCATATCTTCCTCTGTTACGAATGTCCTTTGATAAATATATATTGCTTTAATCTTAAAAGCATTAAAATAGGGGCACCTGGGTGGCTCAGTGGGTTAAAGCCTCTGCCTTCGGTTCAGGTCATGATCTCAGGGTCCTGGGATCAAGCCCCTCATTGGGCTTTCTGCTCAGCAGGGAGCCTGCTTCCTCCTCTCTCTCTGCCTGCCTCTCTGCCTGCCTCTCTGACTACTTGTGATCTCTCTCTCTGTCAAATAAATAAATAAAATCTTTTTTTTAAAAAAAGCATTAAAATATATTATTCACCTAATACAAATGCAGTCAGTTCCATTCTAGACTTAATCAGATTGTCAGATGTCCTTAGGGGAAAAGGAGATGTCCCTAAAAACTTGGAAATAACCTTATCTGCATTTTAATGTAATATGTCAAAGAACAACAAGAAATAGAGCTTAATAGCTATTTGTTATTGAACAGTATAGTAAGAATTATTCTGTAGGAGATTATCTGTAAGATCACAAAGACTACTGATTATGTTTTTAAATTCCTTTTTTTTTAAAGATTTATTTATTTTTATTTAAGAGAGAGAGAAAGAGCATGTAAAGGGGGTGAGGGGAAGGAATTCTCAAGTAGACTCCCCACTGAGCACAGAGCCCGACTTGGGGGCTCCAAATCCCAGAACCCTGAGATCATGACCTGAGGAAAAATCAGCAGTTGGAGGCTTAACAGACTGAGCCACTTAGGCACCCCTGTTTTTAAATTCTTAATTTAAAATATGAATAGAATTGGTTGGAAGTTTTTTAGTTTTTAAAGATTTTATGTATTTGAGAGAAAGAGAGAGACAAAGATAGCAAGAGAGCACAAGCAGGGAGGAGAGGGAGAAGCAGACTGCCCCCCTGAGCAGGGAGCTCCGCCTGGGGCTCAGTCCCAAGACCCTGAGATCATGACGCTTACCCTTCGGAGCCACCCAGGAGCCCCAGTTGAAAGTTTTCTCCTACGATACTGATAAGCATGGTAAATTCCCCTTATTTAACACAACATAGAATAATTTTAACATAGTGTGTCACCAGGAAATGAAGTATTTAAACAAAGGCAGAATTCTTCGAGAGTAACAGAGTTAGAATTAGTCCTACATACAAGGTCCCTTTTCTCAGCTGAAATAGAGCATGAATGTGCTGAACCCAAGGGCCGACCCCGTCAGCTCCTACAAGTGTTTTCCTTTTTTTTTTTTTTTTTAAGATTTTATTTATTTATTTGACAGAGAGAGACACAGCAAGAGAAGGAACATAAGCAGGGGGAGTAGGAGAGGGAGAAGCAGGCATCCCGCTGAGAGAGGGCCCCGTGCAGCAGGCCCAATCCCAGGACCCTGAGATCATGACCTGAGCTGAAGGCAGCAACTTAATGACTGAGCCACCCAGGTGTCCCTAGTGTTCCCGTTTTAAATGGAACATTTTAAATGGATGTTCTGGGCCTATCCAAATTCAAACCCTGAGAACTTTGAGTCACCTGAAGGTTTTAAGATACTCCTGCTAGTGAGGAACAGTCTTAATGTAAAACATTCTGCAAAATAGTTCCTAATTACTTTGATTTTTGTGTTCTCATCATAATCTTTCTGTTGCTTTCTCTTCGATTTTTAGGATCAATTTTAGCATAAGCAGCGTACATATAATTCCATGGAGAATGGGATCTAAAATCTGGAATATCGACTTACCTTGTAGATGGGAACTCCCTTCCTCCTTATTGACTAATGACCAAAAGTGCCTTTTCCACATGCCTTTTCCTCTTCAAACTAGAATGTGTCTGCATTTTTTTATACTTTTGGCTTAATGTTATTTAAACCAAATAGGAAGAAAATAAATAAAATGGTATCAATTTAAACAAAACTTCCATACATTTTAGCATTGTTACTGACAAATAACTATAATGCCAGACTTGTGCCCTCAAAATAGAGAAACAGTGTTTCTTTTGATAGCAGGAGTAAGGGATTGGATACAAGGGAAATGAGCAGGAAACAGATCAGAAATTCTTACAGTTAACATTACAGTTAAAACATCACTGTAAAAATAGAAAATGTTCATTTGGAGAGTTGTCTTGTAGCCAGGCATTGGAGGAAATGAAAAGAAATCAGGATCCCATCCAGTTTATAATAAACAGTATTCAAATCTTAAAAAACAAACAAAAACTTAGCTATACTATCTATAATTCTAATTTTGTAATATTGAAAAAAATTATTGAGAAAAAGAATAAAATCACCCATCCCATCTGCCTCAGTATCATACTGTTTTCATTTTTGCATATTTTCCCTGTCTGCTTAAGCCATACTACATACTTGCAGCCATATTGTGGATATGATTTAGAATTCTGAGGTCAAGGGGAAGGTTTCCACTTAACGTTTTATTTTAAACATAATTTCTTGGTTAATGGGCTTTTCGTGCTATAAAAATTGGAGGGAATAGGTCTGCCTTTAAGCATGATTATTTTATAATTACACTTCTTTAAAGTGGTCACATTGGTCACTTTAAAGTGGTTACAGACTTAGGATTTATGTAATGTTTTTGAAGTGCACAATACTGCATTAATTCTCTCTTCCCACATTCGTTCTATTCTGGGCCCATAAGAAAATACACAGTGGAAAACCCGATTCTTTGAGGCGGTAGTAGCTGTTGAAAATGTTGGGAATCCTCAAAGAGTGTACACAGCCCCCTTTTGCTTTTCCCTATAGTACTTGGCCTTCCTTGAAGCCTTGAGCATATTGGTAATACTTGGGGCTATAGGGTTGGTTACTCAAGAGCTCTGTTAAAATCCAGATACCTCAGGGCTGGTCACTGTTCATCATTAATCAGCCTAAAGCAAACCCCTGGTGGATGGTGTGGTCTTCCCATGGGAACCCAGGACCATACCTGCAGTTCACTGCCCAGCCTCTGCTTCTGCAGTCCAGTGTCTGCGGAGAACTCTTGAGCAGTCGAGAGCAATGAAAAAGAAACAGCAGCAGCAGAACATTTAGTTTACTTATAATATGCTCACTACCAGTGACATACCAGTCAGTCCACCAGGAGAATGGAAGAAGCCTAAAATTAGTCACTCTCCTTTGGTTTCTGAAATTCCTCCTCTGGAGACAGGATTTTCACAGCAGAACACTAGAACTAACAAGAATATGTGAGTTCATTTGTGAGGTATGCTCTAAATAATTCGTGGATCATACTCGTTAAAGAAACCAAAGTTCGTAGGTGAATCAGTGCTGGATTGATTGAGTGGCCATTGGACTTATTTGCATTCTGAGACATTCCTTTGTAAGTGGTGGCAGTCACAGCCCACCTTGGAAATTGCTCCTGAGTCAGGTAGCAGGCCCTACAGATGTGTATTCCAGTTGTCATCATTTGGCAGTAGGTGAAAAGTCAAGAATTGCTGGGAGGGGGGCACAGAAATACCAGTGTTGGGAAAAAAGAAATGTTGACCGTTCTGAGAAAACAAGGTCTGTTTCAGACATGCACTGGTCACTTCCTTCTCATGCATCTCTGATGTCTTCTGTCCCCTATATCCTTAAAATGATATCTGATAAAGAGGAAGAAAGTATAATGGATTAAACCATTACAAGAATGTTTAAAGACATGTGGAACCCAATTATTTTTATTGAAAATATAGACCCTTTAATGTAACAATTTATTTTCACAATCTAAAAATGTACAAATACAGAGCCTAAGTGGGTATAGAATGGCATTTGGTTTTGACATAATATGATATCACTAGCTCAGAGTAGCTGAATCAAGATCTTTTTTCAGCATAAAATACTATAAGGTCCAAGTGTTCATAGTGCCTCAGGCTTTGAAATCTAGAAATTGAGAGATGCACCATTAAGGATGAGTGCTTCTGTAGTACAATCCTAAGTAGAGGCAATCATAAATTCACACGTGTGAGAAGAAATAATAAGAGTAAAAAGACCTTTAGAAGAATATTTTTAAAACCGCTATAAATAAGAAATGAGTCATCTGTATGCTATGCAAATTTTAAGTGGGTAAATTTAGAAATTATTTTTTTCCCTTTATATTTTGGAAAGAAATGCAGTTAGGTCTGTGAAGTTCAGAAATGTCCCTTTCAGAGCTGGGCAGTGATAAAAATTATTGAATTTTCTGATGGAGATATTCTCTCTGTCTGTGCTGTCCCGTACAGCAGCCACTAGCCACATGTGGCCATTGAGCATTTGAAATATGTACTTGAGGAACTAAATTTTTAATTTTAGTTCATTTAAATTTAAATACCCACATGTGCCCAGTGTCTATCATATTGTTAAGGCTTTAAAATGACTTAAACTCAGGGATGCCGGGGTGGCTCAGTCAGTTAAGCATCTGACTTCCCCATCAGGTCATGATCTCCAGGTCCTAGGATTAGCCCGCATCCGGGCCGACGCTCAGCAGGACTCTGCTTCTCCCTTTTCCTCTACCCTTCCCCCTGTTTATTCTCTCTCAAATAAATAAATAAAATCTTTTAAATGAAGAAATAAGTAAAATGACTTAAAGTCAAATTGCATAGTAGTAGATATGCCTTGCCATATAGTAAATTCATTAACTAAGTATCATTTTTGTATCCAAGATTCTTTGGCCTTTATTTTTTTTTTTTTTTAACCTTATACTAAGTAGAGTCATTGCCACTCCTGACTGAGCTTATCTTTAAAACAGTACGTCTTTGGGCGCCTGGGTGGCTCAGTGGATTAAGCCGCTGCCTTCGGCTCAGGTCATGATCTCAGGGTCCTGGGATCGAGCCCCGCATCGGGCTCTCTGCTCCGCAGGGAGCCTGCTTCCTCCTCTCTCTCTGCCTGCCTCTCTGCCTACTTGTGATCTCTCTGGCAAATAAATAAATAAAATCGTTAAAAAAAAAAAAAAAAGTACGTCTTTGGGTTGTCTGTGTTAAGCTACCAGTTCTTGGTTTGGCTCAGGTCATGATCTCAGGCTTGTAACCAGCTCTGCCCTCAGCGGCAAGTCTGCTTGAGATTCTTGCCCCCTTCCTCTCTTTCTGCCCCTCCCCGCCATGAGCGTTCTCTCTCAAATAAAATAAATAAATAAAATCTAAAAAGAAAAAGTTAAACAGTATGTCTTTTACTTTAAAAACTTGTAAATCATAAGTCCCAAAGCGCCAGTTTTAGGAGAGAGCAAAATAATGGTTGCTGTCTACTCAGAGGGTAAGCTCATCATACTTTTTTTTTTTTTTATATTTAAAACAAATTATGAAGCTGAAATGTTTGGGAGTGCAATGTCTAGAACTTACTTTGAAATGCATTTTAAAAATGGGTTGATGGATGAATAGATGGTAGATGCATGGTGAAGAAAATACAGCAAACTAGAAACAATCTAGGGCTGTTCACTGTGCTGTTCTTTCACCTTTTCTGAAAGTTTCATAATAAAATCAGCCTCATGATAAAATGTTGGGAGAAACTTAAACATAAGCCTATGAAATATTTTAAAGTGTGTCTATGTGTGTTTTTTTTTTCTCTGTTAACTTCTCTGTTAAATAGAGCCAAGGAGCAATAACCGAGCGTTTACGAAGTTTTAGTATGCATGATCTAACAGCTATCCAAGGTGATGAGCCTGTGGGACAGAGACCATTCCAACCTCTACAAGAAACAAGAAAGAAAAGTAAATCAGTCTCCGGTGAATCAGCAGGTGCGCTTTGTTTGTTTTGTTTTGTTTTGACATATTTTCCCTTCGCAATTGGAATTTTGAGTCCAGGTGGGTACGAAAATAATACATGGTAACTCTCTGAATTTGAGTAGACACGATGCATGCTGATGTCTGTGAATTTACACTCAACTGGAGTTCTCTTTCTCTCAATTTTCTCTGAATGAAGTTGGGGCTTGCCTTTTGTTGACTCTAAAGATGATCCAACTAAGAAAGGAACAGTAGCCTCTTGGGCCTCCATGAGTTTTTAGATGCCCTCTGCGTGGCGGCTCCCCCTTCCCCACCACCGGCACCAGTTCGGACCTGTCATCAGCCGTCTTTCGACTCAAACTGTGTAGTGACATCTAAGGAGTTGTATAGTTAAACACTCTTTACTGTAAATGCCGTGAACAAATAAGGGTATTGACTCACAAGATAAAAAGTTTGAAGTGGGTGACAAAGGGTGACTCAGTTTATAAATAGGATTACTGCAGTGGGGAATATATTGAAATGACATATTCTTGTTCAAGAACTGACTTGTAGGTATTTCTGACATAAATTAGGAGCATGGCAGAGTCAGTATGTTCTAAAACGTCAACAAATTATTCTTATCTTAGAAATATACCCATAAATAAAAAGACATCGCTCCTTAGTCATTTTACCACAATGTAAGAAAGTTGTAGTTCAGGGGTGCCTGGGTGACTCTGTGGGTTAAAGCCTCTGCCTTTGGCTCAGGTCATGATCTCAGGGTCTTGGGATCGAGCCCCCCATTGGGCTCTCTGCTTGGCAGGGAGCCTGCTTCCTCCTCTCTCTCCACCTGCCTCTCTGCCTACTTGTGATCTCTGTCTGTCAAATAAATAAATAAAATATTTTTAAAAAAAGAAAGTTGTAGTTCAAGCCTCAGCTGAAAATTAAGATCTTCATGACATTTCTTATTTCTATATTGTTAAAGTCCATAAGGTACAAGGCTATCCAGTGTTTTTGGTTTTGTTTTTTTAAGTGGTTTTATTTTGAGGGAGGTTAAAAATTGTCCTTTATATTGAAACCAATTTGAGAAATACAATAAAAGTTCCATCCTGTAGAGAAAAATAGTGAACTTACTTCTGAATTCTGTCTAGAGTGAATGACTTTAGAAAGTGGGTGACTGCTAGTAATTAAGCATTGGCCATTGATTAAAGTAGTAATATTTTTAAGAATGAGAACCATAGAACTTTGAACCGTTATCCTTAGTACATTAACAATGTAAAAGTAGTTTCCAATATAAGCATTTTCTTAATATACATTTAAAAATTACTGATTTTGATTCTAGGGTCTACTATATATACTTTGTTTCACTTGGACCAGTTACCTGAGCCCTTTGCCAGCAGTTTATTAATAATTATACTTTAGAATTGGCTAAGAATGATATTCTAATATTTAAATGAAAACAAGGTAGTAAATATGAAAATCCATAGCTCTCTTTATGATATTCATCTATTAAACTTAAAATGATGTGACAAATTATTTTAAGATAGTAAGGTCCTATTTAGTTCTTCTGTTAAATTTTAAGCCATGAAGTTAAAATAACTTAAGGTTAGAGAGATACGAAGTAAGTAGTAGCAGTACAGAAAAGGGACTTGTCCAGTTATGAAATTAAAATTTTAATATGCGTTACTTTGCCCAAGTTTCAAATTTCCTACAGAATGGTTAAATGTTAAACTTAAATGGTTAAATTTCTTCCTTAGGGAAGAAAGAGCTCAGAATACATACCATTCTATGTATTCTGAGCTCTTTCTTCCCTAAGGAAGAAATTTAACAAAAATGTTCGCTCTTGAAAGTATTTTTAAAACGTAGTAAGGTTCCAGGACAGGAATAGTTGAAGAGAAGATAATTATAGATCGTCTGTGTAAACACAGTCCAGATATACGTGGAAGTTTATCGAATGGGGATGATGGCCTTTCAGGTGGGTGGGGGAAAGGCAGATAAATAAGTGGTGTCAGAATAATTGGTAGACTTAGAAGATGGGGTAGGAAATGAAGTTACATCTCTACCTCAAGCCTTTCATCAAAATACCTAAAAGATTAAGACTTAAATGTAACACACTGAGCTATAATATAGTGGGACATTCCTGAGTATCTATTTATACCCTTAGGATATGACAGACTTTTTTTTTTTTTTTAATGTATTTATTTGACAGAGAGCACATGAAGAGAGGAGCAGGAGAGGGAGAAGCAGGCTTCCCACTGAGCAGGGAGCTTAATGCGGGGCTTGATTCCAGTATCCTGGGGGTCACGACCTGAGCTGAAGGCAGATGCTTAACTGACTGAGTCACCCAGGCACCCTAAGGTGCCAGACTTCTTAAGCATGGCATCAATACCAGAAGACATAAAAGAAAAAACTTGAGAGTTCATTCTCTATATTAAAAAAATGTATAACACAGAAGGGAAAAATATTCCGTGCCATAAAAAAACAAACTAGAAGAAATATTCTCATCTGATACAAGCAAAGGGCTCAGATTTTAACCATGCAAAGAATTCTTACGAGCCAATTCCTATTAATGCTACCAAAGAATACAGCTGACCAATTACTACATGAAAAAGATACTCAGCCTCACAGTCAAAGAAACAGTAAATTAAAATGGTAATAATAGTAATTTTTGCTCACCAGATTGGCAAAAAGATTTTCCTAATGAGCAGTGTTCTGGGTTGGTAACTATTTCTAGTTCTCTATTTCTGTGTAACGAACTACAAACAATGGCCTTAAAAAAAAGTCACAGTCATTTATTTTGCTCCTGAATCTGGGGGCAACTGGGCTCAGGGAGGCAGGTCCTGCTCTTGCTGCAGGCACAGGGGACAGCACCTAGGGCTGGGGTCATAATGGCAAAGGCTTCGTCACCCACACATCTGGTGTGGTAGGTGGGAAGAGTCCCAGCGGATGGCTCAAACAGGTGGGGCCTCTCTGGCCTCTGCTTCTCTACGCCTCTCTACGTGCTCTCTGAGTTTTGGCACTTCCTACATGGCAGCTAAAAGCTCCCAGAGCCCGTGTTCCAAGAGAAGTGGCAGGAATCAGGCAGCAGCACTTCTGCCTAAGGGCAGTTCTTTGAGACAAGTACATACCCACATCCCGGAGATCTAAGGGAAGAGGAGGGGCGCCTGGCTGGCTCAGCTAGTGGAACGTGCGACTCGCCTCTTGATCTGGGATCGTGAGTTCAAGCCCCATGTTGGACGTGGAGATAACCTTAAACAAAAGTGGGAAAAAATCTAAGGGGAGAGGAGAAAAGTGTCAGAATTTGTGGTCATGTTTTAAAATCACCACAGCAAGCATGTTGGGAAACAAACACTCTCAAACACTTTTTATGAGGCTTAAGTGGAATGATCCTTTTTGATGACAATCTGGCAATAACTATCAAAATTTATTCCCTTTAACTCAGCAAGAAACTTCTAGGACTATGTCATAAAGAAACCATCAGACAAGTGTTCAAAGTTGTGTGTCTAAGAATGTTCATCTCATTGTTTATAGTAACAAAATACTGGAACAAACCAAATACCTAAAAAAAATGGTTAAGCAGAAGTGTGGTTTATTAGCCAAGAAGATTCATACACTCAGTCCATACTTGCTGACATGAAAACATACAGATCGTGGGGAAATAAACAATAACAATAAAACAAAGTGCTGTAGAGATACAATAAATAGATGAAATGCATTAATATATTGGAATTACTTTTCAAATGTGTATACATAGGAAAGAGTCTGGAAGGGTATTGCTGAAATATCAAGTGTTCAGTTCTGAGTATGGGACTTCAGTGATTTTTTTTTAATCAACCTATTTTCAAAACAAGAAAGAACAGTACTCTTCCTTTTGAAAAATATTTAAGATACTCATTTTTTAAAAAGATTTATTTATTTGAGAGAGAGAGAACACATGAGCAGGTGGAAAGGCAGAGGGAGAAGCAGATTTCTTGGTGAGCAGGGAGCCTGATGTGGGGCTCAATCCCAGGACCCCAGGATCATGACCTGAGCTGAAAGCAGACATTTCACTGACTGAACCACCCAGGCGCCCTGATACTCATTTTTTTTTATGTCATGAATTATTTTTTTATTCATTTACTTCCAGAATTCCTCAAGAAAAAATAGTAAGTTTTTCAGTGTGGTAATTGCATCCACATTGCAAAGTCTGTGTACTGGTTCATGTGATCAATACATTCACCTCAGATGCTCTGCTTGTTCCCACAAGCAAACTCAAATATCTGGAAATTTTAGTCCAATTTGAAAACTCATAGTGGCCTGCTCTGAGTGGTTTGAGGCTAAGTGGTCAAGAGAAGTGCTACTTTGATGAAGTGATTTAAGTTTGTATGTTGTCACTACAGCACAAATGCTTCTATTTAAGAAAATGGACACCTTGGGGTGCCTGGGTGGCTCAGTGGGTTGAGCCTCTGCCTTCGGCTCAGGTCATGATCTCAGGGTCCTGAGATGGAGCCCCACATCGGGCTCTCTGCTCAGCAGGGAGCCTGCTTCCCTCTCTCTCTGCCTGCCTCTCTGCCTACTTGTGATCTCTGTCTGTCAAATAAATAAATAAAATCTTTAAGAAAAAAAAGAAAAAGAAAATGGACACCTTGAACATGATGTTCGCATTCCCTGAAAGAACACCACATTGTAATAAGTGGGAATATTTTTTCTGCAAAGATACTGCTGCGTCATATCAGTTAAAAACAGCCCAATAATAAAGTCTTTAAAAAAAAAAAAAAAGCCCAATATTCAGTTTCAATAGCAGTAAATAAAGAAATAAAACATTTTTTGTTTTGCTTTAGGTGCTTTACATATTTATTTACTCCTTAAGATGACTACACGGTTTAAGTATTTCATCTTTATTTTTTTATTTCTTTTTTTTTTTTTTTAAGATTTTATTCATTTGACAGAGCACAAGCAGGGGGAACAGCAGGGGCAGAGGCTTCCCACTGAGCAAACAGACACCACTCCCCCTATGTGGGGCTCAATCCCAGGACCCTGGGATCATGATCTGAGCTGAAGGCAGATAAACACTTAACCAACTGAGCCACCAGATGCCCTAATCTTTATTTTTTAAATAATTTTTTAAGATTTTAATCATTTACCTGAGAGAGTGTGAGCAAGAGAGCACAAACAGGGGGAGCAGCAGAGGGAGAAGCAGGCTCCCTGCTGAGCAGGGAGCCCGACATGGGGCTTGATCCCAGGACCCCAAGATCATGGCCTGAGCAGAAGGCAGACGTTCAACCAACTGAGCCACCCAGGTGCCCCTTTTTTTAGTTAATTAAACTGAGGCAGAAGGAGATTAAAATACCTGTCGGGCTAATAACTACATAGTCAGTGACAGAAATGAGGTGTCCAAGGTTCTCTTTCTCATTTATAAAAAGGCTACACTTTGTGGTACAGTTGGGCTGGAACTAGGAATTCAATAATTTGAGCAGGTAACAACCTTAGCACTGCTTTAGTCAAAGATGGCAAACAGGTGTCATGCCTGCTCCCTGCTCTAGTGCCCACGGTGGCAGCCGTTGCTGAAGGACTTTGGTACTTTCTTTGGTACTTTCCCACTCTGGCTCACAGGCCCCCTCAGCATAATGCTCCTGACAGCTCAGCTGGGTCAGAGTTGGCATTCATCAGCTCTCATCTGTCTCACCACCTTACCGTACAAGAAGGCAAAGGCCTGGAGAGGCCTGGGTCTCACCGCTAAAAGATGGTCAAGTACGCCCGTCTTTTTTTTTTTTTTTAATTTTTTTATTTATTTCTTATTTTTTTAATAAACATATAATGTATTTTTATCCCCAGGGGTACAGGTCTGTGAATCGCCAGGTTTACACACTTCACAGCACTCACCATAGCACATACCCTCCCCAATGTCCATAACCCCCCTCTCCCTCTCTGAACCCCCCCCAGCAACCCTCAGTTTGTTTTGTGAGATTAAGGGTCACTTATGGTTTGTCTCCCTCCATCTTGTTCCATGTATTCTTCTCCAATCCCCCTAACCCCCCATGTTGCATCTCCACGTCCTCATATCAGGGAGATCATATGATAGTTGTCTTTCTCCGATTGACTTATTTCACTAAGCATGATACGCTCTAGTTCCATCCACGTCGTCGCAAATGGCAAGATTTCATTTCTTTTGATGGCTGCATAGTATTCCATTGTGTATATATACCACATCTTCTTTATCCATTCATCTGTTGATGGACATCTAGGTTCTTAACATAGTTTGGCTATTGTAGACATTGCTGCTATAAACATTTGGGTGCACGTGCCCATTTGGATCACTATGTTTGTATCTTTAGGGTAAATACCCAGTAGTGCAATTGCTGGGTCATAGGGTAGTTCTATTTTCAACATTTTGAGGAACCTCCATGCTGTTTTCCAGAGTGGTTGCACCAGCTTGCATTCCCACCAACAGTGGAGGAGGGTTCCCCTTTCTCTGCATCCTCGCCAGCATCTCTCATTTCCTGACTTGTTAATTTTAGCCATTCTGACTGGTGTGAGGTGATATCTCATTGTGGTTTTGATTTGTATTTCCCTGATGCCGAGTGACGTGGAGCACTTTTTCATGTGTCTGTTGGCCATCTGGATGTCTTCTTTGCAGAAATGTCTGTTCATGTCCTCTGCCCATTTCTTGATTGGATTGTTTGTTCTTTGGGTGTTGAGTTTGCTAAGCACTTTATAGATTTTGGATACTAGCCCTTTATCTGATATGTAGTTTGCAAATATCTTCTCCCATTCTGTCAGTTGTCTTTTGGTTTTGTTAACTGTTTCCTTTGCTGTGCAAAAGCTTTTGATCTTGATGAAATCCCAATAGTTCATTTTTGCCCTTGCTTCCCTTGCCTTTGGCGATGTTCCTAAGAAGATGTTGCTGCAGCTGAGGTCGAAGAGGTTGCTGCCTGTGTTCTCCTCAAGGATTTTGATGGATTCCTTTCTCACATTGAGGTCCTTCATCCATTTGGAGTCTATTTTCGTGTGTGGTGTAAGGAAGTGGTCCAATTTCATTTTTCTGCAAGTGGCTGTCCAATTTTCCCAGCACCATTTATTGAAGAGGCTGTCTTTTTTCCATTGGACATTCTTTCCTGCTTTGTCGAAGATTAGTTGACTATAAGTACGCCCGTCTTCTAACATGGGTCTCCTTCCGGGTCAAACTTTCTGTGATTTTGCACTTAGGTTAATATGTAGAACCCAATTAAAGCAGTGGATTGCTAAGTACTGGATTAATGTTGGCTTTTATTATTACCATAAGGTATTACCATAAGGGGGAGAATCTTAAAATACACCAGCTCTCAGATGGAGGAGCTGTGGGAATACCAGCTCGGTTTCCTAAAGTGGAGACAGAGCCCAGGGTCATACAGCCTTGGGTCCCCGGTCACTGCTCCTGCGTGCGAGGACCCTGTCCAGTGTAGATCAGTGATGATCAAAAACGCTTTGAATGGCACCAGCAGCTTCACTTTGCCCCGGCTTGTCAGTCCCATCAAGCACTCCGCCCCCCAGCCGAGTGCCTGCTGTGGAATGGCACCCAGATCTGGACTTCCCTCATAGTCTTGCCTCTCCCTGCTGCTCCCAACACTTCTAAATGCTTGGACAACTTTGATTAACATTTCCACCACTCACAGCAGAATGTTCATTCATATTCGTTTCCAGGTTTTTTTTGCTTTTTTTTTTCTTTTAGGTTTTATTTATTTACTTGACAGAGATCACAAGTCGGCAGAGAGGCAGGCAGAGAGAGATGGGGGAAGCGGGTTCCCTGCTAAGCAGAGAGCCTGATGCGGGGCTTCATCCCAGGACCCTGGGATCATGACCTAGGCCTAAGGCAGAGGCTTTAACCCACTGAGCCACCCAGGCGCCCCCATTTCCAGGTTTTAAGTGGAATGGAAGATGCACATTTTAGTGAAAGTATTTGACTTGACCCCTCTCTTTCTAATGCACGGTTTGGTTGAATAAATTGCTAAGTTAAACTTGTCAATTCCATCTTCTAATAGAGCCCCAGTTTGGCTACTGTCTCTTTCTTTGCTGTTTGGACCCCATCATTTCTGATCTGCCATACTGCAGTAACCTCCCTGCTTCAAGCTTTCATCCACTTCTGATTCATTCCCCAAAGCGTAAAAAGAATCTTTGAAAGACTCCAGAAGTCATCATGTTACCCTTCTGCTTGAAATGCTTCACTGGCCCCCCACATTTGCTCTCTGATGAGGTCCAAACTCAGTAGCTCCCCTGCCTTGTTCTAGTTGTGCTAGTTGTACAGAATCATGAGCCTTCAGAGGTTAGCCACCACCTCCTACAAGAAGTCCTCTCTCTCCTCTCATTCCCCCTGCACCCAGGCTGAGTTGATTATCTCGATGTGGGCTCCCATAGTACCTCATCCTTATCTTGGATTTACAGCATCTGTTGCAGTAATGCCCATTCAAGTCTGGTTCCCCTAATGGACTGTTTCTTTGGGTAAAAAATGACAGTTGTGTCTTTTCGATCATTGTTTCCCAATAATTTAGCGCACTGCCCTAGAATTTTTTTAATATTTGTGGAACAAGGAATCCATCAATTTCTCTGAAACCATAATTAGGGAGCTAACGAGATTTGTTACCTGAAATTAGGAAACAAAGAAAGGATAAGCTGTATATATAATCCTCTTTTGAATGAAGGTCCAGTTCCTAATCATATTCATAATGTGAGGGGCAATTAAAATAGCAAGGGTCATGTTTGTTGACCTGTAGTCTTATGCTTCATCTGTGACCTTCGAGAACTTTCTGGTCACAGTTGCTTCCTTTCTAACTTTTTCCTTGATTCCCCATTCTGCGTTTTACCTTAGTTTTATTGGGATTAGGAATATTGTGGAAGCAACAGCAATAGAGAAGAATCTAGAAATGGCAACCTAAAAACAATTTTCTGTCTTATTTTCCCCAATTATAAAAATAATACAATTTTTTAATAAAATTGGGCAAATTAAAAAAAATGTTTACATGACCTAAAAGCCCACTTTCAGGAGCTCTAATGGTTTCATTGTTGTTTTTCCTGTTTCTGTATGTACATTTTTTCCCCAGGTCATACTGTATCATGAACTTCTGCCTGGACCACTGACTCAGTCCCTCCCTGGGCCACGCTAGTCTTAACAGCAAGCAGCTGCCCCGCCCCCTCCCCGCCCCCTGCCATGACCCCCAGCAGGTGCTCCCCCTTCTACCTTGAACACAATTCCTTGGACTGAGTCAGTAGAACAAAGGATCTTGGCCTAAATTATGACTGATTCTACTCCCAAATCCTTCCTAATTTTTAGCCCAGAAGCCTGGCAGCATAAAATTATACTTGTATAATGTACAATTAAAGGTGCGTATCTTATGAGACTAAGAAGCTTATTAACAACTCTTCTTGGTTTGTTTCATGAGTCTGAAGTTATTCGTGGCCTGGGAGAGCCAATTAATGAACGTTTACTATGTCTTCTCTTCACATGCAAGGAGTCCATCCCTTGGCCCCTCCTGAACCTGGGAAAACTCCTTTTTTCCTCCACCTGAGGATTTAGATATTCATGCACCTTATCCTTAGTGAAGGAGAATTTGAAACTTAATGGGGCCTTGTAACCTAACCTCCCCCTTGTCTTTCTACCTGACTGCGTATCTTTCTAGCACTCTGCTTGCTATAGACGTGGGCCCCTGTGTTGCTCCATCCAGGTGGTGGCTCTCAAAAATGCAGGCCCTGAGTGGCATCAGCGTCACCTGGGGGCTTGTGGGAGGCAGAGATTCTCAGTCCTGCCCTCCTCCCAGCAATCTTTGTATTAACCAAGTGCTCCAGATGACTCCTCCGCATGTGTGCTAATCAGTCTATACCAATAAACTCTACTAAGCTTGAGAACCGAGGCTTCAGATCTCTGAATCCCAGCACGGGAATGCTGTCAGACTTCCTGACAATAACCAGCCTGACTACCTGGATGTTTGGGGATTGGCCAATGTCCAGTCTTCTGGAGCTATGCAGAGCAGCCTTTTTAGCATGCCTGCACGGCTTCACGCTGACCTTCCCGAGGTTGGCTGTTTGCTTTGACTAACATCTGTCATCACAGCCCAGGGTGTTTCCAATTACTGTAGCCTGTCCAGCTGGGTTGTATCTCAGCAGCTGCAACAGTATTGGCTTAATATCTCCATTACCTGCCCCCAGTGAACATCTCGCCCCAGGTTCCAGCCCCTTTGGGGCATTATTTGACTCCTTACATTTACCCTCCCATTCCCAATCTCGACGAAAGTTTTGACACTTGGTGGGCAGGAAGCCTTCATTTCTCATGAAAGTCAAAGGCACAAATGACAAACTCAGTAAAACACAAGATGGCTTAGATAGTCTAGAGCTCATGAAGAGATCTGTCTCAGTATATACCTGCTTATACTCTCTGACTTTCGAACAAGGTGTTACCTACTCAAAACAAAATTATTTTGAGTTGTTCTGAAAAGCTCATAGTAAAAATAGGAATGGTCGGGGGAAACTTGTATCAGCTTCATCTAGAACAGTGCTCAGAGCAGAGACTGATGATAAGGGGCAGGGAGCACTTTCCAGATGAGAAAGGCAGGGGGATGAGGGGGCGACTGCAAACCAGGCAAAGACGTGCACTCGGGCGGACTGAGCGCTGTCCTCTCACCAAAACACGCTGGTTTTGACGACTCGTTTAGGTTATGGAATCCCACTGAAGGACGGAAACGAAAAAACCGATGAAGAAGCGGAGGGGCCCTATTCAGATGATGAGATGTTAACGCACAAAGGGCTGCGAAGAACGCAAAGCATGAAATCTGTGAAAACCGTGAAAGGCCGCAAAGAGGTTAGTCAGGTACAGAGCTGTCTTCCTAATGATTCCTTTTAAAGGCTTTCCCTGTTGCATTATCACTCAGGATACTAACGATCCATAAAGGAAGGACAGAGGGGGAGATCGGCAGTTACACTTAAAATTCTCTGTTCAGATTGGATATATTAGGATCTCTGGAAATTTACAAAATGCTCAATCCCTACTTCCCCTGTGAGTAGAAAAGGGTATTCTCATAGAGCAAGTCCTGCGGTGGTCGTGAGCACCCGGTGCCAGCCCTACACACAGGTGAAGAGAGCAGCTAACAAAAATAGCTACCTACTTCTGCTGTGAACCAACCGCACATGGGGATTAACTAGAAGTTTATCCATAATAATACATCGTCTTTGTGTCCAGAAAGTGGAGGAGGAGTCCAATCTATGACCTCTGATCATTTGAACCATTAGCAGACCAGGCAAAGCAGAACTAACAACAGTTAATGTTTTTATTGGTTGTCATTGGTGATAGGCTACAGCATCTACGCAACGTAGTGTCCACTCCATTTTTGAGGACGTCAGCAGCGAGGTCTTCTGAGTATAGAGGCACACTTCTAGGATAACAGATTCTTCATATTAGAAAAGTTAAAAAATTATTACTGTGATCATGAACTGTTCAGTTCTACCGAAGTTCAAAAATCATCATCTGATTTGTAATTATGGCACATTTCTCTCTTCAGGTGCGATATGGATCACTAAAATACAGAGTGAAGAAGAGACCACAGGTGTATTTTTAGTCATCTGCACTTAAAGAATCCCAAGACAAGTTACACTAATACATTGACTTTTTTGCTAACGTTATTCATTCAGGATTTACACATTAAAATAATACTTTAAATTGCAGCAGTGATAGGGTTTATAATTTCATAAATTTAAATAGCTTTTATTTCTTTCACCATTACTTCCATGTCCTGACTACTAAAGGTAGTTACGCAAAGCTTATTTATGTGTATGTATATATATATCTCAGAAGTAATAGAAAAATTGTGTTATCTGTTTTCAAATTCCTCAATGACACTGAGTGCCTCGGATGTTAAGATGAAACTCAAGCCCACAGAGTACTTGAAAAGAGTCCTTTTATGGTTTAAAATACATCAGCCTTTGTGCTATTGTATTTGTGTTTACCTCCGTTTATATTCTGCCTATCACATGAGGATAATAATTAAACAGGCCTCTGATCCAGCAGTAATAGGACAAGGGCATAATGTAAGATAACAGTGTGTTTTATGTATTCTTTAAATTTTTACTTTTTTAATACTTTCTGGTTTTTCCACCATTGACTGAAAGTTTTCGAAACAAATATTTGAAAGCCAGGTTTCCACATAGCACTTTTATTCCTGACTAGTTTTGCACACTTGAAAATTGTTTACTTATTTGCAACTGTATGTTTAAGTTTTATTGACACCGTCTTTATTTTTATTTGTCACATCCCGACATGTCACATGTATGCCTTGAATTTTGTCATCTCTTTTCCTGTGGGTTTCATTTAAGTTCATTAGATTCTAATAATATGAAAATACAGCTCACTGTTCAACTTGAACTATTTTCAACTGTCTAATCCTCTGTAGGTAAGAAACTGTTTTAAACATCAGCCAGTTTTCCATACATCATAGTTGAACTCAGCATGTTCTTGTTAACACTGGTTACATTTTCAGCATTTAAAAATAGTTTTTGTGAAACAGGGTCGTGAAGTTATCCAGCAGTTGGTCCACTCACATGCCTAGCACTGATACGTGCTGCTGATTTATAAATCTATATTGACTAGAATCACTTAAATCTCCCATCTCCTGGCTGAGTTCATTTCCTGAAGATAGGTGCCAATGCAAAATACAGTTGTTAATCTTACGTATTAGAAGCTACTAGAATAGATATTAGAAAAATGTTTTTTAATCCAAGAGATTTTGAATTATGGAACGCGGAGGCTTTTTTAGGTGGAATTGATAAACTATGCATTATGAAGTCTCTATTTCTGGTGGTGGTTTTAGTTCGGTAGTCAGATTCGTACAGTTAATTCAGGTAATTGACTTGACTGTTCTGTTTGTCAAAAACAAAAAAACCAATGAGTGAGATTTGTGAGATCCTTTACTTTTCTACCTTTTTAAGAAATGAAACCAGCAGGCAATGTATATTCAGGACCTCCTCAGAGTGTTGGCAGAGAACAGAATGTTTATTTAAGAGTATCTTAGTTTAATTAATACACTGCTCTTGATACAAGTCTTAAAACATTTTCTGGATTATCTCACATTCTTGATATATAACATCAAGAAAAAATTCGCTCAACTTCTTTTCTCCAAAAGTTTTTTTTTTTTTTTTTTAAGATTTTTTATTTATTTATTTGACAGAGAGAGAGATCACAAGTAGGCAGAGAGGCAGGCAGAGAGAGAGGAGGAAGCAGTCTCCCTGCAGAGCAGAGAGCCCGATGCGGGGCTCGATCCCAGGACCCTGAGATCATGACCCGAGCCGAAGGCAGCGGCTTAATCCACTGAGCCACCCAGGTGCCCCTTCTCCAAAAGTTTAATTCTATGAATATCTTCATCTGCTTTCCCTTGACTTATTTGTAGCCTTTGAGTTTCTAGAAATATTCTCTAATTTGTGTTCAAAATTGCTAGGAATTCTGATTATAAACTCTTGGAAGAGAGTTTTACATATATTGCCTAGTACCAGACTTAATACAAATGCTACACCATGTCTGTCTTTCCTGCCCAAAGGCAGTGTCATGTCAAGTTGCCTGACAAGGTCATGTAAGTGACTCTGCATGAAAACATTACCTGTGTGGGCTGCTCTGCTCCATTTTATCTTTTCTAAGTCAGATCTGAGTATTAAGCCAATTCCTTAATTATAGTAAATTCATGAGTACTGTTCTAAATTGGAGACATTATTTATCCCTCTACACTTCTACAAACAAGACACCACAGGTCGCAAAGGGGTAATGCATGTCCTTTTTCATCACATCTCCCCACACAGTGCCTCCTCTGATCTGTTTCTATTATAGCCTTAGACTCAGTGGATGTCACTATGCTATTCCATCATTTCCTTTCTCTCCTTTCCTTACATTTCCGAAATTTTGCTGCTTTTCTCTTGTGTGTGTTTTAGCATGCCCTTTCCTTGGAACTTAGTATGAGAAGCTTAGAAACCTTTGTCTCTTTTAAGGTAGAACAGGTCATTTTTGGTTCCCTGCTTGAGTCCACTGCTTTTAAAAGAGGTAAATTTCTCTCTCGACCACAGTGCCTTGCTTCCCCAACACCACCATTTGGTGAAGGGGCATCAGATGCTGCACAAGCCTATATAAGGCGCTATTATGGTAGCTGTTAAAATGTATGCAGAAATTGTACCCAGTGTTTTTTCTTATTATGTATTCATTCAACTTGTGCATTAATATTAACTATTTCCCGAGTTTGTTGAGAAGTGACAGTTGATCTGTTCTTTAGTTTACCATGTTTTTTTCTGGGATAAAAAAACAAGCCAGAAGTACGTCTCATTGGTAAGTAATTAATTATGTAAACCCATGTAGGTCCCACACAAGATTCCCTCCACACAATTCACTGTATATATGTGGATTTGGCTAGAAAGTGGTAACTGCCAGCATTACTGATTATAAATACTTGACTACACAGATTGATGGAACAAAATTATTAAAGTGTTTTCAGGGAATTGAATCCATATGTCACCACCAAAGATTCCTACAGTGTTATAAAATATGTAAATATTCCAAATTTCTGTAAAACACTGGTTAGATAAATATGTCTTCTTTTGTTTCCTTTTTTGAAATAACATAGTTTGAGCTTCTGTAATACTTGAACTTTTGTGTTGTTAAAAATAATCCGATGCTATCTTGTATTAAATATCAGTAATTTGTATGTTTAATTGGAATGAACTGAATTTTTATTTTGATTTTCTTTTGTCAGGGAAATTAAGGAGTTAATATGTATTGACAAGCAATTCCCTACGTGTTCCTATAGGCTGATTCATTTCCAAAGCAATTAAGCAATTTTGAGATCATTGTTTCTATGATATGCAGTATATATTTCTAAGTAAATATCATTTAAGAGTAAAACTTTCTGAAAGAAAAATACAGCTTTTTCTTCTAAGTGGTTAAGATTTAATCTTCTAGTAGTATCCTACAGATTTGTTGTATATTAACATTTTAAAAATTGAGCATGAATTAACATTTTCGCCTCTTAACACCTCTTAAATCTGTGTACTTTCATAGTTAAAAGAAAGCAGTTTTATAATTTTTTAAACTCTTTGTAAAGGCTCTCTTTAGGCCTAGTATGGGGTAATTTTACAAATGTGTTTTTGAAAACTTTAATATAAAATAAACTCATTTTATTAGTGACAACTTGTATGGTTTTGTGTGTGTCAGAGTACCTATGTTGGGTTCCATAAATTTATATTATTTATCAGGGACTATGTATATAATATTATGTACATATTACATGTTACATAATAGATAACCTGCACATGCTTAAGATTCTAAATCACAGAGCAAATCATAAAAAAAACCATATACATTCTGGAATGGTCATAGAATTACAGAAGAAACACTGAATTGTTAAATTTGGTTGTTGGAATGGGAAGATATATAAAAAAAAAAAATTAGTACAGAAACCCTAGCCATCAATTTGTATTGGTTAGCTGTTTCAGACATAAAATATAACACAAAATTCAGATTTATGTATCCTGGAAATGTTCTGGGGTTCCATCTGTTTTAAAGTCAGACGTCTGTCTGCCTCACATTTAAGCTTTAGAGAGAAATCCTATGTTTAAAAAGGGTTTTTTTGTATGTTACTTCATTATGCTATATAATGTGTTAAAGTATTTCCAAATGGAATTACGTTTTCATCTTTATTAGGAGATATATCCTTGTGATGATCCAGAGAAGTTAGAAACTTAAATAAAAATTCAAAAAGACACAGTGGATATACAAATAGCAGCATTTTCCCCAGTATTTTATTCTCCCTTTAAGTGGTTCACTGTTCTGAAGAAAGAGATTCATGGAACAAAAATCATGTCTCAGAGACCGATCCATGTTCGTGGAAAACATTCCCCCCCTTTTACCTCTCCCATCAATATTCTAGCCTTGAAACACTCCTTGGGGTCTGGATTTGGTAGTGTTCTTTAAATTGCTTTTTATAAGATAAAGCTTTGAACTGAAATCTTAAAGCACAAAATTGATCATTGGCTATACGTGCAGGATACTAAAAGACTGCTGCGCAGAAGCAGGAAAATCGCCAAGTTTAGCCTTAGCTTTTCTGGCAATCCCAGATTAAAGGCAAAAGAGGAGGAAAAAAGGAAAACATGGTATTTTGGCATTGTGTGCAAATCAGAGTAGCATCCATTTTTTTCATGTAGAAATACTCTTCGAGTACCTGCTGTGTGGAGCAGCACTACCGTGTTTCTGCACAATGCCTGGATCCAAGTAGGGTAGCATAACAACTTAAGGGAAATAATTCTCGCTTTTTAAAAACCAAATGTTTTAATTATTTGAGGATGATTTATGCTGGGTTTTCTTGTAGGTCATCAAATAATTTATTTGGTTTCTCTCAGAGCAGATTTTTGTTTGCTTATTTGTTTGGTTTTTCATCCTTGGTTCCCTTCTTTTCCTTACTTCTTACATCCAATACAGTCCTAAGCCCTTTTGACTCTGTCCGAAATATACAGGCCGACTGCAGAAAAATCGCCAGTTTAGTTCCAGACCACCGCAGTGACATAAGTATCGCAATAAAGCAAGGCAAATGAAAGTTAGACATAAATTTACCTTCTACTGTAGTCCATTAAATGTGCACCAGCATTATGCCTAAAAAAACAATGCACAGACTTTTATTTTAAAATATTGCTTAAGGGCGCCTGGGTGGCTCAGTGGGTTAAGCCGCTGCCTTCGGCTCAGGTCATGATCTCGGGGTCCTGGGATCAAGTCCCGCATCGGGCTCTCTGCTCAGTGGGGAGCCTGCTTCCCTCTCTCTCTCTCTGCCTGCCTCTATATCTGCTTGTGATCTCTCTCTGTCAAATAAATAAATAAAATATTTAAAAATATATATATTGCTTAAAAATGTCAGTCATTCATCACTGATCACAGATCTCCATAACAAATACAGTTGGAAGTGTTCGAAATATTGTGAAAATCACCAAAATGTATCACAAAAATACAAAGTTGAGCAAATGCTGTTGGGAAAATGGTGCCCATACATGTGCTCAATGCAGGCTTACCACAACCTTTAATTTGTATTTAAAAAAAAAAAGTAGAATCTGCAAAGCCCAATAAAGTGAAGCACAATAAAATGAGGTATGCCCAAATCCTGAATCTGACTATTCAACTCACCTTCCCTTCAGCTCTCACCTGGAGTACTCAAAGCATAACCTTTAGGGCAGAATTTCTTGAGACCTTACAACATTTTTTGTAGCCTTACAAATTTTCAAGGTGACTCAATCTTGATCCCATGAAACTGTCACAGCTTCTTATCTTTTGAACCAGTATCTTTGGGAAATAGAAAAAGGTTATGAAGAAAGCAGGGAGGGGAAGAAAAGGGGCAGGTGGTCTTGCACATCAGCCTTGGGAGAGAAATATTTCTCTTCCGAGCATTCTTTAATGCTAAATTGGGGGGGGGTGGTGAGTGAGAATAATTGATGGAGCCAAGTTAGAGTAACTGGCTGAATTATAATGTGTTTTGACATGACGCTGTTTCAAAGTGCTGAGAAAGAATTGGGGATAATCAGAAAAGGTAGAGATTTCCCCCCGCTCAGAATGGTTTTGTTTTTTTTTTAAGATTTTATTTATCTTATTTGACAGAGATTACAAGTAGGCAGAGAGCCAGGCAGAGAGAGAGAGGGAAGCGGGCTCCCTGCTGAGCAGAGAGCCCAATGCGGGACTCAATCCCAGGACCCTGAGATCATGCCCTGAGCTGAAGGCAGAGGCTTTAACCCACTGAGCCACCCAGGCACCCCCCTACCAGAATGTTATACCTAATTTCAGTTACTCTAAATTTGAGTGTTATCAACAGATCAGGGTAGTAGCAAGAATCAAGAGTACTATGTGTATTAGAGAAATGGAACCAATAAATGTGTATGAGTGCATGCATGTGTGTAGAGAAAGATAAGGAGGGGAGGACTTCGTCAAGTCTCAAATCTGTAGGCCAGGACTGCTTACTGGAGACCCAGGGAAGAGCTGATGTTTCTGTTCCAAAGTATACTGTAGGTGAATTCCCTCTTGAGACCTTCAGCTAAGTGCATGAGGGCTACCCACATTATGAAGGGTAATGAGCTTTATGAAAAGTTTACTTGAGTAACAATGTTAATCTCATCTAAAAAAATACCTTCACTGTAACATCTAGACTAACACTGACCAAATGTCTGAATGCTGTGGCCTACTTGGTTGACATAAAATTAACCACCACAGTGTTCCTAATTAAATTCCAAAAGAAAATATTTATCCTGAAATATAAAAGTAAATGTCGAAATTGCAAGTCTTGGGTTTGATGAGTATATCTTATAAAGAAAGGGAATGTTGGCGAACCAGAAGAGACTATGGACTCTGAAAAACAACCTGAGGGTTTTGAAGGGGCGGGGGTGGGAGGTTGGGGGAACAGGTGGTGGGTAATAGGGAGGGCACGTATTGCATGGAGCACTGGGTGTTGTGCAAAAACAATGAATACTGTTACGCTGAAAAAAATAAATTTTTTAAAAAAAGGGAATGTTGCAGCATGGGGTTTGTTTGGAAGAGGAAAACTACTTTGGCTTCTAATGCCTCTTACATTCAGTCATGAAGCTAATATGTGTATATCAGTTTATTTTCACACTTTGGATAGAGGTATCACCTTGTTTTGCAGATACAGAAACCAGGACTCTATTTTTTTTTTCTTAAGATTTTATTTATCATTTTAGAGAGAGGGAGAAAGAGGACACATATCAGCAGGAGAGTGAGAGCGGGAAAGAATCTGAAACAGACTCCACGCTGAGCGGGGAGCCTGAGGCAGGGCTCAATCTCATGACCCTGAGATCATGACCTGAGCTGAAATCAAGAGTTGGATGCTCAACTGACTGAGCCACACAAACGCCCCCCAGGACTCAATATTAACCAGCCTAGGACCCAACTACAATATTTGTGACTTCAGACTCTTGTTAATTCCATCATACTCAGTTGTCTTGGCAATCACAGACTATTTAAACAACTCACATAGAAATGATTCTTAGCATGTATTATACAAAAATTTTGGATTATTTCTCAGAAGATTAAATGGAATGAGGTTTTTGAGTGATGTGATGTTAAGAGATTTCATTCTTAGCTTCAGTCAGGAGAGAAAAAGGATGCTTTTCAAATGGAGAGGAAAAATAAAGACATAATTTATTATCAATTATTGGCTAAGACAAACAGGAAGAGATTTGAAGAGAGGATGTAGCTTCAACGTGAGGAGTATCCTCTCAGGAAGTGCCTTCCTTCCTTCCTTCCTCTCCTTCCCCACCAGCACTTGCTCTGTGGCTTCCTCCCTTCACACCACACCTTATAAACCCTTTTATGTGCTCTGTTCACAAGAATTCTCATGCATTGTTCCATACTGGGTTTTAACCAATAAAACACACAAAAAAAGGCCAAATGCCTTTTTACACAGGAGATGAACTTTATTCAATCTTTTAAGTTGAAAGCAAGTACAGTTCGTATATATGGCAGGGGACAGTTTCCATATGTTCTAGGAAAGTGGGACTGTATATTTATAGTTCACAACATGTTGTATAAAAGGAAAGCTTGCAGGGGGGCTTCCAAGGAGGTAAATGAGACAAAGGAGGGAAGACTTGGGGGTACTCTCTTGCTATATTCCAAGAAGATGCCTATAAAAAAGCAAAAAAAAAAAATTTTTAAATATTAAACATTATCTGATGTATAGGTGAGGTTGTGGTCTTTATCTTACCATAACTTACATTCTCAAATTATAAAAGATAACGGAGCATGAAGGGGGGGAGGGGGGACCCTTCATATTGTAACCTTAATAGGGAAAACGGGGCTCAGAGAAGCAAGGGTAAGTAATTATCATGAAAAGGCTATATATCTTCCAAAGCACAAAGTACAGTTACATGAGATCTGGTTGCTATTTGACCCCACAGTCTCAAAGCCCATTAGACTGCAGCAAGCAATAATTGCTTCCTCATTTAGATTAGACAATGAGCTCTCTCCAAAAGCAGCTCTCCTCTAAATAGATTGTGGAGAGTAATTGAAACAAGTTATACTGGGAAGTAGAGTGACCGATTCCTCAAAGTGTGAGAGCAGAGCTATGGTAACCTCTCAAGCCTGGCCTTCATCCTGTTCCTATTTAGGGAATCCGCGCGGCAGCCAGCGCCCAACGCAGTCTGCAGTTGGCCAGCTTTATTGTTTAGACTTGAAGGGAAGGTCATATGCCCTCTTTGACAGGGAGGTTTATGGGCTCTCTCTAATTAGCAGCACCCTCCACCAGACAGACGGTTGGCCCCCTTCCAAGAACGGGATTTGGTAGCGGCCACTGATGAAGGAGAAAACAAGGTTATTTACCCTGTGACTGTAATTCTTGGCACAAATCCTCACTTTACACTCAGACACATTTTCCTTTTGTTCCAACTTGCCTTTGGAATTCTGAGTAGGGCGTTTAGGGAGGGAAATGCGGCTATATATTTAGTAGTGTAAACAACCCATATGTCGGCCTGGGATACTTTTTACTATCCGAGGGCCTCCCTGATCAACAACATAAATTGAGAGAGAGAGAAATAAAGGGCAACACATTCAGAACGTTACTGGCAAATGTAAATACTTGAGCACATGCCCACACACAACCTCAGAAAAGGAAGTTTAATTCGCAACATTAAAATAACGACAATTGCGCGTTAGGACACTTAGAAATACCAGCGGTAAATGGTGATTGGGTTTAGCAATCGCTGGAGTGTTAAAAGAGCACCGGGAATATACTTGGCTTGTCCTGCTCTGTCGGTTCCATAAGACGGTGGGTTAAGCTGATAGAAATGCTTTTGGGTTGATTTAAACCAGATGCTCTGCCTATTTTTGTCCAGTTAGCAGATGCAGCATTCTGCACAAGGCAATGCTGCCCCCCTCGGCCGGCCGCCAACCGCGGGAGCAGGAGCCGCGGCTCCCCCCAGCTACCCCGGCCGTAAAAACCTTTCAAGTCCCCATTATTATTCCAGGCACATTCCAAGGGGCTTGAGTCACAGGGTTCACTTGGCTCTTCTCCCGTCCCGAACTGCTTGTACCAGGTGGAAGACGACCTCCAACTTCCAAAATGGAATCCATAACCGGTCAAAGAGCGCTTTAGAGCAAGCCCCAGATGCAATCCCACCGCAACTTCTCTCTCACACCTGCGGGCCGCTGGCTGCGCACCTGGAGTCCCACGGCCACAGCTAGGCCCGCTGGGTCAAAACACAGGGTTGTTCTTTGGAGAATCCTCTAAAGCGGCCCTGGTTTTCCCTGCTGGTTTGAGAAACTCCTAGGGCAGCAGGGATAGGTTGGAAACTTTTTTCCTTTTGGCGGTGCGTCGGGGATCGCTCGGAGGCCAAGGCGGGAAGCCCGAGGGGTTGAGAGGTTCCGGCGGCTTTTAAGTCAGGTCGGAGGGAAACTCCCAGCCCCTCCCACGCGTCGGTCCAGACTCGCCGGCCGCCCGGCCCCGGGCGGTGGAGCGCGCACATCTGGCCGCCCAGGAGCCACAACTCGAACGCTAACCCCCGCGTCCAAGATGTTCAAGGGGCCGCGGAGTCTAAGACCTCGAAGGGTGGGGCTTCCTCGGCTGCGGCTCCTCCCTGCGGCCCAAACAGCAGGGGTCCGGACTCGGGAGGCGCCCCCAGGGCCGGGAAAGGGCCGGCTGGCCCGGCGGTTGGGATTTTTTAGGGGGAGGTGTGCGCTGGGGCCGTGGTCGGGGACCGTTGAGCGTGCCGGAGCCACAATGGGGGATAAGGGCAGGGGTGCTGAGATAGTGGATGAAGGCTGGAGACGTGCGGGGTACTGGGCGCTTGTGGTGCTGGAGTTGAGACAAGGCCCCGCGGGGCTCCCGAGTCCTCCCCACTGCGTGGGATATTACAGCCCCAAACCCCAGGCGGTGGTGATGAGGGAGGGGCAGAAAGGCACCTTTCCGGGGGGCGGGGGCACGCTGAGCCCGCGGGCCCTGAGGGCGGGGTTCCCCCTCCTTCTCGCCCTCTGCTCCAGAGCGAAGACTCAGGCGTTTCCTCCCGAGCAGCAGCTCGCCCCCGCTCGCCCTGCACCTTCCCGGGACCGCGAAGGGCGTCATCCCAGACGAGGCGGAGCCGGCGAGCCTTGCGCCTCGGACCCTCTCCCTTCCTGTCCCGAACCAAGAGAGGAAGGAGCTACACACGCGTCTAGACTGTCTCAGAAACCCGAGCTTGCAGGAGAAGGCTGCGTGGCGCGCGCTGGAGTTTTGACGTCTAGCTGAGTGTTCCAAGGAGTCAGGGCTGTTTTGAAGAGGCTCCGATCTGGACAGACTGTTTCCATTCGATTTGTTTAACCAAGGTGAAGGCAGACCGTGTTCTTAAACGCTCTCCTTCATCCAACGTGTCCTTAGATGTTCATCCTAAGGGTGTCACAACGGGAGAAAAATATCCTAAAATAAATCACAGCCGACAGGAAAATGTTAAAAGATGTTGGTCCTGTTTCATCTGACAGCCCAGTCATCGCGTATTCTCCACCAAAATAACTCTATTCACAGCCTTCAATGTATGGCGCATCTCCCCCGTTAGGGGCGAAGCGCATGGATGGGCTCTGGTCCCACCTTAGTCGCCAGCTGAAACTGGACAAGCTTTAGAGTCACCTCCCCAAAGACTGCCAGGCTTCGTTGAGAACAATCAGAAGAATACAGGCTTTTAGGTACTCAGAGTACAGTATCCAAATAGCTGTTCGGCTGCTTACCTCTGTGGCCTGTGGCAGGTTACCTCTTAGAGCCTGCTGCCTCAGTCTCCCCGTTCTAAAATGTAACTATACCTATACCACACGGATGGTGTAAGGATCGAGGATTAATGCAATCAAATGCTTAACACAAAGCCCAATGCATAAGGAGAATTCAGTATTGTTATCATCACTGTCCATGAGAGCAGCCTCTATGTATGACTAAAATAAAAATCGTGGCAATGGCAGTTGGAAAAGGTAGCCTCCTTTAAAGAGTATGAGCCTTTATACCTGCTGAACTAGTAAAACCTGCAACCCTCTGGTCACAGCTCCAAGAGGAACTTAGATGAAATGATAATAATGATACATAAGCTTTCTTTATAATGTGACTTTTTTATAACATGAGTTTGATTATTGGGTTTCCCATTAAAACCCCTTCCCAGAGAAGATCAGTCTTCTTTGAGAAAATTTCACCAGGGAGTGCAAAACCCCTCTTTCTTTCCCTCCTTTTCCTTTTCCTCACAGCCCCTCTCCCTTTGCTAATCTAGAATCTGATTAGGGCAGCCTCCGTAGCAAATGAAAATGTGGGTCTTTAGAACTATTTTAGATGCACATAATGCATAAGTCTGAAAAAGTCAAGGCTGTTGGGAACACAGGGCAGCTGTGGGAATTTATTTAAGTCTTAAATTCTTCAGGCTCAGTTTCCTTCACTGTAAAGTAAAGGGGTTGGATTTCCTTTTCCTTCCTGCACTGATATTCTTTAGTTTCTAAAGGTTGCTGTGTCCAGGTGGTATTTCCTGTGTATGCCAGGGCCCGCAGGGGAAAGGAAGGGATTTTGAGAGGCTTTGGGCTTGAGAATGATCATTACTGGGTGATGAGGGAGGGCAATGAAGGAACTCAGATCAGTACTGGACTGTAAACCAAGGAAAAGTATCTATAACTTTGCAGGTAATTGCAAACATTTTTATGCACACAGTGGATATATTTATATCATATGCACTGGTATATCTATTTTATTTGTTTAAAGATTTTATTTGGGGGCATCTGGGTGGCCCAGTCAGTTGGGTGCCTGCCTTGGGCTCAGGTCATGATCCCAGGGTCCTAGGACCGAGCCCCACATCTGGTTCCCTGCTCAGCAGGGAGTCTGCTTGCCACCCACCTCCCTTCAGCTCATGCTGTCTCTCAAATAAATAAATAAAATCTTAAAAAAAAAAGATTTTATTTTTAAGTCATCTCTACACCCAACATGGGGCTTGAACTCACAACCTCGAGATCCAGAGTCACAGCAAATATATGTATTTATAGTTTATCCACAGCATAGATTCTATATACACAGATCATCCTTTAATAAGTTTTTCCACCACCAGCAAACAAGGTAAAATTTTCTTCCTTTGACTTACCAGCAGAATGGGCTGGACCAGAGGGTGTTCATGATTCTGACTGGATGAGAAAAGTGTGCCCTTTTGAGGGCCTCCTGTCGTGTTAACAAGAAAGTCTCCCAAGAAAGAAGGAGAACAATAGCCCTTATGTCCACAGCTCTAATCTCATTTTACTTCAGAATGTCTCCCATACAATTTCCTGTCATCACCTTCCCTGAGATATTTTCCGCATAAAAATGCAGCTCCCCCACTTCCCATCACCTTAGATTCTTCTCCCTCTCGCTCTACATCCAATCTATCAACCATTCCTGTCAGACGCTCTAACTTATACATGTGGTTATGGCTGTGGATGTAGATACATGGGAAACCCCACCCCTTCTTACAATTTCCTATTTTACCAACCAGTCCAAGCATCACTGTTTCTTGGCAAGGCTACTGCCGTAGCCTCCTCATTGTGATCCCTGTGACCACTTCTTTACCCTGCATTTCATTCTCTATCTGGCAGCCACAGCAGTCCTTTTATTTATTTATTTTTATTTTTTGAAGATTTTATTTATTTATTTGACAGACACAAGCAGGCAGAGAGGCAGGCAGAGAGAGAAGAAGGGAAGCAGGCTCCCTGCTGAGCGGAGAGCCCGACGCAGGGCTCGATTCCAGGACCCTGGGACCATGACCTGAGCCAAAGGCAGAGGCCTTAACCCACTGAGCCACCCCGGTGCCCCTGCAGCAGTCCTTTTCAAATAAAAATGAAATGTGCTCAGTCTCTCGTTCAAAGTCCTCTAGCAGTCTCCTATCATATTTGGAATAAAACCCACACTTCCAATGACAGCCTCTAGGATTTGACTCTTGTCTAATTCTCTCACCTCATCCTCTGTCACTTTCTTCCTTGCTCATTCCTCTCTAGTCGTACCAACCTTCTCAGTTCCTTAAAAAAATGTCAAGCAGACTCCTCCTTAGGGGTCTTTGCATTTGCTGTTTCCCACCCCAGATTTTCACATTCCCCTTCCATTCAGGTCTCTGGGCAAGTGTCACCTAAGAGAGGACCCCTGAATCATCCTTTTTTTTTTTTTTTTAAAGATTTTATTTATTTATTTGACAGAGAGAGATCACAAGTAGATAGAGAGGCAGGCAGAGAGAGAGAGAGGGAAGCAGGCTTCCTGCTGAGCAGAGAGCCCGATGCGGGACTCGATCCCAGGACCCTGAGATCATGACCTGAGCCAAAGGCAGCGGCCCAACCCACTGAGCCACCCAGGCGCCCTGAATCATCCTTTTTAATATAGATGCAACCTAGCCATAGTCACTCCCTCACCAACTTCCCTGGTTCGTTTCCTTTCATATTTTTTATCAAATCTCTTAAATGTCTATCTGTTTACTTCATTACTATTTGTCTCACCTCTAGAATGTACACTCTGTGAGTGCAGGGACTCGGTTGATCTTGTTCAACAAAGCATCTCCAGTCGCAAACAGTGCCTGTCTTATAAAAGGCCCTTAAAAACTAATTGTTGAATGGATGAATATAAAAAGTCTTCACCTGGAATGTCCCTGATCTCATGAGCTTGTTCCTGACTGTCTCCTGCTCCAAGCTGGATCTTGACTCTAAGAATAGAGTTCAATCCTACATGCCTATAAATATGTGAATTAAACTTCACTGGGTCCAGGAGGGGAAAAGAAAACAATGTAAATAATGTGGGTAATTAGCTTACCTTTTTTTTTTTTTTTAAGATTTTATTTATTTATTTATTTGACAGACAGAGATCACAAGTAGGCAGGGAGGCAGGCAGAGAGGGAAAGAAGAGGAAGCAGGCTCCCTGCTAAGCAGAGAGCCCCATTCAGGTCTCGATCCCAGGAGCCTGGGATCATGACCTGAGCCAAAAGCAGAGGCCTTAACCCACTGAGCTACCCAGGTGCCGCTTAGCAAATGTAGGTACTGAAGTAAACCTGAGATGGGAGAGAGAATCTGCTCTCTTCTCACCTCCTCCAAGTTCCTCTGTGCTCTTCCTAGTCAGATCAATGTGCTGTGCTGGGTGTTTAGAAGGTTAACTGTTTGCACATCATGGGCCCTGCAAAGCAGGTGGGAAGTGAGTTTGAATTCTCAATGCACACATGCGGGTGTGTGACCTTGGGCAACTTACCTTTTCAGTGCCTCAACTTCCTTATCTGGGAAAGGGGCCTATAATGCTGCCTCTGTATTAAGATTGTTATAATGATTACATAAATCACATTTGCAAAGTTCTTAGAGCAGTGCTTGGAACATAATAAGTTTTATATGAGTATTTTTTCTTTTTCTTTTTTTTAAAGATTTTATTTATTTATTTGAGAGAGAGAGAGCACAAGCGGCAGGGAGGGGCAGAAGGAGAGGGAGAAGCAGGCTCCCTGATGAGCAAGGAGCCTGACCTGGGCCTCCATCCCAGGATCCTGGCATCACGACTGGAGCCAAAGGCAGACACTTAACCGACTGAGTCACCCAGGCGCCCTTGTATGAGTATTCCCCTTTTCAGGGACTTTAATGTAAGATCCTGCTCTGCTGTGATTGGCACCGGAGTTTTCATGATGTTTTTAGACTCTGATTTTAGTTTTAACAATCAAGCACACTCTAACATTTAGCTTGGCCATAAATTCCATTTGGGCCAAAATTTCCCTAACTTCCCAAAAAAGAAATTGTACCTTCAGGGGGTCATCCCCTCTATTTTAGTTGAACAAAAGATTTTCCTCACTCCTCAGTTCTTTAAGTTCTCCTTGGCCAGCTTTTCTATATATAATATTGTTATTTTGTAGTTGAGGGTTAGTCCTGCAGAACAGTAAGTATCAGTGCTTTTCCTAAACTGAGTGCCAAATCGTCCCTGAACCAGGGGAATAATCTCTGGACATCTCTTTCGCTCTGTTTTTCTGTGGTTTTCATGAAAATGAAAACCGCTCCTAGCAGAGAGTTTTGGGGTTTAGCACGATATTAACTGTGCCTGTTTGCTCTGTGAATCGGGGAATATGGAGATGGTTTAAACTCTGCTGTATTCTCTGGAACAGACTAGGCTCTCATCAGATTCGACAAGAATAAAGTTTCCTTGAACTGTGGACAGTCTGTCAGTACTCCCCTGGGCTCAACATTTCACCGCTCTGCCCAGGGCCAAAATCACTCTTTCATACAGATCTGTATCAGGGCCTCTTAAAAAAGGATTAAGAAACACCCCTCCTAATGTCTGATAAAATCTCCTTGAGATTATTCTACATATAATGCATTAATAAACATACCTGTTTTTGTCTTTACCTTAGTTATGGTAGTATCCGTCTTCTTCTTCTTCTTAAGATTTTATTTATTTATTTATTTATTTATTTGAGAGAGAGAGCGAGCACACACACAATCCGGAGGAAGGGCAGAAAGGGAGAGGCAGACGCCCTACTGAGCAGGGAACCTGGGACCTGGTATCATGACTCAAGCCAAAGGCAGATGCTTAATGATGGAACCACCCAGGAGCCCCAACATCCTTCTTTCAATAAATATTGACCAAGGGTTTAATATGTGCTAGGAATTTTCCTAGTGCTGGCTACTTGGTTATCCAAGCTGAAAACTTAGGAGTCATTTCAAATACAGTTTTGTCCCTTGTTCCCAACATATGAGGTCAGCCACCAAACTGGTATCAATACTACCTTCAAATATCACTTGTATTTTTGTCCTCCGCTCCACTCACTTCCCAATCATCGTGCTGGGGAAGGTGGGCTAAGCTCAGCTACTGGAGAGAGCAGAGTTTGGGGTATCCTGTTTAGGAGAATCAGCCCAGAATGGTGAGAGAGAGAGGAAAGGGGTATGAGGCAAGGGAAGATGTACCACAGTGAGGCACCCTGTGTTACCACACTGGCTACTGTTGTGCAATGACACAATTGTTCAGCAGGCATGAGAGTTCTCTGGAAGGGTTTCAAGAGAAACTACATCTCCGACTGGTCAGCTAGAGAGGAGGAGGGTATCTGCTGACCCTTCTCCCGGCTCCATTCGTCATTGGTGAAGTTTACCCTGAATGCCCCCGAACTTCTTCCAGGTCGAATCATCTGGGCACTTGGTGGCTCCCAGGAAGGCAGATCCCATGCCCAACATGTACTATGTCATCAGATTTCAAAAGTAGAGCAGCAGCTCAGCACAGGTGAAGCTCTGATCTAGAGAGGGAGAGGAAGGAGGTAGTCAGGGCATCTGAGAAAGGACACAGGTTTGTGGATGTTGTGCCTCTCATTTACTTCCTTCTGATCCATTCTTCACATTGTACCCAGAGTGATCTTTGCCAGATGCAAATCCTTCACAACTTTCCTTAAACTTCCAGACTTAAGATTCCAGACTTACACCATGGCATGTCAGGTTCCATGGTCTCCTCGTGGTTGTTTTCAGTCTTCTTATTAAAGATAATTTTTTAAAAAGATTTTAAAAGAGAGATAGAGAAAGAGCACAAGTAGGCAGAATGACAAGCAGAAGGAGAGGGCTCCATCCCAGGACCCTGGGATCACGAACTGAGCCAAAGGCAGACCCTTAACCGACTGAGCCACCCAGGTGCCCCAAAGATAATTTTACTGGTAGAATCAGATAGTCATTCTTCTGAAGCTCTTTGTTAGCACTTACTGGTACATTTTCTGAATCAAATATTAATACACTCACTATAAAAAATTTGAAAAATACAAAAATATTAAAAAGGAAATAAAAATCAATTGCCATGAGGCAAAAACTCTTATTAACATTTGGAGTCACTTCTGACTATAGTTAGTCTATGCATGTATAGCATTCTTTTAATTCTCTGATGCACATATTAAAAATCATACTTCAAGAATTACTGCATTGAAGTTTATATTCAACCAAAAGTATGTTGAGACCACCCAAATGGTTCAGTTTGATAACATGCTCTTTACTACAATTTTTCATTTATTTCCTTAATTGTTATTCAAGTGCGCATTGAAAACATGTGCTTACATTTCAGAAATACAACACATTTAAAAAGCCCTCTGCAGACATAACTGGTTCTCACTGTATGTCCCTGCTTAGTTTTAAATAAAATAGCTTAATAATGAATTTAATAGATAACTTAATCTAAAAATCATAAATGCAACTATTAGCTTTTGTTCTATTACAGTGGGAGAGATAATTTAAGGCAATGATAATTAGCTGCTTTCCACATCATGGCCTAAAACCAAATACAAATTTGTCCTACATTAAAGGCTTGGCAAGACATTATTTTATGATTCTATAAATACCAGTATAGTATTTCTACTTTTTATTATCAATACACTGACATCTTAGAATCACAAATTACTGTTTCCCCCTAATCTGGCAAGCATGGTATTTTCACAATAGTTGATAAAATTGGCGTGTGTTTAAAAGAAAAAAAAATCACATGGTCAAGATTTTGAAAATAATCGCAGAGAAAGTTGATCTTTAAAAATCATTAAGCCTTGGGGCGCCTGGGTGGCTCAGTGGGTTAAAGCCTCTGCCTTTGGCTCAGGTCATGATCTCAGGGTCCTGGGATCAAGCCCTGCATCAAGCTCTCTGCTCAACAGGGAGCCTGCTTCCTCCTCTCTCTCTCTCTCTCTCTGCCTGCCTCTCTGCCTACTTGTGATCTGTCTGTCAAATAAATAAATAAAATCTAAAAAAAAAAATAATAATCATTAAGCCTTAACGTGGCGGGTTTGGGGGGTAGGAAAAGAATAAATGAAACAAGATGGGATCGGGAGGGAGACAAACCATAAGGGACTCTTAATCTCACAAAACAAACTGAGGGTTGCTGGGGGGAGAGGGGGAGGGAGAGGGTGGTGGGGTTATGGACATTGGGGAAGGTATGTATTATGAAGTGTGTAAACCTGGTGATTCACAGACCTGTATCCCTGGGGCTAATAACACATTATATGTTAATAAAAAAATAAAAAGTTTTTAAAAACCACTAAGCCTTATTAAAACTACATCAGCATATCTAAACAAAACAATAAAGACACTAAACTGTGATCATGTATATAATTATTTAAGTTTTAAAAGTCTAACATTCAAAAAACAATGAAATCAGATTAAATTCATATTAGTATTATGAAAACCTTTCCATTAAGGTTTTTGTTAGAGGAGCAGAATCAACACCATCCTGACTTTCCCCAAAATTATTTTGAACCACCGCTTCCTTTAGATAAAACTTTTAGGGTACACATATCATTACACACAAATGATCTTAGAAAAGCATAGTTCTAATTCTGGATGCTGGAGAACTATGCTGGAAGTCCTTACTCCTCGGGAAAATGTTAATACATTTATAAATGAAAGACATCTCGTGTCTGTTGATTTATTAGAGAATCACTTATGGTTCATTAGATAAGCACTCAAATTATTTTACTTAATACAATTAGGAAAAAGTCTGCACGTTGGCCATGTTTCATTTTACACATTACGTTATTCTCTTAGGCTTTCAATTAGAGGATATGTCATAGAAAGCAAAGCGTCACGTTCTCAGCTAATGTTCCAATTATATCTAAATGATTTAACTGCACACAAGTAATTATTTTTGAAATCTAAGTTTTCAAAAAACACTGATTCATATAATCCACCAGTTTAATTTTTACCAAAGTAACTAAGTTTTTTTTAATACAAAAGCAGATTACAGATTTTTGCCCCATGCTCTTATGAAACCAAGATTCTGATGTGCACAATGAATTTAAGTCATTCTTCACGAAGGCTATCTGAAATTCTATCAACTTTCAGCCCCAAGGAAGGTAAAACCATAGTTAAGCATAAACAATTCAAAACTAGAGCTTTACAATGAAAATGGCAACAAGTCATAACTTCTATATCACTAATGATGGGTTCTAAAACTTCCCACAGGGTATAACATATAGTGAAATTTTGATAGTTTCTGGAAAATGAAAGCTATCAGAGCTACAAATAAAGAATACATTAGATACTAGAACATAACGAGGCCAAAGCATTAATGCTGTTAAAAACTGGGAAGGATGTGGGGCACCTGGGTGGCTCAATCGGTTAAGTGCCTGACTTCAGCTCAGTAATGATCTTGGCGTCTCTGCTTCTGCCAGGCTCCCTGCTCAGCAGGCAGTCTACTTCTCCCTCTGCCTCTCCACCCCTCCTCACCACTTGCTCTTTCATTCTCTCTCTCTCTCTCAAATAAATAAAATCTTTTTTTAAAAACTAAAAAAAATAAATAGGATGAGAAGTAATATCTTTAAAACATAGAACATAAGCAGACCACAAACCAACACATACGTCACTTTACTTACTTTAAATTTATGTTTTTAATACTTGCTTTTTAAAGGAAAACATTTATTTCCGTAAGCAACAGGCAGACGATTTTTTTTGCCCGACCTCCCTGACTATTGTGCAATTTTCAAACCACCTTCCAGACTGGCATTATCTCATCCAGATTTCTCCCTGAAGTCAGCCTGTCATATTTTCAGCAGGCCTTCGTGATTTGGTAGTCTTGCCGAGTTCATTTCTCTTCTTCCCAACCCTGGGCTTCTGCCAGCCTGCCAAAATTCTCAATGTCCTGTCCTCTCCCTGGCCGGGGCAGGGGAAGGACACCCATAAGTTTCTGCATTGCCTGTTTTCCACCAGCTGTATGCAGATCATGGGAAACAAGGCTCTTTCTACCACTGCATAAGCCTCGCAGTGCTGATGCAGTCCCTGCTGTGGTGCACCTTCCCAGGAGAGAAAGCCACCAGTTGCAAAGTCCCCTGTCTCACCTGAACCTCTCTGGATGTTTCTATCACCTCCCTACACAATCCCTACCCTAAGAGGGGTAAATTGTGGATAGCAGCCTCCAACCTCCTTTCCCTACCCCCTCCTTCTATCTCTCCTCTCCTCTGGAAACTTAACCTTGTCCTAGACTTTCCATTCTTGGCAGAAAGGTGTTACCCTAGTGTCATATCCTACTCGTGTGCAAGGTGAAATTTGCCCTTTCTTTTCTCTGGGGCCACAGTGATCAGATGGCCGCAGAGGAACACAACTGACGGGAAGAATGAAAAAACACATCAGTTCAGTACTTTCTAGATAATCCTTCTGCAATGGTAAGTGGTATCCACTTTTGCTGATAACTTTACAGTTTTCAAAGCACTTTCTTATCTGTTATCTCACTAACGTCATGTTACTACACGATGGTTGGGTTCCCAGAAAACAGACTCTAAGATGGAAATTTACACGCAAGAATTTTCTGGGGGAGAGTGCTCTCAGAAACAGTCTTTGTGAGGGCGTGGAAGGAAACAGCACTGGGTCCAGAGAGAGGTTGAACTGCTCTGTGCCCTAACAGGGGGCTTGGCCGACCTCACAAGGAGCTCTGGAGTTGAGATAGTCCTTCATCTTCCCCCCACCCCAACTGAGGCAAGGGGCCCTGTCCTTTATAGCCCTGAATTGATAGTCATTGGATATGAGATGCTTCCTGGAAAGGGACATGACCTTGGACGAGGCAGCTGCTTTCAGCAGCAAGCAATTCTCTGGGGAGACTTAGATGAGCACTGTGAGCTGACAGGCTCCAGGCAGCTGCGGTCCTGAAGGGAAACTGGGAGGGCTCATCGCAGCATCCCCTGTATTTTACCAAAAGTGCACTTGTTTCCTGGCTGTGATCCCTATTTTATGCCTGGGAAACTGGGACCCAGGGCGAGTAACGAGATCAAGTTTCCAGAGCAAATAAGTGACTTACATGTTTCATTTCATTTGGCCTGCAAAATAATTCTATTAGGTATATCTTGTTAGCTCCCTTTTACGGACAAGGCTACTGAGATTTGGAAAGTTTCAATGATTCCTCCCAGTGTTCAAGGCCAGCAAACTGTCGAACAAAGATCCAGGCCACCTAACTCCACGGCTGTGCTTTTGTATCTCACACATTGACTTGATCTGGCCAAATAGAGTGTAATAAAGGAAAATTTAAGGCTGGAAGACAGTTCTAAACAATCCAACCCACCAGTTTCTCAGCAATAAAGTAACTTGAGAAATTGTTCAAGATGAGGCGGGTAAATCATCTTTCTGTGCCTCAGTTTTCTTATCTGTTTAAGGGGATGAGATGCCCACCCACAGGGTGGTTTTAAATTCAGATGCAATTATGGATGCAAAATAAACTTGAAACTGATGAAAATGGTACAGGATTGTCAGTACTTAGCTGTTTAGACACTACGTTGGAGGTGGGAAAGGACTCTCACCGCTTAAAAACAGCAGGGGGTAACATTTTAAGTTTTGGGGGTACTTGCACAGAAAATGAACTTATGATTTAACAAATTCTACTAGTTCATATTCTTTTTAAATGTGTGCAAGTTTTCAAAGAACAAAAATAAGGGGCGGGGGGACTTACTTTCTAGCCGGGTTTTGATTAGAAGTTACATCCTAGGTGATATTTGCTGTGAATAGTTCTGACTGATACCCAGAATTCAAAAATACATAACTTCCCATTCTCAGATAAATAAAATAGCACAACTCAGTCTGCTTTGTATAAAGGAAACACCAGAGTTCCTTCCTCTGAACTTTGGAACTGTTTCTGACATGAAAACAAAAGATCCAAAATATTTTTGTGTTTTGTCATGTAGGCTGAGTTCCTAAAACACCACAGTTTAAATTTAGGTTATTTGGCTTCTTTATCCATAAATGATCACAACTTCTGCTTTATTGGTTCCTTCGTGTGGAGCTTAGAATTTTTAAAAAATCTGTAGTTGATTGTGTCATTGTTTCTCTTTCGGAAAACGCACAGGTGTATTTATTTTCCATGTTTTTAAACATCATAAAATAGAAAGTTCTATTCGTAAGGTTGTTCATAACAACAATGTTATCTTTTTAAGGACAAGATGGATGTTATCTATTACTGCATACTGAGTCACCCCAGAATTTAAAATAATAATAACAAATATTATCTTTCATTTTTCTGGGTCAGAAATTCTAGAGCAGCTTGGACAGGTGGCTCTGACTTGGTTATTACCTCAAGAAGTTATAGTCAGGGGGTGCCTGGATGGCTCAGTGGGTTAAAGCCTCTGCCTTTGGCTCAGTTCATGATACTAGGGTCTTGGGATCCAGTCCCACATCGGGCTCTCTGCTCAGTGGGGAACCTGCTTCCTCTCCTCTCTCTGCCTGCTTCTCTGCCTACTTGCGATCTTTGTCTGTCAAATAAATAAATAAAAATCTTAAAAAAAAAAAAAAAGTTAAGATTAATTTAATTATTTAAAAAAATAAAAGGAGTTATAGTCAGGTGTCAGCTGAAGCCTTATGAAGTCTTGACCAAGGCTGGAGAACCCACCCCCAAGGGAAGGGCACTCATTCACGTGACTAGTGAAGTGGTGCTGCCTGTTGGGGAGAAACCTCAGGTCCTTTCCTTGTGAACTCTCCAGGACCACCTGAGGGTCCTTAGAAGATGAAAACTGGCTTCCACCAGAGTGAGAAATCCAAGAGAACAAGACGGAAGCTGCAATGCTTCTATGAGCCAGCCTTAGAAATTATTCATCTTCACCTACTGATAGCTCAGGGCAGCCCTCAGCACTAATTAAATGTAGGATGAGATCACTCCAAGACATAGAGACAAGGAGGTGATGACCCTAGCAGACCATCTTGGAGGAGGAGGAGTTGGCTAATTTGTGAGTTCCAGTCATTTAGAGCATCATGAATTGTAGGACGTGTGGCTGGCTCAGTTGGTATAGAACATGCAAGTCTTGATCTAGGGGTGATGAGTTTGAGCCCCATGTGGGTACAGAGCCTACTAAAAATATAAATAAGTAAGTAAGTAAATAAATAAACAAATAAATAATCATGAACCAAATGTGTAGTGAAAGAGATCTGACATCTCTTCTTGTCTTCCTCCAGACAAAGGGAAATGCCATGATACCTAAAAGAGATTCAATATGGAAAATCCAAACCCTCCAAGCATATTTACATAGAACTAAGAACATCAGTCAGAGAGGGCTGAGTCGTCCATCTGGGTGCCTTCTTCCCTCTGAAACCAGGCTGATCAACCCTCAAATTCCAACCCAAGTGTTAAAGCATTGTGTGATATAAAGGCAAGTAAGCACAGACAGCAGTGGGAAATATCAGCTGTGTTATCTCTACTTTAAGCACTCATGGGTGAGAAACTCTTCTAAGTAAGAAAAAATAAATTTAAAAAATAAATTAAAAAAAAAAAAAAGGAAACTCTTCTCTCCTACCTGATATCTCAGTTCTCCCAGAGTCGTCATTCCACGGGAACATCTTATATCAAAGAATCTGAGCTGACATTTAGAGGCTTACGTGCTCAAAATATCAGACTTCCCAGCCAACTCTCATCTCTAACTGGATGGCTAAAAAGTATCTAAAGTAGGTCATGTCTAAAACAGAACTCTTAACTTTCACTTTTTTAATACTCAAAGCTAACTGTTCCTCTCAATCTTAATAAGTGTTACCCACTAACCACCACCCACCCAGCAGCTCAGGTAAACACCTAAAGAATAGCCTTGATTCCTCCTTTTCCTCAACCTGTAAATCTAACTCATGAGTACATTTTATTAATTCTCCAAAATCTATCCCAAATTCTTCACTCTTTCCCACCTCTACCACCATTATCACCATCATTAACCACCACAACCCTAAACTAAGTCACCTCTACTTGAATGAAGCAATTGTCTTCTTACTGGGAGCTTCATTTTCGCTTTTGGAGTTCTCCCCTTGCCATTTTCCCTCCAAAAAGCAGTGTGGTAGGTGTCCCAGGAAACCAGGAGACAGCGCCACATCACCGACCACCTGAGGTGTGAGCATCCGAGAAGAGTCCACCTCCTTCTCAGTTTAGCCAAAGAACCCTAAACAAAGTGCCACCAATAGTCACATCATCCTTCTTCAAGTACTCTCATTTAGACTTGGAAATGGACATTGTAAACTCATTCTATCTAGTTAGGGTTACTGTAGTGCAAATCTGTGATCTTAGAAAATTCAAGTAGATTTCATTATAGTTTATACATTACAATAACCATTATAGTTTATTTTTACCCTATAGTTAATGGTGTATGATGAAAATACATGCATGGATATTATTTTTAAGATCAACCTTTTAAACAAGTCAATCCTCAACCTCCCAGGCGGTATGAAACCACTGGTGCAGTAAGGGGAAGAGTAGGAATCAATAGATAGCATTGTAAGTAAGAAAGATGAGTTTTGAGTGTGCATGACCAAAAAAAAAATGAAAATGATGATAGATGTGGATCTTTAGTCGAGCATAAACAATGTCTTTTTTTTAAGATTTTTTTTTTTTTTTTTTTTTATTCATTTGACAGAGAGAGAGATCACAAGTGGCAGAGAGGCAGGCAGAGAGAGGAGGAGGAAGCAGGCTCCCTGCGGAGCAGAGAGCCCGATGCGGGGCTCGATCCCAGGACCATGAGATCATGACCTGAGCCGAAGGCCGAAGGCAGCGGCTTAATCCACTGAGCCACCCAAGCGCCCCAACAATGTCTTTTTTAAAAAAAATATTTAGGGTCATGTCACTGTGGGTATAATTGAGCGATGACTCTCAGTTTGGATTTTCAGCCAAAATTCTGATTTGCAAGCTCTCCTCGTCACTAATACAGTATTATGACTACCTTCACCATAGGCCCTCAACTACTTTTATTTTTTATTTTTTAAAAAGATTTTATTTATTTATTTGACAGAGAGATCATAAGTAGGCAGGGGGAGGGGAGGAAGCAGATGCCCTGCTGAGCAGAGAGCCTGATGTGGGGCTTGATCCCAGGAACCTGGGATCATGACCTGAGTCAAAGGCAGAGGCTTAATGCACTGAGCCATCCAGGCACCCAGGTGACCCCCTCAACTATCTTTTAAATCAATGCCTAAAACTGAAAGTTCCTTACCATGTCTTTTATGTAAGTCAAAATCTGTATGTTTTACAGTGGATTTAAACCAAAGACATAGCCATTTCTTTTTATGTCCCTGTTTTCTTTTTTATGGTATTCAACACCACTTACGATAAATGTTAGTTGTTCAGCAGAACATTTGTCCTTCGTACAATCTAGTTTAGGTGAGTAATATTGACTTTTTAAATCACTTACATATGATTTTTTTCCCTCTCACTTTATTATTCATTAAAATATGGGTCTCACTTGAAAAAATAATATTTGGCATATATGTTTCTGCTTATTGTATTGGGCTGTGAGGAGCCAGAAGGTTGTCCCAACCAAGAAGAAAGTCATCTGAGTCATGACAAACTCAAGTAAGACCACCTGAAGGAGACAATAACATGTAAAGTAACTGAGAGAGGAACCTAAAATTTTCTGGTAAAACATGAACTTCTTATGCCTTTCTCATTTTACTCTTTATTTGGAGTTAAAAAAAGATATTGATGACTGAATTATCTCTTCAGGTATTACATATATAATTAGAAATTATATTTTTCTTCTAAATAAAAATATGAGAAATGTTCTTCATAAACTGAAAAGGTCTGAAGCTAGGACCAGCTCTTTTGACCACATTAATAGTGAAACTCCCCTCGGGTAGAATAAATTTAAACCAAATTTACACTAAATGATTCGGAGGATTATTTTTACATTTTTCCCTTTGGATTTTGAATTTCCTAGCTTGAATGTTAAGAAAGGTCATTAAAGTTGTTACCAAGGACTGATCCAAATCAGAGCATGATTCAGGGTTGTTGAAAATACCCCCCCCACCCGGTTTGTGGTCGATCTGTATTTATTCATTGGCCTAGGTAAAAATGTGCAACGTAGTTTACTTTTTTTTTTTTTTAAAGATTTTATTTATTTATTTGACAGAGAGAGAGAGAGAGAGATCACAAGTAGAGAGGCAGGCAGAGAGAGAGGGGGATGCAGGCTCCCTGCTGAGCAGAGAACCCAATGTGGGGCTCGATCCCAGGACCCTGAGATCATGACCTGAGCCGAAGGCAGCGGATTAACCCACTGAGCCACCCAGGTACCCCTGTAGTTTACTTTTTAAATAACCCTTTAAATTTTAATATGTACTCTGCTAGAACACAATAAGGAGATGATTATTTACCATAAACCAATAATGATGCCATGCTTCAATGATGCCAGTCCTCACAGCTAAATCAACATCAGATAGAGATTTTCAATTCTAGTTTCAAAACAATGTGAGTTTTGGGCTGCCCGGGTGGCTCCGGGGGTTAAGTCTTTTCCTTTGGCTCAGGTCATAATCCCAGGGTCCTGGGATCCAACCCCGCACATCGGGCTCTCTGCTCAGCAGCGAGCCTGCTTCTCCCTCTCCCTCTGCTGCTCTCTCTGCTTGTGCTCTCACTCTGTCAAATAAATAAATAAAATCTTTTAAAAAAATACACTGTGAATATTTCTAGAACTACTTCCAGATATATTATAAAATTTTAAAACAAACTAATAAACAAAAGACTTCCCAAATAATTTGGTTTCATTTTCATCTCAGAAACCTAACACACTTTTAGAAGGAAGAAAGTCTTTAGCTCAAATAAATAGCATTATTTGAAACTGCCAATACATTAGAGCATCGCCCTGGGGTGAAGTGGCAGAAGCCCCATTTATTGCTCTTTGGCCTTAGTTGATACAATTATAAGATTTAAAAGAAGGCCCAAAGAATCAAAAGGCTAGGTCCTCCCAACCTTATGCACTTTCCCGCTGGGTGGACTGGATGCCAGACACTGACCACCTCTGAGCTTCACATTGTCTTTTCAAGACAGAAGCGATACCACTGACTTCCCACAGTAGCTTTGAGACTTAAACAAGGTAATGAATGTGAAACCACACTGTACTGAAAAAATACGGCACTGTTCAATTCTTAATATGAGGATGAGTATTTTGGGCTAGGTGCTACCTATTAAATAAAATATGTCACTGTATTTTAAGAACAAATACTCTTCTCAGTCTTTAAATTTTAAATTGAGCGTTAACAAATAGATGACCTCTTCGAAGAATTATAGAAGGAAGCAGGACCTAAAAATTCAAGGAAAAGAGACCAGGTAAAACCAATTAATTTATTAGAAAAGGTAATTAAACCCATACAATAAACGAAAAATCCATTTATCAGACAGAGATAGAAATTGATTCTCAAAATGAAGGTCAAAGAAGTGTCCAAACATTCCATTAATTGGTAAATCTTGAAATGTCTTATTAAATGAAAGGAAAACTGACAACCAGATACTTGATACTATCTTGCTTTGGGGGAGCTTGGGAATTATTATTATTTTTTTTAAAGATTTTATTTATTTATTTGGCAGAGAGAGAGAGAGATCACAAGTAGGCAGAGAGGCAGGAAGGGAGGGGGGCAGCAGGCTCCCTGCGGAGCAGAGAGCCCGCTGTGGGGCTTAATCTCAGGACCCTGAGATCATGACCTGAGCTGAAGGCAGAGGCTTAACCCACTCAGCCACCCAAGTGCCCCAGGAATTATTTTTATATTTTTATTAGTATTTATGATATAGGTAGGACCTGTCTGAAAGCCCCATAAATGCTTTCTTCTCTTGATGCAGGTAATAATAAATCAGCCTTATGCTGTGTAGGTGAAGAGCGATCACAGCCACCATTTCCAGGCCTCTTTGACTCTACCCCACCCAACACAATGCCTTTGCTAGGAAGAAACCGTATCAGTGCCGATTGGTCCCCAGGCAGGTTTTTCTTTCTCCGCCTCAATGCACATACTTCTCTTTCTAGCACTGTTTCCTGTGTGCTTGATCTGTTATTATAGGTGTGGTTTATGCTGACAGACAGCCTAAGCTGATAAAGATAATCAAAGGGTCCATTTTCCCAGCCTTGCATCTACAAAGAAGATGAATGAATGAATGTACATTCATACATTTTAAGTTAAAATAAAATGTTTACTGTATCTTTTTAGAACACGGCCCTTTACTTTAAATGATTTCTTTTCTTGTTCACGAAGCAAGACCCAGTCCTGTTTATGTAAAAAATGAAGGCGGAGCCAAGTGTGTTTCCTCAAAGGACAGATCAAGGATCAATGGCCTCAATCACAGAGAGACAGACGCTGGCTCAGTTCAGATAAGGAATTTCCAATGACCAGAACTGTCAAAAAAAAAAAAAAAAAAAAGCTTTCTTCATTGATAATCCTGAGATTGGGAGGTTTTCATCAGAGGCTGGTAAATACTGGTTGGAGGTATTCGTTCATCCACTCACCCATCCACTGACAGTTACTGAAAATGTTTTGAGCACCAACTACATGCTCCATATATATTTGATACAATGGAGGATCCTGAGGTGAAAGCCACAAGAAATCATGCAGGTTAGTCTAGGGAACTCAGGTTGGGGGCCGAGAAGGGGCTGAACGCAATAGCCTGTTTCTCTGTTCAGAGCTCACGGATCCCCTACGGAGCTTTATAGTCGTGCAGAATTTCATGCCCCACTGTAATCAAAACATTCTCACCAAGATCCCAGGGTGATCTTGTGTTTGAAAAAGCACTGTTTTAGGTTTCTTTCTACCCTCGAGATGATGTCTCTATAACTGTACTTCCTTCCATGCCAATAAAGTCCTGAGAAGTTACTGACTTTAAAAGGCTTTGAGTCCTGGAGTGGGTTTGCAATATGGGACCAAATTTTCAGGATGTTACCTCAGTCTAGACCTAAGTGTCCAGACCAGACCTGAAAAGTCTTATGTCCAGATACCTTTTTCCGAGATTATTCTATTGGCACTCTTTGTTACATCTCTGTTCTTCTTCGCTACTGTTGCATCTGCCTGACTTTGGAATTCCACAAATAGTTAAGGATGAAATCAAGACCGAAAGAAAGTCTCTTTTTCTTTCGAGTCATACCAATGTTAACATCTCTCTTACACCTCACACTAATCGTAGGATAAAATCAAATGCACACACACATACACTGAACGTACATCAGACTGTATCAGCTTCTGCTTAAACACCTCTAATGTTTGACATCAGGATAAAAATTCAAGTCCCTTACCATGCATGGCCCAAAGGCCCTAAAAATGATATTCCCTTATGATTCCTCAAGCCACATGCCACTGTCTCCCTTGCTTCTGTCAGTTAGTAAAGCTTTTTTCTGCATTAGGACCTTTTCATGTTTAGCTCTTTCTGCATGAATGACTCTTTCCCTGACTTTCAATGGCACTATCTTCTCATCACTGAAGTCTTGGCTCAGGTGTTACATTTTCAGGAAGGACTTCCCTGATCCCCCATGTAAAGATGACCTCACCATTATTCTTCTTTACAGTCTCTGTTTACTTTCTTCATTGTACTTCATTAATAATCTCTGTGTTTAGGGGCACCTGGGTGGCACACGTGGTTAAGTGTCTGCCTTCAGCTCAGGTCATGGCCCCGCATCAGGCTCCCTGCCGGCGGGGGGTGGGGCACTTCTCTTTCTCCCTCTCCCTACCCCCAGCCTGTGCTGTCTCTCAAATAAATAAACAAAATCTTAAAAAAAAAAAAAAAAAAAAAAATCTCTGTGGTTTGGGCCACCTGGGTGGCTCAGTCTGTTGAACGTCTGACTCTTGGTTTTGGCTCAGGTCATGATCTCAGGGTGGTGGGATGGAATGCTGTGTCAGCTCCGTGCCTGGTGTGGAGTCTGCTTATCCTCTCCCTCTTCTCCTCTCCCTGCTCATGCAATCTCTCTCTCTCTCTCTCAAATAAGTAAATAAAATCTTTTAAAAATTTTTTAAAAGCTGTGCTTTTATTAGGTTTTTGACTTATTTATTGTCCCTCTTACCCCACCCCTCTTCTTCCCAGTTTGTGATGTCTGTAAGAGTAGAGACACTGACTTATTTTCCATAGCACAGTGCCTAGTAGGCTTACAATAAACGTTTGTTAAATGAATTAATGAATATAGTAAAGTCACTTGTTTTTTCAAAAGCTTCATTTGCCTCAAATGAAATTATAGCTAATTATAACCATTTGCCGAAATTTTTTCAGAAACACGAAATAGAATAGCTTCAATCTGGGGCGCCTGGGTGGCTCAGTGGTTTAAGCCTCTGCCTTCGGCTCGGGTCATGGTCTCACGGTCCTGGGATCGAGCCCCGCATCGGGCTCTCGGCTCGGTGGGGAGCCTGTTTCTCCCTCTCTCTCTGCCTGCCTCTCTGACTGCTTGTGACTTCTCTCTCTCTCTGTCAAATAAATAAATAAAATATAAAAAAAAAAATAGCTTCAATCTTTGATTGCAAAAACCAAGGTAATTAAAGAATGAAGATGATAAATTTTCCTTTCTAAGGCTGGAATATATTTTGTCAGCTGTATCCTTGATGTTAATATAGGCATGTTGAAATGTAGTTTTTCCGTAAGTAGGTGACATCATTTTAGTATAGTCTCTTTTCTTTTTAAATCTCCTACAGTGCTATAAATCAAACACAAAGTCTGTAAAATGAGCCTGGTGTCATCTTGTCCTTTTCTGGTTTCCTGATTGGAAAGCTCACCCTTGGCCTATGATCACATTCATTTGGCAGAAAGTCAGTTTATTTGATGGGTAAGGGCATCAAAATGTTTCTTTTCTTGGTTAAATTAATTCTCCTTCCCCCAAAATACAATACAAATGGAACTGATGTGTTAAATAAACTTACAAATATTATTTCTCCTAATTCTCCAAATGCTACTGTAGCTCATGTCTGGGGAACAGGGTAGTTGACATGAGGGACACTAATATCCAACTGAACCTGATCTTTTAATGAATAAATACAAGGACCTCGTGCTGTATATTCCTAATCAAAAGACTCATAAATATACGGATTCATAGGATGATTTTTGTTTTATGCATCAGGTTTATTTTATATTTCCTTTTTAAGCAGCAACCGACTAAGCCGCTCAAGGCAGCCATAACAGAAATATTTTATAAGTACACCTGTCACTCTTTATTGCTTATATCAATTATAAATAAAAGTTCAGTATCATAGAGATGCCTGGGTGGCTCAGTCAGTTAAGTGTCTGCCTTGGGCTCAGGTCATGATCTTAGGGTCCAGCTCCAAGGTCAGGCTCCTTGCTCAGCAGGGAGCCTACTTCTCCCTCTCCCTGCTGTTTTCCCTGTGTGTGCTCTCTCTCTCTGACAAATAAATAAAATCTTAAGAAAAAAAAAAAAGTTCAGTAACATAAAAAGCTAGACAACTAACCTAGATCAGGAGCTTTTCATCTGATAGTACATTAGAAACACCTGGACAGGGATGGGAGGTTGGGAGTAGTTTTGAAAAAATATGATCTTAGAGCTCTCATAGACCAATTATATCAGAATCTCTGGAGTGTGGCCTGGAGTCGATATTTTTGAAATGTCCCCACTCTTATGAGTTTAATAGAGCTGGAGTTTACAACTACTGATATACAGTAAATCACTGTGTATTGCACTAAGGTTTCTGATTATTGTTCAACCACGTTCTCAAGAGCTAACTAATTCAGTAATCCAGGGATTTAATGGACCATCAATTTGTTAATACAAAAACAATATTTCCTTATTCTAGTAGTATGATTTGGGCCCATAGGATTTTTTTCTATCAGCGTTTTTCAAGTCAGCCATTATAGTTTTTTTACGGCTATGTCACCTTTGAATCTCTGATAGGCATAGAACAGCTCCCTGTCTAAGTACTTGATATTTCTTAATGTGAAAAGAAGATGAGCATCTGGCTGTCTGAAAAAGAAGTTGTGTCTTGGAATTTTGAGTTTTGAAGTTTTCTTTTGAATTCTAATAAGTTGGCTTATTTTTGAAATCTCTGTTTTAAGACTAAAACAATGATATAATTTTATATTTTGCTCCCCAATTCGTTAACACTTCTTAAAGGTCAGCAGCTATTTCTACAGTGAAAATGGGACCCAGAGGTTTTCATTAACTCATCCCCAGAAAATTCAGTAATAAAGCATGAATTTATATTCACTGATACTGAAAAATTTCTTATCACTAAAGGACTCTGAAAGTCATGGTGAAAGATATCTGCTTCTAGGTCAGGACACAAAGAAGACTCAACTCGTTGGATGACTGATTAAAGGAATTATCTCAAATTCCAGTCATAACATTGAAACAGACTTGGTTGTCATTTATTTATTTACTTAGCCATCTGGTCTCAGGCGCTAGAGGAAAGAAGGTCATTATATAATACACAGATGAACCTGCAGTTCCTTGCTCTAAGATATTTGAAAGATTTATTCAGGGTCCACTCTGCGGACCAAAAAGGCCCAGTCTGGTCAGACTGCGGTACTGTACGACCCAATCTCAGAACCAGCCAGTCTCTTTTCTCCAGCGGACAAGGAGCAGGGAAAAATTTTCCCTAACCTTCCTCGAGGTGCGAACCGCCTGCCAAAACACATGGAGAATCCTTTCAGTGGGAGCACTGCCCAGCGTTCATTATGTCTCCCCGACAAAACTCAAGGCCAGGACTGAGTCTGAGGAAGGAGAGGAAAAGACAGATGGACCCAGTGTTAAAGATGATCCTTCTGCTAGCTTGTCTTCCTTGACCTCTTATCCGTAACCCTACTGTGGATGATAGAACTAAAAGTCAATGGAAACATTTCCTTCTTAGGGAAAGAGGTGGTGCCCTCCAACTGGGACTCCTTTCATGTTGACACATATTTTTTGTCTCTGTGTTGCCAAAAAATTTGCCTGTGTTGAGACCTGGTTCCTAGATTTCCAAGTGCTGCAAAAGCCAAGACTCTTCGTAGTTCAGGCTGCTGCTGGGAGGGAGCACTCATGTAACCCTAAGTGACTTTCGTGGTTAGTTTCCTTCTCCACTTAAATATGAAGTAGGCTGTAATCAGAAAGCTGATCGAAAGCAAGGTGGTGAAAAAAACACTTAGACAACTATGAGGGTCCTTTTGTTAAATATGAAAAGTCTTTACTGCAAGTCAATGGACAGGGAAGAAAAGTCTGAGGAGGGGGCCTCCGCAAAGAATGTTGCATTTCAGTAACCACTGCTGACTTTGTTGGGCTGTTAATAAGGAATGTGTTTATTGTAGACGCCGTACGGGATCCATATGCATAGTCTACCTGTGGCAGGTAAGATAAAGCGATTATCCCTTCTATAGTCAGGGAAACTGAACCTGATCTTTCAATGAATAAACACAAGAACCCTATGCTTTATTCCTAATCAAAAGACTCCTAAATATATGGATTTATAGAATGGTTTTTGTTTTATGCATCAGGTTTGTTTTATATTTCCTTTTTAAAAGTTTATTTATTTATTTAAGATTTTATTTACTTATTTGACACAGAGATAGAGAGAGATCACAAGTAGGCAGAGAGGCAGGCAGAGGGGGAGAGGGAAGCAGGCTCCCTGCTGAGCAGAGAGCCCAAAGTGGGGCTCAATCCCAGCACCTTGAGATCATGACCTGAGGGGAGGGCAGAGGTTGAACCCACTGAGCCACCCAGGCGCCCCTAACCTATATATTTCCTTGTTAAACAGCATGCATTTTACTTGGGTTTTTTGTTTTTTTTTTTGACTCGTGTGCATTCTTTGTGCAGTTTTAGAGTTGATCAAGGTCAACATATTTTTAAAATGCCTATTTAATCTGATTTCTTAGGGTTTCTGAAAAGCTTTCTTTTTAAACATGCATTTATACATTTGCATGCTTTCTCCTTCCCGATTGTCTTCCTTATAGCAAGGACTGTGTCAAGAATACCTTTTTTCACACTAGTAGTACTTTGACATAATGGCTTACATGTTATAAGCTTATGATTGATATTTACTGGTTGGTTGATTTTTATGCTTCATATGGGACACAAACTGTAATAATGAGTTTTCATGCTGTCAGACCCTGCCAACTTCTAAAAAAAGTAATTTTGCTTCTGTCTCTATTTCGGCTCCTCTCATTCAGTCTGTGTCCACTGAAATGTAGCTCCTGTCCTCACTAACCAACTGAAACAGCCTTTGATGGGGTCTTTGATGAGCCTTTGATGAGGCTTTGATGAATGGCTACCTTTCAGCTGGTATTTTTCTAGACCTCTCAGTGTATTCTGAAATTCTCCCCTCCTTTGGCTTTCATACCATTTTCTACTTCTCTGCTTCTTCTTAGTATTCCTTATAGATTTCTCTTCCTCTGCAGATCCCTTAAATATCCAGGTAAATTCTTCTGTGCCTTCTCTTCTTGTTCTGCCCTCCTGAGGGAGCCCATCCCACTTGCAGGACTTTAGTAATACGTGTTGGGGAATCTGAAATTGACCTGTCCAGATAAGTAAGGTTTACCTGAGATTTAGACCATTATTTCCAGGCATCTGCCAAACATTTCTACCTGGATATCCCAAAGTGTCACAAACTCAGCACATAAAAACTGAATTCTCATTACATTCTTATATACATCCGATCCCATGACTCTTCCTGCTTATCCCTTTTATATCCTGAGTTAGCGAATTTCATCTATTTTCCACCACTCTATCAGTTATACAAGATAAAAAGCTTGGAAATAGCAGCAGAGGCGACCAAAATCTTGATTTTCTTTGCCTGGTGACCTTTATCCCTCAGTGTTCAACTCAAGCACTGTCTCCTTTTCTGAGGCCTTTGTCATACCCAATAAAGTGGTTAGATACTCCCACCTCTAGATGCCTATGGTGCATTTACTTATTTTTACTAAGTACAAAATACTATAGTAATTGTAATTATCTGTGTACATCTGTTTCCTCCACTGGACTATGAACTCCTATGAGTTCACAATGACACTAACAAGTAATAATAACCAGTTAGTCATCATTTTAGGACACTAGTAACCCAGTTCACTATTTTGAAAACTGATAATAAAAAGAATTAAGAATTGATCCTTCTTTTGCTTTATGAACTATAGTTCTGGGGAACTGTATAGTAAATGAGGGCAATTTTCTTGTCAGGGTGCCTGGGTGGCTCAGTCATTAGGCATCTAACTTCAACTTGGGTCACAATCCCAGGGTCCTGGCTAAGAAAAATAAAAGACTAATAGAATTATAATACCCTCATTATACAATCTACACATTGAACACCGACGTCTGCTAACATAGTAAAACAAAAGATACATGACGTCAGTGACTCCTGAAGGAAACATACACTGGTTATTAAAGACTCTTACCAAAGCCAATCACATCTGAATCTTTCCAAACCTGTTGGATTCAACCACTGATTTAAAAACAGAAAATTGAAGAACATGTTAAACATATACCACAGGTTGCAGTCAGCAAAATCCAACCTCTGTCTACTGGAAAAATGAACTGGTTTCTTTCTTCCCCGAGTAAGTTACAAATCTGAAAAGAGATGGAGGGAAAGCCTAGACATTTTTTAAAAGACTTAAGTAACATGTAGTGAATCACAATAAGTGGACTTTATTGGGATCTTGATGCAAATAAACTGTTAAAAATTACTGTATTTTGGGGTGCCTGGGTGGCTCAGTTGTTAAGCATCTGCTTTTGGGTCTGGTCATGATCCCAGAGTCCTGGGATCGGGTCCCGCATTGGGCTCCCTGCTCAGAGGGGAGTCTCTTTCTCCCTATCCCACTCACCCTGCTTGTGTTGGCTCTCTCTCTGTCAAATACATACATAAAATCTTTAAAAAAAAGTATTGTATTTTGAAACAGTTGGAATTTTGAACACTATGTATTTGATGGCATTAAATTATTATTATCAAATATTTTAGATATGATAACAATATTGTGGTTATTTTTTTAAGACACAACTTTTAGAGATACATAGTGAATTATTTATGGATGAAATGATATGTCTTGGGTTTGCTTCAAAATTATATGGGTGAAAGGAATTCAATGGGATTTAGGTGAAATAAGATAGATTATGAGTTTAAGGTTCTCAAAAACTAAGTGATGGTCAAAGGATTCATTTAAACGTTCCATTATATAAAACTTGTTTTGTTTTTAAAGAGTCTAAGCCTCTGACTCTTAGTGCAGAGCTCTTTGCACCACTCTGTTAAACTGATCATGGAAAAAAACAAGCAAAATCCAGGATTTTCTACTTTTTTGGGGGGGGGGAAGGGGTTTCCAAAACAAGGAACAAAAGCAGTGGTTAAAAATGTCCACCCTTGGAGTTCATGAACTCTGTTTTCTCATCTGACTTTGCCAAGAACTTCCTATGTGGTCTTTGGCAAAATTAGATTTTTCTGTCTTGATTTGGTTACTCTCCAAAAGTGGTCAGAGATCAAGGTCTACACTATGACTTTTCGGCCACAATTCCAGCTGAGGAGGGCTCCACCATTTGTATAAAGATGGTGGATAAAGTGAGTCTGTTTTAATCAGCTTTTAAGTAACTATTAATATAATGGATTACATGACAAATATAAAAATTTTTTAAAAGATTTTATTTATTTATTTGACGGAGAGAGAGAGATACAGTGAGAGAGGGAACACAATCTGGGAGCAGAGGGAGAGAGAGAAGCAGACTCCCCTGTTGAGCAGGGAGCCAAACACAGGGCTTGATCCCAGGACCCCGGGATTGTGACCCAAGTTGAAGGCAGATGCCTAATGACTGAGCCACCCAGGCGCCCCAACAAATATAAAATTTTAAAAAATCTTTATAGAGAAAAAAAAGATGGATTATACAACAAGCTGTTATTGACCAAAGTTTTATAAGTAACACTACTATTGACTTAAAATAGCAAGACTGCTTTTTATTTTAATATTAGATCTCACAGTTGGGGGTCTCAATAACTTTTTCTTTTTGTAGTTTTCCTTACTGTTAGTTATTTGAAATATGGTAATAATGATTTCCACACTGATTTTAATCTATGGTTTACATTAATTTCTTTCATAAAGGCCTGCTCTTGCTTAAAGTTTGAGATGTTTTCAATGCCAATATCTGTAGACAGTTTCGCAAACACATGAAACACAATGAACATTTGATGCTGATGCATGTATATTTTGTTTGTCTTGTCCCAGAAATAAATGCCATGGTAAAGTAGACCCAATCAACTTTCTTTTTTACCTACCTGGCACCTGAAATTGTTTCCAATTTCAGGCATCTAGTTGAAGACACTTTGTCAGCCAAAGAGGTTGGGTGTCATCCCAGAATTCTCAGTTGCTTATGTAACAACTCGACAATACCCTTCTGTATAGACATTTTTTTTCTTTTATCCATACAATTCCTCTCCCATGCATTTGGATAGATATGGTTTCTGAACCACAAACATAGGCCTACTCTAATTGTCTTTGTCATATCTGTAAGTTGTTTTGCCCAAGATATACTTATTCATCTGTTTCATATTTAGATAGCTTTCATTAGGGTAAGTTTTAAAATGTTGTCATGGCTATTGGAAAAAATTTTTAAACAAAGAGAAAGGCACATGCAGGGTAATTATAAAGTGGGCTATTACATATTTTATAGGAGGAAGAGAAATAGGGAGGGAGAGAGTTGAATGCCTGATGGACACACCAGAAAGTTTTGAAACTTCCACAATTCACAAAAATTAATGGGGAACCACAGGTTGAAATTCCTTGCTCTAGAATATTGAGAAGAGGTGCTAATATTTAAACAAAATACAGGCTGTAAATTTTGGGTTGAAAAGTAAGAATATGAAAAAAAGTGCAATGAGGATTTGTATGTATGTAGAGGAGATACCCCAGAAATACTCAAAACCAGCTGTCACGAGTCAACAGATTTTCTACTGGGTCTGCCATAAGTGTGCAAAAAGATACAGTATTAGAATGGATCTTGGATTATAAATGATGTGTTAGAAATTCATCAATAAGTTTTGGAATTTACAACCCACATTGTTCTCTATCATATACCCTTTTCAAAAATGGGCTCACAAGGCATATTATAAGAATGAGGGTTTAGCTACCCTCCAAAGTCCAGGATGGAATTGCTAAATTGAAACATTTGGAACTTTGAAGAGTCTTTCTTTCTTTTTTTTTTTTTTAAACAACCCACACACCGCCAGGGAGTCCTTCATTTCTAAAAGTTTTAGTGAGCATCAGCTATTCCAATAATGACATTCAAATATTTTTTGCAATTTTTAATAATATATTTTGAAAAACTAATGAAGTACTGTATGGTGGCTAACATAATAAAAATAACAATATATTCTGGGATCTACACTGTAAAACATGCTTAAACAACTGTAGGAAGCTGTATGACTTTTAACTGAAACAGAGGCAGATTATGGACTACAGATTATGGACTGTTATTAGTAGGCATTGTGTGATGGAGATTGGCTAGATGCTCCCAGATCCTTTTCATTGTACATCCAGGAGATTTCTGGATGTTGTATATTCTGTAGTCCTGAAAGATCTTCCCTGTGCCCTCTCCTTACTCGACACTGAGTGATGATCAAGCAGAGGAGTCCATGGAGGCCCTGAGGGATCGCAGAGCCATAATTCAGAAGTGACCCAGATCTCTCAGGCACTGTCTGGAGGACGGCCTCTAAGGAGAGCTGCTCAATCTGTATTGGACAGGAAAGTGAGAAAGAAAAATCTCTTAATTAGATGGTGGGAATTTTTTTCGCAATGTATACTGCATCGAATCACCATGACGCACACCTTAAATGTCTTACAATTTTGTTAATTATACCTCAGTAAAACTGAAACAGAATGAAACAAGGGAAGGAAGGAAGTAGGGAAGGAAGGTGGGAAGGGAGGAAGGGAAATAGAAAAAAAAGAAAGAAGAAAGAAAGAGAGAAGGAAGTTTGTTGTTAAGCCACTGAGAAATCTTTAGTGTACTTCAGCAGTACTTCAGCACTGGGGTGCATATTAATACCTGCTAGTATTAATTACCACAACATGATAACATTGTTTGTAGGTATTGGTATACCATCCTTTCCTTTTATTTGCCAAGAGCCACTGTGCTCAGTACCTTGTCTCTTCTTACATAATGGTCTGAACTTCTCCACTCCAAGACCTGTGCTGCTGACCCTAGGCCCCACATTATGCAGGCCATGAAGTTATACTTCCAAAGAGAGCTCACTTCCTGATCATAGGTTCAAAGAGTTTCAGAGGGCTTGTCCATTCTTCAGGTAATAGATACTTCTATTTGAGCAAAATAATTCCCTCAGGGATAATAAACAATTTTTTAAGATAAGACACTTTACATTTTGGAGGTACCCTCCTCCATATACATAGACATCATAATCCTTTTGTTCATATTCTTATTTGTCAACCCAAGATTCCTAGTTGTGCTCTGTTTGAGAGGAAATATCAAAATTTCCTCTCAAACTTCGCAGCAGGGAATTTTAAACCATGGTTCACCATTAATCATAGTTTGTGGAAGCTTTGAAACTTTCTGGTATGTCCATTTTGCTTTCACTACTCCCTCCTGTTAAGTGTAAATAGCTCTATTTTACAATGACCTGGCACGTATTTTTCTCCTTAATTTATTTTTTTTTTAAGATTTTTATTTATTTATTTGACAGACAGAGATCACAAGTAGGCAGAGAGGCAGGCAGAGAGGGAGGAGGAAGCAGGCTCCCCGCTGAGCAGAGAGCCTAATTCGGGGCTCGATCCCAGGACCCTGGGATCACGACCTGAGCTGAAGGCAGAGGCTTTAACCCACTGAGCCACCCAGGCGCCCCTCTCCTTAATTTAAAAAAGTTTCTGTGTTGGAAAAAACCCAGTCCTCATCCTATGCTTCTCCTTTACCCTCATGCTATTACCACACTTAACCACATTTCTGGCAACAGGTATGTGGGGTTTTTCCCCACACCAAGAAATTCCATAACGCCAGCTGGGTGTCCTACACTTGAGCTCAGTTATGACACTGTCGACCTGGAGATAGCATCAGACCCCACAAGTGAAGGGCTCAGTCCCACTAGACTGCCAGTCACAAGTCCACGTTGTCACCTGTGCTTCTGACCAATTGGCTACAGATTGGAGGTTCCCATGACCCACTCTTCACATTCAGTTAATATGTTAGAGCAGCTCACAAAAACCATGAGAACAGTTTACGTACTGTTTACCAGCCTATTATAAAAGGACATGATATGGGATACAGAGGGCTATCCCGACTGAAGAGATGGTTTAGGACAAGTTCGGGGAGGGGGTTGTTGCAGACTCCATGCCATCACGGGCTATGTATGTCCCTCTCCCAGCTCATCTACATGTTCACCAACTGGAAGCTCTCCCAAACCCACATAATTAGAATTTTTGTGAAGTCTTTATCGTGTAGGCATGATAGATCATTAACTCCTTTCTCAGCCTCTCTCCCGTCTTGGGAGAATGGGCAGGTGAAGAGGAAAATTCTAAACTTCTAATCATGACTTGGTCTTTCCAGTGACTAGTTCACTCCGTCTGGGAGCCCACCAACAGTCACCTCAGTAGAACAAAGAACATTGCTATTACCCAGGAAATTCCAAGGGATTTAGGAATCTCTGCCAAAAGCTGGGGGCAGACATCAATGTATATTTTTTCTATTACCTTACAGTTACTATTAACCATGACAGAACTTTGCACTACCCCCCCCCATTATTAGCAAAGAGAGCATAGGATTCACTGGGTGTCTGTCCCCAGGACAGCCTCTTTAAGGAGCAGTACTTGCATCACGTGCCTGGAAAATCCCAAGGCCCTCATCTCCTCCACCTGACCATTTCCAAAACCTCAACAGAAACTCCAGGCTCTTCTCCATCCCCACCATTGTCAATCCATTGGCAAACCCATCTACAAATTCTGTTATCCTTGAAGCTACTCTGTGTTCAACCAGTCTTTCCTAAACCAAATTCAGCAGAATCTCAAAAATCAACCTACTTTCCATGCTTTCAAATTTTTCTCACCTAGAGAAGTCCCCCATTTACCTAAATGAACAGTCTTGACCTTACCAAATGCCTCTGGTACCAGAGCAGACTTGACTTGATCCCTCGGATAAATGGAGGTATTTTCCCAGAGCCCAAACCCAACCCAGATCTCAGACCTGCTCTGGATCTTGGCAAAATCTAAAACAGATTCTCAAAGTTTAGAATGCATTAGAATTACCAAAAAGATCCTTGTTCAAAAGCAGATTCCTGGACCTACAATCTTCAGAGACTTTAAATCTGTAAGATTTTGGGTGGGTCCTACGAATTTGTATGTCTGTAAAGCCCCTCAGACATTATCTGTTCCTGATGAGGCAGAGACACGCTTTCAGAATACAGATATGTCAGAATGCAGAATGTCAGATATCAAGTGACATATTAAGATGCCCTGAGGGCGCCTGGGTGGCTCAGTTGGTTAAGCGACTGCCTTCAGCTCAGGTCATGATCTCAGAGTCCTGAGATGGAGTCCTGCATCAGGCTCCCTGCTCCACAGGGAGTCTGCTTCTCCCTCTGATCTTCTTCCCTCTCATTCTCTCTTTCACTGTCTCTCTCTCAAATAAATAAATAAATAAATAAATAAGATGCCCTGAGAAAATTTTCCTCAGTGTCAAAATAAAGTCAATGAAAAGAGCTTTATAACAGGTTGGCTTTTGCCATTTAAAGACATTCTCAGGATTTTGATGCTTCGTTCCTTCTTGGTTTACAGCTCTCCAAATCTCCTCTGAGCCGCGACTCAGCCTTTTGTCATGTGTCCTTAGCTTTGCCTCTCAACGTTTGCTTCTGTCCTTACATTGCATTAGGACATCAGCCAAAGTTCCGGGTCATGGAGTGTGTGGTAGAAATTGCTCTAATATCCAGTTCTCTTCCAGGCGCTACTGACGCAGAACTTCTCCACCCCCTTGTGTTAGGAGGAACTATGGCATTACTTCCGGCTAATGAAATACGAGCAGAAGTGACCAATGTGGGATCCTCCAGTCTCTCCCTTTCCTTCCATCACCTCTTCTGGGTCTTGTGTCGCAAAAGGCGCAGCTGTAAGGTGGTAGAAACTTAATCTGCCCGAGTCCTTTATTGACTTTGTGTAAGAGTTTTTGCTGATTCACAGGGAGCAAGGAGTATGAGGAGTAAAATAACCCTGTGTTGGGTTAATCCACCAAGATTTGGGGGGTGGCTTGTTGTCACAGAAACCAAGTCTATTCTGACTAACCTGAAACTGTCTTGTGTTTTAATGAAGTTTACCCAAGGCTACCTCTATTCTTTCTTATTTAGTTGATGGCTGCTGACCGTCTCACAGCATTCAGTCCATTGGCAATGTAAATACCTCGTCTTTATTTAGTGATAATATTTCGAAGAACACGTAATACATGTGTTTAAGTAAATAAATATTTAGTTTGAAGCAGAAATGTTCAGGGGAATCTCCTCCTTACCGATTACCCTGTGAGTTCTTTGAATCTGACTAGCACAGAGCTGATGGATTATTGGGCGTTTCTCTTTTAGTACAACTCAAATATCCAGATTTGAGATCCAACAGCCATTCATTTGCACTGATCTTAATCTGGACAGAATTGTCTGTCTAAATATTTTCTGGGGTGCACCTGGGTGGCTCAGTCATTAAGCATCTGCCTTCTGCCGGAGGTCATGATCTCAGGGTGCTGGGCTTGAGCCCCTCATCGGGCTCTCTGCTCAGAGGGGGGCCTGCTATACCCTCTCTCACTGTGTTCCCTCTCTCACTGTGTCTCTCTCTCTGTCAAATAAATAAATGAAATCTTTTTTTTAATAAATAAATAAATAAATATCTTCTGGGAGTGTTTGCTACTCTGTAGACACAAGGCCTTAATGTATCTTATAAGTTCAAAAAAAAAAAAATTACAGGGACATCTGGGTGGCTCAGTGGGTTAAGCCTCTGCCTTCCGCTCAGGTCATGATCTCAGGGTCCTGGGATCAAGCCCCACATCAGGCTCAGCAGGCAGCCTGCTTCCCCAACCCCCACCTCTCTCTGCCTACTTGTGATCTCACTCTCTTTCTCTCTCTCTCTCTGTCAAATAAACAAAATCTTAAAAAAATATATTACAAACTGTCCTGATAAAATCTGTTAAAATGACCGAGTAACGCTTTTTTAAATTTTCTTTCTTTCTTTCTTTCATTTAACTCTTCTGGAGGTTAACATGAAAGTTCAGGGCAGTCATAACCCTTAGGAGGTTTTTGAGTGTGACTTTATGGATTTACATTCATGTGTCCTCCCTAAAAACTTTCATTGTCCAAAAAAAAAAAAAAACAAAAAACAAAAAAAACAAAAAAAAAAACTTTCATTGTCCATACAAGGCAAGTTAGGTTGACTAGACTGTCCTTGTTTTACCTTTGCGAAGGCATAGTTTAAATCGTGCAGCTGCAAGAATGGTCTCCAAACAGGTTTTGCTGGAGTGATTGTGTCTGATTTCTAGCCCAGAGCAAGATACAAACTGACAATTTTCTTTTGTTTTGTGTACTGACACCCTTCTCCACCGCTGCCCTTTTCCCCCAATTACAAATGGTTAGTTCTGCTTTTGAAAGTTTTTTGTTTTGTTTTGTTTTGTTTGCCTAGTTGTATGCACTCCTAAGTTCCCCAGACTTTCTGGGCTCTGAGCCAGTTTAGTTTAACATTGTTTACGGTTTCAGAGCCATCTTGGGAGATTGGTATTTTAATTAAGAACATGTTGATTTTAGATACTAGCAAATGTCTTTTGACCCAAAATGTCTCTCCAGTCTCAACCGTCTCAGCAGACTTCTCATGGAGCCCTAATTCTCCTGTTAAAGATGATGGCAATCTATTTCGATCATATTTACAAGGTTGAATGTAGCTTTTCTGGTAGAACTCAACACACTTAGTACATATTGGCTAAACTCTTCTCTTCACCATAGTTTGCTAGTTTTCCCCCTTTTCCTACATTTTAGTGTAATTTATATCTACAAGAAAATCTTAGCTCAATACAACACATCTGACATAAAGAGGTAATTAACTTTTAATAACATAGTTATCACTATTAGTAATAATAATTTGTAATATTTTAAATCTTATTTACTAAAACAATTTGGTAGTGACTATAATTATTTATTAATCTCCTGATTTGTGTTCTCTTAAGGTTGCCCTTCATAAATATTTCTTCCATCTTAATATCTTAAAATAGATAATTCTAACTCCTATATGATATAGGAGTTTCCCACGTTGAAAATGGGGAAATGCATGAATAATAAAGTAATCCACTAAGAAAAGGGAGGGAACAAAGCTCATATCCTCTTGGTTTGGGTTCTCCATCCCAGAAGAGGACCCTGAGATAAAGGTTGAAGTTCAAGTAGTTTGTTTGGGAGATGATCCTAGAAAACACTGATTAGGAAGAGGAGAAGGGACACAAGAAAGGCAAGGAAGCCAAAACAGAGTGAGTCATCAAGCCATTTCCTCTGGGCCACTGGGGCTTAGCCCAGAGTCTCCCTCCCTACTGTGGGAGAGAGTGAAACATTCCCTAGACTTATCTCACCTCGGCAGTGCAATTGGGGTCTTTATCTCTCAACTTGGTGGAGGTTGCTCCTGAAGGTATTAATTCCTTGGCCCTTCCCAGGTGCCCTGTACAGCTTGCCCCTGCTAGACAACCAAAGAAACACGCTCAGCATTGGAGGAAGCAACCAGAAGCCATGGAAGTGGATACAGAAGGATGGGAGAAGGCCTGGCAGTGTCTGCTACTCATATGAAAAGATATCTCATTAACAATCAAATACATGCAATTAAAACAATGAAACATTATTTTTGACATATTTTGACATCATTCTGACATGTTCAAGTAGAAAAGGTTTTGTTTTGTTTTTTTTTTTTCCAGAAGGAAGAATGTTGGAAAATACATACTATACTACCGGTGAGGCTAAAAGTACAATCTTTCTAGAAGGGCCATTTGGGATATAAATCAAAAGCCCTAAAAATAAGCTTCTCTTTGATCCAGGAACTCTGCTTCTAAGAATGTATTCTGAGAGGATAATTAAATCAGTATGTGGTATTCATTGAACCATCGGTTATAAAAATGAAATAAGTAGAAAAATCCAAGTGTCCAATAATAAGTGATTGGTTAAGAAATCCATCCATCCAATCAGATATAATGGAGCCATTTGAACTGATAAAGGAGAAATGATTACCTGGAAATATTTTCACAATATACTGATAAATGTTCAAATCAGATCCTCCTATTTGTTAAAATGTGTATGAATGTGTTGTATGCATATAAAAAATTCTGGAAAGACGAAAACCAGAATGCAGCTATTGCTGATTGGTAGGAATACAAATTCAAAAACAATTTTGGAATATATTTTTGTCATTTTTCACTTATTTTTTTTTAAAGATTTTATTTCCTTATTTGACACAGAGATATAGAGAGCAAACACAAGCAGGGCAGGTGTGGGTGGTGGCAGAAGGTGAAGGAGAAATAGGATCCCCACCAACCAGGGGGCCCTACCTGGGGTTCAATCCCAGGACCCTGAGTTCAAGCCCTGAGCCAAAGGCAGATGCTTAACCCTCTGAACCACAGAGGTGCTCCTCCCAGCTACTTATAATGGTCTTATTATACCTTATAACAAAGTTAAAGTTACTTAAAAAAAGTGAACACATAGTTTATGAGATTATTATATAAAGGCCACTTAGCACGCAAAAATGCCAGTTGTATAAAATCAACGTAGAATGGTAATTTACTGTGAAAGCTACTTTTATGTGGGCTAAAAAGCGCAAGATAGGGGCGCCTGGGTGGCTCAGTGGGTTAAAGCCTCTGCCTTTGGCTCAGGTCATGATCCCAGGGTCCTGGGATCGAGCCCCACATCGGGCTCTCTGCTCCGCGGAGAGCCTGCTTCCTCCTCTCTCTCTGCCTGCCTCTCTGCCTAGTTGTGATTTCTTTCTGTCAAATAAATAAAATATTAAAAAAAAAGAAAGAAATTATAAATGCGCAAGATATGCACCAATCTAATCTTTGAGAAATTGTTGTAAAATTAAAATCACTTGATTTTTTTCTCTAGAAAAATATGACATAGCACTACCTCTTTTCTTTATACAAAAATACGGGTCATAATAATTTTTTTTTTTAAGATTTTATTCATTTACCCGACAGACAGAGATCACAAGTAGGCAGAGAGGCAGACAGAGAGAGAGGAGGAAGCAGGCTCCCTGCTGAGCAGAGAACCAGATATGGGGCTCGATCCCAGCACCCTGGGATCATGACCTGAGCCGAAGGCAGAGGCTTTAACCCACTGAGCCACCCAGGTGCCCCCAGGTCATAATAATTTTGATTTGCGGGGCACCTGGGTGGCTCAGTGGGTTAAGCCACTGCCTTCAGCTTGGGTCGTAATCTCAGGGTCCTGGGATCAAGCCCCGCATCGGGCTCTCTGCTCAGTGGGGAGCCTGCTTCCCCCTCTCTCTCTGCCTGCCTCTCTACTTACTTGTGCTCTCTCTCTCTCTGTCAAAATAAATAAATAAAATCTTAAAATTTTTTTTTATTTGAGTAGAGTTATAGCTCATGTAATTTTGCAACTTGGAGGAAAACTTATTATAGCAAAAACCAAAATTACAAGTAGATCATGTTTAAAAGTTTATGTATATCCTGTGGCTAGAAGTGTGGACTAGCAAGCGAGAGTATGTTTTCTCATGAGATCAAAAAACTGTAGAAATGATAATGACCAAATGTTATGACTCTTTATGGCCAAAAATCATCATCACCTACGTTATCTGATTTATCTCTCATCCAGAGCTCTCCGAGGTTAGTACAATATTACAATCCCATATCACAGAATGAAATCCCTGAAGCCTAAGAAGATTTAACTAATTTTTTTCTCCCTCAGTGAAAAAAGTATCCATCTTAGGAATCAGAAATTTTCTGGTTCTTGACTTGATTCTTTTCTTCCATCACTGCACATCGGGTTCAGTCACAACGGCTGGCTCCTATCCCAGACTCCATTAGCTGCGTTATGTATGTGTTCACGTTACCTCGTTGGTAAAACAAGATAGTTATATATACGGATCAGGGCAGTACTTCCCAAACTGTGGGGTGCATCAGAATCACGTGGAGGACTTGCTTTTTATTTGAATTGAGATTTCATTCACGTAGAACATTGTGCATCCTTGTAGATTTGATCATTCAAGCGCTTGCTAAAGCACAGATTGTTGGGTCCCAGTGCCAAAGTTTATGAATCAGTAGGTCTGGGATGGGGTCTGAGAATGTGCATTTCTAGCAAGTTCTCAGGTGCTGCTGCTGCTGCTGACTCAGAGATCCCTCTTTGAGAACCACTAGCTTAGAATTTCTATTTTTCCTGCTGAGAGTTGGTTTTATCTGTCCATGGCATTATAATCTCAGTGTAGATTATAAATTGTGTGTGTATGTGCACACACACACACACACACACACACGTATACGATATAGTTTTTGAACATTTTGGTGAGGTTTGGTAGGGTCTGGGGCTGATAGCCAAGAAAGAATTCTTGAGATGTCTTTGGTGCAAAATGGTGGCTTTATTAAAGCACGGGGACAGGACCCGTGGGCAGAAAGAGCTGAGAGGGAAGGGACAGAACAGTGACTGAGATCCAGCCTTCAAGGAACTGAAAGTTCAGACAAGGGACCTGAAAATTACACTCTTTCTGTGGTAAGCTGGGATGAGACCTTCCGCGTGTGAATTCCACCGTTCGAAGTAGAACTTCCTTTTGTTTGTCCTAAGTGTGCCGGCTTAAGTTTCAAGAGGAGCTCTCTTACCCTGGCAAGTTAAGGACAGTCTTTTTTTTTTTTTTTTAATCCATGTAATTCACTAACTTTTGTATCTTTTTAACATTTACATTTTTCAGACCAAGAGTACGGAATCTTCTTATATGTTTAAATATGAAAATAAGCAATAGTTGCTGTTTATGATCCTCAAGTGTGTGGGTTTTCACCAACTAGATAGAAATCTGAAGATGGATGTTGTTTGCTTTCGGAGGCTGTTATCCCAGAGGAAAGAAGATGAAACTGGCTGTGGAGGTTCAGGGTCAGCCCTTGGCTAAAAACCTGCAGGCCCAGATTTCACATGTAGATCAAGGACCTGAAACCTCTGGTGCTTAGCCTCTTAACTCTGAAAGAGACTCAAGAGAGAACATCCTGACCCTTAGGGAGATCTGTATACTTTCCTGACAACGGGATGGATCCACTTACTCGCTAATACGCCTTCTTTATTTCTAATCATGGAGACCGTTCAGCTCTTTGAGCTTTCTGTTACTTCATTTTTACCATGACATGTGTTCTTGGTTTAGCTTCATTTTCTCTCACAGGGTTTTGGTTTGAAATAGCTCAGGAAGGGAATTTCATGTCTTGTAGCTATCTAATTTAGAATCGCCTTTCATTTCTCACAGTAATTTTAGCATAATATGTTAATCAAAGTTGTCTTATTTGTTTCCTCTTCTTATTTCTCTGTTTTCACATGACTTTGTTCTTTTTTGTCTATCTCTTGCACAAAGAGCCAAATAAAAATCCCACAAAAAAACATATAATTTGGACCAATTAAAATAACAAAAATGGTAAGACAATATGGTATTTATTTCTAAGCTTTCTGTACTAAAAATAATAATGCCTCAGATTTATGTTGTAACTCAAGGCACTGTTACAGTCATTTATCTTCCTATTATTCTCCAGAGGGAGAAATATTTATTACAATCCTATTTCATACATGGAGGATAAGTGATTTGTCTGGAGTTTCAAAGTTAGTGAGAGCAGAGGTAAGACAAAGGCTCATGAGTTTCTTGATTCTCACTCTAGCATTCTTTGTAGTAGATTTTGTTGTCATTAGCGTAAGAATATGCTTTTATGACATAATAATAGACATGTAAAAGAAACATTGGTTATGGATTATGTTTTGTTTTATGCAGAAGATTTTTTTTTTTAAAGATTTTATTTATTTATTTGACAGATAGAGATCACAAGTAGGGAGAGAGGCAGGCAGAGAGAGAGAGAGAGAGAGAGGAGGAAGCAGGCTCCCTGCCAAGCAGAGAGCCCGATGCGGGACTCGATCCCAGGACCCTGAGATCATGACCTGAGCTGAAGGTAGCAGCTTAAACCACTGAGCCACCCAGGCGCCCCAGAAGATTTTTTTTTAAAGATTTTATTTATTTCTTTGACAGACAGAGATCACAAGTAGGCAGAGAGGCAGGCAGAGAGAGAGGAGGAAGGAGGCTCCCTGCCAAGCAGAGAGCCCGATGTGGGGCTCAATCCAGGACCCTGGGATCACAACCAGAGCCAAAGGCAGAGGCTTTAACCCACTGAGCCACCCAGGTACCCCTATGCAGAAGCTTTATGTAGGTTTTCTTTAACAGTTTCAAAAGGACTTTGGCTTTAAGTTAGTTTAGAAAATTGCAGATGGTGGGGCACCTGGGTGGCTCAGTCATTAAGCATCTGCTTTTGGCTCAGGTGATGGTCCCAGGGTCCTGGGATCAAGCCCGGCATCAGGCTCCTTGCTCAGCGGGAAGCCTGCTTCTCTCTCTTCCACTCCCGCTGTTTGTGTTCCTTCTCTCGCTATGTCTCCCTCTGTCAAATAAATAAACAAAATCTTTCTTAAAAATTTTAAAAAAGAAAGAAAATTGCAGATGATATGAAATTCTGTGCATGTTCTATGCATGAAATTCTGTGCAGTGTTGGGGTTTGGTATGATGACTGGCCCCCCTTGGCAGAGGTACCAAATACCTCTGGGGTTTTGTCCTTCACACTTCTTTTTAGATTATTGAAATACTCACATGGAGTAAACCAAAGCTTATATGTAGCTTCCCAAGAGGGCTGATGACTGTCTTTTAAAATCAAGGGGTTATATGGAAAGTTGGAACACGGCATGTCCTAGAGCATTCACATTACACTAGAAGCATGGAAAAAGATGGTCCAAAAACTTCCCTACTCATCACTCTGTCCTACCCCAGGGCTTGTGAATTTCAATCTTCACTCCTTTGGGATAAGAGAGGTAGTGCTACTAATGAAAATAAATGCAATCTGGTAAGGATGATGGATAAAAATAATAGTTAAGATTTTTGTATTAATTTGCCACCTCAAATTTCATCTTCTACATGGGCTTTTAGTTTGAGGAGTTTGGATAGAGAGGGGATCTATGTTGAGAGGCCAGAAGCACTGTGAACTCACTGAGCATCTGGGAATGTAGAAAGCCAAGCTAGATGTGGAGTAAACCACTCTCATTCCCACATTGGTCCCTCCTGCAGTATTCACAGAAGGTCAAACGATTTGTAAAATGACACCAACAGAAGCTACCAGGAAGAGTTAAAGCAAAATGTCTTTTAACCCACCATAAGCTAATAGATTGTAACATTTAATTTTGAAGCGAATATAGTCTATTAGTTTTTGTCATCATGGTGTGTAAGGACATTAAATAGTTAATAATGAAATGCGAGACTGTAGAATGCAGTACAAAAAACAATGCTTTGACCAGACAGATATTTGTAAATAAACCTTGGTAAAAAAGAGTCCCATCCTGCCCACGTCCCAATGCAGCTTCTGCTCCATCTAAAGAATAGATCAATTCGATCCATTTTAATTCAGATATTTGGGGGATGTCCACTTTGCACTGGAATAGCAGGACTTCAGACACGGGAAGCCACAGCTGCTGCTCAAACCTAGATGTGAATCCCAGGTGTCATAAAGCAGATTATAACTGGGGAGGTCACGGGCAACCTCTTCCAGAGAGAGATGCAACGTATAGGGGTAGCGTTCCTCTGGTTTTCTTTAATTATAAAAAAAAATTATCAGTGTTTGCTATGTTTGCAGTAAATACGTTGAAAAGAAAAAAAGAAAAACACATGTTTGACTAATTAGCATGAGAAAAGATGCTCAACATTATCATCATTATTATTATTAGTCACCAGAAAAATGTAAATTTAAATAATAAGATCTCACTTCTCAAATGCTAAAATTATAAAGACGGAGGGGCATCTAGGTGGATCAGTCAGTTAACGGTACATTTCTTGATCTCAGCTCAGGTCTTGATCTCAGGCTCATGAGTTCAAGCCCCAAATTGGGTTTCACACTGGTCATGGAGCCTACCTAAAAAATAAAAATAAAAAACTAAAAAGTAGGGACGCCTGAGTGGCTCAGTTGGTTAAGTGGCTGCCTTCAGCTCAGGCTGTGATCCCAGGGTCCTGGGATCAAGCCCTGCTTCGGGCTCCCTGCTCAGCAGAGTGCCTGCTTCTCTCTCTCCCTCTGCCTGCTCTTCTGCCTTCTTGTGATCTCTCTCTCTCAAATAAATAAATAAATAATCTTAAAAAAAATTAACAAAGTTAGACACAAAAGAGTACATACCATATGATTCCATTTCTCTGAAGAGACAAGTGCAGTCAAAACTAATCTATAATGGTAAAAAGTAGATCAAGTAGTTTCTTGGGACTGGCTGTGGGGGGGTCTGAGGAAATTGACTGCAAAAGAGCACAAGGGAATTTCCTGAGATGATGGAAATATTGTATATTTTGACTAGGGTGAGAGTGTGTGGTTATACCTGTGTCAAAAATCATCAGCCTACACACAGAAAATGGTATATATTGTATAAAAATTATACTTCAATCAAGTTGATTTAAAATGTTTTCATTATGATTTAGCACTAAAGTTATTTTTCACAAGATCATTCTTTTTTTTTTTTAAGATTTTATTTATTTATTTGAGAGAGAGCGCATGAGAGGGGGGAGGGGTCAGAGGGAGAAGCAGGCTCCCCGCTAAGCAGGGAGCCCCATGCAGGTCTCCATGCGGGGCTCAATCCCAGGACTCCAGGATCATGACCTGAGCTGAAAGCAATCGTTTAACCAACTGAGCCACCCAGGCACCCTAACAAGATAATTCTTTCATAGAGCATCCAAATTAGTCTCAACATGGTGCCCAGCAGTGACATAGGGAACATTTTTATAGTTTACTGAAAAGTAGGGTGGTGATATTGGGGACGCTCTTCTAGCAATTGCTGTGAGGTGATTCTTTTTCAGTAAGGCATGGGTTAAACATTTTTTTTTTTTTAAGATTTTAATTATTCATTTGACAAACAGATCACAAGTAGGCCGAGAAGCAGGCAGAGAGAGGAGGAAGCAGGCTCTCTGCCGAGCAGAGAGCCCGATGTGAGGCTCGATCCCAGAACCCTGGAATCACGACCTGAGCCGAAGGCAGAGGCTTTAACTCACTGAGCCACCCAGGCACCCATGGGTTAAGCATTATGTTTCTAGATTCAGGCTATCAGGATTTGAACCTAGCTCACCAGCTGCTGGCTGAGTCACCTTGGGAAATTTACTTAATTTCTTGAAGTGTCAATTTTCTTATGTATAAAATAGGAATAACAGTGGTCTCCATGTTGTAAAGTGTGTAGAGATTAAATAAAACAGCTTATGTAAAGAGCCTAGGATACAGGAAATGCTTCATAGTTATTATTTCTGGTTTCACCCCTCACAGGAACTTGGAGATCCGGAGAAGAGAGAACGCAGTCTGTGGAGATACAAATCTGTTTTTTCCCTGGTTTTTGTTTTTCTTTCATAATGTACGTAAGACTCTCATGAGACGAATATTGTTCATTCCCAGGAAAAGGATGGAGACTAGGGACATTGGGCTGAAAAGGGGAGACTGAACTAACAGAAGGCACAAGGCTGAGCTTTGCAGCATTGTTTGTCCTCATGGTTCTGAGAAGCAGATGAATGTAATGGCAGGCAGCTGCTCTCCAGCCATTCACCCGGCTCACCACAGCAGGTAATTCGGGACCACATCAGGCACAGGTAGAAATAAAGCCCCACCAAATGTTACCTCATGCCCACATTTAAAATCACAAATCAAGGATCTGTGAATCATCTGGCATTCTGGTATCAGGTTCTAGCACTATATTTAACCTCAAACTATCCAATACTTAGGATCCATTAACACAATCAGTAGAGAATGGGGTGTATTTGAAGACAGGTTTGTGGCTGTTAAGTTTAAAAATGTGTCTGAGGAGTGAGGTCTTCCTCTGCTTGTCTTATCTGCTTTTTGTTCAGGCATCTACAAGTTCTGTTCAGATTCTTGAAGTGAAAGTAAGTGTATTTTTCAATTTTTTTCTGTGGAAAAAAAGGATAATAAATGAAAACATTCTGGAAGATTCATTTATTTAGAATATTTTCCCAGTAGCTCAGTGCTCAGTGTGTGTGTGTGTGTGTGTGTGTGTTTATCAGACATTTTTATGGAATCATAAGTTCCTGGAAACCTTGCTTTCAAAATTCCTTAGAGACTTACATTATCCCTAACCCCCTCCCAATTTGAAAGTATATTGTCGGCCACCCCTCACGACCCTGGGTGTAGCTCTTTCTGCCCATGAGTCCTGTCCCCGTGCTTTAACAAACACCACCTTTTTGCACCAAACAAACAAACAAACACCCCCCACCCCCGAAAAAACCCCTCTGGGATATGAAAACTATCTGATTATTTTCTTTGCTTTGAAAAATCTGAGTCCTCAATTCTTGAAGTCTTAAAATGAATGCATAATTACCTTATAAGCCATCGTGCACATTAGTTTACAAAGGAGAAAAGCCTTGCTTAAATGGAATGAACTTTCACAATTAAATCCTTTTTGGGTTGTGTGCTTCCTGAATCCCCAAGATGGCTGTGTTCCCAAGGCGATGTGGAAAGGCAGAGGGGGTGTTGCAACACATCACCCATGAGAATGCAAATGTAAGTCTGAATATAAAATTAAAGACATCTGTAGGAATAATGAAAATGTGTGACTTAACATCTAGTGTCCCAAACCAAGTGAAACACCCAGGGCTTGGCAAACTGATTATATATATATATAAAATTAGTTAAGTGATCATGTGAAAAAGAAGGCCTGAGCTAGTCCAGATTAACCACCATGAAAAACTGATTAAGTTTGTCCCATTTTATCCCTTATTTAAGAAAAGATTTTTCACATAAAAATATCTAGTTGGTTGACTGCTTCAAGCAATGTATATAAATTGAGTTCTTGATTATGGTGTGATGAGTAGAACCTATAAGAAGTTTGAGTCATTTGAATGTTATCAATAGAAAAACACTAAACAGAATAACTGAATGTTTGGGGAAGAAGTTTAGTTTACTGTGAAAAAACACTAGACTGAGGTCTTGGGATACGTTAAGCAGAAGATTTTACTGATAATTTTACTTCTGCTGCTAATGTTCATGGACAAATCACAGTATTGTTTGCTCCTCTTGAAAATAAGGGGGAGAGGGTTGGACTTGATAGTCTTAAGCTCTGTAAGCCCTGTCCAAACATAGATGGAATTTTCAAGATATCCATGTACAAAGAGGTACATTTCTTTGAACTTCATGACTCTAGTGTAGTATCTCAGCTTTTTCATTCATCAATGAGATGACACTTAAGATGAAAGCTACACAGAATTAAACGGTAGTCACATCATTATATAAACTGCTGGGTAAAGATGGTGGCTTTGATACACACACATCATTTCAGTCCCTCATGAACTCCCACTTAAGCTACACAGAGACGAATTTTTAGTTGAGGGCATAAACTTACAACGAAAAGGAGAGTATGACTGTCTCCGCAAACTGAACAGTGAGAACCTACCTACAAATCACGGATAATAGATACTTCCTAGTTGGTCTCTTCTTTTTATGACCAGGCTTAGTTTGTATTTTGTTTCCCAGCCAAGGGGAATCCATAGCAACAGCATTTGAGATGCTTAAAAATAGATGCGTGAGTGGGAAAGCCAAATCCTAAACTGATATTGGGAAAAGATGAGAACCAGTTAGGTTTATACCACACAGCCCTGAAAAACCTCAACATTGGTAGCACCAGGCTAGAGGTAGGGTGGGGAGTGAGAGGGACGGGAGGGGGGTTTGAGTGAGAGGAAGCAGGGGGTTACCTAAAGAAGACTGGCTGGTAAGAAGCACTCAGATCCCAAGGCCCCCCATTGCCACCCCAGCAGAGAACATCTTAGAGACAAGTAAAGAACCAGGGACAGAGATTCTAAAATCTGAATTAAAAAAAAAAAAAAAAAAGCAGTAGGAGAGGAAATGGAGAAGAGAGAATCATCAACAAGAATGCTTCCCAGAATCAAAAGGCATGGGCTTTCCAACCTGAAAGGTCCCAAAGCGTTCTCAGCACAGTGTATTGAAAGAGATTCAAACTAAGGAACAACAACACTGGAAACTAGACCATGGGAATATGTCTTCAAAATTCTGAAGGAAATGACTTCTAAGCTAGAATTTTATTTTATCTTCTTATTTTTTAAAAGATTTTATTTATCTATATGACAGGCAGAGATCACAAACAGGCAGAGAGGCAGGCAGAGAGAGAGGAGGAAGCAGGCTCCCCGCAAAGCAGAGAGTAAGCTAGAATTTCATATCCAGCCAAACTATTAATGAAGTATCAAGGCAAGACATTTTCAGACTCAAAACATTTATCTCCCCAAAATAATTTCTAAGAAAGTTGTGGGGTGATACGTTCCACCAAAATAAATGAACAAATGAAGAAAGAGGAAGACATAGGATGCAAAAAACAGGATACACCACTCAGGGAAAAGATGAAGGGACTCCCCAAAATGATGGAGAAGGGAGTTCCCCAAGTGACAACTGTATGTCATGGTCCAGATTGGCACAGTGTGACTCAGAGGCATATATGTCATCATCTTTTCGACCTAGAAATGGCTGGGTGAGTCTGGCTCTATGCTCATCTGTACTTTGCTTTCTTGGGTCATGTGCAGATAAAACTCCTTTTCTTCTCTTCCTGCATGGGTCAGGTGAGGACACTTGTTCCCTCTGTATATGCATTCTACTTGGACCTGCTCCTGAGAGCTAAATGCTAACCAAGGTGAGATCAGAAGCAGCAAATACAGACCATATTCCTGCCTGATGTCCAGAATCTAGGCCATACTATGCCCTGCCAAGTGTCCCAACTAGGTGAGCCCAGTGTTTCTTAGGACTCACTCCTGGCCTAGCCTGCTATCTCCCCAAAGGGTTTTGGTAAAATCAATGAAATAATGCCAGACTAAGACCCACAATCACACTGTAAACATCCTTCTGTAAATTCCTCTTTTCCATTTAATATGTCATTTTACTGAAATTTATCCATGTTGATACATATGGCTCTAATTAATTCATTTTCACAACCTATATTCTATTGCTTGACTATACTATAATTTATTAATCTGTTCTATTGTTTGGACTTTTAGGTCGTTTGCTATTTTGTTATTACAAACAATGCTTGTAAGAATATTTTTGTACATGTCTTTGAGGGAATGTGTATAAGGATTTCTCTTTGGTATTTGCTTAAAGAGGAATTGCTGGATTATGGCATTTGTGTATAACTTAACATATATTTCCAAAACTTCCTAAGTAATTTTTTACCAAGTTTTGCTCCCACCAGCAATGTATGAAGTTTCTGGTGCTTTACATTCTCACCAAAACTTGGTCTTGGCGGCAGACTTATTGAAGTTTGCTAATTAAATGTGTATAAAATGTTTTCTCATTATGGTTATTTTCATGTGACCAGGGAGGTTAAACATCTTTTCAAGTTCATTGGCCATTTTGGATTCCTATTCTATGACTTGCCTATTCACATCTTCTGCACATTTTTCTGTTTAAATATTTATCTTCTTCCCTTGGATTTGCAGAAGTAATTTATATATTCTGGATAATAATCCTTTGTCGATTACAGGTATTCTAATATCTTTACCCAGAGTGTGGCCTACCTCTTCACTTTTATTATAGTATCTTGCTTTTGGTAAACTTAAAAAAATTAAAATGTAAGAGATACATGTAGAGTACACAAATCGTAAAGATACAGTTCAATAAATTTTAACAAATAAATATACCATATGAATATATATATAAATATATTATGTATCTTGATGCATTTTTATTTTTATTTATTTTTTTTAAATCTTATTTATTTATTTGTCAGAGAGAGAGAGGGAGCACAAGCAAGGGGAGCAGCAGAGGGAGAATAGACTCCCTGCTGAGCAAGCAGCCTGATGCAGGACTCCATCCCAGGACCCTGGGATCATGACCTGAACCAAAGGCAGACACTTAACGGACTGAGCCATCCAGGCATCCCTTGATGCATTTTTAGAATGTGGTTGAATTAATGAATATTTTCCTTTATGGCTTGTGTTTTGTGATTTGTTTAAGAAATCTTTCCCCATCCCAATGTCATAAACACGTTCTCTTATTTTTCTTCTAAACATTATAAAGTTTTTGTTTTTTTTTACATTTCACAGACTGGAATGTGTGTGTGTGTGTGTGTGTGTGAGAGAGAGAGAGAGAGAGAGAGAGAGACCAAGTGTACAGTTTGAAGCAGTGACCTAGGTTTTGTTTTGTTCTGTTTAGTTTCCATATGGGTAACCATTTGTTCAAGCAGTCTTGATTGATTGGCCGTTGTTACTCTCTACAAATGCACCACTTTTATGCATCAAGATTCCATTTGTGTGTGAACCTAATTTTGAGGTACCCCACTGTGTTCCACATTGTGTTCTCTGCCTAGCTTTCCATCAATACCCATTATCTTAATTACTATAAATTTACTGTTAGATTTAATATTGAGTAGAGCAAAAATTGCCCCATGTTTTGTACCATAAGCTCCCTGATGGGTTCTGAAGTACGAAAGTACTCAGATGATTCTGCGAACCCAGATGCGTGAGGAAGAAACTGCACCAGACAGACTTGCGGTCACAAGAGTCACAAAGGTCACAAAGGCCTCAGTATTGCCGTATCTGGGTCTTTGATTTGAGGCAAGTCAAGCTTCTGTCTGGGCCTCAGCTTTTCCATCTTAGAATATGTGAATTCTACTGGCTCCATGAGGTTCCTTCCCATCCTTCTGACTCCATCAGAACTGTCTTTCCAGATTTCCAAGAACCGATCCCCCGTGCCCCATAAGAGTGATATGTGGCGGTATTCACTGCTAGGAAAGAATGACTCCAAGCTCTGAGTTTTGCTCTTATGTCTGCAGACTAAACTAGATTATCGGTTTTTTTCTTCCTTTTAAAATCCTCCCCGATCTTGTCAACTATCTAAGCTCAGAAGAGAACAACTACGATTGATTTCTCATAAATGGCTCATCTATTTCATTTTTTCTAAAACAACTTGGTCTCATTGGGACTGTAAAAATACCTCTTCCTCTTTCAGAATGGATTATTTTGAGTAATGATATAAATGAAAATCAGTGCGTGGCTTTATCTTGGTTATTTTGAACTAGAACCACCAGAAGAAATGTTCCTGACCTTATAAAGCAAATTAGTTGTATAGCGACATGCTGTAATGAGTGTGCTTTAAGGTCTACATTCATTTGTTTACATTTACAAAACAAATACTTGTTGGAGGGAGGATGTAATTATTCTTGGTACTAAAACCTTAAAATTTTTAAAATGAGAATTCATTTTGGAATTCCTTCAAAATATGATTTGTTAGAAAATAATATTGGAAGTATGGCAAGACAGGTATCAAGTCAGGATTGCCTAGTTGGAAGGGATCTTACAGAGCCAGTCAAAGGCGAATGTTTTAAGGTAAAAAAGGTAAGGTTCAGACAAAAGAAGAGGGACTTGTCCAAAGAGTCAGCTTAGGGGACCCGTTCTGCTCCAGAAAACTCTTCTAGGTGAATTGAGATTTATCTACGTGCTTTTCTCAAATTGTTTAATTACAATGTTATTCATACGTTCAAGGGCAAACCCAGATTTTGTGGAGTCTAAAGTCATTTAATTTGGGGGAGGGGTTTTAAAGGACACAAAATTGCAAATATAAAATTAGGTATAAAAGGGAATATTTAGGGCGCCTGGGTGGCTCAGTGGGTTAAGCCGCTGCCTTTGGCTCGGGTCATGATCTCAGGGTCCTGGGAGCGAGTCCCGTATCGGGCTCTCTGCTGGGCAGGGAGCCTGCTTCCTCCTCTCTCTCTGCCTGCCTCTCTGCCTGCCTGTGATCTTTCTCTGTCAAATAAATAAATAAAATCTTAAAAAAAAAAAAAGGGAATATTTATTTAGAATAGAAAACCTATCAAACAAATTACTGAAGATTTTGAGATTCTAGTCCCTTTCTTTGGAGATCTCTTGAGGTGACTTACCAAAAACACAGAGTGATATTTCCAAGCACAGTGTACCTTCCCTTCCCCATGAAGGAGATTCCGCTACCCCCAGCAGCAGCCAGGGTTTGCGGCTTCATCAGCTTCGTGGTAAATCCGCTTCAGCACACATCATGCATACTATTTCACTAATTGTAAGACACAGTATAATACAGAAATTAAAGGCATGCATATCTCATTTTTATGTCATTATAAAAGAACAAAAGCCCATTTGTCATAAAGTGTCGTGGCACACATGGGCTTTAAAAAATAAGGGTAAGGAAAAATGATACCTTTTATTCATTGTCTGTTACATGCCAGACTCTCCCTTGTTTTTAGATGAGGAAACAGAAGCTCGTGGAAGTAGAGCAAGCTGTCCAAGGAGATGGAGCTATTTGTATTCTACCACTCCAGCCTCCCACCAGCGATTCCAAAATGACTGTGTTCAAGTGCTCTGTCGAGGGCCTAGTGCACAAGACGCAAAATGATAAATGAGGCCATTCCCCGTGCAGAAGCACAGAATCTTTCCCCCAAAGATACCAGATTCACATCCCTTTGGAAGCTTTCTTCACAAAAATAACAAACCACACAGCTGGTCGGAGGTAGAGTTTGGGTTATTTCCCAACGTTTTCGTTTTAAAGACATTACATAACTGCAGCCCGTGTCGGACCAGTGTAGCTCCTCGAAGCTCATGCTTTTATCCTTTTTTTCAGTTAGTGGGATACAGTCCCATATTCAGAACTTAGGACTTCGAGGATAGAGCATATTGAATTTATCTGAACAAGCCACTTCAATACCCACTTCCAATACACAGGGGATGAAAAATACCTGATTTTAAAAGGTTGTATCTTATACACCTGGGACGTAAGTGTGTTAGAGGATGCAGTCTGAGAGTTGGGGAGAGCTAGTCTCGCTCCTGTTCTTGATACTTAACTACTTTTCTCCTACGTGAGGAGTTCTTTCCTTTGGGTGCAAAATGCTTAACCTCTTTCAATGTACCTCCTTCAGTTGCAATCCTTGGCGATGAAATAAAAGTATTGGAACTCTGAAACAGTCTATGATTAAAAAAGTGTTTTTACAGAAGACTGATGTATGAAAATGTTGATGCCAGCATTATTGCTAGTGGGAGAGTTCTGGAAGTTACCTAGGGAGCCATGCACGGAGAATGGGTAAATAACTTGGATAACATGATTACCGTGGGCTATCACTCAATTATTACAAGCACTAAACTAGATGTACTTACTGCATGTAAATCGATCTTAAAAATATAGCATAAAGTAAAATATATATATATAATATGCGTACATATATATATGAGGAATCACCTCTACAGAATAATACCAGTTACATAAATTACAAACATTTATTTTTAACACAAAATAACAGTATGTGTTTTACTAAGATAAGTGGATATTTATAAAGTGGATAAGTGGATATTACAAAGATAGGTGTATACATACATCAAATACACCAGGTGCCACAGTCCAGGCTGGTATTGGGCATGGTGATGAAGGAAGAAGGGGTGTGATGGTAGAAAGAGGAACCTTGCGCGGACCAGTGATCCAGGGTGCTATGAAAGAAAAGGCTTGATTAACTCAGTCCTGGGCACATACACAATTCGGTAATAGTCACTTGCTTAAGAAAGACTAGGGACTTGTAAGAATCAACACCAAAAATACTGACTGAGAAAGTATGAAACGTAAATTTCAACTAGCAAACACAGGCAGTAAAAAGCGTCTCGTATAACTTCAAAATTACTGATAAAATTAGGAAAGGTGAATTTAAAGAAACAGCCAGAATTTATATATTAGACTCGGTTCCTCAATTCATATGTGTGAATGTGGGTTAGGTTTGGGTCTTGAAAAACGTACAGGAAATCCATATGTGATAATAATGAAAGGTTAAATATTCTCAGCATTGGACACTCACCAACTTCATTGTTTCTGTCATTTTTCCTTCTTTCAGCCAGATTATTTTTGGCTCTACTTTCTCTGGCTTGCTTCTATGGCCAGTTCTGGGCTTCCTCTTCCTTTGGCTGCTGTCTTGGCATGAACATTATTGATATTTCTTTTAAAGAAGTAAATAGTTCTTGCTTTGGCCACACACAATGTAAACGCTCTCCCTTTTCCCACCCCCCTCTCTCTGGCGCACACACAGAGCTACTCCTAAGACATTGAATAAAGCCAACTCTACAATTAGTGACCTTAGAGTGATATTTAATCCCAGGGTAAAAGATATAAATATGGTATAAATATGATAAAATGAGCAAAAACATTCCAGAGAATTCCAAGAAGCCATTTGTTCCACAAAGAAAGATAATCAGGGACCAAAATTTCTTATTCTTTATCATATTCTCCATTCCCACAGCCCAAATCTAAGTATTTCAATGATATTACTATACATGATAGATTTAATATTTTACCCAAGAAAAAACTTTTGATGATCATAAATTTCATTCCCAGATAGAGCTTGCATCCCCCAACTTTTTCTGTGACCACAACTTAATGATTTCTCTTTTTGTCCACAGGTTTTTGTCTTGGTGTTTAAAGGTTTTATAGAGTAAGTAAATTTCAATGCAGAGGCTCAAGGCAATGACAGTTGCTTAGAATGGAAGGAATTTGAGATATAACATTCCTATTTTACTTATCTCTCATTAATCGGGAATGAGGACCTTCAGGTTAATGAACATCCCGGATACCTCAAGGTTTTTTTTTTTTTTGGTCTGTTTGTTTGTTTTTATTTGTTTATTTACAGCATAACAGTGTTCATTGTTTTGGCATCACAGCCAGTGCTCCATGCAGTACGTGCCCTCCCTATTACCCACCACTTGGTTCCTCAACTTCCCACCCCCCCCCCCCCGCCCCTTCAAAACCCTCTAGTTGTTTTTCAGAGTCCATAGTCTTTCATGGTTCATCTCCCCTTCCAGTTTCCCTCAACTCCCTCTCCTCTCCATCTCCCCATGTCCTCCATGTTATTTGTCATGCTCCACAAATAAGTGAGACCATATGATACTTGACTCTCTCTGCTTGACTTATTTCGCTCAGCATAATCTCTTCCAGTCCCGTCCATGTTGCTACAAAAGTTGGGTATTCATCCTTTCTGATGGAGGCATAATACTCCATTGTGTATATGGACCACATCTTCCTTATCCATTCATCTGTTGAAGGGCATCTTGGTTCTTTCCACAGTTTGGCGACCATAGCCATTGCTGCAATAAACATTGGGATACCTCAAGTTTTTATTTTGAAAGGCCAACTATGATTATTACAATGCTATGATATTAGTAATATTTGTATATAACTTTGGAAGAAAAATATTTTACACTGAATTTTTCACTTTTTGGGTTTCTTGCCCAGAATGTGTGGATTATCTCTTCAGTATTTTTTGCCGGTGGTCATCATGAATAGTGAAGAGTAGTTAGGAAGCTTGCTGTCTGACAGTGGCAGGTGCAACACCGTGGTGTGGTGGTTGAGCGAAAGGGCCCAGGGGCCTAGGCTGCCTGGATTGAATCCTGGTTCTGCTGATAATGAACTGTATGGCCTTGGGCAAGTTATACAACTTCTTCGTACTTTATAGGGTTATTATAAAAGCTTAAGTGAGGTAATATTTGCAGGACACTTAGAATAGTACTTGTCACATAGTCAGCACTATTTCTGTGTATGTTACATGAAAATAAGTGTTTCAGCAAGTGCTACTGAGGTGAAAGTGAATGACCTTGGACTGCTGTGGTACTCATTTTAAGTTATGTTCGCATTTATTTATTTGAGAGAGTGAGAGAGAGAGAGCGGGGAAGAAGAGAGTGGGGGAAGTGGAAGAACCAGAAGCAGGCTCCCTGCTGAGCAGGCTCTGAGGCGGAGCTCCATCCCAGGACTCTGGGATCATGACCTGAGCTGAAGGCAGACGCTTAACTGACTGAGCCACCCAGGCGCCCCTATGTGGGCATTTTATAGTTTTTCTGCCTCCTCTCTTTCTGGTGGTTGCCAGTTGAGTCCATTTCTAGTACCTAGTCTCACTCTCTTATTAAGCGAGTGTTGCTAATTTGTGGTGACCTGGGAAATGAAGACATCAACTTACTAGAATTTTGTCTAAAATTAAGTTGAGGGGTGCCTGGGTGGCTCAGTCATTAAGTGGCTGCCTTTGGCTCAGGTCATGAACCCAGGGTCTTGGGATCCAGTCCTGCATCGGGCTCCCTGCTCAGCAGGAAACCTGCTTCTTCCTCTCCCACTTCCTGTGCTTGTGTTCCCTCTCTCACTGTGTCTATGTCAAATAAATAAATAAAATATTTTAAAAAATAAAATAAAATTAAGTTGAATAGTTTAAAGATCTTTCTTATGAATCATGCGTATGATCTTTAATTCTTGGATGAAGAGACATCTACCTGACTTACTCAGAAATGGCCTTTATTCCTCCTCTTCCAAACACCAATTATATTCTGAATAATTGAGTGTAATTGCTAACTGCTTTATCATACTCCCTTTTATTTGGTAATATATATTCTGCATCGAGTATCCCAGTTCTTTACTCTTTCCTCCCCATTTCTACAAATGCTTCCATATCCTGGCAGTCATTCCGGGACAGCAAAGAATGTGTTGGCCTCCGGGAAAAGGAATGGCTATCATGGAAGGTGATGGTTACATACTCTCTCTCAGAGAATGGCCATATAACTCTCTGTGAGCTTCTGGACTCTCGAGGTTTTCTTTAAAGTTTTTTTTGTGTGTGTGTTTTTTTTAAGATTTTATTTATTTATTTGACAGACAGAGATCACAAGCAGGCAGAGAGGCAGGCAGAGAGAGAGGAGGAAGCAGGCTCCCCGTGGAGCAGAGAGCCCGATGCGGGGCTCGATCCCAGGACCCTGAGATCATGACCTGAGCTGAAGGCAGAGGCTTAAACCACTGAGCCACCCAGGCGCCCCCTTTTTGTGTTTTTTTTTTTTTTTAAACGTAACCCATGTCTTCCATATATGAGTGTAGGTGCATAATTCTAATTAGGATGTATGAAACAAAGTAAAGCTGTTGAAAGTTCATGTAAGTCATCACTAGATTGACTCTCCACTTCCTTCCACTTTCCACCTCAAAATGCCAACAACCCAAAAACAAACAAACCATTCTTTTGGAATTATTCTTCTTGGCTTTATAGTGAATGGAAGGAATGAATTTAAGAGCAATCTTGAAGGCTGCCAAGAAGACCTTAATTTCAGTCATGGTCATAAAATTTTTGAGTTTAGAAGGGTCCATAAAAAATTTTAGCTCAATTTCTGGATTTTTCAGATGAGGAAACTGAGACCAGGAAAAATTAAATGACCTAACAAAATGTACAAAACCAGAACTTGACGTTTTAAGTGCTGGTGAAGCTGTAATTTTTTGGCCATGATACCTACTACGGGCCCTGAGATATACTGTGAGTTGTATCAGCTGGGTCTATCTCAGTTGCAAGTGATTTAAAAATCCAAAAAACCAAAAACCCAGCCTAAACTAACTTAAGGAAAAGAAGAAAAATTATTGGCTCTTTACTACAAGTAAAGAGTTTAGAGGGAAGTTTGGCTTCAAGCCTCCCACAATCTGACAGCTCAAGTAATGTCAGCAGAACCCATTTCCTCTATTGTTCTCTGACAGACTCCTCTTCCGTCTGTGAGAGATGGTGCCAACAGCTCCAGACTCAATATCCTCTCAGATTCTATCCTCTCATCTTTCTCAGGAAAGAGTCAGGAGCTCCAGAAGTAGACTGCTATCATCCTATTAGCTCTGAGGGGGCACATGTGACATTTCCAGAGAGGTCACAGAGACCAGGAGAAACGGGATACGTTGATTGGCTTCGGCTTGTGTCACATACAGTGAGAATTTTACACAAATTATCTGAAAGAGTTCATATATACATGTTATTTATTATTTTCTAACAATCATATAACCCCTCTCGGCCAGTTCTTTCTAAGGACTTTACAAATATTAACCCATTTAACCGTCTTAACAACCGAATGAGATAGGTACTGGCACTGTCCCCGTTTCAGAAATAAGAAAACCAAGTCACAGAGAGGTTAAGTAATGTGCCCAAGGTGACGCAGCTTGTAATCTGCAGAATAGCCCCAATTCCATCTGAGGCAATCTTGCTCTTGAATACCTACTTTCCCACTTTGTACCCTGAGTAATTTAATTCTTTCATTGTCTCTATCACAGCCATCTTCTTTTTTAAAGTCTGTTTTACTTATTTATTTATTTGAGATAGAGAGAAAGAAAGCATGTGAGTGGGGGAGGGGCAGAGGGAGGGGGGAGAGAGAGAATCCTAAGCAGGCTCCATGCTCAGCTCAGTGCAGAACCCCACGCAGTCCTCGATCTCACGACCCTGAGATCACGACCTGAGCAAAAACCAAGAGTCGGACACTCAACCAACTGAGTCACCCAGCCTCCTCTCTGGTACAGACACCTTCTTAACTGCAACAGTGAACTAGGTTGAGCCTATGATTTTTCTTCCTTCTTGTCATGGGGAGACTGATGAACACAAAGGGCGAATGGCATACAGAAGGGGGTTGGCGGGGCCGGAGGCAAGGGGCAGAGCGAGCTCAGTATGGGTAACAGCCAGTTCTCAGTGTTCTGGGCTTCCTTTTCAAACAGTGTTTTGGGCTCTTGCAGAATGAGTTCACATGCATACTACATTTGCTAATTCTGGGAACTGAGAAGATCTGCCAATAAGCTTCTTGGAGATGGATGACTTTTTAAATGTCAAATGCAACATTGAGCCGTTAAATTGTGCTATTTAAAATGTCAGGAAAAACCATTATTTTTGTAGACAGGGCTTCAGTGTGGTCTGATTGCAAGTCTGTAGAATGATTCCTGTCTTTGAGAAGAATCCTTCTTTTCTAATTTTGAAAGGTTGCTGTTGTTTTGTCCAGAAAAGACTGGTCTGAGATGCATTTCTGGCCGCTGCGCCCAAGCTTGCACAGGCAAAGAGTTGAACTCCTGCAAGGTGTTCCCACCCCGTACTAGCCTCGTCCTCGCAGAAACTCGCCCAAATAGCTAGCCCTTTTCCTTACCTCCCTCCCATACTAAAACCTGCTCCCCACCTCTCCCTCCCACCCGAACCGAGAGCTCTGGGTGTTTTTCCCTCTAGAATCCATCCAGTTGTGGTGTTTTCAGCCATTTTGACTAGGAGAGTAGACTTCATTCCTCCAAAGAATAATATAATTGAGTGCTTTGGACGACAGCAGCCTAGGGCAAGTGCCAAGTAATGACCGGTCCCAGTGGAGAGTTAGAGCCTTGACGCTTTGGGTCTTTTTCTCCATACCTGTCATTTTCATCCAGGCCTTGTCCCATGATTAGGAGCCTGAATGAAATTGCCAGAAAGTAATCTGGAGCTTGAGTGATATGTGTCCAAGTGGGTGAGAGAGAGGTCAACCAACTCCCCATGTTGCGGGTGGGGGGTGGGGGAGGGGGTGGCTGGGAGAGGGAGGGATGGGTCCCCTCTATGATCTGCGGACCTACGGTCCTGTGAAGCCTTCTTTTAGTATTGTGAGCCCCTCCTCCTCTGGCTTCCTCCTTCATCGTGACCCAGCTTGATTACCTCAAATTGTTAGGTTGTAGGAGATGACTCCCAATCCGTCTCCGTATCTGAAATTATATGGTAAGGCCTACCACATAATTTACGAGAAACACAATTAATTTGGTGTATGTTGGGGGTGGGGGGAACCTCTGTCTTGCTAGTGTAAGAGACTGCCATCTTGTGTCTACCACGACTCAGTATGAATACAGGGTTTCCCGTGTTCTATAAGCGTCACATTTATGAAGCCCTTTAAAGAGGCGAACAATGCAGCTGAGGCCCAAGGCACTGCATTGCATGTGGAAAGGCCCAGTTTACAGCCTGAACTCTAGAACCATCTAGCGGGCTCATATCAAACAAAGAGAAATTTTTCTGATCCTTTTTTTCTCATGTGAGAAATTGTGAAATGAGGAAATAAACTAGATCATCTTTAAGATGTGCTTCCTACTTGAAGAGTCACATCTGTATTTCTGAAGTCGAATTTTTAAAAAACATGAAGGATTGTTTTCTATCTCCACAGTCTTGGAAACGTCAATGAATATTTATCCCTGTGTAACAAACAGATAAGAGAACTGAGACACAGAGACATTTATAGCTCATCGCACATCAAACCCTGAGTCCTTCAGAGAGCTTCTGTTCCTTCGTGTGATACTTTGTCTGTGAGTCACTGACCTACATCACCCAGGCCGTGCTGGTTCTTCCACTCTGGGACTAACACGGTAAAGTCAGTGGGGATGAACAGCTTGGTTCCCAGATCACTCAGCTGGGAGATGATATTTAGAATGATGGCTGAAAAACAATTCTGACCAAGCAAAGCATTAGTCAGCTTGGGAAAAACTTTATGACTTGGGAGGAAATTCTCAGGGAGGGAGAGGTAACAGTACATTCTATTCATCCCAGGAGGACCAATTGCCATAAGTCAGTCAGGGAAGAATTTGTTTTGGACCCACACAGAGAGAAGGGAGGCAGTGAAGGAAAGCAAGCCTGACTGGAAGTTCGAAGACTTAATCTACTTCTAGTCTGGCTCTGCCAAACACTTACCACAGGACAAAGTATATACCCTTTCTGACCCTAACTTTTCCAGTCTATAGAATGGGAGGGTATAACTAAATGGTCCCTAAATATGTCTGAGCTCTGACGTCCACTTCTGTGCACAGCTGTGATGTGGAGGCTTCTTAATTTGCAAAAACAAATCTTAACAGGAATCAGAAGGATTTCTTTCTCTATGGTCTCCTTCTGCCGGCTCTGTTCTCTCTAGCTTTCCTATGAGTGTCCTCATCACACCCTAATTTATATTATTGAGAGTGATTCCCCTCCCTTCTGTGGTGGGCTCTCGGCAAACAAGTCACTCATTTCATTTCAGGGTCACTACAACACATAGTAAATGCTGCCTTGCCTTTGTTTGGTAGAACTGCATATCCTAGGAAATTACAAGTCTATGATTGCTCCGTGTTTCAAGTATCACTATTTCTTAAATTTTAAATGCTAAGTATTTCATAATCTCTTGTGCAACCTTCGTGGCATGCTACTGATACGCAGATATACAACTCCTTTATTTCAGTGTATAGTTAGTGGTTGACAATTAATTGTTTTCTCAGTTAAGGGAAGAGCAACTTATATGTGCGTATGATTGCGGGTACATATGATTTTCTACATACATACACATTTTCTCCTGGGCCAGTGTGTATATGGTTGGCTTAAATAACTGAACAATTCTTATATTTGTTTTTACTTTTTGTTATGCCTCTAGTTACAACCAGCTCCTAGTTCTTCCTACTATTTACTTAGTATGAAGCCCTTAGACGAGCTTTAAAGCTGAAAAGATCCTCTAAGTTCATCTCTCATGCAACCCTTTCTTTTACAGTTCAGAAAACTGAGGCTCAGGGATATGTGTGTGGCTCAGTCAGTTAAGCATCTGCCTTTGACTCAGGTCATGACCCCAGGGTCCTGGAATCGAGTCCCACATCGGGCTCCCTGCTTGGTGAAGAGACTGTTTCTCCCTCTCCCTCTGCCTGCTGCTCCCCGCTGCTTGGCTTCTCTATCTCGCTCATTCTCTCTCTCTGACAAATGAATAAATAAAATTTTAAAAATACAAAAGAAAAAAAAAAAGGGTCCCTTGGATGGCTCAGTGGGTTAAGCCTCTGCCTTCCACTAAGGTCATGATCCCAGGGTCCTGAGATCGAGCCCCACATCGGGCTCTCTGCTCAGTGGGGAGCCTGCTTCCCCCTCTCTCTCTGCCTGCCTCTCTGCCTACTTGTGATCTCTCTCTCTGTCAAATAAATAAAAAAAATCTTAAAAAAAAACAAGACAAAAAAAAACTCCTGAGGCTCAGGGAGGGTTTGCGTGTCCCTGCCGGTCACAGCCAAGGGAGAGCTAGACCAGATCCATCTTGCTTCCCAGCCCAGTGACTTCCCAATAAATTGCTGTGCTTCACAGCACAGTAATATTTATAGACATAACACAGCACACATCTATATTTATAAAATACCAACAAAGAAATATTTATGTTTTGCCTACATTCTGTTACAGAAAGGTAGAGAAATTCAGGTATAAATTTCCCTCTTGGATATCTCAGAAATGTGCGTCTCATGAATATTATTCATTGTTCGAAGAAAATATTGCTAGGTAAGTAGAAGATACGTATCCTGTTTCTTTAGAAGCCCAGTTCAGGCTGTGCCAAGGGGATAGAGTACAAGTGCTGGTTAATAATTTATAGTATGCATTCATCTCCATTCCTCTTTTGACTAAAATATTAATCCTCCATTGATCATCATTATTTGCTTTTTGCCTTGGCAATATACAGTGTGCAGAGAGTTTGATGAAAGCGTGATTTCCTAGACTCATCATGGCCTCCTGTGCTCTGCCAGTAATTTACTGACTTTATTTACTTGTGGTAATGAGCACACCGTGAAGAGGATGCCAGCTGCTGGGATTGTCTTGGGTGTTTTTTTTCTAGGGCAGGACAATGTAAAAAGCACAGCTGTTTTTCTAATTTAGTATTTGCAGCATGTGCCTGCATTTTTATTACATTTTTTAATGGAAAAATGCAGGTGAATATAGAATGTAAAAAAATCTAAGCCTGGTTTCTATTAATAAAGTGAATTTGTTTAAAAGTATCTCGAGAAATGGGGGGGAGGGTTGTGTATATATTCTTAAAAAAAAAAAAAAAGAAAATAGCCAGGCTTTGGAAAGTATGACATAAAGGATTTGGTTTAGCGACTTATAGATTGTATAATTGTTTAATTATACTAATTATTATAATACTAATAAATAATTAGTATAATTTTTAAATATGTGGCAACATTTTATATATGCCCATGCTTTGCATTTGTGTATCCTTTGTATGATTGTTCATAAGTTGTAGTCTAAGAGATAAAAAAATTTAGTATGTAAGCCACCCTTTACTATATATTACATGTGTTTATTTTTTATTTAAGGATTTTATTTATTTATTTGAGAGAGAAAGAGAGAGAGAGAGAGAGAGAGAGAACACGAGCAGGGGGATGGGCAGAGAGAGAAGCAGGCTCAGTCCCAGGACCCTGAGATCATGACCTGAGTGGAAGGCAGACACTTAACGGCCTGAGCCACCTACGTGTTCCTATCTATGTGTTTATATATTCAAGAAGAGAAACTTTATATTTTGATTTGTAAGAAGGAAGTCCATTTGCAAATCATTCTTGTTTACTATGAAATGCAGTGTTGAATTTTTGTCAAGAAATATGTATTTTTCCAAAATGCGGGATTTTGGCTCAATTGTGAAGCCACAAGGATGACCTAACTAAGGAGGAACTAGCACGTTTCATTCCCTCTTGTCCTTGTCCCATGATTGAGTGCACTGCTGTTCAGACCACAAGACCCCACAAGTTAGCTCCTTTCACCCCTTCTCTTTCTGATTTTCATCTCTGCCTTCCTCTTTTTAAAAAAAGTAGAAACGTTTCTGCTTTTATCTCCTCTCACTACCTCTTTAAATCTTCTTTATTTAAATAAGCCCAAGAATTGCAAGAGCTCTTGGCACACCCAAGTTTGTGGGCTGAACTGCATGCCTATTACAATGCTCGTTTCTCGTAGGTGATGAGCCAAAGATATGGTGACTGTGGGCACTTGGGTGCTTATTACACAATTTTAGGACAATGCATTCATGTTACAATTTCTCCTACTCAGCTAGGGGCCCGGTTGTTCCTGAAGCTCAGGGAGATAGACCTTTTCTGTGGATAGTCATTTGTGCAATTCCAACATATTGGAGGGTGGCAAATGGAGGGTGGGAAAGACTTAGTAATTGTGCTCTGCTCTTGAATATTGTAACTGGACTACCTGGCAAGTCATCATTTTAATGTATCTAATAGATGTTTTTTCATATATGTATATATATTTTAATATATCAAATATATATGTATATATATCTAACAAGGAAATTAGAAAGCACTTTAAGTATTTTCAGGAGAAGAAATTCAACATAGGAACTGTTTACACAGGTGAAGAAGAAGATGGGAGAAATGGGCTCATCAACAGAGAGGGAGGTGAGGGAGGCAGAGTTACATACAGGCAAGGACACAGGAAGAAGGGTCACCTAGCTTTGACTGAAAATATGACAGCCCTGTCCCAGGAGCTAAAGCCAGAGAGGAGACCATTCAGTCATCTGAGAGGCCACCCAAGATGGAGGGACTTATGGCCTTATGTTTCTCCCCTCCCCCCATCTCCTCCACAATCTCATGCTGGTGCCTCTTGTTGGCCCATTGCAGAGGGCAGCCAGTGACATTGGGAGCTCAGGGAAAACAAACTGTGGAGATCAGCTTCCCTTAGCCAGCAATACAGGTCAGAGAGGGATGGTGGAGGAAGGACGTGAAGGGAAGGGAGAGGAGAATGGATCATAGAGTGAATAGGCTCAGAACCCCCACACGACAGTCACCATCTGACTTTAACTGAATCCTCTTGACCCCATTACTGGTAAAATCTTCATTGACAGTTGATGAATCCAAGTGGGCAGGGACTACAGAATCTGAAGGTTATCCGGAGCCTGCTGTGGCTCTTGGAGGACCTGACTGAGCTTCCCTTTGGGACTTTCTATTTCTCTTTCTCCTTCCTCCCACTCTCACCACTACTTCCTTGCTTAAACTTTCCCTGTGGTTACTAGTCAGAATTATGTAGGTTTTCTGGGGAAAACCTCAACTCTTTTTCAGCTGGCTTACAGCCTTGGTTTAAGATTAGAATAATTAAGTCAAGGATGATGTTTAGAGAAGAGCTGCTCAAGCCTCAGAGGTGGGATGGGGCCTTCTCCACACAGCCACGCAGAAAGTGATCTTTGAGTTCTAAGATGGTTTCTCGGCCCTACGTATCATCGCATGTTGCCAGATATTTGAATTATTTGGTTAATGTCTTTGCAATCCTAATATAATAGAGATGTCTTGTGGTTAAAGACTGTGCCCTACAGGAGCTCATATCCCTTAGCATAGGGCTACTCAAATATTAAGTACTGCAATGTTCTTAATTGGAGGGTAGAGACCCCTAAATGGACAAAGGCAAGCTCTAGTGTCTGTGGTTTTGCTTAAATTATATAAAGTCTTGGAGCCTCATGTTAATGCTTTTTAAGGTTGAATTTTAAATAAAGGACATGGTTTTATGACCTGTCCAATTACATCACAAGCAATTCAAGGACAAGGACAGTAGCCTACATTTTAATGTCAAGCATCCAGCACACTGTATTGCACGAACAGGATGCGTGGTCCATGTTTAATAAAGAAAATTCTGATTGAAAAATTGAAAACAAGATTGGCCAAGTTGCAATATGAATATGATTTTAAAATATTCACCTTCCTTTAAGATTTTTTATTTCTTTTTATTATTTAGCAGTAAGAAAAATTTTGTAATCTACTCATCAGAGGTGGCAAACTCAAATGCTTATCAGGGATCAAGCAAGTAATGAGAAATGAATTTGGTCATGACCAAAGGGACTAGTGGGCGCTGTGGGGACCTGTAGATGATTGGAGAGCACTTTAAATGTCCTCTCTTCAGGGAGCAGTTGATGTCCTCTCCTACCCAACTGTCCCACGAGAGAGTAGCAGTGGTGTTGTCCGAACTTCTGGATATGTACGTGGAATTTCTATATGTTTAAGACTAGATTAGCCAATTAGGGGGTTCTGCTAAAAACAATACCCATTTTAGACTTTTAGGTGATAGTAATACTTATAGTTCCTCATAATGTATTTATTGAAAATGCTTTGGAAATTATCTTATAATTTTGGAGGTCTAATTTTCCCTGTCTCCTTTTCCATTTTTTTTAAAAGATTTATTTATTTATTATTATTATTATTATTATTATTTTAGAGAGAGAGAGAGAGCTGGAGCAGGAGGGGCAGAGGAAAAGGAGAGAGAAAGAACCTCACTCAAGTGGATTCCATGCTGAGCCCGACTGTGGGGTTCGACCTCTGACCATGAGGTCACCACAGGAACTGAAACCAAGGGTCAGTGGCTTAACTGAGCCATCCAGGTGCCCCTCCCTTTCCCATTTTAACTGGAATACTTTATCAGTACATCTTTCTGTTTCACTCTGTTTAATGGCAAGAGGTAACTCTCAGGCAGAGAAGAGTGCTTGCTATTAGTTATTGCTGAACTTTGACTTTCAATTGATGAAAGCATTGAACAGTTAGTTGCCTTTTCAGATTATTTTCTACAGCAAACTTTTTTTTTTTTAAGACATGAAAGATAATAGATTTTCAGTCAACCAATAGATTAAGGACAAATGAGCGCATTGCAAAGAGACTACAGAGTTTATGCATACTCTTGTTTTGATGTGGTCAGCTCAGATAAGCGCCAACACGCTGCTGGCGAATCTTGGCTTCTGAGTTCTTGCGGCCAGACGACCCGGGAGTTTCATAGACGCAAATCCTCTGTGCACCAACAGAGACAGAGAACTAAGGGCTCAAGCAGAGCCACCTAAGTTTCATAAGACCTACTCCAATTTGCAGTTGATTTGATGTCGAGGGGACCTAATAAAGGTAGTCTATGAGTCATTTTCCAGCATGATATAACTAGAATTGGTCCTTGGCCCAGAAAGATGTGAGTCAGTTGAGTCCTGACTCAGTTCCCAGTCTGATGCACGGTGACTCACTTCCCCATGTGATGTCATGTTTGTTCCTTGTGAGATGTGACCTCCTCGTTGTTTTGTTGTATTAGAGTTGTTTTCTTTTTTTTGAAGAAGGAGAAAATGAGAATATTGTAGCATAAGATGAAATACTCCAAGGAATACAGAATCAGACTAATTAAAAAAAAAAGCCTTGATTTTCTCACAGTGAGCCTGAAGGAGTAATTAAGCTTTAAATGCCTGTATTGTTTTCCCATGTATTAGGATTGTTAATTTCCAAACAGCCTAGCTGTTAGCCAACCTTTGATTGAAAACATTTTGCATGTAAAAGAGGAAAAATTGGTATAACAACAATTCAATCATTTGGTAGATATAGTTATAAAAGGCAGCTGCATCTGAAAAAAAGTCAACAATAGATGGTGAGATTAAAGAGGACACATGGATCGATCTTTCTAGAAAGATACATTAATTTATACACAGAAAGTAAACCCCAAATACAACATTTGTTATGAAACCCACGAGCATTTCAGAAAATGTAGAAGTTTTTTTAAAGATTTTATTTATTTAGGGACGCCTGGGTGGCTCAGTGGGTTAAAGCCTCTGCCTTCGGCTCAGGTCATGATCTCAGGGTCCTGGGATCGAGCCCCGCATCGGGCTCTCTGCTCATCGGGGAGCCTGCTTCCTCCTCCTCTCTCTCTGCCTGCCTCTCTGCCTACTTGTGATCTCTCTGTTAAATAAATAAATAAAATCTTTAAAAAAATTTTTTTGTTTATTTATTTGACAGAGAGAGAGCACAAGCGGGGGAGAGGGAGAGGGAGGAGCCAGCTTCGCACTGAGCTGAGAACCCGACGTGGGGCTCCATCCCAGCACCCCGGGATCACAACCTGAGCCAAAGACAGATGCTTAACCAACTGAACCACCCAGGCACCTCCAGAATATGTAGAATTTTTTTTTTAATTCTGTAAAAATGGCTTTTTATGCATGTGGCAATTGTGAATGAAATTCCGTGTTCATGGCCTGTGGTGGAAGTCAAGTTTGGAAGCTGAGGAGAAAAAGCAGTGTATGCATCTTAGATACTATGTGGGGAAATGGATTACATGTGGTCTTCCTCTTAGGCAGACCAAATACTATCATCATCAGTAGATGATTAGACTGAGAAGGTCAAAGCAATGTAAGTTAAGGTTGTTTCAATGACAACCAATAAAAACCCTTTTGGCTAATTGAAGCTAAAAAGGGGATATTTTAGGGGATGGATGAACCAGAGTGGTTGCCAATAACCAAGCCTCAGAGCACTTTGAGGGTCCCTAGATTAGGTACTTCAGGACCTGCCGGGGTTCTATCAACCTGCGACTCTTTCCCAATGGCCTTCTATAACCATTTCTCCTGATTCATGTTTCAAAGGCCTAGAAGAATTCATTGGCCCACCTTGGCAATTATGTCTCCCTTTGGATGAATCATCTCTGAGAGAGGGGTCAGCTGCACATTTCTCCCTGGGGGAACTGGTATGATCTGGTAGTCATCCCAACTTGTGTTGGTTACATAGACCCTCTGGTTTGTTCTCCAACTTCTTTCCCTTACTGGCCTAGTCATCCCATTTTTATCTACTGTAAATGAGTGTTTCCCAAAGTTTTATGTTCAAATGGATCACCTGGGGATCTTCTTAAAATGCAAATTCTGATCCAGTAGAACTGGGGTACTACCTGAGATTCTGCATTTATAGTGAACTCCCAAGCAATGCCAATAAGGGCAGTTCATGGACCACACTTTCAGTAGCAAGACTATAAAGAGTTTTTTGGTCACCTGTCCTCCCCTTCTCCTAATGGTAAGGACATCTTTATCCAAGCATTTACTTCCATTCCTATATAGTCCATGCACTTTGGAGGAAAGTGAACATATGCTCAGTTCTGCTGGTGGGTACCAGTTGGCTTAACCCAAACAATCATTCAATGTTATTTCAATGGTCAGGATTTAGAACAGTGGCTAACAGGTAGTAGACATCAATAGATATTTGTTACATGAATACATGGATTGATGTGAGCATAGATAAGTGAGATGAGTTTATCTAACTAGGATGGATTTCAGGACACTGGCTTGGAATGCTGGTGTGGAAGTCCTCTTTGCCACTCGAGGTAAATGTTTGAGACTTGATTATGAAAGGCAGCCTTCCTACAACTGTTAGGGAGTCAGCCTCATGAGGCTGACACTAGAGAAGGCAGAGCAGAGTGGCAGAAAGAAATGGGTCACTGATAATACTGTTGAAATGCTTGATGAACTATGTCCACCCAACAGTTACGAGAACCAAGAATCCCCTTCAATTTTAAAGCTGTTTTAGTTGGATCCTCTGTTACAACACAGTCTTTTAAAAATATTTTTTTAAAAGATTTTGTTTATTTTAGAGAGAGTGTGTGTGTGTGTATGTGCATGAGCAGTGTTGGGGTGGGGTGGGGGGGCGTGGGCAGAAGGAGAGGGAGGAAGAATCTCAAGCAGACTCCCTGCTCAGTGCAGAGCCCAACCTGGGGCTTGATCTCATAACTCTGAGATCATGACCTGAGCTGAAATCAAGAGTTGGACACCCAACAGACTAAGCCATCCAGGCATCCCCATTACAGCAGAAAGAGTTTTAACTGACAATGGGAGATGTCTTATTCCATTCCTAGGATACCCCATTATGGTGCAATGTGATGGTACCTTCATGAGTCACTGTGGTTGGAAAGCCCCACGGTCAGAAAGCATTTCACAACACTCTATGAGATGGATTTAGAAACAGATTTTATTGATGAAATGTACTAAGCGAGTGTCTGCAGGAAGAGCAGGAGTCTGTGATCTTAGCCTCTCATCGATCTAAGGAAAGGCATCTACCTGAATGTGGAAGGCTTATGTTCTATCTCCTTGTTGCTTTCCATATAGGGAAAGTGAGAGCACAACTCATCAGGGGGGATCCAAACAGATCTGGGGGCACCAGGCATTAAGTAGTGTTAAATGTTTCCAAAATGTCCGGGAAAGCCGGTTTTTCAGCTTTGGAGATTGGAGACTTGAGGGGGTGGAGAAGAAGGCTCCAGTTCTATAGAGGAAGCTGAGTTGAGTTGGACGGAGTCCATCCTCCTTAGGAGAAGAGGAAGGCCCTGCTCCCATAGGCCTGCCCAGGCTGCCTCAAGTGACCTCCCAGAGTCATTTCTAGAAAATCTTGCTTGTCACCCACACTACACGAACCTCAACTCTTTTCCCAGCCGGTTGCTCATAACCCTTCACTTGCTTCACCCCTGCCTTCAGGATAAAGTCCTCGGAGTTCGTTTTCCAAGGTCGTCATCCTCTGGCCTAAGCTAACTCTTGATTCTCTCTTGTGTCACGCTGACATTATACCAGAAACTTCAGCTGTAGCGGACGGACGGTCTTGCGCGCTCCTGACATTTCGTACATCATCACTTCTCAGCGTCTGGAAGTCTCTGCACCATGGCTCTTCCCGGAAGGCATCTTGCTGAGCGCTCTGCCCACTAAATTTCCTCCTGATCAAAGCCTGCTTATCCTTTAAGTTTCAGCTCAACCATTACTCTCTCTGGGAAGCAGTCCCAGATCTTTAATGCCCACACCCAGCATAATTAATCACTGCTGCCTCTGATCCTCTCACACTTGGTTCACACTGCTGGCTTCCACTTATCACCTTGTTAAGCAGCATATCCACGGCCTCGCCTAGATTATAAGCTTCCCTAGTATAGAGATCTCTTCTTATTTGTCTTTATAGAGTAAGCCCTACTGGGCTACTCTCCATGGGACTGATCCTGCTGGCCGCATGGTAGGATGCTGACCTTTATTCTCATTAGAGAGCGCGCCTAAGGCCATAGTTTACCAAACGATTGTATAGGATTCTCCCGGATGAGAGGAGAATGTAAAGATGGACTAGGTATACAGCTTGTTAAGACGGTGGGATTTGGACCCAAGCTGGAGAGGGCCTAACGAGTTTGTCAGGGAACAAAATTAGGGGAAGAAGAAGCTTGATCTTTTGGAACAGAGTGTCCAGGAGGTCAGTGGGACCAGTTGCTTTGGAGAATAACCACTGATACAGAACATGATCTAGTATATAAAAGGAATACTATAATTTTTTTTTTAATCAAAATTTCCCCCCTTTCAGTCTTTTCTCAATATGATTGCATTGCCGTTAATGCTCTCGGTAAAGCGTAATGCTCAAGACACCGGGAAGCACATCTAGAAACAGCTGTGTATATGGCCATTCATTGATTTGCCTCCCCTGGCTCGGGCGTAAGAGGTGGGATTTCTATTTTGCACAGCCAGTGGTGTCTGGATTGTTCTTGTCAGAGTCCTAATGACAGGCATCTTATACCACGTAGAGTTAAGGGAAGTAGTCGATTCTTTCATTTTCTTTAGGCCAACAAGCTTCAGAGATTTGCCACTCTCCGTCTTGACCTCTGTGGATTTTTAGAACAACAGGGTCGTGTCCAGAACTGTAAGAACCAGCAGGTCACGCGGCTTTTCTGAAGGTCTATTCAGCCACCTCAGAATATACCTACAGGCATGCTGATGCCAAAGTACACGGGCCATTGGGTGTGAGCCTGACGGGAGCAGAGCCCTGGAGGCCTAATGGGGCCGTTGGCTCCGCGCCAGTCTGCAGGCCCAGTCTGGCCTGCTGGGCAGCTGCACATGGTCTTGGGACCAGAGCCAGCTGGTGGCTCATGGCAGTGGTTTCTGGGTCCTGGCACCATCCCAAGATTGGCCCCAGCTCCTTAGCCCTGACCTGGCCGTGGCTTTGTTCTGGCTCGTAGCTGAAGTTCAGCCCCCCACAGAGCCACAAGGTGAAGGCAGGCCCTTGAACCCTAACCCTCGTCTGCCTCTCAGACTGCCACGTACTCTGCTCTAGGTGAGACTTAGGGCCCGTGGAGAGGGCCGGTCCTATGGGTTCATCTTAGCTTCAGAACTGTTGTAGGTTTTTCTCACGCTGGGGCTGAGCCCTTCGGTGCTGTCTGCGCGTGGGGCCCCAAGTTGGTGTCAACATCACCGGGGCTGGAACAGAAGCCTGGCAGGAGATGCCCTGACCCTGCCTCGTCCAGGAGCACTCTGAGGCAACTCAAGGACTGGATTTCAAAACTGGCCTTGGTGTCGCCAGAAGTGTCACCCCAGATCGGGGTCTCCTTAACCGGGTATCAGGAATACCACAAAACTCTCAAAATAACATGGATTTTAATCTCTATTAGAACATTTCACACCCATTTCAAATACAAACATCTTTGTATTTGAAATACAAATGCTTTGGGTCTTCTGCCAAGTGTGGCTAAAGCATCTTTAGAACATTTTGGTATCTTTATTGATTGGAAGGGGCAATCTAAGTAAAGCAGAGTGCTTGCTATGCAAATAAAGCTTCCAGACACATCTCCTGTCTTCCTCCCCCAGCAGATTGCCTCCGGAGCCCCTCCCCTGTGGAACTCCGAAAGCTCCTTTTAAAAAAAAAGATAGTCTTTATTTGCATGTTCCCCCCTCATGTTGCAGTCTAGTTCTCCCAGATTGAGAGAAACACAATAAAGGAAAAAAAATTTGTTTTCAGCGCTTCCCTTTTCACAAACTCTTTTTTTGGAAACCACAACCTCGGATCCCGGCCGAGGTTCCCGGGGGCTTCAGGAACATCAATCAGTTTCGCAGCTGGAGGCCGAGGCTTTCCTCAGGGAAGACTTTTTACATAAAACAGATTGTACTTTGTCCTTGCCAGGGCAGACAAAGGTTTAAATTAAATATGCAGTGAGCTGCAGTTGGCTGCTTGCCACAGCCTGGGGGCGGGGGAAGGGAGAGCTCGTCCCTACTCTCCTTCCTTTCTCTGCAGTTGGTTTTTTTTTTTTTTTTTCCCCCGCTGTTTCTGTTTTTCCAGGGGATTCAGTTCGAAGTTGAAAGACCTGGCCTCTGAGCTGGGCTTTTCTGTGAATTCGCGGTGTGAAACGGCACAAGTCACGGGGCCCCCTGGGACCTCAGTTTCCTCTTCTGTACAATGAGGAGTTTGAGATGATGTGTGAAGGTCTTTTCCATATTTAACCTACTAAGTTGTCTCCAAATCCAGCTGCGTGCATTTCCAACGAGCACCACTAGCCTCGGCTCTAGTGGCGTACCCCCACCGTTCCTGGCCTGACTGGGGTGACCTGGCTGAATCCTTTTCCCACACACCCCAGAGGCCAGGCGGGTGACGCTTTGCGCGAAGGAGCCCCGCGGAACAAGATAGTGGCAACTGATTCAGTTATCGGTCTTGGGGGGTTCATAGTGGGGATCGAAGTGAATGGGAGAGAGAGAGCCCTCAAAAATGGGGCAGCCTCTACCCACTTCAGCTGAAGCCACTTGTTACCACTTGGGAATGTGGGCCTCTGGGACAGCAAGACTCTTTTTGTTTCTGTTTTAAGATTATAGGTTTAAATAATCTCTACACCCAAGGTGGGGCTTGAACTTACAACCCGGAGATCAAGAGTCGCTCGCTGGCTCTACCAGTTGAGCCAGCCAGATGCCCCAAGTTTTTTAAATTAAAAAAAAAAAATTTTTAAGTGTGAAAGTCTGAAACTTTTAAATATTGGCAACTAACTCCAAAAAAGTTTATGAATCTCATAAAATAGACATCCAGGTCTATGGACTGAATTCAACTTGAGGACGGTCAGTATGCTGGGTTGGTGTACCTTAGGAATATAAGAATTTGTCTTCTCTATCTCACAGAGCTGTTCAGAGGATCACTATATTTAAAAGTGTGTGGTAAGCTGCAGCAATGTACAATAGACCCAAAAGGTATTTGAATATAGAAATGCCCTATGGGGGGGGCACCTGGGTGGCTCAGCTGGTTAAGCGTTCCATGGGAGGGTGAGTTTCAGGAAAATAGCTTTACTCACATTCAGGTTCCCAATCAACTCTTGGCCTGGAAGTTAACGGAACTGTCCTTTTATTGGTTAAAAATAACTTTATTATCTAAGTCAATGCTAAAAAAATTGATTTCATGTTATTAGCTTTGTAGGGAAAGCAGGTTATAAATGGAATATATTTTTAAACTTCGGAATTCTAGTTTGCATTCTATAACAATGGTAGCTTTTTATGTCCTAAGCATATTAAATGAAATATCATTTTAATATATAATTAAATATTAAAGATTTATCTAAGGTAATATGCACTATTTGGATACATATGTATTCTATGGTACTATGATAATTGCAACAATAAGTCCAGAAAGGACAAGAACAATTTGAGAGTTTTGTTCCCTGCATGCTAAAGGCAATCTTTTTATCTTGAGAGAGAATCAAATGAAAATGGGCTATAATCCTTTAAAACATTCATGTTAGTGGTTAGATGACCTCTTTTCCTATTTTACCAGTGTATGAAACACAAATTGTAACTTGAGGAATGTATATGAAATACATTACGATTGTTCAAAGTGTATTCAAGTGATGGGCATATAACAAAGAGGCACAGGTAATTACTAAGAAGCAAGACGAAATGGTATCTCTTCTTGGAATGCCATGATTTTACAGACTAAAATAACTGAAGGGTACCTACACGTTAATACATTTCCTCTCACATAGATAGATAACGATTTTCTCTTTTCAGTTGTTTCCTCTTGATCTTACTAACTCAAGACATAAAGACTTTATTTCTTTTTCTTTTTTCTAAGTTGGTCTCGTTTTCTTCCCCTGTATTTAAGCTTTTTCTCTTTTTGTCTCATGTATAGAGTAAGTCTCTCGGATTTGATCCATTAATTTAAAGTTTCTGGCTTATAACTTAAAAATACATGTTACATTTTTAAGTACTCACAGTGTATATCGAAGGACATAGTGCAATATATGATGTTTACCAAATGAGATAGCAAGGGCGTAATCAGAACAGACACGGCCATGGTCAGGACAGACCCCAGCTGTATAGGACTATTCCAGACTTACTGGTTCTTTTTAAAGGTAAGTTGCAACTGTGCAATTATTAGCCTTAGAACAATTATAGCATGGGCAACACTGAGACATTTGGTTACTGTGTTAGTCTGGACAACTACCCACTAGCTACGACAATGGGCCAGCTCTAAATCTCAGGGGCTTTACACAGCAAATATTTATTTCGTGCCCACACAAAATGAGGTTGTCAGTAGAGGTTTTCTTCCACTCAGACTCCAGGCGCCTCCATCTTGTGATGTTCCCATATTAACACGTGGCTTCCAAAGTCACTGCACAAGGAATGGAAGAATTGAAGGACTCCCCCTGGGTCTCAGAACCTGGACCCAGAAGTGATACAAGACACTTCTTCTCACCTTTCATGGGCGGGAACTAGATCCATGTCTCCAACCCACCTGCAAGAAAAAGGAGAAAACGTAGGGAAACAGATCAGTTGCTTTTGAGTTTCCAGCTCAAGGATGGATGGTGATTTCTATCTCACATCAGGTGTTTATTTAACTGATGGTACCTTGAGACCATAGCCTGATTCTGTGACTTCTTTGCTCCTCTAATTAGTTCTATCACACTCTTTCCAATCTACTTCTGGATCAGATGTCCAAGAGGGACAGTCTTATTGTCTTGTTTATCATCATAATCGGTTTGGGCAGAGCCTTTGTTGAAAGCCATCTGAAACGCACTGGCCAGTCTACAGACGGACTGTTCTAGATTACATGCCCACACCTGTCATAGCCATCTGTGGAAAGAAGTTTGGGAATAAACTGCATAGGAATTTGGAGATAAACAGAATAAATAAATTTGGCAGAACTGTTTAGAATACTGAAGATTTAAAAACATATCTAACAAGGTCTTCGTTGTTATTAATTTGTTACTATATCACAATAATTGCAAAATCAGCATCTGTCAAGGTTTTGTAGAGAACTACAGCTTTATTTTTTCAAGCCTATTTAAATAGTCTGAGTTAAGAGTAGCTTATAAATGCCAGTCCACAAACTAAGGTGTACTAAAATGTATCTTTCATTTTTTTGATAGTTGAATTTAATTTCTATTTTATGTTTCCATTCCATGAAGTGCAAGAAACTTAATTTTGTTAATTTTCAGGCCTCCCCTACCTACCCAGGGTTGCATCTAAGATTCAAAATATTTATGGATTTATGCAGAATGGAGGCATTTGACAGTGTTCAATATTGCCCTTTCTACATATCCCACCTGGTTTTTATGAGGTGTCGACAGGACAAAGATCACCACTTATCTACAGATACCCATTTTCTCTTTCTTTAGTAAAAAATCACCTTATTTTAATCTGGGTACATGGCTGTGCAGCTAGTGACTGCATTTCCTGGGTCTCCTAAAGCTAGGTATGGACACGTGTCTAAGGGCTGGCTGATCCATGGGTAGTGAACGGGAACAATGCGTCAACTTCTGGGTCATGTCCTCAAGCAGCATCTGCTGACCCTCAGCTTTCCATGTTCCTTTTTCTTTCTCTCCAAGGCTGGAATGAAGATAGGGTGATGACGAGCCCCTTGATTTCTGGAGGGCACAAGGGTAATATCCTGGGCGGGTCGGGGGTGGGGGAGCAGTGGCTCCTGGTTGGACTGGTAGAGCAGAGCAGAACCAGTTCCCTGGACTGCTACTACCTTGAACTTGCATAGGACAGAAATGAGTGTTCTGTCTTGCTAAGGCTGTTATTTTGGTCTCTGTGAAAGCAGCTGGGTCAATATCTTAAAGGATACACCCACTTTCCGGGGTGGTTCCTGCTGTGCTCCTCCTGGCTTCTGATAGCCAAGCCTCTTGCTGTCGGTTCTCAGGGCTGTAGCTCTCTCTGTGTCAGGAATATTCTAATGCTTCCTTGCCAGCTGCACCATGAGAAACTCTGCTTCTGTGCTTGTCTTGCATTTCTGGCATCATTCTGCTGCCACCACCCCAGTCTGTGGCTTTGAAAGCTCTGTGGGACTCACAGAACCATCTGTCTGGATCCAGCATACAGATTTTCTATCTACTCCTGGGCATATGCTGGACCCGGGAATAGCGAGTCCTCTGGCTTCCAGATTCTACCTAGAGAGGGGGCAGAATATTTTGCTCCAGAATCCCCAAATATATCTGGGCATTTCATTATCCTTCGCTCCCCAGCCTCAATCAGAGGGCTCAGCCTAGGACATCAGTGGGATGAGACTAGAGTCCCTTCTTTGGAGCCTACTGGTATCTTTGCTTTCCTTTCAAATCTCCCTAGTCCTCCGTATCAGAGGAATCTTTGAGTATTAACAGTATGGGAAGTTCTGTTCTAACATGTCAGGTTTCCTTCTAAATCTTTTTGCCTTAATACCTGGACCAAAGGTTTAAAAATATTTGGTTTTCACTGTTGGTTACCAGAGTGGAAAGGGGTGGGGGATGAGTGAAATAGGTGATGGGGTTGAAGGATTGTGCTTGTTGTGAGGAGCACGATATTTGCACCAAGTCACTCTATTGTACACCCGAATCTAATATAACACTGTATGTGAGCTAGCTGGAGTTAAGGTAAAAATCTAAAGAAAAAAGAAGAAGAAGAAGAAGAAAACAGAGAAAAAAATGTTTTCTTTTTCTGGATTCTGCTGTATCATTCCATCTCTGAGGCAAGTAAGGCAGAACATCCCATGAGGCAGAGGGTGGTGATAACTAAAATAATGCAGATGGATGGAAGTGTTTGTTAATATTTCAAAATTTCATCTGTCAGTGAACTAGCAGCCAATATTGCCAAAGACGTGTCTTTTAGGAGTTCCTTCAGGCAATAATTAAGAATTATTTGTTGTGGTGCAGTGGAAGGTTCATTGTCTCAAGATTTACAAGTTTTGTGTTCCAGTCCTGCCTCTTCTTTGGAAGCATACCTCCTCTGTCAATAGTAAAGTACAATTCCCGGTGTTTGTCTCTTTTATCCGTGGACTTGGACTCCGCTTATTGTGTAACGTTGGGAAATTGACCTGGATTTCAAGCTTCAGTGTTTGCTATACATTTCCATTGCACTTTGTTTTAAATGATTTTATTTATTTGTTTTTGCAAGAAGAGGGAGAGATAGAAAAAGGGAGCGCACTAGTGTGGGGAGGGGCAGAGGGAGAAGGAGACTCCCTGCTGAGCAGGGAACCCTCCCAGAACAGTGGGGTCATGAACTGGGTCCAATGCAGATTCTTGAGTCACGCAGGCACCCTTCATAGCACTTTGTACCTCAGACACAGGGAACGCATGTGGAATGATAACTATAGTTTATATTTAAACATCATTTTGAAATTGTAAGTATTATTCTTAGTGTTTCACATATATTATTTTTTCAGTAACTCATTTACAAAATGATACTAAGATACAATCCAAACGGGAACTAGGATTTAAATCTATGCAATCTGGTTCCAGGGTCTGTGCTCTTAATTATTAAGCTAGACAACCTCTTGTAACAGGAAATATTTTGAAGGAAAGGAATGAAAACGTACTATAATTATTGGAGGGCTTTCCTGGTTTGATTTAGAGGTATTGATCTTTCAAAAGCAAACTATGACTCAGCTCTGCCTAAATTATCCCAAAGTTCAGATTTGTTTGGGAATAACTGAATGCATGCTAATAGTACAGTTATTAAAATTGCTATTAATTTTTGTAAAGTGCATTTTTCTAAGTACATTTACTTTATTTAAACTACCTCCTTCCAAAGATGGATATAGGTCAGGGATCAATGCAAGCAACTCAGTTTTGATTTCTACTCAGAAATTATAATTCAAAACCAGTATGAACCAAGTAATAATGAGGTAAAGGTTTTGCTTAGCTTTCTTGAAGGGATGCTCTTTAAAGGATTTCTACCCTAGCCAAACTGTGTAATTGAAATTTAATTGCACGATAAAACTTTATCACCATCTAGTGTCAGTAAGGAACACTGCCGCAATGTTGCTTGTCCCTCTTCCCTCCTCTTCCTTCTGTATTATCTAGCCTTTCCAGGTGCTGCGGCTTGATTCCTTTACCAGCGACCACGGGTTCTGTAGACTATTTTAATAACTGGATTTTGGAGTAACACCTTTCATGTCACTTCTGACTTCCCAAGCACGGTTTCTTTCATGAGCGGGCTCTCAGGGGACCATAAGGATGCTCATCCAAGTTAGAGATCATGTGCTCACCCCTGAAGGAGCCCTTTACTTTAGCTTCAAGATGCTGAACATGGGAAAAATCTTCATGATCTATATGTAAATCACTGGGAGATAGTTTAGACGTTCAGAAGAACATCAAGCTAATAGATCAAATTTCGGTGTACTTGCTGTATTAGTTATCCACGGCTGTTTAACGAATCGCCTCAGTGCAGGCAGACTAAACAGCAAAACACGGATTATCTCACAGTGTTTGAAGGTCGGGGGTCAGGGAGTGACTTCCCTGGGTGCTTCTGGGCTAGTGTCTCCCTCCAGGCTTCAGGAGGCTCGGCGGTCATCTCGAAGCCAACCGGGGTGGAGGGAACAGCCTCCTAACTAACTCTCATTTGGTGGCAGGTTCTGGTTTCTGGCTGGCTATCTGCCAGAGGCTCAGTTTCTTCACAGTTTCTTGACATCTTCCTCCAGAGCAAGAGAGGAGAAGGGAGCCTGAGGGAGAGAGGAGGTAGGAGGGAAGAAGGAAGGGAAGTGGGGAGGGAGAGAGAGGGGGAAGCCATAGTCTTTTTTTTAGAACCTAGTTTCAGAAGGAATGTTTGGCTTCTACCGTATGTTACTGGTCACTCAAACTGGTATGCCTGGGTCTGGTACCATGTGGTAGGGGACTACACAGGGTGTGAAAAGCAGGGGCAGCAGTCTTTGGGACCATCTTGAAGGCTGGCTGGAACACCCACCTTCACGCTTCACTAAATAGAAACATTTTGGCCCGTTTTTGTAACTACCTCCTGAGTGAGTTTAGCCCTGAGAGATATAAATGGGAAGGAACTTCTTCTTCCCAAGGGCTTTCAACCACTGCTCAATCTCCCTTCCTTGCCCGGTGACTGACATCTCTGGTAGATCCTGTGGCTCACACTGGACTGTGCCAAGAGATGAAAAAGCTTCGTGCTCTGAACTTCAGTTCCATTCTCTTTACCTCTTCTTGCTGCTGACTCTGTGAAGAAAGATATCAGGGTTCTTCCAAGAATTTTTTGACTTTGTTTTTTGCTTCTTTCTTGCTTTCTAATTGCTCTAGCATGGGGTCCAGTATGTGGATTAAAGTGGAGCAAAAGGGGTTCATATTTAGCTGATAGTGTAATAGTCCTCTCTTGGCTAATTCTAGATGATACTCATTCCCTCCATTAATCTGAGCATCCAAAGACAGGTTCTTCAGGTGAGGATGTTGGTTATTTAGAGAACCCGTGAATGCGGCTTCATACTGTTTAAGCTTTTAAGTCATTCTCTGGTTGGCTTCTTGAAATCCTCTCAACCTTTGCTCTGTCTTCGGGGCCTCACCTTGCACAGCCTCTTCCTGCTGGGGACCCCTGCCCTCAGTGGTCTTGGGTGGTAGAGTCTCTTCAGGATGGCTTATGCCTCGCTATACCCCACAGGTCCCTTTGGTCAACAGGAAGACATCATGTGGCTTTTTCCTGCCAAATGCCTACCCATCTAATCGGCCCTCTGTCCCTGCCCCGTAAATGTGCTGGTCCAGCCAGTCTTCTGCTTTTGAATTCTCCAGATGGACAGAATAGCCCAGGTATAGGTGCCAACAAATGCTTGCGATGCTTCTTGTCTTTCCCTAGACCTCTTTCTTCTCTTCTTTGGTCTCCAAGTAGTACCAGGGCCTTCGATTTTAGGGCTCTGTAAACATCCAGCAGAGGCAAGATGGCAGTTTACTGTCTTTTGGGCACTCTTGGTCCCTGTGACTGATTTGCTTGGAGCCTCTCTCTTGGCTTGGCAGTAGGTGAGAAACATTCGATTATGGGAGGGGGCAACTCCCCCCGCCCCCCAATCCCATTTAAATGAATGTATGGCCTTCTTTTAAAATGGCTAGAGAGAGGGGCTCCTGGGTGGCTCAGCCATTAAGCGTCTGCCTTTGGCTCGGGTCATGATCCCAGAGTCCTGCCCCACATTGGGCTCTCTGCTTGGCAGGAGGCCTGCTTCTCCCTCTTCCTCTCCCTCTGTTTGTGCTCCCTCTCTCTCTGTCTCTTTCTCTGTGTCAAATAAATAAATAAAATCTTTAAAAAATAAAATAAAATCTCTGGAGAGAACTAACAGGGACCAAGATATGAAGGATCAGCTTGATCATTTTTTAATAAAATTCTGCAGAAATGTGTCTAGGAAGTCTCTTTGGCTGTAGGGCCTTAGCTGAATTTCAAAGATAATGAGAAAACCACTTTTAACATATTAAATTCTGCTCAGATTAAAACATGTAGAAACTTACAGATTTAGTTGAAATCCCCTGTGTCCTTGTCCTGAATTCCACACCCCTCCTTGCCTAGGATGTTTTCAATGCCATATGTATTTAATCCTTTCCGGGTCCATTTGGGCTGCTCTGACAGAATGCCACAGACTGGGCGGCTTCTAAACAACAGAAATTTACTACTTACAGTTCTGGAGGCTAAGAATCTGAGATCAGAGTGTTGGCATGGTCAAGGGAGAGCCCTGTTCTGGGTCACAGACTTCTCATTGTATCCCAACATGGGGGTAGGGCACAAAGGAGCTCTCTTGAGCCCCTTGTATAAAGGCTTTAATCTCATTCATGAAGGCTATGACCTCATGAACTATTTACCTTCCACATTCTAATACCATCCCATAGAGCAGTGGGATTTCAGCTTTTGAATCTGGGGCGGGGGTGGGGGAGGGATGAACAAACATTTGGACCATAGCAATATCTGCTATCATATGTGTACATATCTATGAAGAATATATTGTAGGTATTTTTCAAGGTCATAGAAATGGTATTTTAGTATGCATTTCATCCTGCAACTTGCTTACATTGGTTCACGTTAAGATGGATCTGTGTGGCTACTTGAACTTCAAGTTCTTCCTTTTAATGATTTTACAATATTTCATTTGTTAATAGGAGATGTATTTTATTTACTTATTTGTTTGAGAGAGAGAGAAGGAGAAGCAGATTCCCTACTGATCAGGGAGCCTGACATGGGGCTTGATTCCAGGACCCTGAGATCATGACCTGAGCAGAAGGCAGACACTCAGCAGACTGAGCCATCCAGGTGCCCTTCATCCTTCATTTTTTATACCTGTTTGTGTTTTGGGGACGTTTTTTACTGTTATCTTCCATTTCATTAATTTTTTTGTTTAATGTACCTGGGCTAGAGTTTTCCTGATTATTGTATTTTTAATTTTAGTCACTCTATTTTTGCTTCAAAGATTTTAAATTCATTCTTTCTCATATACCTTTTCTCTTATCATTTTTGCTCACAAATTCTTGCTTTACAAAGATGAAACATTCTTCACTGAACTTAATTAATATACTTATTTTCAAATTTTGTCAGATTCTTTAAAAAAATTAAATTGTTTGGAAATCCATTTATATTTGGAATGTAGAATTTTTAGCTAACTTTCTTAGCATTAGATATTATTTTTTATGATTTGGGAATTTTGTTTGCAGGTGCATTTTGAGGCATATGAACTTTTCTGAAAAAAACATCTATTTTCCAGAGGCGCCTGGGTGGCTAAGTTAAGCATCTGCCTTCAGCTCAAGTCATGATCTCAGGGTCCTGGGATGGAGCCCCCCCTCACCCCGCATTTGAGTCCCTCTCAGCAGGGAGTCTGTTTTTCCCTCTCCCTCTGTGTGCACACAAAAGAGAGAGCACTCTCTCTCTCTCTCTCTAATAAATAAATAAATAAATCTTTTTAAAAAACCACTTTCCCTTTACTTTCATAAGGATGGGATGAGGTGTCTACAATTTACAGAGAGGAAGGCTTATTTTATAAGCCAATTATTAATTATTATTATAATTAGTTTTATTATAAGTTTTAATTAAGTTCCATGAATAATTCCCTTTTGTTACCCTTTAATTTTTTAAAGATTTTATTTTTATTTATTTAATAGAGAGAGAGAGTGAAAGAGCACAATCAGGAGCAAAGGGAGAGGGAAAGAAGCATACTCCTCAATGAGCAGGGAGCCTGACTAGGGGCTCAATCCCAGGACCCTGGGATCATGACCTGAGCTGAAGGCAGACGGTAACCGACTGAGCCACCCAGGTGCCCCCTTTTGTTACCTTTTTATCATTAGTTTTGTTTTGGTGGCTCAAGCTTGTTGATGCCTAAGGAAGTGATGTGTAAGCTTATTTGGGCCTGAATGTTAAACACATGAAATATGGGGGCTGAGGGGAGATAGAGAACAATTCTGTACATAACAACATGTCTTCAATAAATACTTGTTAAATCAACATCACTGATTTCCGTAGGTCTCCCTATTTCTCATGGTCATGTTCCCTTAACATAGAGTTGATCTTTGAGGCTTTCTTGTGTCTGTTTGAATTTGATATTTTCCTTCGTCTTTGGATCCCTTCTGAAGAAATGGGTATCCCCAGTAACCTAGGTATTCCCTGGTATTTCATAATTTGGATATATAAAACACACTTTCCAGGATGGCCTAAATGAAAAGACAGAAATACCAAGTGGTGGCAAGGATGTGGGGCAGCAGGGGTGCTCACGCTCTGCGGGCGGGAGGGTAAATTGGTACAACCATTTGGCAAGCTGTTTGGCAGCATATCAAAGCTAACTGTCTTATACCCCATGACCCAGGAGGTCTACTCTTACGTGTTCATCCAGCAGAAATACACCCATATGGTCACCAAAGGACACACGAAAATGTTCAGAGTCACAGTGAGCATCAAAATAAAATGAGTCAGGAAGCCCACCTGGGAGACATGACTTTCCCTGAGATCACCACCCTGAGATTGTGACCTGAGCCGAAACCAAGAGTCAGAGCACCCAGGCGCCCTCAGTTTTGCTTTTTCACTCTCACGCTGTGTTACGGTTCATAGGCTCTGTGTATCCAATGAGCACAGGGCAGCAAGGGGTCTGTCTTATCCGGCCTTTCTCTCTAGGTATGAGCACTGCAGGGCTAGCAACCTCTAACTCCAGGACGATGGCCTGCGGGGCTGGAGTGTGCCCAGATACACAGGCCTAGAAGTCCAAGAGGCCCGAGGGCGGAAAGTGCTTCTGGAGGGACATATGCATGCATAGGTTCCTGGGGGGCGGGGGCGAGGGGACGGAGGGAAGATGAATGAAGAGATTGGTAGAAGAGATCAATGAGATTGTGTGCGGCAATGAAAAGGAATCATCTACATCCCCACACAATCAGATAAACACGTCTTCTAAAAGGAATGGTAGGTGAAACAGTGGTGTACTTGTGCAAGGGGTGATGGGAAGAGTTCACCCCAGGTGTAGACAATAAGGATGTACCCTGTCTGTAAAGAATTTAAAAATAATAATAATAAAATGGACTAAAAATCAGTTTTTCAAAAAAAAAAAGATTTATTTATATTTATTTATTTAATTTATTTTTTAAAAAGATTTTATTTATTTGACAGAGGGAGACACAGTGAGAGAGGGAACACAGAGAGGGGGAGTGGGAGAGGGAGAAGGAGGCTTCCTGCCAAGTAGGGAGTCCGGTGCAGGGTTACATTCCAGGATCCTGGGATCATGACCTGAGCAGAAGGCAGACACCCAAACTCCAAGGCACCCAGGCACCCCCAAAAAGATTTATTTATTTTTAGAGAGGGAAAGAGAGACAGAAAGAGCCCGGGGTGATGGGGCGGCAGAGAAGGGTAGAAGGAGAGGGAGACAGAAAATCTCACAGATTCTCCGCTGAGTGCAGAGCCCGGCTCAGGGCTCCATCTCACCACCCTGAGATCGTGACCTGAGCCGAAACCAAGAGTCAGAGCCACCCAGGCGCCCTCAGTTTTGCTTTTTCACTCTCACCCTGTGTTATGGTTCAGAGCAGCGTAGGTGATAAAATACTCTTTCCTGTGAGGGCAGATGTCTCTTCCCACCCCGCCTCCTCCAGCATGCAGGGAAATAAACCTGCCACCAAAGAGGATATGCTAGGTGATCCACTTATATAAAGCACGAAAAACAGGCAACACTAATCAATGCTGTTGGCAGTCAGGATGGCTTTTTAACCCTTTGTGGGTAGTGACTGGCCTGGAGCACTAAGGGATTCTAAGGGCTGGACATGTCCTGGATGCTGGTTACAGGGTGTGTTTGCTTTCCGAGAGGTCATGGAGTTGCACTAGTCTGGTTTGTCTGTGCACGTCTCCATATTTTACACCAGTAGAAAGTTTTACAAAAAGGTACAACATATCTATCTATCTATCTATCTATCTATCATCTATCTATTTAAAATTACGTACACTTAAGAATTATCGTTTTGCCTAGGAATGTGTATCTGGCTTGGTTTGGGGAGGCAGTCTTTCTGTCTGCTTTGACAGCAACTTTCATCAGGATCACTCAACAGCCTAAAACTGATACTTTTAGAATCAACCCCTAAAAACTCAGCACAGACATTCATTCAGCGCCTGCCACGTGGGAGAGGTACCGAGCCCGGTGCTCTGATGAGGAGATATGGAAGCCCCTTCTTTTACTGAGAAGGAAAACTGGCTTATAAAATGATGGAACTTCTTGGGACTTAATCACACGAAACCAGACATTTACCTTTAAACACAGGTGGCAGATAACCTGTCTTATCTCTCCTTTGCTATTTCTGTGGGGTGTGAATTCTTTTTGAGGTCGCTAACTTTGCAGCAGAGGCGCTGTATTGGAGCTGGGAAGAATGAGAAAGGGTGGGCAGAATAGCCGGATGCCAAAAACAGAAGCTGAGAAAAGGCGAGAGAGAGAAGACATTGCTCCTTCCGTGCGTATCAACCAGCATCGATGAAGAGATTAAACAGAACCAAACTGTCACTCACTCTCACTGGGTAACAGAAAGCACATCTTTTTGCTCCCACAAAAAGCAAGAAGGATGTCATCTTCGGATAAAGGGCTCTTCTTTAAATTGAATAAGTTTAACTTATTAAATATTACAATTAAATATTAAATAACAATTATTTAGGAAATATCTACTTTTTTATACTTCTTTTTTATACTCTCCTGTGAGCTGGTAACACTTCTTCTCTGTGTCATGCTCGAGAGGAACCTCTGCTCTGACCCAGGGGCTCGGCAGTTTTTTCCATAAAAGATGAGATCATAAATATCTTAGGTTTGGGGGCCACACTGCTTTGCCAGTACTCCACTCTGCCGCTATACCTCGGATGGTGTGGAAATGAATGGGTGTGTCTGTGTGCCATAAAGCTTCTGGACACTAAAAGTTTTGGACACTAAAATTTGAATTTCATAAGACTTCTTGGACGCAAAATGGTATTCTCCTTGTGACCTTCTCCCTCCACCTCAACCATTAAAAAAGGCAAAGGCAAGGGCGCCTGCGTAGCTCAGTGGGTTAAGCCTCTGCCTTCAGCTCAGATCATGATCTCAGGGTCCTGGGATCGAGCCCCATATCTGGCTCTCTGCTCGGCGGGGAGCCTGCTTCCCCCCTTCTCTCTCCCTGCCTCTCTGCCTACTTGTGATCTCTCTCTGTCAAATAAATAAAATCTTAAAAAAAAAAAAAAAAAAAAAAAGCAAAGGACATTCTTAGGTTTCAAAACTCATCTACACTAAAACAGGTGATAGGCTAGATTGTCCTGCCGGCCAAAGTTGGACTCTGGGGCTTTATTCTGACGTCTCCACTTTATGCAAGCTGTTTCTGCTGCAAGGCTTGTCCTCCTGGCCCTTTATCACCTTTTTTTAAAAAAAGATTTTATTTGATTATTTGAGAGAGAGCATGAGCAGGGGGCAGGGGCAGAGCAGGAAGGAGAAGCAGACTCCCTGTTGAGTCAGTTTCTAGAAAGAGTTGTATGGAAGGTAGGAATTACGGCAGCAGTCCAGGCCATATCTATTGCTAAAAACTATAGGGCAGGTTTGTATAGGGCAGGCTTGTATCTCAAGTTGGTGCCTTCAAACTCGTGTTCTTTAAGTATTTGTTCAAAATCTCTTCACTTGGGAAAAGGTTAAACACTCTGTGGGAGGGAGACAGCCCCCTCAGCCTCTTCACTGTTACAAGAGGATGTCCACACTGGACTGAACCTTGCTCACCTTCCACAAGTCACACTCAGAGGCTACCTAGATCCTTTCCCTAACAGGCAGCTTAGCAACCACTTTACACACCCTCGTGGGATCTTACCATTTTACAACACATAGTAACGTATTTCCTTCAACTACACACCGCCCTTCCCAGAAAGAGTTTCGGTAAATACAGATTCTCTGTCTGGTTACATTTCCGGTGATATTCTGGTGCCCGCCTGCCTCTGACTCCAGCTTGGTGTACAGTCATTTGGTTACTAGTGGGTTCTGGCAGGAGGATAAACACCTCCCCGGGGAGGGGAAAGCAGAGGTTGTATCTTAGATCTAGTCTTCTGGTCCCTTGTTGGCAGAGAGGGATCTTGGGCAGAGATGGGGTTTTTGAAGATGCTGTGTGAGATAGAGGGATAAGCTGCCATTTGGATGGTAAAGAGGGCCACTGGCTTGGGAGGGGACAGCTGTCCTGTGCCCCTCTGCATGATGGGAGGGGACTGCCATTGGGCTTCAGAGGGAAGGCAAGGTGCCTCTGTCTACTCTGAAGGTGAAGAAGGTCTGGACAATAAATGTCACCCGGGAGCATGTTCCCAGGGAACACAGCTTGGTAGGGGATGCTCAGAAACCACTGATGTGTAGAGCGTGTGGCTGTTAGGAACATGGGCATGGTGTCACATGCTCTACTCCTTACTCATAACCTTGGGCTATTCATTTAGAAATAGAGATGATAATAGGGACCGCAGGGGGTTGTTGACAAGATTAAGATAATATGAGTATAGCACCGGGTAGGAGATATTGACATACCAGAAAGAGTCATGGGTCAGCAACATGTCAGATATTCCTGGTAATGTGACCCTCTTTGAATCTCTAAAGAGTGGTCTGGCATTCAGAAACACGAGTCACATGTGTTTCCATGTGCCTTGGGTGGCCATGAGGTTTATCCCCCCCCTTTAAAAAACCACATCCCTTTAATAGAAAGCTACAGCAAACACCATGCAATATGTAAAAAGGACCACTTATTTATTATCACTACATGTCAAAAACCATCTGGACCATTTTCTTGTAACAGATGTTTGCCAAATTAACTTTGGAAACAGAGAATTCATGCAGGGTATTTCTCTTAGCACAATGAATGCAACTAGGGCAGATACGGATAAAATTTTCCAAACAATATTAAGCCATATTACGGTCAGGTAAAAAACCATGGTGACCGCACACACATTCTTAGAATTGGCAGAGTGCTCAGGAAATGTCAAGAAACTCTCTCTTAATTTAGGCGAAATTCATTTAGAAATGATCTGAAATTCAGAAGAGCCTTAAAAACTTGACCATGAAGACTTAAAAACATTAATTTATGTTGTTCACGGTAATGGTAATTATAACGTGAAATATATTTATTTGGTCTTCCTCTGCTCCCGTGGAGACCTCCGGAAACCCTTGGAATTTCCTTTGATGGGAGGAAGAAAGGTGTCTTTTGTTATGCTAATGAGGGGATGTTTGGAATGTTTCTAAGGATGGAGTCATCTGCCAGAGAAGCCAACCCTGTGGTAAGAGGGTTAGAACCTTTAGCCTCGAAAGCCTCCTGACCAGAGGGTAGGGCTGGAGGTGATTGAGTTCAATCACCAATAGCCAATGATTTAATCAATCATGCCCTACACAAGGAAGCCTTCAGAAAAACCTGAAAGGATGGTGTTTGGAAAGCTTTGGGTTGGTGAACATGTAGATTTGTAGACAGTGGCATGCTTGGAGAGAGCATGGAAACTGCATTCTTTCCCCATACCTCGCCCTATGAGTCTCTTCCATTTGGCTGTTACTAAATTATATCCAGTTAAGGGGCGCCTGGGTGGCTCAGTGGATTGAGCCGCTGCCTTCGGCTCAGGTCATGATCTCAGGGTCCTGGGATCGAGCCCCGCGTCGGGCTCTCTGCTCCGCGGGGAGCCTGCTTCCTCCTCTCTCTCTGCCTGCCTCTCTGCCTACTTGTGATCTCTCTCTCTGTCAAATAAATAAATAAAATCTTTAAAAAAAAATAAAAAAAAATAAATTATATCCAGTTAAAATAAATTGGTAATCTAGTAATTAAAACATTTCTCTGAGTTCTGTGAGCTGCTCTAGCAATTTAAGCTCAAGGAGGGGGGTCATTAGAATCTCTGATCTATAGCTGGTTTGTCAGAACCTCAGGTAAGCTGGACTCGAACTGGCTCTGAAGGGGAGGGGGGAGGAGGGAGCCCTTCACCTGTGCTACCTGAGCTGTCTCCATAGACAGTGTCAGGACTGAACTGAATTGTAGAACACTCAGCTGGTGTTTGAAGAACCACTTGGTGTGTGTGTGTGGGGGGGGAAACTATATGCTAGAATGGAATGCAGAATCTTATTAAGAAATAGTTACCTTCCGCTTATTCTTAAGGAGTGTTTCATTCGCAAACATACTGTGTTGGCACCTGAGAATAAAAAGTCTGTTAAGAAATAGCCTCTAGGGACACCTGGGTGGCTCAGTTGGTTAAGTATCTGCCTTCAGCCCAGGTCATGATTCCAGGGTCCTGGGACTAAGTCCCACATCAGGCTCCTTGCTCAATAGGGAGCCTGCTTCTCCCTTTGCTTGCTTCTCCCCCTGCTTGTGCTCTCTCTCTCTGACAAATAAAAAAATAAAACCATAAGAAAAAAAAGAATTAGCCCCTAATCCTCAGAGATCTTTTAGTCTAATTAGGAAGCAGGTAAGACAACACATCCAGTATGGTTAAGGGCAAAGATTCAGGTATATATTGGATTCTATGGAGATCCAGCAGGCAGCCATAAAAACCAGATTCCTGGACCAGGAAACATTTCTTGAAGGGGGTGAAACTTGAGAGATGAGAGTCAAAAAGCAGTCATGGTAGGATGGGACATCGTCAGTGACTTGTCTTTATTGTAAGCAACACAGGACAGTACGAGAATAATGACTATAACATCCAATAGCTTTCAAAATGTCAATCTCTAATATTTTCAATGGGCTTGTATTAGCTTGAGATTTAATATAACCTAAAATCTAATATTTGCTTTCTGTAGAGTCATAGAATGGTAGAACATGAGAGGATAGTTAATAATACTTAAGACCCTTTTTAAAAAATTAATTTTATTTATTATTTTTATTTTATTATATTTGCTCTATTGTTTTTATTATTATTAATTTATTATTAAATTTATTTATTAATAATTATTTAATTTAATAAAATTTAATCTTATTTTTTCAGTTTTCCAAGATTCATTATTTATGTACCATACCCAGTGCTCCATGAAATACGTGCCCCCCTTACTACCCACCACCAGGCTCACCCATCCCCCTACACCCCTCCCCTCCAAAACCCTCAGTTTGTTTCTCAGAGTCCACAGTCTCTCATGGTTTGACTTAAGACCATTTCTGAAGAGGAACCCTCTTACACTGCTGATGGGAATGCAAGCTGGTGCAGCCACTTTGGAAAACAGTATGGGGCTTCCTCAAAATATTAAAAAAGAACTACCCTATGACCCAGCAATTGTATTATTAGGTATATACCCAAAGGATACAAACACAGTGATCAGAAGGGTCACCTGCACCCCAGTGTTTATACAGCAATGTCCACAATAGTCAAAATATGGAAAGAGCCTAGATGTCCAATGACTAATGAATGGATAAAGAAGATGTGATATATGTACACAATGGAATATTACTCAGCTATCAAAAATTGAAATCTTACTATTGCTATGAAATGGGTGGAACCAGATGGTATTATGCTAAGTGAAATAACTCATTCAGATAAAGACAATTATATGATTTCACTCATATGTGTAATTTTTTAAAAAAAGATTTTATTTGTTTATTTGACAGACAGAGATCACAAGTAGGCAGAGAGGCAGGCAGAGAGAGAGGGGGAAGCAGGCTCCCTGCTAAGCAGAGAGCCCGATTTGGGTCTTGATCCCAGGACCCTGAGATCATGACCTGAGCTGAAGGCAGAGGCTTAACCACTGAGCCACCCAGGCGCCCCTCATATGTGTAATTTAAGAAACAAAACAGATGAACATAGGGTAGGTGGGTCAGTGGTTAAGCGTCTGCCTTCAGTTCAGGTCATGATCCCAGGGTCTTGGGATGGAGCCTCACATCAGGCTCCCTGCTCTGCGGAAAAGTTGCTTCTCCCTCTCCCACTCCCCCTGCTTGTGTTCCCTCTCTTGCTCGCTCTCTCTGTCAAATAAATGAATAAAATCTTTAAAACAACAACAACAACAACAACAACAACAGCAAAACAGTGAACATAAGATAAGTGAAGGAAAAATAAAATAAGGTGAAAACAGAGAGGGAAGCAAACCATGACAGACTCAACTATAGGAAACAAACCGAGGGTTGCTGGAGGGGAGAGGGTGGAGGGATGGGGTAACTGTATGATGGGCATTAAGGAGCCCATTACATTGATGTAACGAGCACTGGGGGTCATATGCAACTGATGAATCATTAAACTCTGCTTCTGAAACTTATAATACGTTATATATTATAATTAATTGAGTTTAATGAAAACATAAAAAACCTTAAAAGTAATAATAATACGATATTAAAACCTCTTTTTAAAATCCCAAAATAGGGGCGCCTGGGTGGCTCAGTGGGTTAAAGTCTCTGCCTTCGGCTCAGGTCATGATCCCAGGGTCCTGGGATGGAGCCCCACAACCTTAGGAGGGAGATTCTTCCTCTCTTGCTCCCTCTGCTTTTGCTCTCTCTCTCCATCAAATAAATAAATAAAGTCTTAAAAAAATTTCAAAGTAATTCTTGTTTTTATAGAACACATAGATAAGCAAGAGAAGAGAAAAATTCATGTTTAATTCTACTTCTAAGATGTCATGAATATTTTATAGCTAAAATCTTGAAAAATGCCCATGTTTATTTCCTTGAAATAAATTTAGGATTATCTCCAAGATAAGAATTACAAATTAAAAAAAATTCCCATTTTCAGGTCTTTCACTGACTTGAACAAATACAGAAAGACTGTACTTAGGTTTGGAAGCCCGCGCTGGGGAGTAGGTGGCTGAGTCTCCTGGCCCTTAAGCATCGCTGAATGAGATCACTGCCTCTTTGGTTTCTTTATCAGCCAATGGGGAGCCGCAGCCAAAGTCAGGTGATCGAGGGGCTTCCTTGGCGCAGACGCCACAAAGCCCAGGCCACCAGGCGGAAACCGGGGGCGCGGGGGCACCGGATCCCTGCAAAGGTTCCACTGGGCTGGGAAGGGGGAACTGTGCTCTGGTGCTTTGGAACTCCAAGAGGGCACCCACCTGCTGAAGCAGAGGACCCCAGCCTAGAGATTGCCCCGCCAGGCTCCGGGGGGCAGTGAGCACACTGGCAAACCCCCAGATGTGTGTCAGATCAGGTGCCTGTCCTCAGGCCCCAGGTCCGAGGCAAGCCACGGAGCCTCTCCCGCACGCCGTCTGGGCGGCCCTCCAATGGCTGCAGCGCTGCGCCCTGGGCGCGTGAGTCCCCGCGGGCGAGGCCTGCAAGAGCCGCGCCGCTTCTCTGGGGGCTTGTGGGCCTGTGGACACGAGTCCTGTGGGTTTAGGGGCGCCTCTCTCAGGTGCAGGTCTTAAAAACTGGGGGTGCCTTGGTACGGGGTTTAAATTCTTGCCTCCTCAGGGAGCAGCTGGCATGGGGTCCAGAACCAGGCCCCGTCCCAGCCTCTGCCGGGGCTTGGATGCAGAGGAGTTGCTCAGGCGGGGTTTAGGTTTTGGTTTTGTTACTCACGCTCCCCAACCTCCTGCCCCAGGAAGTCCATCTTTATGCAGCTGTAGATTTGGTGTTTCTGTGGGACCAGGTGAGTTCAGGATCCTCTGTTGCCATCTTGAACTGCAACCAGATTTTTTAAATGTTATTACTTAATCATATATTTTTAAACAAAGTTGAGAGCAAATCAGTATGTCTCTCTTCCTCTTGAACAAGATCAGTATTTTTAGAATGCTTTAACTTCCTTCAAATATTCCTCCCATTGTCTGCCTTTGAGCAGCTTTTCCATCTTCCGTGCTATTTTTATCTAGTATTTTATTTCCATTTTGTTTTCCAGTGGAAAAAAGTTATCATCTTTATTTATTTATCTAAATGAATAAACTTTGGTTTTCAGGGCAGTTTTACTTTCACAGCAAAATTGAGCAGAAAGTTCTGAGAGTTCCCACATGCCCCTTATTTTTGCCCCATCCTCCTTATTTTTATAGTCAATTCTTACTTAAATTTACCAGCGCTTGTTCTGACTTTTTGTTCCCTCTGTGCCATGCATCCGCTACCTTCCATCTGGATTTATTTTTCTTCATACGAAGTGAACTTCATTATGATTTCTAGAAGGTCAAAATAAACTTGGATCTGTGGATGGATTTGGTTGCTAGAATTTTAATTTTTTTTCTTTGTATTTTTTGTGAGCGAGTTCATGTTCGTGGGCATTGTCTTTTTTTTGGTGGGGGGAGGAAAGGGAGGGGAGATGGAGAGGGAGAGAGAGAATCCTAAGCAACCTTCGTGCCCAGAAAGGAGTCTGATGTAGGGCTTGATCTCACGACCCTGAGACCATGACCTGAGCCAAAATTAAGCGCTGGAGGCTTAACTGACTGAGCCACCCAGGCCCCTGGGCATTTTCTCTTTTGAGAGTCCCATGCATGCCTGGGAATGGGAAGTCTCCCATGGGATGGTTTTTTTTTGTTGTTGTTGTTTGTTTGTCTCTGTCCACATTCAACAGTGCTCATGAGTCCCAAACTGGTTTTTCTTTTACATAACATTAGACTTACAGAAGAGTTGCAAAGATAGTACAAGGAGTTCCCATTACTGCAGCCCTTAGCCAGCTTACATGTAGCCTTTAGAAATTCATTAAAAATTTCTAGCTAAATTCTTCCTAATGCCTTATATGGTGTCTGAGAAATCTGTCCCAGCTAAGTGAAGGCCTGGATCATTTTCTCCCTGTGGATGCCTGTCTTTCCTCAGATTTTGAGTTAGTTGTTAGCTCTGTGACCTCAGCTTTCTTGAAGGATTTTGTGAAAGTTAATTTGCAGTTTGTTTAGCTTGTTTCTTATTATAAGTGGGGTAGTGATGCTTTCCCACCCTTTTTATCTTCAAGGGGGACCAGTTGGGTGGGTTTGTTGTTTCTTTTCGTTTTTCCTGATTCTCCTCCTCTCTTTGTAGAGAATTGCGATTACCAATGGCTCCATGGGAATTACCCCGAAGATAGAAAAGCCCTAAAAGGATACCTTTTCTTTATTTGGTATTTCTGTTTTGTAAGTTACACTGCCTGCCCACGCACGGCTTATGGACTTAGCAAATAATCTTTTCTATACGTGATTTTCATCTATTTTATTCTGCTCCCTATTGTTTTGTGTCTATGAGATTGGAAACACTTTGAAGAAAGAGGACGTGAGTTCTACTTGGTATAGCATGTATATCCCTTCATGCAGCAAGCATTTTCTGATCCCCTGCTCGGTGCCAGGAGCTGTGCTAGGAGATGAGGGTATTGGGGAGCAAGCAGGAAGGTTTCCCACTGGTTAGTATTGTGGGGGGTCATTTACTAATGAACACAGAATAAATGTATAATTACCTACTAGGATAAAGAAAAGTATAGGATGCTCTGGGACCTAATTTATACTGGAAGTTCAGGAAGACTTTTCTTTGGCAGTGACTTTTACATTGGGACTTGAAAGCAAGTAAGAGTTATGGGAAGTGTTGGGGGGAACAGCATCGCAGACACAGAACAGTGTATGCTGAAATCTTTGATTAGTAAAGAATGTGGGGCATCTACAGATCAGAGTGAAGGTTGGTGAGGTTCGAGTAGGCTGAGTGAGCTGGAGAATGAAAATGGCTGGCATGAAATGGACCTGGAGACACACTCAGAGGCGGGAAGATACCGGGTCTTGGAGGAGTTGATATTTCATTTTAGTCTTGGCAACTGTGGAAGGGCTTTGATTCAGTTTGCATTTGAAATCATTGGCCTGGCTGCCGGATGAAGGACTGATTACGGGGATAAGCAGGTCATCAGGGTAGTCCCAGCAAGGAGTGACAACGGCCCAAGGAGGGTGGTAGCCGTGGGGTTGGAGGAAGAAGGGGGACTCCCAGGACGGTTGGCAGGTGAAAGTGGCAGGATGTGCCGATGCTGTGTTTGGGGGAGAGGTGCTGTGGAGGGAGAAGAAGGCATCAACAATTCCTTCCGGTTTGATTTAGTCACTTCCTCTCTCCACTGAAAGAGGGCAAGACATCACCTGTGAGTTGTCTTTCGTGATTTGCTTTGAGCAGACACCGGCTATACGCCCCGTAAGCCCGTGTGTGCGTCCCGCAGTCACCCACTCTACATTCTCTTCTGCTGCCATTGTCCTTCCCAACTGGACTCTTAGTTGGCTTGGGTGGGGAGGAGAAGACTGTGTGGCTTTCATCTCCTGTGCTCCATAGCACTTAGCCCTGCCCTTTGCTCATAGCAGATCCTGAAAATTCTTTTTTGAAATGCATTTCTTTTGAGCACTTCTTTCTTCAGTTGGACAAGAAAAATTTTGTTTTCCTTTAGGCTTTACCAAATGCTTCCTTCAGTTTTTAGCCCCTTAGTAAGCTATAGTGCATTTGTCATATTGATTAGAGATTCAAGTCAGTTTTTCCTTTGCTCTTTGATTTTTGTCTACAGTGGAGTCGGGTTACAGGACGAGCAGAGAGCCAAGCGCTTCACGCGAGCCTGGGATCCGTGTCTGGGAGGCGAGGAGTACTTCCGAGCACCGTGAAGCATTTGCACATATGTTTTTCTCTTCTGCCTCTGTGGTAAGACATTTTCCTCGCTGTGCTTTGGATTTTTCCCATTCGAGTTCTGAAATTTCCACGTGGGGTTTAGCCATTCGGCGAAGTGCTCTCGGATTCCCCGCTTAGCGTCGGGGGTGGCTTCCGCTGTTGGATTTTGCTATCTTTGTGTTTTTCTGGCCTGGGTTTTACTTCCCTATTTGCTGCTGGCCTTTTTCCCTCTATTTCCCCCCAGTATTTCATGGTTGTAATGTAAGGACGTTTCCTTTCAACAGTTCTATGTCCTCAGGGAAGCCCTCCATCTCGTCGGTCCGTGGGTTTTGGTTTTGACCCCTTTACTGTCCAGCTGTGACACCTGCTGCTTGGATCACCCCGTGCACCCCACGAGGCATGGGCCATCTCTGTAGTTTTGCCCGATGCCGATCGCCCTCTGTCCTGACGTTGTTGCAGACATAGTTTTTAATTCAGCAGAATTTTTCTCATTCTGTTTCTTCGTTGCTGATTCCAGTCTGTCTCTAAAATGAAGCCAATTTTGTCAATTTCTTTTTTCTTTTCTTTCTTTCTTTCTTTCTTTTTTTTTTTCCTATCTGGCAAGGTTGAGATTGCCACTGCACTTGACAGCTGCTATGCAGTATGTCATTACTCAGCTTTGGAAGTAATTTTAGAATGCTGTGTGCTCCTGCCTGTGGAACAGTGTGTTGCCGATGTCCTGAGGGGTGGCACATCTGAAGGTGGGGTGACCTGAAGAAGCATCTGTGACATTTGTACAATGCCTTACAGCTTGCAAGGGACCTTTAGATATGGGATCTTGTTTGGTGCTCACACTAAGCCCAGAAGGGCATTAGAATTTCCTGTGTAGGTTTGTTGTTGTTGTTGTTTTGGGTTTTTGTTTTTGTTTTTTTGTTTTTTGGTCTTATATATATAACTCTCCATTCAGCAAGGAGCCCAGTGTCAGACTCGATCCCAGGACTCTGGGATCATGACCTGAGCTGAAGGCAGACGCTTAACCAACGGAGCCATCCAGGTGTGCCTAGAATTTTCTGTTTTAGAGTCAGGGGACTTGAGGATCATAAAATTAAGTCTTTCCTACGTTGCCCAGCTAGAAGGTGATGTCCCACCATTGTTCTTTACACTGCAAGGTTTTATGCCAGTTCAGACTGGCATGAACAGCCTAGACTTCAGGCACATTTGGATCCAGGAACTCGAACAAGTTCCCAGGGTCTAGTTATTCCTTGGCTCTGCTCTTCACTTGAATTGACCTTCCTTTTATTCAGGCTCTTCTCTTGGGGGGCAGTATGGCTTCCAGGAGCTCCAGGCTAATGTCCTGCAATCCTAGGAAAGAAGAACATGCCTCTTCTGCAGCAGAGAGCTTGTCTCTTATTGTCTCTGACTGGGTTCCATGTTTATCTCTGAGCCAATCACTGTGATCAGAAGGTTGTGACTCTGGGGCAGCCCTGAGTCCTGAGCCACCGGAGGGCTCCTGGAGTCAGAGGTGCAATCAACCCGCCTTAAATCACATGGTGGGGGTGGGCAGGGAGTAGTTCCTCAGAAAAAAACTAGAGGTACTCTTACCGGAATAAAAGTGAATGCACGCTAGGCAGGCAAGACATGACATGTCCTCTGTGCCGAATATTTTCCATTTGCCCCTCAGATCCACCCACCACCCTGTTCTGTGCCCCCGGAGGTCTAATTTGTATAAACTGCATTGATGAGCAACCTTTCCCTCAAGCTTCCTGGTCAATGGAAAGCTCTGGCAGGAGATGAGAGTTAAGAGGAAGTGTGAGAAAGGGTTATTTATTCCATCAGCTCCTTTCCCTGAGGGTACCATCTATAACTGAAGGTCACAGCTCCTGCCAGCCAACCTTCTTTACATAGCTTGCCCTGTCTCCAGACTCTGCTGACTGCTTTCCTTATTCCTTCAAGCCTAATGTGGGAATGCCGCTGGGGAATTACAGAATCCCTGGTAGTCTCCCTGGGCTCTGTTCATACTTTTGTAAATGCACCCTTTATTAAAGTGTCCTCGAATCACTAACTTTGAGTGTGTCATCTCTTTCCTACTAGGACCTGATTGATTCCTACGGTCGGGGAAGTGAAAATCAAATCCATGCCACGTGAAAAATGATGTGGAGCATCTGGGATGTTAGATTAGGAGCTGAAAAAATTTAAGGGGGATATGTTAACAGTGAATGAGAGAGCTGGGAAGGGTAGCCAGAGGGAAGAAGCCACAGGCAGCGTGGTTTTGTGTGGCTTCATTTAAATTCGAGTTGTAGGTTTCTGACAGTGCTGTCTGAAAATGAAAGGTAATGAGTTCACCATCATTGATGGAATTCAACTAGACATCTCTAATTCTCTAATGACATCCACTTTTCAGGGTATTTCCTATTTTTAAAAAATATTTATTTATTTTAGAGAAAGGGGGAGAGAGAGAGAGAGAGAAGGCTTGGGGAGGGGGTGGGGCAGAGAGGGAGGAAGAGGGATAAACAAATTCTCTGCTAAGCAGGGAGCTTGCTGTGGGGCTTGATCCCACCACCCTGAGATCATTACCTGAACTGAAATCAAGAGTCTGAGGTTCAACCAACTGAGTCACCCAGGCACCCCCAATGACCTTGAGAGTCCTTTCTTATAGTTCTTTTCATGCAGGAATAGTTTCCATTTCCTTTGTCCTTTGGAGACCCATCTCTTTCTCACTGCCTGGCAGACATTTTGGTGTTGAGACCAGGGGCTGTGGGTGCACCTGCTGAAGCCTGGAGTCTTGGTGCTCGTTTGCATTGATCTCCTGGGTCTTTCTGGTTCCCGGGCTTCTCCCCACTGGTGTGAGTGTCAGGAATCCAAAGTGGTGAGCTGTGCTTTGCTATCTTGTCAGTTGGAGGCGTTAAAAGACCTCACCTGTGTCTTTGCTGTCACAAACTGACAAATGCCTTCAAGAAGGAAACGATGGGGATGTAACCTAATGATGTCCAATACTAGAGGTACCATGTTGTTACATGTTACATGTTATATGTTGTTACAAGTCAGCCACTTGTCCTAGAGAAGCCAAGTTACATTATTAGAGAATAGGAATTCACTGTACCTTAACCACTGGGCCACTGACGTGTGTAAACAGCCATAGACAAGATGAAAAACAATGGGCGTGGCCATGTCCCAATAAAGCTTAATTCACAAAAAAAGTCAGTGGGGAGATTTGGCCCATAGACTATACTTTGCTGAGCCCTAGTCTCAGGGCGTACTTTATTACTATGGTAGCTTGGTGGATTGCAGGCTCAGTATGAGCAAGTAGCTGTGCACTAGCTGAGTCCATGAGCACATGACCCTGGAAGACATGTCCTGCACAGAGATAGCACAAGGGGGGCCTGAGCTCATATCTGGGCTCAGCCACTCTGTGATTGAGGGAAAGCTGCTGGACCTTTCTGAGTCATAGTTTCCTAATCTCTAAAACGGGACTATAATTAGGATGTCCATTATCCTTGTTGTTTATTTAAATGAAGCAGTGTATGGAAAATAGCATTGAGCTTGACACAACCCTCACTGGACACCGTTTCCTCTCTCTCCTTTCCTAAAATGATGTGGAAAGCATGAATTCCTTCATTAAGGCACCATTGAAAGGTCATTGGCAATTTCATCCAACTCAGGAAATGTTTGAAAAAAGCCAGTGTCCTGTCTCTGAAGATTCTCAAAAGTGCAGAGGAACAGGGATGGGGGTCAGCAGGCGGAAGAAAGAAAGGAAGGCCTGGTCCCCTTGTCCCTTTATATCCCTCTCTCCTGCCTGGCCTTCTGGAGCTGGATGGATGCCCTTGCAGGTACTGGGTGGTTCTGAGGTTTTTAACAAGCACAATTTCTTGTCCAGGGGACCTTAAATCAGGTCACAGTTCAGGAACATAGGGATAGTCAGCTTGGAAATATGATAGTGTCTTTATATGGAAATACGATAGTGTCTTTCTATGTCTGAAAGGCTAAGCATGCAGAAGGAAGAGGGCCTTTTGCTGGTCACCCAGGGGAGAGAGGTAGGACCAGTGTGTTTGGAAGCCGTGGGTCACCCAAAAATGACATGGTCAGCCTGGAGAAGAGGTGAGTTTCCTGTTGGTAGCGATATTCAAGCAGAGGAGTTTTGGGAGGTGGGAGAGGGAATAAGGTCTGGAGAGGGCTGTAGATCAGACCCTTCCAACTCATGAATCCATCTTGACCCTCCGAAAGTTCAGAGCAGACAGGTTAGGACAGGAGCTAGGGCAGGTTCTTCTCCATGATTTAAGCATGATTAATGGGCCCCTTTTGGGGAAGGATAACAATAGATAACATTTACTGAGCTCTTGGAATGTGCCAGGAACTCATGCATACTTCAGATGTTTGATTTCATGTTTTTCTCATAATGGCTTTAAGAGGGAGGTTCTTATTGTTATGTTTATTTTATAGCTGGGCAAACTGAGGGCAAGGGAGGTTAAACATGACTGTTCTAACTCCAGAGCCTACATTATTTTTTTTCACGATTTTATTTATTAATTTGAGAGACAGAGCAAGAGGGAGAGCACAAGCAGCGGGGAGGGGCAGAGGGAGAAGCAGACTCCATACCAGGACCTGAGATCATGACCTGAGCAGAAGGCAGACACTTAACCAACTGAGCCACCCAGGCACCCTGTGCTACATTCTTAATCCCAATTTTATTTGAAATTAAATAATTATGGGAGAGAAGCCTTTCTGACATGATGCTATGCTGTATTAGGTGCTCCGAAAACACCAACAAAAATCTACACTTAATAAGTAAATTGTGTTACAGGGACTAAAAGTTTGAAAACATAATGAAGACAAAGATCCCTTTTTAGCAAAATTAAATAGCAAAATTAAATTAAATTAATTAAATAAATTAAATGTATTGGGTGCTGGCCTTCAGTTGGTGGTAGGCCTGTTGGAGTATGAAGCTTCTGGGTTTCCTGCCGACGGCTCCCGCTACTTACCTGCATTTAACCTTGTGCTGAAATATCCATCTGGGGTCTACTACACACTCTTGCTCTTGGAGGAGGCCCCACAAGGAAGTAACCCCTACTGGTAACTGGCGTGGGGAGGAAGGAAGGAAGGGAATACAGCAGTCCCAAGACATACATGCAGTTGGGTTAAAAAAAAAAAAAGTTATTTAGACATCTGGCCTTTGGAGAGAATGGTCTTTGTTTGGGAAAATTGCTTCATCAGCCTTTTAGAATGGAAGGTGAAGGCTGGAAGGAATGATCTGGAAGACAGCACCTGGGTAGGAGTTCAGGCTCTTTGGTCTGACTATCAGAGGACGCGGTGACCCTAGTTGACGCGTACATTGCAGATGCCTACAGTGTCTTCCTGACCCATCCCTATCCCCGGGAACCAGGCAGAGTGTGCCTGCTTCCTGGGCTGATTTCTTACACAAGCTAGGTTGCATCTTTGGGGCTTTTCCACTGAAGGCTGCTCTAGAGATGTTAATTTTAACCTGATTTTCGTGGGATGGGAATGCTGAAAAGCTGAGGAGGGGGTGGCTGACACTGCTTTGCTGCAGGCCTGGAAACGTTTTAGATCTGTGATTCAAGAGAAAAAAATAAGACCACAGAGAACTCAGTGGGAGCTTCTGTCATGGAAAGCAGAGTCCCCAGGCCACCCCAGTTGCTGCTGGCCCCAGCTCTGCGGTGAACCCTGGAAAAGGGAGTCAGTCTCTCAGAGTCTTGACTTCCCATATGCAAAGTTAGGGTGGTTGGACTGAATGATCTATCAGGTCAACTCTTTATGCTGCAAATTTTGTGCGTCTTCAGTATTTTTTTCTTGGTTTTGAAGGATTTATGTGTTTTTTATTCTCTTTTATTCTCTTCTGTATTTAGAGGAGATAATCAGTCAAGTAGAATATCGGTAACATGATGGGGGGAGTCATCAGTGTAGTTCCTGAATCTTTTCTCATCACATAAATTCTGTATGTTTGTGTGTTTCTTGCTCCCTCTTCTGCCCAAACTCTAGTTTACTCTGCATAGTTTCACATTCTGAAGGCCATTGGATTAACTGGGGTTTTACGGTTTGCCACTTAATACTATTATTGTCACTGTTGTTATTTTCTTTCTTTCTTTTTTTTTAAGATTTCATTTATTTATTTGACAGAGAGAGAGAGGGAACACAAGCAGGGGGAGTGGGAGAGAGAGAAGCAGGCATCCCACTGATTAGGCAGCCCAATGCGGGGCTCAGTCCCAGGCTCGATCCCAGGACTTTGGGATCATGACCTGAGCTGAAGGTAGATGCTTAACGACTGAGCCACCCACGTGCCCCTGTTGTTATTTTCTGTTTCTTTTCATTTATTGAGATGAAACTCAAAATACCATAAGGTTAGCTCTTTTCGAGTGTACAATTCGATATTTAGTACATTTATCATGTTGTGAAAACACCTCCTTTATCTCGTTCCAAAACATTTTCATTGCCTCCAAATAACTACCCCCTCACCCAACCTAACTAGTTATTCCCCAGCCTCTCCCCTTCAGCCCCGGATGACTACCAGTCTGCTTTCTATTGCTATGCATTTACCTTTCCTCGATAGTTCATGTAAATGAAATTATGGCAATATGTGACCTTCCGTGTGTGGCCTTTTCTGCTTAGCATAACGTTTCCAAGGTTTGTCCGCATTGTGGCCGGCATCGACGTTCCATTCCTTTCTACGGTTGAACAAAACTCCATTCCCTTGCATGTGCGTGCAGCCATTTGTCACTCTGTTCACCTGTTCGTGGGTGTTCGGTTTGTTTCCACCTTTTGGCTACTGTGAATAGTGCTGCTGTGGACACATCTATACAAGTACTTCTTTTAGCACTGGTTTTCATCTCTTTTGGGTCTGTGCCTAGGAGGGGAATGGCTATGGCAATTCTGTTTAACTTTTCTAGAAACAGCACAGTGGCTGCAGCATTTTATATTCCCACCAGCAATATGGAAGGGTTCAGTAGGGTTCAGTTTCTCCACACCCTCCTTCACACTTGTTATGATTCCCTGCCCCTGTTATTATTATTATTATTATTATTATTATTTTTAAATTATAGTCATCCTAGTGAATGTGAAATGGTATCTCATTGTAGTTTCAGCTCTCACTTTTAGGAGGTCACAAAGTATCTTTCCTACCCCCACTCTTCCAACCTAGCACAAGAGCTGATAGAAACCAGGCAAATACTTCCGTAAAATTCATTCAGAACACCAATCTGGTTTTATTCTCCGGTTTTCTAGACCTGGCCACTTACTTTCACACCTGTGTCAACCCTGTTCCTAGGGTACAGCTCTGCCTTCATGGGAAAATGCTTTTACTGATCTTTTGCTCATCCTTGATGGAAAGTAGTTGAAAAAAAAATCATATGCAAAAAGAGGGCATGGAAGGCAAGGGTTAAGGAGGGCCGGGTTTTGGTTTTGGGGTGTCAGATGCTGGGTTCTTCTCTCTGGGGTGGGTTCTACGTGAGGTAACTACTCCCGATTCCATGTGGAGCTGGTTGCACCAACCACATCTTCTTGGAAAGGCATGTCCTGGAGGGCAACACCAACTGTTTCAACCACCTGCTCTCTCCAAGAGGACCTTAAAGCTGGCTTTTTTATGACACTCAAAAACTAGTCTTTCTGCAGAATATGCATTTGATTTCTCACTGGAGGTTCCATCTCGAGAAAACTGTGCTTAGGTGGTCTGTCTGGCTCAGACAGCGGAGCATGATTTCCGCTTTTGACCTCCAGACTTCAGCGTGGCATGGTCAGTGAGGTCTGGCAGGCCAGCAGATGGCCAAGGTTAGCAGGGCTTAGCTGTTTCCCTTTGCCATCTCAATGTCTCTTCTCTCTTCACACACCATTCTTTCTGCTAATCAGTCAAGGCCAAGGTCGACCTTTTGTTTGGATAGTCTAGTTTTGAAAACCGTGAGGTGGGGGTGGTTCTCCAGCTTCTGTGATTGATGAGATTTGCTCACGCTCTATTACAAAATTAAGCATCAAGGAGTTAAGAAAAATCATTTAAAACTTGGAAGTAAGCTCTTCCTCGGCGCTGCCTGTGGAGGTGGCAGCCATCTGTTACTGGGCATCATGGCTGCCCTCAGACCTTTGGTGAAGGCCAAGATCGTTAAAAAGAGGACCAAGAAGTTCATCCGGCACCAGTCAGACCGATATGTCAAAATTAAGCGCAACTGGCGGAAGCCGAGAGGCATTGACAATAGGGTGTGCAGAAGATTCAAGGGCCAGATCTTGATGCCCAACATTGGTTACGGGAGCAACAAGAAGACAAAGCACATGTTGCCCAGTGGCTTCAGGAAGTTCCTAGTGCACAATGTCAAGGAGCTTGAAGTGCTGCTGATGTGCAACAAATCTTACTGTGCAGAGATTGCTCACAACGTCTCCTCCAAGAACCGCAAAGCTATTGTGGAAAGAGCAGCCCAGCTGGCAATCAGAGTCACCAATCCCAACGCCAGGCTGCGCAGCGAAGAAAATGAATAGACAGCTTGTTGTGTACGTCATATTTGTGTTAATAAAACCATAAAACTGCAAAAAAAACCCCAAACAAACTTGGAAGTAAGAGGTTGGGTAATATGTCCTTTTAATACCCAAGTAGTATTTAGGCAGGAGAATATACTTTGTTCAAACCACTTATTACTATTAAGTACACTTTCTAAATTTAGCGAGGTAACATATTAACATGTAGATTTGGCAAATGATTTATGTTCAATAGCAAAGATAACCTCAAAGGTCTGGCTTCTTGCTCCGTTGGTTGTTAGCCTGTTTTGTATGTAACACAGTGATCTAGTTCTAACGGAGTCCCTAATACTTAGGAGAATCTTGATCCTGAAAATGCTCTTTGGAGGAGCTATACCATCTCACTGTTTCCCTCGTTAATTAACAAACTGAATGACATCTTTGACACGTGTTCATTTGACACTTGTATGAGAGTCCCTTTTTAACTCTTTTTTTTTTAAAGATTTTATTTATTTATTTGACAGAGAGAGATCACAAGTAGGCAGAGAGGCAGGCAGAGGGGTGGGGGGAAGTAGGCTCCTCGCTGAGCAGAGAGCCCGATGCGGGGCTCGATCCCAGGACCCTGAGATCATGACCTGACCTGAAGGCAGAGGCTTAACCCATTGAGCCACCAGGCGCCCCCCTTTTTAACTTTTTAAAATACATACTTTGCAAGGGTTTCAGATGATTTTACTGGAAACCCAGGGAAGGACAGAACTGAGTCAAAGCTAGCATCTGTGAGAGGATTCCATTCTGTGAGGACCGTTGTCGTAAGCTTCCTTAGACGACGTGATTACAGATCTGTCTGCTGGCTCTAGCTGAACACTGCAGATTTTGGGGGGCATCCAGCTCTTCTAACATTAAGTCTACGACTTTGGGGTATTTTGAAGGCTTGCCTTTCATTCCCAGTGTTAATTCTACCCAACTTCTGCTTCTGGTTTCTCTGCGCTCTTCTAACTCTTTAGCATCTTTCTGTTTGCAACCCAAACAGCTAACCAGTGAGTCGTTTCACTCCCAACTTTTTATTTTCCTCTCTTGAGTGTGAGATTCCTAGACTTGGAGGTTCTAGGAACTGGATTTCTGAGCCACTCCTCAGTACCTGTTGAAACTCCAGTCTTCTGCTGGAAGTCTGTGAAGTACATGTCTGATCTGGCCAGAGAGGAAACTCTGGGGCAGAGATTTTTTTTTTTTACAAGAGCAACTTGTGAATTCTAAATTAAAAACTTGGCTTCACAATGAGTTGAGTCTTTTCTCGTCTTTGGAGATGAGTACGCCTGTGTGCTCCATTATATCACTGCCACGCTTGGAAATGTACTCCTGTCATCCGTTCCTCAGGCTGTCTCATTTCTTGGTCACGCATCAGCAACTTGAGCTGTTCTATTTTTCTCTCCTATGTGCCTTCCTTCCCATGGTTCAAAACAGAATTTTCTGGGATGTGGGCTCACTTGGATACTCTTTTCTCTTTTCCTAGCCCTCAGAGAGCTTTAGTCCTCTTTCTTTTAGTTCGAGTCTGTGTTTCACCTTCTCTGTGCTTCTTGGATGGAATGAGGTCCTGAGCTCCTGTCCTGATTTAGGCTGAGGAAGGATTACTTTCATTTGTAGGATTTCTTTCCCACCTTTCTGTTCTTCTCCATTGTAGTAATGGCTTCTCTGTGGGGTCTCATTTCTCCCAAATTCTGGATTCCATGGTAGGTCAGGGTCAAACAGCTGACAAAGGCTCCCCCTCCAGAGCTCCTCTCTGTCCCGAGGTAAGCTCAGCTTCTGCCCACCCAACCCTATACCCATGTTGCATCTCTCTGGGAGGAGGCCAGTGTTCTCACCTGTCTGTCTTTGGGTCAAAGCTGTCATAAGGCCTGCTCTGGCCCAGCCTGGTTAGAGGCTGAAGATGATATGGCCCCCCCTCTATTTTCCAAGCCATCAGAATCTTTGTAATGGGGTTCATAGGGCAATAGGGCACTATTTTTTACTTCTCCAGTAGCGCTTTTCTGCCCTGGGGTTGTAATGATGTAGGAGCCCCCATAGTGCCTGGAGTAGTTGAAAAGAGATATTGCTTAAGCTTTGTTTGATGAATAAATGAATGAATCATGTTAGTGATATTTATTTTGACATTTGGGTTCTGCTTTGGTTTGGGACCTGACTGGCTTGCAGATAGCATCTTCCTAGATCTCACTTTGTAATCTTCATCACTTATGATGTTATTATAGAATAAACTGAAGAAATTTCATATAGAATATAGATGCCAGTGTAAATATAGATGCCTACTTGGGGTCTTCCCATTTTTTAAATTCTACAAAACACAATTCCCATCTATTTTGAGAAAATTCCAGCTAAATTGTGGCAGGTCTGCTAGGGACATGACAGACCAGAACTGGCCTTACAATTCAGTTAAGATTTGTTGTGCCGGGGGAAAGAGGTCCGCTGTGGAGTTTTGGTGTTGTACTCCTCACTAAAGACTAATTAATGTTGTTGAACATTAATTAATTTATTAATTAATTTTTAAATAATTAATTTATTAATTTGTTAATGTTGAACATTAACTTGCGTGTTTGGTTAACTTAATACCAAAAGAGAACAGAATCTTCCTTGCATAGATTGACTGCACATCGAAAGCCAAAGCTTCCTTTCTGGACTTAGACTGAAGAAAGATTATTTTAATTTTTAAGTCTTCTTTTTTGCCTTTCTGCTCCTCTCAATTCTATTCTCAAGCTGTTGTTGATGGGATCTAGGTTTTCCCAGATGGGACAACTTGAAACAGAAATTAATTCATTCTCAAATGAAGTATATGAGGAGAGAGAACAGCTCTGGAATGTATTTTGGTGATTAGCCATCAAGCCAGGAGAGAAAGGGCGGTAGTTGGCTGCAAGTCATCAGTATCAAATCTATATTCATTTAGCGTCCTTCTTTACGCATATGTCACTTTCCCGTTTTAATGGAGAAAAAGCCCAAGTAAACATTTTTAAGCATGATTTTTTTGGGAAAAGGATTTAGTTTTAAAATAAGATTATGCACAGTACTTGTATAAGAGAATTTTGAAATTTTTAGATGCTAATGAAATGAGAGAGACTCAAATCCTTTATGGACTAAGCTGGTATATACATAAAATAAATATAATGGAGAGTGGGTTCTCTGATCATCTTTGTGTGTGAGCAGCTAGGAGATAAGAAGAAAATACGTTTGGAGGGACTGAATAACATTTTTATGAAAGGTTTATGAAACTCTGCAGCTTTCAGTTTGGACAGTGATGTATTTGGAAAAGAAAAGCAAAAAATGTCACCCCTCCCAAAAAGAAAGGAACGAAATGTGACTCATAGTGTGTTAAAGAGACATAGTGTGTTAAAGAGAAATCATTTTGTCTAGTCTCTACTGCAGACAAAGGAAATTGATGCTTGGAGGAGTTGAATGACTCGCCCAACACCTCCCAGGGACTTAGTGGCATGTCCTAGGGTTGAATCTAGTCTTCTCTTAAGTAAACCAATATACCTGTAGGGGTAGGAGTCCCTAGCACACGTTAACTTTATGTGGGTCAAGTTAAAGTTTTAGGAGAATCCAGAAGGCTCCAATGGAAGACACAGAGAACTGCAGAATAATTTACAGTCCCATGACCTTGCTGTGCAGTTGTGGAATTCACATTCATTTTATTTAAAATATGTCAGTCTCTAATGGATAATTTTATGGCAGATTTATACATTAGTCCCTCCTTATCCGAGGGTTTCACTTTCTGTGCTTTCAGTTACCATGGTCAACTGTGGTCTGGAAGCAGATGTCCCCGCTCCTGACATATGGTCTGAAAGTCAATAGTAACCTAACATTACGTGACAGCGCCTGGGTCCTTCACCTCATTTCATCTCATCTGACAGGCATTTTATCATCTCACATCATCCAAGAAGCGTGAGTACAGTTCAGTGGTATTTTGAGAGAGAACACTTCACAAAAATTTCATTACGTATATTGTTATAATTGTCCTATTTTGTTATTGATTATTATTGTTAACCTCTTACTGTGCCTAATTTATAAATTAAACTTTATCATAGTATATATATATCATACTATATATGTATCATTAGTCATATGATCATATATAGTCATATCATATAGTATGATATGTGTGTGTGTATATTTGTGTGTGTGTATATATATATGTATGTATATATGAAAAACATAGTATATATAGGGTTTGGGACTGTCTGATGTTTCAGGTATCGATTGTTCGTCTTCAGATATATCCCTGGCAGACAAGGCAGGGGTGACTGTATTTTTAAATTTTTGTGTTAGTCCTTTGGAGTGATTGAAAGCTCGCAAGGACATTGCATATACTCTGGGTAGGCTTCTGCTGTAATTAAAATTTTTGGGCTCTATTCTGCATTCAGATCCATGTGAAACAAGGACATTTAACTTTACAACTTTGCTGGATTAGGGTAGCTGAGAATTTGAACATTTTATTATCTTGGCACATGTCTCTGTGAGCATATATCTAATTGGTAGGCATTCTTGCATTTAATTATTTCTGAAAGTTTTTTTAAAGCCTTTTGCTTCTTTAAAAAAAAAAAAGCTTTGTTCATGTCTCCTAAAGATTTCCCAATTTCTGCTGACGATTTATTACTAAACTTTTTTTCTTTTCCTTCTATCCTTTTGGCTAATTGGATAGATTCTTTTCTATCTGTTCCCCTGTCTCTTCTCAGATTTTAGTATTTGATTTCAAATGGGCGGAGATTTTTTTTTTGCATAACATCTCTTTGAGGCTTAACACTTTTTTTTTTTTATTGTGGCAAAATACATATAACATAGAGTTTACCATTTTTACTATTTTTAAGAGTACAATTTGGTGGCATGAAGTACATTCACAATTCATACAATGTTATGCAACCATCACCACTCATCATTTCCAGAACTTTCTCATTATTCCAAACAGAAACTCTGTACCCATTGAATAATAACTGCGTGTTTCTTCCTCGCCTCAGTCTGTGGTGACCGTTATTCTGTTTTCTGTCTCTATGAATCTGATTACCGTAAGTGCCTCATTGTGAGTGGAATCCTACAGTGTTTGTCCTTTTGCGTCTGGCTTATTTCACTTAGCCGGATGTTTTTAAGGTTCATCCATGTTGTAACATGTGTCAGAATTTTAGTACCTTTGTAAGACTGAATATTACTTGTTTCTGTATGTACCACATTTTGTTTATCTGTTCATATGTTGAGGGTCATTCCACTTGTTTCCACCTTTTGGCTGTTGTCAATAATGATGCTAGGAACCCTGACTCCCAGTGTCCGTTTGAGTCCCTGCTTTCACTTCTTTGAGGTACGTACCCAGACGTGAAACTGCCAGGTCATATGATATTTCTATTTTAACTCTTTGAGGAATTGTCAGATGGTTTTCCACCCTGGCGCCCTTTTACTTTCCCAATGCCAGTGCACGGGGGATCCAATTTCTGCACATCCTCGTCGGACTTGCTTTCTAGTGTTTTGATTTGAGCCATCCGAATGGGTGTGAGGTGGTATCCCATTGTGAGAATGGCATTTCTCTAATGACTAGTGATTTGAGCATCCTTTTATGTGCTTGCTGGCCATTTATATATCTTCTTTGGGAAAATGTCCATTCAGATCCTTTGCCCGTTTTTTTCTTTTGGATCAGTTTGCTTTTTGTTGTTGTTGTTGAGTTACAGGAGTTTTATGCATTTTTTTATGTTAATCCTTTCTTTAGATATAAAGATTTGTAAACATTTTCTCTCATTCTGTGGGCTTTTTCATTCTCTTGATAGTGTTCTGTGCTCTACAAGTTTTTTAATTTTGATGAAGGCGAGTTATTTTTTCTTTCTTTCTCTCTCTCTCTCTCTCTTTAATTTTTTTGAGTGAGAATGTGTAGGGTGGGAGTGGAGGGGCAGAGGGATAGAGAATCTTTTTTAAAAGGAGGGAAGAAGGAGAGAGAGTCTGCGGCAGACTCCCCACTGAGTGCAGAGCCAGATCGAGCAGTGGGGCTTCATCTCACCGCCCTGATACCATGACCCAACTGGAAACCAAGACAGTGAAGCTCAACCAACTGAGCCACCAAGGTGCCCCAAGCCCAGTTATTTTTTCTTTTGTTGCCTGTGTGAGGCTTACTGCGTTTTGAACATAACAGAGGCTGGCAACAGTGTTAGCCTGGGGAGGGTCTCTGCTGTTTATGCGCTGTGTAACCTCAGGCAAACGACTCACTTCTCTGTGCCTCTGTTTTCTCATAGGTAATATGGGGATAGGATCGCTAAAAGCATCCATGAATTCTTAAACAAAGAGCGCTTGGACAGTGCCTGGCATATTGTAAGCGCTCCACACATGTTCTCATGAGGATTAAATGCGTTCAAATATGCAAAGCATTGGAAGGGTACCTGCCAGTATTGTTCCCAGCTCATGACACTCAAACGCAAAGGTCTAAAAACCTTTTAAAGAAAGAGAGTACAGACCAAACAACATCTTTCTCTGGGCAGAATTCTTCCTGGGCACTGCCGGTTTGCCATGCCTGTGCTGACACTGGGGACCGTTGTCAAGCCTCCTGGCCAGAACTGGCTTCTAAGCGTGCTTCCGGCTTTATTGGAACCTGGCTTCCTGATGCCACCCCGGCACCCAGCCTGCTTTTCCACCTGAATACACGTCCTGCCTCTAATTCAAACTTTGCTTCCAACTCTTTTTGTTTTTTTAAAGATTTTATTTATTTATTTGACAGACAGAGATCACAGGTAGGCAGAGAGGCAGGCAGAGAGAGAGGGGGAGGGGGAAGCAGGCTCCCTGCTGAGCAGAGAGCCCGATGAATCCCATGACCCTGAGACCATGACCCAAGTCCAAGGCAGAGGCTTTAACACACTGAGCCACTCAGGCGCCCCTGCTTCCAGTTCCTTTAAAGTGTGGTCCTTCCACCTTTTTTCCCCTTCACTTTGGCCTGTGATTCCAGACTCTGTTCTGGTTTTCTCCTCCAGATTCCTGGATCCAGAGGACATAGCTCTGTCCACATTACCCACTGGCTCCGTCATACTTCTCAGGCCTGGTCCCAACCAACAGACACCCATTTCCACAGACCAGCTGATGCAAATGCTGGGATCGTTCTTCCAGATGCCTGGTGTTTATCTGTGTGTTTTGAATATAAGCATAGACGCATCTTTTTTTTTTCTTAACTGATTTAATTATTTTTCCTTTTTCCTTTTTTTTTTTTTTTTAATTGTGTTATGTTAGTATAGACACATCTTAATAGGCCCAGGAAGAAATGGAGGCCCTGAATGAAAACTCTAGAAAAACCAGGATTCTGGAAATCCATGGCTTCTGCTCGTTGGTTTAACAAACTGTTTCATTTCTTTACTGGTGCTGTATCTTGAAGGAATTATCATTATGGCTTTTATAAGTTTAGTCACTTAATTAAAGGACACACTGTCCTATTTGATCCAATACAGTTTTTAAAAAGTATGTTTGTGTTATTCATTTATTCTTTCATTCAGAACACATACATTGTGATATTGTGGGATGGACCAAGAATACAAAGCTGAAGAGGTGTGATTCCCACTTCCCAGTGAAGAGGACTCTAGTGCCATGTAAATGCTATCTCAGTCTGAGTTCAAGGGAACATCTGGGGATTAATAAGTAAATAGCTCATATTTATTGAGCACTACCAGCAGCAAATGAGGGGCACACAACTCAAACTGGTAGCACTGGATTGAGGGGTTAAAATGGCATCACTGAGTTCATCAGGATCCCGTCTCTTCATGTTTCTCAGCTCGGCTTGCTTTCGCTTGGCTTTATTCTCAGGCACCTGCTTCCCCAGCCATGGTGAGCCAGGCCCCAGCAGCGACTGGCCTATGTGGTCCTTAAAGCTTGTGATTCCCGTGTCTCCCAGTCTCCGTATTTCTCATCTAATGGAATACTCATTGGTCCTGTTCTGTGCTTACCTCTTAGACCAGTCCCTGGATTGAGGGCAATAACTTGCTAGATCTGGGTCACATGCCCATTCCCATGACCCCACATGGACGCCCACAAATTTTCAAATGTCTGCCTCAATTACTTTCCATTAATGACTAGAAAGATGCATTTAAAAATTTGAGATAGGGTCACCTATCTCTGAGGGTGATTCAGTGGGTTAAGCCTCTGCCTTTAGTTCAGGTCATGATCTCAGGTCCTGGGATGGAGCCCTGCATCGGGCTCTCTGTTCAGCGGGGGGGGGGGGGGGGGGGGGGGGGGGGCGTTTCCCCCTCCCCCTTTGCCTGCCTCGCTGCCTACTTGTGATCTCTCTCTCTCTGTCAAATAAATAAATAAAATCTTAAAAAAAATTAAAAATTTGAGATAGAGTGTTTTCCCCAAGTCTGATTATTGATTTAAAAGTAGTTTAGATGACCATAAGTTTATCTGCTAGTCTTCAAGTCTGTTAAACTGTTCTATAGAAAAGTAAACGTGATCATTAGGCATTGTTTTTTGGTGTTAGCCCGAAGTGCCGTGGAAGAGAAGGTCCACCACGAGCCCTAGTGTTCCAGATCCGAGGTGAGGTTAATCAGGTTGCCCCCAGATGGGCTTTCTCGTACTGCTGAACTCATTCACTCGCTGGGATCCTGCTGCCCTCCGTGTGCTGGGGGGCACAATCCCACTGGAGAGTAGTAGGTATTTTGGTGAGATCTCATTGTGATACAAAGTGTGTGATGCTTATTTGTCACAAAGCAAATGTGACTATGATTTGTTTCACACTTAATGGAGCTTTTTTTCATGTATTATATTTCACACTGAATCATGTTTGGGACACTTAAAAAAAAGAAAATGGCTTTAGAATTTTTATTCTGACCATAAAAATGAGAAATGTTCACTGTAAACAATTCCAGAAGTATAGAGAAGTATAAAGAAGAAAGAAAAATTGCTCCAAATCTGTCACCCAGAGATAAATACTGTTAACATTTTGATGAATATTCTTCTAGATATTTCTCTATGCACATATGTTATTATCTGTCTAGAACAGGCAAAAATGAAGGCCAGATTTTCTCAAGTGCTTTTTGGAGTCCTTGGAAATGCTCGTAGGACCTACAGAGTGTGTACTATACTGCCTAATTGAAACAATGAAAAAGTATTCATCTATATTTTTATTCATCTGTAAATTTTTCCTTGTAGAAGCTACCGCTGGACTTATTTATTAATCTGGTTTTCAAATTCCTTAATCTGCCTTTTTTTCCCCCCTATAATAAGTCCTTCTTACTTTCCTTAGGCTTTATTCCATTTCCGACTTCTTGGTTAAATTCTCAGGCATGTATTATGGCAACCTAAATTGAGTCCTATTTTTGGATTCTCCCATTACCACCAGAAGAAACTCAAGAGTTTATATTAAATAAACATCTTTCTCTTTCGTTAACTCTTAACTTGGAGTAAAGAGACAATGGGAGAGGCTGGTGACCTTTTCACATAGCCGGCTGTAACAGATGGTACTGCCGTTTCCTTTTGTTGTGGAAGCTAGAGGCAAATAACCATAGCATCTGGGATGAGATCAGTTAAATTTAAGGATGGAGGAAAAGAATTTGGGTTTTTCTGCTAGCTGAAGATGTAACAGTCCACTATAAATGTCACCACCCAAGGAAATGTTACCCATCGCATAAACTTAGCTAGGCAGGCTTAGTATTTGGTATGGATTGAGGCTCAAGAGCCTGATGTTTTTAACAGAGTTGCGTGATTTCTCTCTGACCTATTAAAACAGGAAGTTTCTGGAAATCACATTTCGCCTGTTGATTTACTTAGTGTGACCACTCTGTTCAGCGTTACGTTCCATAGTCTCCAGTATAAAACTTACCCTTCTGGGGTCGGGGCGGGATGGGGGACCAGGAGCTCAAAATAGAGTCAGATAGAATCTGTGCTCAGTCACTTCTGAGCTGGGGCCCTGGTCAAGTCTGCCTTTTTGAACCTCGGTATCATCTCCCAGAATGAAAGAATAGTGTAAGAATTAAGTTGGTTAATGCATGGAATATAGGAGTGATTTTCAAAATATTTAATAGGGGCACTGACCAATTTGAAGAGGCTCAGATCGTAATATTGGAGAGGGGCCTCTGAGGTCTCCTTTTGTGCTTTTAGGTCCTGGGAACAGGGGACCCAGGGGATCCTGGGGGAAGCTCAGGTACTCAGGGGAGCAGGGGCTCGCTGAGGGCGCTTGGTGTAATAGCTGGTTTGTAATGTAAACATTTGTAATGATAACATTTTCTCAGTATTTTAAGAGCTGGCGTTTCAGCCTGGAGGGAAGCACTTAGCACAGTGTCTGGCACACAGGAAGATTCAGTAAGTGTAGTTACCGTTGCTGTTAGTATTTAAACATTATAAACACCACGATGGGGGCTCCTGGGTGGCTCAGTCGTTAAGCGTCTGCCTTTGGTTCGGGTCGTGATCCTGGGTCCTGAGATCCAGCCCTGTCAGGCTTCCTGCTCGACAGGAAGCCTGCTTCTCCCTCTTCCTCTCCCCCTGCTTGTGTTCCCTCTCTCCCTGTGTCTCTTGCTGTCAAATAAATAAATAAATAAAATCTTTAAAAAAATGTTGATACTACCGTTAATTTAAAAAAGAAACATCATGATGGTGATAATGATGGCCCACCAGCTTTTGCTCTCGCTGTCTCCCTGCACGGAGGATGATCGGGAGGAATGTCATAAGGACTGTGGCACGGAACAGCTCTTCTCTGCTGGCTCCATTTGCAGCTCAGCCTTCTGGTTCCATCCCGATCCTCCTTCTCCCCATCTTAGCTCTTGCCCGGGGATCACTTTCCTCGTTGACAGGTGTCAGTCATTCTATGAGCACTAAGTGTCTTTGATGTGCTCAGCACTGTGTCACTGTGTCGGGTCTGGTCCTTGTCTTCAGGGTGCTGGAATGCCTCTTGGGTGGCCTCTCTCGATGTTCAGAGCCCTCAAAGCTCCCCATGAACTCTGGATGCCCCATCAAAATCTCCAACCCTATCTCCCGGCACTCTTTATGCCACAGAACACCTTTATACCAGACAGTGCTAAAAGTTATTGAAGTTTCGCTACATGCCAGACAGTGTTGTAAGTACTTTACGGACATTATTTCATTCAGTACTTTCAATAACCTCCTAAAATAGGAGGAGCTGTTATTTGTACTATTGAGACAAAGTGAAAACACGGGAAGGTTAAGTGATTTTCCTGCTGTTAACACAGAGTCACATCAGCGCCTGGACTTGAACATGCCAAGTGCGTCTCTGAGGTCTGCGCCCCAGCTGGGCTGTACCAGTTGATGGCGTGGGTGTGTCCTTTGCATCTTGTCCCTGAGGACTCCTGTGGGGTGCTGGAACCAGATGGAAGCCTGCTGCTGGGCACCACCTGACCTCCAGCAGATGTTGCTGCAGCATGTCAGCCTGCAGGATAGTGCAGGTGGCGGGGCATGGCCAGGTCTGGTTTCCTGTCCCTTCTCTCCTTTCTCTGACAATCCCTACTCTCCCTTCTGCATTAGCTCCTCCGAGTTTCTCTCTCTTTTCTTAACGATGCAGGTCTCCAGCTCTTCTCTGAAGAGCCAGATAATGGAATCAAGATAAGAGCAGAAGTTTTTCTAAGATCAAAATTAAAAATAGACTAAAATGGGTTATATATTCTCTGAGTTAGTGAGCCCCTGATGATCTTACCGTGGAAGGGTGTTTTAGCTAGCTTGCAATCTGTCACAGAATACCTTAGACAGGGTGGTTTCAATAACACACTTCGTTTTTCCCAGTTCTGGAGACTGGAAAATCTAAGGTCGAGGTGCTCTCAGATTTGGTTCTTGGCAAGGGCCCTCTTCCTGGTGGGCAGGTGACTGCCTTCTCTCTGCATCCTTATGCTGGGGAGAGGGCAAGTGAGCTCACCTTTTCTTCTTCCTTAAGGAAAAGAATCTCATCACAGGCTGTCACCCCCATGACCTTATGTAAACCTAATTACCTCCCAAAGGTTCCACCTCAAAGTACCATAGGTTGGGGTTAGGGCCTCAACCTATGAATTTTGGGCAGAGGATACAAACATTCAGTCCGTAACAAAGATATAGTTAATAATCAGGAATGATCTCCTGTAATCTAAGTGGTTTCAGAGTTGAACTTGTACAACATTCATAGGATGCACTCTCAGAAGACCTAGACGGCTCTTGAAGTTCAGCAAACTCAGTGGAAACCAAATAAGGACCGTTGAAAGGATTTTCCAGCCCATTTTTTTTGGGGGGGGGGGTGCTATTTCAATTCTCTTTCCTTAAAATCTTCACAGAGAAGGTCATTTGGGCCTTGAAAGTCAAGAGCTGGATAGTCATTGACCAAAAATAAAACCCAGACACTCTGATGCATTATGCATGCTGAGTAAAGTAATACTGGGTCATACTCTATAAACACCCATTGCACTCATATTGTATTCTGATAGCAATGCGAGGCCTGGTAGGGAATGGAGACAATGAACACGACTTTACTGCTTTCAAGGAGTCCTTTTTGTAGAAGCTTCCGGTTTAGAATCAAAGAGGGCCAAGATTAAACACTTGCTTATCTTTGGAAAACTCTGAAAGACAGATCTGTGGACATACCATGATCCAGCGACATAGCACAGAGCGGACGAGTTCACATTAGTGAGGCTGGCGTGGTCTGGGCTCTGCACTCTCAGGCACTCCAGTCTGAGTCGCTTTCTATTGCTTACTAATTTCATGAAACTAGGCATGTTTCTCTGAGGCATCTCCCTTGTAAAATGGACCTAATACTGGTAGAATCCTTCTGAAGATTAGGTGAGATCATCTATGTAAAGTGCTTATAATAGAGTCTTAGGAAACACTCAATAAATTTAATGTCATTATTATACTCAAGAAGGAACAGATGCCACAAGTCCACTGGTAGTTCTTGGGCTTGGAAACTCCCTGATGCACTATTATCCAACTACTCTTTGAGCTCCTCCATTACTGGGTATCAAGGTTGCTAGATTTAGCAAAATATGGGTCTCTATAAAACTATAGGACACGCAATGTCCTGTATTTGAATTTCAGAAAAGCAATGAATAGTATTTCCTATAAGTATGTCCCCCATATTGCAGGGGACATAATCATGGAACATGATTTGTTGTTTATCTGAAATTCAAATGCAGCTGTGCATCTTGTCTTTCATCTGACAACTGTAGGAGCCTAGAAGCTATGTGACCTTAGGCGCACTGTGTCTCTGTTTCCTCATCTGTTAAGTGTGGGATTATATGGGTTATTACATGTGGAGCACTTAGAACTGTGACAGGTTCATAGTAAGTGCTCTATAAATTATAATAATCGTTACCCTTCAGATAGAGGTTCTATCTGGTTAATGCCAGGTTGGTAGTGGTAGAGCCATAATATTGAAGATTCAAGAGATATATTTGAAAAGTTACATGTTTACCACCATTGCATTTAGCATTCCATTTTGTATTGTCTTAAAATATAACCTGAAAATGAAATCAAAAGAGACTGGATCCTTATAATAGCTTCCTTTATCTTTAATGATTTTCACTCTCCCGTAAATTCTTCTGATGGGATTGGAACCATCAAGGAAAATTCAATTCTCACTTTCCATTTTACCAATGTTGTCCTCCGGAGCAGTGCTGAGCTGGACTTGAAACTGAAATGAAATTGCCCAGCTTCCACTTTTTGCTCGAGTTGCAAAAGGCTTGTCTGAAGAGTTTTTGGAACTTTCGAATTCATTCAGAACTGTTTCTCCAACACAGACCTTTGGCACTGAGAGTGTTGTAGATGAGAAGCTCTGAATCTGGGATGTGGTTGTGGTTTTGATGGAGGAGATGTTTATTTATTAATTTAACTCAGATATTGTATTTCAAATTTGTTAGAGGCCATTGTTTCTTTCTTTCTTTTTTTTTTTTCGTGCTAGAGTCTTTAGTAGCTAGAGTCAATGACCGTACAAGTCTTTGGTCTGAGAAACTAGCTCAACTGAAATAATTTCTCTTTCACTTGAAGTATCCTGCCAATTCTCCTTCCCCCCAAACTCCACTGGTCAAAGTTCTTCTTACCTTTCTAGATTCTAGTAAGTCCTACTCCCTTAGGCCATCTCTGAGTCCTGACAGAATTAATCTTTATGAGAAGATTTGTCACTGTCCATCTTCAGATGCTGGTGTAACCTCCCTAGGAAGGAAGGATGTGGACCACCTGTAATTCATCCTTGAATTTCCCATGATACCTTGCAGGTAGTAGGCTGCTCCCTAAATGTTTGTGGTATTGAGCTGAAAACATTGGAATACTTGATAAGACTTCATTATCACTACAGATGGCTCATATTTTGATAAATACTCACCTTTGTAAGCCAAGCTGAAAGAGTTACTTTAACTAGGGTAGGTAAAATTCAAATATGGGAAACAACAGCGATTTTTTTTCTTAAAGTCCAGAGCATTACTGTACTTACATCCTCAGGCTCCATAGATGAAATAGATTGGATCGTGAATAATTCGCAGTGGACATAGGAAATATATGGTTTGATGGAAATTCTCTGAGTTAGCAGAAATAGGATCCCGTTCCTTTTTCACAAGAGGAGAAGGAAGTTATCTATAGTATGGACAAGGGCTGGCTGGTTTTAAGGATCCAAACCAATGTTGAAAGTTTGGCGCTCTCATCTGAGTGGGTTGCTTTCCATTTGTACCTGCCTCTGCTCTGCCTCCCCCCACCCCACACTCTGTGCCCAGAAGGTGACCCTTTTAGATGACATCTCCCTTGTTCACCTTCTGGCTGCCTTCCAGGTTGGTGTGGCCAACAAAAGGCAGCAACAGGACAGAGAAAAGATGTGGGGGTATTCTTTCTCTGTTTCTTCTCTATTTTTACATCATATCCCTGGCAGCAGCTGGGTTCCCCCACAGCAGCAACTCCTACAGGGTCCTTTCTCCCTAGCCAGTTTAGCTCTCCCAGGTTGGGTGGTGGGAGGTAACAATTTCTCGCTATTGCTAGTCACTGACTGCCTTACCACCCTTGTTTCCTAAACCCTGCCTTTACCTCTATCACAAATTCCTTTTTTGTTTTAAGATTAAGATTAAGAGAGAGCACAAGCAGGCAGAGCAGCAGGCAGAGGAAGAAGCAGCCTCCCTGCTGAGCAGAGAGCCCCAGTCGGGGCTTGATCCCAGGACCCTGAGATCACCACCCCAGTGGAAGAGAGACACTTAACCGACTGAGCCACCCAGGTGCCCCTATATCACAAGTTCTTTCATTCATCTTCCTCCCTCCATTCTTTCCTTCCTTTCTTCCTTCCTCCCTCCCTCCCTCCCTTCCTTCCGACTTTTTTTGAGATAGTGTGAGAGCGGGAGAGAGCACAATGGTGGGGTGGTGGGAGGAGAAGCAGAGGGAGAGGGAGAAGGGAGCCTGACATGGGACTCGATCCCAGGACCCTGAGATCACAACCTGAGCCAAAGGCAGATGCTTTACCGACTGAGCCAACCAGGTGCCCTTCATTCATCTTTCTCTATTTGAAAAACCTGGAAACATTGGCAGCCACAACATCTAAAGCAACGTCTTACAAGAAGGTTAAAGCCTTTTAAACAAAGGACTAACAATCTTCACTCGGTAAGTCTTCCTAAAGTGCCGACTATGTCCCAAACCTTTCCTTCGGAGTTGGCAGCAGAGATAGTACCAAGGAGAGGAGAACTTGGTCTCTGCTCTTACATTGATCATAGTCTAGTGCTGGGATCTCTAACGAGAACTTTAGGTTCTGGGAAGAAAATATCTATAGAAAATATAAGAAATAAGTTTGATGTATGTCTTGGTAATATCTGTAGAGCAGAGAACAATTCTGATGGGTGAGTGGGAGCTCCCCCACATGGAGATGTTGAGCATGACGTTTTAACGTTCTCACTTTTGTTTGCTTTGGTATATTGTGCTTAATTAGTTTTTTTGTGCTGCTACATATCTTTAACAAGGTTAATATTTTAAAAGTAACACCTTTAAATGTAATGAAATACAAATATAAGATTCAAAACTAATTTTTAATGCATTCGATATTTTTCTTTCGTAAAACAGACAAGTGCTCAAAATTTTTTTTTTCGCCTTTTTTTGTGAAGACAAGTGGCTATGAGGTAGTCTTTCTTCAGGAGATTCAAAAAAATTAAACATGCTTACTCTGTCCCTTCAACTTAATAGTTGTTTTAAAATAATGAGAACATGACTGCTTTGCAAAAGAAACATGCTACAGAGAATTTTGAAAAGATATCTGAATTTGTATCCGTTAAGTTTGTAGCCAAAATTAAAGGGGTGATTTTTACCCATTAGAAATTTTCATATTTGCACACTTCAAATTGAAAACAACATTTTTCTAACCTGTTTACTAATGTTTTTGGAGCTGATGGAGAGACTTCAAGAGAATGAAAATTTACTAGGAAAATATAAGAAAAGGTATTTTTCAAGTTTGATGCATGGAATTGAAAACTGAGTGTCCCCATTCAGTAAGTTCAGCTAATGACATACTTTTTCCAATTTGATTTGATGAATTTTTGTGAGGTATTTTTTCCAACTATAGCAGATATTAAAACCAAATATTAAAATTAATTGAATCTAGAACCAGAGTGTCTCCCTGCTCCATCACTAAAAATTTTACCAAGAGTTCCAATAACGAGGCATACGTAATTTCATTGCACTCACTAAACTCGCTAAATAATAAAAAATATTAAACGTTTTATGTTTACTTTGATTATGTCATTATCTTAATACCTGCTAATTTAAAAAGAAGTTCCTGGGGCACCTGGGTGGCTCAGTGGGTTAAGCCTCTGCCCTCAGCTCAGGTCGTGATCTCAGGGTCCTGGGATTGAGCCCCGCGTCGTGCTCTCTGCTCAGCAGGGAGCCTGCTTCCCCCTCTCTCTCTGCCTGCCTCTCTGCCTACTTGTGATCTCTGTCTGTCAAATAAATAAATAAATCTTAAAAAAAAAAAGTTCCTAATAGCAAAAGAATCTTGCCATGTTAAGGGAATTCAAAGTTAATTGTTTATGGCTACTTTTATCCTAAATATTTCTTTTTTCTGTTTATGTTTTGCCGTGTGTGTTTTCTGTATGTTATTCCATGCAGTTGGAACTGGAAACTGAACTCCAAAGTTCAGCTAGCCCAGCCCTGTCATTTCAATCATGAAGAAGCTGAGGCAGAAGTGGTTAGAATATATGTCTAGAACTAGAACTCAAGTCTCCTGGTTTCCTAGCACTAGTCCTCCTAGTCTTTCTCTCTATATCACACTTGTTCTGAGCTGTAGCTTTACAAGAATAGTGAAATACAGCCTCCACATTCTGTGTCTTATAAGTGGCAGCCTGTTGTTGGTGCGAAGTGATGAGTCCGTTGACGGGGAAAATAAGCATTTCCCAAAGCTCCAGAAAGTGTGGCTTTGTGATGACCGCCTGCTAACTGTTGTCCTTGGAAGTACAACGAAGTCCAGGCTGAGACTCCACCCTGGATCTGGAACTCAAGACTTGTGTCACACAGTCTGCATACTCTCCCCTCAATGCCAAGCATTTATTCCTCTCGTTCAAACAACAAAAAGTAAAACCACAGACAGGGAATAGTGTGCAAGAAGTCTTGACTGAGAAGTGAGAAGCCCATGACTATCCCACACAAAGTGATTGACTTCCTGAAGAGAGACCCTGAAGAGAGTATTGTGTATTCTTTGGGGAGGAGGCCCTGCTTGGGATGAGGGGAACTTGAGGGTGAAAGGGTAGCTGTGGGATTGGTCTTCATGGAGAATACAAATATTTATTAACTGCGGAAAACAGCCACAACTCCTTCTAAGATGGTATTTCCAACAAAGAGAATGTCTGTGTGTGGAGAGGGAAAGCCAGAGCTGGGTGCCAGCTAGAGGAACGACTATAGTTCTGATACCTCTTCTCAAATGAGGTCCCTGGGTTATTGGATCCTGGGTGTTTAAGATCCTTGGGGACAGGGAGCACCTGGGTGGCTCAGTGGGTTAAGCGTCTGCCTTCAGCTCAGGTCATGATCCCAGGGTCCTGGGATCGAGCCCCACATCCGGCTTCCTGCTCAGCAGGGAGTCTGTTTCTCCTTCTCCTCCTCACTTGTGTGCTCTCTCTCATTATCTCTGTCTCTCTCTCAAATAAATAAATAAAAATATATAAAAAAAAAAGATCCTTGGAGACAATGTTGTGGAAGGGAGACAAATCCTAAGCCTTTCTCTACCACATTTTAGTTGAGTGACTTGGGGCACATGATTGAAGTGGGCTGAGCCAGGATCCTCACGTGTTACAATGGGATAACAAGGCTTTCCTTGTAGGGGTATCGTGAGGACTAAGTAGAATGAGGTATGGAACAGTGAGTAATGCTAGATACATAGTAAGTAATCCCCCATACCCCATGGACGTAACAACAATCCTGTGGATGTCTTCAGATTTTTACTGAAAGTGATGGAGAGAATATTGTTTGGATTTTTTAATTTAACATAGTCTCTGTATTTTATTCTCTAACTTTATGTTTTGCCTCAAAATTATGTCTGTGAGGTTCATACTTGTTGATTTGCATAGCTCTGATTTGTTTCATTTTATAACTTAATCTCTTGATGAAGGATATTTAGGTTGGTGAAGTTTTTTCCTGCTACAATGAGTCTACAAGCACAGTGGTTTCTGTTTCCCCATTTCACTTGTTTGTAAGATAAAACAAGAGCATCTTCTCTGCCTGTATCACATATCTCACATATCCCTTACAATGACATTTTTCTTTTTTTTTTTTTTAAGATTTTATCTAAGGATGCCTGGGTGGTTCAGTTGGTTAAGTGTCTGCCTTGGGCTCAGGTCATAATCCCGGGGTCCTGGGACTGAGTCCTGTGTCAGGCTCCTTGTTGAGTGGGGATCCTGCTTCTCCCTCTGCCTGCTGCTGTCTCTGATTGTGCTCTCTCTTTCTCTCTAACAAATGAATAAGCAAAATATTTTAAAAAATTAAAGATTTTATTTATTCATTTGTTAGAGAGAAAGAGATAACAAGCAGGGGGGAGGGGCAGAGGCAGAGGAAGAAGCAGGTTTCCCTGCTGAGCAGAGAGCCCAACACAGGGCTCCAGCCCAGGACTGCAGGATCATGATCTGAGCTGAAGGCAGATGCTTAACCGACTGAGCCACCCAGGTGTCCCCTGCAAGGACATTTTTAAAGGGCATTTTGTGCTTTATGCAGTGCCTTTGAGTGCGTTACAATTTCCCACAGATGGAGACTAGACCCACACTGGGGTGTTCTGGGACCCAAACCCGGGCTCACTGTGGCACCTTATGCTGTGAAGAATCCTTAGAACCTCTCAAGACTTTCACCAATCTGCAATAGCACCATCACTGATAAAAAGTCCTTTCTGCAGTAGCTCAAACCCCAGTTGTTGTTTCTGCTTATCTTTTAAATAGGGTTTCTGATTCCCACAGCTGAAATTTCCCAAACCAAAGTTTTGCAAAACAAATTCAATTTTCAGTTTTTCATCTTGAGGTAAAAAATAATTTCTTGTAAAAACCTTGTACTTGCTGCCCGGTCATTGTGGCTTTTAAGCAAATATCCCGATAGTCAGGATTTCCGTGGACTTTTTAAAGTTGAGTTTTTCCAACTGTAAAATTAGTATAAGATTTTTGTATAAGGATTTGGAATTTGTAAATGCTCAAAGAAGAAAAACTTGCTGAGACACAAACACTGTTATCATCTTGGCACATTTCTTTTCAGTTTTTTCACATGTTTATATAGCTGGGCTGGGATGTCGCTCCCATTTTGTACCCTGCATTTTCCACTTAACGTTATAATATAAGCTTTCCCTCTATGGACTTTGAGTGGCCAAAATTTACCCAGAAAGGAAGTCTGTGTCTCCAAGGAAGCTCATTCTCAGAAAGGAAAAAATTCTCTTCTTCACAGGGTTATGGGAAAAATGCCTGTTTGGTGGTTTAGGCTATCCCTGAGTAACTGTTTATTAAATGTGCAAAGAAACTTCTATTTTGTGTGCTAGTTTGGTTTCTAGAAAGATAATGACTGGAGTACATAAATGTAAAATGTGTGTGCTTCTATATGCATTTCTAAGTCATGTGTGTATGTATGTATATGATTAGATGTTTGTATTTACACACACACTCTCACACATACACACCCGTTTAGGGAAGGACTTGCCTTAGGACAGACAAAAAGTACCACACTACTATTATTTTATTATTTTGAAGAATCGACTTTATTTTGACTTTATGGTATGATCTTAATCTCAGGCTTTTTCCAGGAATGGGGTGGGAGTGAAATATTTATTAATGACAGCTTGTAGTCCAGGTTAATTTGTTGTTGGGGGGAACGAATTATCCATTCCAGGTGTTCTCCATCAGTATAACAAGACAACCTGTAACAATTGACTGTTTCGTTTATGATGAAGCTAATTAAAACTAATTAAACAGATTGGAGTTTACAGTACAACTAATTACAAGTAATTAAGGTACACTAGATTTGTAGTATGCATGGAACAATTATCTTGAAACCAGAATCTGGGTTACTCTGATTCAAGGAATATGTTTGTAATATAAGCAGGAATCAAGTCAAGAAATCTGCCAAAGAAAATTAAAGAAAAAAAAAAATCCATCATCAACTTCTAGAAAAGTTACATCATAGAATGTTGCCTAATATTTTAATCCATAAAGTATGTCAGGGGATGATTTTCCCCAGGCCATATACAGCATACAGAGGAGCCAATTAGCTGTGAAGTTATGGAATAGATTATTTTTTGGAAGTGTTGAAATGCTTTTGAGAGTCAGAGTGAATACTAGTGAAAGATATCCTCCAATTTACCTGAATTCACCGTGGCCTTCTTTTCTGAGCCCACGGTATGTGACAGCTTCACCCTAGTTGCCACGGAGGATGTGGAAAACATCACTTGATTCCAGGCTGGAATTCTGTGTTGTCCAATGGGCTGGCCCAGCAAGGACTCATTCTCCTGGCTTCCGCCCCTGGGTGACCAGTCCAGCCTGTCTCTGAGTAGTTTTACAAGGGTGAGCTGGGGGCAAAGCGATCATTACTTTGTGACTCAGAGCTCAGCCTGGCCTGTGATTGGGGTGTTTTGATGAATGAGAAATAACATTGGGAGTTAGTCCATTGAGGTGTCCTTAGAAAAACCCTGGTGGCAGGAGGTCATGAGAGCTGTGGCTGAGAAATGGAAAAAAGGGGGAAGGAGATGGGAGGGATGTATGCCTGTGAAATAGGATTTGGCACTATTTGGCTGCAGGTTGTATGGAACATGTCTTGTATAGGGCTCCAAGTCCTGCTGCTCTCACCTGAATCCAGCCAGAGCCTTGGCTACGAGCTCCTCTTGGTGTTTTGAGCAGCTTTATGCATTTTTCAATCCAACAACAATCTTGGGCTAGAACTATGTGCTTCTAGCTTCCTGCCCTGGGGCTTCTGTGCTCTTTCAGGCCCTTCATGGCACTCAGTATTCCTAACAGGGGGATAATGGGGGATTAATATCCTGTGGAGACTCCCCTGACCAGTGGATCTGGGAGCCAACAGACACATGTTTCTTTTCTGTTTTTCTTTTTTTAAAAGATTTAATTAATTTATTTCTTAGAGAGAGCGAGAGAGAGAGCGCATGAGCGCACAGAAGGAGAGTGAGAGGGAGAAGCAGACTCCTGCTGAGCAGAGAGCCCAACATGGGACTTGATCTCAGGACCCTGGGATCACGACCTGAACTAACCGAGCCACACAGGTGCCCCATCCTTTCTGTTTTTCTGGTGGGGAGACTGGAGATACATTTGATAAGGTGATTGAGCACCCAGTAGCCTGGAATGTTGGCCAACTTGATATCACATCGTTGTAGTGGTCTCTGTCCTCTCCTGCCCTTCACTTCTGACCCCTGGGATCCCACTACCAAACAAACCACTTGAATGTAAGCCATCGTCTCTAGCTCTGCTTTCGGGATAAACTAGGTGAGAGAGGTTAGGCTTGTGGACACGAGAGGATGGTGAAGAGGAATGGAAACAGAAAACCATGGATCAGAGTCAGGCTGATGCATTCAGGTTGGGCTGCACTGAGATGGAGGCAGGGAATGGGACTCTCTTGTCACAGAAAAAACAGTTAGCATTTCAGTGATATTGCTAGGCAGAGCTTTCCTGAGTTAGAACCAAGCTTTCTGAGCTCCTAACTTTAGCTTCTGATACCTGCAATGATGACTCTTCAGTTGCTTTTATTTCTCTAGGGGTTGCCGTCTGTGGTAGTTATCTATTGCTCTGGAATAAGTCATGCAAAAACCTGGAAGCTTTAAACAATAAGCACATGATCTCACACAGTTTCTGAGGGTCAGGAATTAGGCATCCCTAATGGGGTCAGAGTCACTCATTAGGTTGCAGTCAAGCTGTTGGCTGTATGTAAAAAGCTGACTGGGAGGTCCGCTTCCGGCTAAACTGGTGGTGCTGTTTGCCAAGACGTCATTTCCTCACTGCATAGGCCTCTCCACAGGGCTCTTCACAACTTGGCTTCCCACAGAGCCAGTGATCTTGAGAAAAAATGTATTAGGAAAGAGAGAACACCCTAGACAGAAGCTGTAGTTTCTCATTCAGCTTGGAAATGATGTACCATCACTTTGGTTATATGCTGTTGTTGGTACAATCTGGAAGGGGGAATACACAAGGTACGATTACTGGGAAGCGGGAATTGTTGGGGATCATTTTGGAGCCTGCAACCACACAGTATTCATTTCCTTCTTTTATTTTTTTAAAAAAGATTTTATTTATTTATTTATTTAACAAGGAGAGAGAGATCACAAGTAAGCAGAGAGGCAGGCAGAGAAAGAGGGAAGCGGGATTCGGGACTTGATCCCAGGACCCTGGATCATGACCTGAGCCGAAGGCAGAGGCTCAACCCACTGAGCCACCCAGGCACCCTATTTCCTTCTTTTAAAGAGATATTTATTATATATGTCAAGTACGTGCTTATTAAACATTAAAATCAGACACTGCCAAAAAAATTTAAATGAAGAGAAAAACTCCCTACTCCCAGGTCCAGTCGTCATAGATAATCACCATTAACTATTTGTTTTCTTTTCTCCTAGTGTTTAACAAACTGTTTAAAAACGATAACTAGTATGCTTTAAACTTGTCAGAGATTTTGTTCACTTACACAACTCCCACTTCCATTACCCTTCTACCTCCCAAATGTGTTAACGTAATTATTTTTAATTCCTCTACGGTTGCCTTAGTAGTATAAAGCATGTACTTGAACATCTGTTTCTGATCCATCATATGTAAACATTATCTCTTGACTCCACTATATAAGGTGAGAAATTAAATAACACTTCCCCTCACTTCTGACTTTTGTGAGCTATGCCATTCCTTAGAGAATCCTTGGAGGTTAGCAATATTTATATTCTGTTCTGTAAGTAGACTTGCTTTTATTGCATTTAGAAAACAGCTGTTCAGATCTCTAGCAGGATGACGTTGCTGAAGCCAGCCCTCTGTATATTCAAGGAAAAGTGGTACAACATTTGGTTCTGACCTTCTTGGCAGCCTAACTCTTCCCAGAGAAGACCTATTATGTGTTTTACAATGGAAAAATGTTAGCTTAGACTCTCTTCCTTAGAAGGAGATGGGGATCTGTGTCTTTGAAGATCACACGATTTAACCACCATTTTACTAAGAATAACAACCATTTATTAAGCATTGTTTATATGCCAGGGGCATACATTATCTCTTTTTCTCAAACAGCTTTGAAAAGAAGTTGAATACTCCATTTTATAGACAAACAGGCTCAGCAAGTAAGATAACTTCTCTAAAGCCACCTAGCCAGTAAATACAAAATTAGGATTTGAACCTGAGACTGCTGGAGGCTCCAAGCCACTGTGTTGGAAGGGCTTCTCTCTGTGGCCTGATGAAAGATGAATAAATACGGAGATATTTCAAGAAAGCTCCATGTTTTTTCTTAACTGTTTTCTCAATTATGCAAAAGAGTGTATTCAAAAGTAGCATTTGGCATAATTCTCATCTTCCCTCATGTACAATACTATTTTAAGAAGTCAAGGCTTGTTTATTGGGAGAAAGCTGCTATAGAATTTTGAAGGACTCTCTTGCAAATGATGGATCTATAATCTTGTAGAGAAAAAGGGGCAAGTTTTTGTTTGTTTTTTTTTTTTTAAATGAGACTGAAATTTGAGAGTATCCCCAGGGAAACAGAACCATATTTGATAAATTAGAGTAAATTAGTGCATGAATCTTACTTAAAAGTGAGACTCAGACAACTTGGGTAGTGAAAGATCTTTATTCAGATCTGCAAGGATTAACCATTTACTATATAGCATGTGTAGGATACTGGCCACGGAATTCTTCCAAAATACAGGTTTTGGGAAAAATGAGTAACCTACTTGTCTGTTGAAATTCTCATTTTGGGGGCTCCTGGGTGGCTCAGTCAGTTAAGTGTGGGCCTTCAGCTCAGGTCATGATCTCAGGGTCTTGGGATCGAGCCCCGAGTTGGGCTCCCTCCTTGGGGGGAGCCTGCTTCTCTCTCTTCCCTGCTCATGCTCCCTCTCACTATCTTTCTCTCTCTCAAATAAAATCAGAAAAGAAAAAAAATTCTTATTTTGGATATATATCTTAGCATTATGTGTGCTAGCAAAACAAAATCACACACACCACCAAACAAAAAATGGGTTGGAGGCGCAAATAAAAGGCTAAATTATGATACACACGTTAAATGGAATCTGTTGTGGCCCTCTAGAGAGCAAAATGGAGTCTCTCACGTCAAGCAGGGGCCTGAGTCAAGCAAGGAAGCAAGCAGTTAAAGGTACCGCAGCTAGGAGATATCCGGGGACCCCCGTCAGCTGACACCCCAGAACTGAAAACGAGCAGAACCAGAGCAGGTCTGCAGGGACCTGAGACCGATTCAATCCCTTTACAAAGGGGAGGGTTTTGGCAGTGTTAGGGCCTATTCAGCCAGAGCAGCCCCACCCCAGTTGAACTGCCATTTTGTTGTAAAACTTAAATTGACTCTGCCCCCCCCCCCCCCACCAAGGGGAACTTACTTAAAAACAAGTCCCAGGTAAAAAAGCCCAAATACAAGGGTGGGTCAGGTCAGGTGGAGACATTCCACCTGGGGCGCATACCAAGGAGTATGGGCCCCACCCTTTGGGCACCTTTTGGGCGCTAATTCTGACCAAGGTAGTAGGCTGGTTCAAATGTGTACTAGGGTAAATTGTAATTCAATTGGTCACCTAGCATGATTGTGCAGCTTTCTCTGTGTGTTACAATTCCATTGGCCACCTGTGTGTGGCTAGGCCCAACCACATGGCCTTTGCTCTATAAAAGTTAGTCTGTGAAGCAGAGAGAGGTCGCCCTCTCTTGTAAAAGGGGTGGCCCCGACCGGTCTGTTTGACGGTGGGTTTGATTCTTGATTCTTGGCGGGAAATAAAGCTTTGTTTGACCTTCGCTTTGTATCAGTCTCGCTCCTTTAATCACAGACCCATTATTGGGGGACCCAACATTGGGGACCCAACAGCAGCAAAATGACAGAAATTTCAGACCTGACCCCTCCACTCTGACCACTTTAGAAAGGCAACTGCTGCCGAAGGCTCTGCCCCAGGGATCTCCAACCAGAACCGAGAGCCTTCCCTACTTGAAGTTAAGCAGCCCTAAGTGCCCAGAGCTGACCCCTGACCCCCGAAGTCTTTCTCAACCGCACATCCCTACACTGACTGCGTGTTGGGTTCGTTCACTTCTGTCTTGTTTGCTGTGTGGCCTGTCTTCTGCCCTGCCCTGTGTGTGTGTGAAAAGCCAAGTTAATCACATGGGGGAATGTTGTGGAGTTTGGAGTCGGGAACCCGCCTAGGGATTGTGATTTAACTTCGTTTTCTGACTGAACGCAGCTGACCTTGGGGAAGGACGCAGCTCGCGCCTGCGCCTTGGCAGCGTGCTCGAACGCCTGCGCCCAGCTGCCCTCCCACAGGCCACTGAGGTTTCTCTCAAAGCACTTGGGCCCATGCGATTATGTCCATGTATGTACTACCATAAATGACTTTACTCCGTCTTTTGTTTCGGGCTGTGATTGGTAAGCTGAGTCCTTTAGAGTTACTCTTCCCCAAACTCCCATTTCCGAAGCTCTCTGTTGCTAATTTGGCGTGAACGCCCCCTACTGGCAAGATCCGGCCATTCTCCCCAGTTATTGTGGCTTTCACCATTGCCAAAATCACAGTTTGCTAAATACCGAAAAAATGTTTTCTTTAATTTGTTATGGTGTTCGGATGGCCAGAAGGTGAAAAGGAAGAATATTATTATACCTACAACCTACAGGAAACCCTCCGTAGATGATGACTTCCAGTCCGTGGGTTCATTCCGTAATTGCTCCGACTAACAATGCCCTCGACGGCAGACCAAATTAAAATGCATACCCAGCAGAGCTGTAATTTTTTACTTCTGATTAACCAATTCTGTCTCCTTGAATGTAAATAACCTCTCTTCCTACTTTGAGATTTTGCTACTTAGGATTTACTCAGTACAAATTTTAAAGTAGATTAAATAACATCTTTTCAAATTTATTTCAAAGATAAATGCCTCCTACAAATCTTGTCATTAGATACTATTGGGTAGATCCATGTATGCCTGAGGCATTATCAGTGATGTGTGGGGGCTGGTAGTTTTGTTTTTTTTCTATTTGGTATTCTCTTCTTCCTCTTCTGTTTGAGTAAATGGTGGTGGGTGGATTTGCAGACAGCAGCTCTTTCCTCCCCCAGGGCTGGATGCAGAGGTGAATTTTCTCTCTACGGAACACCCCCCCCGCCCCCTTTTTAAAAAAGATTTTATTTATTTATTTGAAAGAGAGAGAGAGATCACAAGTAGGCAGAGAGGCAGGCGGGAGAAGCAGGCTCCCTGCTGAGCAGAGAGTCCAATGCAGGGCTTGATCCCAGGACCCTGAGATCATGACCTGAGCTGAAGGCAGAGGCTTAACCCACTAAGCCACCCAGGTGCCCCAGAACCCCATTTTTATTTTTATTTATTTAATTTTTAAAAAAGATTTTACTTATTTATTTGACAGACGGAGATCACAAGTAGGCAGAGAAGCAGGCAGAGAGAGAGGAAGAAGCAGGCTCCCCACTGAGCAGAGAGCCCGATGCAGGGCTCCATCCCAGGATCCTGGGATCATGACCTGAGCCGAAGGCAGGGGCTTTAACCCACTGAGCCACCCAGGCAGAACCCCATTTTTAAAAAAGTGCGTGGCTCCTTCTTTTCACACAGAGGAAATAAGGAAAAAATAAAATAACAGAACATAGCCAGAATCCTTTATAATTATCAGTAGAAATGCATGAGATAATAAGAAATACAGATACTGAATGCCCCACGTTCCTGACACAAAGCTCCTAAAACCTTTGTAAATTAGGGTGCTATGAGAATCTTTTCTTCTAACACTTAGTTATGGACTCCAGTTGCTGACACAGCTCCAAAATCCCTTGGAATTTCCTATGTGACAGCAGTGTCTTTTGTTCTAAAGAGGTGGTTCTTGGTGGGCCTCCGTGGGACTGGTCACCAGAAAGACCAAGACATGATTAGAAGCTTGGAATTTTCAGTCTCACCTTCCATTCACAAGAGAGGGAAGAGGGGCTGGAAATGGAATTACTAGATGCTCATACTTACCTACTAAACCTCTGTAAAAATCCAAATAGTGTGGGGTTTGAGTATCTTCCAGATGGGTGAACACACCCATGAATGGGGAAGATGGTGCACCCCAGCTGCAAAGGGACAGTGGCTCCTGTGCTTGGGACCCTTTCAGTCCTCTCTCTATGTACCTCTTCATAAGGCTGCTCACCTGCATCCTTTATTATATAATAAACTGGTAAATGTGTTACCCTGTGTTCTGTGAACCATTTGAGCAAATGATTGACTCCACAGCAAGGAGTCATGGGAAGCTCTGGCTTGAAACAAAGTCAGACAGAAGCTTGGAGTAACGTGGGGACCTAGGACTTGGGATTGGCATCTGAGCGAGGGGACAGTCTTGTGAGACTCAACCCCGAAATCGTGGGGTTGGCACTAACTCTTATTAGAATGGAATGGAATTGACTTGAATTCAGAATTGAATTGGATTATGGGACATCCTGCTGGTGTGGAATTGCTTGATGTGTGGAAAACCCACACAGCTGGTGTCAAAAGTGTTGTACCCGAGTTTTCGCATCCGAGAGACCACCAAGGAGCCAAGCACCGATGCAATCACACGAGGGTTTATTTGACAAGCTTAAGCTTGGGCCCAAGTATACCCAACACAGCGGAGTAGGGACTTGGACCCCGAGCTTAGTTAAGGCAGGGGTATTTATGGGTTCCTGTTACTAAAGCAGGGTGGGGATTCCTGGAACCAAAGCAGGGTGGGGGTCCTTAGAACTAAAGTAAAGTAGGGGAAAGTTCAGTCCTTGGGCACAGAGGTCTGAGATGGCTACCGGAGCTCAGATGGCTGTACTTATGCTAAGGCTAAACCTGAGGCGGAATGGCCTTAATATTTCTCAGCCTCCACACTTCCCCCTCTCAGAGGAACCTAAGGAAGGACCCAATCATGGATCCAGGCTGGTCTCAGCAACAAGGTCTGGTGGTTGGTATTGCTGTCTGAGTACCATGAGCTGAACTGTACTGTCCCTGTCTTTGACAAAAGATACTAATCTATTGATAATGTAGGGCCTGAAGGTAAGGAGGAGAAGGAGGATAATGAGGGTTACTTTTTACTCCCCGCCCTGGTGTAAGAAGAGGGCATAGTATAAGTAACATTAGGGGGGTACATGAGAATGGCGCAGTCTCAGCTTTAGGGATTGTCCTTGTCCTGCTGGCTCTTTCATTCTGGAACAAAGTCCTTGAGAATGACGTGTGGGTCAGCTGGCCGGATGTGGGTGTAGTGGACCCAGGGAGTAATACTGTCAACCTTGAGAGTGGTGGGAGTCGTCAGGATCACAATGTAGGGTCCCTTCCAGCGAGGCTCCAAGTTTTCCACTTGGCAGCAGCGCAGCAGCGTATCCAAACCAAGTCCCTGGGTTGGTAAGGATGTGGTTCCAGCTCCGTCTCTGTCTCAGTGTGGGCAGTTAGGATCTCTGCGTGGGCTCAAATACTGATTTATATTCCATCTGGGACCACTCCACTTTGAATGTTTACCTGAGACATGGGTGGGAAGATCCGGAGTGGGGGGTGTTAGGTTCAGGGGGTGCTCTTCTTGTTTCCTGACAGTGAAGAACAGAACAAAGTGCCACCAGAAGGCAGAGAAAGGGTTCCCAGTTGTAGGGCTCATCAGCTCCAAGAGAGGAGCAGATGCCATGCTTTCTCGCCAGCAAGAGGGAGGGGGTAGGCAGTCCACGTCAGGCCAGAGAGGGAAAGGAATGTCCTCAAAACAAAGGTAGTTTCGGCAGCTGCTTGGGAATATTCCTTAAAGTCTCTGTCTTGAGTTAGACCAACCCCAGTTGGCTCCAGTTATAGCCATTAACATGGGAAATGAGTGAGGGAGAATCCCCCACATCTATTAGGAGGAACATAAAGAGATAAAGTCAGAGTCCCCTTACTCTCTGCTTGCCCCATTTCTTCAAACACAACAACAATGCAACAGACAACAAAAAGACAGGACAAAGACAACCGCAGACCCAGCGGCCTTCCCGGGCCATCCAATATTAAAGGATGGCCATTCAGACATGCAGAAAGTCCAAAACTTTCCCTTTTGTACATCCGTGCTCAGGTTATGAGCTCTTGCCCTAACGTCTGAGAAGTGGTCAATCATCAGAGACAGAGGAGTTGTCTGCGTCTGTCCCATCACGTCCTCAGTCCACAACAAGACAAATACACTTACAACAATTAACAAGAGCACACTCACAAAGACAAACGATTCGGCGGGGCCATGAAGACAAAACTGGAAGGAAGTTAAGGGAGAATCCGGCCATAACGGCAGCGGCTCTCTTCACAGATAAGGACCTCATCCTCGGGCCCGACCGCAACAGCAGCCAAGCCTCCAGACAAGGCCCTCATCCTCCGGGCCTGACACAAACAGCAGCCGAGCCTCCAGGTGGGAGCAAAGGGACGTCTCTCAAGACCCCCGGGTTGATGGCCCGCCATGTGTCCGCTTGAGCCAATGTCGACTCCAGATACTCCGATTGGAATTCCTATAGGTAAAAAAATTGTAGAGCGTAGCTCCCAAAGTATGCACCCAAATAGATGAAAATGAGTGCACTCACCAGCTGGCGCAGGACCCTCTGGGTCAGAGTCCTGGGGGTCTCTCAGATCTCGCTGGGGCCTCCAAATGTTGTACCCAAGTTTTCGGGTCTGAGAGACCACCAAGGAGCCAACACCGATGCAGTCACACGAGGGTTTATTTGACAAGCTTAAGCTTGGGCCCAAGTATACCCAACACAGCAGAGTAGGGACTTGGACCCCGAGCTTAGTTAAGGCAGGGGTATTTATGGGTTCCTGTTACTAAAGCAGGGTGGGGATTCCTGGAACCAAAGCAGGGTGGGGGTCCTTAGAACTAAAGTAAAGTAGGGGAAAGTTCAGTCCTTGGGCACAGAGGTCTGAGATGGCTACCGGAGCTCAGATGGCTGTACTTATGCTAAGGCTAAACCTGAGGCGGAATGGCCTTAATATTTCTCAGCCTCCACACTTCCCCCTCTCAGAGGAACCTAAGGAAGGACCCAATCATGGATCCAGGCTGGTCTCAGCAACAAGGTCTGGTGGTTGGTATTGCTGTCTGAGTACCATGAGCTGAACTGTACTGTCCCTGTCTTTGACAAAAGATACTAATCTATTGATAATGTAGGGCCTGAAGGTAAGGAGGAGAAGGAGGATAATGAGGGTTACTTTTTACTCCCCGCCCTGGTGTAAGAAGAGGGCATAGTATAAGTAACATTAGGGGGGTACATGAGAATGGCGCAGTCTCAGCTTTAGGGATTGTCCTTGTCCTGCTGGCTCTTTCATTCTGGAACAAAGTCCTTGAGAATGACGTGTGGGTCAGCTGGCCGGATGTGGGTGTAGTGGACCCAGGGAGTAATACTGTCAACCTTGAGAGTGGTGGGAGTCGTCAGGATCACAATGTAGGGTCCCTTCCAGCGAGGCTCCAAGTTTTCCACTTGGCAGCAGCGCAGCAGCGTATCCAAACCAAGTCCCTGGGTTGGTAAGGATGTGGTTCCAGCTCCGTCTCTGTCTCAGTGTGGGCAGTTAGGATCTCTGCGTGGGCTCAAATACTGATTTATATTCCATCTGGGACCACTCCACTTTGAATGTTTACCTGAGACATGGGTGGGAAGATCCGGAGTGGGGGGTGTTAGGTTCAGGGGGTGCTCTTCTTGTTTCCTGACAGTGAAGAACAGAACAAAGTGCCACCAGAAGGCAGAGAAAGGGTTCCCAGTTGTAGGGCTCATCAGCTCCAAGAGAGGAGCAGATGCCATGCTTTCTCGCCAGCAAGAGGGAGGGGGTAGGCAGTCCACGTCAGGCCAGAGAGGGAAAGGAATGTCCTCAAAACAAAGGTAGTTTCGGCAGCTGCTTGGGAATATTCCTTAAAGTCTCTGTCTTGAGTTAGACCAACCCCAGTTGGCTCCAGTTATAGCCATTAACATGGGAAATGAGTGAGGGAGAATCCCCCACATCTATTAGGAGGAACATAAAGAGATAAAGTCAGAGTCCCCTTACTCTCTGCTTGCCCCATTTCTTCAAACACAACAACAATGCAACAGACAACAAAAAGACAGGACAAAGACAACCGCAGACCCAGCGGCCTTCCCGGGCCATCCAATATTAAAGGATGGCCATTCAGACATGCAGAAAGTCCAAAACTTTCCCTTTTGTACATCCGTGCTCAGGTTATGAGCTCTTGCCCTAACGTCTGAGAAGTGGTCAATCATCAGAGACAGAGGAGTTGTCTGCGTCTGTCCCATCACGTCCTCAGTCCACAACAAGACAAATACACTTACAACAATTAACAAGAGCACACTCACAAAGACAAACGATTCGGCGGGGCCATGAAGACAAAACTGGAAGGAAGTTAAGGGAGAATCCGGCCATAACGGCAGCGGCTCTCTTCACAGATAAGGACCTCATCCTCGGGCCCGACCGCAACAGCAGCCAAGCCTCCAGACAAGGCCCTCATCCTCCGGGCCTGACACAAACAGCAGCCGAGCCTCCAGGTGGGAGCAAAGGGACGTCTCTCAAGACCCCCGGGTTGATGGCCCGCCATGTGTCCGCTTGAGCCAATGTCGACTCCAGATACTCCGATTGGAATTCCTATAGGTAAAAAAATTGTAGAGCGTAGCTCCCAAAGTATGCACCCAAATAGATGAAAATGAGTGCACTCACCAGCTGGCGCAGGACCCTCTGGGTCAGAGTCCTGGGGGTCTCTCAGATCTCGCTGGGGCCTCCAAATGTTGTACCCAAGTTTTCGGGTCTGAGAGACCACCAAGGAGCCAACACCGATGCAGTCACACGAGGGTTTATTTGACAAGCTTAAGCTTGGGCCCAAGTATACCCAACACAGCAGAGTAGGGACTTGGACCCCGAGCTTAGTTAAGGCAGGGGTATTTATGGGTTCCTGTTACTAAAGCACGGTGGAGATTCCTGTTTCTGGAACCAAAGCAGGGTGGAGCTTCCTGTACTAAAGCAGGGTGGGGCTTCCTGGAGCCAAAGCAGGGTGGGGGTCCTTAGAAATAAAGTAAAGTAGGGGAAAGTTCAGCCCTTGGGCACAGGGGTCTGAGATGGCTACCGGAGCTCAGATGGCTGTACTTATGCTAAGGCTAAACCTGAGGTGGGATGGCCTTAATTTTTCTCAGCCTCCACAGAAGTGTCGAGAGTGGTTGTGGTAAAGGAGAGGAAAGGAAAGACTTTTTAGTGTACAGTGTGGCTTTTTTAGTGCAATAGGTGATTTTTCCATTCTACTTGCTGTTTTCTGCAGAACTGGAATATTAAATGAGATGTTTCCTTCGGAAGAAGTGCTTATAAGATATGTTGATTATCTCCATTTGTCCTTTCTCAAGCAATATAATATCTTACTTGGATTTCTGTTTTCTGTATAATAAAATGGATAAATAAATCAAGATCATTGGAAACTTTCTTCCACCCCAGAATACAGATGAACAAAGTGATGTAGTTCATTTCACAAAAATGAATGTAGTTTAAAATTTTAGTTAGAAATCTTGCTTTTCTTCTTTAATTCTTTCCAGTAAAATTGAGACTTTAGCTACAACAAAGATAAGAAGCAAATAATTAAGCCCAAATGAGAACTTGCCCAAGAAATTTTTTATTTATTTATTTTTTTACGCAGGCTCAAATATAAAAATAAAAATCACCCAACATACTAACTTTAGTGTTGTCCTTCTGCTCTGCCAGATAAAGTGTAGGATGGCAAATACTTAAAAAGCAGTGGCCTACAGAAAACTTTCTTCTTGTAGAAGGAATTTCCCCAGAGGCAGAGACATAATCTAAGTCTGGGATCAAAAAACATTATCATAAAACAGACTCCCCTCTGTTTTCACAGAAATTGATGATTATCAAAAGAATTTTAGAATTACTAAGAAAAGCTTAGGGCCTATAGACTGAGAATGGAAGAAGGGCAGATGCCTAACTGAATTCCTTTACATGGGTCATTTGGAGGTTGGGAAGAATTGATTTGTTACGTTTGTCTTTAAACTCTTCCTCTTCCTCCTCACATTGCCTTAAATTTTCTGTCCTGTGTCTTTTGTGGTTGTTAAGAATGAATGAGTTTAGCTGATAATTAGACTAAATGTCTCTTCCTTGGGAGTCATTAATCAACAATGCCAGGTTTCTTAGAAGAAGGACTCAAAAGGACTTTTGTGAATTCTCTGAATGATAGGCTCTCAAGTCTTTTTAAGGTGATTGAAGAAGAAAGCTTAGCCTTTTGGAATACCTCAGTGCTCTCTGTTAAGTAGAAGGGATAGGACTGGTGCGACAAAGTAAAGCCCATGTCTCCTTTTTCTGCTCAGTGAATGTAAAGCACATATTTTATTTTTCTGTTCAGCATCCATGTTTTGGGGGAATTAGTCCTCTTCCATGTCGTTCTATATCATAGGGCTGTCAATCATGGGATGTCAGACATGACCATGGGGACTTGTGGGGGAGAAGGATGGTAGGCACCTGACCCAAGCTAAGCCAATCAACATCTTCTCCTGGGATTTGAAACTTTAGGGGAGATACCAGAAAGAAGATGGTTTGAAGATGGGCCACCTGATGGCTGAAGCCCAAGCAGCTGTCCCTGGGGCAACCCTGCTTCCTGTCCTGGTGGCTGTGGTGTTTGGTTCTTCCTTCATAATGCTGAGAATTCAGAACGCCCAGAATATTTTCAATAAACGCCTCTTTTTAGCTTAATAGAGTAGGATCAATTCCCATTGTTTGCCATAAAAAACCAAACAACGCCCTCCTCCCCAAACAACCCAACAGATACTTGCGGGTATAAGAGCAATTCCTGGATGAGAAGTTAAAATTAAATTTAGTGCCTGCATGAGAAACTGTACAGTGCTAAGGCTACAAATTGTTAGTAGCTGATCTGCACATCCAGGCTGGCATTCTGTTGTCTTTTGCTTCTACATCATGTGGTCCTTGCAGTTCCAGAGCTTAGTCAGTAGGACCAGAGGAACTAGTGAGATAGCCAGGGGTAGTGCCGGACTTCCCAGCATGCTCTGGGGAACATTAGTCAACACCGAGAAACTCTGTAAACAAACAAATAAACCTTGCATAGCCAATTACGGTAGAGAAACAACCCACCTTGTGTGTGCTTTATGGAATTTTACATTGCTCATACATATTGTAGAGGCTCTGCTGAGTTGTGTGGGAAAGAAAACTGTTTAACTTTGTCTAACCCGGCATTTCCCAGATTTGCTTGAGTATAAAATCTTTTTCCCACTGAATGTCTATTAGAATCTCTTGAAACCAGGATTTTGTGGAACATTTTTGTAGAAACACAGGTATAGACAGAGCAATTAGAAAAACTAGGGTTTAGGGGCATCTGGGTGTATCAGTTGGTTAACATCTGACTCTTGATTTTGGCTCAGGATATTATCTCGGGGTTGTAAGATTGAGCCGTGGGTTGGGCTTCATGCTGGATCCTGTTTAAGATTCTTTCTCTCCCTCTGCACCCCCTCCTTCCTCCCCCCCGCCCCGCCCCGCCTTTCTCTCTGGGGAAAAAAGAAAAACCAGGGTTTAGATATTTAAGCATATATTTGGTAGAATGCTGAGAAATGAATTTTTTTTTTGTGGCCATACCCTAAATCACTATTTCATCTTTAATCATTTGAACTTTTTAATAATGATTTAGAGTATTTCAGTCATTTGCATGATTGAAATGGGTATTTAATAAAATGGCGATTTTAAGTTCAGATAACCAAACACTAAAGCCTTTTTCCCTAAAGGAGACAGATAAATGCTTTCCAAGATCAGGAGCCAAAAGAAAGAAAGTTACAATTTTATTAATCTGTACATGTATTTTACAACTCTGGACTTTCAGTGAGTTTATCATTTCTTAATAGAAATAATTAACATGTATCTGTCAGAATAATGATTCTCAACTTGGGGAAATTTTGTCCCCCAGGCAACACGTGGGATGTCTGTGGATGTTTTTTGGTTGTCGCAAATGGGTTGGGGGTGAGGCTACTGGCATCTAGCGGGTAGAGGGGATGCTTTAAACATTCTACAGTAGGAATGGCAACTCTCGGCAATAAAGAGTTGTCCAGTCCCAAATATTAATAATGATGCTGAGGTTGAGAAGCCCAAGGAAGCAAAGTCTTTGAGAAGAAACAATTTTACCCCAAACTTAGTTCAAGATTGAAAGCGCCCTTTAAGGCCTTTTCACATTCCCAGACTGCTAGATTCAATGACATACTCCCTATAGGTTTTGTGGCATTCTGTTTGACAACTTAAGTCTAGACTTTGTCATTAACTGAAATTTGACCTGTGCCTCAGTTTCTTTTCCTGGAAAACAAATAGTGAGATGATTGAGAGGATTCTGGTGACATTGTATGATTCATGAAGAACAGTTCTGGATCTTAAGCGCTTGTAAGAGAGATGATACTGGGCTTAGGCTTCTGTGGACATTTAACCATGTAGAGAAGATCTGAATCTAAAGATGTTGCCTCCCCGTGCCTGGACATATCTGGTACAGCCATGTAGCGCTCAGGAGCAGGGCAAAGAATGGCTCATTGTGTCTCCTAGAGAGTGTCATTGATGCCTATTGTTCCACTCATCCCTTGTATGAAAGCTCTGATCTCAGCCCGCTCCTCAACTACACCCATCTCTTTGCCATCTCCTTCTCTTTCCCTTTTTTTTTTTTTTTTAGATTTTATTTATTTATTTGCAAGAGAGAGAGTGAGAGCATGAGAGGGATGAGGGGCAGCGGGAGAAGCAGGCTCCCTGCCAAGCAGAGAGACCGATGTGGGGCTTGATCCCAGGACCCTGAGATTATGACCTGAGTTGAAGACAGACAACCCACTGAGCCATGCTGGTGCCCCTCCTCCTCTTTTATTTCACTCACTCAGTTCTCAGGTCTATGTTATAATAAATCTCCCTCTCAAATCCTCATCTATCTCATGAGCACTGATTTCCAGCAGTCTTTCAGGCATCTCCACATGGATCGCAATCATAATGATGATGATAATAGTAATAATAATGAAGCTAGCTAACACTATTGACCTCCTGCTATCGCTCAGATATTAGGGCAGAGCTCTTTTTTTTTTTTTAAGATTTTTAAAAATTTATTTGACACACAGAGAGAGACAGCAAGACAGGGAACATAAGCAGGAGGAGTGGGAGAGGGAGAAGCAGGCTTCCTGCTTCCCGATGTGGGGCTCGATCCCAGGACCCTGGTTACTCAGAGGTTAGCAACTTGTTCAAGATCAAACAATTAGCATATAGTACATCTGGGACAAAAATACTGTTAATATTCAAAATTTCGTGGGTCCTTAATGGATGAATTAGCTTCTTTCTTACACAGCTTATCTTGCTGGGTTCCCTGATAGATGCCATCCATTAGGCTAGAGCTCTTAAATCCTTCTCTTGTCTCCTTATATTTACAACTGATCAGTTTCCAAGAATTTACTGTCAAATCCATCTTTTCTTTGCCCACCACTCCTCCTGTCATTGCCTGTACTGCCGGTCTTCATCAATTCCTCGCTCCCCAACTGACAGTCATTCCTGAACAGAATGACCTGCTTCGAAACTTTTCCTCTCTGGTCTTCATTCGGCTGCCTTATTTCTTCTTCTTTAAGCATCCTTACTCTGGCATTCAGTGCCCTCCATGGTGGAGGCCCAACTGTGACATCCCACCTGTGATACCCACAAAAGTGGTTTTCATTATTTATCATATCATATACATCTTAAGTTTCTTTAGTTCATTCCCTATGTTTTGTTTTTAAAGATTTTAGGATTTATTTATTTGAGATTTATTTGTATTTATTTGAGAGAGAGAGAGAACATAAGCGGGGCAGGGTGGAGGGGGGCAACAGAGGGAGAGGGAGAGACTCCTTGCTGAGAGGGAGCTTGACATGGAGCTCAATCTCGACCCTGGGATCATGACCAGAGCCAAAGGCAGGAACTTAACCAACTGAGCCACCCAGGCACCCCTATTTTCTCATTCTTAATGGTAACTCCAGGCCATACTTATCTTGGTTGAGAAAAGCTAGCTTACCTCTTCCTTGCACTTATCAGAGCAACACACAGACTCTTTATTTAGAGGACATAGGCAAGCTTCTTGTGGTACTCAGAATGGATCTGCTTTCCTTTCTTTATTCATGTTTCTTACCCTAGAATGAATGTCCATTATCTGTCCCCACCATTGCTCTGACTACCAGAAGCTTTTAAAGCCCAGAACTTTCTCTGATAAACCTTCCTCAAGTCAGAAGTATTTATTCTTTCGGTGATCCTAAAGAATATTTTAATGTCTGTTATTCATATATATTGTAAGCTTCTCAGGAAGGGACACTGTGACATTAATTTTTGCATTTTCTGAGCTATCATCCGTTATGGGTTGATATGTATGTAACTGCTTACATATAGAAAGGGCTCAGTAAATGTTTGATGATAGAATTGTATCTCTTTATAATTGGTTACTGTAGAATGTACATGGAGTACAAGGAAGTAAATTTGCACAGTGCTGAAGTTTTCATTTCGGTAACAATTCATGGATATATGTACAGGGTTATTAATTATGAGATTATTTCTAATAATAAAATATTGGGAAAAAAGAATTGTATCTCTTGAAGTTCCTTTTAGTTCTCTGATTCTAAAATTATCAGTCATTATTTATTTCTTTAAATAAAAAAGAATTGCTTTGGTATAAATATTTCTCCCTGAGGGTAGAAATATGTTAAGGGTATTCTGCAAACTAAAAGTACATAAGGAGTTTAATCTCAGTAGGGTTTTATGGAAATGCCAGTGAATATTGCCACAAAAGAATAACAAGCTTCTTATGAAAACAATATGATCTGTGGGACATTTCTTTTAAAGGAAGTGGAACTGTGCATAAAAATGGTCAGCTTCATGAACTTTGCAATTAAAAATTTATTTTGTCTTTATTTTCTGTTATGAAAGTAACTCAGACAAGATACTGATTAAGCATGAAGTTAGGACTCAAGATAGCCCATGCATTTATTTTAGTTTATTTATATTAGTAACTTCAGTACTTGGGGATGGAAAAGTTAGCAGTGCAAACCAATATCCAGGTCTCCCTTCTTGGGAATATAGGACTGCTTGGCCTGCTTGGACCTAAGCAGAGCCATGTGATGGTTCTGGCCAACAAAATCTGAATGGGAGTGACATATGACCGTGGAAAAGCCAACATGTTTCTTCCATTTTCTTTCCATCTGAGCAATCATAGAGGAGACTGTGGGCTGAAATGACAGAAATGCAAGGTTAAAGCAGCCTTAATTACATATTTGTTTGTTTGTTTTTTGACAAGTAATTATTTTATGTATTTACCAGCAACTTAAAGCAAGAATGAATGAAAGGAGTACTTGGAGGATGAGGCTGATTGAAAAACATTGCAACAGGGGTGCCTGGGTGGCTCAGTCGTTAAGTGTCTGCCTTTGGCTCAGGTCATGATCCCATGGGAATTGAGCCCCAAATAGGGCTCCCCGCTCAGTGGGAAGCCTCCTTCTCCCACTCCCACTCCCCTTGCCTGTGTTCTCTCTCTCGCTGTGTCTCTCTCTGTCCAATAAATAAATAAATAAATAAATAAACAAACAAACAAAAACAAAAAAACATCGCAACATATCCAGAGTCTAGTTAGAATACTGTGTTACCACATAATATAAATAACCATTCAGTGAAATTTCCATTTATTTTAGTAATAAAGTTTTTTCTTTCTTATATGTGAGTGTGCCCATATTTTGCTTTAAAATTAATAATCACAGTTGAATAAGCAATAGTTTATTTTTCTAATCAAGTGACTGCCTGCTGAATATTAAATGTTCAACAAATGTTGCATCTTACTATTTTCACCAAACAAGAGTTTCTATTTTGATTGTTCCTGGTAAATAGTAATTTTTTTTTCTCCACTGCTTTCCATCTGCCAAGCAGTTTAGCAGACGGACAGTTTATCATGGTTGTTTTTGCTCTAAGCATTTCTGTCAGATGAATCCTTATTTCCAGAGCAGTAGCTGTTGGCAATCTTTTCTCTAAAGTCCATCCATCAGGACTTCTTTATCATGGTTGGCCAAAGAGTCCTTTGGCCGCCATGTCTTTGTTCTGCTGCATATGATACTCCTGAACTCTCATGGATATTCTTTGCATCATTTAAATATACATATATATTTTTAAAGATTTATTTATTTATTTTAGAGAGGGTAGGGGGTGCAGAGGGAGACGGACGGAGAGAGGATCTCAAGCAGACTCCCCACTGAGCACAGAGCCTGACACGGTCTCCATCTCATGACCCTGAGATCATGATCTGAGCCAAAACCAAGAGCCAGATGCTCAACCAACTGAACCACCCAGGCGCCTCTCATTTAAAAATATTTTTAGTGGGGCACCTGGGTGGCTCAGTGGGTTAAAGCCTTTGCCTTCGGCTCAGGTCATGATCCCAGGGTCCTGGGATCGAGCCCCACATCGGGCTCTCTGCTCCACAGGGAGCCTGCTTCCTCCTCTCTCTCTGCCTGCCTCTCTGCCTAGTTGTGATTTCTCTCTGTCAAATAAATAAAATAAGAAAAAAAAAATAAAAATATTTTTAGTGTTCTGAACAGGTGGTATCATCAGGTTTTACTTCTTTGGTTGTGTGGTCTGTAACATAGTCCAAAAAGGAGGTTTCTGTAAATCTTTTGTAGGCGCCAAGAATTTCCTTATATTGTTTTATCTGATCAGATCCTGATATTTGTGCAGCCGTATTCTTTTGGTACATTTATTAGCTACCCTTTCTGATGATGCATGAGTTTCCATTCTGCTCTGGAAGAGCGACTGTTCATTCTTTGCTTGAATGTCTCCAGGGAGGCCTGATCTTAAGCATGGGCTTTCCCATTCAACACCAGTGTGAGGCTGGGAAGCTGTACTACCAGTTGAGTCTGGGGTAGAAGTTGGGGGTCAAGGCAGGCACCAGGCTGCTGGACGGTAGAGACACTAAAGCAGCCTGAATTTTTGAGTCTCCACACGGGGGCGTTGCCCTGGAGAGTTGCCAGAATCTAATGTGGTTTTTGCTTGTGCGTGAAATAACTTTCATCTGTTTCAATCAGTGAGATTTTGGATTAACATGTCGCTGAAGAATCATTTGGCCTAATCTGATTTATACAGTGACACTGGTAATTATAGTCATTAGAGATAAAAGAAGAAAACCAGTAACAGCAGTAGCTAACCCTTATTGGACACCTACTCTCTGGGCTTTGTTCCATGTGCAGGAATGAATGATCTTATTCAACCCCTATAATAACCCACTTAACAGACAAGGAGAACGAGATATAGAGAAATTTTTAAAAAGATTTTTATTTATTTATCTGAGAGAGAGAGAGAGAGAATGAGCGCACAAGCAGAGGGAGGGGCAGAGGAAGTGGGAGAAGCAGATGTGGGGCTGGACTCCAGGATCCTGGAATCATGACTTAAGCAGAAGGTAGATGGTTAACCGACTGAGCCACACAGGTGTCCCACCATAGAGAAATCTAATAACTCACCTAGGGTCACAGAATTCATAAGGTTTGGAGCTGGGATTCAGACTTACATTTGATCTGATACCGAGGTTCATTTACTTCCTGTGTATGCTCTAGAGTCATTTGGTTTATTCACATATTTGTAAATTCTAAGTAAAAGCAAAAGTAGAACTGGGTTCTATGGTGTGAAGTGTAGTATTTTTTAAAGGAGCATGGTGGAGTTTGTCTTCTGGGAAACTTCTTGGGATTTATAGAAACTTTATTCCTGGGCGCCTGGGTGGCTCAGTGGATTAAGCCGCTGCCTTCGGCTTGGGTCATAATCTCAGGGTCCTGGGATCGAGCCTCACATTGGGCTCTCTACTCAGCAGGGAGCCTGCTTCCCTCTCTCTCCCTGCCTACTTGTGATCTCTCTCTCTGTCAAATAAATGAATTAAATCTTAAAAAAAGAAAAAAGAAAGAAACTTTATTCCCTTTGGGGGCAAAAGGGGAAATTTCTGGTCTGGGTGACCTACTTTGTTTTTAAAGTACCCATAAATTGGACACAGCATAGGATTAAGGCAAAGTCCCTGTAGGATTCAGGAATGATGATGTGATTAATGTCTTGATTTAACAGAGATGACAGCATACAATAATTAGCAACTTAATAAGTTAAATTTCATTAATATATCTTTTGGGAAGGATTCTCTGTCAGATTAAGTAAGACTCTGTGCTTTGATTGCCCATGACGCTTTGAACTGAGCTAAGCTCTTCACTCTGAGGATCAAATCCCAAAGTCCTGGCTTTACTCATCCATCATTTCTTTGATTCCTTAGGGAGTCCTGACTTTAATGAAGACAAATCTTATTACTTTAAACATTTATCCCTGGCAATAAAAATCTAACCAGGACTCTAATGAACTAGAAAATGATGATATCCTATTAAAGGTGTTGGTTGGTATTAGTTGCTTTTGGGACCTTTTATTATACTTTTCTTGGGTGGTAGAAATATAAGAAATACTGATTCTTTGGGGCTCCCTGAAAAATCTGGGAGTCTGCAGGCAGGGCAAAATACAAGATGATCTCAGACATTTTGTTGGGCCAAAAATTAATAGGTGTGTATTACAGGAAATTCAAGTCAGCTTGAAGAGACCCCTCTTATCAAAATTGGGGAACTGTTTGAATATTAAAAAAGAATATTGTGACTATAACTAACAGTGGGAAGAAGAGACCTTGATAGTCACTTCAAGGGAACAATTCATCATAGAAGTAGTCTATGCAGGTTAAGGACTTGATTCAGGTTTGAATCATGACTCCATTATCTTTATTATTTTTTTAAAGATTTATTTTCTTATTTGAGAGAGAGAGAGAAAGAGAGAGGAGAACCCAAGCAGACTTCATGCTGAGTGTGGAGTCTTATGCCAGACTTAATCTCAACATCCTGAGATCATGACCTGAGCCAAAACCAAGAGTCAGATGCTTAACCAACTGTGCCACCCAAGCACCCTTCCATTATCTTTTGCTGTTAAGGTCTTAAACCTTTCCATGCCTCAGTTTCCATGTCTCTAAAATGGTAATAACAACAACAACAACAACAACAACAATACCTACCTCAGAGTAGTGATAAGAGAATCCTCTTAACTAACAATCCTGTTAACTAAGATAACATATGTAAGCAAAGTGTTTAAAATAGTCCCTGGTACATAGCATGTGCTAAGTATGTCCTATTTCTTATTATTACTTTATTATTATTGTCTGTAATACTGCACAAGCCTTGGGATTTTGTTGTTTTTATGGCCAGTTGTTTTCCCTTTTTCCCTATCTTTATTAAGTATAATTGATCTGTAACGTTGTGTCAATTGAAGGTGTACCGCATCTTGACTTGAGACACACCCATTGTGAAACGATTAGCACAGTTGTGCTAGCTGACCCCTCTGCCACCTCACATAATTACCGTTTCCTTTTTGTGGTGAGAATGTTTAAGATCTACTCTCTTTTACCCTTGACCAACATCTCCTCATTTCCCCCAAACCTCTAGGCCCTGACAGCTGCTACCATTTCTACTCTATTTCCTTGTAGTGCCTTTTTTTTTTTTTTTAAGATTTTATTTATTTATTTGAGAGAGACCAAGAGTGAGAGTGATCACAGAGAGGAGGGAGAAACAGACTCCTTGCTGAGGGTAGAGCCTGATATGGGACTCCATCCCAGGACCATGAGATCATGACCTGAGCCAAAGACAGATGCTTACTGGACTGAACCACCAAGGTGTTCCTCCTTGTAGTGTCCTTAACTAGCTTTGGTATCAGGGTAATGCTGGCCTTATAAAATGTGTTTGGGACTGTTCTCTCCTCTTTTTCTTTCTTTTTTTTTTTTTTGGAAGAGTTTGAGAAGGATTGGTATTAACTTGTCTTTGAATGAATGTTTGGTAGAATTTACCAGGGAAACCATCTGGTCCTGGGTTTTTCATTGTTGGGAGATTTCTCATTATTGATTCAATGTCCTTGTTATTAGATTTTCTATTTCTTCATAATTTAGTCTTCGTAGGTTGTGTGTTTCTAGGAATTTATCCATTTCTAGGTTATCCAATCTGTTGACATAATTGTTCATAGTACTCTTTTATGATCCTCTGTATATTTCTGATATTAGATGTAATGTCTCCTTTTTCTCTTCTGATTTAATTTATTTGAGTCTTCTCTCTTTTTTTCTTACTTGGTCTATCTAAAGCTTTGTCAGTTTTCTTTGTCTTTTCAAAAAAACCAACCCTTGGTTTCATTGATTCTTTTCTATTGCTTTTCTGGTCTTTATTTCATTATTTCTGCTCTGATCTTTGTTATTTCCTTCCTTCTGCTAACTTTGCAGCCCTGGGCTTTCTTACTCTGGACTTAACAACAAAAACAAAAACAGGAGCGCACTTCTCATTGGATTTTTATTGTAGCTGAGTTGCTGTCAAATACAATAAGTCATTTCAGAGGTCCCTGTGATACCAGGAACACGGTGAAATAAAAAGTTGTCAGATAGAAAATCCATGGAAATCTCTCTGTTATGTTAAGAGCAGTTCCATGATTCACTGGTGTGTGAGACTTCAGACCCAAGCGGAGGGATTGGGTGGGAGCTGCAGGGTGAGGGGTGGGTGTCCTGATGCAGAGGCCACAGGTGGCCTTGGCAGTGTTTCCTAATTGAGAATCGGTACTGAAAATGGGATAGTGCTCCCAATGAAGAGATGATTGAAGGATGAGAGTAGACAACCCAGAGGCCCAGGGGATTGAGCAGCCTGGATAGGGACACTTAGGGAGAAGGGACCATGTAGTCAGCGAACCCTCGGTGTTGAGTTGGGCCAGTTGAAGTTTGCTTGGCTGTTGATTTCCCTGCGTGACCCCCAGGAAGTGCCTCATCAAGAAGCCTGTGAGGAATCATGTCCTTACCTGCCCTTCTTCCTTTCTGGAGCCTTTTAAGACATTTGTCTTAATCCAACTCCAATCCATGCTCGTTGAGATTGTATCTGAAGTAGTATTAATTCACCATAAAACTTCTTAGCCTTCCTTTAACTCCTTTGGAAAACCCACATAAAGGAGTGGAGAAAGAGCATTTCTGTGTCCAGGTCAATCTCACATTTCATTGTTAAAACAATCTATGTTTCTAGAAATCGTGTTTAGTACCAAATGCAGCTTCAGTTTTCTTAAGGTACGATAATCACACAGGTAGGGTTTGTGGTTCAGATTTTCACTAAATGTGGTTCAGATTTTCACTAAATACAGAGCAAATGCCTGTATTAAGGGAGTTGGTCTTATTTTAAGCTTTCCACTAGCATAGCTGGCATTATGACACAGTCTGAAGGTCAAATAGATTGTGTGCACATTTGGGTACATTATTTCATTTTTCCAAAACTCAATTTCTCTGTACATCAGAGGTTGCACATGGTGGCTGTGAGCATAGTCCAGTCCCTGTTTAGTTCTACCCCCCCTTTTTTTTAATTTAGAAAATTGTTTTAGAGCGAGATTAGGTTCCCAGCAAAATGAGGGGAGGGTACAGCGATTTCCCATATTTCGCCTGCCTCCACACCTACATAACCTTCCCCTTTATCAACATCCCCCTGCCAGTTGGTACATTTGAAACAGTTGATGATCCTGCATTGACATAACATAATCACCCAAGGTCCGTAGTTTATGTTATGATTCACTCATGGTGTTACACATTCTCTGGCTTTGGACAAACGTATGCTAACATGGATCCATCATTATGGTGTGATTCAGAGTATTTTCACTGCTCTAAAATTCCTGTGCTCCAAATTCACAACCCCTACTTCACCCCTCAGCTCCCACTGATTTTTTTTTTTTACTGCTCCATAGTTTTGCCTTTTCTAGAATGTCATATAGTTGGACTCATACAGATGTAATCTTTTTGGATTGGCTTCTTTCGCTTTGTACTATATATTTAAGGTTCTTCCACATTTCATCATGACTTAATAACTCATTTCTTTTTCATGCTGAGTAACATTCTGTTTTCTGAATCTACCACATTACCCTACTGAGGTCATCATCTTGGTTGCTTCCAAGTTAGCAATTATGAATAAATCTCCTATAAATATCTGTGCAGGTTATTACGTGGGCATAAGTTTTCAACTGCTTTGCCTAAATACCAAAGAATGTAATTGTTGGATTGTACTGTGAGAGTATGTTTAGTTTTGTAAGAAACTGCCAAACTGACAAAATGAAGAGAATTCCTCTCCAGCATTTGGTGCTTTCAGTGTTGTGGATTATGGCCATTCTAATACGTGTATAGTGGTATCTTATGGTTGTTTTAATTTGCATTTCCCTGATGACGTATGACGTGGAACATCTTTACATATGCTTATTTGGCATCCGTATATCTTCTTTGATGAGTTGTCTGTTAAAGTCCTTGGCCCATTTTTGAATTGGGTTTTGTTTCTTATTGTTGAGTTTTTTTTAAAAAAGATTTTATTTATTTATTTGATAAACAGAGATCACAAGTAGTCAGAGAGGCAGGCAGAGAGAGAGGAGGAAGAAGGCTCCCCACTGAGCAGAGAGCTCGATGCGGGGCCCGATCCCAGGACCCTGAGACCATGACCTGTGCTGGCAACAGAGGCTTTAACCCACTGAGCCACTCAGGTGCCCCTTATGTTGAGTTTTAAGAGCTCTTTGTATATTTTGGTAATAGTCCTTGATCAGTTGTGTCTTTTGCAAATATGTTCTCCCAGTCTGTGGCCTGACTTCTCATTCTCTTGACAGGGTCTTTCACAGAGCAGAAGTTTTTAATTTTAATGAAATGAAGTTTATCAGTTACTTTTCTCATGGATTGTGCCTTTGGCGTTGTATCTAAAATGTTGTTGCTATATCTCAAGTCATCTGGATTTTCTCCCGTGTTCTCTTCCAGGGGTTTTATAGTTTTGTGTTTTACCTTTAGGTCTGGGATCCATTTTGAGTTAATTTTTGTGAAAGATGTAAAGTCTTTGTCTAAATTCATTTTTTTGCATATATAGTTGCTTAACACCATTCATTGAAAAGATTTCCTTTGCTTTATTGTATTTTCTTTGATCCTTGGTCAAAGATCAATTGACTATATTTATGTAGGTTTATTTCTGGCTCTGTATTTGGTTCCTTTTTTTCCCTCCCATAAATTCCTCTTCTTTTTTCTGTAGAAAAGAAAAGCCCAGTGGAAAGGATTGGCTTTATTTATGCTACCAAGTGTGCTCTCTGGCTCCTATGTCAGTGTTTTATCTTATATCATTTATGTCATGAAGGATCATCATTTGGGACTTAACAAATTTCCACTAGAACTCAAGATTCTTGATAGAATACACAAGAGGCATGATCACTCTTCCTAAGAAACCAACATTCTAACAGGAAAAAAAAAAATCCTTGAGAGCATCTTGCTTCTAACCCCCGCCCGCAAGTTTAGCTACATTATATGTGGCAGACACCGATTTTTCAGGAATGCTTGAGGAGACGAATAGTTTTCTTTCCGTATTTTGTCTCCATTTGTTTCAATATCTGTCTCGCATTTACAGTAATATTCCCCTTATGAAATATTTGTAAGTGTGGATTTATTTCTGTAAATTTGTCCTGAAACTATAAGAATTTCAGTTCACATTATATATAAGCTGTTGTCAGCATTCGTATGAACTTCCAGTCATTCTCCATGGAGATAATTTTCAAAAGATGCACCAGGGGGCTGGGAAAAGACAAAGGAGGGACACGGGGCAAAGCGGGTGCAGGAGTTTTTACTGTGCAGACGTAGGGAGGAGCTGGGAAGTGGAGCCAAGGTAAACCTGAGCCAGAGGGCAGCACTCCTGCTTGTGACTGGGAGGAGGGCTCCATTTCTGGGCTCTCTATTCTGTTCCAATGATCTATGTCTGTTTTTGTGCCAGTACCATCCTGTCTTGATGATTACAGCTTTGTAATACAGTTTTGTGAATTGTGATACCTCAGCTTTGGTTTTCTTTCAAGATTGCTTTGGCTATTTGGGTTTTTTTCTGGTTCCCTACAAATTTCAGAATTATTTGTTCTAGCTCTGTGAAAAATTCTGGTCTTATTTTGGTAGGGATTGCATAGAATGTGTAGATTGCTTTGGGTGGTATAGACATTTTAACAATATTTGTTCTTCCAATCCACGAACACGGAATGTTTTTCCATTTCTTTGTGTTTTCCTCAATTTCTTTTATTAAACAGAACCTTTTCTTTGATCAAGGTGGCAATGTACCAGCTAAAAACTGCATTATCTAGCTTCTTTTTCAGTTAGGGGTGGGCATGGGAGTAATGCTGGATATAGGTGGAACCTGCTGAATGGCGGCTTCATGGAAAGTACCCCATGAAGAGGGCTAACTCAGCTTGCAAGCTCCTTTTGACTTCTTGCTTCCTATCTGAAATAGAGTTGTGGCTGCTGGAGCTTTTGTGGCCACTTGGTAAATGTGAAGGGACATTGAGGTTAGAAGATATGTGCTAGGGATGGGGGAGAAAAAAATAGGAGGCCAGGACAGTGATGATATCATGGAGCCACCATACCAGCTGGGGAATGATTTCTTTTTCCCTTTTCCTTCTTTTTTTTTTTTTTTTTTTTGGATACGAGAATAGTTGTGAGGTCTCTGTCACAGATGAATATAATTTTTAATGAAAAGAGATTCTTCACCTTTTTGGCTATCTTGAGTATAGGAAGGAGAAACCTCCAACACTCAATCATAAAATCATAAAGGCATTTAACCTTGAATAGTGGCCTAGATGCTGAAAAAGTTAATCTTTTTATTTCAGATTAGAACTCTCTGTTTTTCCTTCAGATTATAAAAAATTAACAAATACTTGATAAGAAGAAACTCAAACAAAACTAAAATGTAAAAAATGAAAAGTAAGAATACCTTCCAATTCCACCCTCCAGCATAACCACTGTTAACTAGGGTTTCTATTTTCAAAAATTTCCTTCCTTTGCATATACACATATAAAAATATAAAATAATTTAAAATGTTGTTCTTGACAAGCATGTTTTCTACAGGGAAAATAAGTTGATAAACATTTTGGGGGAGATCCTGACATCTAAAGATGCTTGTGACAATAAATAAATAAAATTAATGGTACTATAACAATTATTAATATTTTAAGATATGTAAAAAATGTCATTGATAACCTCATTTCCATGAGTGATTATTTCAAACCCAAGTTCTTCAATCAGATGGCCTGACCTGTTCATTTACAGTTATTATTCTGCTCAATGCATGAGAATGTTCAACACTCTGTTGTCTAAAGATATGAACAAAAAAATCTTTTTCCTGACCTTATGTCTACTACTAGCTTCTGCTCTCTGTACTCAGCACAGCATCACACTTGAGAGTATGGTCTGCATTTGCAATCTCTTCTTCTCACTTGCATGGAGTCTAACTTTGATCTCCAGCATTCCAATGGTCTCCTAAGGGATCCATTTAGCAGATATGGTCTTGGTTTTATTTCACTGGCACCTGGCTCTGGTGGCTTCTCCCTCCTTAAATCATTCTCATTCTATATTCATAACACCACATACTTTTGTCTTCCACTCCTTCATCCATCTCTTTGGGTCATTCTCAGGTTCTTTTTTTTTTTTTTTTAAATCTTTATTTCTTTTTAGCCCCAGAGTGTCTATAATGGGAGTGGCTTCTTGACCTAGAAGGAGGAGGATAGTGACTGCATGGGTAGGCAGGTGGAAGCTGGGTTTGCATGGCATTTTATAACATGCTTGAGAAAATATTAGTTGCCATATCAAAGACTAGAGTTAAGTCTAACTGAGAGCAAAGGGGCCAGAGATTCTTACCCTTAGCATAATTATTGGACACCAACCTTATTCCCATAGTTTAGCAACTATAAGTTGATGACAGCAAAGTATTTGCTTTGCTGATAGTAAACATCAGCCCAGCAATAGAAAAGTAAATATATGCCTAGGACTGACTGAGTAAATATGAGTCCTGCTAATAAACAGACTGATAATAGACATATATAGAGAGCTAACTGAAAAGTCAACATCAAACATTATTGCTCTCAAGGCCACACTGCAGCAAAAAATGTTCTAACAGTCCTTTCTTTTGAGTGATTACTGCTTTCTTACCAATGACACCCAAGACCCGTTTTTGGTCCTTCTGCCTTCTGAACATACATTGCTACTACTACTGTCCTCACTTTGTCACAGCTTCCAATTCCATAGCAGATTCGCATTTCTCCTACTTCTGCCTCAAAACTCATTAAGAGTAAGTCCTAACGATACAAGAAGCCCCTTCCATTCCCTCTCTGAGGCCCCAGTGTTTCCCATGGTGTATATTCTCTCTTATTGTAGCAAGCTGAATAAACCTAATTTTGTTGGATTCCATTTGTGTTCCCTGTGATTTTTATTGGATTGGCTTAATTGCTATGGTTCCCATGCAGGTTTCATTCCTGATTTATACTCCAAATGTCTACTGAACATTTCCCCTTGAATGTTTTGCCAGTGACTTGAACAAAATGTGTCTAAAGTTGAACTCTTTTTTTTTTCTTTGAAAAGGTTTATTCCATCTTTCCCTTCTCTCAACTAATGAGTCCAATACCTAGTTTTTTTAACCTAAAACTTGGGAATAATTCCAGATTTTTTTCTCATTTTCTTCTCATTCATCCCCAAGTTCTGTTATATATCTGTTATGTATCCCTTATATATGCCTCAAATGTGTCTTTCCTCTTCATCCTCATCATCGTAAGATTAGGTCTTCATCATTTCACACCTAAAGTGCTCCCCCCATTTCCAGTATTATCTTCTCTAAGAATTAGGGTCCTGTTATCATATGTGAGTCGTTTTTGTTAAATACATAAAATAGTTCTTAAGGTCTTTAGCCATGTGTTTTAAAATATTCTGCTTTATGTTGAAGGCTGGTGTTTTATTGATGTCAGTCACCCAAGGAAGAAATGTTGATCTCAAATTAGAAACAAACCAACAATGATGGACTGTCTTAATGGGCAGCATCATGGAACTCTGGCTTGCTTGCTTTTTGTCCATGAAGGTATTAAAAGCCTAGTAGCAATTTTTAAAAAAATGCCAAAACTGAAGCTGGAGGTAATTAGGACAATTTTTGGGTCTCCAATGCAGGTATCTCAGATGGTGTGTGTGGTGAAACAGTATCTATGAAACTCAGGTGTAAGCCTCCCAGGGAAGCATCTGAAGCCTTTAAGTGACAAACCTAACTGGCCATGAGTCTATTCTTTTTATTGTTTGTGTTGAATTCCCAATTCTACCTTAGAATAAAATTAATTCTCTTCACAGACTCTCATCTTAACTTCTTTGCTTAGAGTGTAAGAAAAGGGTTTGTGTGAATTTCTGAGCCAGGCTGTAAAGGGCATTTCAGTACCTGGGGAGAAGGGAGAAAGGGACATGAAGAGCCACTTGGTTAACCTTAGATTTACTTCTAGAGCTAAGTCTTAGAGAGTTTGGGTTTGTTAGATTAAAAGATGTGGGATTCTTTGATTAAAGTCTTTCAGTGAACCCCTTCACTTTTCATCAGGATAAAGCAAGTCCTTAGCTTAGCTTATAAGGACTTTAATATCCTACTCGCAGACTATTTTAACTGTTTTATTCTTCTAAACACACACACACACACACACACACACACACACACACACACACTCCAGCCATCTAAAAAATACTGAGGAATCATAAGAGCATGCTTCCTTCTCAGTCTCTTGGTCCAATTTTTTTTTAGTTTCACTGCTGTTACTTTTATTATCTCTCGCAAACTTTCTTGCATGTTGTGGAAAATCTATCCACTGATAGTTCAAGACTATTACACATTAGAACGTCTTCTATTCTCAGAAAGGAACCAAATTTCTTTTCTTTTCTTTTTCTTTTTCTTTTTTTTTAAGATTTTATTTATTTATTTTTCAGAAAGGGAAAGACAGAGAGAGCACAAGCTGGGGGAGAGGCAGGCAGAGGGAGAAGCAGGCTCCCCGCTGGGCAGGGGACCCCTTCCTCCCCCATGCGGGACTCCATCCCAGGACCCTGGGATCATGACCTGAGCTGAAGGCAGCCGCTTAACCAATTGAACCAGTCAGGTGTCCCTGGAGCTGACTATCTTACTTTCAGTTAGAGAAGTCAGAGGCAACATCTTTGGTTGATTTGGGCTGGGTCCTGTGCCCACTGTGGACTAATCGACTCTACCAAGGGCGTATGAGAGCAAATGGAAAATTACAGAGCTCACTTGAGCCACATTGTAAAGTAAGGAGCAGAGCATTATTCAAATGTTGGTGGGAGGTTATTGTTCCAGAAGGGCAGGATTCTTGATGGGCCATAATTTGGGTTCTGCATTTTCTTCTGCTCTGTGAAATGAGACTATTTTATTTGACTTATACCTCCCAAACCCGCCTAGGGCCTGGTATGTGATATGTCTACTGCATACTTTTGTCAATCAGCATTCTCTTTCAGAAAGGGAGGCATGCTCTGGCGAGGACCAGAGAAGAGCAGAGAAGTTCAGGTGAAGGTTCCAATGACTGTTTTGACACAGGAGTAACCATTGTCCGTTTGGGGGGGTGTGTGTGTGAGAAGATAAGACTCATTCAGGGTTTATTCCCTCTGAAGTTTCTTTTGTGAGTGAGAAACTATATTTATGTAGAAGGCTCTTTGCAGGATGGATGATGTCTTTAACCTCAGTTTTTAGTTTCCAATTATATTCAGGCCATCTCATAATTGATTATTAGTTTATTTTTATATTCCATGGAACATCTGTACTTCTACTTTCCATCCCCTTCTTCAGAATGCATTGTTTTTTTTTTTCCATTTTATTTATTTTTTCAGCGTAACAGTATTCATTCTTTTTGCACAACACCCAGTGCTCCATGCAAAACGTGCCCTCCCCATTACCCACCACCTGTTCCCCCAACCTCCCACCCCTGACCCTTCAAAACCCTCAGGTTGTTTTTCAGAGTCCATAGTCTCTTATGGTTCGCCTCCCCTTCCAATTTTTTTTTTTTTTAATAAACATATAATGTATTTTTATCCCCAGGGGTACAGGTCTGTGAATCGCCAGGTTTACACACTTCACAGCACTCACCATAGCACTTACCCTCCCCAATGTCCATAGCCCCCTCCCCCTCTCCCAATCCCACCTCTCCCCAGCAACCCCCAGTTTGTTTTGTGAGATTAAGAGTCATTTATGGTTTGTCTCCCTCCCAATCCCATCTTGTTTCATTTATTCTTCTCCTATCCCCCTACCCCCCCATGTTGCTTCTCCATGTTCTCATATCAGGGAGATCATATGATAGTTGTCTTTCTCCGATTGACTTATTTCACTAAGCATGATATGCTCTAGTTCCATCCACGTCGTCGCATATGGCATGATTTCATTTCTTTTGATGGCTGCATAGTATTCCATTGTGTATATATACCACATCTTCTTTATCCTTTCATCTGTTGATGGACATCTAGGTTCTCTCCATAGTTTGGCTATTGTAGACATTGCTTCTATAAACATTCGGGTACACGTGCCCCTTCGGATCACTATGTTTGTATCTTTAGGGTAAATACCCAGTAGTGCAATTGCTGGGTCATAGGGTAGTTCTATTTTCAACATTTTGAGGAACCTCCATGCTGTTTTCCAGAGTGGTTGCACCAGCTTGCATTCCCACCAACAGTGGAGGAGGGTTCCCCTTTCTCCGCATCCTCTCCAGCATCTGTCATTTCCTGACTTGTTAATTTTAGCCATTCTGACTGGTGTGAGGTGATATCTCATTGTGGTTTTGATTTGTATTTCCCTGATGCCGAGTGACGTGGAGCACTTTTTCATGTGTCTGTTGGCCATCTGGATGTCTTCTTTGCAGAAATGTCTGTTCATGTCCTCTGCCCATTTCTTGATTGGATTGTTTGTTCTTTGGGTGTTGAGTTTGCTAAGTTCCTTATAGATTTTGGATACTAGCCCTTTATCTGATATGTCGTTTGCAAATATCTTCTCCCATTCTGTCAGCTGTCTTTTGGTTTTGTTAACTGTTTCCTTTGCTGTGCAAAAGCTTTTGATCTTGATGAAATCCCAATAGTTCATTTTTGCCCTTGCTTCCCTTGCCTTTGCCGTTGTTCCTAGGAAGATGTTGCTACGGCTGAGGTCGAAGAGGTTGCTGCCTGCATTCTCCTCAAGGATTTTGATGGATTCCTTTCTCACATTGAGGTCCTTCATCCATTTGGAGTCTATTTTCGTGTGTGGTGTAAGGAAGTGGTCCAATTTCATTTTTCTGCATGTGGCTGTCCAATTTTCCCAGCACCATTTATTGAAGAGGCTGTCTTTTTTCCATTGGACATTCTTTCCTGCTTTGTCGAAGATTAGTTGACCATAGAGTTGAGGGTCGATTTCTGGGCTCTCTATTCTGTTCCACTGATCTATGTGTCTGTTTTTGTGCCAGTACCATGCTGTCTTGATGATGACAGCTTTGTAATAGAGCTTGAAGTCCGGAATTGTGATGCCACCAACTTTGGCTTTCTTTTTCAATATTCCTTTGGCTATTCGAGGTCTTTTCTGGTTCCATATAAATTTGAGGATTATTTGTTCCATTTCTTTGAAAAAAAATGGATGGTATTTTGATAGGGATTGCATTAAATGTGTAGATTGCTTTAGGTAGCATAGACATTTTCACAATATTTATTCTTCCAATCCAGGAGCATGGAACATTTTTCCATTTTTTTGTGTCTTCCTCAATTTCTTTCATGAGTACTTTATAATTTTCTGTGTATAGATTCTTAGTCTCTTTGGTTAGGTTTATTTCTAGGTATCTTATAGTTTTGGGTACAATTGTAAATGGGATTGACTCCTTAATTTCTCTTTCTTCAGTCCTGTTGTTGGTGTACAGAAATGCAACTGATTTCTGTGCATTGATTTTATATCCTGACACTTTACTGAATTCCTGTACAAGTTCTAGCAGTTTTGGAGTGGAGTCTTTTGGGTTTTCCACATATAGTACCATATCATCTGCGAAGAGTGATAGTTTGACCTCTTCTTTACCAATTTGGATGCCTTTAATTTCTTTTTGTTGTCTGATTGCTGAGGCTAGGACTTCTAGTACTATGTTGAATAGCAGTGGTGATAATGGACATCCCTGCCGTGTTCCTGACCTTAACGGAAAAGCTTTCAGTTTTTCTCCATTGAGAATGATATTTGCGGTGGGTTTTTCATAGATGGCTTTGATAATATTGAGGTATGTGCCCTCTATCCCCACACTTTGAAGAGTTTTGATCAGGAAGGGATGCTGTACTTTGTCAAATGCTTTTTCAGCATCTATTGAGAGTATCATATGGTTCTTGTTCTTTCTTTTATTAATGTGTTCTATCACATTGATTGATTTGCGGATGTTGAACCAACCCTGCAGCCCTGGAATAAATCCCACTTGATCGTGGTGAATAATCCTTTTAATGTACTGTTGAATCCTATTGGCTAGTATTTTGGCGAGAATTTTTGCGTCTGTGTTCATCAAGGATATTGGTCTGTAGTTCTCTTTTTTGGTGGGATCCTTGTCTGGTTTTGGGATCAAGGTGATGCTGGCCTCATAAAATGAGTTTGGAAGTTTTCCTTCCGTTTCTATTTTTTGGAACAGTTTCAGGAGAATAGGAATGAGTTCTTCTTTAAATGTTTGGTAGAATTCCCCTGGGAAGCCGTCTGGCCCTGGGCTTTTGTTTGTTTGGAGATTTTTGATGACTGTTTCAATCTCCTTACTGGTTATGGGCCTGTTCAGGTTTTCTATTTCTTCCTGGTTCAGTTGTGGTAGTTTATATGTCTCTAGGAATAGGATGCATTCTTAATTCTTACTTAGCATTTTGCTTAATGATTGCTCAGTAAATGCTATGCAGGAATATCTTGGAGATATTGCAAGATCAGTTTTAAACCACCGCAGTAAAGAAAATATCACCATAAAGCAAATACCACAATACAGTGAGTCAAATGAATTTTTTTGTTTCCTAGTACATATTAAAGTTAGGTTTACACTATACTGTAGCTTATTTATTTATTTATTTTAAAAAAGATTTTATTTATTTATTTGACAGACGGAGATCACAAGCAGGCAGAGAAGCAGGCAGAGAGAGAGGAGGAAGCAGGCTCCCCGCTGAGCAGAGAGCCCCATGTGGGGCTCGATCCCAGGACCCCAGGATCATGACCTGAGCTGAAGGTGGAGGCTTAACCCACTGAGCCACCCAGGCGCCCCTATACTGTAGTTTATTATGTGTGTGACAGTATCATGTCTAAAAAATGTACCCACCTTAATTTAAAAATATTTTATTGCTAAAAATGCTAACCATCACCTGCGTTTTCAGTGAGTCATAATCACTGACACAGATCACCATAACAAGTATAATAATAATGACAAAGTTTGAAATATTGCAAGAATTACCAAAATGTGATACAGAGACATGAGGTAAGCAAATGCTATTGGAAAAATGGCACCCATAGACTTTCTCAATGCAGGCTTGCCACGAACCTTCAATTTGTAAAAATCGCAATCGCTGCAAAGCATAATTAACCAAGATTTGCTGGTACAAGAGCAAAGTTCCATCCATATTTGTACGGCGTACTTTGATTTTAAAAACATCTCATGTAGTTACATTTTACCATATAAGTGTGTTCTTATCTTGCAAGATTTAGGAAGTTAATTTCAAGTTGGGTAGTTTTTTTCAGTTTTTCATTAATGAGTTCAATTCCTTTTTAAACTGGTGAACTTTTTATGTTTCTTGGTTTCTGTGGCTTCATGCTGAGTTAAAAGAAATTTCATGCCACCGCTCATTCAACCCTTTTACTTTTCCATTTTTATTTAATGTAGCAGAAAAAGCACAGAATTTTTCAATCACAGAAACCTGAAACATCAAAGGATATTTGATATTCATAGTTTGAATTTCATGATTTTAGGGGAAATTCTTCCCTAATGAAAATGGTCCAGAATGGCTCCTTGAAAATGTGAGTAATGGAACTACCTCTGCATGTATTCAAGCAGTGGTTATGTTGTTTGTGAATTTATATTCAACATTTAAATTTAGTGTTTAAAGAATGGTTTAGGGGTATCCTCATCTACCCATGTTCATCTTTGCTGAAAAGAAAGCTGAGGACTTCCTCACTGGAGTGACCAAATAGATAATGCAAATAATTTCCTATAGGAAATGGCTCCTGGAAGCAGGCTCTGGAGGCAAAGAAAAGCCAAAGTTGCTGTTGAAAGTGTTCCCTATCATAAACACTTTTATTTTATTTTTTAAAGATTTTATTTATTTGACAAACAGAGATCACAAGGAGGCAGAGAGGCAGGCAGAGAGAGGGCGAAGCAGGCTCCCTGCTGAGCAGAGAGCCCGATGCGGGGCCTGATCTCAGAACCCTGGGATCATGACCTGAGCTGAAGGCAGAGGCTTTAACCCACTGAGCCACCCAGGCGCCCCTCATAAACGCTTTTAAAGAGGACACAAGGAGAGCATGACTCTTTGTGTTGGATTGTCATCAGTTTAGAATCAGGTCCAGATGACCTTGTATGATCTCTTTTTCAGGGCAGATGAGCTGGGTTTCCCAGAATCCTCTTCCCTCTTTTAAGCCTGAAGATGGGTTGGAGTCTGCAAATGAAGGGAGACTGAAAAGTGGAAGAAGAAAGGTCATTATTCTCTCAGGAGGCGCTGATGGGAGAGGAAGATGTGAAATTTGAAGAAATCTCTTAGAGGTTCTTGAAGGTCTTTAAGTCTGTGCCATCGGCTCAGGCTATGGCTCTTCCAGACACCTCTGGTTCCTTGAATGCATTGAGTGGCTACTGTTTTCCAGACTTGATCTTGACTGATACACCCTTCATGCTAGTTACCTCAATTCTATGTGAATATTGGGCTTCTCCACCTCCCCAGCATTTCTCCACAAGGATGTTATTAGAGTTCTCCAGGGTGGTGGCAGAATTCAGAGGAGATTCAAGAGCCGAGATCTACGAGTGCTCATGAAAGTGGGAGAATGAACTGGAAATTGAGGAATGGCAGGTTGAGGAGGACCAGAGGGTGGCGTGGGGCCATAGAGAAAATATTTTTATGTTTCTATATGGTTAGGGCTTTCTGAGCAAAGAAACTTGGGATCTGGGTGAAAGGACAAGTCTTAGGGATTAAAGGGTGAGTGAATAGTAGGAGACCATCCTGAGAGGTTTGTCTCCCTTGAGGTAAATATTTTCAGAGGTAAATTATTTCAGAAGAGGAATGAAATCCAGAACCAAAGGCCTTCCAGGGATTGTGAATTTATAGAGGGAGGCATTTATTTATAAGTAAATATAAAAGTTCTGTAAAAGAACAGAACTTAGGATCTTTCCCTTCTCTTTCCAAGGAGAATTTGTTTAGGGAGAGTTTCTCAGGAGGAGAGGGGGCACAGATGCACTTATCCTAGATAAGCTCCCAGATTAATTTGTTTTGGGTTTCTTGCCTATAGACACCTGGATCTCATTGCATAGCCCTAGGAGGGTAGAATTGAAACAGGGAACTAATGTGGTTATTGCTGTAAGTAATAATAACTGTGCACCAGAAAACTCGTCTTCTTTCAGGATAATGTGAATAAATACGGATACTGAAAACTTAGCAGGTGCTAGGATCAGACGGTTTGAGCTTCAAGGGTAGCAGTGGGAGGTTTTGAAGTCCAAATGAGAATGACCTGGGGAAAGCCCCAAGGAGGTTGCTGAGGCTGACCCAGGGATTGTGGAGCACGGTGGGGATGAGTAGCCTCCCCTCCAGGGCTGAGAGAATTTTGTGCAATCACTTTCAGCTCCAGTGAAAGCCCTGTTCAATGAGGGACTGCCCCAGATGGAATTTATCCTCACATTTATGGGCAGGCAGTGTACATAGTGGTAATGATTATGCGATTTGGATCAGAAATGCAACTCCATTCATCATTCATTTAAGGAGTTTATTGAACATTTATTATGTGGTAGGCTGTTCTGCTGATGGTGAGGAGAGGGATGATCTCTGCCCTCACGCACTTTACAGTCTAGCACACAAGAATAGAAACCAACAAAGGAGCTAGTATGTACTTACAAACCATGATAAATGTGATGAACACAAAGAAGAGGGTGTTGTGAGAGAAAGCGGAGATGATGGACTTTAGATTGGGTGGTCAGGGAAGGCTTCTCTGAGGAGGCGACAGCTGAGCTGAGATCTGAAGGATGGGCAGGAGCTGGCTGCTTGACAGGAGGGGGCATGAACTTCCCAGGTAGGGCCACCCCGCTGACTAGCCAGATACAGAATGCAACCCCTCAGAGGTGTGTTTGGGTGAGGTATTTAATAACCAGGGGCATTCCTTCACTGGTTTGTTGTTGGCTCTGTTTCTTTACCCCTGGAAGGGGATAATGACACCTACCTCCTAGGTCACTTTGTGGTCCACGTGAGTCTTTTTAAAAAGATTTTATTTACTTATTTGACAGAAAGAGATCACAAGTAGGCAGAGAGGCAGGCAGAGAGAGAGGGGGGAAGCAGGCTCCCGGCTGTACAGGAAGCCCGATGCGGGGCTCAATCCCAGGACCCTGAGATCATGACCTGAGCCGAAGGCAGACACTTAACCTACTGAGCCACCCAGGTGCCCCCCTCCCCACCCAAGTGAGTCTTTTTTCTGGTTTCTGATGATACCTTCTTCCTTTAGAAGAAAATTTTGAGGGTAGAATTTTCAGCCTCAGTACAAAAGCCTGTGAGAGAGTTTCTGGAGGCTGGAATCTCTGGGTCCCTCCCAGGGCAGATGATCATCAATTCCCCTAATGCCTGAGACTGCTTTGACTTGGGCTTCTGGGGTGATCTCCTGTAATGCGTCTGACTTTCAGGCAAGCAGGCGGGCCAGCATCATCTGGGGAGGCCTGGAATGGGAGAAGGGGAATTAGGGATGCTAGCAGAGGGATGGAGTTACAGGGCCCTCTTCATTTCTGTATTTCTTTCTAGAACTCTTTTACTCAGGAGTTGCTGCAAATGCTTTTCTTTTCCTCACAAGGAGGCAGATGGGGATCACGGCAATTAATTTTAAGAATCTAGGCAAGGCTGCAGTCAGAGGGAATTCCTGCTATGACGTATACATTGACGAATCAGGAAGCAACTTGGCATTCGTCACGGCCTTTCAACTATAGTACTACCGTAGGCTGTGTCTTGTTGGAGTCCCATGTCTCTGGAAAGCGCATTTGTTTCCTGTTGTGCTTAGGTAACTATTGTCCCTGGAGATCATGACAGGAGCCATAAATCCAACCTTGAAAAGATTAGGCAATGACTATTATGATTTCATTGCTGATGGTTATTTTGAAGAAGCAAAAAAAAAAAAAAAAACGCTCTGCAGAGGAAATGGGAAGCAATAGTAACTCCGTTGGCCAGAATCAGTTACTGAACGCTCTGGAAAGGAGAGACAAACAGATTGACTAGACACCCCACACCTTCTCTTTGGTAGTTTCCCCCTGGGTTTCTTCCCCTTATTTTGACTGCAGTTCTTTTTTTTTTTTTTTAAGATTTTTTAATTTATTTATTTGACAGATAGAGATCACAAGTAGGGAGAGAGGCAGGCAGAGAGAGAGAGAGGAGGGAGCAGGCTCCCTGCCAAGCAGAGAGCCCGATACGGGGCTCCATCCCAGGACCCTTGGATCACGACCTGAGCGAAAGGCAGAGGCTTTAACCCACTGAGCCACTCAGGCGCCCCTTGATTGCAGTTCTTGAAAATATAGATATATCACCTCTAAAATTGTAATTTGCTTCCCAGAATTTAAGGCTTTAAAATTTTCCACCTCTTCAGAGAAGGAAATAGATGTGTCCCCCTTTTCTGTTCATTCTATCTTGGTATCTGCCATTGTCAAACAGATATTGGAGAAGACTGGATTGGCCATCACTGTTTGTGTGAATTAGCCTTCCACCAGGCACAGCTCAATTTAAATATTTAAGTCTCTTGGTGAATACAGACTCCCATTTCCCTCCCAGGCATAATAACGTCTCCTTCCTCTTTGCCCCCAACAAACTTCAGACACATCTACTAAGTGCTAATTATATGCCCCGGACGCGACAGTCATCAGCTATACTGTGCGGAACAGGAGAGATAGAGTCTCTCTCCTTCTCTGTCCTCTTCCCTCCCCTCCTCCTCCCTTGCTTTGCCTTCCCTTCCCTGTCATTCTCTCACAGTCCCTTCCCTTCCCTCCTCTTCTCTCTTTCTCTCTCAGACAAGCAAAACAATTATTATAAAAGACAATATGTTCCATAATAATAAAAAAAGTATAGTTATGGCTATTCTAGCACATAACAAAAATAAGTAACCTAGTTTGAGGAGTCATCCAAGGAAGTGATGTTTATACTGAAACCTAAGAATGAAGGAGGTGGTGGTGTGTGGGGGTCAGGCACATAGAATGGCTTGGGAGAAAGAAACAATTAGCAGCAGACTTGTAAATGAAGTGAGTGCATCCCCAGTTTAGCGGCCTCACACGTTAAATCTGGGCCAGAGCACACCCCAGTGTAGGAGAGGACATGAGAAACGGGTGTAGGTCTCACATCTCTCCCTGCTTTGCCTGTGGCTTATCATTACTTGTCTCCTCAAAAGTTTTACTTGTCTTTTTTTTTTTTTTTTAAGATTTTATTTATTTATTTGACAGAGATCACAAGTAGGCAGAGAGGCAGGCAGAGAGAGAGGAGGAAGTAGGCTCCCTGTGGAGCAGAGAGCCAGATGTGGGGCTCAATCCCAGGACCCTGGGATCATGACCTGAGCCGAAGGCATAGGCCTAACCCACTGAGCCACCCAGGCGCCCCAAAAGTTTTACTTGTCTTGTTGCCTTAGTACAGCGGTAACTACTCAACAAATGTTTGCTGAGGGTATTTAATATTTTTCTCTCTATAAAAACATCTTTATCATTTATCTTTTTATGTCTGTATGTTAGCCTAAATTCAATTGCTCTTCTCATACAGAGCTGTCAGCCTAAGCTGTCAGGGATTTTAGTAAATTATCTGTGATCACCGTTCTTTGCAAATCTGATTAAGTTTCCTGTAGGAGCTACACTGTTTTGGTAGCAGCTCTGAGAGGAAAAAAGTCAGCTGTAACTTTCCATCTTAAACGTCAGCTTCAGTTTTGCTCTGTCAGGTTTTTCCAGAAGGCATTTATTTGTATATTTAGTCATTCTCTTCATTCTTTTCAGTTTTAATGACAAAATGGGATGCTAAAATGGCAAGGAGAAGAATTTGGTAAGAAAATTTGTTAAAATGGCATTTATCCTACTAACAGCCTCCTTGGAATACTTATATAAGCACGCTGATGGCTTTTTTGGTATCTTATATCTCATCTAATCTATCTTTTTCTGTCTACCTATCCCTCTAGAAAAATGTGGGAGCTCCTTTTTTAACATTTACATTCATTTTGAAGTCTGGAAGATCTTATTGTGAGTAGCCAGTAGAAAATTTTCTTGTTGAAAATAGGAGTGCACCTAAAACTCGGGATCCATTGGTTAAGGATACTCATACCATACTCACCCTTTCCTCCTTTATTTTGACCTTGATTATGTTTCCCTAAAATTCCTTTTCCCACATATGAACGGCTTCTTGTTGTTGGAAAGTCAAGTCCAGAGTGGCTCTCACAACCTGTTCTGTATTTGTTGGTGAGATTGAAGTCCACTCATCTGCTTCCCGTGCTTGTCCCATTTCCAGAGGGATTGGGTTGTCATTAGGACATGTTGAGTATTTATTGGACTCTCTGTTGTTACCAGATTTTTACTTCAGGCAGAACATAGGCTGGTAGCTCTCTTGTTTCTCTTCCTGAGGCATCATGTGCTTTAATTGTGTTTCCCTGGCTTGACCTTTAGGCATGTATGGATTAGGACTATGGCCTCCTGTGTTTCAGCTCTGTCCTAAAAGCAATGCTGAGTCAGACAGAGATTCTTATTTCTCTTTGTACTTAGAATTGTTCCCATTGAAATTAGGAATTATCAATATTATAGACTTATAAGGCGTTACGAATGGAAATGATCTGAGAGCTCATTTTAGTCAGTTTCTCATTTGTAGATGAAAAAACTGAGGTTCAGGGATGTCCTGTGGTCACCTACAATTTTACAAGCATAGTGTTTTCTGGATACGACTAACTGCTGACAAATCCACTCTTAAATCTTAGTGGTTTATAAGAGACAATAAAGGTTTATTATTTCCTCACATCATGGTCTTTATGGGTCCTTGAGAATGGGGTTGGTGGGCTCCATGAATTCATTTAGAGACTCCGTGGTTCTGCTGTCTCTACTGGGGTCTCAGAGACAAGACTCTTCGCATCTAGCCAGCAGACAGGGAAAGACAGGGACAGGATGGAGAAGGCACACTTGCCCTCAAGTGCTTCAAACCCAAAGTGACATATCATCTCCACTCAGATGCCATCGGTAAGAACCAGCCGTGGGGCCCCGTCTAGATGCAAAGGAGGTTGGGAGAGTCCAGCTGTGTATCCAGGAAGAAAGCACAGCGTGGTGAACACTTAGCCATTCTCTGCAGTGGTTGGTCTCTCCCTAGAGCAGCAATGGTCAAAGTGTCATCCAGCTGCCCCAGCACCACCTGAAAACTTGTCAGAAATTCAAATCCTCAGGTGCCACACCAGCCTACAGAATCAGAAACTCTGGGTGATTCTTGTGATTTGGATGCATGCTAATGAGAACCACTCATATATCCTGATTGACCCAACTCAGTGGTTCTCAGCTACATGATAGAGTCACCTAGAGAAACCTAAAACAAAATAAAGTAAAATAAAATGCGTGGACCCCACCCTAGTCAATTAAATCAGAATTTCTAGAGGGGGAACCCAGGCATTGTTATTTTAGGATAAAAGTTCCCAGTTGTTGTAAGTGTGGCCGGGGTCAGGAACTACTATCCTGCATGATAAAAAAATACAGCTTGTGTTTATTTTATTGTAGAGTGTTGCATGCCGCTTGTAACCTGTGTAACTTTGGAGAAGTCAGTTAACTTCTCTGAACTTCTGTTTTCCTCATTGGTAAAATGAGGCGTAATTCTAGAATCGACTCTACTGAGCTATGAAGATTATGAGAAGCACTTTATTTGTTGCCATTTGCAAAATGTGAAAGCAATTTATTGCTCCAACAGCTGGTACATAGTCAGGGCTCACACATAAAAAATAAATTTTTTTATCCCATTTTGATTGCACTGTTGAGAGAACCGTAGAGAAAAAATAGAGTTGCTAAGTCAGAAGTCAGGACAGTATTGGTTACATCCCCCCTCACAGTATTAGGTCTCTCTCTCTCCCCCTCATCTTCCCCCTACACTGATACTACTGTTAATTTAAAAAAGAAACATCATGATGGTGATAATGATGGCCCACCGATTTCTGCCCACAAGCTTTTGCTCTCGCTGTCTCTCTGCACGGAGGATGATCGGGAGGAATGTCATAAGGACTGTGGCACAGAACAGCTCTTCTCTGGATTTGGAATTATTCACTCTTTGCGACTGTCTTTATTTTTTCTTTCAGTGGCTACAGTCCCATTGCTTCCAATTAGACTTATTTCAGCACTGAATTGGGGCTGAACATTGATCTAGAGTCATCTGTGGAAACAAGGGCGTGTTCCCTTGCTTGAACAGCTGCCTGGTGACCACAGGGTGCTTGTTGGCGGCTGGGCATGAGGGAAGCTTGGCCATCACCTGTGAGTGACACTTTTACTTGCAAAGGTAGAGAGACGCTTATCTCTCTGTGCTTGGTGTACTGCTGGAAAAGGGGAAAAATGATATGTCATGGGGTCGCTTGGGTTTTCTACTATATGCAGTTTGCTGATAATGGTGAAATTTTAGTAGAGTCTGAATTGCCTAAAAAAGTACTCAGGAAGTTCCACCATCTAACTGTGGACCTCTAGGGGGATGGCACAATCCTGTAGAAATTTTTTTTTTTTCGTTTTTTAAGATTTTATTTATTTATTTATCTTTTATTTATTTATTTTATTATTTTATTTTTTTTCCATTTTATTTATTTTTTCAGCGTAACAGTATTCATTCTTTTTGCACAACACCCAGTGCTCCATGCAAAACGTGCCCTCCCCATTACCCACCACCTGTTCCCCCAACCTCCCACCCCTGAACCCTCAGGTTGTTTTTCAGAGTCCATAGTCTCTTATGGTTCGCCTCCCCTTCCAATTTTTTTTTTTTTAATAAACATATAATGTATTTTTATCCCCAGGGGTACAGGTCTGTGAATCGCCAGGTTTACACACTTCACAGCACTCACCATAGCACTTACCCTCCCCAATGTCCATAGCCCCCTCCCCCTCTCCTAATCCCACCTCCCCCCAGCAACCCCCAGTTTGTTTTGTGAGATTAAGAGTCATTTATGGTTTGTCTCCCTCCCAATCCCATCTTGTTTCATTTATTCTTCTCCTATCCCCCTACCCCCCCATGTTGCTTCTCCATGTCCTCATATCAGGGAGATCATATGATAGTTGTCTTTCTCCGATTGACTAATCCTGTAGAATTTTTGAGCAAAATTGCTGATCGGCAGGGCAGAAGAACTACTTCATTTGTCCTTATCTTAATTAAGATTAGATTCTATTTCCACTTAGGATTAAATGGTGTTTCTGGTCTATATCTGTAATATTAGCTAAAATAATAGATGCAAACTTATATTGGTGAGTGAGACTCTCTTCAACTTGTGTTTGAAGTAATTGTGCTTTAAAAAAAATGCTTTGGGTGACAGTTATGATGGATGAAACCTGGAAACGAGACAGAAATTGGTACGACATTTGTTAGAGAGTAGATGAATCATGTTCAGGTTAATATTCTGACAGCAAAACACTTGCATTTAAACTTCTGAATGGATATGGATGGCTCAGTCTCTATTTAGACATACTGGCAAGACTGAATTTAGGATCCTGGTAGGATGCTGGTTTGTGAGAAGCATAATTTTCCAAGGAAGTAATCACAAAGCTGGGTGCTGACAGCTTTGAGTTCAAGTTTCAGACTCTCTCTATGATATCGCGTAAATCACTCAATTTCTCTCGGTTCGTTTTTACTACCTGTAAAATATGATTCACTGTGTTTCTCTGACACATATTTCACTGGGTTCTCATGCAAATACCTCATAGTCCAAGGATTAGGAAACGATTAAAAATACTTTTTGCCAAATTATAGTCATTCAGAGGGCACATAATTTTTTCCTTTAGAAAATCCTTTACTCTCTGTGCCTGTTAGAAAAGTGAGGAAGTCTTGGACCAATTAGGTCCTGGAAATGGTGTGGAATGTGAGTTCAGGGGAAGCCTGAACCAAGTTCCCTCATGGCGGTCAGACATTAGCGTTGTTGTTCGCTTGACTTTGATCATTTCTGTGAGCACGGGGAAAATCTGACTTTTTCAGAAAGCTGTTTTACTCAGTGGGTTCATTATTTTAGCTGACAAATGGAGAAGTAAATTGACAGTGACTTCCCAGCTAAGAATGCTGTGTATGTTTACCACTGTTGGGAACCAGAATTTTGTCAGTTAGAGTGATGTCTTTTTAGCTTTCCTTACTAAGGTTTCCATCTGAAAAAGAAAAAAAAACTCCAGCAAAATTCTCTTTCTTTCAATAAAAAAAGTCTTTTTAAAGCTAGGGAGGTTCCTTGTTGGCACTGGCTGTTCCTGCGAGGAACTTGCTGAGACTGTGTTAAACTGTCTTCAAGGCTGGCTACAGTCACGATGGGCGAATTCTTCCGCCATCAGCAAACAGGGTCTAGATGAAGGTCATGAAGCCTTGGGGGGGAGGGATGCCAAATAGCGAAGGATCCTAGGGAGACACTATAGCACTTCTGGGAAGGGGCTGTGCTTTGGAAGTCAGATAGGTCAGGAGAAGGGTGGGGTCCTAGTTCAGCGCCCAGTATATGTGCAACTTCAGGTAATTTATGTAATTTCTTAAGTCTCAGTGAGCTCCTCTGTAACACGGGAGCATTATCGTCTTCCTTGTAGGTATGTTGTAAGGATTACTTTGGGTAATGCGTTCCAAATAGTCAGCAACATCAAGGTCTGGCATGGAGCATGGGCTCACCCTTTTTGGGCAGCCCTCCTCTTGGCATTTCCTTTCTGGTCCCATTTGTAAATGACAATTAAAAAGGTCTGGTAATCATTGTCCTAGGGAAGGATATTTTTTCATTAAAAAACAAAAAGATTTTATTTATTTATTTGAGTGAGAGAGAGCAAGAGATGGTGGGAGGGGTGGAGGGAGAAGCAGACACCCTGCTGAGCAAGGAGACTAATGTAGGGCTCCATCCCAGAACCTTGAGATCATGACCTGAGCCAAAGGCAGATGCTTAACAGACTGAGCCACCCAGACACCCCTAGAGAAGGATTTTAAATTGTCATTTACATTTTAGTGTAATTTCAAGTTACTGAACTTCCTCTAGGTCTGTATGTAGCAGGAGTCCTAACTTGGGTTTAGCTAAAGCACAGTGTCACAATTCAGTCATTTCTGAAAGATGAGGCGGGGGCCTGTGGGAGTCAACTGCAGGAGATTCTCAGTTAGAACTCATCCCCAAAATGTTAGAAATGAGGAGATCAGGTTGGGTTCAGGGCAATGCCTAGGAGCAGAGGGGACAGTTGATTCTGCATGTAGCTCTGTGTTAGTCCCTCAGGCCCAATGCTGTGCTATGTAGCACCCCCGGATCCTAGCTCACAGCTCTTGGACAAACCAGAGCCCGGACGTGGCTGTCACTGGGGCTAGAAATAAAATCCCCAAAGGAATTGCATTAAAATCTTGTTTGGACAATGAGGATACAAGACATGGGGTAACACCGATTTCGGTGGCATGGACAGTAAGGTGGAATGGTACAGTGACTTCTAGTGATTCTCCAGGGATGGGTGATAGCCCCGCGGGGGTCAGCAGGAGTTGGGGGGGTCCCGGTGTCAGCACAGACATTAGCGGTGCCAGCACATGGTATTGTGTGCCTTGGACTAAAGGGTGTTGTGCTTCTGTGACCGTGGTGGCACTTTTTTCATGTGGTGGTTTTGGTGACTGCAAGAAATAAGAGGTGACCTCAGGTTTTTTGCCACCCATCCCACCCAGAGTGGGATTTCTTTCCCTTTTCTCTGAATCTGCATGGTCTGTATTTGGTTTGGTTTTTGTACATGCCTTGATCCATGTAATACAGCAGAAATGATGCTGTGTGACTTTAGAAGATCTGCAACAGCTAATTTTGCTGCTCGGACACTCCTAAGACTCTGGTCCCCATGCTGTGCGGAAGCCCAGGCATCCTTATGGAGAGGAAGTCCAAGGCTCCCTGTGGACAGTCAGCTCCAGTTGCCAAACATGAGTGAGGTCATTTTCACCAGGCCATGCCAACATCCCAGATGATGCCATGGGAAGCAGAAGAACCAACTGGTTAACCTGTGGAATCCATAGAAGTAATACATTGTTGGTGCTTTAAGCCATGAAAATCTGGGATGTTTGCATAAAAAAAGAATACCACACAGTACCTATTTGCAGTTCAAAAGATAGTGCCCAAGAGTTGCAACAGAAAAGGAGGAGTACAGTAGACCCCATAAAATAATTAGCAGGACAAGTTAAGAGAGCACAATTGAGATATTTTCAAAGGATTCCCAGAACTATAAGGAAGAAACTTTTTCTAAAAATAATTATTTATTTGAGAGAGAGAATGAAAGAGAGAGAGAGAGAGAGCACAAGTGTGTGTGTGGGGGGGAGTGGGACAAGCAGACTCCCTGCTGAGCATGGACCTGATGTGGGGCTCGATCCCAGGAAAACCAGGATCATGATCTGAGCCAAAGGCACACACTTAACCAACTGAACCACCCAGAGGGAAAATTTTTGGGGGAGAGGAGATGGGTTCTCCATTTATAAGAAAGAGATAGTAGTACCAACCTTTTAGTGTTGCAGTACAGGTTAAGTATGATAATGTACATGAAATAATTAATGCTCTTTTGGGCATAAATATGCTTCGTAAGTCGTAGCCATTTTTGTTACCCTCATCTTATCTGGGCCTCTCCCGCTAACTTCATAGTCAACAAAAAACAGCCCCTTTCATTGTATATGTATCTTATTTCCACAGCTGGATCAGGCTCTCTTAAGGGCAGGAATTGTACCTTATATTTCTTTATGTGATATAGGCCATTTGTATATGCCATTTGACTGGCTAGGAATAGGACAGATGGTATCAACATTTTTTCAGGGCTCTAGTTTCATTCACATTAGACCATGTGTCAGTTTGGAATCTCTACATTTCTAAAGCTGAAAGAAAAACACTGATTGGACCCCAACTGACACGAACACTTGCTGGAAGGGTATGTGGGTGTCTCATGCATGTCTTTCACGTGGTGCTATAAAGCCAAGTGCTCTGTGGTCAAGGAGGTTTGTCTATTTGATTGTCCTTATCAGAATCAGCTATACATCTGTTATGAGCTCCAAATGGCCTATGTCTGGAGGCATGGACAGCTTTTTTTTTTTTTAAAGATTTTATTTATTTATTTGACAGACAGAGATCACAAGCAGGCAGAGAGGCAGGCAGAGAGAGAAGGGGAAGCAGGCTCCCTGCGGAGCAGAGAGCCTGATGCAGGGCTCGATCCCAGGACCCTGCGATCACGACCTGAGCTGAAGGCAGAGGCTTTAACCCACTGAGCCACCCAGGCACCCCCATGGACAGCTTTGTTCAGCCAAGGCCTGATGCTGAAACAGACTCACAGTTACTGGCAGAATAGCCTCATCAGGACTTGTAGAGCTGAATCCTTAGAAATTGCCGGGAAGCTATGCTAACTTGTGACTGAATATTTCAAACACTGCCCTTTTCATCACTAGGGTCTTGCCAGCCAATCAGCTGAGTGGGTTCCCAACACTGTTCTGCTGTCAGTCTGCTGGGGCAGTTTGTAGTCTTGGTCCCTTATGGCAGCAGCGTGTGTATATGTGTGTGAGTGTCCAGTGTACATAGGCATGCGTGGGTGGCATGTGTTAAGCATAACAAGGTTCTCTGTCCAATGCAGCTCACTCTCATTTCTTTTAGAGTCGGGCCACTTATATCCATAGGAAATTAATACCAGGTGTGTGGGGCAGTTGGAATTTTATCGTTTTCAGAAGGAACAGTAAATTATTTGAAACATCAGTTTAGACAAAACATCTAAAGTCTCCTCCAACATAGTCTATTCCTCACCATGGATTCTTGGCCTAAGAAGAACCACCAGACTTAGTAAAGAGTTTCTCTAAATAGAACGAACATGTGAAATGATTAGCTGTGGGTCTTGACATATACGTGATGGAAAGGAGTAAATCATATAAAAAATTGGAAGCTAGAAATCCTCCCTTGAAATTCAGATTAATAATTGTTTTTTTTATTTAGACGGTGTCCCACTTCTGTGAGCGTAAAGCTGGGCTGAGTTTATGAATATAATAACTAACTAATTATTTATGAGGTGTGATTTAGGGGACACCAGGAAGGAGTCTCTGCCTCAATATGGTTTCTTTGCCTAAATGATACAGGTTCTGAAATTCCCCATTGGAGAGATTCTTTTAGGTTAAGGATCCCCTCCTTAACTAGTCCTCTTTGTTGTTGGAATTAGATAATTCACTATGTCACTTATATCTTGGTTTAAATTCTTGTAGTCAGTAGTTCTCCCCTTCTCTTTTGCAGATGTGTGTCTGTCTGTCTGTGGTAGTCACAGGCTTATTGTTGAAGACAACTGTAGAGCTAGAGAGAGGGTTGGAGGTGGGCTGGGTAGGAAGCTTTGGTGAGGCTTCAACATTTGTATAGAGCTTTATTTTAACCAGGAGTATTTTCAGGGTACAGCCGTAGAATTCTTGATCTAAAAGAGAGAATTTTTTCTTTCAGTGATCAAATTTTAAGACCCACATAAGTATTTTGATTGACCCAACCCCTGGGGCCAATCACTGTGACGGTAAAGACTTGTGATTGGTCAGTTTGGGCCACATGCCTCAGGCACCCTGAAGGCAGTGGGTTGGGGGGAGGGGCAAAAACTTAGGTGTTACAATGGTTTGTGGTCTTCCCAAGGTCCACAGTACATAAACAGATACGCAATATCTGTTGCAATAAGGAAAAAAAATCTAGAAGCCTCTTTCAGGGTGACGACAATGCAAAATAAGGTGAGAAACATTGTTTTAGATCCAAGAAAGTTGATGTGTCTTAGGACGATGTGGCCCCAAATGAACAGATTTTATGAAATAGTGATCAGAGATGCAGAGTAACTTATGAAAATAGAAGCAGAATTTGAGTCCAGCCCCCCTTCTGGTTGTGAGGAAATGTATAAGGAAGTTAATCTTTCTGCATCTCCATTTCTTAATAATGACCTTTATGCAGTCAGTCCTCTCAACTGCTGGGCCTCGGCAACTGTTAACCTACCTTCTGTCACTACGTTTCTGTCCTAGAGTTTCATATATGTAGAATCACATAGTATCTAATCTTTTGTTCTGATTTCTTCTGCTCACCATGGTTTCGAGATTCATTCCTGTTGCATGCAATAGTAATTTCATTTCCTTTTATTGTAACTCGTATTCCACTTACCATTTTGTGGGAGTTGGTGTTATTTATAGTTTGGGGCCAGAGAACATTATGTATTATATTGTTATGAACATTTGTGTATGAGTCTTTGTGTGGACATTAGCTTTTAAAACATTTTTTCATAGTTATTGATGCTTGGTTCCAGATGGCATGGGATACCAGACATGCATTTGGATAATACATACATAAACTACATCATGAAAAACAAAAGACAAAAAGGGGAAAGGAAAAATAAAAACTGGCGAATTTGATAAGTAAATTCTTTTTGAAATGCTACATATCTTACAGGTATTTACTGCTAGAAAGAGCATTATTTCAAAAAATATTAGAAGAGTAAAAAATACATTAGAAGTGTAGAAAAGTATGTTAAATTAGTAAAAGGTACCCAAATATGTACAAAACAATTACACTACTGATAAAATGTTGCAAAACTAATGTATGATTATGTAAAATACAAAATTACTTTCAAAGTATCTTTGGGAAAATTGCTTATAAAAATCTTAATTTAGAATCCCTAATTCAGAATCTTAGGCCAAAAAAAAAAATATTAGGAAATTGATCATTAGGCAAATAGGTTTCAGGTAAACCAATTGTAGGCAAATTCACTTTAGGCAAATTTCATGGTTAATGGAAAGGAATTTGTGACTCATTGAACCTAAATGGCAAGAGGAGAGGTCAAACCTGGACAGATGCTCAGACTTCTCTTGTGTTCTAGCAGGTGTGACCGAGGCATCATTCACAGGCATGGCGAATCCATGAATGGAAGGAGGATTCATGGTAGGATATGAAGGACAGATAGTAAGTTTAGGTTTATTTGTGTTGAGTCTAAGTTCCTTAGGAGACTTCAGGTAGACGTGTCCAGCAGGCAGTTAGGTTTATGGAGCTAGGGGCAGAAATCTTGCTGGAGACACATGGAGCCATTAGCACATGGGTGTTCAGACATGTGGACACATGGGGAGCATTGTAGGGTCTGGAGAGTCTCTGTAGACTTCTGTTCCAACTAGGAGATGAGGCTCTAGTCGTGTCTTCAGGAAGCTCTTCAGATTCTCCAGTGCATTGGAAGTGTCCCCATGGTCCGGTGCATGTGGCCTTGGCTTGCCAAGTTGCAGGTGGGGTGGTGTCCTCCACATTGGATCTAGGTCTGAGCTCACTGGGTATTTAGGGATTGGTGTGTGTTGAAAATTATGAAGAAAAACTGAAAAAGACTGATTCTTTGGAAACAACATTGGGGCATAAGTGTCATTGCTTTGGAACTCCTCCTGCAGAGTATAACCTAAGAAGGAAGTATATGGAAGGGCAGAGGACTCCGTGTCCATGTTACCTCCCCACTGCCCACTTCTGGTTTCATTTGTTGCTGTGGTAGACTGTTCTGGTGAGTTCAGACTTATCTTGTCAAGTTTCGATGTCTGCCTTCGGTCCTTTTCTTGATTCTGTAGAAGCTCTCTTGGTCCGTGTGCAAACAAAGCCTGGAGTGCAGGGGAACCAGGGTTCCCCTCTTGTGGTGGGCACTGGGAGCCATGGATCCATGTCGCAGCTTCCTTCCTGGAGGTGGACAATGCTGGACAAGACCCTCTATAATTCCTAGGGGCCCTGGTTGAACATTGTTCCTTAGGATGACAACATGGATAACACATCCTGAAACTTGCTCTTCTTTCTTCACTGTCTCATTCTTTCATTCTTCAACTCTAGATTCCAGGAGCACATCCCACATAAGTCACCTGTACCCGAGTGCTTGCCTCAGGCTCTGCTTTTGGGGGAGTCTATCCTAAGATGGCTAGCTTTGTCCACTCTTCACCAAAACACTGTGAGTTTGGCTTTGAATGAAGGAAGCCTGGTGCCCAGCAGAAGCAGCAGAGTGCCCAACAGATGTAGCAACACTCAGCCTAGGGGGGCCAGGAGGTGAAGGGGGAAACCTGGTTTGACCTGCAGAAGCTGCAGGACTGTGGGCTGGATGTGTCCATGAGCACATGTGTTAGTCCTCGAGAACTCTGGAGATATTTGGTAGCAACTTTGCAGGGAGGTGGGAATCTGTATTGTCAGAAATGCCTAAGAGCCAGGGAAACATTGGTTATGGCAAGATTTGTTATATCAGAGTATGTTGGTTGTGGAAGTACCAAACAATGACAGTGAGTAAAATTTCCTAGGAATAGCTCAGTGGTTCTCAACCCTGGGTACACATCAGAATCACCTGAGGAACTTTAAGAAATACAAATATACCCAAAGTAGAATCTCCAGGGATCTGGCCATGCCTCTCTTCCAAAATTCCCCAGTGGACACTGGTACTCAATTAAATTTGATGACCTCTGTTCAAAAGTGGGGCAGAAAAAGGCCTGGAACGGAAGTCTGAGGAGGCATTAACACTTCAGATGCGGGCAGAGAAAGACAAGTCTGCAAATGAAGGTGAGGAGGAGCAGTGAGAAAGCCAGAGAGTCTCGAGGAGGTAGGCAGGCCCAGTGGGGGTGTGTGTGTGGGGGGGGGTTGTAAAAGGACCTTGGGTGGTAACATTGGTAGAAGTGGTTTCAGGGAAGCTGTGGGGTGGATGTCAGGTCTCGGCAGATCAAGGAAGGAATGGGAGGGTATAGAGTGTACACGATCACTTTCCCATGGCTCACAGGTCACACCCTGTCTCCCACCAAATCGTAATCAGCTCATAGGAGAACACATGTGACAACGAGCATGTGACCCCGGGTGGGGGTGGTTCTAGTACGATTCTCAGTGCGCAGGAGACTGAAGTTGTGTCACCTCTAGAAAAGGACCCATGAGAGTCTCTAATATTTACAAGAAACTAAGATTTCAAAAAGTTCCAAGAAACTAAGAAGAAAAAAGACTTCGAAAGAACGAAGCATTTCAAAACAGTGGAGGCAAAGCATGGGACTGAATTTTGATTCGGTCACATGAAGGATGTCTAAATAACAACCCTGCCCCTCTTGGGTGGTCTTCAGGCTGCAGCCCCTGGCGTCCCGTCAGGCCCCATGGGAGGCGGTGGCACCTGGAAAGGAAAACTCCTTTTCCAGCATCTTCTCCGTCCCACTTGTCTTGCTTTGTGGCACTTTGGCCTCTAGATGGCGGTAAATCTCCATCTTGGGAGCCTCCCCTCCCTGGCGTGAGGTCCTTCGGAAAATTGCTTTCTGGTGGAGAGAAATCAGAGGCATTTCTTCAGAATTGACGGAAAGCTGCTGAGAAAGCTCTTCCTGGCCTCTTAGTTCTTGAAAGGCCTCTGAGACACTGGCGAGAGTCCAGCGTTTGGAATATTGAAATTTAAGGGAGGAAGGCTCTGCTGTGTTTACGAGTAGCCGGGAGATGGGAGATGTTGGTAGGGGGTGTGGGCTGTGGGGAGCTCGCAGGACAGCTCCCCTGCTCTTCAGGAACCACCTCTCCCCTGTGCCTGGCGCCTCACAGTTCTTAGGAGGAGCGTGACGTTCATCCCCTGCAAGGTAGCCAACACTGACATGAGCCAACCTTTCTGTTTCTGTTTTGTGAACTTTTCTGCCATAGGTGTCATGGGCTGAGTGCTTTAGAAATCTCATTCGACCCTGCCATGTAGGTTCTATTATTATCATCCTGTTATTTAAATAAACGAAATACTTGGCCAAAGTCAGTTAGGGAATAGTGTTACAGCTGGGATTTGATCCTACAGCTTGAATTCTTAATCACTATATCGCTTTAATGACAATGTCTTAAAATATCCTCTAGCCTCTGGGAGAGGAGCCCTGGGGTGGGTCAGAGGTCAGTGTCTGGGGAGAGCGGCTGAGGACAAGGGGCTCAGGCTTTCTGAAGGGGGTATGAGGGCACCCCGGAGAGGGTGAAAGAGTTCCAAAAAGAATCAAGATGTGTGTGGGAGACAAAGATGAGATGATTTTCCTTCTCAGTGAGTCTTGCTTTGGGACTGGGTTATTAAGGGTGGGTAGAAGACACCAGCAAATAAATGCACTGAGCATATTTAGCATGAGAGTCAATGACTTGAAAAGTAGTCAGCGAAATGGCCTCTTCAAAGCAGTAAGCAATCAGATTCGATCCTGAAACAGAATGGGCAGTTGCCCGTCTCTTATGTCTCTGGGTGGGGGCAGGGCAGCATTTGTTCCTGGGTGAGTGTCAGAGAAAGGTGACAGGAAACACAGGAACTGGGAGAGCTTGGGGTCTGAAATTCCTACATGGGAGGCACTGGGATGAATATTCAGATTTTGCTTTGGAGAATGCAGACAACAGAGTTGGGGTCATATTACCTGCCCTTCCCCCGGTTTGCCTTTAGAATGATTCATAATATTAAAAATTTGTCATTTGTATGGTGACTAACATAATAAAGAAATTTGTCATTTATTGGCTATGTGCTTCCTATGTGTCTGGCCCTGTAATGGGCCATTTATGTGCATCGACTTATTTAGTTTTCATCCAACACCATGGGGTTTTATTACCTCTCTTCTACAGACGAGGACACAGGTTCAGAGAGGTGAAGTATCTTCCTCAAGGTCACACAGAGAGTGTCAGAGGCCTGGTCTCTCTGACTTCAGGGCCTTGCTCTTAACCAGTCTCTCAGGCAGCTTCTTCTCTACCTAAAGCTGTCTCCATAACTGGGACCATCAGAATACTGACCATGAGCGCGACCCCTCCTGGAGGCAAGAAGCAGAGACATAGGGACAGGCGCCTGATCTTTGCTAGAACTCTGAAATCAAAGGCCCTGTATGCCTCTCCAGAGCCAGCAAGATTCAGGCTGCGAGGAAGGGAGTGAAACATAAAGGGAGCTTTTGAAAACCCCAGAATTGTCAGGCCTAAAGGAACGACAGCATTTCTACCCACGGGCTGTGTGTGGGCTGGGGGGCAAGCCCTGTGCTCTGGAATGAAATCCTGAGGTTGGCCACTTATTTCTAGTAGTTTGTCCAGCTTTATGGCTACTGTTAACTCTATTGGTACCTTATTCAACTGCCTGTAATGAATATCAGGATTAACACTCATGACACCTTGCTTGCAGGGGGTGGGGGACTGCCGAGCGCGGGACAGCAATCCTCGAGATCACTGGGGTGACTGACTTAGCAGCTACATTTACCTTCCCCCGCTTCCAGTGCTCAGGAGAGCTCTTACTCTGTTACCAACATTCATCCTAAAATTGCTGTCAATAGCTTTTTTTCCCCTTTCCCCAAGGATCCTGAAATGTTTTGCATGTGTTCTTCCTACTGAGAGAGAGAATCCTGGTGCTACAGTTTATCCCCATTTACGAGATGGATGACCTCAAGAAGAAGCGGGCATCCGACTGTGTTTCCACACGCAGCCTCTTTTCATATATTACCTTCCTCTCCAGAGAGAGAACGAAAATACAGAAAGACAGAAACTTATTTATGGAAATAGAGAGGAAAACATTTGAACATCCAATTTTATCAGTGCTGAATTTTTCTACTTAACATTAATCCTTTGTTTCATTTGTATTCTTTACTAGAAACACATACCCACGTTAGCAAAGAAAGAAAATTAAAACCCTGTCAATCATAAAAATGAGTCGATTGTCTAAATGTTTTTATCTGAATGCCTAAATGTCTTCTTCTACATGTTAGCCCGATTTTTCCTCTCCATGTATTTTCAAGGAAAGTTTGTGTTTCTACCACCTATGAACTAACATAAAAAAAAAAGATTTTATTTGTTTATTTGTCAGAGAGACAGAGAGAGCACACAAGCAGGGGGAGCAGCAGGCAGAGGGAGAGGGAGAAGCAGGCTCCCCGCTGAGCAGGGAGCCCGATGTGGGACTCTATGTGGGGGATCATGACCTGAGCCGGAGGCCGATGCTTAACTGACTGAGCCACCCAGGCGCCCCTCATATTGGTTTTTGTGTGAACATAGCTTTCATTTGCTTTGGGTAATTATTGGGTGATTATCTAGGAGTGAGATTGCTGGTTTGTATAGTCAGTATATATTTAACTTCATAAGAAACTAGTGAAAGAGAAGATAAAACTAAGACAAAAACAAACTTTTATAGTGCCCGTACCCTTTTGCATTCCTACCAGTCCGTATGAGAGTTCCTTTTTCTCCACACCCTCACCATACCTCTTGTTTCTTGTGTTGTTGATTTCGGCCATTCTGACAGGTGTGAGGTGTTAGCTCACTGTAGTTTTGAATTGCATTTCCCTGATGATGAGTGATGTTGAACGTTTTTTCACGTGCCTGCTGGCCCTATGTCTTCTTCAGAGAAACGTCTGTTCATGTCTACTGCCCATCGTTTAACTGAATTATTTGTTTTTGGGTGTTGAGTTTTAGAAATACTTTATATATTTTGGTTACTGACCTTTGTCAGATATGTCATTTGCAAATATTTTCTCCCATTGTGTAGGCTGTAGGCTCCTTTTAGTTTTGTTGATTGCTTCCTTTGCTGTGCAGAAGCTTTTTATTTTGATGGAGTCCCAATAGTTTATTTTCGCTTTTGTTTCCCTTGCCTCAGGAGACCTATCTAGAAAAAGCTGGGATGGCCCATGTCAGAGACAGTACTGCCTGTGCTCTTTTCTAGGGCTTTTATGGTTCCACGTCTCACATTTAGGTCTTTAATCCATTTGGAGTTTATTTTTGTGTATGGTATGAGGAAGTGGCCCAGTTTCATTCTTCTGCATGTTGCCGTCCAGTTTTCCCAAAGCTATTTGTTGAAGAGACTGTCTTTTTACCCATTGGATATTCTTTTCTGCTTTGTGGAAGATTAATTGCCCATACAATTGTGGGTTTACTTCTGATTCTGTTGTGTTCTATTGATCTATGAGTCTGCTTTGTGCAAGTACCACACTGTTTTATTTTATTACTGCAGCTCTGTACTATAGCTTGAAGTCCAGAATTGCGATGCCTCTAGCTTTGCTTTTCTTTTTCAAGGTTGTTTTGGCTACTTGGGAACTTTTGTGGTTCCATGAAAATTTTAGTATTGTTTGCTCTAGTTCTGTGAAAAATGCTCGTGGCATTTCGATTGGGATTGCTTTAAATGTGTAGATTCTTGCTCTGTTTCAGCACCATTTGTTGAAAAGACTACTTTCTCTTCATTAAATTGCTCTTGGTTTTTTGTTAAAAGTCAACTGGCCATATTTATGTGAGTCTCTTTCTGGGTTTTTATTCTGTTCTATCGATCTTTGTATCTGTCTTCTCCTCCAGTGAGTGTGGTTAAGTCTTAAGAACAGATAGGGAGTGAGAGGGGAGCATGTGGGAGAGGACGGGTGTGGGAGGGGCAGGAAGGGCTGGAGATTTTTCAGAGGATAAAACCTATAGAAAAAATAAAAAAAATACTGTATTTATTTGAGAGAGAGAAAACACAAGCAGGGGAGAGGGCAAGCAGGCTCCCTGATGAGCAGGGAGACTTGGGGCTCGATCCCAGGACCTCAGCCGAAGGCAGACACTTAACTGACTGCGCCCCCCAGGCGACCCCCAGGGGATAAAACCTTTAAACTGAGATATCTTTTGGCTAAGAGTGAATGAGGAGAAGAAGTTGGGCAGATGCAAGCATCTCTCAGGCCTTGGGAACATCATGTTCCCAGCAAAGGCTGGTAGGTCCTAGAGAAGGGGGTGGGGCAGTAGTATGATTCTCAGTGTGGCTGGGACCGACTGCAAGCCAGGGTCAGATCAAGGGATGTGTGTTTTGATCCAAGGGTAGGATAGATACAGTCATTTCAGAGGACATTTAAGTGGGTCTCCAGGATGAATAAAACCACCACGTTCGGTTTCTCTTAGTCATTCAATCAGCACATTGTCCCGATCTCTAAAAGACGGAGTCTGGCTTCTCATAAAAAAACACACACCCCGGACTCAGCTGCTCAGTCACCTCCCAGCAGGAAGAGCCCACTCAGCCCAGGAGCCCCAGCACCCTATTTATTTGTACCTATGCGAACTGAAACCTCTCCATTTTCCCCTCTTGCCTGCGGCTTTGTCCGGAGGGCTCCGTGAGTCGCAGTGCACTTCCAGGGAGCGACCTGCAGGTGGCAGCAAAACCAAGGCTCAGCAAGCGGAAGGCTCCCAGTTCTCCGCCCGCGGGTTGGAGCCTCTCTAGTTTGCAGAGCCCATGGAAATGTGGTGTCCGCATAATAGCAGGCTTCTTTTTAAATCCTCCCAGCCCTGGAAATAATATTCTCTAAGTCTTTCGGAACCAAACCTGCCAAATAGAGTGTAACATGTTTCGCAATCACTTGGGCCCTGTTCTCCCTCGTGAATGGGTGTTGGCTTCAGCGGGAATGTTTTCTGCAGCTGCGGATCATTGAGAAGATGGTTCCGATTTGCTCTGGTAAGCTGAAGAAATAGCCAAGCACGTGGCATGAAGTGAAATAAGGACAAACGCAGGCGCCACCCCGGAGGCAGGCAAGGAGGGACAAGAGACAGTCTGGAGGGCCGGGTGGTGAATGGGTGCTCCCGGCCCAGCGTGCCCAGGCACACCTCGGCCAGGTAAGCCTCTTTCCCAGAAGGTACTCTTCCCCCGCCGCTCCTAACTTCTAGAACTCTGCAGTGGCCAGAGGTTTTCAGGGTTCAACTGTTACCTCTTCAGGGACGTCATCCCTCCCTAAGCCCCGGCTCCCTCGTCTCCCACGGATCCAGGTTTTGCTCTCGCTCTGAGCACAGTGCAGCCCCGCTTTGTGGGATTTTCCACGGCGTGTCATCCTAGGACTGCAGTCACATGTAGGCCGTCTGGCTCATCTACTAGATGGCACATCCCCTGAAGGCAGGCAGACTTCGGTGTTGCCTCATTTTTTATTCTACAGGCGTGGCATAGCTCCTGGCACTAGGGAGGCCCAAACATTTACTGAGTAATTCAATGAGGATGTAAACAGAAGACGGAGTGTGCCATAAAGGCAGAGAGCCGGGTTGATCTGGGTGGGAATCCCTTGTCTCACACGTACCTACTCTCTGTTCCTGGATATGTTGCCTGGGCTCTCCAAATTTCAGTTTTCTCAAATGTAACATAGAGAAAACCATGCCTGTTTTGCAGGGTGGTCATAAGTATACGAGAAAAATCTATGTAAAGTGCTTAGCACAGTGCTTGAAACTGAGTAAGTCCTCAAATATGATAGCTACTCTCATTTTTTTAAAAAAAGGCTTTATTTATTTGTTTGACAGAGAGGGAGATCACAAGTAGGCAGAGAGGCAGGCAAGAGAGAGGAGGAAGCAGGCTCCCCGCTGAGCCGAGAGCCCGATGCGGGGCTCAATCCCAGGACCCTGAGACCGTGACCTAAGCTGAAGGCAGAGGATTAACTCACTGAGCCACCCAAGCACCCTGCTACTCTCATTTTTATAGAGGAGGCTTCATAGACAGTTTTCTGGGGCAAACAAGGTGGATTTGAGTTGAGAGGGAGATGAAATGACTAATAAGAGGGCTTGTCATAAAGTTTTGGTGGGAGGGAGGAAGAGAGCTGTTGGGAGTGATGGTGCTGCTGTTCTAGCTGCTGAAGTGAGGTCCTCGGCAGTCCCAACAGGGTCCACGTGTTCTGGGCTGGAGTGTGGAACGGGACGGTGCTGCTCGGAGTCAGAAGCAGAACAGTGGGTGAAGCTATAGCCTGGTCTAAAGATGAATGTGGTTGGATGGTCGGTGAGAGCGTCACGAATGTGAGGGTGAGTGAAGCAATCAGACACCAACAAGCCAGTTCTGAAAGATAGCCTATCACCTTGGTCAGAATTGGCGCCCAAAAGGCGGGGTCCGCATTCTTTGGTAGTCGGGGAGATAGTATGTGCCCTTTACTGATTGGATGTCTCCACCTGGCCTGACTCATCCTTGTATTCTGGGCTCTCTTATCTTTCCCTGACCTGACACGTCCTGGTATATGGGCTCTGTTATCAGGGTCTGGTTGGCATATTTTACTGGTTTCCCAGACCCGTTTCTAAGTGAGTGCCTCTGGGGGGCAGGATCAATCGGAGTTCACTGCATAAACAACAAAATGGCTGTTCTACCAAGGTGGGGCTGCTCTGGCTAAGTAGGCCCTTACAATAATAGCTGAAAAGTAGTAACGATCCAAATGTCCGTCAGCGGATGAATGGGTGCACAAAAGCTGGTATATCCATGTAATGGGATATTATTCAGGCAGAGAAAGGAATGAAGTTCTGATCCAAGCAATGAAATGACAAGCAATGAACCTTGAGAACATCATGCTAAGTGAAAGAACCAGCCTCAAAATAACAAACATTGTAGGATCCCACTGTGCGAACAACCTAAAATAGATTCATAGAGACAGAAAGCAGGAGAGTTGCCTCCTATGTCTGGGGGCCGGGCATGGGGAGTGACTGCTAATGGGCTGGGGTGTCTTTCTGGGTGATGAACATATTCTAAAATTAGATTGTGGTTAACAGTTTTACAGCTCTGTGAATGTACCGAAGACCACTGAAGCTTGCACTTTATGTGGGTGAATTATATGGTATGTGAATTATCTCTCTTTTAATAAGGATATTAAAAAAAATCTCAGGGATACATCACTGGTTTTCAACCCTGGATACTTTAGAGGAGGCTAAAAAAAAAATCCTGATTCACAGGGCCCCAGCTTTAACCATTCAATCAGAATACCTGGGAAGTGGCACCTGGGCTGGGCGTTTGTGAAGCCAGAGTTAACAACTTCTGGCCTGGATGATCTAGGAAGTTGATTTTGACTTTTTCTGCCATTAGTGGACCTACTATGGGTAAAGAACAGGCACGCTTAATTTTGTCGTCGGTGTGTTTGTAAATTTGCGTGTCTGGGGTAATTTCTGTTTGATTTTGCTTGAAGGCAGAAGAATAGCTGAACCATGTGGCCTTACTCGAATCTTTCCCATTTAGGATTTTGTGATTAAATTCCTCTGTTGCAAATGTGATGAGAAGAGACAGGCGTTCGCTCTGGTAATGTCTGCAGCTTTAGGACAACTAGACACATTCTGTTCGTTTAAATTTAGTACACAGAGGTAATGACACGGGTAATAACGTGAACGTTTTCATGCCAGAACTGAACTTCCCACTTAGACAAATTAAAATGATTAAGGTTTAGGAAGAAACCTTTGTTTCGTTACTGCCGGCATCACTATCAATATCCTAATAAAAAGCAATTAATTGCCTCTTTATTAGGCACATTGGCCCAGGCAAGTCAGACATGTCTCGTTAGGTCAACCCGGGTATTTTTTGAAGAACAGTAATCACGAATGTCCCTGTCAAAATCCTTATGAGAGCTGACCAGAACTAGCTTGAATTGCAATAGCCTTTTTAAAGAATGAAGACGGTTGCTGATATCTTGAATTTTGCAGTGCAAGAAATGATGCTGGAAATGTTCAAAATAAACACATTAGAATCGAGAATGTCGTCCTATTAAATTGGATTTTGGAAGGGTGACTCTTAGTCACATGAAAGGAGGAAAAAGAGATAAAGGACATTTTCCATTTATTGAGCTCCTATGAGTCAGACATAAAGCTTCATGCCTCATAGTATGTCATTTCATTCTGTGTCTAATCATCTTTCTAGGTTAGCATTTTCCTTTTTTGCATATGGGAAAATGAGGCCGCAGGAGGCCACCTCGTTTGCCCCCAGGCCCAAAGCAGCTTGTAAGGGGAGGTCCTTCCCCAGCTGCCTATACCCCTGTTAACCCCGCATTGTCAAGAAAGGCCAGATTGTTTCTAGTTGCCAGCTTTGTGTAGGGAAGAGCACTGAACATGAGAAGACCCGGTTTCCAATTCTGTGTGGTCTTAGGCAAGTCACAACCTCCACATCCCAGTTTTCTGAGCTCTAATTGAGGGTGAGAACATCTGCCCCCCGGGATCGCTAAGAAGCAGATGAGTCTCGTGCAATGGGAAGCACACCACGGCTTGCTGGCACAACACAGGTGGCCCTCGACAGATTTGGCGTGTGTAAGCCATGGGGAAGCTCTCATGGCAGAGGTGATCCATCTTGGGAAAGCGCCCACTTGCAGTGAAAACCGTCCACACCAGCGGTCAGGCACCAAAGCCTGGGTTGGAAGGGCACCCGGTGGGTTCTGTCTGCATGGGCAGGTAGTTCACTTTCTAAAGGAATTATTTTCCTGGCTGAGTTCCTTCGGGAAACCATCAGACTGCGAACCAAGAGGAATGTAGGGAGCACCTGCTCTCTGCTAGGTGCTCTGGGGAATAGCTCCCTCTTTAAGGAAGTTCACATATAGTCATGGAGGGCAAAGCAAACATCCATGGAGGGCAGAGCAAACTCTGTGAAACAAGAGTAGTACTCAAAGAAATCGTATTCCTTTTAAAAAAAATAGCATACATAATGAAAATTCAAAAATGCTAAAGGATTTATAGTGGGGAGTCAGACCTCATCCTCCACCGCCCCAACCCCCTGCCTTTCTTTTTTTCTTTTTCTTTAAGATTTTATTTATTTATTTGACAGACAGAGATCACAAGTAGGCAGAGAGGCAGGCAGAGAGAGAGGAGGAAGCTGCTGAGCAGAGAGCCTGATGGAGGACTCGATCCCAGGACTCTGGGATCACGACCTGAGCGGAAGGCAGAGGCTTTAACTCACTGAGCCACCCAGGCTTGGCAAACCCCCCCCCCCCCGCCTTTCTTGCCCTGGTTTTTCTCCTCAGTTTCTTCATACTTTCTGGAGAAATCCTTCCTGTATGCAAATATATAGTATGCATAGCACCTTCCTTTGTATCAAAATGCCAAATGAGACGTACTGTAATACTGTTCTGCACTTTTCTTTTTAAAATTCATAATAGATCTCAGATATTGTGCTGTATCAGTACATATTGATCTCTCTCATTCTGTCTAATGGAATTCCTTTGTATGAAAGTACTGCACTTTATTTAATGGCTCCTTATCAATGGTCTTTTAGGTTGTTTCCAGGCTTTTGCTACCTGAACAATGCTGCAATAAATTTTCCTGACAAAGAGCCATAATTAAGGGCTCAATTGTGTTTTCAGACCGTAAGTGATTCTCATTTCACAGCGTGGGTGCTAATGGCGTTTTGGGTGGGACTTTTTTTGTGCTGCAGGACTGTCTTGCCCTGGGCATGGTTTTTGGCATTTCTACCCTGTACCTCTCCTCCCACTCCCAAGTTCCAGTATGTTCCCTTTGGGACAGCTAAAAATGCCCGCCCCTCCTCGTTTCTAAATTTCCCTTGGGGGGAGGCCATTGTCCAGAGTGGGCCCTGCAGTGAATGTGGGCAGTTCAACCTGGAAGCCTGGAGAGGGGAGAGAGCAAAGGGACAGCTAAGCAGGACTGGCACAGGATTTGGGAACAACCAGAGAAAGGACCAGAAGCACAGTCACCTCAGTGAGGGATTTTGCTCTCTCTCTGCACCTTCTTGCTTACTCCCAGAGAGAAATCGCCATGTCTGTGGAGCTGATTGCCCTGCCAATTGGTCCTTAGTCTCTCGTGTGCGTCCTGGAAGCACTGCTGGGTCTTTGCTTCAGTTCCTTGCACCAGGTGCCGTGTTTGCCCCGGGGCCCTCCAGTCACAAGTGTGGAGGTGGCCTGGTGACCATTCGCCAGTAGAACAGCGACAGGCATCTGAACAGTTGAAGGGGGCCACCCGACTGGGCTGGGGGCAAATTACACAGTGCTTGAATTTTTACTCTGTCATTTTTGTGCCTGTGGATCATAAACTCCTGGGCAGTCAAAGCTTTACATCGTTGAGCCCCTCTCATTTGGAGAGAACGAGTCAGGTTGATGTTTGCTTCAGTTAGATGTGGGGAGAAGTGTTGCAAAAGAGCCCACAGGTGGGGGTGTAAGGGACTGGGGGAGGGAAGGGATGGATTCCATGTCAAGGGAAAAATTGGTCGAAGTCAGTGATTTCTTAACTGGGTTTTGCATCAGAATTACTGGGGAAAAGTCTAAAAAGAAAACAATGCATATTCCCCAGCCGAAGATATTCGATTCTGTAGGATTAGCGTCTGTATTTTTATTATGATCCTCAGGTAATTCTTATGCCCTGTAGTAGACAATCAAGCTTGGAAAACTCTGATTTAAATAGACTCCAATCAAATCATTCCCACCTCACAAATGAGAGGGTTAGAGGAGCCCAGTGTGCTGCTCTGCTGGCTCTCTGCCCTGTTGGTAAAGAGGGTGAGCGGGTAATATGCTAGGTGGTTAATTATATTGGCATTTATTCATTCTGAAATGTTTACAAAAGTAATTAGAAGTCAAATTAGGTTTGATGATCAGTGACCTTTAAGGAAGGGCTTGGCTTCAAACAACAACAACAACAACAACAAAAAAAAAAAAAAAAGAAAAGAACGAAAGACAGAAAAAAAATGCTTATTTCAAATGTTAATCAGAGCAAAACACAGCATGATTAGCTGGAATCGCCAGCATGCCAGAGTAGGGTGTTATCTGACATTAAGGATGCGAGGAAATGGAGATCACTTCTGGGTTGTTATTTTTCTGGATTTAGAATGTGAAAGCCACCTTCTGAGAAATAAGAAGCCCCCTTGATGTGAGCCTGAAGTCGAAATCTTGTTCCAAGAAAGATATGCTGATTGTCTTTCTAGACCTGAGTCTTTCTTGGTTGGCAGAGCAGGTTTCAACTTTTTGCCGCTCCTGCTGGGAAGATCTTTGTGGTTGTGACTTCAGAGGTCTTGCTCCCTGTGGGAACATCATCAGACCCGACCTGTGTCTATTCTCACCTCAAAGCCCAGGACCATCCCCCCGACCTGCCAACGGTGCTGAGTCTTCTCATCCCCATGGAACTGCAGCCAGTGATGTGGATCCGGAATCCCAGGGTGCATTTTCCTGATAGTGGGGTTCAGGCTAACTAGCTCTGTGATCTTAGGCAAATCTCCCAACTCTCCTCTATTTCCCTTTCGCCTTTCTAGATCCATTTTCTTTTCCACCTTGTTCTGTGCCCTGGGAGATTTCTGTAAACTGCATTACGTGGATTTCCTTGCCAGCTGACTTCCTGCAGGATTCAGCCAGTGGGGGTCCCTTCCCTGCTTGGTTGGTTGCGCTGGCCCTAAGAAGGGCCCAGCCCTCTCTGACTACATCTCCCCCCCCACCCAGCAGCCTCGGCTGCCCCCTGGGGCTCTCTTCCCAGCGCTCTTTGCACCTTCCTTCCCGGAGCCAGTGGTGGCTCCCCTGTTGGTAGTTGCTGGGTACTTCATGCACCCATGATGTTCCCCTGACCTTTGAGAACTTCTGTAAGTAGTACCTTTAAAAGAGTCTGCCTGCCTCTTTGCCTACTTGTGATCTCTCTCTGTCAAATAAATAAAATAAATAAAAATCTTAAAAAAAAATATTAAAAGAGTCTCTTCAGTTGAGCACTTTGAGAGAACTATTTTAAATCTGAGTCCCGCCTGAGGGACTTTTTAAAAAGCAATCAAATGGTGGGGGCGGGGTGGGGGGCAGCAAACCTTCCCCTGCCAGCCTTGGTATAACTGTGAGGATAATGGGAATATATGTTTGGGGAGTACGCTTTAGAAATGCAAGCGAACTAGGGCGGGGGGCTGCATCATAGTTATGGCTCTGGTGACTCCAGATAACGGCAGACACATTTCCAAAACCCTATGCCATTTTGGAGTTTTCAATATTTGATTTTTGTGTAGTAAATTCTCGATTAATTCACAGCAGAAAGTGAGGAGATGATGACAAGACTGTTTTCCTCCTTTCAAGTATGTAGACTCAGGATGTTTCTGGAAGACACAGGTGTGTCTGGCTTTATTGTCTTTGTTAAGTACGGACATTCCTTTCAGATTCTGGTAACAGGTTGGGATTTGTCTATATACTTAGTTTTCAGAGTTGCCTTATTTTTGGTTTATGTCTGGGTTCTAAAGATATTTTGTTTAAAGTTAGAAGCTGTGTCAAGGGTTGCTGGAAAGATTTCATTTCAGTCTAAAAACCTTGAAAGTGTACATTAAAAAAAAAAGATTTTATTTATTTATTGGACAGAGAGAGATCACAAGTAGGCAGAGAGGCAGGTGGGGGTGGGGGGAAGCAGGCTCCCCACTGAGCAGAGAGCTCGACACGGGGCTCGATCCCAGGACCCTGGGATCATGACCTGAGCCGAACGAAGGCAGAGGTCTTAACCCACTGAGCCAACCAGGTGCCCTGAAAGCGTACATTTTTAAGTGGCTGCACATACATGTTATAATTTGTTTAACCATCACCTCATTGTCAGATAACTGCATTGTTTCCAGTTTTGCTCCATGATGAATAGTGATCAAGTGACCATTCTGGTCCTCACAGTAGCCTGCACATTGTTTACCAATGCTAGGCCCAGCTCAGGTCAGGTCCTGGTGGATACTGCAGGAAATGAGACAAAGCCCCACTGTCAAGAACTTACATTCTAGTTGGGGTGAGAGAGACAGTAAAGATACAATTGAATGAAAAGGGTAAAGCAGGGTAAGGGAGAGAGATAATGGGTGGCTCAGTGGGTTAGGCCGCTGCCTTCGGCTTGGGTCGTGATCTCAGGGTCCTGGGATTGAGCCCCGCATCCGGCTCTCTGCTCGGCGGGGAGCCTGCTTCCTCCTCTTTCTCTGCCTGCTTCTCTGCCTACTTGTGATCTCTCTCTGTCAAATAAATAAATAAAATCTTTAAAAAAAAATAAAATAAATAGAGCAATCACAGAAAGCCCTTCTCATGTGTTGACATTTGAACAGAGAGCTGAATGGTATCAGAGGGCAAGCTGGGCAGATCTCTGGGGGAAGAGCATTCCTGGCAGAGGGAATGGCAAGTGCAAAGGCCAAGAGGCAGGAGTGTGCTTGGCATGCTTGGGGAACAGCAAAGAAGTCAGTAGGACTCAGAGGAATGAGTGAGGGACAATAGTAAGAGCTGAAGTCAGAAGCTGGGGGCAAGATCTTCGAGAGTCTCATAAGCCGTTGGAAGGGCTCTGATTGGTCCTTAAAATTATGGGAGACCCTGGAGGGTTTGGAGCAGGGGAGTGACAGGATCAGACTTTGATTTAAAAGGCTTTTAAATTAAATTAAATTTATTTATTTGAGAGGGAGACAGAGTGAGTGTGGAGGGAAGAGCAGAGGGAGAGGGACAAGAAGACTCGGTGCTGAGCTCAGAGCCCCATGAGGGGCTCCATCTCCCTACCCTGAGATCACGGCCTGAGCCGAAATCCAGTCGACACTTAACCAACTGAGACACCCAGGCATCCCTTAAAAGGTTCTTTTTTTTTTTTTTTTTAAAGATTTATTTATTTATTTATTTGACAGACAGATCACAAGTAGGCAGAAAGGCAGGCAGAGAGAGAGAGAGGAGGAAACAGGCTTCCTGCTGAGCAGAAAGCCCGATGTGGGGCCCGATCCCAGGACCCTGGGATCATGACCTGAGTCAAAGGCAGAGGCTTTAACCCACTGAGCTACCCAGGCACCCCTAAAAGGTTCTTTTGACTGCTGTGCAGAAGATGCTCTGAAAAGGTCAGGGTAGAGTGAGGGTGACCAGTTAGGAGACCTTGGGGGTAGTTTGGGGAGAGATGATGGTGGTTTGGACTAGGGTCATGGTGGAGGTCATGAAGAATGGTTGGACTGTGGGTATATTCTGTGGGTAAAAGTGGCAGATTTTAATCATGGTTGGAAGCAAGTATGAAAGAGTTAAGGATGACTCTGGGTTTTGCCCTGAGTAATGGTGGCTGAATGAATGTCTTGTTAGGGCAGGAGTTCTCAATCCGGTGCACTTTTGACCTCCAGGGGACATTTGGTAGAGAGTCTTGTTTGTCACAACTGGGGTGCAGGGTGGGGGGCAGGGTCCTCCCACAATGCATAGAAGAGTACCCCCCCCACCATAAAGAATTATCTGCTCCCAAATGTCAGTAATGCCGAGACTGAGAAACTCAGAGTTAGGGAGATCACTGCTTTTTCTCTTTGCTCAGCCTCTTTCTTCTCTGGGCTTTGTTCTCTTCCCCAGATGGATTTCTTGCTGTGTCTTAGACAAGTTGGGAAATGATTGGCCCAGGTGTCCTCCCTCCCACGAAGTGTGACCTTTAAAGCCCCACATCCATATTCAAGCCCCTGTACATGGTCTCTGCTTCAGTTCTACATTTTTAGCTGAGAGAATTTCACTGGTCTGTGTGTTTTTTCTGTTCCAATCAGGCGTGTCAGAGGCAGACTCATGTGGGTCCCTGTCTGTGTAACAAAGACTGCAGGAAAGATATTCTGGAAAAGAGCGAAGGTCAGATAAGAAAATGAATGGAGTATCTGTTGTATGTACTTGGAGAGTTCAAGCTGAAGACCAGGCTCCTGGGGGCCCTGCCCAGCCCATAGAATCCTATAGGCCCTGTCCCTTAAAATTAACTGGGGAGGGAAACCAGAGGAGACGGGTGATGCCAAAGGATCTCCTGGGTCATATTCCAAATCTGGATCCCCACTGAGCTGGACATAAAAGAGAAGACTGCTTGCTGTGTGTTTCCTTCCCCTTTTTAATTGAATTTGAATCCCAACATATCTTCACAGGAAATCATTTGCAGCAACAAACAGGCATAGCTACTGAGTGGCATGAAAAGTAATAGTGGGGAGAAAGCATAGAAGGCAGGGCACGTTTATGGTGACATATGGCTCCCCTCCTGGATTTTCATCGACTACATCATCCAGGCAGGAGCTCGCTTTCCGAGAGAAAGGGGTATTCTGCAGATCGCAGTACACTGGAATCATTGTCAGGAAGAGGAGAGATGATATCAGGCCCATATTGAATTAAACATTCAGTTAAGAATGAATCTGAGATCATTTTTCCGTGCACTAATGAGCATTTTAATATTTTCAGCCTTCTGTTTCATATGACTAATACGCTTCTCACAAGGGATATCTCTGAGGGCCTTAAAATTGGGCCAGTAAAAATGGTGGTCGGGACAGAAGGATGCTGGTGAGGAGAGGGAGAGTTCAGGGAAGTGGTTCTGGGCTCCCGGTGTGGCCAAAGCAGGAGACCATGGTGACCTCCTCCTGCCCATTGGAAGTAGCTGTAGTTCTCAGATTTTTGAGTTAAGGCTTTGAAAGTCCCTGTGGAATGAGAGATCTCATCTACTGAATAAGCCAGAAGAGGCTAGTTGCACTTTTTTGAAAACATTTTTTATATTGAGGTATAATTGACATACAATACAATTCACCTATTTAAAGTGCACATTTCCGTGGTTTTTAGTATATTCCCTGAGTTGAGCTCCCCACCCCTGCCCCCACTGTAGACTTTAGAACATTTTCATTCCCCTCATAAGAAAACCTGTGCCCATTTCCCCTGAAGCTCCAGCCTTAGGCAATCATTAATCTACTTTCTGACTCTAGATATTTCCCTCTTTGGGAAATTTCACATAAATGGTGCCTCACATGTTTCTGGCTTCTTCCACTCAGCATGTTTTCATGGTCCATTCATGTCATAGCTGCTGTCAGTGTTTCTTTCTTTTTTATGGCTGAAAACCTTTCCATCGTGTGGATGGATCCCATCTGATTTAATCCATTCATCAGTTGATGGACATCTGGGTGGTTTCCAGGGTTTGGCTGTTGTGGGGGACATTGTTGCAAACATTCGTGTGCAGGCCGTTTCTGCTTGAGTTGAGCTCCTTACAGAGACAGCTCTAGAAGTCTGCCCTGCTCTGCCTTCTCTTCCCTCTTCGTCTTGCCAGTGGGTTGCTCTCTCCCATCTTGGCGTCTTGCGTGTCTTTCCCTTATGAGACCTTGTTGCAGTCTAGGGGGACGTTTTCCTCACTGTCCCCTGTGGCACCTCTGTGAAAGCAAGGACTGTGTCCTGTTCATCTTTCTGCCCCTGGCACCGGATGATATTATGTCTTCAGCTGGTTCTGCTTCTTAAGTAATTACGGAGGTACCTCATTTTACTGAGTTTTCCTTTTACTGTGCTTTGCAGATGTGCCATCCCCCCCCCACAGATTGTGGGTTTGTGACGAGTCCCGTTGAGCAAATCTTTCAGTGCCATTTTTCCAGTAGCACTTACTCACGTTGTGTCTCTGAGCCCTATTTTGGTAGTTCTTGGCAATATTTCAAATTTCCCATTATTATTGTATTTGTTATGGTGATCTGGCGGTGAGTGATTACGACTCACTGAAAGCTCAGATGATGGTTAGCATTTTTTAGCAATCGAGTATTTTTTATTAAGGCATGCGTGTTGTTTTTTCTAGACATAATGCTATTGCATTTCATGGACTACAGCATGGTAGAAACATAACTTCTATATGCGCTGGGAAACAAAAGATTTTATTTGACTCACTTTATTGTGATATCGCTTTTATTGCCGTGGTCTAGAACTGAACCCATAATATTTCCAAGGTGTGCCTATATATTCCATACGAATATTCCACCTTCAGTTCAAACCCTGGATGAGTTAAGTTAGTCTCTTTGTTTTAAGGTGGACTTAAGTCAGGGGTGCCTGCGTGGCTCAGTCGGTTAAACATCTGACTCTTTTTTTTCTTTTTAAAGATTTATTTATTTATTTGACAGACAGAGATCACAAGTAGGCAGAGAGGCAGGCAGAGAGAGAGGGGGAAGCAGTCTCCCCGCCTGAGCAGGGAGCCGGATGCGGGGCTTGATCCCAGGACCCTGGGATCATGACCTGAGCTGAAGGCAGAGTCCTTAACCCACTGAGCCACCCAGGTGCCCCCTGACTCTTGGTTTTAGTTCAGGTCATGATCTCAGGGTCGTGAGAGCGAGCCCTACTGGTGGAGTCTGCTTGTCCCTTTCCCTCCCTGTGTTTGTGCACTCTCTTTCTCTCTTAAAAAATTTTTTTAAAGACTGTGTTTATTTATTTTTATTTTTTAAAAAAGATTTTACTTATTTATTCATGAGAGACAGAAAGAGAGAGAGAGAGAGAGAGATTGATTGAGAGAGAGGCAGAGGCAGAAGCAGGCTCCCCAAGGAGCAAGGAGCCCCCTGTGGGACTCGATCCCAGGAACCCGGGATCATGACCTGAGCCGAAGGCAGACACCCAACCATCTGAGCCACCCAGGCACCCCTCAAATAAATCCAAAAAATCTTAAAAAAATGGATTTAAGTCAGCTTTCATGGATATCATATATCAAGGTAACATAAGTTACAGAAACATAGGGAAACTTGAAGTGAGGGCAAGGCCATAAAGTGCGGCCCCGTGAGACATGTGTGCTGCATGTGAATCCCAGAGGTAGCTTTACAACACGAAATAGGAAACCCGACTGGTTACACAGTCCGTTGTCCATGTGATGGAAGCAAGCCAGCTTTTCAGGAGGAGCACACAACTGGATCCTAAGAGCCTATAGGAGTTTCTTGAAGGCTCTCTGTGAGACTCACAGCTCTTTTCTGACCTGACTGTCCACGGGATAAATTTTTGACTGTAGAGAGGCATGGATGAACTGCACAGCTTTCAAACTGCGCTTCATAAATTTTATTTCTCTCAGCTGAGCTTTTGTTCAAACGCAGTTTATTTTTAAGAGAACATATCTATCTTGCTCCCAAATGAACTCTCCCTTCTGCTTCTCTTTTTCTGAAAGAAGGCTAAAATCACACAGCCATGGAAGTCTGCATGATTTGAGCTTCCCCGGACTCCTTTGCTTGTTTCTTCTCACACCCAACCAGTCGTCAAAATCTCTTCCTTTCTTCTTTTCTAGTCTTCTCCTTCTCACCCTCCTCCTTCCCTCTCGACTTTCTTCCCTCCCTCTCCCTCTCTTTCCCTTCTTTCCTTCATCACCCACTATGTCCCAGAAGCTGACTACACAGATGAAGGCAGGATGTTAAATGCATGTATCAGTTGGCAAGGAGATTGGCCAACCAGAAGGAATAGCAGCTTTGATGCTGGGGCAGGGTTCTCGAAACCTCCGGTGCCAGGCATAAAGACATAAACTCTCCATTTGTTGGGTTGGGGAGGGGAGCAGTTTTGGGGAGTTTGGGGAGAAGCCTGGGGTGGTAGGGTGGGCACGGGTGTGAGTGAGTGGTGGTTTCAGGTAAGGGGCTACTTACTCACAAGTAGAGAAATGTTTCAGTATTTTAATGGCTGATGCACCTGCATGGGGAGGGGGATGCTAGTGTGTGTCAGCCCTGGGTAGACGGGGTCACAAAGGTGACTTGGCCATGGTTCCTACCCTAGAGGAAACTGGAGTTCCCCATCCTCAGCATGCGTTTCAGAAACGTGCTTTCCTCCTTCTGTCTATGCCATGACTGTAGTTTAGACCCTCCCTGTCTCAGTCTATCAAACACAATTACCTCTTAACTGGTAACTGAAATGGAATTTTAATTGCTTCCCTCTTTTATTTTCCCTTTCCAGTGTTTCAAGTATGTGCTGCCAGAAAAAGTTCCCGAAAATACGGCTTTCATCACACTATTATTACCTTCTACTCTGATACTGTTAATGGCTTTTCTCTCCTTTCTAGGATAATATTCACAATCCCTAGCTGGGCACCTGACCACTGTATCAAGGAATACGGTGTCACCAAAGGACCAGCTCTGGGTCCCCTCTGCTCTTAAGTAGCTTAAAATGGGTAGTGAAGGTGTGGAAGAGATGTTTGTAATGATTATCATGCAGAAGAAGCAAATGAGGGAAACAGGCAGGTGATGGGGTGTGGGGTGGGGCAGGCTGGTGTCACTAACAAGATGGGACAGTCGGGGGTAAAGTCCCTTTGAATCTGACTTTCTTGGTGAGCCAAGAGCAATGGGTTCCTAGGCACGGGCCCGTAATTTGAGGCCTGATTTGTGGTTGAGCCTGGGAAGGATGAGTGTGGTTTGTCAACCTGAAGGTAAAGCTTGTTCTGCTTTCGGTGCTGCCAACCCAGGATGGAAAGGTTTCTTGAAATTTCAGTGCCCTGAGTAAATTCCAAATGGGGCAGTGCCAGTGTGCTTGAGACCCCTTCTCATACTCACCACCTGCCTCAGAATATTACCTTCAGCCCTCAGTGGACATCTGTCCATCCTGGGTCCGGCTGGCTTCACAGGATAAGCCCTGGGGGGAGTGACTGGGCACCCTTCCCTGAGCTGTTTTTGAAGACAAAGTTTGGCTCTGTAGTCCCTGGGCTTAGGACAGGAGAAATCATTCCTCCCTCCTATGAACTGAGAACCTTCTGTAACAGGTTACGCATTTTGCCAACATTTGCACATGTGATCTTGTTTTGTCTGCATCTTCATCTTGTAAGGTAGGTATGATAAGAAAATAGACCCAAAGGCTACTTTAGCCATGATTGTTCTGTAGGTTAATCTTAGAGTCAGGATTGTAAGGCTACCAGAATCTAGACTCTTTCTACTCTATTGCTTTGCTCTGCTGGAGCTAATACTTTCTGGGAGTGTGGGCAGGAATAGGATTGCCGGTGTCCCCTATCTGTCGCGTTGGGAATGGGACTTTTAAATCCCTAATCCCCACTGCTATTTCCTCTTATTAATGAAGGTGGTTGAATGTTCATCTGCCCTGGGGAACAAGGATACCCCTCTTCTCAGGCAGAAGAAATACCCTTCTGTGTTTCATGATTGAGTGATCATAGCCGAAGTCTCAAGTCCCCAGTCCTGTATCTCTACATTAACTTCAGTGCCTTTCTTGGTTTTTAGACACTGAAGGTCCTTTTAGAGAGGACATTCTGCTCTTACTTTCAGTATCTTCATTATTAACCCTAGTTGACTTCAATTATCTATGCTATTTCTGTTTGGAATTTGATTTGAGATGTTGCAAAGTTTAAATAAAATAGGGCACGTAAGGTGCTTAGTACAGTGACTGGCACATTATAAGAGCTCAGTAAATCGTACCTACCGTAATGATTCTCACTGAGTCGAGAATATCCTATAACCACAAAATAAGCCCTCAATCCATATTACTTATTCAGATGAGTCTCACTGGGCAAGACTGGGGAGAGGGGTTCCAGGTCGAAGAAGTTTTCAAGCAGGGAAGGGCCTGATATATGACTGTGCACCCTGAGGACATCCTGAGTAGCTGAAGGACTGAGGCAAAATTCAGCAGCAAATTAAGACCCATGAGCCAAATCCAGCCCATGGCCTGTTTCTGTATAACCAGTAAGTTAAGAATGTTCTTTTCAGCTCCAAATGGTTGAAAAACATTTAAAGAAGAATGATGCTTTATGAAATACATGAAAATTATATTAATTCAAATTTCTGGGTCCATAAATGAAGTTTTATTGGCACACGCCACGCCCACTTGTTTATGCATTGTCAATGGTTGCTTTCACTTTCTGACTGCCGAGTTGAGTAATAACAGCAGAGATTGGCTCCCAAGGCTGAAAATACTATGTAGCCCTTCATAGTAAAAGTTTGCCTTGGTCTAAGGTAGGGCGATTTAAGAAAGGGAGGTGGAGGAAAATTTAAACATACTTCTCTCCGTTCACAAAGCTTCCAAAGGGAGGCGCTGCTGACTTGGGGCATGAAATGAAATTCTGTCTCGTTTTCAATTGAGTTTAGTGAATAGTTACTGAATGCTCCCTACATGAAGGACATTGCCCTAGGTACAAAGGATTATTCTCTGCCCTTGGAAAATAATAGCATAAATTAATGGAATTATGGGCAGAGATATCGAATCACCTGTATTTCATTTCAAATCCTGGCTCCACCATTTACTAGTTGTATGTTCTGCTGGATATCTTCCTTCTGCTTTTCTTCTCTTTGCCGCCCTCATCTGTGCCTGGGGAGGTTGGTTCATGGATTTAAGCAACGAACTCCCTTGCCATTTGGCTTCCAGGTGGTTTTGGCCATTGGGGGGTACGAGCGAGAAATCAGATGGTGGTAGCAAAGGGAGTCAAGATATTGATTCTCCTGTTTCTCTCTTTGCCACTTTGTGGTGCTTGGCGACATGGTTCCACCGAGGGCCACAGCCCCCATTGGAAGGCCTTTTCCATACAGCTACTCTCTGCTGGGTACTGAGTAGTTCTCAGTCTGAACTTGGTCTTTCCCTTGGTCTGAAGCCTGTGATAGGTTCTAATGTCAATAGATTTAGGCAGTTGCAATAGCCCTTACAGGTTCTTTCACATTACCCAAGCACTTATAAATAGTTAAGTGAGCTTTAGCTTCCTCATCTATAAAATCAGGGTATCCTATGGGTTGTTGTGATCACAAAATATACAAACTTTCATGCAGTGTCTGGACACACCATCAGGGGCTCAGCAAACGCTGTTTATCTTCCACTTTCCTTAAGAGCTTCTGGTTTCTTAAGGGAGAGAAGCCAGAGGCTACAAAAGAGTTTAAAGCAAATTAGAGTCGTAGTTTAGCGACTATTAGGAAAGGACATATTTGTAAAAATAATGTGTAAATAAACCCAGCAGGATTTGGGTATATGCATGTTAGGGGTCAGCTTAAGTGCTTTGCTCGGGTTACTGTGTGGATGGTGGCATCGGAACGGAGGTCATGCAGGAGGAGTTCCTAGATTAAAGAATGGGATGATGAGTTCCATTAGGATGAGTAAAATTTGCAATGCCTGTGGGGTGGCCACATGCCAATGTTATATAGGAGTGTGGCTGGGAGGCACGGGAGAAGGGTCTGGGTGAGAAAGCATTGAAGAGACAGCATTGTGTGGGGGAGTAATGAAGAGTCGAAGAGACTTCTGGGTCACGGCTTTGGCGGGAAGACAGGGTGCCTTAATGGCAGAAAGACATGACTGGAGGTCAAGCGACCTCACTTTAGGCTTTGGCTTGCTGTTTGACCTTGGAGACAATATACTTCACTATGTTGAGATTCTGTTTTCTCAGCAAATAAGGAAGCTGGAACTAGATGGTGTCTGTGATGCTTCAGGACTTGTGGTCCAACTGGGAGGTAAACCCTGAAAGAAGCAGAGATTAATGATTGTATTTTCAGGAGCTGTATGGACGAAAGCGCCCAGAGACGCACAGTGTTCCTAATTAAAGGCTATTGTTTAGTGAGAAGAAGGTACAGAAAAATGGTCTAAGGCACCGCTTCATGGAATTATAATAATAATTGTAATAACAATAGCCAACATCCATTGAGTGCTTACATTGTGCTAGGTACAGTTCTGTGGGTTTCACAAGTATTAACTTTTTTTTTAGAGTTGTTATTTATTTATTTATTTATTTATTTGAGAGTGAGTGAGTGCACGCATGAGCACACGAGGAGGTGGGGTGAGGCAGAGGGACGGGGAGAAGCAGACTCCCTGATGAGCAGGGAGCCCGATGTGGGGCTTGATCCCTGGACCCCAGGATCATGACCTGAGCTGACGGCAAACACTTAACAGACCGAGCCACGCAGGTGCCCTGATGTGGACATTAAATATCCACAATAGTTCTGTGCAGTAGGGGTGATTTGGAAGCCTCCATTTTACCGATGAAGAACATAAGACCATACAGAAGTTAAACATCCAGCTCAGAGTCATAAAAGTGGTAAGGATTCCAGAGCCCAAGCGTTTAATCCCAAACTATTTATTCACAGGGAAAGCTGTGAGCTCTGGGGAAATGAGAGTCAGCAGCACACACTGGAACTAGTAATGATTTTAGGTTATTACTAGTAATGATTTTAAGAGAGGCAGAGTCAGGAAACAGACTTGTCAGTTATATTTACCAGTTGTAGGAATCGGCTGCTGATTAGAACTTTTTATTTTTACTACATTTGCAGATACTATATATACTTTTGATCAGTGCATTTTGGTGAACATTTTAAAAAAATACATATGAACACACACTGTGCCTATGTGTGTGTGTGTATAATGCACTCAATATATTAATTTATCAAATTCCATCTTTTGTGTACCTTATCCCCTCCCCCCCTGCCAATAATTAACTTTTTCTGAATTGTTCTTGGCTATGAACTTGGCTACTTTTTACAATGAACGTAGGTGAAGAGGGATGAAACGGACTCTTGCGGGTACTGCGTGGATATTGTCGAAATCATTGCTTATTTACATTTTATAATGTCCTGCTTCTGGGCTTCTCAGCTAGTATTCTCTTGTGATCTTGTTAGTGTTAATTATAATTCTTAAAGCAGTCACTTTAGTTTTTCATAGAGGCTGTAACAAAGAAAATGATCAAATGCTTCTTTTCACCTTGGAAGTTTAAGAGCCAAATTTGTGGCCAGTGGGCAGCGTAGGTGCTCTGCATGTTTTTAGCTTTATTCTTGCTCCCACTTTATGATCCTCTGATTACCTTTTTTTTTTTTTTTAAGATTTTACTTATTTATTTATTTGACAGACAGAGATCACAAGTAGGCAGAGAGGCAGGCGAGCAGAGAATCCGATGCAGGGCTCCATCCCAGGACCCTGAGACCATGACCTGAGCGGAAGGCAGAGGCTTTATCCTGTGAGCCACCCAGGTGCCCCATTACTTTTTTTTTTTTTTAAAGATTTTATTTATTTATTTGACAGACAGAGATCACAAGTAGGCAGAGAGAGAGAGAGAGAGAGAGAGGAGGAGGAAGCAGGCTCCCTGCCGAGCAGAGAGCCTGATGCGGGGCTCGATCCCAGGACCTGGGATCATGACCTGGGCCGAAGGCAGAGGCTTTAACCCACTGAGCTACCCAGGCGCCCCACTTTTTTTTTTTTTTAACCTGCTTTTATTTCATGACATCCTGTTGCAATTTATGTTACTATACTCAGAAACTGGGCAGAATGTAAATAACATATGTGCCCTCATGTGGACCACGTTCGTATCTACAGTGCATTTTGGACGCTCCGGGAGGCCAGGGTTGGCTTGTCAGCATAGGGACTATTCAGTTTCTGTAACTACTCAGCATACTGGCTGATAACAAGGAGGTCATCAAAAAGAAACTGATAATTAGGAGGATTATCACAACCATCCATTCACCGTCCCTTTGATGAATGTTGGTTGCACTTAATGACCCACTGAAGATCAAGCCACACTGCCTTTCAGCAGTAATATGAGCTTAATAAGCATTAGTGTGATGATGACAATGAGCAAACAATCATCTTCGTAATGATAATAATTTTGTCCAGGCAGGAGGGAAAATATTCCTGGCTGGGCTTGCTTGACTGTGACAGGAGATGGGAAGGCAGAAGCTGGTGGAGACAACAAAAATGGCTGGCGGGGTTAGAAATTATCCAAGAAATGAGCTTAAGGAACATGGAGTTGGGATTGGGTTGGGAGGAGTGTGCAGGACTGAAGCCCGTCACAGTGAGAGCTTGGCTCGTCTCAGGGAGATGTTATGCTGGAGCATGTGAGAATGGGCGCTTGGGTCAGGTGGTTGGCTCTGCTGCTCACTGCCTGTGTGGCCATGGGCAGATCACTTGACCTCCGTGTGTCCCAGTCTCCTGGTCTGGAAAAGCATGATCAGAAAATACCTACTCTGGGACTCCTTGGGGGGCATGGTCGGTGAAGCATCCAGCTTTTTTTTTTTTTTTAAGATTTTATTTTTTTGACAGAGAGTGAGATCACAAGTAGGCAGAGAGGCAGGCAGAGAGGGGAAAGCAGGTTCCCTGCTGGGCAGAGAGCCCGATGGGGGCCTCGATCCCAGAACCCTGGGATCATGACCTGAGCTGAAGTCAAGAGGCTTAAGCCATTGAGCTACCCAGGAAGCATCCAGCTTTTGGTTTCTGCTTGGTCCTATCTCTGGGTGGTGAGATCAAGCTCTGCTTGGGTTTCTCTCTCCCTCTCCCTGTGCCCCTCCCACTGGTGCTTGTTCTCTTTCTCAGATAAAATAATAAATCTTAAAAAAAAAAAAGTACCTACTCCATGGGGTTGTTCAGGGGTTGTTGAGGGATAGGAAGGGGATAATGATAGGAAAGTCCTATTTTTTTTTTTTTTTTTTTTAAGGAAAGTCCTATAAAGAGCTAGGGTCAGTGCTTGTTGCCATGCGGAGGTGTAACTGGGAGGGCTGCTCCCGCTGCTGCTGGATCCTCTACAGAGGATGCAAAGATTCTCATCTCAGGCTTCTCAGGGGATTGTACCACCTTTTGAGAGTGGGAATGTGACTATGGGAGCCATGTTCTTCAAGCAGCATACAGAGTATTGTCTGTAAAATGTAGTAAGTGCTATATATTTCAGTTGACAATCCATTTTTTAAAAAAGGTTTTATTTATTTGAGAGAGAGCATGAGCTGGAGGTGGGGGCAGAGGGAGAGGGACAAGCAGGCTCACCACTGAGCAGGGAGCCCCATGCAAGGCTCAATCCCAGGACCCGAGATTGTGACCTGAACCAAAGGCAGACCCTTAACTGACTGAGCCACCCAGGCGTCCCAACACTTCATCTTCTATCATACTCTTATCATTTCTTCTTCCTGTATAGATTGCTTTGCTCTCATGTAAGCCTGGATGAAACATCTGCATGGTAGAGGTTCGATACGTCCTCAGGGAGTTGAATTGAGGGATTCACTTCATATTTTGAGACAATGAAAAAATGAATGAGCTTGGAATTCCAAATGAGAGTATTACCATGCAAATGCCAGTAATAATAACAAACTTAAGATTATAGAGTGTTTTGACCTATCTCAACCCTTTCCTAAATATGTCAGTTCTCATAAACCCTGTGAGGTGGATAACATGCTACAAACGGCCCCATTTTACAGATGAGGACACATGTGGCTTCAAGGTTCAGTCCGGTGCCACAGTGACAAAGTGACGGAGCTCGAATCAGCATTCAGGTCTTCAGACACCTCCAGCAAAGACATAGTTTTCCCACACCGCTTTGGTGTTAAGAAACCTGAGATCTGCGGTTAACTGGTCATTAACATCAGGGGCGTCTGTCTCCTTCGTCTGTCACGTGAAGGGGATTACAAAGTGGTTTTCCCAGGGCTGGAGAAGGTCACACATGCTTGTGCGGAGCCCACTGATGCCGGAAAGGGAGTGGGCAGGAAAGAGAGTGATTGCGGATCCACAGTCCACTTGAAAGGGGCAGTTGCTCATCAGTTCTAGCCGACGATTGGCAGCTAGGAGCAAGAGGTCCAAAGTGGCCAAAGCTTATGATATTTTATTTTATTTTTATTGAAATATAATTAACCTACAATGTTATATTAGTTTTAGGTATTTAGTATATTAGTTTTAGGTATGTAATTCATTGATTCAATAATTCTATATAATACTCATTGCTAAGTGTAGTGACCGTCTTAGGATATTTTTTAAAGAAAAGCCCCAGATTTGCCTTTTTATGTGACTCTCCTAATTTTAAGTAATGATAACTAATTCAAATTAAAAGCAAACAAACAAGTCACAAGGATCAAATTAAAAGATATATGGATTAGATCAGGCCCCAGCTGCCAGCTGGCCACCCCCGTGTCAGCTGATTTTTCAAGGTCCCTTCCAGCACTAAGATGCCGTGAAAGAGCCAAACAGCTTCTTGCTGAAAGGTGGGATGCCATTCATTTCCACTCATCACTGACACTCATCGTCGCTGTTTCCATCTGAGAATATGCACTGGTTCCAGGGGATGATGCCACTCTGGTCCTCCAGGTTCTCACGCACAGAGTGGCTGGAATTACCAGGCCACATGATGGTGAGTGACAGATGTAGATGCAGGGGAGAGAAAAGCAGACGTTGGTTTAATTATGGAAATCTATGACTAGGCTTTAATAAGGCACTGCAGTAAAACTGTCAAAACTGCCAAGTTTGGGAAACAGGATGAGCAAAGTTTCCACTCCTGGAGCTATATTTGGGAAGGAAAAAAAGGAAGAAAAATGCAGAAGAGTCGGTTCTTCTTTGAAAACCTCCAGAAGCACATCAGGGATTCCTGAGCCGCTTGCTCCTGCCAGGTGGTGTTTGTAGTGACACCTGGTGCTGAGAGCCCAGCAGCCCACACGGAACTCCTCGGGAAAGGAGAGAGCGGACGTCTCAAGGCTGGGGTCTTCTAATGAGATCTCAGCGAAAGACGGAGCTTTCTATCATCTCACCTGCCAGACTCTTCCTCAAACTCATCAGCCCCCTCTTTTTCCTCCCAATGCTGCTTCTGCTGCCTGTTTTCAGAAAGTGACAGTAGGTGACAGGGGCTTGGTGGTGGCAGGGTTGGTAGTGGTGGTGGGCATTTTCTTCCCCATCAGGGGGTGGAACTAGATGCTGCTACCTTCATTTTAACCATTCAAAGACATATTTGTTTTTCTTTTCATTTTTTAAAATGTCTCAGTATTTAAAAAAAAAAAACTCCTCATCTTGATAATACAGTGCTCAGATTTTCATGGCCAGGGCTCTGTTGGGCATGAACCACCAGAGGCCCACTCTGAAGAGATAAGCCAAAGGGCCCGTAGGGAAGGAACTCCCAGAGCAGATGTTCTGATGTCCTGAGCCCTTACCGGCTTAGATCTTTTCCCAGTGAAGGAAACTAAAAGGGCAACCCACTCTCTCATTTCTTCAACAAATAACCAAATAAATTTTATGGAAGAAGAGAGAGGAAGAGTGAGAAAGAGGAAGAGAGAAACACAGAGAGATTATGGGTGAAAATTCTTCTGAGCCATACCCATCAATGTAATGTTGGTAGACCTTATTTGGATCCTGAATTAAACAAACTAGTATAAATTTACATGCCAATTAGAGAATACTGGGGAATAGTAAGGAATTATTATTACAGTTGTTATGTGTGATAATGCTTTTGTGGTTCTGTTTTTTTTTTTGAGTCTTTATTTTTTAAAGATTCATGTCATACTGTGGGTGGAGAAGATGACATCGTGTCTGGGACTTCTACAAAAGTAATCTGGGACAGGAGGAGTCCAATGGCGGCTAGGTCCAGCTTGTACTTGTTAAATTTTTAGGCTGTTTGTGAGCCAGTTGGTAGAGTCATTAAGAATTAAATTCTATAAACCTCCCTTTAAATAAAATATATTGTTAGAGAGGTAATAAATACTCACAACTTTTCACTTTCTGGGTATTTTGCGACAATTACTGTTATTGATGCTCTTGAAATGGTTTCATCTATTGTACCTGTGTGGTGGGAAAAATACATAACTCGTGCTCCTGCACATTCCTTCCCAATCCCCGTTCAGTACCATTATGTTGGTAAGTTGAAATCAGAGAAGTCCCCAAATAGGATGATCCAGAATTTCTCTGGGGAGATCCAGTTGTTACGCATCTACCAGCACCCTGCTGGAAAAGTGGGAGGGTTTGGATGAAACAAGACTCCTCAGGAGTTGATAATTGCCTTAAAATGGAGTGAAAGGAAAGTGGGGGTGGACTCATTAGTCTCTCTACCCCGATGTGTGTTAAAATTGTCTGTACTGAAAAATTTGAAGACATATGCCTGTTCCGGTGATCCCTTGAAGACACATAGTTGCAGCATGAGGGAAAAAGACAGGTAACAAAGACCTATGGTGCCAAGGAAAGAGCAGTCATCACAAGGACAGGAATTCTGCTCTTGATGAGCTGTGGGAGCAGAGGAAGTCAGTTACAGCCTATGGGTCTTGCCATGACTAAAATATAACTTGTACTTAATAAAGGTTTATTCAGGACTATCAGGTGAGTACAAGGATGAGCTAAAAGCACAGGTGGGATTGTGGGAACATATTAAAGAAGGATGACAAAATGAGAGAATTATCCTTTCTGACGGATTTCCATGTATTCTAGATGAGAACCTCTGAGGGACTATCTCCCCAAAGCTTTTTCTCTGGAGTAATTTTAGCTTCTCGGTTCATAGTGATGGATCCTTCTGGGGAGAGAACTATTTATGATTATGGAAGGAACTATAGCTTAGAAGTTAAAAGTACAGGCAGACAGAAAGTGGAAATAACCCATCGACTGATGAATTGAAACATAAAATATAGTATGTACACACAATGCGGTATTACTTGCCATATGAAGTAGTTGAGTACGATACATGTGATAACATGGGCAGACCTTGAGAACACTGCGCTTAGTGAAAGAAGTCAGTCATGGAAGACCACACTGTGTGGTTCCATTGATGTAAATGAAATGCCCGGGAGAGGCCAATCTATAGAGACAGAAAGTGGATTGCTGTTTTCTGGAGAAAACACTTTAGTGATTTCTAGAGGGCTGGAGAGTGGGGATTTGGGAGGTAACTGGGGTGTGTGTGTGTGTGTGTGTGTGTGTGTGTGTGAAGTCTTTTTCTTTTTGGAGTGATAAAAACATCCCCAAATTGTGGTGACAGTTGTGTGACTCTGTGAATATGCTAAAACCATAGACTTGCACATTTTAAATGAGTGAATCTTACATCGTGCGAATTATATCTCAGTAAATCTGTCAAAAAGAAGTTCAGGCTGACTGAGTTCAAATTCTGGTTCCATTTGCTTATCAGTTATGGGACCCAGGGCAAATTTTCTTAACATTTCTGGACTTATTTCCTCATCTGTAAAATAAGGATAAAGCTGGTACCTGCCTTATGGGATTTTCATGAAGAGTTAATGTAATCCTCACATGGAGTATATCTGAATGCTGACAGCATGCCCAACACATGGAAAGAAGGCAATAAACATGAGCTACATTGTATACTTGTTAGAGAGGAAGGATTTTCTCTAATGGGGAGGAGAGAGGAAAAGGATCAGCTGATATTTGTTTTTTTACTGTTTAATCCTGGTCTGGGGAATTGAAAGTGGAACCAGTTTCAGGCAATTCCCATGGCAGTGGGTGGAATAGTGGTCGCCAAAAGATAGTGTCCATCCTGCCCACCCCTCCACCTCTATTCCCAACCTCGAATGTGACCTTCTGTAGAAACCGAAATTTGCATATGTGATTCAGTTCAGATCTTGAGATGGGATCCTCTTGGAAAATCCTGTTGGGTCCTTAATCTAGCATCAGGTGTCCTGAAAAGAGAAAAGCAGAGGGCATTAGACACTGTGAGGAGAAAGCCATGTGAAGAGGGAGGCAGAGACTGGAGTTCCGTTGCCTCAAACAGAGGAGTGCCTGGAACCTCCAGAAGCTGGAGGAGACAAGGGAGGAGTCTCCCCTAGAGCCTTCAGAAGGAGTGCGGCCCTGCTGACACTGGGATTTAGGCCTTCCGGTCTCCATCTTGTGAGGGAACCCTTTCTGTGGTTCTGTGCCACCATGTTAATGGCAACCTTAAGAAATGAATGCACCAGGGAAAGGTTATGCTTCCTAAAACTGCTTTTGTGATGCATTCAATGTAACATTTGTTATGTGTATCAAATTTGTGTATCAAAGATGATTTGTGTATCATTTGTGTATCAAAGATGAATTTCACCTGAATTTTTCATTCAGAAAATCAAGTTCTTTTTTTTTTTTTTTTAATTTTACTTATTTATTTGACAGACAGAGATCTCAAGTAGGCAGAGAGGCAGGCAGAGAGAGAGGAGGAAGCAGGCTCCCCGCTGAGCAGAGAGCCTGATGCGGGGCTCTATCCCGGACCCTGGGATCATGACCCGAGCTGAAGGCAGAGGATTTAACCTACTGAGCCACCCAGGCGCCCCCAGAAAATCAAGCTCTTGAGACCCATCTCCTCTTTTCCTGATTTCCTCTTTTCACCTCCCTGGGATCCCCTCGGGCCTTCTCTGTCCTGGCTCAGGAGACTTTTAAATGAAGCCAGTCCGTGCTCTTCTTCCCTCTGAGCTCAAGCTGTACTCTGAGTGCTTTGCTCTTTCTCTTTTTCTCCAAAGAACTTTCTGTTGGTGCCCCCTCCCCATTTCCTATGTTGCTTACATGCTATCTTTTAGTGTTTCCTGGTTTTGTTTATATATAGTGGTATCTTTACAACTAGTTAAGTTCTTGAGTATAAAGAATCTTGTATTTCTTTAGATTTTGCCACAGTACCTAGTGCAGAGTTAGACACACGGTAGATGAATGAATGAAATGACTCAAGGCAAGTTGGATGTTCTGAAATGACAGGAGGATTTATCTTTCCACCTTTTTTCTTGGTCCCTGTTTCTCTCCTCCTCCATTTTTGGAGCTAGATGACTTTCCCAATGGAGGGTAAAAGATATTAGGGATAAGTGCTGGATAGATTCTCTTTCTTTAGGACAGGCTTCTAGAACTAATAGCTTTTCCCTTTGACAACTTCGGCTTTATTTGGCTAGCTCTTTTGAATCCTCCAATAAATATGACAGAATAATACAGTGGGTTTCTTTTCACCTAAGCATTCTTCCTTTGTACATACATAAATAGCTTGATAAAAGGGGCATGTTGGACAGAACAGATCAATGGTATGAAACTGAGAATTTGTCCAGAATGTCATCTTCTGTTGCACCTGAGTTCAGGAGCAGGCATGTGGTACTTTGTAGATGTGTCAAAAGGCCACTGGATGTGGAGTCAGGAAGCTTGGAGACTCTGTCCTGGGCCAGTTATTACCAGTGGTGACCTTGAGTGAGTCACCCTCTCTTGCACTTTGACTTCCCCACAGAGAAGATATCAGAGGTGGACGAAGTGTTCTTGAAGACCCTTTCATATTTGAATAACCCTACAATTTTGGATCCTTTTTTTATTTGTCTGAATTCTGTATGTCTAACTTAGGCTCTATCTGTCAGGGTCCAATCAGAGATCAGAAACCACGTTAGCTGTCTCAGCAGAGGGAGTTCAATACAGGGAGTTGGTCGCACAGGTATTGTTGGGAGCTTAGAGGTAATCCAGAGTTGACACCTGCAGGGAGTCACGGCCACTTAGGTGGTAACAGAGGAGAGATGTTAGGGTTACCAGAACCTAGAAACATGGAGAAGAAGCCTTTCATGCTGGGACTCAGATTTCTGAGGAATCCTAGCACTTCTGACAGGGAACAATGAGGCTGTTCTGGAAGTGCCAAAAGTAGGTGGAGGCTGGGATTGACTGTTCCTGCTGGGGGGTGAGGGGTCATTGGTGGGACACCAGTGCTGGGAATAGCAAGCTGTGCTCTTTTCCTGTCCTCCAGGCTTCCTCCTGGGCCTTGTTAGCAGAACCCAACGGCCTTGCCAGCTGCCAAAGGAAACGTGTTGCTTTTAGAGTCCCAGCCTCAGTGTGAAAGGGCAGAGCACAGAAAGACAGATTTGGAGCTATGACAATAGCGTAATGACTGGCACCTTCATTTTATATTTATATGTTTTCTTCATGTTTATTTATAGGTGTTCGATACATGTGGGCTGAAAAACGGTATTCCTATAATAGCAACTGGGTAATCTGTTTTTGGGGCGAGAGTTGAAGGAGATTCACTTAGTCAACATGAGTATTGGCTAAGAGGATTAAGAGGAGGGATGGGCAAAAGGGAACGTGAAGAGGCAAACAAGATGGCGGGCCTGTTTTCCACCAGGCTTCCTCAGCTACACAGAACTCTTATAGGAATGTGATTTATGCAGTCTGAGGCTGGCTCTATTTTGGACGTTTTAAGTAGGGTTTTGGGTGCGCTAGTGCTTAACTGGAGATTAAGAGATTCATTAGCAGAAGGAGCCCTTCTGCAGCACTCAGAAGGGAAACGAGAAAGTAGGTTTTTTTTTTTCTTTTAAGCCACTAAATTTGTGTTAATTTGTTACAACAGCAACAGAGAACACACACGGCATTAGAGCAATGCTGCCGGCGAAATCTGGTTTTGTTGCTGCTTCCTAGTGGTTTTCTCCAAGTGCGTGGTCAGGGTTCGGAGGCTGCCATGAACCTTGCAGCTGTCTTGAACTGTCTCGCTTCCTATGGCCGTCCCATAGAACGGGGAGCCATGGGACACCCTCCCTCCATCGCTCTGCAGCGGAGTTCAGAGAGAATCTGACTGCCATCTCGGTAGGGCCAATATGATCGAGTGGCAGGGAGTCCGTCACAACAAAGAGGAATAGCGATGGGGACGGGTAACTGATGGGCTGAGTCAGAGAATGTAAACTCTTTCTTTCTCCCTTTCCCTTAATCTTGTTAAGTTTCCATATCTCAGGGGAAGCATCACTTTTATTGGCCATCAAGATGGAGAGGTTGCGTGATCAAATCGCCGATGTAATTGTTCAGCTAAATTAAACTGTCAGGCCCTCAGATGAGACCTCTCTGTCGATTGGAGTGCAGTTCACTCCATCAGCAGATACGTGCTGTGGTCTTGTCCGGATAATATGGGCGGCCCGGATGGAGGAAGTATTAGCCTTCACTGGGTTCTTTTTAGAAACCTCTTTGGAGGAGAGGCTGGGTGTCAAGCCGTAGCTATTTCTCTCGACTCATGGCTCCCAGGGAAGCTCTTATTACAGAATGCTTCTGGTCTCAGGCAACCACGGTTTCATTAAGTGACTGCAAGAGATCTGGACACCAAGGGGTTAGATGAGCTGTCAGGACTTTCATAGCACAGAAAATAGAAAGCTCTTATTGTTTTCCTTATTTCCTATTGCTAAATTCCATTACACACTGGTCACAACTTTCAGGGCAGATCATTTCAAGATTTTATTGTGTTCCCCTAGTTGTTAGCCAAGTGATCTTTGGCTCCAAACCTTCCTGTGCCTCGCAAGTTAGTGTTTGTCATTCCCTAGGAGCGGCTCTGTAACTGTCCAAAGGCGCTTTCTACGTGCCACTTCAGCACAATTTTTCTTTTTTTTGGTTGATGTTTTTAATGTATAGCAATGCTTGTCACCTTCCCCTCCCAGAGACCAGATTTGCATTTATGGCGCACTGCCAAAGGAAATAGTACTTCCTCTCTTTGCCTCTTAGTAAGAACTCCGTGTTTCTTGTTAATGCTCTTATCTTTTCAAAGTTTGCTTCATGTCTGTATTTGCATGCTATTTGGTGGCTCTTTAATGTGTGACATTCCCACAGGGGCTTCCTGGAGGTACTGGCTGGAGTTTGAAAGGAGGGCTGCCCAGTTGGTGATCCTTCTATGGGCTCAAACATTTGGCTGCGTGCAAGCTGGGGTCTCTCAGATCAACGGATGCTTGTAGTTTGGGACTTTATATAACAGCTAAAAAAGGTGGTTGAGGATGACCTCTTGGAATGAACTGATATTTAAAAATATCATTAGAACTCTAATCTGTAAAGGGGTTAAGAAATCCTTGTCCCTTAATATCAGATCAAGTTTGGTTCAGAATTCTGCTCTTTTCTTTGGGGTGCCTGGGTGGCTCAGTGGGTTAAAACTCTGCCTTCAGCTCAGGTCGTTATCCCGGGGTCCTGGGATCGAGCCCCACATTGGGCTCTCCGCTCGGCAGGGAGCCTGCTTCCCCCTTTCTCTCTGCCTGCCTCTCTGCCTACTTGTGATCTCTGCCTGTTAAATAAATAAATACAATCTTAAAAAAAAAAAAAAAAAAGAATTCTGCTCTTTTCCAATTCTCAGGTTCTTTCTATTATCACAGGTGCTTTGGTTCTGGCTTTCTGTCCCTGCCTGATCTTACACAGTCCCTTCTCTGGGTCTGACACTGGTCTGTTTACTCTGACCTAAATGTGAGATTCAGGTGGTTTCCTTACCACATGCACACACACACACACTCACATTCTCACACATGTGCTCGCGCATGCACATCACCTCCTATGCAATTTGCTGTCCCAAGGTCTTTGCGTGTGGCAGTTTTTACTCCAGGTGTGGGGAGATAAGGATAGTATTTGGATGACAACAGTGAAAACAGCTTCCAACGGTGTGTTAGACATTTAGTTCCTAAAAGTCCTCTAGTCTCTGGTGTGTTTTCAGCCATCTTCCTGGTGTTCTTTCTTCCGTACCTCTTTCTTCTCTTTTGATTAGTTTCTGTTTACTTCTAATGCATAACCCTTTAAAAATTTTTTTTTTTAAGATTTTATTTATTCATTTGACAGACAGAGAGCACAAGTAGGCAGAGAGGCAGGCAAAGGGAGAGAGGGGGAAGCAGGCTCCCTGCCAAAGCAGAGAGCCCAATGTGGGGCTCAATCCCAGGATCCTGGGATTATGGCCTGAGCCGAAGGCAGCAGCTTAACCCACTGAGCCACCCAGGCACCGTGAATGCATAACCCTTTATTGGTGATGATTATTGCTTCGTCTCCTTGGCTGACTCTGGAATTGCTGGCATTTTGGGCTGTATAAATTTTTGTTGTGGGTATTTTTTTTTTTAATAAATGCATTGTAGAATGTTTAGTAGTATTCCTGTCACCAGGTGTTGCTAAATGCCCTGAGGAGGAAATCTACCCCATCTAAAACCATATCCCTTTGCCCACACCCTGGGGTTTCAACTTTGCCTCAATGCCTTACTCTAAACGAAAGCTCTTTCTGCTCCAGAAAGGCATTCTAGGACCAGTATTTAAGATACCTTTTTTCATCCCCCTGCTTAAGTAATACTTACTGATGAACACTGTCAGGCACTGCGGTAAGCATTTTATTTAAACATTATATCATTTAACTATTTACAGTTATTAAAATACATTTCAAGCATATATGTGTATATATGCACACACATTTGTGTGCATTTCAAGCATATATGTGTATACACACACATATACACACACATATATTTTTTACTATGTGCATGATGCATAAATGCATATGTAAGTCAGATGTTCTGGGATTTTCTGGCCTTATGGGAGCACCTTTTCTTGTGACAGACATTAAGTGTTTAAATAGACCCCATCTCCAGTATGGTGGGGTCTGCCGGTGCTCTTCCTGACACCTCTGGGGATTCCGGGGGCAGGGATTCTATCTCCCGAGTCATCCCCAGTGTAACCTGCTTCTGTGTGGTCACCTACTCCAATCAATGCTCCTGGATCCCGTGGTCATTGTCCTCTCTGCTTCTTTGGACACTGCCCCCCATTCCTCTTTGTGATGTCTAAAAGCAAAATCAATGCAATGCTCTTTGTGTTATGAATAGTAGACTGTGTGTGTGTGTTTGTTTTTGAGTGGGGATATGTGAAAACACTGCCTGGGGAAGATTAGGGAACAACTTAAAACTGAAAGTCAATCATCACTGATTTTTAGTAGCTCTTGGACGTGTTTTAGCATTTCTCACTGGTTGCCTTTGCCCTCAGTCCTGGGTGTCCTGTTCCCTTACCAGCCTCTCATTCTTCATCCTTCTCCTTTCCCTCCTTACCTTCCAGCCGCAGATCTAACATCCTGTTCCTATCTCCTGCTGGTTCCCACGCAGCACACTGGACTGGTTTCTTCTTTGTGTTGGAGCTCATATCCTAACTGTAGACAGTAATGGCTTGTTCTGTCTTTGATTGCCCAATACCAGACACTAAAGTATGTGTCTTCATCCCCTGTGTTTCTCTTGCTCTAGCTGTTTCTTCCTGCTGGATGCCTTCCACTGTCAGACCGGCATGGAGATGCTGCTGGGACTGGAGGAGGCGGGACTCAGAAATGCACAGGGGCCAAGTGTTCTAAATGACACAGCTTAGCCGTCGTTGCAGGACGACAAGGCAGAGAGCTTAAGGAGTTCGACAGACCTCCTTGGTTTTTGGTGGGCAGAGAACAACAGGGAAAAGTCTTTTTTTCTTCACGTCAAAAAGCCATTTTTCTGTTATTTTCCTTTCACAGGACGAGATACTCTGGCAGAGCTGGGGGAAGAGCTGCTCTTTAAACATTTACGCTCGTTTGTAACAATCTTAGGTACTAGGTGGAACAAATTATAGCATCATAACTTTTCAGAACAGTTAACTATTCTGGAATTGAGCTAAAGTGAAAAAATAACTTTACAGAACAGAAGAGGAGAGACAACAGGACATAAAATACCTTGCAGTATTAATAGCTTAAAAATTCTCTCTTCCTCTGCGCTGTCCTGGCACTCTCCTTGTTCCTCAATGAGCCCCATATTTAACTTCACTTATAGTTAATTATATGTAGGTAACAGATAAGGAAACTGATTCCTAGGACAGTTAAATGAATTGATTAAAAGGAGGTGGTGCAGTAAGGAGAAAACATTTTATAAAAGCTTTTCAGTTATTATTCCTAAGGTCCTCCTGTTTTATTTGAGGAAGACCACTGACAATTAGATCAAATCAGATATGGGTTTAACAAGCATGTAATTCAGCACCAATGATGAGCCAAGTACTTGAAAATGCTTGTGAAAGGGATGAATTCTGTCATGGAATTCTCAAGAGTACTTTTAGGAGGTAGTATTTTTCCAGTTGCGAAGAACAAAGCTCAGAGAGGGGAAGTGGCTTGCGCAGGATCCCACAGCCACCTAGCAGCAGAATCAGGATTCAAATGCAAATATTTGACCTCAAAGCCCTTAACTCCTGAAAGTACAGCCCCGTTATCTTCCTCCTAATCAGTTAATTAAGGAGGGGTTGCCCCACAGACACTAGTTAAAAGGATTTTGTTAAGTAGATAAGGCTCTGGTAAGGACCGAGCCCATTTAGCTGAATTCCCAGTAATCCACACCCTCCGGGCTAATCCAGGTGGGGATTTTGGAAGTGAACCCGCAGATAGGTGATCTGAAGACAGTAACTTGTGTGGTGGTAGCCAGGCTCAAAGACAGTCCCAAGGATTCCCACCTCCTGGAATTCACCCCTTGTAGGCACCCCTCGCACGTTGTACCAGGGCTGTCTGTGTGGACAGCAGTCTGTGGCAGAAGTGATGGCCGCCCCGCACACGAGGACATATACGACCTTTTCAAGAAGAGGTTATAAAAAAACACTACAGGGTCTGACTTGGGTGTTCTCCGCTGGCCCCAGCTGGGGGAGGTCTCATGAGTGCCCCCTTCAGTTTGAGGCTCCCACCACACTTATCTCACCTGATCTCCTCTCCCCAATCCCCTTCTTTTGGGGATCTCTGAGCATAGTTGTTTGCTGTGTTGTGAACAGACTGATCGGCAGATCTGCGTGCCTGGGAACTGGGGCCTCTAGTCAGAAAGCCCACGGGGAGCTGAGGCCTGGTAAAAACTGTGGGAGTGAGCTTAGAAGTGGATTTCTCAGCTCTAGTTGGGCCTTGAGATGACCGCAGCTCCTGCTGGTAGTTTATAGCAATCTTGTGAGACTCCTTGAGCCAGAAACTCTTAGTGAAGCTGCTTTCAGATTCCTGATGAAGCAGTTCAGGGCTTGCTAACCCTTCTTAACTTCACCATCGGATCTGCCTTGGCACGTGAGAGGACTGTGACTCCTCACTCCTTTCTTTATCCAGGATCCCCTCTCCTTGAGGGACTGTTGTGGTTTTCGATAATAATAGCTTTTCTCCCTTATCCTAATTTGACAGGAATTTGTTTGTGAACACCCCAAATATATAGAGACAAAGTACCTGTTACCTGAGTTTCACATTTGTTCTCTGAATGAAAGTTATCAACATCTGCATAGTCCCTTCAGATGTAATGGCTAATTTTCTGTGTCAAGCTGACTGGGTCACAGGGTGTCCAGATCGTTGGTCAAACATTTGTGGGGCTGTTTGCAAGGGTGTTTCTAGAAAATATTAGCGTTTGAATGGGTAGACTGAGTGATAAAGAAGATGCCCTCCCAGTATGGGTGGGCAATGTCAATCCATCAAGGGCCTGATTGGAACAAGAAAGTGGAAAGGAAAAATTTGCTCTCTCTGCTTCAGCTGGGTGTCTGTCTTCTCCTGACCTCAGACGTTGAATCTCCTGGTTGTGAGAGGCTTTCTGACTCAGACTGGGACTTATGCCAATGGCTCCCCTAATTCTCAGGCCTTTGGGTTTGGACTGAAATGGTATCACTTGTTGTCCTGGGTCTCCCTCCACCTTACAGATGGCGGATCTTAGGACTTGTCAACCTCCATAATCATGTGTGACAGTCCTTCAGAAGAAATCTCTTCCTCACCATCTCTCCCTCTCTCTATCCTATTGTTGCGGTTTCTCTGGAGAACCCTGACCAATACAACAGGTTTGTGAGGACGTCAGTGGTGATGTGCGTCACTGTGTCTTCAATAAATTGTGATACCACCGCAGCAGCAGCATGAGGAGAGAGAGCCTGGGACTGGCAGATGGAGTCCTGATTTCCACCCTGACTCTGCTTTCAACTAGCTCTATGACTTTGATCAAGTCCTGCTACCTTTCTGCCTCATTTCTCATCTGGGCAAGGGAAATGAGATTATTATGAGGATAGACTGAGATAATAAATGGGATGATGCGTTGAAAAACATAAAGGGTAATGCAAATGCTGTGTAGTATTAATCAGGGTTTCTGGTTATTATGACTGTGTTAAATAATTAACCACATGATAGATAAAGTGGAAATAAGGGATCTTCCCCCCAACACAAGTGGATTTGCTTTACAAAGTAAGAGTGAGTCATCATCATCAGATTGGGTCATGATGGATGTCCTCATTCATTCATTCATTCATTCATTCATTCACCAAATATTTCCTGCTATGCCTTCTATGTTCCAGGTACTGTTTTAGGGACATCTAAATGAACACAATAGACAAAGACTCCTGCCTTCATGGGTCTTTTCCTGATGTGTTCCTCCTGTGAGGGGCAAGGCTATGGCCCTTCTTGCCCATGTTGGCTGTATTTAGAAACAAGGGAGAATGACTGAGAGCTGCTGGAAGCCATCTGAGGCCCACTCTCTGAATCAAGCAGGCTCTGTCCTAGAAGATGGAGCTGGGTGCCAAATTAAGGGATTCAAGAACAAAGGAGAGACAATGAGGGAGGGGTCTAAGGCTCTCTAAGGAGGGCAAGATCAGGAGAAGTTCCTGAGTAAGAGGAAAAAGTGACTGCCAGCCTTTTGGGCAGTTCAAGGACTCTTAAGGAGAGGGGATCCTGGCAAAAGAAAGAAAGGTGGAGTGAGTATCAAAATTCCATGATGTACAAGATGGACCTGATGGTGAGTTGAGGGATAGAACAAGCAAGGTCTGAATTGCTTCATATCAGAGAATAAGAAGCTGGGTTTTTAAAGAGGCAAAGAATCTGTACTCAGAAAACTATAAAGTACTCATGAAAGAAGCTGAGGAAGACACAAAGAAATGGAAAAACATTCCATGCTCATGGATTGGAAGAAAAATATTGTGAAAATGTCTATGCTACCTAAAGCAATCTACACATTTAACAAAATCCCAATCAAAATAACACCAACTTTTTTTTCAAGGAAATGGAACAAATAATGCTAAAATTTTTATGGAAACAGAAAAGACCCCGAATAGCCAGAGGAATGTTGAAAAAGAAAACCCAAACTGATGGCATTACAATTCCGGACTTCAGGCTCTATTACAAAGCTGTCATCATCAAGACAATAAGGTACTGGCACAAAAACAGACACATAATCAATGGAACAGAATAGAGAACCCAGAAATAGACCCTCAACTCTACGGTCAACTAATCTTCGACAAAGCAGGAAAGAATGTCCAGTGGAAAAAGACAGTCTCTTCAACAAATGGTTGGGAAATGGTGTTGGGAAAATTGGACAGCCAATGCAGAAGGATGAAACTGGACTATTTTCTTACACCACACACAAAAATAGACGCAAAATGGTTGAAAGACCTCAATTGGTGAGACAGGAATCTATGAAAATCCTTAAGGAGAACACAGGCAGCAACATCTTCCACCTCAGCGGCAACAACTTCTTCCTAGAAACATCACCAGAGGCAAGGGAAGCAAGGGCAAAAACGAACTATTGGGACTTCATCAAGATCAAAAGTTTGCACAGCAAAGGAAACAGTCAACAAAACTGAAAGACAACTGACAGAATGGGAGAAGATATTTGCAAATGACATAGCAGATAAAGGGCTAGTATCCAAAATCTATAAAGAACTTATCAAACTCAACATCCAAAGAACAAATAATCCGATCAAGAAATGGGCAGAGGACATGAACAGACATTTCTGCAAAGAAGACATCCACATGACCAACAGACACATGAAAAAGTGCTCCACATCACTCTGCATCAGGGAAATACAAATCAAAACCACAATGAGATACCACCTCACATCAGTCAGAATGGCTAAAATTAACAAGTCAGGAAACAACAGATGTTGGCAAGGATGTAGAGAAAGGGGAACCCTCCTACACTGTTGGTGGGAATGCAAGCTGGTGCAGCCACTCTGGAAAATGGTATGGAGGTTTCTCAAAAAGTTGAAAATAGAGTTACCCTATGACCCAGCAATTGCACTACTGGGTATTTACCCCAACGTTACAAATGCAGTGATCTGAAGGGGGATGTGCACCCAAATGTTTATAGCAGGAATGTCCACAATAGCCAAACTATGGAAAGAGCCCAGATGTCCATCAGCAGATGAATGGATAAAGAAGATGTGGTGTGTATATATATATATATATATATATACAATGGGATGCTATGCAGCCATCAAAACCCTCTCACAAAATCTTGCCATTTGCAATGATGTGGATGGAACAGAGGATATTATGCTAAGTGAAATAAGTAAATCAGAGAAAAACAATTATTATATGATCTCACTGATATGAGGAATTTGAGAAACAAGACACAGGATCATAGGGGAAGGGAGGGAAAAATGAAACAAGATGGGATCGGGAGGGAGACAAACATAAGAGGCTCTTAATCTCAGGAAACAAACTGAGGGTTGCTGGAATGGAGAGGGGTTGGAGGGATGGGGTGGCTGGGTGATGGACATTGGGGAGGGTATGTTGCTATGGTCAGCGCTGTGAATTGTGTAAGCCTGATGACTCACAGACCTGTACCCCTGAGGCAAATGATACATTATATGCTAATTAAAAAAAAGAAGCTGGGGTTTTGGGGGCATACAAACTTAGCAGGAGTGGAAAGATCACCCAGGGATATGGATATGATGAATGGTGGGCTTGGGTCACAGTGTAGAGAGTCTTTGACATGGGCAAGGATGTGGAATGTAATCTTTGGTGCTGTGGGGATTATAGATGGTTTCAGAGTAGAGGAATGATAAAGTCTGAACAGAGCCATCTGGCAGCAGAATGTTGAACTGACTAGAGGCGGAAGAGGTGAAAGAGATTAAATGGGGAGCAAAAAGAGTTGACAGTTCCCTCTGTGTGCAGAGGAACATGGGTTTCCCATCCTATAATGTGAGGTTCTTCTCATCCTGTTTGCACATTAGACTCCCCTAGAAAATGTTTAAAAACTTACTGATTCTTAAGACCTACCCTAGACTCATTTAATCAGAATCTGTGAGCTCATTTCTAGGACATCAGTCTTTTATTCCTTTTTAATTATTTATTTATTTAACTTATTTATTTATTATTTTTTAAATTAACATATTAGGGAAACTATCTGCTATAATTTGCTCCAATATACTTTCTGCCCCTCTCTCTTTCTTCTTCTTCTGGGATCCCAAGTATTCTAATATTGTTTCATCTTATGGTATCACTTATCTCTCCTCGAGGTCCAGTAGTTGTTTGTCTCTCTTTTGCTCAGCTTCTTTATTCTCCATCATTTAGTCTTCCGTATCACTAATTCTGTCTTCTGCCTCATTTATTCTAGCTGTACAAGCCTCCATTTTTGATTGTACTTCATTAATAGCTTTTTTAAAAATTTAAACTTGGTTAGATTTTAGTTCTTTTATTTCTCCAGGAAGGGATTTTTATATCTCCAGAAAGGGATTCTCTAATATCTTCCATACTTTTCTCGACCCCAGCTAGCACCATGACAATTGTCATTCTGAATGCTAGTTCTAACATATTACCAATGTCCGTATTGATTACGTCCTTAGCCATTGGTACTGCCTCTTCTTTATTTTTTTTTTTTGTGGTGAGTTTTTCAGGCTTGTCATTTTATTCAGATAAGAATAGATGAATGAGAGAACAAATACTAAAAGGGTAGCAATAACCCTGGAAAAATACACACTAACCAGATCAGAAGAGACCTGAAACCAGGGGTAGAAGAAAGGAAGAAGAAAAGAAAAAAATAAAAAAAATATATATATTAGACTGGTAAATAGAACAGAGCCACACACTTGATTTTGGGTGTATTTTGGTCTGTTAGAAGTAACTACCTCTGAAAATTTTAAAGAAAGAAAAACTTATATATATACAAAAATAAGGGTAAATACAATGAAGGGATGGAATATGACTGTCAAGATGAACATTAAAAAAGATTCTAAAAAAGGAATTGATAAGAAGTTGGTTGAAAGAAGAAAAAAAAAGAGGAAAGAATGTGATCAGGCTGGAGACTAGAACAAAGCCATGCGTGAGATTTAGGGTATATTTTGATCTATTAGAAAAAATTTTATCCCAATATTTTAAAGAAAAAAACCCTACATGTATACAAAAAATAAGGTTAAATACAATGAAGGGATAAAATATGACTATAACAATGACAATTAAAAAAGATTTTAAAAAAGGTATTGTTAAGATAAAATAATTAAAAAATGTTAAAATAGGAAAGAGGAAAAATAAAAAAAAAGAGTAAGGAAAAAATAAAATAAAAAAAATTTAACTTTGAAAGACTAAATGATCATGGGGAAAAAGCCATGAATTCTGTGTTGCTTTCCCCTAGCTCTGGAGTTCCACAGTTCTCATCAATTGGTTAACTTGGTCTTGGCTGGATGTTCTTGCTGATCTTCTGGGGGAGGGGCCTGTTGCAGTGATTCTCAAACATCTTCGCCTGAGGCAGAATTGCACCACTCTTGCCAGGAACTAGGCTAAGCAATCTGCTTGGTTTTGTTCTCTGGATCTTTTGTTCCCTGAACGCTTTCATACAGCTTTGGAGGATGGGAATGAAAATGGTGGTTTCGCAATCTCCGGCCCATAGGAGCCAAGAGCTTAGGGCCCCACTCCTCAGTGTGCCCTCAGAGAAGAGCAGTCAATCCCTCCCGTCTCCCTGGTCTCCGGCCACACTCCATGCTTACCCAGCCTGTGACTGAGCGTATCTATCTCTGGGCATAGTCCCATTTGGAGTCTCCAAACCCAACAGATTCCTGCGGCGTGCTTCCGTGCCACTCTCTCAGGAGGAGGAAGGGAAGCCTCCCAGGATCTGTCACTTGTGAGGTCCCTGCTCGAAGACCAGTGGCCTGGCTGTGCCTTGGATCACAATTTAAGGTAACCCAGAGCTGATAGCCCACTCCTCAGCTCCATCTCTTCTGCTGGCATCCCTGCTCTGATACCTGGGAACTCTGCCACACTCAGACACCCCTGCTCTTTTTGTGACCCCACGGATCCTGAGACCACACTGTCCCCACAAGGGCTCCACCTGCCGCTTAGCCTCTAGAGCAATGTCCCTCAGTGGAGCAGACTTCTAAAAGTTCCAATTCTTTGCTCTGCTGCTAGCCCCTCCCGCCATGGTCTACCTTCCCATATGTTACCTCAGATTCGCTTCGCACATCCTACCTTCTGGAAAGTGGTTGATTCTCTGTTCCTGGAATTGCTGCTCTTCTTCTCTTCTATCTCATGTTGAGTTTGTAGGTGTTCAGAATGGTTTGGTAACTAGCTAGCTGAACTCCTGGGACCTGATGATATTTCGGTCTCCTACTCCTCTGCCGTCTGGCTCCTCCAGTCCTTTTATATCTTTTTAAAATGCCTCTACATGATTGTGATATGCAGAAAGAGATGGGAACCAGTGCTATGGAAAAACTGACCCAGATTCTCATGTTATTGCCTTATCTTTATAAACATTTAGAACAGAAAAAAGAACCTCATCATTGCAGGCTTGACAGGCTTCAAATCTTTAGGTTGTAGTGGACTCTCAGAATTAAAAAAAAAAAAATAGGTTGATAAAAGCCCAAGGCAATAGCTGATGATAGTCATTCAGTTTATGGGGGTGTAGCCTGGAGCACATGGCTCAGTATAAAACCTCAGCTGGGTCTGCCTGCTTGGTTCATTTTCCAGACGCTTTTTGTCCAAACTTACTAAGCTATGTGACCAGTTGTAAGTTGCTTGACCACACTTTGCCTTAATTTACCCCTGGGACACAGTAAATATTCAATTGATGTTAGCTCGTATCGTTAGTGATCCTAAAGAACTTCACTGCAAGCCTGAAGAGAAAGATGTTTTTTGTGTCACTTCTGACTAGTTTTCTAGTTAATGAGGTTCATAGTAGATGATGGTTGACTAGGAAAGACCTACTTGGTTCAGAAGACAGTTCCAAAGCTCATCTGTGGATTTTCCTGGAGGTCTCAGCTTTTGTCAGAATTTTATTTTATTTTTATTTTTTAATATTTTATTTACTTTTTTGACACGGGGGTGGAGGGGCAAGACAAGCCAAGGAAGCAGGAAGCAGAGGGAGAGGGAGAAGCAGGCTCCCCACTGAGCAGGGACCCCCATGTGGGACTCGATCCCAGAACCCTGGGATCATGACCTGAGCCTAAGACAGACGCCCAACCGACTGAGCCACCCAGGCGCCCCGAGCTTTTGTCAGAATTTTAGAGACCACCTCAGTACATCAGAAGAACGCCATTGCCCAAAAGGGAAAATGTTCTATTATAATGAAAAACATCTTCAAATGGTGCCCCAAAGTTTCAGGCACGTGGGATATAAACGTTTCTTAGAGAGTTATAGATGAGCATCAGAATGAATTATGAGAGCCGATTTTCAAAAGTGACTCGTGTTCTTTAATTTGAAGGCTTTCTGTTGGCCTTTCTTCTCTTGTTTAGGCTGGGGACACACAGGGGTCTTTCTGGAGGGTGACAATGAGAGTCCTGTGGTTGCGCACCCCTTTCTTTTCTGGACCCCCATGATTTCTAGCTGGGCTTTAGGTAAGCTTTTTATTCTTTAAGCACAAGCTACTTTGATGAGAAAAGGGATCACCATCATTGGTACTCATTTCCTCTCAGTAAATGGTTTTTGCGTTTTGAGCTGTTGAACTTGTGGCTCAGTCTTCTTACTGGATCCACCTCTTTTGAAGACTGATTTGGTTGGTTGGTTTATTTCTAGGCTATGACTAAACTTGTTCTCTTGCACCCTAGTTTTAATGAGAAAGGGAAATTCTTTTCTGGTTCCCAAGAAAAAGATGCAAATTTGTGCAGGTTAGAATGGACTGGGCTTGGAGCGAAGTTGTGAGACTGCCCTGGGAGCATGAAGAGGGGAATTTCCTCCCCACGAGTGGCTGGACTGTGGGTCGCTGGAAAGCAGGGTCTGTGTATTTCCCACAGTGCTTAGCACTTGGCAAATGTTCAGATACGTGTTGTCTTGAAGGGCTTATTTGGTCTGCATATCTGACCTACTGCTTGTTTCAGAGGCAGAAGATCTAAGACCAGAGACCTCTCCTTGGGGCCCTGCTTCTGGGACAGAGATTGGAATCTTTGGGGGATGAACCAATCATCAAAGAGGAAGTTCAGTTCAGTTCCTTGTTCAGAGGCTTCCAGGTTAGGTCAGAATGGAAGAGAGCCAAACAGGAGATGTGATCTTCTAAGTAGAGCTTTCAGACCAGGGAGACTGAAGAGTTGTCACCCCGCCTGCCTCTTGCAGTCAGACCAGCTCAGATTTATGACAGCTGTGATACATAGGATGTGATTGCACCTGTTTACATTGGGAACTTCTTTGCCTTAATTTATGAGTTTTCCTGTGTACTAAATCATGAAAGCTTTTTGCTTGCTTTTCAGTGAAAACATTTGACTTCCTTCCAACGGAAGCACATAATGAGTAGACACATTCCTATCTCCCCCAAACCCAGCTGAGCCCCTTAAATTTGCTTCTCCTCTCTCTCTTTCCCTATCTATGACTCCTCTCCTTTCCTTTCCTTTTTCTGTTTCTAAAGTAGTCCACAAAGTGTAATTGCTCAGTGCCCTGCTTAAGTGTTTGAATTCTCTTGGGGGCACTTATGTGTTTCCTAATGCAGGACGGAATCTGGATGACGTTCAAGCAAGTGGATGATGTGGCTTGGCAGAAAATAAGGGAAACCTTTTACTCTGCGAAGATGCCAGGGTAGCGTCACTGTTGGATCAGCACAGCTGAATAATTCTGGAGCTCTGAGGCATAGGTAATGTCTTGTCTGCGATGTGGGTAATATTGCAGAATTGGTGATAATTACTCAAGTGCTTTGAATTTCTAAAGAACTTAAAAAACCCTCTGTCAGGCACTTATTAGAAAAAAGCTGAAGATTTATGGAAGTTACAATAGAAATGTGGGGAATAATGGGATATGAGACAATGATCCTCCTCGTTTTATTTTAGATGGTAATGTTTTTACTGTTACTGACACCCTTACCAGCACGAGCCAAAAGTTGCTGGATACTTCCTGGGTTCTAGGCACTGTGCTAAACTGCTTGATGGGCATGCCCTTGTTCTGTGCCTATTATCCCACACAGTCTTATGACATAGGTTACAAGTCACTATATAGGTCACTACATCATTCTTAGTCTACACTTGAGGAAGCTGATGCTTAGAGAGATTAAGTCATTGCCCGAGGATCCCAAGTCATGAAGTGCTGGGGCAAAGACTTCACCCCTGTATATTTGTCAAAGCTCATATTCTTCACTGAGATGTTAGATAAAATATAGTCACTGTCAATATATTTGTTGATTCAATGTTGGGGAGTTACATTGATGAGATGAAATCGTTTTCTTCAGGGCGATGAACATATATGGTGTGCATGTGTATATGTTTTTACTGCACTGGTGACGTAGTAAGTTATAGGGCTGGACGATGCTATTAACCTGAACTTGGGAAGGCGGGATCCATCAGTGCAGGTAAGGACGCCTTGCCCCACTATCCTGCCGATGGATTGTGAGTGTGGTGTCCCTGAATCAGAAGAATCAAGTTGGAGGGGGAAAATGTTAGAGGGCCAAAGACATTTGATTCAAGGACACTGTTTCTGGAATTTGTCCTTGATTATAGCCAGATGTTTATTAGGCTGTAGTTGTGTAGTAAGAGACAGGATGGTTCTCCCTGTGAGGAAGCCAGAACTAGAATAAGTTCGGCAGGGGGACTGTGAATGCTGGCAGCCAAGCTAGAGCCAAAGGCTAATGACTCGTGGTGGTGATTCAAGAGCATATATATATATTTTTAAAGCAAATAAAAAAATTGCATTGGTTATATTGTGTTTGTATTTTACGTATGCACTATTTCTTTTCTTTTCTTTTTAAAGATTTTGTTTATTGGGGCGCCTGGGTGGCTCAGTGGGTTAAGCCTCTGCCTTCAGCTCAGGTCATGATCTCAGGGTCCTGGGATCAAGCCCCACATCGGGCTCTGTGCTCTACAGGGAGCCTGCTTCCTCCTCTCTCTCCCTGCCTGCCTCTCTGACTAGTTGCAATCTCTATCAAATAAATAAATAAAATCTTTTAAAAAAAAGATTTTATTTATTTGAGAGAAAGAGAGAGTACAAGTAGGGTGAAGTACAGAGGAAGAAGAAGATCCCCCGCTGAGCAGGGAGTCTGATGTGGGACTCGATCCTGGGACTCTGGGATTATTACCTGAGCTGAAGGCAGATAAACAACTGAGTCACCCAGGTGCCCTGCCATGTTTATTTTAATTTACTTTTTATTTTTGTTTATTTGTTCAGAGAGAGAGAGTGGGCAGTGGGGGAGAGGGTGAGAGAGACTATTAAGCAGGCTCCATGCTGGAGAGCTCAATCTCTCTAGCTCAACGTGGGGTTCTATCTCACTACCCTGACATCATGACTTGAGCTGAAATTAGGAGGTGGATACTTAACTGACTGAGCCACCTGGGCATCCCTATTTTCACTTACTTTTAAAAAAATCTTTCTTCATGAAAAATTATTTAAAAGATGCCAATTTGTATCATTTCTGTTGAGAAAAAATGTGTAGGCCCAAGAAAAAAATCCCATTTTGGGTGCACTTGAACCTTGGGGACCTGGAGTGATCACTTTGGGATTGAAAATGAGGGTGGTGCAAGGGAAAGGACATTTCAGGGGGAAGGTGGTGGGAACTGCTGAAGCAGCTGTTTTTCTTTTGATACTGAATTTCCTCTGTAGAGCTCTCCTTTGTTTAGCCTTCATAGGATGTGTGCTTGATTTCTTTCACACATGCATCTTTAGCAGAATTAAAGTATAGACATTTTAAGGTTAAATGGATCACCTTGTCCAATAAAGGACAAGGGAAACAAAGATGAATTAACTTGCCAAATAAATGGAATTTATAGCAAAACCTTAACACGAGTCTTGCAGATAAGTTTTATTTTCGTAAATTAGTGATTGTAAACTTTATTATTTTTTTGAGCTCCAGTAATTTGTTACCAATAATAAATGAAAGATGTTTGCAAGGACCTTATTAATATTTTTAAGTATAAATTAGAGTGGAATTAAGATCATATCAGTCAGGATAGGATAGGCCCTTTGTAGTAATAAATGATCCCTGAAGTCATTGTTGCTTCAAATAATGAAGTTTTATCTTGTTCTTATGGTATATCTATTGTGGGTACTCTTGGGGCTCTGTTCTGGATTATTTTTACTCAGGCATGAAAAATGATGGAATATTATTATATGGAATGTTTCTATTGGCTCTTGAAGTTTGGAGGAGACATATTGCTTCTGCTCATATTTCATTGTCCAAAATAAGATGTAGGGAATGGCCTAACTAGAAGAGGGAAAGTGTGATCCCACCATGTCTTAGAAGGAGAAGAATTAGAAATTGGGGACTAACCAGATGACGACTACAGAGGTGAATCCTTTAACTACTGTGAAACTCCCTCCGTGCATTCTGTGAGGGTCCTAAGAGTAGGGAAGTGTGGGCTCTCAGGCAGGATTATACCTAACTCACAGCCCAGCTACTGTGGCATACAGTGTGTCTGGAGATGGACATCACCCTTCAAGTCCATCCTGAGGACTGAGGCTGTGAACTCCTGTCCCAGATGAGGAAGGGAAGCTCCGTTCTCTCCAGTTGTGTCAGACACCTGACTTGTCAGTGGGAAAAAGGAGTAGGGACAGGATGACCTCCTAAAACAGAGCTTCTGGGAGCCCCTCCATAACTGATGCAGGCTTCCAGCAGCAAGAGTCGCTATCTTTCCTCTAAAGGTTCTTCCCAACGTCATCCCTAGCCACCCAGCTAAAATCTGGTGCTTGAATATCTTACCTTCCAATAAATGTTCTGTCTCCATTCTTTCCTCATAGTGAACATTTATTTAGCACTTACTGTGTACCAATCCCTGTTCTAAGCATCTGATACCCTTTACTCATTTAATCCCTTGTAACACTCAGGGAGGAGGTACTGTTATTACCCCCGTTTTACAACTGAAATACTGAGAGGTTAAGGAAATTTCTAGTAATTGGGGGAACTGGGATTCAATCCCAGTCCGTCTGGCTTCAGAGCCTCGTGTATGGCCTCTTGGCTGCTAGCACAGCATAATATTTGGAGAAAATGAGCTCTATCTGAATGTGGGCATGAACAATGAAATGCTCAATGATGCCAATAGAAGCTCACAGAGATTCTTGGGGACAAAATTCTTCACAGTCTTATGCTCTCTATTTGAATCAATAGGACAAAACTAATGCTGATATGCCCGTGGCCCAGCAGGCCCCTTCATCTTTATAGAGGAAGGCAGAAAAATTTATATGCTTGACTGTTAACAGAGTCTTGCCTCTGGCATGACTGGCCAATGATAGATAAACTGAAGAAATACCACTGTTTTAGAGAAACATAGTCTTCTAAAGACCTAAACTCATGACCATGTGCACACAGGTAGAATTACTGTACGAAATCATTACTGCAAAAATAAAAGTTCCTTAGACAGCAAAGGGGTGCTGTCTAAGCATCAGTGCCAAAGTCATGAGAACCTACGCACAGTGTGCTGGTAAGTGTTTCACAGCTGGTTCCCTGAAACAAAACAAAACAAAACAAAAAACAAAAAACCCCCAGCCTATTTGGAGTGGTTGCCAATTTCTGTGGTGTAAATATTCCCACTATTTCTTCCTTTTTTTAAAAAAATATTTTATTTATTTGACCGAGAGAAATCACAACTAGGCAGAGAGGCAGGCAGAGAGAGAGGAGGAAGCAGACTCCTGGCAGAGCAGAGAGCCCGATGTGGGGCTCCATCCCAGGACCCTGGGATCATGACCTGAGCCGAAGGCAAAGGCTTTAACCCACTGAACCACCCAGGCGCCCCTTCCCACTATTTCAATTTCAGGCTACAGACATGGTATCACTGAATGCAGAGCTGCAAAGAGATGCTAATGACTGGTTCTCACAGGTCAATATACAAGCTGGCTTTAGCATGCTAGTGATGTTAGATGGGAGAGGGAAGACAGCCCAAAGCTCACATTTATAAAAGAAAATGTTGAATTGAAACAGTTTTTAAAAAATTTTATTGTATTTATTTTTGTTTATTTTTTATTTTATTTTATATTTTTAAAATTAACATGTAATGTATTACTTGTTTCGGGGGTACAGGTCTGTGAGTCATCAGTCTTACACAGTTCACAGTGCTTACCATAGCACGTACCCTCCCGTCTATCATCCAGCCACCCCATCCCTCCCATCCCCCTCCATTCCAGCAACCCTCAGTTTGTTTCCTGAGATTAAGAGTCTCTTATGGTCTGTCCCCTTCTCTGGTTTCATCTTGTTTTATATTTCTCTCCCTTCCCCTGTGATCTTGTTTCTTGTTTCTCAAATTCCTCATATCAGTGAGATCATATGATAATTGTCTTTCTCTGATTGACTTATTTTGCTTAGCATAATACCCTCTAGTTCCATTCACATTGTTGCAAATGCCAAGATATTGGTTTTTTTGATGACTGCATAATATTCCTGTGTGTGTGTGTATGTGTGTGTGTGTGTGTGTGTACATAATACCACATCTTTATCCATTTATCAGTTGGTGGACATCTGGGCTCTTCCCATAGTTTGGCTGTTATGGACATTTCTGTTATAAAAATTGGGGTGCATGTGCTCCTTAGGATCACTACATTTGTATATTTGGGGTAAATACCCAGTAGTGAAATTTCTGGGTTGTAGGGTAGCTCTATTTCCTTTTCTTAGGGGTTGGGGGGTGGGAGAGAGAGAAGCAGGCTTTCCACAGAGCTGAGAGTCCGATGTGGGGCTTGATCCCAGGACCCTAGGATCGTGACCTGAGCTGAAGGCAGATGCTTAATGACTGAGTCACCCAGGTGCCCCAGTAGCTCTATTTTCAACTTTCTGAGGAACCTCCATGCTGTTTTCCAGAGTGGCTCTACAGCTTGCATTCCCACCAATAGTGTAGGAGGGTTCTCCTTTCTCTGCAACCTCGCCAACATCTGCTATTTCCCGATTGGTTAATTTTAGCCATTCTGACTGGTATGAGGTGGTATCTCACTGTGGTTTTGATTTGTATTTCCCAGATTCCGAGTGATGTTAAGCACTTTTTCATGTGTCTGTTGGCCAACTGAGATGAACCATCGTATCGGAGTTTTAAGTGAGAAATGTTTTAGTTATTTTTGTTTTTAATATCAGTGAAACAAATTCTTTTCAGACACATCCCACTAATGCCTTTGTGCTGCTCTTTGGGGTTGTTCTCTGGAAAATTTACTGAAGCTGCCAGAAAGCTGCCACTTCCAAGAATTTCAGCTCTGAAAAGAGAAAAGGATGAGGCTGTCAGACGGTGGGAGTCAGAGGCTGAGCACCGCACGTGGCTGTGCTGGTGAGTAGCTGGGATCTGGGGTATGTCATTCAGTTTGAAGCGACGATTCCTTTAGATCGATCTGGTGCTGGCAGTTTATGGTGTGAAGTCCAATTAGGGTGGATGGTGAGAAGGAGAAGAGTGTGAGGTAGATCATTGGAAAGGGGGCAGAAAAATGGACCAAGAGGACGAGAAAGGGTGAGTGGGGGTGCTGAGGGAAAGATGGAAGGATTCCCATTTATTGAGAACCTATTGTGTGCCAGTCACTATGAGACTGTGAGTGATGGTAGGATTATGATTATGTGATTATGAGAAGCACTTGGTTTATTTGTTTATGCTTTCTCATTCCACTTCTATACCAACTGCTTGAGGTAGCGATTACTGTTAGTGTCTTATGGATGAGGATAACGGGCCTGAAGGTCGATTATTCCCCCAAAGTGGGCAAGTGGGCTGAGTTGAAGATCCAAACAGGGTCTGGACGGCTGCGAATCCCATGCTCTTTGCACTGAGCGGTGCTGTCTAAGTGGGCAGGAGGTCTGCGGGGAATGTTGGATTAAGATCACTCCCAGGAGGGCATTTGGGCCGTGACTCATGAATCATCCTTTGACAAGTTTGTGGGACCTTCTTCGCTGCTCTTTCCCTGCTCAGGTCTCTAAATCTTAAGGGCTGCGGTCTGAAAAGGACGACTAGGGCAGCCCCTCAGGCCAGAAATGATCTGCTGGGATGACAGTGATGCCTCCATCCCCAGAGCAAGGGAACCCTGGGCGGTGGGCTAGCTTTGGCTCTGGGTTGGAGGTTATCCCCTGGATCTCTCCAAGGGACCGGTGGCAGAAAGTTGTCAAGGCTTGATTTTGAACATCAAGGTTGGGAAAGACACCAGAGGAAAGAGAGGGTGAAGGAGAGAGAGAGAGAGATTTCTGTTGCCCAGGAAAGACTACATCATCAGCACACTGATACTCAGTCTCAGAGTCCTGGCTGAAAGTCAAAATTTGAATCAGACATCTGCTGTAATGAGTAAGAAAATATTGATTAAAAGGACCAGACTCCCTCAGCTCCCAGCTCTAGAATCTTGCTGCTTTGATAGCACAAATCAATACTCTCTTATGAGGGTTTAAGCTCTGATTTGTGAGACAGGAACTGCACCGAAGTCCAATAAGAAGTTCCTCCAGGGCAGAGCTGGAGCGGCCAGCAGGGAAGCTACAGCTAGGCACTGCTCAAGGCAAGTTCATTTACCACTCCGGTAGCTTTTACACAGGGCCTGGAGCCCTGGATCAGAGCTCCAGGCAGCTTCCCACGTGACCTCCTGCTGTGGGCGGACCAGGAAGGGATCAGAACCCCCCCCCCCCAATTCTTTACTACGTATACATACAGGGGAGGAGATTTCCTCTGTTAGAGTGAGCACCATGACCTTGAATTACACAGGCAGGACCTGGAGTGCATTTGCGGAGGTGTCCTTTGTATCACACAGCCTGGCTCTGCCTTTTCCATTTTGTGGGGAGCGCTTGGAGCTGAATGAGTTGGTTCTGGTGCTGGGCGAACGCTCGTCTCCTTTGTTCTTGCTCCCTGGAGTCGAAAGTGAAATATTTTCTCGGGCTGCAGAATGAACACACATCTTGGAATCAAATGGACCCGTGTTCAAATCCTGTGTTCCCCACTCTGTAGCCATGCAACCCTGGGGAAATCCTTTAGCCTTGCAACTGTGTTTTCTTGTCTGTGAAATGAGGACAGCGGTGGATTTTACCTCCTGCGACGTTGCAGGGATTCAGTGAGATCCCACAAAGGAGGCTGGTTAGTGACTGCCTGATATTCAGGAAGCATTCCAGCGGTCCCTGTAATTCTCTTAGGTTACTTGTGAACATGTCTGTAGGTCACAGCGGTAGTTGGGTTTTAGTAACTGGGAAAGCAAGGGTTACTCTATCCAAGTGACTGCCTTATTGGTCATCTTCTGTTTCTGGCACTACGCCTAAGCTGGCCATTCAGGAAGGCCTCCCAGTCTGTTCTTTCCCCATCACCCAAAGTGTTAAACAGAGTCATAGGGTGTCAGCTGTGGGTCAGCTGTGTGACCTTGGGCAAGATGATTGTGCTCTCTGGGTCCCAGTTCCTTTACCTTTAAAGGAAGGGCGGGATCATAGGGAATTTGACATCCCAAAGGTCTCTCTGTGGGACTATTTCTGTATGGTTTTATGCTCTGTTTTTGGGCACTGTGCCTTTTCCTCTTAATGTCTGCCAATGACTTGAAAAACTTCTCTGCTTTTTCTACGGTCTGCTTTCTCCAGGGTGGAGACTTTCCTGCTGGAGGCCACCTGCTTCTTCCCATCTTTTGGGGTTCTGTTAATTGGCACTCACTGACCATTTCAGTGAGTGATTCTTTTTCTGTCTGATGTCCTCTGGTCCCCGCTTCCTACTTCTTCCTTCCTAAACACTGCCATGGTGTTTACCTATTTGGGGAATTAAATGACCCTAAACAGTGCTCCTGTTGTGCTAGTAAATGAACTAAATAGGGTATTTTGCAGATGTTCAAACCAGATCCTTCCCTTTAAGTTGCTTATTAAATTCTGCATGACTTCTTTCAATGAAGACCAAAGGAAGAAATTCCTCAGATGAATCAGAAATACGTGTTCTTAAAAACAAACACATGAACAAAAGTAGGTCCGCTATAGCTTACTTAACTGATCATGCCTCTCTCTTGCTTTGGTAGCTGGAAAGCTGAAAGCCAAATTTTGTGGCTCACATCTAGTAAGATTATGCAACAGGTGTTTGAATCTTAGTCTGTACTCTGAGTTCATTTTACTTTTCCTTGTTTTATTTTTCCCTTATTCAAATTTCTCATTTATTCATTAAAAAAATCCTGTTATCCTTTCAAAAGTTGTGCCATGCCCTTTTAGAATATGATGAGGTCAAAGGAAATAATTGAATGCATCCTGTCCATTTTGTATGGTTGAGTGCTTCACTCAGCTTCACGGAAAAACAATCAGAGAAGGCTTCCTGGAGAAAGATGCTTGGAGGATACACACGCATCAACTATTGTGCAGTTCAGTCAATCATGAAATCCCCCGAGTGGCATGAGGCTTGTGATCAGAGGTGTAGGGATGAAAGTGAAATATGGAAAAATCTCATTAGATATCTGTATTAGCATGGGAAACATTTGCCATGTAATATAACGTAATCGTGGGAGTATTGTTTTTGCGTCCACGCTCAAGGGGAGGAGATAATACATTCTGTCTGCCACAAAGAGGTCATATGATTTGACGTCTGATTTTGTCTCAGTGATAAGTGCGAACTTCTTGTGTGCCTCTGGCTTTTCTTTTGACCACCATTATTGTGTTATGATTCCAGGACACCACCATGAGTGAGAAGCACATCAAGATCTCTACTAAGGGCACCAATTCTATGCCCTTAAACACCATGAGTTTCTTAACTCTGACTTTGACCTTAATAGCTGGCCAATCCATGATATGTCTCACTCTCTGGAATGAACTCACTGATCATACTTCCCTGATCCCCATCCTCACTAAGATTACCTCCACTTGCTATCCCTGTCCCCATGTACAACCCATTTTCTTCTGCTACTCGTTCTCTGATCTGAAGACAATGGGTGCATTTTAGTAATGGATCTTTGTAGAGATTAAAAGATAATGTTGGGGGGGCGCCTGGGTGGCTTAGTGGGTTGAAGCCTCTGCCTTTGGCTCAGGTTATGATCTCAGGGTCCTGGGATCGAGCCCCACTTCGGGCTCTCTGCTCAGCAAGGAGCCTGCTTCCCTCTCTCTCTGCCTGCCTCTCTGCCTACTTGTGATCTCTGTCTGTCAAATAAATAAACAAAATTAAAAAAAACCCACATAATGTTGGGGTGATTGGGTGGCTCAGTCAGTCGTGTGTCCAAGTCTTGGTTTTGGCTCAGCTCATGGTCTTGAAGTCCTGGGTTCGAGCCCCATGTTGTGCCCTGCATTGGGCTCCATGCTCAGTGGGGAGTCTGTTTCCCCACCTCTCTCCCTCTGACCTTCCTTCGGCTCATGCATGTCTCTCTTTCTCTAAAAAAGAGAAGAGATGATGTAGTGAGGTAGATAGGCAAGGTGGTTAACAATTTCATTAGGACTTTACCTGTGGCCTTCAGAGACTTCCGTGGGGTCTCTAGCTCCAGAATCCACTCACAAAGCTTCCTTCTGTAGTAAGAGCAGCAGGATGCTCTCTAGGTGTCAGGACTGTCTGGGTCCAATGACTTCCCTAGAGAGTGTGAGTGTCCTGTGAGACCACCAGGGCCAACTCTGCACAGTCATTGCAAGTCTCCTCTGCTGCTAACAGAATCCAGCTTCACCCAGGACATACTGCTTAGATTGGTTTCTAAGCAATCATCACTTACTGGTGATGATTTAAGCCATTGGACTAGAAGCATTTGTGAGTAAAATTCTGCTTTCAGTGTATTGCACATTCTCTAATAGTAGGGCTTTTCATCCTGGCCTCCCCTGCCCCCTCCCTTCTTTTTCAAGTTTACAGAACCTTCTGGACATCACCAAGGTCTCCCCAGACATCTAGAAGCTGTTGGTATCAGTGTGCTCATTTTCTCAGTGTGAAGAAACCAAAATGAAACAAATAAAACACAGATTTCAGTCGAATCTGATTACTGCCTTTGCTTGATATTCAATGCAATGAGAAATGAAAAATGTGAGTTTGAGTTGTAGCCAGAAGCTGAGAAGAAAGTACCCAGAGATCAGTCAGCCAATGTTCCAAAGGGAAGAGGATGTTTTCCTTTGTTTAGCTGGCTTTAGAACAATAAAGAACAGGATGATACATGATGGTTAAAAGTCATCTAATGAAACTTGGAACTTTCTTAGAGAAATAAGTAGTTCTTTCTTTTAAAATTCCCATATAATGAATTTAAAGGAAAAATAAAAAAAATAAAATTCCCATATAACAATAATGATAACAAAAATATTTATTGAATGTTTACTCTGGGCCAGACAGTTCCCCTGCATTATCTCATTTTTCTTCACAATAATCTGAAGAGTTGGACCTAGTAGCTTTACTTCACAGGTGAAGAACTAGAGATTTAGAGCAGCTATGGAAAGCTCCAAAGTCCCATGGCTACTGACCTTGGCATATACAGACCCAGGCGTGTCTTGCTCGAGAGCTTACGTATTAGGGTCAGTGTTTAGAAGCTGTCAATATAAGGTCTCTGACCTTGTTAGAGTTCTTATTAAGAGACCACACAATGATAATATGTCTGAGATGTGCTTCATGTTAATCTGGGTGGTGGGGAAAGAATGTGTGGTCACATATTGAGTCTTAGTGAAGCTGGGAGAAAGTACGTGGAGGTCCTGGTATTATTCTCTTTACTTTTCTGTATGTTTGAAATTTTATATAATACCGGAAAGATTGGTGAATGGATATATAGAGTTATATATTTTATTTTTTTAATAGTTACATATTTTAAATTAAGATACACTTTAAAGGTCTGACAAAGAGGAATTTCAGATACTCATGTTTGACCTGTCTGACCCCCATGCACTTAGTCTCACTGCTCCAGCTAGAGTTTTGTCCTCAGCAGAGAACAGTGAGTTACAAGGGTGGTTGCCAGTCACATATCTTGAATTTTCTCTTCAAGACAGTGACCGTATTTGTCTTCTCAAACATCGCGGCATTTCTTCTGGTTTCCATATAGTCAGACAGCTTCTGCCCTTTCTATTTGAAAACTTGAGCGGGGTTTCCTGTTTTTTGACAGTTTGGCAATGGTGATTCTACGGAGCACACAAAACACCCTGAAAAATAAGGAGCAGAGAGCAAGGGGTGGTGAATGAGATGGATTTGAAGAGTCAAGACAGACAGTGGCTGTTATTTAGAGATCAGAAATGAATGTGAAAGTGGGAATTGAAAAAGGAGAAAGCAGAGACATCAGTTAAGCTATTTAAGGGAAAAAAGAGCCCAAAGTATATCGTAAAGGATGAAAATGTGGGCATTTGTGTCTTCATTAAGGAGCTTATTAATTAGAGTTGAGTTGTTAACTGGTTTATGGTTCCCTGGGACTAGGACGAACCTCTAAGAGGAGCCCAGGCAGAGAACAGCCAGGCTGGATAATTACTGTGCTTGCCTTGGGATTTACCCCAGCTTCATAGACAGCTTGATATTGGGCAGCCAGGTGAACAGGCTGGGCTTCTCTACCCAGGGGGGTGGGACAAATTCCCAGGCTCCTGGTCAGTTGCTGGAGTGGGCTCCTCCTTTCTTTTCTTGAAAATGAGAGTAGCACTGAGTAGTCTTGCCTGGAAATGGCCCAGGACCTCCAAGGGCCTTCCTGATGTGTAGAATGTTCTCTTCCAGATCCTAGGTGCTCAGAGGGTCTCTAGACCACAGTGATGCACCCAGACCCCACACAAAGAGCGGTCCCACTAGCAAAGAGTAGATGGGTAGCACAGCTACTCCTTTTGTTTCTATGTTTCTCATTTATGGTCCCATACTTATCCATTGGGCTTGATGATTTTATTGATTTTTCTTGGATCTTGACTCTTCAATTCTCCCTTAAGGAGGAAAATGAACAGGCTGGGGTGTCTGGGAAGAGAATGTCAATGTGCAAGCTGCTGGATAAAAAGTGAGCAAAAGATGAGGACATGCTTTGAAATGAGTGCATGTCCTACTTAAAGATAATCAGATGATGGTTTCTAAGCAAACACTGGCCTGGACAAAGAGAACATACTAGAGGAGAGATTTGCCCTGCAGATCTATTGTTTGGAACTGCTGGCATTGAGTGCCACTTTTGGGACCCACCTGTGTTTTTGTTGGAATGTCCTCTGGGCCTACCCAGTCCTTGGGTGAGGATGTAGGTGGGGTATCTGTGGTCCACATCTGAGTAGGGAGTGTCCTATGATGAGGGTGTGGAGATTCTCTTCTCTTGCTCTTAATCCTGGTAAGTCCTTAGTGCCTACATGTGTGTGCATTTCTTGCCCCACTGGCCTAATCCTCATTTGTAAAGAAGATGAATGTTGTCTTTAGTGTCCAATCCCTCTCCCTCCCCACACCCACATTCATTCTCCTCTGGATCTAAGTCTCTCCACTTCCCCTGTGTAAAGACTGCTGTCTTGGTATCTTCTGGACTCCAGTAAGTAACTGAATATACTCATCTACACAAAAGTGCCAAAGGATTCAAGTTGTGCTTGTTTCAGTTCTTCTGGCACGTGGAAAGGTTAAGGCTTAATGCAAAAGGATACTCTCTGATCATAGCTTTCCTTAGCACAAGGGTAGCGAATATGTTTTGGAAGTTTGGAGAAGTCATGTAGTAGAGTCTGTTGATGACTTTACCCAACTTCCATTTTTACTTAATACTCCTTTCTGGAGAGGTTAGAAAGCTAAAACAACACTTGCCCTAGCTCTTTATATATGTGGCTCTGGATGTGAAATAGATTCTTCCGGATAGATGCCCTTGTGTTGAGCTGTAGACAGCGGGAGGAAGGCAGAGGCCACCTTCCTGCCTCTTTTGTCTGTTTCTGCTGGCAAGCAAAGAAGGGGAAATGCGAGTTGTTTCTGCATCGCTGTCCCAATGTCTGACTTCAGGCTCCCCAGGTACTGAGGGGCCCTTACAGCAGCGATGTTTTCTTGTTCCCACTCCTGGCTTCTCGGGCTCCAGCCATGTGGATAGACTTGATTTTTCTATTTATATTGCCAGTGGCAGCCTCAGAGGTGGATCAGTTTTTCATTGTTCTGGGAATCATTCCTGGAGGCTCATCTTCGAACCTCCTCCTTGAGCCTGTCCATCAGTTCTGTAAACTTTGAATTTCCTGCATTAAAGCCCTTCTAGCTCAAAAATACCTGGAGTGTTTTATACTTGGGGCATGGAACCTTGACTGTTAGATCCTTTAAGTGGTTTATATTAAACTGATTCCTGAATCAAGTCCTGTTCCTAGAATCTAAATCTTAGGTTTGACATGTAAATGAGGATAGGAGTAGGGTCCCTTTCAAAGAAAAGAGCATGCGCACGTAGGAACTAAGTGCTGCGACCATGACACTGACTTGAGTTTTCACTAGACCATGTGTTCCTTGCCATGAATGTCACCAATGTCATATAGAGGAATTAGTCACTGCAGATTGTAATGTCAACCAGGGCTTCCCCCCACGCTTTAGCTTTCTTGGTGTTAGAAGGAAGATGAGGGTAGGTAGGTTCAATAGGTGAGGGGTATGTGTATTTGCTGGTTGCCTGGGTCTTCCTTAATTGTTGAGATAGATCAGTGAGGATAATGTAGTCATCTTTCCTAGTGGGGAATGTAGTTTGGTGTGGGAATAATTGAATTGGTAATGGGAAGGTGGAAGTGTTGTTTTGTGTTCAAATATTCATTTCTCCCATAACTGTTGAGTAAATGGAGCCATTAGTGTACGCATACGATCTCCCCTAATCCTCTGAGTGTTCCAGCCGCAGGTAGACACTTCGTGCTGAAAAACATTTGAATGAGATGAGCATTTTTGAAAGAGCTTGAATCTGTTCGCCATCTGGGGAGGCAGGAATTATTCTTCCGTGTTCAGCATGAATTTAGGTGAATTCGGGAGAGGGGAGCAGCGATGTTGCTCTACATTTAGGCTGTCTACTGTTTTCAGCTTTCCTTGTAGCAGCTGCAGCTAAAGATACTCCTGATCAAACAAGAGCTTACAAGCAGAACATCACAGAAAGCGGGGGATGCCTCTGAGGTCTTTCAGACAAGGGATAGTCATAGGTGGCATCTGTTTTTATACCAAAGGCATCATTTTTCCCAAGACGGCCCTGAAACCATTTTTAGTACTCTGTAGGAATTAGTTCTTCATACATATTTGGTTGCCTTACAGCAAATGACCTTGCCTCACTCAGAGAAAACATCCCCCCTTTCTATATTTTCTCTTTGTTTATTTCATCATTTAACACTCATGTAGATTTAAACAAAAAGTTCTTAGTGTGCATCAGATATGAACTCAATTCTTATAATGGACTTTGAAGGTACGCACTATTATTTCCTCCATTTTATAGATGGAAAAACCAAGGAACAGAGAGATTAAGGAATTTAGCTGTAGTCCCACAGCTATTAGGGGTTCCAGAGTTCCTGCTCTGAACCACTGTGCCACAGCTAGCTCTTCTTTCCTTCTTCGTCTCAGAATCCGCCATCTTGTCTTTTCCACAAGGTATGGGATGCTGTATTTTGTACAGATTGTTCACTCCCCAAGGGAGCCCCAGTCAGGAGGGCTTGGGGAATAACGTCTAGTGCCGTCCTCTGTTCACCAGACTGTGTGTTCTGGTGTGCAGCACCCCTAGCCCAGCCCCCCTAGAGTCTGATTTGGACTAGGGTGCTACAGGGAAGAGCAACAGCTCACTATGAGGTCTACCCCTCCATCTACATAAACACTGGATCCCACCCCTTCCCACCTCTTCCAAAACCTTGTAGCTTCAGTGATTTCCCAAGCATGGGCAAGAATTTCACTGGATGAATTACATGAAACTGTGCTTCTTAATATCTATTCATCATCTGCATAAAAGCCTTTAGCTATACTTGAAGGCAGTGCTAGCTTCTCTTGCCTATCCACAGAGCTAATATTTAAACCCTTTCCTTAGCTTCATAGCCTTTTTCTGGGACTCTTGAAGTACTCGAAGTCCCTCAGTTAGAAAGCTGATCAAGAATGAAAAACAAAGTCACCATAAAAGTTTAAGGAAAATATTAATTAAACTATGGAACCCAACTGCCTTTTATAACATTGTTTCTATGGCCAAGTGTGTTCTGAGTTTCATTTCTGGATGCCTGGAGAGCTTTTCCCTCTAACCTGAGGGTTTGAGAATGTAAAGCGACTGGTACTGACAACAGGTGCTGGCTGTTTGTATGACTTGGCTATCTGCTGCTGGGCATTCATAGCTTGGTGCTCCTCTTCCAACCGGCTTCCCAGATCCACTCTTGCCATCCTTCACTTCATTCTCGATGTAGGCAGCCAGACGGAGCTTTAAAAATGCAAGTGTGATTATGCCACTCCTCTCCTTAAAATCCTTGAATGGCTTCTAATTGCTATTAGGATAAGGTCCCAAGCATGGCCTGTGAAGTGATCTGTCTCCTATCTAGCTTTTCAGCTGCATCTTGATCTGTTCCTCTCTGTCCCTGCGATTTAGCCATATCAGTCTCCTTCCGGTTAGTTCTAACCGTTTAAGCTCTCTCCCACTACAGTTTCTTCATATGTGCTTTTCCATTGACTCAAAAATATTCTCCTCCTTTCTCTTCACCTGGCCAACTGCCACTTCTCCTTCAGATCTTCAACCTAAATGTGACTTTCGCAGAAAAAGAAAATGTTTTTGTACTCAAGGCGTCATGTAGTTTTGCTTTACAATACTTATTACAGGTTAAAATTCAGTTTATTTAATGTCTCTCTTCCTGAAAAGACTGTAACCTCTATTAGGTAGGGGCCATGTCTGCCTTTTTTTTTTTTTCACCCTTCTGGCACCTACTAAATGCTGAATAAATAGTTTTTGAATGAATAAACAGATCAGATTTCACTTGCATATGTGACTTTTCTTTCCCCACTAGACGTCAAATTGCCTGAAGGCAGGGGCCATGTCTTTACTCATTTTTATAGGGTCTAAATTGTCTAGTGCAGGTTTTGCAAATAGTGAACCTCAGTAAAGAATTGCTGGTTAATTAATTGACCTGTCAAGCTCAGATGAATTAGTCAAGGTGTGGAAAAATAAGGAAAAGGTCAGGATGAAATATATTGGGGCATTCTAATGACAGAGTGCAGTCTGGTGTTTCAAAGAACAGTGATATATTGGTCCCTGCTTATGTCCAATATCAACAATCTAGTAGATTATGCCCTATATCGAGCCCTCTATTTTCAACCTGATTGCTTGTTTAACTGATGGTTTTTGGCTCCGCGAAGTGTTTGGTTAGCATAGATAAAGGTCTTTGACCTGGGTTAGTAACAGCTGCTAATTGTCTTTCCTCTTTTGTTTCTGAGAGTAATTGGTATTTTTCATCAACTTGTTGAGATGCTGAGGAGCACCTATAATAGGTAGCTGATCAGACACATTGTGGTGATGGAAACCAGATGTCTCAGGTTTTATCTTTTAAGTTATTGATTTTGGATGGGAGCTGGTTTTCATGGCTACAGACCATACTTACTATCTCTGCAGTTATCCATTTTTAATTCTTCCTGTTGAAAGAAGGCAGGGCAGAGTCCTGTGCCTCTTGCTCAGAGGGTCACAAACAAAATCTTCCCTATGCCTATTGATTCTGACTTGAATTAGTGAAGTTCTACTCTTTTCTCCCCTTCTCTTCTACATTAAAAAAAAAGTCCCCCTGTGCTGTGAAGAAGGACAGGGAAACCAAAAATAATGGGAATAGATTTTGCATCTTCTCTTTCCCTCTCTGATGATCATCATCATCATCTTCATTTTCAATACCATCTTGGTGCATTGTACTTTATGTTTATTTTGAATGAGTCTCTTCTAATCATTGTGCAGTTTGTAGCTGGGGAATCTTGGTCTCACCGAAGTCAAAAGTCTTAGCTAAAAGCTCGTATGGCCAGATAATGAATAAAACTGGATATATTTTCCAGGACTTTTCTGGTTGTGAAGAACAAAAATTGTGTATAGCTACTAGCTTAAGAAAAAAGGAATATATTGTAAAGAGTGTGGCTTGGTCTACAGACTGCAAGAGATAGAGGGGCAGGTCAACTCTAGAGACTTTGAGAAGTGGGAACAGAAACCTGAAGCCTACAGGAATTTCTTAGTCCTTACAGCTGCTTCTTTTGGGGATATTGATATGAGAGGGTCACATTTTGCCATGTGGTAGGCACATGAGTGTCAACTAGGGCTCTCAAGCATTGGATGCAGTGTACAAATCTGCTCAATCCAAGGGTTGTGGTCATACAGAACACATCTAACATGTATTTCGTTATGGCAGATTTCCAGCAGATGGCACTCAGGTGTCTTTTCTAACAAAGATCAGTAAAATGATTTGAGGGAGGTATATTTTCCTATTTACACAAGCATACCTTTGTGGGTACTGGGGACCTTTCTTCCAGCAGCTCTGAGATTATGATCTTCCTGATTAGAACCAAAGAAGAAAGAAATCTTCCCCTCAAGCTCCAGCAGAAAGAACCTAGACAATGACTTTGATGGATCTGGCTTGGGTTCCATTGTGGATCGATTTCTGTGGCTGGGAGTAAGGTTTCATGATTGACCCTGTAGACAGCACAGTCCTCCCCATGGCTCCCCAGGGTATATATAACCCCACACATTCTTCTTTCAATATATAAAATCCCAACTGCTCTTTACATAAAGTAGTGAACCCACATGTAATCACAGATACACTCACTCCTTCAAGTATGGTATTTCGAAGAATTATCAGCTACCGCATCTTTGGAAGAAACGCCTTTCTCTCATGTGATATACTTCAAGATACGAATCCTGTGGGCATTAGACTAGTTTAACCATTTCTAACCTATCCAAGACATAACAATACAGGGAAAAATAAAATAGCTAAAATAAAAATTCCTGTTTGAAAAGGAAGAAGAAGGATCAGCAATGTAAGTGGGAAGACTCCAGAGAATATTCCATACTCCATTCCATGGGACCAATGAAGCATATTTATTTTTGGCTCACTGTCCTGGTTTCTGTTAATCTTTGGCATTCTGTCTCCACAAAACTTTTCTTTGATCATTTCTTTTCATGGCCACACTAGACATGGAGACAGCTCATGGGAGGCTATATTCTTCCAGAAGCCTGGTTACTGTCATTATAGTTATAGGGACTCAGGAGTTGCTTTAGAAATGGAACAATTACAGAATTCTAATTTAGGAGTTTCTTCAACAAAACTCCTCCTTTAAAGCGCCAGTTGGCTGTTAATGTTGAATTCGTGTTGATGAGATCTATTGATTTATAACCAACCAGAAATCTTGCTGAGTCATAATATTTGACCCTAGATGCTGTCTTTGAAATTTATATTTTCTAGATACATATTCATAGCACTTCACCCATTCTCCTATGGCCTCTTTTTAGTAATTTCTCCCAAGCCCCTGCCTCTAGGCCAACTGAAGCAATAGGTGGAGTTGTTAAAAGAGAGCTCTGGCCCCTGTTTGCATCCCAGTTATTTGCACTTATGATGTGAAAAATTACTACCCTATTTCAGGGGATTGTGTATGTCAGGAGTTGTTTGGGAGAAATCTGGGTGGTTGGGCTTTCCTCATTTCTAGGTTACTCCCAGGTATCCCCTCTCCTTGTTGGTGAAATAACTTCACTGTCAGGCAGGAAACTCATCCTTAACAGTTTTGCAGACAGCATGGTCTTCAGACTCTTGGCAGCTTTGGATCACTAGATACAGACAGAAAGGGCCTCTGTCTTAACAATACTGTATGTCTATCTTGTTATTTCCTATCCATTTTACGAAATGCCACCTTGCATCGAGGCTTCCTTTCCTTTTGAAGGACATTGTTGAAGGCCATAAGCAGTATCCAGCATGTTCTTTTTTTTTTTTAATATTTTATTTATTTGACAGAGAGAAATCACAACTAGGCAGAGAGGCAGGCAGAGAGAGAGGAGGAAGCAGGCTCCCCGCGGAGCAGAGAGCCCAATGTGGGGCTCGATCCCAGGACCCTGGGATCATGACCTGAGCCGAAGGCAGAGGCTTTAACCCACTGAGCCACCCAGGTGCCCCAGTATCCAGCATGTTCTTATGTCTTAATATTTTTCTACCAAGCCACCAAAGTGTTATAATGGTCTTTCTGCCCAGATACAACAGGTAATAGTTAACATCTTCTTTGTTTTCATCTGAGATGGACTGCCATCTTCCCAGCTGGGAGTGGTGTGATTTTCCCTGCCTTTACCTCTTATCCACCAAACTCGGTCTACTTTTTTTTTTTTTTTTGTTAGTCACAATATAGTACATCATTAGTTTTTGATGTAGTGTTCCAAAATTCATTGTTTATGTATAATACCTACTGCTGCATACAATGCATGCCCTCCTTAATACTCATCACTGAGTGAACCCATTCCCCACCCCTCTCCCCTCTAAAACCCTCAGTTTGTTTCTTGGAGTCCACATTCTCTCATGGTTCATCCCACCTCCGATTCCCCCCATTCATTTTTCCCTTCCTTCTCCTAATGTCCTCCATGCTATTCCTTATGCTCCACAAGTAAGTGAAACCATATGATAATTGACTTTCTCTGCTTGACTTATTTCACTCAGCATAATCTCCTCCAGTTCCATCCATGTTGATGCAAAAGTTGGGTATTCATCATTTCTGATGGCTGAGTAATACTCAATTGTGTATATGGACCACTTTTTTTTTTTTTTTTTTTTTTTGGTATATGGACCACTTTATCCATTCATCCGTTGAAGGGCATCTTGGCTCTTTCCACAGTTTGGCTATTGTGGACATTGCTGCTATAAACATTCAAGTGAATATGGCCCTTCTTTTCACTATATCTGTATCTTTGGGGTAAATACCCAATAGTGCAATTGTCAAAATTCATTCTAATTTTAAGTCTCTGCTCTCTGTATCACTGTAAGTCCTGATGCTTGTATCTATATTAGTCATCTTTGGGTCACTAGTGATGGCAACTCAAGTGTAACTAGCTCGAGAGAAAAAGGAGGAGAAGAAAATTATTGAAAGTGTCCCCCGTAGCTCACATAAGAGCTGCAAGGGAGAGGCCGCTCTGGGGATTGTGTGACTCAAACTGGAGGACTGATTCCTTGCATTTCTCTCATATTCCGGATTCTCTGTGCATATTGGCTTGTTTGCTCAGACTCTTCCATATGGCTGTAGGAACCTCTGGTCACATCCTCACACCTGGTAAAAAAGCAGAAAGACGGATCCTTCCCTTCCTGCTCCAGGAGAGAAATCCTGGAGAAGCGCTCTGACCAGCCCTGCTTGGACCAGTTCTTGAGGCCAAGGGATAGAGTCGGCATCACTTAACTAACTCACTGGCCCACTTTTCATGTGTTGGGAACTCCAACGTGACAGGTGTCGGGAATTCCTCCTGAAATGAACGTTGCTGAATTCTTAGTGTCTTGTTTGTTTTTATGGGTGGTCATCATTAAATACCCTGGTACTTTAGAAAACACACCTGAAGAACTAGTTAATTTCCTTTTAATAGTAGCTATAAAAACCATTATCCATGATCTTCAGAGACGACCACCTTTCTTTAAAGATACTGCCAATTTTTCTTGCTGATGCCCCCTGTCCAGTTTTGGAAAAACGGTCACGTTCTGCCCACATGATGCTTTTGACGAATGTGGTCCCTGGATATGTGATCTACAGAGACAGCAATTGAAATGGCCAATCACAAGGGCCACTAAATCACGCCTGCATGCCTGTGTGTGATTAACAGCAGGTGCTGGGGATGTCAGAGCTGGGAAATTGGAGTCTTCCTTTCTCCTCACCGTGGTGATGCTTTAGCTTTCCCTGAAACTGAAATTTCTGTGGAAAGATAAGCTTTGTCACAAACAGCAGCTCACTGGATATTTAGAATAGAATGCTTTGCAGTTGCTTTTTAAAGACACATTTCCTGTCTTTCCAGCTGGACTACGAACCCTTTGGGATCAGGGACTGCTCTTCTTGGAACAGTTTTTTGTTCACAGAGGTGTTTAGTCAGAGGCATTTGGAGGGTTGTTATGAAGGCATGTGAAGAAGTCAGCTGTTGGCATCACTGGCTTTAACAAGTACATAGGAAAGGCTTTCCAATCTCAAGTATCCACATAATTGTGGCTGAAAATGAGCATTGACCTTGGAGATGGTAGCTGTCTGAGTTCTAGTTTTTTTTTTTTTTTTTTCCTACCTTGAGTAATTCTTTTGAGCAAGAATATTTATTAAATCAACAAACATTTTATTGACTGACTATTATGTGCTAGCCTGGAGGTAACAACAGACCTGATAAAGTCCCTTCCCTCATGGAGACTTTTTTGTTGTTGTTGGTTTGTTTTCCTGTGGGAAGATACAGAATACAAACCAGATAATAACCAAGACAATTATAGATGATCAGAATTCCCATGAAGGAGGGGTGGTATGATTGAGAGTAATTGGGGAAGTCTTTTAGGATACGGAGGAAAGGGGTGAGACTCAGAGTTAGGAATGTAGCCTCTGGAATAAGACAGATCTGAATTTGAACCTCAGTTGCTTCCACTTACCCTCTGCGTGTTCTGAGAAGAGTGATATAACATCTCTGAACCTCAGCTGTTTTTTTTTATAACTTAAACTACTGGGTTATCTACCTACTGTATAAGGTTGTATATATAAAATACATAATAGGTACTTACTCTTGTGTATTCTCTCCATTGTCCGCTGGGTTGTGACAAAGTGATTTGGAAAGTCTTTTCTAGAAAGTTCTAGGTTTCTATGTTTTTGTGGTCTCAAGTTTCTTTCTTTAAAAAAGAAAAGGAAACCTCTCTGATTACCTTCTAGGCTCCAAAGGCTTTCAGTGAAATAGAAGATGGATAATTGTCATTTCTCCTTAACTTTGCAGTCTTCTGAGCTGAGTGTCTTTAAATAGGAATCGGCCATTAATCTTGCAAAGTTCAAAACCCATTACCTGGGGATATGGTTAATGTCTCCCATCTTGAAGTGTAATTATCTTTTTAAGGACAGAGTTGGCTAAAGAAAGCCATGGTTGATTGAAACAAATTCCAAATCAACCATTAAATCAACAGTTGCTCTTAATTTAATTCACTGCATACGGTTCCAGGTGTGGGTGTGCCAAATCAAAGGATTTGGGGGGATGAACAGAATCAGGTTTCTATTTCTCTGTGTATTTATATGTAAACAAATCAGAGTGGATGGTTTCTTACACCATACTCTTCAGGGACCCTGAAGCACATATCACCTCCACTGGTGACAGGGCTGAGATGCCAAGTGCCTGTGATCCACAAGGCAGGAAGGAGCACACTGTAGAACTCTAGAGCAAGAGGCACATACCATGTGTTCTATTCCCGGCCACTTATTTAATCTGTGAATCTGTTCTTCCCTTATCCCTCCTTGCAAATATTTTAGGCATTCTGTCCGTATGTTAGCTATGAAATAAATTCCACAGTGACTGAAATCTCTGCCTTATTATAAAGCCTCTTTGGTTTCAAAGCATTGTCCCCAGAAGGCTTTTGCTTAAATGTTTATGGAGGAAAGAGCTTGTAAAAAAACTAATTTCGTTCATCAATATACTACAATTGGAAGTTAAGGGTATCAACCATCCACTTTTGCTATGTATTTGAGTTATTATCAATCAAGAACAATCTGGGCCATATGGGTTTTGAAATGCTGCTTTGTTAATTGCCCAATAATTGCTGCCTTCCCCTGTATTGTTTGGATGTGTTTGGCTTAACTGTGTTGAAGGACATAACTTGGACCAGGAGATAAATGGGACCTCCTAGTCTCACCCTACCCACCGCCCCCTGCGCCCCCATGAAATTTTGGACAGCTGGATGCAGATTAGGACTGATGTGATTTACCTGCTTACTCAGTCACTGGCATGGAAGCTAGGGAATGGTGGGAACAATTCCTGGTGAGCCAACTGCATTGTGACAAAAGGGAAGAAGGGAGTGTAGATGAGGGTGGGGGAAAGAGGGAGAGAGATTGAGAGAGAGAGAGAGAGAAGAGGAGAGGGGAGGGAGAGAGACAGAGAGATTCCGTGCTGTGGCTTCTGAGCCTCCCACTAGTTTGAGGAGTTTCTGAGGGGAGAAGGTCTCTTGTCCATGCCTATGAGAAAAGCTGCTCTTGGCAAACTGTCCATTTCTTTTCCCATTTTCAGTTTCATTTTCTTCATTAGTCCAAGTTCCTAGGTGTCCCACACTCTGGCACCCTACCTGCCTTGTCCTGTCAGGTTGTCTCATTCTCCAGGACATTTCTGACCTTGTCACTCTCTTCTGATGCACTGGTCCCATCATCTGTGTCCTCAGTCTTCCATCTAGTCTCCAGAACTAGTTTCTTCTCTGATGTTCATGTTTGGCTATGCGGTAGCATTTTTTTTTATGGTAATCTTTGATGCTTTCATACAAAGTTAGGATTTATATGAAAATTCCAGTTTTCAGAGTGGGCAAGTGGGAAACATGTTTTACTCACAGAAAATTTATCTGCCCCTCAAATCACGCAGAGCCAGCAAGAGCCTGCTCTTGCCTGCACGCAAAATCACTGTTGGCCATGGTCATCTCCCATAGCTAGATTTTATCCTTTTCTGGATCTCTGACAAACCGAGTCAAATTGATTCAAAAGCCCTTTGAGGAACAAGAAGCAGGTCTCTTCTCTTCAATACGACAGGCTCTGATTTAGTGGAGAAGGGACTCCAAGGATGTTAGTGTACCAAAGAGAATGTATCTGGCAGACATGCTATCTGCTTATATTTGAAATGCTGTTATTCCGAGCGGGTTTGTTCTTTCTTTATCTAAAGGGTATGAGTTAAAGACGACTGGATTTAGGAACTTTTCATGGACTGACTTGCAGACCTGGAAAGCTCTTCCTCCAGGGAATAGACTGCCTTAGCCTCCTGACTTTGAAGATGCTTAAGCAGACGCTAAATGACTCCACGCCTCAGTGCTGCAGGATGCCTCCTGTGTGTGGAATCAGGTTAGACTAATGACTTCTGGGGTCCCTCCCCATGCTGAGATCTAATGGTCTTTCAGTGCCTTCTCTCCTAGTTGTATCTACTGCTCCAGGTCTGGGGGAGCATTTGAAGAAAAGGACGAAATGCATCAGACTTCGACAGTTGCCAGATGGCTTTGTTAAAGACAGAGCAATTTGGAGAAGTCTTGGTTACATGATGCTAAAAGAAACTTTTAAGGAACTGGTGATCTGAGGGCTATTGTCTTCATATGAAAATGAAGCTTTAAGATCACAGAATTTTGAGAAAATTCATGTCAGCTTGCATCACAGTCTGGCTGGTTTTGATGGCTACAGCCTAGCTCTTCCACCTGAGTCTGTTTTTTAGATAAGCTCTTAATAGTGGAAGTATGTATATGGGATGTGTTTAGAAGTCGTAATTATAAGCTTGATAAAGTATCACAAAGTGAACATGGTTTTAATTATAGACATTACTTATATTTATAAGTATGCTTATATTTATCATTACTTATAAGTACCATGTGGATCAAGAAATATATTACCCAGGAATAGAACTGCACCCCAAAAGCTCCCACAATTCCCACCTGTGTCTTTCCCGGTCTCTAGCCCATCATTTTGTCCCTAGAGGTAACCATATCCTGATTTCTAACATTATAGGTAGCTCTTGCCTGCTTTGAGTAATATATTCACACCACCAGCATATAAACATCCTAATGGCTCCACATTCTTTACATTTTTTATGGCACTTGCTATTACTGTGTCTTTTTACCTTAGCCACTTTGGTACTGATGTCATGCCAGTTTTAAAATTTGCATTTCCCCGATAACTCATAAAGTTGAACACCTTTGCTAATATTTGTTGGCAATTCACATATCCTTATTTAAAAGTACCTGTTCATATTTCTTGCTCAATTTTCAACTGGCTTGTCTGCATTTATTTTTTCTTTGACGTGTAGACATTCTTTATGTTTCTGTCTATGGTATAAGATAGGGGTCAGGTCCCCCACCAACACACCCCATAAAAATATCCAAATGACTCAGCACCATTATTGAAAGTAAAAAATATTCCCTGTTGCTGTGTACTGCCACCCTTGACATAAGTCAGTTCTCCACAAAACTGTGGGCCTATTTCTGGACTTTCTCTTCTGCTTCAGTGGGCACTTGATTCTGTCTTACTTAATATAGCTTCATAACTCTTGATATAACTCCAGTTTTGATTTTCTTCAAGATTGTCTTGGTTATTCTTGGCCTTTTGCATTTCCCCATAAAATTTTGCATCAGTTGTCAATTTTTATAATTAAAAAAAAAAAGCCAGCTGGGATTTGGAGACAACTGACATCTTTACACCTGTAACTCTTCTAATCTATGTTGTTTAAGTTTCTATATAGAGGTCTTATATATTCTCCACTGGATTCATTCCTAGGCTCTTAAGTTTTTTATTTTTAAAATTATTTTATTTTATATTTTTTGTATTTCTTGGGCTGATTTATTTTACTTAAGATAATACACTCTAGCTCCATTCCTGGGATCTTAAATTTTTTAAATGCAGAAAACATTTAAAATATTATTTTCCATTTGCTGGTACATAGAATTAATATTTCAACTAATTTTTATATTAACCTTTTATCTAGATAACTTGGTAAGTACACTTATTAATTATAGTAAATTTTCTGTAGATTCTTTTGCATTTTCTATCTACACATAATAATATCTGCAAATAGTGACAGCATTTTTTTCCTCTTTTTTTTAGTGTTTTTACCATGCATTTCTTTCTTCTATTGTTATTGAGGTATAATTAACATACAGTGTTATATTAGTATTAGGTATACAGATAATGATTCAACATTTCTGTACATTTCTCAGTGCTCATCATGGCAAATGTACTCTTAATCCTCTATTTCACTCATCTCACCAACCTCCCCTCTGGCAGGCACCAATTTGTTCTCTATATTTAAGAGTTTGTTTTTTGGCTATTTTTTTCTTTGTTTCTTAAATTCTACATATGAGTGAAGTTATATGGTATTTGTCTTTCTCTGAATGATTTATTTCACTTAGCATTACACCCTTTAGTTTTATCCATGTTGTTACAAATGGCAAGTTTTTTTTTTTTTAATTTTTATTTAAATTCCAGCTAATTAACATACAGTACAATGTTGGTTTCAGGAGTAGAATTCAGTGATTCATTGCTTACATACAACACCCGGTACTCATAATTACAAGTGCCTTCCTTGATACCCATCACCCATCTAGCCCACCCTCCACCCACCTCCCTCCATCACCCCTCAGTTTGTTCTCTGTCTTTAAGAGTCTCTTAATATTTGTTTCTCTCTTTTCTCCCCCCTCCAAATGTTCATCTATTTTGTTTCTTTTTTTTTCCCATGAGAAGCATCTGAACAGTTTATTAGGGTGAGAGATTTTTAAAAAAAATTAATTAAAATTTCAGGGTGCCTGGGTGGCTCAGTGGGTTAGAGCCTCTGCCTTCGGCTCAGTCGTGGTTCCAGGGTCCTGGGATCGAGCCCCGCATCAGGCTCTCTGCTCAGCAGGGAGCCTGCTTCCCCATCTCTCTCTCTCTCTGCCTGTCTCTCTGTCTACTTGTGAACTCTGTCTGTCAAATAAATATATAAAATCTTAAAAAAAAATTAAAATTTAATTAAAAATTTTTATTTTTAATTTAAATTCAGTTAATTAACATATATTATTAGTTTCAGAGGTAGAGTTCAGTGATTCAGCAGTTGTGTGTAACACCCAGTGCTTATTAAATCACGTGACCGCCTCGATGTCCATCACCCAGCTACCCCATCCCCTCACCCTCCTCCTCATCATCCCTCAGTTTGCTTCCTCTGTTTAAGAGTCTCTTATGGTTTGTCTCCCTCTCTGATATTATCTTGTTTTATTCTTCCCTCTCTTCCCCTATGCGCACCTGTTTTGTTTCTTAAATTCCACATGTGAGTGAAATCATATGGTATTTGTCTTTCTCTGACTGGCTTATTTTGCTTAGCATAGTACTCTCTAGTTCCATCCATGTCATTGCAAATGGCAAGATTTCATTCTTTTTGATGGCTGAGTAATATTCACATATATATACCATATCTTTTTGATCCCTTCATTAGTCAGTGGACACTTGGGCTCTTTCCATGGTTTGGCTATTGTTGATAATGCTGCTATGAACATGAGGTGTGTATACCCCTTTGCATCCATATTTTTGTATCCATATTTTAAATACTTAATAGCACAATTGATGGCTCATAGGGTAGTTCTATTTTTAACTTTTTGAGGAAATTCCATACTGTTTCCCAGAGTGGTTGTACCTGTTTGCATTCCCACCAACAGGGCAAGAGGGTTCCTTTTTCTTCGCATCCTCGCCAACATCTGTTTTTTCCTGTGTTGTTACTTTTAGCCATTCTGACAATTGTGAAGCGATGTCTTGTCATGGTTTTGATTTGTATTTCCCTGATGATGAATGATAGTGAGCATCTTTTCATGTGTCTGTTAGCCATCTGGATATCTTCTTTGGAAAAGTGTCTATTCATGTCTTCTGCCCATTTCTTAACTGATTTTTTTATTTTTTTGGATGTTGTTCTTTATAGATTTTGCATACTAACCCTTGATCAGATACATCATTTGCAAACATTTTCTCCCATTCTATTGGCTGCCTTTTAGCTTTGCTGATTGTTTCCTTCCCTGTTCAGAAGATTTTTATCTTGATGAAGTCCCTGCAGTTCATTTTTGCTTTTATTTCCCTTGCCTCTGGAGATGAGTCTAGTAAGAAGCTGCTATGGCCAAGGTCAAAGAGGTTGCTGCCTGTGTTCTCCTCTAGGATTTTGATAGATTCCTATCTCACCTGTAGGTCTTTTATCCATTTTGAATTTATTTTTGTGTATGGTGTAAGAAAGTGGTGTAATTTCATTCTTTTTTTTTAAGTGTTTTTTTTTCTAAGATTAATTTATTTATTTGACAGAGAGAAATTACAAGTAGGCAGAGAGGCAGGCAGAGAGAGAGGAGGAAGCAGGTTCCCTGCCAAGCAGAGAGCCCGATGTGGGACTCGATCCCAGAACCCTGAGATCATGACCTGGGCCGAAGGCAGAGGCTTTAACCCACTGAGCCACCCAGGCGCCCTGTAATTTCATTCTTTTGGATGTGGCTGTCCAGTTTTCCCCGCACCATTTGTTGAAGAGAAGGTTTGTTTTTTTTTTTCCCATTGGATATTCTTTCCTGCTTTGTTGAAGATTAGTTGCCCATATAGTTGTGGGTCCCTTTCTGGGTTTTCTATTCTCTTCTATTGATCTATGCCTCTGTTTTTGTGCCAGTAGTATATTGTCTTGATGACTACAGCTTTGTAATATAGCTTAAAGTCCGGAATCATGATGCCTCCAGTTTTGTTTTTCTTTTTCAGGATTGTTTTGGTTATTTGTGGTCTTTTGTGGTTCCATATACATTTTAGGCTTGTTTGTTCTAGCTCTGTGAAAAATGCTGGTGGTATTTTGATAGGGACTGCATTAAATGTATAGATTACTTTGGGTAGTATAGATTTCATCAAGGAAATGCAAATTAAAGCCACAATGAGATATCACTTCTTATATCCTTCCTTCCTTCCTCTGGATATAATCTCTAAATATAAGTAACAATAGAAGTTTTTCTTATTGCTAATCTTAGAGGGAAGCCTTCAACATTTCACCATTAAGTGTGAATATTTGCAGTAGGTTTTTGATTCCTTTTTTTCTTTCTTTTTTTGATAGATACCTGTATCAGTTTAAGGAAGTTCTATTTATAGTTTGCTGAACCAAGGTCTTCTCTCTCTAGCCTCTAAAATCTTAGTTTTGACTTTTATACAACTTTCATTTATCTGTTGTAAACACATTTGGCATTTGACAAGTTTCAGTGTTTGCATTTTGGGAGAGAGTGGGGGAGCACCAACACTTGTGGCTGTGGATGTTGCCTGCTATTGGTATTATAGGAGCCTGTCCAGTGTGTCTGATGGAGTTTATTCAATCCCTCTCTCTTTTATCTATTCATGTTTCAAAAGCAAGTTGCAACTTCCCAAAGCTTCTTTGTAAATTTGTTATTCATATTAATATCAAATTAATTTCTTTATCATCATTTCACTGCTAGAGATGTTTAGGTGCAGTGAAATGAAAAGATTCTCCTGGGTCAAAGATTAGGACAGAGTTGATGTAGGCAATGGTCCTAACTCTTATCTAGTACTACCTCAAAGCTGAGATGTTGTCTCTCTTAAGCCTGCTAATTGTTTTTGCTTTTGATTTATTAAATAACAAACATAACAACATTAAATTCAAATTTAAAAAGAGAAAGAAAAAAAATCCATAATTTCTCCATGAAATAGTTGCTTCTCTTAATTTTTGTGTATTTCTCACTACTCTTTTATTACATACTTGTTAAGTTGATGTACTTTAGAAATGATAACTGCTTTGGACAAATTAAAAGTCACAGAAATGTAATGAATGTGGGATTTAAAAAAAATATTTTATTTATTTATTTATCTGATAGAGAGAGACACAGTGAGAAAGGGAACACAAGTAGGGGGAGTGGGAGAGGGAGAATCAGGCTTCCTGCTGAGCAGAGAGCCTGATGTGGGGCTCGAACCCAGGACCCTGGGATCATGACCTGAGCCAAACGCAGCTGCCTAACAACTGAGCCACCCAGGTACCCCATGAATGTGGGATTTGTTAGAAAATTTAAACTCTGGTTGGAAAAATCACAGTGGTAATAGATGTTAGACTATTCATAGGCTTCTTTCTATTTTGATGAAGTGGTTGTGGTGTAAATTATTTTATCTTGATTTTACTCTGGGGCTTTTAGAATTAGATTTTGCTGTAGTCAGCTTTGATTTAACGCTTGTATGCATTACAGGTATTAGAAAAAAATCCCATTCGCCCAAAAGTCTTTGGAGCACCAGCAAACTAATTAAAGCTACCCAGCTCAGTAAATCCATTTTTGATTATCAGTAACACAGTGAATTCTTTTTGTGAGCTCAAAGTTTGCTCAGTACTTGAGGAAAAAACACAATCTATCATATACAGTGTTTGTTGTTCACTCAGTGTACCTGTAGATTAGAAGTTTATCACTTCCAATGATTAAATCTAAGTCATTTGAAAAAAAAGAGAAGTATTTCAGTATCTTTTTATTGCAAAGACCATGCATTAACTCAGATAGCTTGAATGAGGTACATAAAGGTCCAAGGATACAGGTTTGAATGGTAGGTGGACAACTAATTGGCTTTGTCTGTTTTATGACCTTACGATCACTTCTTACTGAATGAATCTGTTAGTAGTTACTGAATGCCTAGCACTCTCACACAGAAATGTTTGATGTAATTTTACAATGTAATTATATTATCTTTAGTTACTAATCAAGCAAAAGTGTCGTTGGGCCATTGCAAATGCATCTGTAAGTATAGGGAAAACATCTTAATTCTCAGTACGCTGGTTGTTGGTTTAGTGGTGACACATTGTATTTGAAGGGATCAGGAGGCACCTGGTCCTGTCCTTGCTTTGTCACCAATTAAAAGTAGGGCGAACACTTTCTGATCCTGGGTTTCCTAATTGGTACAATGAAGTTAATAATACTTGCCCAATTTATCTTCCAGCTTGAAATGAAGATCAGAGTAGAAATTATAAGTGTATGTACTCTTGATTAGGATTCTAATGACAGACATGGTTTGATCTTCAGTCCTTCATGTCGTTTGACATACATTTGGTGATTTCTCTTAGGCTTAAGGTAGTATTCAGTGATACTTATAAACTAACAAATAGGTCAGAAACTAAGGACTGGCTTAGGAGGCAGTGTGGGATGACAAGAAATTCAGAAATCTCTGGAACTGATGCCTATGTGGGTTTTAGAAGTAGGATTGTAGGGAGAGTCAATAGCTACCTTGACATTGTACCAGTATCTCCCCTGTGTTAACCTGGTGCTGAAATCAACTAAGAATGACCACATTTTTCTTAGCCAATGATATAAACCTCCTCAACTGTGCATTTGTCATCAGAGCACTTTTCAGGATCAAAAAAAAAAAAAAAATACAGATATTTGAAACTCTTCCCCTTTTCCAGTTCTTCCTCACTTTTGAATGCTTTACTGAACTAATGGTGATTAACTAAGCAGAGAGCAGCTGGAGACAGAAGAAAAAAGAACCAAAAGAGTCTGGGTTCTTTACCACTAAGATAGCCAATTTTTCACTTGTTTATTAATTTGTTGCTGTTGACTCAAGTTGTTTGTTAATTCATGCAAACTCAATTGAGAACCTATTATGGACCCAGTTACATGTTCTGTTCTCTGCAAACACGAGTCTCTGTCTTGCATCAAATGAGGGAAGTCAGTTTGGAGATAAATGTTGCTTCTAGTCTTGCATCCACAGCAACTCTGACTCCTTTTTTTGTCTGTGTAGTTGGGGTAGATGCCGTTAACTCCTCAACTTTAGTTTCCATAATTCCTGGTGACGAGATCCCACATCTGGTTTAGGAAGCTGCCCTTACATGACCTTCAGCTGTGTAGTTTGGGTAGTCAGACTGATTTAAGGCGGCCATTTGCCCCAGTTCTCCACCATGGGGTGGGAACGTAACTCAAGCAGTATCAATGAGACACTGGAAAAACATATGTAGACATTTTCTGAGAGAGAAGGAACTTATTGTCCTCTGGGTGGTGTGAGAAGAGATTATGAGGTCTTGAACAGTTCTTGCCTTTTTGCTGACAAGATGGCCATACCTGGAGCTGCTGGGGTACTGGCACGGTGGTCTGGTGAAGCCAGCACCACAGAAAGCGTATCAGAGAGAGAATGAAATCACGTATTGGTGATAATGTCTTGGCTGCCAGGTCAATCCTCACAGGAGTGACTTATCTCTAGATATTTCAGTTACATAAGCGCCTAAATTCTCATTAGTTTTTAGAGCAGTTTTATTGATTTATAATTTGTATATCATAAAAATCACCCTTAATGTTTTTAAAATAGTTTAAATAGTTAAATAGTTTTAAAACGGTGTATGATTTAATGGTTTTTAGTATTTTCACAGAGTTGTGGAATGTTCACCACAATCAAGTCCAGGACCTTCTCATCCGTCCAAAAAGCAACCACATGCTTATAATAACCACAGTTACTCTCCTTTATCCCTCAACTCCCCTTCTGGAACCCCCAACCCTCCTTCCCAGCCCTCAGCCACCACAACCATGAATCTACTTCCTGTCTCTATAGAGTGACCTCTTCCAGCCTTTCCGTATAAATACGAATCCGTGGTGTTTCAGGATTGGCTTCTTTTATGTAGCATAATCTTTTCAAGGATCTTCCGTGTTGTAGCCTATGGTCACTTTTCCACATCCTTATTATTGTCCTACTTTTTGAGTATAGCCATCCTACTGGGTGCGAAGTGGTATCCCACTGGTTTTGATTCACATTTCCTTATTGACTAATGATGGTGAGCATTTTTTATGTGTTTGCTGGCTACTTTGTGTACCTTCTTTGAGTTCATTTACTCTGTAGGTCAGTTCGAGTGAGAGATTTCTCCACTTGTAGCAAAGTAACACTATTTATCTGATTTAAGGAGGTATGTGTCTCCTCTGGGGAAGAGTTTCAGTGCTCTCTGTCTCTCTCAGCTGTCCTTTAGTCAACTTTAAATATAACATTCAGAGATGCCTGCAAGCTGGAAGTAGAATGCTCAATATATTTTCATGGGAACAAGCCTACGTAACCATCACCCAAATCAAGAAACAAAACATTGCTCGCACCTTGGAACGTGGCCTCCCTCTCCTGGTTACTACCCCTCTAAATTTAAACATCATAACTATGTTTTGCCTATTTTTAAACTTTATATAAATGGAGTCATACGGTACTTATTCTTTTGTGTCTGGGTTCTTTCATTCAACATCACGTGTGTGAAATTCACACACGTGTGTGAAATTCACACACGTTGTTGTTTAGCAGTAGTTTGTTGTTGTTTAGCAGTAGTTTGTGTGTTTATATTGCAGTGTAGTTGCACTGAATGTATATGCTGTATTTTATTCACCCATTCATTCTATTGTTTATGGGTATTTGAGTTGTTCCTGTTTTTTGGATATTAGAAATAATGCTGCCACGAACAAGTGTTTTGGAGTACTTTCAATATCATGAAGATTTTCAGTGATATTCACTAGAAGCTTTTGCTTAACCTTTCATATTTAGATCTACAATTCTCCTGCAGTTTTGTATATCCTTAGGAATTTTATTCCTGCGTATTTGATATTTATTTGCGCTACTGTAAGTCCTTCAGAAAGGATTTACTTTTGCTACTAGCAGGTGATTAGGATGAGGAAGCTTACCTTACTCTATTCTGGGACTGATTTAAATCTGAGCTGTGTTTCATTCTCTTTGACACCTGGGTGTCTCCAGGTACCCTTTTGCAATGGACTAAAAGTTTGTGTCCTGTGAAATTCATATGTTAAAACCCTGATCCCAGTGTCATGGTGTTTGAGGTGTACCTTTGGGAGGTAATTAGGAGATGAGGATGGGACTCTCACACATGGAATTGGTGCCCTCCTAAGAAGAGGCCAGAGAGTTAGCTAACTCTCTTGCTGCCATATACAGCAAGAAGACAGCTGTCTGTAAATGAGGAAGAAGGCACTCACCAAGAACGTGACCATGCTGGCATCCCGATCTCAGGCTTCCAGCTTCTAGAACAAAGAGAAATAAGTGTTTGTTATGTAAAGCACCCAGCCTATGGTAATTGTAATAACAGCCCAAACTAAGATAACATATTCCGGGATATTGTCTTTCAGAAGTCCCAAATGAAAGCCTGTGTGTTTAACCAGGGACCCTTCTCTTTGGTAACTCCTGAAATAGTTTCAGTTTGTCTCCCTGCAGCTCCTAAGGCTGCTGAAAGCTCAGCTCCCAGCTTCTCTGCCTCTTAGCCATTTTCTGCTTAGGTTTCAACAAGCCATTTATGAATTAGCAAACACATCAAGGGGAAAAGTGGGGCCTAATATCAAATTCACTTCTTAGCATTTGTCTTTCTTTCTCTTTTTTGATCTTAGACCCTCAAGTCTTGGCTGCTTGTTCTTGCTTGAGTCCTTTAAGCAAATATGTCCCTCCCCACCCCAAGCAAATGTTTAAAAAAATACTTTACACAGCTTTTCTAATTTTTATCAGTAGGGAGTTTAGTTTGATACTAGCTTCTCTGCCATAGTTGGACATAGAAGTAGTGGAGAGCTATTAAATGTTTAAGAGCTGGCTCTTGGGGCTGGGGGTGGGTGAGGAGAGTTTAATTTGTAGTTTTTGCTGATTTCCATAATGCAAATCCTCTCATGGCCAATTTTGAGTGACCAAAGTGACATAATTGAATGCAGAATTGAGCAAAGAAGCATACTGTGGGCTCTCATGAGCTATTACGGACAGGCTGTAGCACACTACTGTGTGTAAATGGGTTGTAATCCCATTCCAATGACTATTCTCCCCAATATACGTGAAAAGAGCTGTTTATTCCATACCATCGACATTTCCATACCTAGGTATTGAGGGGCCCACTCTCTGCCTGAGTGATTGTGTATGGGGGCAGTTTATTAGTAGATAGGATCATTGGAAAGGTAGAGTTCTGTGTCTGAAATTTACATGGGAAGAAGCAAAAAGTATGAATTCAGAAGGGGAGGTAGTCAGAAACACGAAGAAACTGCATTAGATATATTCAAAAACCTTAATGATAATTAAAATAAATATTAAAGGAAGAAGTGGTATAATTTTCATCAGTGAAACAGGTTAAAAAAATTAAAACACATATTTCGAGTACAAAATTCCACAAATAAGACCACACATAGCCCCAGACTCTCATATCTTGTAGGAAAGAAAGCAATTATAATCATTCTGGAAAGAAATATGTATCCCAGGACTGTTTTTACCCTGTGACCAAGTAATTCTGCTTTCATAAATAAACCTTAAGAAAGTAACCAAACATGGTGAAAAAAAGAAATTCACTTAAAAATGAAGAGGAATGGTAGATTATGTTTGTAGTAAATGAAAATTATGTTTTCCAAGAACTTTTAAAGATGTTAAACAGGATGTAAAATTAAAAAAAAAACAGGATATGATGCTTCACATTTTACTGAATTTTGTGAAAATGGAAATTCATATGTATAGAGAAAGGAAAGGAAATAGATTTAAAAAATCATGGGATTATCTCTTAGAGTGGAATTGTGGGCAATTTTTGTTTTCTTGTTTTCTTCATGTTACTTTTCAGATTTTCTAGTTCTCTAAATAAATTGTGTTACTCTTAACATTCTGAAAAAAACCAAGAAGCATGGCAGTGGGAGGGAAAGATTTTTGTAACCCATCCCTAGGTGTGCAAAGACCATTTTCTGTTTGAGATTAATAACCAGTTTAATTAGGAGAATCTCAGTTGAATCATATGCTAAGCTGTTTGCAAATGTGCTGGCTATATTTTCCTATCTCTAGGTCAGAATTTTCTTCTGGTGCCATACTGTAATTTAACACAATAAATGTCAGATACTGAACAGAGAGAGAGGGAAAAAGGCAGTTCTTGGGGGACAAGTACAAGAGGCACTTAAGAAATAAGTTATTTTAAAATCAGATCACTTTGATGGACTTTGAACTTCCTCTAGATTGCATGGAACTGTGACACGGGGTTCTGAAGAAAGTACCTGCTGGCCCAGTGCTGAACTCACAGGCCCTGAACAATCAAGACCTTTGAAAAGACAGAAATCAGAGTGTGTTCTAGAGGAAGCCAGTCTTTCTTTCCCCAGGGGTTGTGCAGACTTGCCAGAACTTTCATGCTTTCTTTCCCCTACTTTCTAGTTATTTTTCCTTCCAAGTGGTGGTAGGCTAGAATTTATTTGAATTTCTGAAGACTTCTTAAACTGATTAGTGAGATTTCTCTGTTTGCTAAAGTTACTGTCATCTTACTGTCCGAGTTCTAAAGAATTGAAGACCATATGTGAGAAGACAAAAATAAGTGAAATGTATTGTTTTCCCCCCTCATACCAAGAAAAGGGTTTTAGAGACTTAAAGTAATTTTTTGGTTATGAATATCTATGTATATACATACATATAAGTGTATTTGTGTGTATAAACATATGTGTATCAACTTACTGTAGCTTTTTAAAAAATATTTTATTTATTTATTTGACAGAGAGAGATCACAAGTAGTCAGAGAGGCAGGCAGAGAGAGAGGAGGAAGCAGGCCCCCTACCGAGCAGAGAGCCCAATGCGGGGGCTCAATGCGGGGCTCAATCCCAGGACCCTGAGATCATGACCTGAGCTGAAGGCAGAGGCTTTAACCCACTGAGCCACAGGCGCCCCCTTACTGTAGCTTTTAAAAACAGTTTCAAGATCTACTTTCCCATGAAAACAATGCTATGTTTGGGTTTTCACAGAAGTCTAATATTTAGCTCTTAAGATCTAAGTGAAAATGTTGCATATTTGTGTTTCAAAATAATATAATCTCAGTTTTAAACATCTTACTGTTTAAAAAGTGCTTTTATTGTAAAATGCAGCAAACATACAAAGAGAATGGATTGCATATATGCATAGTTTAAAGGATAATAGAAAAACGGGCAACTGAGTTGTTACCAGGTAGCCTAAAGGTACAGAGACCCCCTTAACCTTGTTTATATTACCACCTAGTACACATTTACACACCCACTCTCATGCCACCATTAAAAAAACCCAAAAACCAGAAAACAAAAAAACCTCTCAGCAAAGTAGAAATTGGTGGGAAATTCCTTAGTGTGAGGTAGGGCTTCTACCAAAAAACCCCTCTCCCAAACAGAGTGTTGAATGAATAGGAAAAAGCTATCCATTGTTTCCACTGGTATTCAACATTTTACTGGAAGCCTTAGCAAATGTAGAAGGTAAGAAGAGAAATACAAGGCACACTGATCAAAAAGGAAGAAGTGAAATTTATTTATAGAAAACATGATGTGTATGTAGAAAATCCTAAGGAATTTACAAGGAAACTACCAGAAGTAAGAAGAGAATTTGGCAAGGCCCCAGTAGGCAAGGTCAACATACAGAAGCCACAGCGTTTCTCTGTATGCCCCAGTACGACCAGCCCTGCGGGTGCAGCCCGGGCACCTCGCCCGACTAGGGAGGCTCCCAGACGCGCTCGTGGCGCCTGGAGAGGTTCATGGAGCCGGAGGTGTCGGAGCCCCGACTCAAACAGCGGCCGGCGCAGGGGGAAGCTGGTGTCGTCTGCGGTGGCGACTCCACAGGAATTAGCTGGGGGCACCGACGCGGGGGCAGTTCGGTCCGGTCCTCACTCCAGCACCTGTCCCGCCGCTGCCACCCCCACTCCCGCCGCGCCCCTCCCCGCAGGCGCCCGGCCCCGCTGGAGCGGCGACCCCGCCCCCTGGCTCCCAACCGGCGGGCACCGCAGGGACCGCGAGGAACCGGCGGGAGGACGGGCAGACTCGGATCGCCCGCTCGGATGCTCGATCTCGGCGGGGTCGGCTCGGGGGTTCTGGGACAGGTCGAGGAGCTGGGGCGGGGTGGGGGGTGGGGGGTGGGGAGCAGCACGTGCACTCAGCGCCGGCGGGGGAGCGGCTGGCCGGCCGTTGGGATCGCCGTTTGCCCTCTCGCGCTCTTCGCCGCTCGTTGCAATGCAGCACCCGCTGGCCGGGTGGCCCGGCGACTCCCCGAGCCTAGAGCCCGTCGCGGCGGCTTCACCAGCGAGCTTCGTCCCGCTGGCGTCTGCCCGGGACCGCGCTGGCCCGAACCTCCCCTCCGCCCGGTGAGCGGGCGGCGCCGCCAGGATCCCGCGCGCGTCTCTCACCTCCGTCCCCCGCACCTCCCGGTGGTATCCCGTCGGGCGGGCCCCCCAGGAACAGTAACCACTCCTCCAAGGACCACATGGACTCGCTGTTGGCCACCTGAGCAGGTCGTTGCCTTGAGGTGGTGGGAGCCATCCTGTCATCCGCCAGATCCTTCTGGAAGGAGACTAGGCCGAGGGCCCTGTTAGGAGCGCTCCGGGAAGGCGCAGTGAGGGCGGACCGACAACCAGGGACCAAAGGCATTCAAAGAAGAGGCTCTGTGGGAATGTACAGTGGGCATCGAGGTCTCTGGAGGCCACTGGAGTGTTACTTCCTGCAGGTGCGGTTCTGGGTCTCTGAAGGGGAACCTCACGTCCGAGCCCGGGAAATCGCCCGAGTAGGAAAAACCCCGTGTGTTCTATGAATGAGCTCCTTCACAATGCCCAGCTCAAGTGGCCCTCCCTGCTGGGGGTGTCCCAGCCCTTTGGGGAGTCATCTGGGTTCAGCAGGGCTCTCTGGTCCCGTCTCACCCTGTGTCTGCTTCTCAAGAGGTTGACAAAGGCAACGATTCTCAAGAGGTCGACAAAGGCCGCCAACCCAGTTCTCCATGTCCCCAAGTTCAAGAAGAGACAGGGAGGAACTGTCAGCCTGTGAAGGAGGACTTCTCCTCCACATCTGGCAGCCGGAAGGATGGAAAATCTCAGTGCCACTGCTGCGCCACTGCCCCTGTTGTAGGGTTGCAGGGAGCTGCCGGCAACTTCCTTGTACAGTCATTGCTGAAGACCTGGGTTTGGAGAAGACAGCAGAGCGCCACTGGTTTCATAAGGTCTTAGAGCTAAACCCAAGGCCACATTGGACCACAGTGCCCTGCTGCCTGCCATCAGCCACCTTCACTTTGCAGATCCTGGTTACTGAAATGTTACCAGCCCCTGACTTGGCTGACCTGTCCTCCAGGCCCCTGGTCTTTTCCACTTCTCCACCTTCTCCCGCACCAAAGATTGCTTGTGAAATGAGTAGCACAGCTCCTTATCCTGCTTTTGCCGTACCTGCGGATTCTTAAACTTTCAGGGTCAAGGTCGTCTTTGGGGTCCTACTTCATTATAAGAATGGAGGCCCTGGCATCCCCATCCGTCAGTCACAGTTGTAGCATCTTTTGTTTTGCTCTCCCCATACTCCTAGCACCCCGGTCCTTCACTCAGCCTGCCTCCCAGAGAATGGAGTCGCCTATGTCTGTGTGTGTGGATTCTCTTCCCTTTCTCCTCCCACATCCCCTCCCACAGTTCCCAGGCTTCACAGGCTGGCTGCTCCCTGCTTCTGCAGTCCTGTGCACTCTCATCAGCTGCGCATCTGGAGTTCCAGCCCACTTTGGAATGTGGTATCACTGACATGGACACCACTTGTGTATCTCAGGCTTTCGTCTTGGGGTCTTTCACCCCCCTCCCCCAGGCTCTGGGGAGAACTTTTTATTTTCAGTCGCACTTCTTGATTCTGAGAACATGTCCCCCTGAGGCAGGCATTGCGTCAGGCTCTGTTCTGCCAGCTTGCCCCAACAGTCAGCTACCCCAAAGCAACTTCCAAGATCCCTCTGACTCCGGAGCCACTCCTCAGCCCACATTTGGGGTCCCTGATGGGTGCAGCCTGGAGCCACCCAATGATAGCCCTTTCCCTTTTGGCAACTAGGCAGCACCAGTGGAAGCTCCTAATTTAACCCCTGCCATAGCCCAGCCGCCCAAGAAAGAACAACTCAACCAGGTTTGTGGATTCGCTGTCCCCAGATTCCACCCTTTGGCATCCCTGCCAGCACCCAGCCACAACTGGGAGCCATCCCAGACATTTTCCCATTGGTACAGCTGCTGCTACTGGCTTTAGAGCCGCTGCCAGGGTGCCCAGCATTGGGGACAGCAGCTCACTTTACTAACCATTGCAGACCTATTAGTGTTTATGGGTTCTGCAGCCTTAATGGGTAGCCACAGTTTTGGGATGACTTAGGCTGCCCAGGACCCACCTCCATTCTGGAACACTCAGCTTTGGTGCAGGATGAAGCAGACTCCAGTACCTCATGTTAAGGGCTCTTAGATCTGGCCATCTAGGTCCTGCCAGCTGATAACACTCCAGTTGTGAATGGGGAGTCCACCTGTACAGAGAGCACATCTGTCCTGGGAGACTCTTTCCTTCCTGCCTATAGTCAGATCCCTTGGGGCTAGCTGGGCCAAGGCACATCTGTCGCTATTGGAGGAGTCAGCACCACTGAGAAGAAATGAGTGCCAGGTGACACCTTTGTTTCTTCCCGTGTCAGATCTGTGGGGACCCTTTGTGTGAGAGCACAGCTGTTGCATCTGAAGAGACCAGCACCATCCTACGTTAGGTGGTACTTCTCTTGCCGCCTTTTGTCAGGGTTCCTCGGGTCCCCGCTGGCCACAGCAGGTGGGCTGCAGTGGGAGGGATTAGCTCCCTACTTGTGCCTGGAGATCCTTCTCTTCATGCTTTAGAGCAGCTGAGGCATGCCTGGCCGGACTCCAGCTTCAGAAGTCGCAGCAGCCAGTAGGCATACCAGTGCTTGTACGTGCTCCTGTTTCTACCTACAGTCAGAGCCCCTGGGGCCTGTGTGGTACAGAGGAATCTGACATCACCACGCTTGGGCTTGGTGACCTTCCATCAACATTCTGAGTTTCTGGGATGCTCATGGTCAAAGCGGGCTCCTGTTACAGTCAGACCAACAATGTCACACAGTTTTGGGGAGATACTTCTACTCTCGCTTGTAGTCAGAATACCTGGTCAGCCAGCCACGGTACCCCCTTTGACTTTTAGGGGTCAGCACTACTGAGAAAATACCTATGCTTGGAGGCACCTTTATTCCTACCTTTGGTCAGAGTAATGCCAAGTTCAGCCTTTTGTCTGGGGCACCGCTCAGGACTTGTGGGAGACGGAAGTGAAGGAGCACCCACTCTTCATATTCTCCTAGTGCAAGATGCAGAGCTCAGCAACTAAGAAGCAGATGCTTGCATGAATGGAACCTGCTCTGCTGGGAAGAGACTCGGCCCCTTAAAGTTTCATCAGACAAACAGTACTGTAAGCCGGAGGTCTCACACCTCGGGGTATGTGTGTGTCTGAGGGTGTGGGACAGATGAGGCTGGTCAGCAATCAAGACTTGAGAAGTTACACCATGGAGAATAGAAGAGAGTTCTCTATGTAGCATCAGCTGAGCCCTTCTTGACTTTGACTGTTAGCCTGGCCGACCCCAGCTCTGGGTCAGTTTTCCACTCATTTTGGAACTGGTGGGTGCCCCCTGTGCCTATTGTGCCCCCCCTCCTTGCTCCTTACTCATTTGCTCTAGTGAGCCCAATCTTTCTGTCCCAGATTTCATGTATAAAGCCTTGTTCTTTCCAATTCATCCTCTGCTTATGTGTCTTTGCTCTTGGACTTGGCTTTAGAGGAAGAACGGTATATGCATGATGACATGTTTGGCCAAAACCTAATTATGAAAAGTTTTGTGTGGTTCTCAGCAAGTAGGAAGTGAATGTTCCCCCACTTTCTGACCTCACGTCAGCACACTGCTGTAGTGTGTTGCTAGTGGAAGGAGAGCAACCCAAGAGGACGTGAGACCCAGGGGATGGAGAGATGTGGAGGCTTGCCCTGGCTTTTTCCCTCTGGGTTTCTCTCCTACCATTTGACCTCATTGCAGGTGAGACCATTTCCCATATGTGTTCAGAAACCACAGTGTCATTTAAAAATGTTTCGATGTCTTTTCTTTTGGTCTTTTCCTTTAATTTAGGCTTAGGCTAGTTATTTTCATATGTCCACACTTTACCCAGAGAGGATGGGCCTAGCATCTAGGTTCATTGACTTGTAGGAATAAAGGCAGGAAGAGCTCACACCTGCTCTAAAATGATGGAAAATGTAAACATATTACAGTTGTTATCACACTGCTTAAAAAACCAGAACATGCCCTCTTTTCAGGTGAATAACTAGATAGGGCTTGTCTGGGAAAATAACCAGTTCAGCTCTTGTCTATACCACTAAGATACCAAATCGCAGGAGTTACCCTTTCATCTGAAAATGGCTGACCTTAGAGTCCTGGGGTGTCTGCACTAGATTTAATTGCTGCCAATGCAACCATTTCTAAGACGTTTCACATCAGGAGAAAACCTACTTAGGGTGGGGGAGAGGGAGAAGGACAAGCATTTCTCCTGGGGAGTTCCATATTATTTTGTTAGAATTTATTACGATTCTATACTAGACTCTTCTTGGCCCTAGTGATAGAGTTGAAAAAGATCTCTTGCCCCAGAGGAGTTTGCAGTGTACTGGGGAAGACAGAGGACCAGACCAAAAATTACACTGGAAGGCCAAGAGCGAGGGTAATGGGAGCAGGCCAAGAAGGAGATGAAACTAAATCTGACATAGGAGGAAAGGAATGAGTTGCTCCTTAAAGAAGAAAGAGGAAGGAGCCAGGTGGGGAAGGGCTATTTCCAGGTCAAGGAGACCGTATGTAAACAGTTCAGGTAGGGACAGAGGTCCCAAGCCAGTGGGGCACCAGGCAGGAGTCCGCTGTGGCTAGTGGCTGAATCAGGCTGGGAGACCCTGCTGCAGGATTCAGCAGTGCAGGTCGTGAGCACAGCTGTCGTGAACACGTCGTATACCATGATTGGTCTAGCACCCTGACAGGGAGCGGAGTCATGAAAGGATTGTGGGCAAACAAGGGGCAAGATTATATGTAAACTTTAGAAACAACTCTGTGGCTGTGTGAGAAGGGAAGAATTAAATGGGAGCTGGAGCAGAGGCAGAGAGGCTTTTAGCGGACTTTGCAGTGACCCTGGCAAAGACAAGACCACGGGCTCCTCAGCGGTGGGGATGGCGACGGGGTGGGGGACAGGAGAGGGAGGTGAGGTAGAGAGTTTTGACAAGACCTTGCTCCTTCTTGTCATCTCTTGTGGGCAAAATACACATGAGTGGTTTTGGCAAAAATAATACAAGTGCAATTTTTAATAGTGTAAGAAGCCAATGGAAGGTTCAGGTAATATTCTGCAGGCAGTTTATTCAATCATTACTAGTTCAATCATTATCAATTTAACACATTTATTGAGCATCTGGAATGTGTTAAAGACCGTTTTAGGTAGTGGCATCAATTACAAAAAGGCAAATTGCCTGGTCCTTTGTGGAGCCCATGTTCTAGATGGAGGGGAAAAAATAATAAACAGTAAACGCAATAAGTAAATTATCTGGTGGGTTAGCCGGTAACAAATGTTGTGGAGAATAAAGCAGTATATAGGGGTTGAGATTGGGATAGAGAGAAGCATAAATTTCAGTTTTAAAAGGGTGGACAAAGCAACCCTTACTGGGAAGGTAAGATTTGAGCAATTGAGTAGGCTATGGAGATATAAGGGAAAAGCATTCCAGAAAGTGGGAATGGCCACTGCTAAGCCCAGGGAAACAATGCCTGGTATCCTCGGAAGCAAGAAAGTCAGCTAATGGGTCTGGAATGGGGTCAGCAAGTGGGGGAGTGGGAAAAGAGGAAGACAGAGAGGAAAGGGGTGGGGGGCCCAGACCACAAGGGCCTTGCAGTCTATAATAAGAAAGTTGACTTTTATTTGGTGATGGGAATGTTTGGAGGGTACAAGCAAAGGATGACATGATCTGACAGGTTTTAGCGGATCATTCTGTTTGCTGGCATGATGGTGGAAGCAGGAAGACCTGTCAGGTGGCTTAGGCTGCACTCTGAATCACATTACACAGGTGTAACGATGACTTGGACACAGTGATAGCAGTGGTGGGAAAGAAGTGTCAGATTTTTCTATGTATGTGGGAATATTCGCCATTAGGCTGGATGACGGGAGCATGTGCTGCTGGGGGAGAGGAGTGCATAGAGTTGGCACCATAGGCTAGAGAAGAATTTTGACTTCATCAGTGCATACTCGTTTATCAGACCCATGGAAACCGGCAGGTGAAGGAGAATTCAGAAGGGAAAAATAAGGAGAAGAATGAGGATAGCAACCTTCTTGATATGTGTGGTTGAGATGTTGGTTGTATGTCTAGAGAAAAGACCGAGATCTTAACCTCAAACCCCCTCATAAACAAATTTCAGATGGATTGAAGACACCAGATATTAAAAACAAAATTATGAGAGTTTAGAAAAAAGTTTAGGAGATGCGATTTATAATTTTGGGATATGAAGGAGTTCTTAAGATTAAAAATCATAAAATACTGAGAAATATAACTCCATTGAAATGAAAATCCTTTTATTTAAAAACCATAAAGAAGATGAAAAGACATAGGACAGACTTCACACTTTTTTCTCATCAAAAGCACAATTCAGAAAGTGAACCGGCAAGGCGCAGATGGGGAAAAATATTTGCAAAACATATATCTAACCAAGGCTGGTGAAGGAGTCCTACCACTTGGTAATAAAATGCCAGACACCTCCATAAAATACTGGTAAAACATTTGGACAATCCTTTTACAAGGAAGATGCACGAATGTCCAATAATCACATTAAAAAAAATCATTAGTCTTCAAGGAAAGGAAGATTAAAACCACAGTGAGATACCATTCCATACTCACCAAAATGAATAAAGTTGAAAAAACCTGATAGCTTCAAATGTTAGCAGAGATCTGGAGTGTCTGCACATCTCCTCAACCTCAGCTGAGAATATAAAGTCTCTCACTTTGAGAGATGTTCATGCGATTTCTCATACAACTATACACATACCTGTCCTGACTCAATGGTTTTATTCCTAAGCATTTACTCAAAAGAGATGTACACAAAGACACTTGTACCAGAATATTCATAGCAGTTTTAGTCAAGTGAAGCCAAACCTGGAAATATCACAGGTGTCCATCTGTAAGAAAATGGAAAACAAACTCTGGTGTGTTTATACTACTCAGCTGTAAGAAGGAGTAAATTTTGATAGCAGGTGACAGCATGGAGGATTCATGAAGACCCCATGTTGAGTGAAAGGAGCCTTCTGCCCGGGAGCACATCCTGAATGTTTCACCATATGGAATATGCTAGAACAGACCAAAGTTACCTGAAGTGGAAATAATCTCTGAAAGGTTGGGGAGAGACTGCGGGGGGACTGTCTGAACGTAGGGGTGCGGCTGGTCCCTAGCAAGGAGCAGAGCAGGGAATTGCCCCTAAGGGAGCCAGGTCTGCCCTGAGGGGACCTCCAGGAACTGAGCTGTTCTTTCCCTGGGCTACCGTCCTGCTCCAGAATTAGGCAATTACTTCATGGGTGAAGTTGCCAGTTTTACTCAGCAATACCAAGTGAATCATATGCTGACTATTTCTCACTCCTTTAAGTGAGATTTATAGTTTTCTTATTATATGTCTGCTTAAAATGAGCAAATATATAAGAAAACATGTAAAGGAGAAATAAGAGTGCATTTTAGATATCCTTATTGTGGTAGGTAGAATTCTTGAGATGGCCTCTAAGATTCTTTAGAATCTTGGTGTACACAGTCTGAGTTGCCTCCCCCATCCTTTGAGTGTGGGCAGGACCTGTGAATATCATGCTTATCACTCTAAGTCATTATGCTACCCTTGATGGGAAAGGGAGATTATCCTATTATCTTGGGTGGGCCTGACCCAATCAGGTGAACCTTTAAGTGAATCAGGAGCAGACATTCTCCTGCTGGCCTGGGAAAAGCAGTTATGCCATGAACTACCTGTGGAGGAGCCATGTGGTTAAGACCTGAGGGAAGGCCCTAACTGACATCTAGCCAGAAAATGTGACCTCAGTCCTACAACTGTTAGGAATAGAATTCTGCCAACAACTTGAGTGGATTAGAGAGGATCTTGAATCCCAGAGGAGACCCCAGCCCCAGCCAACACCATATCAGCCTGTGAGACCTTGAGCAGAGAGCTCATCTCTACTGTGCCTGGACTTTGGGTCCATGGAAACTATGAGGTATAAAGACATGTTTTAAGCCACTAAGTAATTTTTAATGTAGCAATTGAAAATGATTATATGCATATACCCAATGACTTTAGTAGACATTGGAAAGTTTTTCAGTTCAGGAAGTATACTAGAAGTAAGGCAGGAGGCTAGCAGGGAGGATAGGGCTTGAACTAGACTCTTTGGAAACATAACCACAGGGAGATTTGGAAAGAGTCCCATGAGTGCTTGGGAGGCCTATTTCCTGAGCTGAGTCGAATGGAGGGATCTTCATCCTCAGGCTTGAACTTTGGATGTGACTAGAATGTTTCTGTGTCCTTCCATGGGATAAAGAAATTTTCCTGGAAAGGAGGCTGGTTCTCTCACTTATGAGTGTAGTTGTATTAATACTATTTAGTTGGGCAGTTCATGCTTTCACTGTCCCAGATAACTTTCGCTGTGGCTTGGTTTCCTGGGGGTCTTTATTCTTAGGAGCACCTGCTGTGAAGTCATGCTGAGCTTGTCCACCTGGAATCACAGACACTTGTGTTTGGACACGTATATAGGGCGTCCCGTCCTGACTCCCAGCCTCTTCGAGAGAGGGGCCTGTGGTCTCTTACCAGTCCAGCTAGTACAGCTGTGATTTATGAGGAAGTTCCAGTCTTAGGCAGCATGACTGCTTTAGAATAATGAACATAAGTAATATCTTCTAATTATCTCTCTTTTCTTCACTTAAACATCTTTTTTCCTTTAATTGTTCTACTTCTGGAAAGAGTTCCGGAATCCCCATTCTCCTCCTTGGACACCCTATGGAAACTATGTCACACAGTGATGCTTTAGGTAAACTAGGCATCTGCAGGGCCCAATGCTACCTTCTTCCATTTAGCCCTGACTGATATAGGGCTGTGGTTAACCAGTAAGTTAATTAATTCAAATATTCAGGCAAGATTTAGTGAACTCTTACATGTGCCTGGAATTTTGCAAGGATCCAGGGGTGTAAACATAAAATGACATGACTCTGCCCCCTTACTACCAGAGTTTAAAATTTAGTTGGAGAAATAGCATGTGCACAATTAATAAGATGCCATATGAGGATTGTGTAATAAGCATGAATTAACAGCTTCTAGGAAAACGCAGGTGCTTTGTAATTTCCAGTCTCTCTTTTTCTTCCCCTACACAAGGTTTCATGGAAGATTCCTTCTGGGAATGTTCAAACTCTTTGAGAAGATTCGTAGAGTGCCTCCTTGTCCCCGGCACCCCCAGCTCCAGCTGCTGCAGTGGAGATATTAGGGGGACATAGCCCTGATGTAATCTCCTTGTTCATATGCTGGAAAGGACCTGAATTAAAGAAAGACACTATATCTCATGTGAAATGATGGGGCAGAACCCCCATGCAGACCACTTGAGGATTTTATTTTAAGATTTATTTTATTAGGGGCGCCTGGGTGGCTCAGTGGGTTAAGCCGCTGCCTTCGGCTCAGGTCATGATCTCAGGGTCCTGGGGTCGAGTCCCGCATCGGGCTCTCTGCTCAGCAGCGAGCCTGCTTCCTCCTCTCTCTCTCTGCCTGCCTCTCTGTCTGCTTGTGATCTCTCTCTGTCAAGTAAATAAATAAAATCTTAAAAAAAAAAAAAAATTATTTTATTATTCATTAGAGAGAGCAGGGGGAGGGGCAGGAGGAGGGGAAGAGAGAGAATCCTCAAGCAGACTTACCCTCCCCGCAACACCCCCCACCCCCAGGAGGGAGCCCAACACGGAACTGGATCTCAGGACCCTCAGACCATGACCTGAGGAGAAATCAACAGTCGGCCGCTCCACCGACTGAGTCACCCAAGGGGCCCCCCCACTTGAGGATTCTTCTCTGGGTCTGTTCTTAAGAAAAAAATTAGTCTTGGGGTGCCTGGGTGGCTCAGTGGTTTAAGCCGCTGCCTTCGGCTCAGGTCATGATCTCAGGGTCCTGGGATCGGGTCCCGCGTCGGGTTCTCTGCTCGACAGGGAGCCTGCTTCCCTCTCACTCTCTCTGCCTGCCTCTCTGCCTACTTGTGATCTCTCTCTGTCAAATAAATAAATAAAATCTTTAAAAAAAAAAATTAGTCTTGCCAAATTCAAGCCTGATTCTGATAAAGCCTCTAATTTTCTCTTTGCTTTTATAGGAACTGTAGAATAGAGGAAAGTGTTAAACAACATTAATTGATTGTGATACACCAAATAGAGAATGTGAGAAAAATCTATGGACAAATGAACTAGTTTCTTCAAGAAATAAATGAAAATAATAAAAAAGGGGCAAAAGGAACTTACAGATTACAAGACAATCAAGAAGTATATGACATATCCAAACTAAACAAAGATGTATTGTTTAGATCTGGATTCGAACGCTCCAACTGTAAAAGCCAAACCTTACTGAGATCATTGGACACATTTGAGCACTGATTCTCTATTTAATATTAACTAATGGTTATTTTTATATGCATCAAAGATAAAGATATTTTGGCTCTCTTAATAAAGGAGTCTGTGATGTTCATGATATACACAGAAGTATTTGGGTGAAATAATATATTTCTGGATTTAAAAAAATGTAAAAAAATATAAAAATGTCAAAAGTGTAAAAAAGTGTGGTTAGGGATAAGGAGATGGAGAACTGAAGAAAGCAGAATGTTCATCTTTTGTTAACAGCATGTTGAAAATGAGTGGTGGAGTCTTGTTTCTTTACTTTTTCTTTTACTTTTTTATGTCTCAAAATTTCAATTAAGAAGTGTTAAAAAACATGGTCCTATGCCAACTATTCGTTAAGAGTTTTTTCTCTTTGCCACAATTTTGTGTTTTCCAGGACACTATACTTGTAATTATTTTGGCAACCTTTCAGTATCAGCCTGATACTGTTTTAAAAGTATTTTATTTATATTGCAGTTCTCACCATTCATGTCAAAGGCAAAGGGCATCATCTGAAGGGACTCTCTGGGGAGGAAGAGGACATAAGTCAAGCAGTTCTGTGTGTAGTCTGCTCTGACCCAAACAAACAGACTGCTGTTTCTAAGCTTCTGTCAGTTATCAAAATGTGTTATCAAATTATTATTATTATTAGCATGTAAAAAGCTAGTGCATACTTATGTATGTTACTTGATATATGTGTGGGGATGAGTATGCACCCATGACTTTATCATTACCTTCAAGGCCATCAACTCTCTGTTTTCTCGTGCCCCCTTTACTACTACTACTACTACTACTACTATTTGTGGTAAGAATATTTAACATAAGATCTATCTTCATAATGTGGTACATATACACAATGGAGTATTATGCCTCCATCAGAAGGGATGAATACCCAACTTTTGTAGCAACATGGATGGGACTGGAAGAAATTATGCTGAGCGAAATAAGTCAAGCAGAGAGAGTCAAGTATTATATGGTCTCACTTATTTGTGGAGCATAACAAAGAACATGGAGGACATGGGGAGATGGAGAGGAGAAGGGAGTTGAGGGAAACTGGAAGGGGAGATGAACCATGAGAGACTATGGACTCTGAAAAACAACCAGAGGGTTTTGAAGGGGCGGCAGGGGGGTGGGGGGGGAGTGGGAGGTTGAGGAACCAGGTGGTGGGTAATAGGGAGGGCACGTACTGCATGGAGCACTGGGTGTGATGCCAAAACAATGAACACTGTTATGCTGTAAATAAACAAATAAAAAAAAAAACTGAAAAAAAAAAGATCTATCTTCATAGCAAATTTCAGTATACAATGTATTGTAAGCTATAGTGATCATACTGTATAATAGATCTCCAGAACTTGCCTTACACAATTAAATTTTTAAATTTTTAAATTTTAATTTTAGTATAAGTTAACATGCAGTGTAACAATATTAGTTTCAGGTGTACAATATAGTGATTCAGTACTTCCATATAACACCTGGTGCTCGTCACACAAGTGCCCTCCTTAATCCCCATCACCTGTTTCACCCACACCACCACCCACCTCCCCTCTGGTAACCATCAGTTTGTTCTCTATAGTTAGGAGTATATTTCTTGGTTTGCCTCTCTGTGTCTTTTTTTCCCCCTTTGCTCATTTGTTTTGTTTCTTAAATTCCACATATGGGTGAAATCATACAGGATTTGTCTTTCTCTGACTTACTTATTTCACTTAGCATTATACTTTCTAGATCTATCCATATTGCAAATGGCCATGATTTCATTCTTTGTTACGGCTGAGTAATATTCCAATTGTGTATATAACACACCTCCCTCATCCATTCGTCAATCATTGGCTACTTGGGCTGCCTCCATAATTTGGCTATTGTAAATAATGCTCCTATAAACATAGCGGTGCATGTAATCTTTTGAATTCATGGTTTTGTATTCTTTGGGTAAATACATGGTAGTGCAATTGCTGGGTCATAAGGTAGTTCTGTTTTTAACTTTCTGAGAAATCTCTATATAGTTTTCCACAGTGGCTGCCAGTTTGTACTTCCAACAATAGTACACGAGGGGTCCTTTTTCTCCACATCCTTGGGAACCCTTGTTTCTTGTGTTTTTGATTTTAGCCATCAGATAGGTGTGAGGTGATACTTCATTGCAGTTTTGATTTGCATTTCCCTTATGGTGAGTGATGTTGAGCATCTTTTCGTGTGTCCGTTGGCCATCTGGATGTCTTCTTTGGAGATATATCGCATTCATGTCTTCTGCCCATTTTAATTGGACTATTTGTTTTCCTTTTCTCTTGTGTTGAGTTGTATAAGTTCTTTATGTATTTTGGATACTAACTCTTTATCAGATATGTCATTTGTCGTTCTTCTGCCATTCCTTTGGTTGCTGTTTGGTTTTGTTGATTATTTCCTTCACTGTGCAGAAGCTTTTTATTTTGATGTAGTCCAAATAGTTTATTTTTGCTTCTATTTTCTTTGCCTTAGGGGACATAGCTAGAAAAATATTGCTATGGCCAATGTCAGAGAGATTACCGCCTATGCTCTCATTTAGGATTTTTATGGTTTCAGGCCACATATTTAGGTCTTTAATCCATTTTGAACTTATTTTTGTGTATGGTTTGAGAAAGTGGTTCAGTTTCATTCTTTTGCACGTTACGGTCCAGTTTTCCCAACACCGTTTGTCTTTTTCCATTGGATATTCTTTCCTGCTCTTTCGAAGATTAGTTGACCGTATAATTGTGGGTTTATTTCTGGGTTTTCTATTCTGTTCTATTGACCACCGTGTCCTGGGCTTGAGCCCTGCATCGGGCTCTGTGCTGACTGGGGAGTCTGCTTGAGAATTCTCTCTCTCCATCTCCCTGTGCCCCACTCTCTCTCTCAAATAAATAAATCTTAAAAGAAAAGAAGGTCCTTTACATCACTAATCACCAGGGAAATGCAAATCAAAACCACAATGAGATCATCTCACACCTGTTAAGATGGCTATTACTACAAAAACTAGAGTTGGGTAGGATGTGGAGAAAAAGGAACCTTGATACGCTATTGGTGGGAATGTAAAATGGTGCAGACACTATGGAAAACAGTATAGAGGACCCTTACAAAATAAAAAATGGAACTACTATATAATTCAGCAATTTCAGTTCTGGTATTTTTCTAAGGGAATTGAAATCAAAATTTCAAAGAGATACTTGCACTCCCATATTCACTGCAGCATTATTCACAATAGCCAAGATCATAGAAATGATTATTTTTCTTAACGTGATGAATCTGATTTTTATACAAAATCCCCAATTTTAAAAGGCACAAATAATATAAATCAGTGAAACTCTGCAGAACAAGCAAAGAGGTCGACAGTTGGTATTTCTATGTGCTGACCATTGTTTTAAGCACGTTGCAGGAATCTGTGGTTCTAGGTGAGAATCACATGGATGGGTAGGGGGTTAGAATGCAGAAGAAGTGGGCTTGGGGCTCCCATGGTGCAGGTGGGTCAGTCTGAGGCCTCACAGTGGAGGTGGAGGGATGGCCTGAGTGCCCTGTTGGCCTCTCTTCTGTTGACCCGGCCCAGTGCTGCCTTTACATGCGCTGCGGACAAGGGGACATTTCATCCCTCCTGTGTTCTTCATCTGCTTTGTCTTTGCTCTCCTCCCTCTGTTCTCTGGATATTAGTTGTGGGTAATAGAAGAGGAACAATGAAACTCTCCAGTGGAAATGCTAAGCTGCAAGCTTTTGTTCCTAACTTGCCCTGGGTGGAACTCTCTACAACAGAGGAACTCAAGTAGTGAATTGGACTTCTGTTCAAACCTTATCCAGAAATCTAGGCACTGAGAAAATGCTGTTCTCTCCTGACTTGTGGTTGTCTCGAGCTGTTACAAAGGAAGTGTCACCGCCTTGGATCCCTGTTTCAGGAGAAGAGAGACCCATTAGTCAAGGCGGTGGGAGGACTCTTTCAAGTTGCCTTTGCAGGCCCTGCAGGGAGAGGAGGACGCTGTCTCTGGAGAGGCCTATACCTTTGAGGGCAGAGGGAAAAATGAAGGTCCCTGAGTGACAGCCCATCATATGGAGAAGCAAGGGTAGAGCCTCCAAAAGAGCCTAGCCCTCAGTCTCAAAGGCTCTGCTGGGTATGACCCAAGTTCAAGCCTAGTGCTACCTCTGGCCAGTCATGGCAGCTAAGAAGGAGGCATCTTGTGCACAGGACCTTTAGCAGAGGACCCAGGCTGGATCAGAGGGACTCTTCTCTTACGTTCTGTGGGCAGAAGTGGGGACTGAAATTCTCCATCACACCACTCTCTGTAGCTCATATGTACAGGGTATCCCCCAAATCTTAGTGTGGTTTTCAGCTTTAAGATCTTCAAAAGGGTAAATGTTATGAAATTACAAAAACATCCTTTGAAAGTTGAGTTGCTTACCTTTCTTATATTCTTATTGTGATTTATGAATTTTAAATAATAAATAATTTAATTTTTCAGGCTCTGCCAATGTGACAAACATTGAAACAAGAGATTAAAATTAAACATTTATTTTTAAAAATACAGAAAACTATGTAAACATATATGAGATGTAAATAATTTAACATTCAGAGGATGATTTTGTAGGCTTCTAGCATTTATACTTCTAAAGTTTTGAAGCTTAAAATGTCACTAAGACTTTGGGACACTCCATTATTACCGATCGTTAGCTAGATGCCTGTACAGTGTTCATATGGTGTATGTGATATCACAACTCATTTATTCAATAACTATATTTTCAATTTACTAACTAGGCACTGGGCACTGGGGATACAACAATGAACAATATAAAAATCCCTGTTCTCATAAAATATATACATTTTCCCAATAGTTCAGTATATATAATCCTTATTTCAGAGTTTGGGTCCAGTCAGTATCCATACGTCCTTTAGAAATCATTGTAAATTCTGAGAGTAAGAAACGTGTGTGTGTGTGTGTGTGTGTGTGTGTGTGTGTTTTCAAATAGAATTTTTTAAAAAATACTGTTATTTCACCTTAGGAAGAGAATCATGGAGGTCATGGGATGATGAATTTGGGTTTGTACATTTGTGCTCATGAACTTCTTTCTAGCGGGTCACCCAGCATCCCCCAACTCCCTTTCCCAGACCTCATCTCTTCAAATCACCAATCCTCCTTCCTCAGCCTGCATATTTTATTTCACTGAAGAAAAAGAAGCAATCTGATGAGAACCTCTGTATCTTCCCGTATGGACTATTCTAACCAACTCAGATGACCTGCCTCCCCTCCCCCTTTGGATGCCCAGTGGGGTCCTGACTACTGTCAACTCCGCTGCTTGTGTACTGGAGGCCTCTAAGGACTTTCTAAAACTTCTCTCCTGTCTTCTGTATCATCACCTTTTCCCTCTCCACTGGATCTTTCCATCAGCCTACAAACTCCTGGTAATTTCCATAAGAAAGAAAAGCTTCCGTTACTCTAAATTCCTCTCTAACTATTGCCCAATTTCTTTGCTCCCATTTACAGTGAATCTCAGACTTGTCTACCCTAGTTGTTTCATTTTCTTATTTTCTTGAACTCTCTCAAATCAGAATTTGTACATCACCACTCCATTGAAAAACCACAAGTCAGGGTCCAACTCAGTGGCTACCATCTACCAAATACAGTGGTCGTTCCAAGTCCTACCTTTTATTTGTAACAGCATTTAACCCATTTGATCCCACTCTCCTTGAGGAAATCTCTTCTTCCCTTGGTTTCCAGAAGACCATGTTTATTGGCTGATGCTCTCAGTCTACTTTCTTGGCTCCTTCTTTTTATTTTGCTCTAAATGGTGCAACATCCAAGGCCAGATTCTTAGACCTTGCTCTTTTCTTTACTCACATCCTAGACCCATGTTCCTAAATCTCCTTTCTTAACAGATGACTCCCCTTTGTGTTTCCAGTCCCAATGTCTCTCTTCAACTCTAGACTGAGGTACATGCAGCCATTGCTTCTATATCTGTTGGATGTCCAATGGACATTTCAAACCTAGTGTGTTCCAAAAAGAATTCATTCCCTCCCCACCGGATGTGCTCTTTTAATGGCCTCTATAGTAGTAAACGGCAGGACCATGTAACAGGCCACTACTTTGGAGTTACTCTTAGGTTTGACATTTCATTGTCTTCTACTCCTGTCTACCCTAGTCCTCATCCACCCTTGGTCGCTCCTGTACACCTGCAGTAGCCCTCTAATTCATTTCCATGCTTCCATCTTGTCACTCCACAGAACCCGTCCGCAGTCAAAATCATCCTTCTAAAGCATTTTGATCTTGACACTCCTCGCCTCTAACTACCCAGATGACTTCCCGAAACAGTTGGAATACATTTTTAAATCATGTGCTTCAGGGACCATCCTGATCTAGTCCGTGCTTACTTCTCTGACCCCAGTTCTCACCACTTCACCCCATCACTGCCCTTTAGCATACTGATCACGTTCTTCCTCAGGATCATCACACAAAAGGCTCTACTTCAGATCTTGGGCCTGGAATGTTCTTCCTCTATGAAGCTTCCTGGCTGATTCCTGAACCTCATTCATGGCTCTTCTGCAATGTTGCTACTTCAGGAAAGGCCTTCCTCTCTATCTTGGGTGAAGCAGCCTGATCTCTGAACCCAGCACTCATACCCGATCTCCTTATCCTGCTTTGTATTTTTATGAAACATATCCCTTTCTGATAGTAAATTACAGTTTGATTGCAGACTTAATTAAGTACTTTGCTCCATTAGAATAGAACTTCTATGAGGATGGGGTCTTGATCTTACTGGCTCGATCTCTAGTGCTTTGAAGAGTGCCTTGACAGGAGGCGTATTATAAATACTGAATTGAAAGAAGAAGGTAATGTAGGATGGAACTAGACAAGACTTGACACCTACCCACAACTCCTTCTTCCCTTCCTCCTTTTCTTCCTCCACCTACTTCTCCCTTCTCACTCTCCTCCTGCCTTTTCTTCTTTTTCCTCCTCTTCTTCCCCCTCTGTCCCCTTCCCTTTCCTTTCCCCTTCTTCTTTAAAAAAGTTACTTTTAAAAAATTTACTAAGACATAGCAGAGGAAAAAATCAGGAAATTATTTCATTTCTTATGTCTTAACCCCGTGTGTGTGTGTGTGTGTGGTGGCAGAAGGAGGAGAAGCAGTTGCTCATGGCAGGATAGGTGAGTAAATGACAGAAGTCTGTTTTAATGACAGAAGCGTAGGAGAAAGCCCTCCATCTGAGGTACATGCTAGAATTAAGGGGGTATTATTCTGCTTTTTCAGATGCTGCCCTGAGCCTCAGTTCCTCCGCTTCCCTTGTATGGATGCTACTGGAGGGTTCAGCAGGGAAGTCAAGGTAAAGGTCAAGAGGAACCACTAGTGTTCCATCTGTTGCTTGTTACATCTGGGCACAGTCCTTAAGGTGACCATTGGATGGATGGGCGGTGAGTACCACACATCTTTCCTTTCCTCTGCATCCTTAATAAATAAGCTTGCCTTTAGAGCCTGAGTGTTTTCTGCCCTTGGGGTATATGGGGAGCTACAGTGACAAACTGTAATCCTGCCTTTATTTGTTCGGTTAATCCAGGGAACATGGAGAATTGTCCTGGAAGTGAGTAGGAACTCAGTGACTAGAAGTCTTAGAATTCTGTATAAATAAGGCAGATTTCAAAGGAGAGCCCCACTCTATCCTCACCTCCCGCTCTCAGCACTGGGCGATCCCTTTTTGCAACTCTTGTAAACCTGAAGGTAATCATTAAAATGATGCAGGATTGTTCTATCCAGACCAAGAAAGGAGAGTTTTCACGGGCTCTGGGAGCCATTTGGCCTCCACTCACCACAGCTCTGGAGAGCAAATTGGGATTAAAAAAAGGAATCTTTGTTGTCTGTGAAGGAAGTTCTACACTGTTTTAAATTTATGAAAGGAATCAATTTGGCCAACAGAGGATTAATTAGAAAGGGATTTAGTGGAGAGTGATTGAGTTCTGGTTTGTTTAAACAGTACCCACTGTCCAACAGAGAGTTGAACAAATTCGTTCCCTGCGTTCTTGTGTCAGTTGATGTGCTAACTTTTTAATACGTTGATTTTTGTCAGGCACAGAAGCATGGGGCTCTGTTCTGTTTTCCTTGTCTCTAGCAGCATGTGTTAAGTAGAGCTTGGTGGTATGGCTTCGGGATTGGGGAGTGGGTCAGGGAAGGGAAAGATGGACATTAATAAACACGAAGGTCAAGAAACCCAGAGTACAGAGGGTTTTGTTATTCTCTCAACATTCGTCACCAGATGCTTGCTTCAGATAAGTCTGGCTATGAGAAGTGCTTGTGAAGACTTGCTTCCATGTGACAGCTGTAGAAGTCCCTCATGAACTCTGAAAAGGCAATCTCAGCCCAGCTGCTCATGGTTAGGGCTCTCCAGAATGAAAATGCTGTTAGCGACTGATTCATTTCTCCCCTTGTGCTGGCTTTGACAAACGTTCCGTGCCAAAGATGAGACTGGATTTCCCAATATTTTTCCTCCTTTCTGGACTTAACAATAGCCCCGTGTTCTTGACTACCAGCAATGTGTAAGAGTAATAATAAACCTTGTGGATAGTGAGGGCTGTCACAGTGAGCCGTAAGTGCAGGAATGATCTCGTTGGGGAGGGCTGAGTTCCTGTGAGCACCTCAAAAGACAGACCCTGTGGAGCATCGAAAGAGAGGGAAATATGCCAAATTAATACACGCGGGAGTTTGTAAATCTTACACATGTTGAGGTGACCTTGGAGAATTTCCTCGAGGTAACTGATTGGGGTAAGGGGTGGCACAGAATTACTTTCAATAAAGTTGTTTGCTGCACTTATTTGCAAAAAGATCTGTCTCTCTTGTTAGATTGTGAACACGCTGAGGGCATAAATCCTGCCTCGTCATTAGTATTTCCTCATTATGAAGGACAATGACCTTCATAAATTCCAGCATTTCACATGCGTTAGTTTCTCAGGTAATTGCGAAGGCTGGAATGATGGACTGAAACCGGCAGGAATATAGTGAGGCTGTTGGGAAAAACCTCCAGGGACCCACGGAATGGTTTCGGCTTCTAATGGGACCAGAGGTTACTAATCTTATAATAACTCTTCATTCACAGGCTGTGCTAGCCTTTCACTTAAGCATGTGTACACTATTACAACAGAGTCATGGCTGAAGTTCCTTTTGTTTCAGAATCAGGCCTCTGCGTGCCAGCCTAACTGAATTCAATATGGGCAGTTGAGACTTTTAGTCTGAAGAAACATTGTGCATGCACCTGGCTGTGAGTTTGTGTTTGTGCCCGCATGTGTGGTTTTTGGTTAGTCGACTTAGACCTGGTTCCCAGGGTGGCCTACTCTAAATTAAGTTGAAATGCCCAGACTTCCTCGATATACTAGAAAGCATCTGTTGTGAAAGGGCCATTCACAGATCTCTGGAAGTACCTGAATCCACTTCAGGGGATCTGCCCGGTCAAGGCTATTTTCACAGAAATATTAAGGTGTTATTTTCCTCTTTCATTGTGTTGATATTTACACTTAGAGCTCAAAAGCAGTGGTGAGTGTATTTCTGGCACCGTACTGCGAATCAAAGCAGCCACACCTAAGTGTGCTAGTCGTGATTGTACTTTTCACTGCCATGCCCTGGCGGCTTTCTAAAAACCAGATTTATCTGGGATGCCTGGGTGGCTCAGTTGGTTAAAGCTTCAGACTCTTGGTTTAGGCTCAAGTCGTGATCTCAGGGTCGGTGGATCAAGCCCATGTTGGGCTCTGCCACTCAGCTCGGCATCTGCTTGAGATTCTCTCCCTTTCCCTTGGCCCCTCCCCCTGCTCCATATGCTTGGTCTCTCTCTAAAATAAAATAAGATCTCAAAAAAAAAAAAAACCACCCAGATTTATCTAAGAACGCTCTTGATGAAACAGTAAAAACTATCAGTTTTACAAAATCTCAGCTTTTGTATGTACGACTTCTAGCATCAGACATAAGTACTGAGAATTTGAGACTATTTAGCTTCCCCAATGGCAGAAAAATCAGACCCTTGTAATAAACCCTAATTCTATATGTCATTCCTAGTGGTTCGTTTTCTCTGATAGAACCCTGACTGATACAGATCTGGGGAGGGAGTCTGGTAGCTATCTTCAAATATTTGCAATGCTCTTATGTGACCAAAGAAGCAGTTTTATTCTGTGTTGATTCAAAGACGAGAATGAAGTCCCAGCAGTAGAGGAGAGAGGCAGGATGGGGTTTGGACTCTGGACACAGACTCATTTCGTTTGGCTTAGATTCTGGCTCTGCCATTTACTTGCAGCTTTGGTTTTCTCATCTGTTAAATGGTGGTAAATATAGTAGTCATTTCACATGATTGTTATGAGAATTAAATGTGTTCATATTTGGAAAGTGTCTTAAATAGTCTTTTCATATAGTGAGTTCTATTTAAGTTTCTGTTAAAACCTAAAAAGTTATAGGGAGATAGATTTTGCCTCTTTAAGAATTTTTTAGGGGCACCTGGGTGGCTCAGTGGGTTAAATGTGTGCGTTTGGCTCAGGTCATGATCCCAGGCTCCTGGGATCGAGCCCCACATGGGGCTCCCTGCTCGGTGAGAAGCCTGCTTCTCCCTCTCCCTCTGCCTGCTGCTCTCCCTGCTTGTGCTCTTTCTCTCTATCAAATAAATAAATAAAATCTTTTAAAAAAAGAATTTTTTAAATGATCACAGCTTTCCAACAAAGTAGCAGAGTGCCGCCCAGAGAACAGAACCTCCTCTGACCTTTGGGAGGCAGCAGGAAAAAGCAACACAGATTTATAGTACAAAGACTGAATTCAAGTCTTGCAAGGCTCAGCGATTGCTTAGCTGTGTCATCATAGCTAGTCATTTAATCTCTCAAAATCTCCATGTCATCATCCGCAATATAATTTAAGTGAAACAATGTGATTGCCAGGGCTTTGTTATCTGCGAAGTGCCCTATACGTGTCAGTCCTCGGCATTTCCTTGAGAGCTTTGAGGCGGAATCTGGCTGAGCTGTCTTTGTTAATGACACGGGGGAAAGGATTCTTGTATCAGAGAAGTTTGGAATAGATAATCCCCGTGGCTCTTTCCAGCTCAGAGAGTTTACCGTTTCTCAAGTAGGCTGCCTGTCAAGGTTTGTGATCCTATTAAAGGAGTTAATAAGAGAAGGATTTTTTTTTTCTTTTTGACAAAGAGCATGAGACGGAGCTGGGCTAAATGAGGAAATTAAATCAAACAGTCATTGGGGAAGGTTAGCGGTTTCTACATATATGATCATCTCGATTTTTGTTGAGGCTGTGTTTTGCCGGTGCAGAAGTCCCTCTTCATTTGAATTACAGGCAGTTTCACTTGAAAGTGTTCAATTCCATCTTCTATATGAAGGCTTGGGACAATTTGACTTTCTCGTTTTCCCTCTTAGAGTTTCAGATTGTTATGGTTAAAAATAAAGTATTTATCTTCGGTTTAGAAATCTAATAAAACTTTGACAGGAGTGTGAAATGGAATAAAGCATCTCTTCAACAAATCCATCTCAATAACACTTCCTGACAATCAAAAAACCTTCAGGGCCGCTCCTTAATGACTTCTGAAGTTTTAACAGATCTGTACTAAGGATGTGAGAATGACTGGAAATGGGTTTTAAAGTAGTGCTAACTTGTTTGTTTTAAAATCCACTCTCTGATTCAGGTTTTGAAAAGGGATTGAGAATATGCTTCCATTAAAATGAAGACTGATGAAATGATTGTAGTTATGTGTGCTCCTTGCCTTGGGGGTGGGAATTACTGGGCAGCTGCTCCAACGTGAAACTTGTGCGAAAGGGAAAATGTCTCTGAGGTTGGAGTCCAACCCCAGAGGAACAAGGAGAACTAGCAATCTGTCACAGAAGAGGTGGGTGGTGGTCAAAGAGGTGGGGGCTTTGGTACGGGGACCCAGTGCAGATTCAAACAATATCGGACAAGTTTAAAAGACATAGTGCTTCCTAAACCCCGTGCACACCAGATTAGCTGGGAGATGCTTTGAAGACCATGATTGCCAGCCCTCAGTATCAGATTCCAATTCAATAGATCTAGAATACAGACTAGGAATTTATAGAATTTACACAGATATAAATCTCCAGTTGATTCTGATGTTCAAGAGTGTTTAGAAACCACTAGAATGATGTACTGCTCAGAAGCTTCAGTGAGCAGCGGAAAGGGGAATTAGAGAGTGAATCTTAAGAATGGAGTCATTGTGGATAATCTTTTAAAGAAATTTTGATTGTGTTTCATTTTACAATCTTTTTATTTTGGAAATTTCCATACTTACCCAAAGGTAGAGAGAACAGTAGAATCAGCCATATAATGTATAATGTCTCTGTCATCCTGATTAAACAATTATTACCATGTTGCCTGTCTTGTTTAATCTGCTCTCTTCTCCTTCTCCATTTCTTTTAAAAAAAATTTTATTTTTTTATTTGACAGAGACACAATGAGAGAGGGAACACAAGCAGGGGGATTGGGAGTGGGAGAAGGAAGCTTCCTGCTAAGCAGGGAACCTGATGCAGGGCTCAAGCCCAGGACCCCAGCTGGGATCATGACCTGAGCCAAAGGCAGATACTTAACGACTGAGCCACCGAGGTGTCCCTCCTTCCCCCCCCTTTTTTTAAACCTATAACGTTTTATTTAATTTTTAAAAAAGATTTTATTTATTTGACTGACCGAGATCACAAGTAGGCAGAGAGGCAGGCAGAGCCAGAAAGAGGGGGAAGCAGGCTCCCTACTGAGCTGAGAGCCCGATGCAGGGCTTGATCCCAGGACCCTGGGATCATGACCTGAGCTGAAGGCAGAGGCTTTAACCCACTGAGCCACCCAGGTGCCCCCAAACCTATAACATTTTATTTAATTTTTTAAAAAAAGATTTATTTATTTATTTTGAAGAGAGAGCATGAGTACACAAGCAGGGGGAGGGGCAAAAGGAGAGGGAGAGGATTTCAAGCAGGCTCCAACTCCACACTGAGTGTGGAGCCTAATGTGGGGCTTGATCTCACCACCCTGATATTGACCTGAGCTGAAATCAAGAGGTGGCTGCTTAACTGACTGAGCCACCCAGGTGCTCCCAAAACTATAATATTTTAAAGCAAATTCCAAACATCAACAGTTCTTCTGTAATGGGTAAGGACTTTCCTGCCCCCACCCAACTGTCATACCATTATCATGTCTAACAAAATGACCAGTAATTTTTTAAATGTTATCTAGTAATAATCTACATTCAAATTCCTCAATTGTCTCAAAATTGTCAGAAGGCAGTTAGGCTCCAGGACACTCTAAAATCTGTAATTCATAGGGGCGTCTGGTTGGCTCAGTGAGTTAACCCTCTGCCTTTGGTTCAGGTCATGATCTCAGGGTCCTAGGATTGAGTCCCGCATCAGGCTTTCTTCTCAGCAGGGAGCCTGCTTCCTCCTCTCTCTCTGCCTGCCTCTCTGCTTACTTGTGATCTCTCTCTCTCTGTCAAATAAATAAATAAAATCTTAAAAAAAAATCTGTAACTCATAGAAAGAGAAAGAAGAGTGAGTATGTTGAAGGTGATCTTGATGCGTTGAATCTTGATAGTCTTCGGGATCTTGGGGAATGAAAACCAGTTGTCAGCTCTGACAGGACAGCTGTAAATGTAGGCAGTTCAGAAAGTGGGCCAGCCTCTGTAACTTAGTTGTCTCATTCTATGACCCTGTGATTATGGGGAATGGCTTTCTGTCCATATGTGACAGACAGAGCTGAATACAACTTGAACATATTCTTCCAGATTTGCTGAGACATTTTCTGGGAGGTAATACAGGTACAGTTTTTTAGTATATGTGCTGCCGAAGCGAGCACCAGGTACAGTTTTTTGACCCAAGGTTGTCTTATATAATATCATCTAATCTCTCCATCATACAAAGTTTTATTACACTTCTTGAGGTGTGGCCTTTGGTCCTTGGGTATAGGATAAAACAGAATATAATAGGTGTTTAGTACATATTTATTGAATGAATAAATGGGATATGATTTGTATTTGGCACTCAATACACCATAGGTTAACTCTGTTTTATAAAATCTATGATCCTAATTTATGGTAAATATACTTTTTATAAATAAAATATTTGTAAGTCATTTAAAATTTTGTGTATTCAAAAAATTTACTCTTAAGGGTTATCTAGCAATGAATTCTTCCTGAAGGGAAGCACTTTTATTCAATGGAAATAACATGTCCTAATACACCTGTAGGACAAGAAATAAATCTTGAATATTTTTTTCCTCAAAAGATAATTGATCTACCCCTGTATTTTAGAGATTTAAATATATCTCCTCAGGTGACATTGCTGAAGAGTTAGAATGATTTAGAGTGAGGAATTGGGAAAATGGGAATCTTAAAGGGCAATTGAGGAGAAAAGTCTCTTAATTTTGTTTTGATTCTAAAGTTCTCTGGTGTTGGGCTTGACTCTCGAGTCACCCGTTTTCTGGGGTAGAGGCTGTTGGCTCTTTCTCATGTCTGCCTTCTCCTTTTCTTCCTGCGCTCTGAGCTGTAGGACGTTGCCACGTTGTACCATGTTGTCCTGGACGTGGGTGTGGTCACATGGTGGAGTTCTAGCCAGTAGGGTGTGAGTGGAAATGATGTACATCACTTGCTGGTCTGGATGGTCATAACTTTCACGCATGGGCCCCATTCTCTTCCTCTGTCTGCAGGCTGGATGCAGGCTGTCAGACAACTTCTAGGCTCCTTCCATGTTGGGGTCTTCGACAGTCTTAGACATATAAGAAATAAACCTCAACCATGAAAGCCACTGGAATATGTCTGTTTGCTATAGCAGTTAGTTTAGCCTGGCTTATGTGGTTTCTAAACAGAGGATGAAAATATGGAATTGGGTCTCTAGGGATTTAGAGAGGTAGTATGGGAGAGTGGTTTGACACACGTGCTAGCTTAGAAAATAAAAACACTTGGGGCACCTGATTGGTGTAGTTGGTTAAGCGGCTGCCTTTGGCTCAGGTCATGATCCCAGATTCCTGGGATAGAGGCCCATTCTCAGTCACTCGCAAATAAATAAATAAATAAATAAATAAATAAAATCTTAAAAAAAAAAAAAGCATTTTACTGCAAAAAAGTCTAGTCCCATTTCTGTTATATAGCTGTTAGAGAGCAAAAGTTCCTATCCCCTTCCCAGTCCTTCTATCCAGACTAAGAATCCAATTGATATAAGACAGATTAACAGGAGAAAATCAAGTTTAATTTTGTATGTGTGGGGAATCCCACAGGCTTGGAAATTCCAAAGACAGGCAAAGTGAGGTGTGTATGTCATTCTGAACAAAGGGGCAGGGGTCTGGCACTTCAAAGAGAAGAAATGGAATTCACAGGAAGAGAAAAAAAGAGTAAATGTTTGATAAACAAATGCTTGGCGAGCCTCTGGGGGTGGGGGATGGAACATGAAGGACATTGATGGATGTCTGCTGTACCAAGTTCATAGTATAATGTAGTTATCTATGATGATAGCTCTCTTCCTGAAACATGTCATCCATATATATTCTTTTTAGGTAGTTGTGGTGGAGGTAAAGAGCTTTTCCTGAATCTGCTGCGTTTCGATTGCTTTTTAAACTCAAAATAATTTTCATGCCAAAGTGGCTGATCTTGGGACAGCTTGCCCTTGGACCCTAAGTAACTCTGTGACTTTGGATCAGTTATTTAACTTATTTAGGTCTCTCTTTCTTCATCTCTAAAATGGGGATAATCATTGTACTCACCTGAAAGGATTCTTGTGAGAACTGAATGAAATTGCCCCTCACAACAAATATTAACTATTAATAAAGTCAGCTATTATTACTAGAATTGACCATGGGTACATTATAATGTATTCAAGCATGTTTTCGAAGTGCTTAGTAGGTCAGTGCAAGGTGTTGGAAAGGATATAAAGATTACTGGGACTGATTTTGCCTTCAGAGAGCCCCCAGTCTAGGAAGACAATTGAAGGGCAAACGAATAATTACAGAATATGAATGGCTTTGTGAAATCTGTCAGCTTTTAAATCTGATAAGTATAATATAATAAATATTCCTGTGCCAAAGATATGCATCAGTAGGTGGAGGTAGAAGAAGGATTTTGTTGGCAATTATGGATATATACTATATATATTTCGTATATATATTGCCCTCTTCCTGCAAACTTGATGATGAAATTACAAGCCAGAACCAGACTACTTTGCTGGATGTCAGTTGGCTCCTGTAACAGAGAGTGCTGAAACTGGAGATTTGGTCATTTCAGGGTACTATCTGGAGCCTTGTAAATAGGTTGAGATGATTAATTTACTCTAACAGTGAATAAGAGCCGTGCCACAGTGTATCCTCAAGGCTGACTTCTTAATGGTAATTTTCCTGAGTCAATTACCTCTTTTTCTCTTGTCAGTTTCCTCTCCACCAAGCCGTCACCATATGCAGAAGAAAATGCAGGTGGATGACAAAACACAGGGCTTGGGAATCTATCCATACCTTTGGGGTTATCATGAAAAGGGTCTGGCACATGGAAACACTAATTAAACTTCCATTTAAAAATTTTTTGTGTGGGCTTTGGAATCAAAGGGATATCCCTGAGGATAATTCTTCTTCAAGAGTCTAGTAAATATTTTTTTTTCTGATGTGTAAACAAATATTTTCTCAAGCTATTAGTTGCCAGGCACTGTGCTAAGAGATTTGGACTCAAAGATGGGTAAACAACATTTGAAGTCTTAGGAAAAATATTAGTTTACACCAATGGTTACAATTTTATAAATGCTATAATAGGTAAATATTCTAATTGGAGCCCTGTCTTTCATGACACTGTATCGGGGAGATGCTTGAAGCTTTGTTGGGTCAGCTGCTTCTCTCGGGGGGAATGGGACTTTGCAGGTGGATATAGTAGTAGCTTTCCGGCAATGGAGGCAAGACTTGTTGGTCCAGGACCCTCTTCAATGACGACTTCTTGGGATCATGGGCTATCTTAAAAGATGTCAAAGATCTTTGGCTCAAAGAACTGGGAGATTTTATTAGACACGTGACATCCACCAGGTATTGGGAGATTAGACAAAGCTGCTAAGTCTAACTCTGAGAAAGTTTCACAAATATTTCCTAAACCCCCATGAGATTATTTTCTTAATCCAGACTCCTCCTATCACTATAATGGTTCTCCTAATGAGAGAAGCAGGAGGAGAAATTTCTGACATTTTCCTGTCCTGGGGCCTTGTCCTCTTTTCTAGTTTATGATTTATAATAGTTCAGGCAAAGTGCTCTGACTATCCCAAGTTACCTAAAATTAACATATCAGTTAATTGGATTTGATACCATTAGAGGGATGGGGAAATATTCTGAAGCAATTGGTTGGAATCAAGGACATAAAAAGAAAGGCATTATGCAAATGTTTGGTTATTAAGATATTCTGCCTAGAGGGGATAAAGTCAGATAATGAGAAATGAATGAGGATCTAAGGCTCCTGTATGCTTTAATATTAAATTTCTTTAAGAGTCATATTTGGTGTCCTTAGCAGCATGTTTTTGCCAACACAAAGGAAGAGAGGCATAGGAAAGCACCAGGCACTCACGACAGTATAGGGGTGTGGAATGCTGGAAGGATAGCTGAGGAGGAGTGAGAAGGTAGAAATTCTAAGGCCCATGACGTCGATGGGTTCAATTATGGAGCACCTTGCATGTCGTATGGGGCTATTTCTAATACAGGTAATAATTTATTTCCGACCATCTAGTAAGAGTAATAACTTTGTTTATATACCTTTTAGGTTATGAGACAGTTTCCCATTCATCATCTCACGTGACTCTCACAGCAGTTTGGAGGTGGCCTGGTGACTGCTCCAGGTCATGCAATTAGAGCTGGAGATGGCTCTTTCTGAAGGCACTTTCTCTCATTTCCTTGCTGAAAACAATTGGGATGACAGACCATGAATAACTTGTTATCTTTGGGCATGGAGATAATAATTGATAATCTGGTTGGTAATGAGATTTCTGAACTTGATGAAATTTAATTCTGGGGTTACTGCATCTGACATGAAGAATTCAGACCACTCACTTCAATGGGGATATTTTGCTGCCTGATTGGGCCTTTAATGGCTCATTGCCTGGGCATTGCAGTCCCTGGCACCTCCGATATTAATTGGGGGAACACCCAAGGACTAGCTCCACAGGCCTTTTCTGAGAGAAGCTGCCTCCCCTAGCAGTGCATGAACATTCAATGGGAGAGATTCCGTAGTCTTCGATTAAACCCGCGTACCACACCCCCACTCCCCCGCCATTATTCCCCAGGGCTGAGCAGCCTAGGGCCAGGGTCTCCAGAGGGAAGAAAGCCTCTTTACTGCATCCTTGAATGGGGAGGACTGTTCACTTTTTCCTTCCTTTTCTGTATCAGTTTATAAGTTTCAAGTCTTATAACTTAAGTCTTCAACTTAAAGTTGGAGAACTGAAGTGGAAAAGAATGTTTAGGTCTGATTCCCATTGTTTTAGCACCAGAGTAAACCATTCTGTTCTAAAATACTTTGTATTCTGAGTCTTGTCTTTCCAATAGGATTGTAAGTTACTGGAGGGCAGAGACCTCTTTTCTAGATCATTTGGTTTTCACACACTATCTTTAACCCCTTCAACCTTTATATCTTGGTTTTAGAAAGGCTTGAATAAAACCTGTGTCCTGTGGGAAGAGCTGAGTGGCCTGTTTAAGGGTCAGGTGCTAGAGACAGATGGCCTGGATTTTAAAATTCCAGTTCAATCACCAACTCACTGCGTGAGCATGGACAAGCTATTTAACTCCTCTAAGATGGCTGCCATTTCCTTATCTGGTAACTGGAGGTGCTGGAACCTACCCAGTGTGATAGCTATGGAAGTAAACTGGATGTTGTGTTTGAAGCCTTTGGCACAGGGCTTGACACAGGATGATCGATCAATGTGAGTGATGGTCGGCATCCATCATCTTCATCGTTGTTCTTATTATCTTCATCAGCGTCATCCTTCAGGCTGGTGAATGAGAGTGTGTAATTTTCATCATTGTGAGCCTAGAAAGAAGTTCTTGGTGTTGGGACACAGGGTTCCCTCTTCGGCTTTATCCTGTTTAGACTAACTGAGACGGCATCACTGGCCAGTGTAAGGTGTACATTTCCTACACAAATGTAGGAAGACCAGCACATGCAAAACTGATGGAATTCAAGCTTGAAATACTGGGCTAAAACTGGCAAGGCTCTATTTGGCAGAGACAAGCATATGGAATTGTTATTCAGATGAAAAGTCAAAGAGTTAAAAACAAAATCACCCAACTACAGGGGACTGGATGGAAGTTAGTGTGAAAAGGTCTTGAGGACTTTGCTGACCAGAAGTTGAGTCCGAGATGCTGGCACAAGGCTTTGTCTAGAGAGCAGATTACCTGAGGTTACTGCTATGGGCTGAATGTTTGTGTCTCCCCAAAATTCATATGTAGAAAACTAAGCTCTATTGTGATGTATGTGGAAGTGTGCCCTTTGGGAGTTGATTAAATTATGAAGTTGGAGCCCTCATGAATGGGGTCCGTGCTCTTAGAAAAGAGACCCCTGAGAGTGCTCTCTGTCCCTCTGCCACATGAGGACAATGAGGACACAGGAAAAGAAAAAGCTGTCTGTGAGCCAGGAAGCAGGCGCTCAGCAGACACTGATTCTATTGGTACCTTGATCTTGGACTTCACAGCTTCTGGAACTGTGAGAATAAATTTCTGTCATTTACAAGCCAGCCAGTCCAGCCCATGGTATTTTGTTATAAGAGCCTGAATGGACTAGGAGAGCTACATTGATCAGAGTACAGTCTTCAGACCAAGAGAAGTGACCACCTGGCTGTTATGTTGAATGTGCGCAGGCTCTTCGGAAATACTGTGTTTAGGGTTAGTTACCTTGGCAATCTTCTTGTTATCACTTCATGGAAGGTTTGAGCTCCTTTCTTTTCTTTCTTTTTTTTTTTTTTTAAGATTTTATTTATTTATTTGACAGAGATCACAAGTAGGCAGAGAGGCAGGCAGAGAGAGAGAGAGGAGGAAGCAGGCTCCCTGCTGAGCAGAGGGGGAGAAGCATGTTCCCTGCTGAGCAGAGATCCCTATGTAGGACTCCATCCCACCATCCTGGGATCATGACCTGAGCTGAATGCAGCAGCTCAACCCACTGAGCCTCTCCAGTGCCCTTGAGCTCCTTTCTTTTTTTTTTTTTTTGTTAAAGATTTTATTTATTTATTTGACAGAGAGAGAGATCACAAGTAGGTAGAGAGGCAGGCAGAGAGAGAGAGAGAGGAGGAAGCAGACTCCCTGCGGAGCAGAGAGCCCGATGCGGGGCTCGATCCCAGGACCCTGAGATCATGACCTGAGCCGAAGGCAGCAGCTTAATCCACTGAGCCACCCAGGCGCCCCCTTGAGCTCCTTTCTTAACTTAAGCAGATAAAATGAATCTGCAGGGGGGCGGATTTGTTAAATCATCCTACCCTGCCCATCATTTTGTAGCTGATGACTCAGCTGATAAATTTCAGCTTTCGGGAAGTATTCTTGACTCCTTTCCCTAGAGAGGTCCTTTTCACTTTGGGCTTAACTTGAAGACCCAGTTACGTTACTTTGTTTTGTGCTTGGGAGGATTAGACCTAGTATCCTTTGGACCCTCCTGGAATTCCCATCCCGGGTTATCCTGGCTTTCCCTCCACAATTCTCCCTCCCCGCGTCCCTGCTGTAACTTTTAATTCCCTTCTCTCTTTCTCTTCTGGTACGGGTTTCCTTTCTACTAGTTAGAACTAGTAACTTAATTTTACCCTAATAACAGCTTGTATAATAATAGTATGCCTTTCAGATTATACATTTGTTTAAAATACAGTGACACTCAGTGCTCCAGCCAAAAGGACAGTAACGGCAAGTTAAGTTCTAAAACTGTCGCAGTTTGGTGCTGGGGACCTCGCTGTCACTGGGGACCTCATCATCATGGCGGGTGGCACCTGGTGATTGTGGTGGGGGAGACAGCCCTGTGTTTCAGTACCTGCAAGGTTCCCTTTTGTGTTGGGGTGAGCGCTTGGCAAGGGGGGTTGGAATTCCATTGAGTTCAGCAGGAACTTAGTCAGAAAATTTGGGTTGTTCAAGTTATTTGACTGTGTTTTTATCCCAAAACCAGAAAAATCTGCTGACATTTGGATTCACTCTCATTTAGCTGGGGGTCTTTTGGAGGTAGTGACTGAAAAGTATTACCCAGTCCATTGATGGTGACTATTTCAGGCCACGCCAGACCGAAGCAAGAAGATTAGGTAAGTGGAACTTTTAGAGAGCAATTAAGCCAGACAATTTAACCTGCAATTTAAGTAAGTTGAAGCGTACTTATTCTGTGTGTTATTCACACCTTAACTCTGCACAGGGACCTCAGTTTATACTGGTGTGAGTCTCCTTCTCTTCTCTAGTGAGGGGAACTGGGTTACCTATTTGGCTATCATTTATACTACAGAGTTTATACATTTCTCTTGAAGATCTTTTGTGATATGTGGTTTTTTTAATTAGAAATTATGTCAGTTATATCATGAGAGTGATTAATGTAAAAGATGATGATTTACTGAATGAAATTTTAACCACAGTAGTAACCCGGTTGAAATTACTTTAGTCACCACAGAGCAAAAGGTAGCATGACAATGTCTTCAAGTATTAACAGTGTATTTTCACAGTTGCATGACTTCCTTATATTTAGGAAACAGAGGCCACAGAAAGAATGGTGAGAGGAAAAGGGAAAAAGAATGATTTCTTGCCCTGCAGTCTTAGAACTAAGGGCAGAAGCAATAGTGAGAAAAAAGACATGAGAGGCCAATTTTCTTTTTTGGTCCTGACCTGAGAGGGGCAGAGGAGACCTGTGGGAGAACCAGTGGGCCCAGGAGTCTTCCAGGTCAAGAAAAGGGAAGTGGGACTGGACTTTGGCATGGATAGCATGCCCAGGAACCTGGCAGAAAAGCAGATTTCAGACTCAGTGATTACGTTGTGGAAAGGTAATGACATCCTGAGACTAAGGGGAGGAGTTAGATCTCAGGGATGGTGGATGGATGACACTCACAAACCAGATATCTCAAAAACCTTGACTTTGTGCTGTCCACACCCTGCCTCCCCACCCCCACCAGGTAGAATAGTTAGAGAAGACAGACATCCTGAAGTGAGTTTACTCAGAATTGACCATGGTTGGGTGCCTGGGTGGCTCAGTTGGTTAAGCAACTGCCTTCGGCTCAGGTCCAGTCCCGGAATTGAGTCTGGCATCGACCTCCCTGCTCAGCAGGGAGTCTGCTTCTCCCTCTGACCCTCCCCCTTCTCATGCTCTCTCTCTCATTCTCTCCCTCTCAAAGAAATAAATAAAATCTTAAAAAAAATTGAAAAAAAAAAAAGAAGAGTTGACCATGGTTAACTTTAAAAAGAAAAAAAAGGGTGTATTTATTTGGGAGAGAGAGAAAGAAAGAGAATGAGTGGGAGGGACAGAGCAAGAGAGAATCTCAAGCAGATTCTGTGATTAGTGCAGGGCATGACACAGGGCTTGATCCCGCGACCTTGAGGTCATGACCTCAGCTGAAATCAAGAATGGGATGCTTGACCGACTGAGCCACCCAGGCTCCCCTTCCATGATTAACATTTTATCCTTGATGTAATAAGGACTTAAGATAGACATCACATTCTAGAAAAATGCTCAGTTTTATAAAAATTACTACCGGTGTGACAGTGGCTGAGTTACCTAACCTTTCTGAGCTGGTTTACTCTTCTTTAAAATGAAGAGAAAAGTATTCATGTACAGGGATTTGGGGAAGATAAAATGAGGTGAACTGTGAGTCCATTACATTGTCAAGCAGAAGGAATGTGCTCAAAAATGATTAGCTCCCCTTATGCTCCTCTGGAAAGCCTATTTGACATAAAGGTGTAAAAGGTAATGTAAATCAAGTGTTAAAATGTGTGCTATAAACAGTGAATCAGCAGAAAAGTTGTTTGATCACTTACCACCTTGTCCAGGCTGGGTTGGAGCCTCCCCGTTCACGGCAAGTAACGAGCAATGCTGTCTGACCACCTAGAAGGCAGCGTGCACACTGAGCCTGGTCTCTCTCTCTCCGAAGCTTGGAAAGGTCTTCACCTGTTTCCATCCCAAGTCTTCCTTTCCTAGCAGGCACTGAAAGTATTGTTCAGCAGCCCCGTTCAGCCACCACCAACAATGAGAATCCTGGAGGTGCCCTCTATTGTGAAGTCTTGAAGTAAAACTTGAATGGAGAGAATATGCTTTCAAAAGAATTTATTTTGAATGCATTTGCACTTTGTTGGGGAGAGGAGGCCCAGATGACTGAATCACGACACGTGCCAGTTCTTTCCTCATGCCAGGCATCCAGTGAATCAGGCTGGGGGAGACTGAGTTTTAGGGAGAGAGAGAAGGTGAAAAGAACCCAGAAAGTACGCTGTGATATGGTCCCTGGTTGACCATTAAAAGCCACTGTTTTGTGTGGTTGAAGGGATTCCCTCAGAGATGCTGCTGGCTTCTTGAGTGTTTGCTGCATTGCAGACCCTGAATAGTAGAAACTGGTCTCCATTCTTTCCTGCCGGAGAGCAGCTCAAAGGGGAACAGCCAATGGCTGGGAGTCAGGATCACTCCCCCAGAAGAAAGCTTATTGGGTTATAGGTTCCTGGGCTTCACCTGCTATCTCCTTCTGCTCTGCTGAACAGTATGGAGGTTGCTGGATGGATGCCATTCCCTGAAGCTCTCTGGAAAGTTGCTTCAAATTGATTGATCCTCTAATTTGAGGATCAGGAAGCTGCGTCTTCTTTGCTTCCAACAGCTTCATTTACTCATTCCTAAACATTGCGGTGTTGGCTCCGTGTTTCAGGTTTCAGAGAAGTTCCGGTTAGCTCAGGTAATGGCGGGTATCATGGGGCTACATGAGCAGGAGAGAAGATGGGAAGTCTGCCCAGCAGCCAAACTGTTGGCCCCAAGGAACAGAGCAGATGTTTCTGAGTCAGTGCTAGCTCTAGGTGTGTTTGTTCGGTGCGGCTGCTTTCAGAGTTCCAAAAGCTGGGTGGCTTTGCTAGCAGACGCCATCTCACAGTTCTATGGCTGGAAGTCTGACATCAAAGTACTGGTGGGGTTGCATCCTGTGAGGACCATACAGGAGAATCTCTTCCATGCCCCTAGCCTGGCTTCTGGTGGTTTGCTGCTGATCGTTGATGTTCCTTGGCTTGTAGACCTACCACCTCCATCTTTGCTCATCTCTGTGTTAGTCTGTCTCCAAGATTTCCCTTTTTATGAGACAAGTCATATTGGATTAACACCCCCCCGCCATGACATCGTGTCAACTTGATTACCTCTTTAAAGACCTTATATCCAAATAAGGTCGCATACCAAAGTCCCGAGGGTTAGGACTTCAACAGAGGCATTTTTGGGTGACAAAATTCAACCTATAACAGTGTCTGGCCATCACTCTTATTCTTGTTCCCTCAGACTCACCCATATTTCTGAATAAGCTTGTCCTTCCTCACTTTTCTGTAGAGATTTTTATCTTATCCGCTGCTGAGTGTTATGCCTGAGTTTTCGTGTCTGAGAGACCACCAAGGAGCCAAGCACCAATGCAATCACATGAGGGTTTATTTGACAAGTTAAAGCTTGGGCCCAAGTACACCCGACACAGCGGAGTAGGGACTTGGACCCCGAATCAGATTGCAGTCAGTGTTTTTAAAGACGGAGTAGGGGTGAATTTGGCAGTAGGTGATTGGATCATGATCGCATCCCTATGTTCTTGTGATCTATTACAATGTTAAGCTATCCAATTTCTGACATGATTTATTACAACGTCAAGCTATCCTACTCCTGACATGACTTATTACCTCGTTAAGTTATCCTATTCCTAATTGGTTTTTGGTATGGTGTTTTGTTTTCAAAACCTCTGGTCAGTCTTCCTGGAGCCAGGGGTCATTTACTGGTCATGGAGGCCTAAGATGGCTCCCAGGGCCAAGATGGCTGTACTTATGTCAAAGCTAGACTTGAGATGGGTACAGCCTTGTTTTCCTTGGTCTCCACACTGAGTATCTCCTTTTTCTACACTCTTCTCTGACTTGTGGTTTCTGCTGTGTCAGGACCTGTGCTTACTGACTTTTTTCTATATGCTCTTGGCTTCCACATTGCTCTCTTGATTGATGACTCTTTTGGAACTACTGAAACTCCCTGAGAATCTCACAGGCTTAGCCGCCCACTCTCAAGTATAGAGCATCCCTACTGGCCAGGTTCTTCTGTCAGATTACTCTAGAGACTTCTGCTGGGTGGGTGACTTGCCTCAGGACTGATCCCTGGACCAATCAGCCTTGGCCATGTTAGTGAGTCTTACGGTACACATTATGGAAACCGAGGCAGGAATAATCTCCCATGCTGCTTTTCCAGGAAGGAGGCTGTGGACAGTGGATGTGTTTAGTTGTCAGTGGCTCTGTGACCTGGAGTGGTTTAAGCTTGGGGGATTCGGAGAAAAAACCATAGTTCCTTTCTGGTACATTCTTTGGGCATGTGGGCTGAGTGCTTGGCCCATATACTGGAGAACTGCCTGAAGTTGGCAAATTTGATTTCATGATTTTCCTGACTTTAGGATCTCTTCACAGAGCCACCACTATTTTCTGAGGCTACTGGTACACTAGAAAAATGAAGAAATAACTAAAGAGGATTACAGATATTGTAGTAGAAATGTTTACATATAATTGCTTTTAACCTCTTTGGCTATTCATAAGATAGGGTATTTATAAAGATACTACTCAGAGGGAGTCTAGGAAAGAGACAGAAGCTTATAAAGTTGTATGAGGCTCGTCTTCTTTATTCTGTCCTGTCAGAGTAGTTCCTGGTCGTGACCAACTTCACTTGAGGGTACTGTTGAAAGTCTAAAATTTAAGAGTTTTGTGTACGTGACTCCAAATAAACAGTGCTCTTATCTCCCCTAGTTTTCTTCCTTTTCTTTCTCGAAAGGATTGGAGGCCAGAAATATAGGCCTAGATGGGATTTTATTAAATTTACCTGGTTCTGTACAGGTTCCAATTTCAACCACTCAATTAAATTACATAAGTCAAGTAGCTTCCAACCCATCTGAAAATTCTCTTTAACTTTCTAGGAATCCTTAATTAACATCCTGGGCTTAGCACGAGGCTCCCAGGAGAATACAGAAATGATCCAGGCAGGGTTGCTTCTGAGAAGCTCTCAGTCAGTCTGACTCTGGTCATAACCACTTGTACTGTTGTGAGACGTTCATTGCTCAGGTCTGGGTTGCAGGCGTCTGAGTGGTACTGCCTTCAACCCCTGCACTTGGTTGGCATTCCTCTGTGTGTATTGATTCTAGAATTCCTCATCAACTCGTGCATTTTATGGTTTTCATTTTCCTTTTGGCAATGCTGGTCTTTTAGCTTTCCTGCTGTGCCAGCGGCATCATCTAAGGTTTATGTGGCCTCCTCTAAGGGGAAAGGGTTTATAACAAACATTTACTTCCAGAATTTACTTTTTAGTACTTTTAATTTCACACCCTCACTTCCGTTTTAGAAGCAAGATGATTTATGGGGAGTTCGCAAAGAGTTGATTTCTTGAGATCTGAGTGATTCATGGCAATGGGGATAGGGTTTTGCTGACTAGTAACTATAGGGTAAAAACAAAACAAAACAGATAGGAAGGCCTTGGCTTGAGAGAGGCTTTATTGATCTGGCTTTGGCTGATCAAATGAAACCACTGAATTTAGTTGTTTTATTTTTGGAATACTGGAATACTCCTGGTTTAAGAAAAGGGTTTTTGTTGTTGTTTTTAACAAAGTTACTTTTCTATATGACAGAAAATTAGAAGTTGGAAGTGCTGTTTTTTCAATATTTCCTTTACCATCTTTGTGCTATTCGAGGGCTTGGAGCTTATTATTATTATTATTTTAAGTGACTTCCTGCAAATTTTTAAAATTGAAGACTATTGGGATATGAAAGTCAAAATAGAGCTTAGAAATTTCTTTCTTCCTTCACTTTCTCTCTCTTTCTCTCTTTCTCTCTCTCTCTCTTTCTTTCTTTCTTTACTTCTTTCTGTTTCCTGTTCTTTCTTACCAGAAATACCTATTGCTGCCTAGAGCCTTATGGTTTGAAATCTTTAAATCTATCAAATGGAATAATTAACTGAAGGCCTAGTGTTTTCAATCTAACTTATTATCAGTCTGAGAAGTAGCTCAACGCAAAGAAACTTTACATTCTAGTTGGCTTGTAGGGGTTGGTGACAAATAAGTTAGAAGTTTTTTAAATTACTTTAAAATACACAAAATATCAAAGATCCCTAGACCTCCAGAGTCTCCAATTTTATGGACTACTGATACAGTTTATTCAGCCAACTTATAGATGATGAAATTGAAATCTCAAACGTTAAATAATATTATCAAAGGTCTTAGTTATATCCTTTTTCCAAGCCAGTAGAGTGATGTCACTAATATGCAATGATTATGTCTGTGGTAGTGTTTCAGTGGAATAGGGCTCGAGGGCTATAGGATTTGCATTAAACTATCAAAAGAGAATAGAAAGGAGAGTTTAAGTCTTTCTGTTTCTATCTTTCTCTCTCCTCTCCTTCCCCTCTCATGTCTATCTCTTACATTCTACCTTTGTACTGTCAGTGTGTGTGTGTTTATATTTCCCAGGGATAATGACATCTCCCCACCAACAGGGAAGGAGGACAGGAAATGAGACAGGCAGGGAATGTTCTCTGCCCAGAGGAAGGGATGTGAAGCAAGAATGAGAAAGCCTTCAGGAACCCCTCATGCATCCCTTGGTCTCTCCTCTGGGACCATATGACCTCATGTCACTGCCTCTTTTGGGCTTCTGCTTCTTCCCTTTCTTTCTACAGATTGCCTTTCCCTGCTCTCAGGGAACAGGGGAAAAGGTGGCTCAGGTCAGGTGCCCTGCAGAGAATTCCCAGAGTTTCTGAATTCCCAGGAGAGAGATGGTGGCCTCCTTGGGTCAGGGTACCATGGATGTTCCTTAGAAGATCTCCGAGAAGGGAGGTCGTGGACTGGTCTCTTACTTCAGAAGTGTCTGTGTCATGGGTTCAGTACTCTAGAGTTTATACAGTGCTTTCCCCCAAACATTAATGACTTTGATTTTCATCAGCCTGAGAGTGGATGTTACTAGTGCCCTCATTTATAGGGATGAGGGAGCTGGGTTCAGAGGGATTAGATAGTGTACTCATTCCTAGGACTGCTGTAACTAAGTATCCCAAGCTGATGGCTTTCTTAAGAGGAATTTATTATCTCGTAGCTCTGGAGGTTAGAAATCTAAAACCAAAGTGTTGGGAGAGTTGGTTTCTTCTAAGGGCTCTGAGGGAGAATTTGTTCCATGCTTCTCAGATGGCCATCAGTCCCTGACATTCCTTGGCTTGCAGGTACATCACTCCAGTCTCTGCCCCTGTCTTCACAAGGCATTCTGTGGGTGTGTCTGTGTCCACATTTCCCTCTTCTTATAAGGACAACAGTCATACTGGATGGAGGTTCCACTCTTCTCTAGTAAGACCTTATGACTTTGGTAATTACATCTACAGAGACTCTATCTGAAAATAAGGTCACATTCTGAGATACTGGGAGTTAAGGACTTCCGTATCACCTCACCTCACATCACATCACCCATCAGAGATAGCTTCCCCAGACTTGAACTCAAGCTCAGAACTTCCAGTTTTTCCAGGGAACTCATTTTTTCACTACTTTTTTTAAAAGCAGGAAACGTCTATGGCTAATCTACACCCTTCTATTTGTCATCAAATAAAGCAGTTCTTCAATGGAGTAAACAAAGCCAGAGGCTAATCTATCTATCGTTCACTATATTTAATTATACAGGATATGAGGGCAGTTTAGGAAGGAGGAAATTCCATTCAATCACAATTTTTGTTTTAACTCTTACTAAGGAAAAGAAAATGATAAAATGGTAAAAGTAAACCTTTATGTTTACACATAACATAACAGGACACCATAAATATGCCCAATATGGTTGCTGGGTGGTTTCTGTCAAGTACCTGGACAATTTACGTTCAGCTTTTGTCCGTTCGCCCAGCCCACCCACAGGCTCAACCATGTTAAACACTCAAAACACCAGGTGTTTAAAAGGAAAAATCAGTCCTCAAAATATGAGCCAGAAGCAAAAAGATGGAAATGGTGCTGGATTCTGAGTTCTCTATTGTCTCACCCTGGGTCCCAGGAGAGAAAAGTCCACAGTCGTTTATTTCTTCTAAGAATACAGCAAGAGCAATCATATAATTTATCTTTCAAACTGGGAGACTTTCAAGAGTGAGAGGGATGTTGAAAATCATTAAAATTATATCCCTTTAAAATATTTACTGGTCATCCCATTGTTTTATTGTATTGGGGAATCTATAAAAGAGATCCATTCAAAGGCTATTTTCAAGCATAACACACCTGTGAATGATAAATATTTTACCAAATATTTTATAAGGCAAAACTCCATCAATGAGTTGTTTCAATAATCTTTTTTTTGTTACTGATTTAAATGTGGCAAAACTATATGCTGTATCAATTTATTTCTGGTATATTAGAGAATAACAGTTTATCCAGGTAGAAGTAGAAATGCCATCAAAATATTCTTCACTTACGGGGGATGGCATATTCTAAGAGACAGCTATGGAATTTTGAAGTTAAATCATCAATTTCATTTGAGCTCTTCCAGTTTCCTTCTGAAACTTTGAAGAAAAACCCATTTTAATGTCTTTCCATTTGTATTCTCTGATTTTTATTATTGTAATTTTTAAGAGATTTTATTTATTTATTTAATAGACAGAGATCACAAGTAGGCAGAGAGGCAGACAGAGAGAGAGAAGAGGAAGCAGGCTCCCCACTGAATGGAGAGCCTGATGCGGGGTTCCATCCCAGGACTCTGGGATCATGACCAGAGCCGAAGGCAGAGGCTTAACCCACTGAGCCACCCAGGCACCTATTATTATTGCAATTTGTAACAGCTCTATTGGTTAAGTTTTTTCATTAAAATATTTTAACTGATTTTTACAAAATACATACAAACTATAGAGGACTCATATACAAAAATGATCAATTCCATTGTAGTATACGTAGGTGGAATTATGAAATAATTTTTCAAAAGTCAAAGCTTTCTAAAATTCGATTGATGGAAAGGAAGCAGAAAAAAATATGTATATTATATAAATATTGCTGTGCTGAAGTTTATTTGTTTTGCTTTACCCAAAATTGGTCCAATCACCAAAATTTGTAGTTCAGTTACTCTTTGTATATAAAAGAGAAGCAATATAGCATCTACTTGGGTGTGGGTAGAATCACAGGTTATATGGAGGCAATTATGAATTATAGTGCAACACAACTAATTCCACTAACATCTCTGCTCCATAGGTTTCTTAATTTAGTGCTGTTTTTGCCATGCTATGCTCCACTGAAATTCATGTTTATATACTCCCTGCAAAAATGATGTTTTTTCCCTCAAATAAACTTAAAAGCTGAATTCATAATAATATTTGCCTCTATGTCAGATGTTTCACTTTCTATAGAAGGAAATTCCCAAAGGTTGATTTTGCTTCTATGAATTGGATGAAAAAAAAAAAAAAGGGAGAGAACCATTGTGGAATTAAGTTGATTGATTTTTCTATTTGAAGGCCCTGATGATTCTGATAAAAAGCTAGTGTCATCTGTGTGTAAAGCTTTTCTTCTGCTAATGGAGCCGACATGCTGATAACTATTGATTCTTTTTTATATGCACAGGAGAATTTGGAACAGAAAATGGAGAAACTTAATTTAAATGATTTTTAATTTTTGAGAAGGGATGCTTTATTTTTTAAAAAGATGATTTATTTATTTGGGAGAGAGAAAGAGACTGAGAGAGAGAGAGAGAGCATGAGAAGGGTGAGGGACAGAGGGAGAAGCAGACTCCTGTTGAGCAGATAGCTGGAGATGAGGCTCGATCCTGATCCTGGTCCTGGGAATCTGGGATCACAACCTGAGCGAAGGCATTCAACTGACTGAGCCATCCAGGTGCCCCCCCCAAAATGATGTTTTATTAAGTGATAACATAAATGCCTGTTATTCAGTTGCATTTGTTAAACTGACTTTGAATATGGTCTTCTTAAGAATATTACTAACCTCGAAGAGACTTTATAAGCATACAACAGAACTGCCCAGGCTCAATTTTTCACATAGATTTCTCATCCATCTGAGCTATAATCTCTCATAGTTGTCACAGAGTCTTCCTTCTGGAGGTCTGACAGCTTTGTGTGTCTTACAGATTTCAGCACAGGTCATGGAACTTGTCTACCCACTGGCTGGGTAGAGCCAGCAGCAGCAAGGAATGCTTTTCCTCTCTGCATCTTGGCTGGAAGGTGAAAGATACTAGGGGCAGAGCTTCCTTTGTTTTGCCAGTCAGCACTCTGCCTATGCCCTGGAATAGGGCTGTTGGAAAGGATCAGAAAAAGAGATGAATTATCCCTGGTCAGTTTTCAGATTTTACCAAATATCAACGTAGTGATGAATATTGTTGTTGTTGTTTTTTTTTTTTTTGGTCTATGTATTAAATCATCATTCAGATTTTCCACACGCGTTGTAGTGAGAATTCTAAACCCAGTGCATGTGCCTCCCACACCAGACTAGACCATGGCAGAAGCTGGAGGTACGAAGTGGGAATTTATTGAATCCATTTTGCCTTTCAAAACACGCAACTATTAAGGGTGATACTTTTGTTACAAGATAAAAACTCTGGGACAAGTTCTAAATCAGACTTGGAGCAGATATAAACAGGGAAATGAGTGTATAATCATATGAGCTAGAACAGACGTGAAGCAATGTCTCCTGGGATGGCTGTGGGAGTTATTGTCTTAATTTGGACTTGGGACTTTGCCGTAGAGTTGTGCTCAGGGCACCATACTAATAGGATAAATGCAAACCTGTCACAGCAGCCCAGTCTGGGACTTGGGATGAGACCTTTCACAGTTACCTCCAGCTCGTAAAGTGCTCATAAATGTTTAACAACTGGTGGGGGTGCGGGGAAGGGAAGACCAAGGGAGGCCCTGATCTGTAGTGTTTGATGATTTCTGTGGTGTAAGTATCCTCAGCACCACCGAGTTCCAGCTCTAGACTTGACAGTTGCCAAACCTGAAGTGGGGAGGAGAGGTGTACAATTGGCTCCCGCACCACTGCCTGCTCTCCTCCTCCCTTTCAGTCCACAGATCTGAATAGTGTTAAAGAAAACATTATTCTGACACTTGTTAAATGATAAGAAAGACTTTATTCAGGACTATTGCGATAGGTGTTGTTATGCCCGAGTTTTCATGTCCGAGAGACCACCAAGGAGCCAAGCACCGATGCAATCACACAAGGGTTTATTTGACAAGCTTAAGCTTGTGTCCAAGTACACCCGACACAGCGGAGTAGGGACTTGGACCCCGAACCAGATTACAGTCAGAGTTTTTAAAGACAGAGTAGGGGTGGATTTGGCAGTAGGTGATTGGGCCATGATCGCATCCCTATGTTCTTGTGATCTATTACAGTGTTAAGCTCTCCTATGTCTGACATGATTTATTACAACGTCAAGCTATCCTACTCCTGACATGACTTTTTACCTCGTTAAGTTATCCTATTCCTAGTTGGTTTTTGGTATGGTGTTTTGTTTTCAAAACCTCTGGTCAGTCTTCCTGGAGCCAGGGATCATTTACCGGTCACAGAAGCCTAAGATGGCTCCCTGGGCCAAGATGGCTGTACTTATGTTAAGGCTAGACTTGAGGTGGGTACAGCCTTGTTTTTCTTGGTCTCCACAGTGTCAAGGCAATTGCAACAGGGGAGAGAGGTGGGGCTTGACTCTGAATAAGGCAAGGGTAAGTAGAGATTTCCAGCCAATCACTAGAGTGAGGGGGTCAGCAGATGAAAAGGTACTACGTGGAGATGTCAAGGTAGGGGGATTGTTGCTAAACTGACTTGACATGACTTTTGCTGAAGAGAGGCTGAGATACTCAGGTATTAAAGGTGGGAGATGAGGAATTTGATCAGATTCAGGCATCATGAGCGGGGGAGTCTCAGGAAACTGAGCAGGATTCTTGCTAATACAGGGCTACGCATGCCTGGTAAGGACAGGACAGGGACCAACGTGGAGGCTTACATAAGGAAAGGGCTAATAGAAATCTGACTGAAGTTTGGTGAAGGAGAGACTCTTTGCCAATACACTGTGCACTCTCTCAAAATAGTTACGTTAGAAATAGGTTACTTTTTTTCTTACATTGATTCCCTAAGATCCTGTTACGGAACTGTGTGCGTTTAACTGTCCTTAGCTTGACCACTTCATCTGAGGAAGAAAATTTAACAAATAAAAATATGTTTCTTTTTTATTTTCTTGATCACACACTATAATTCTGATTCCAGTTACAATGTGTAGGGCTTTCTCCACACCACCGAGCAATTCTCCCACACCAGCTGGATATCCTATAATTCACCCGGTTCTGACAGTATTTACCCAGAGATATCAGATTCCACAGGTGAAGGGCTCAGGTCCACAGGACTGCCCACCACTCCTGAGGCTGAGTCCAAGTTCTGAGCCACTGGCAGAAATGAGAGGTTCTCACACCCCCTCCTTGGGTTCAATTAATTTGCTAGAGTGGCTCACAGACTCAGGAAACCAGTTTGCTCCCTAGATTATCTTTTTTTTTTTTTTTTTTTTAAACAAAGGATGTTAAAGCAAGATGAAGAGATAAGGAACAAAGGAGCTTCTGTTCCTCTGGAGTTGGGACCTGACTGCGCAGCATGTGGATATGTCCAGTTTCACTAATGCTGAAGCTCTCTGAACCCCCTCCTTTTGGGTTTTGTGGAGGTTTATTACATAGGTATGACTGATGAAATCATTGGTCCTTGGTGATGGACCTTGGTCCTTCCTTCCTCAGAGGTCAGGGCTGTGGGGCTCAAAATTCCAACCCTCTAATCACATATGGTTGGCTCCCCTGACAAGCAGCCCCATCTTTTTTTTTTTTTTTTAGATTTTTTTTTTTTTTTATTTGTGTATTTGATAGAGAGAGTGAGCGAGCAGGGTTGGGGGCAGGGAGAGGAGCAGAGGGAGAGGGTCAAGTAGACTCCCCACTGAGTGCAGAGGCAGTCAGTCCTGGGGCTTGATCTCAGGACCCCAGGGAAATCTAGAGTCTTATGCTCAGGGACTGAGCCACCCAGGTCCCCCCCAACCTCCCCATTCATAGTTGTTTCCCAAGTCACCTCATTAACATAACAAGACATCTTAACTGCTGTTACCACTTAGGAAGTTCAAAGGGTTTTAGGAACTCTGTGCCAGGAACTGGGACAAAGACCAAATACATGTTTCTTATAAGTCACAATATCACACATACCATTCGTATTCATGTTGTATACAGAACCAAAATGTACTATCTAAACCTTGAGTGTTTACATAAATTTGCTGCCTCCTAAGATAGGGAAACTGAAGGGATCCCATGAAAGAGTCTGTTCCTTTTTGTTTGTTTGTTTGCTTCTTTTTCAGCTACCAGCTACCAGCTACCCAGCTACTCTCCTTTTTTTTTTCTTTTTTAAAACAAAGATTTTATTTATTTATCTGAGAGAGAGAGAGCATAAGTGGCTAGAAGGGCAGAGGGAGAGGGAGACTCAGATTCCCTGCTGAGCAGAGAGGCCAAGTGGGGCTCAGCCCCAGGACTCTGAGATCTTGACTTGAGCCAAAGGCAGACACTTAATTGACTGAGCCACTCCTGCTACTATTCTTGCTAGGACATGCACCCCCACCTTACCCGTGCCTTAATGTTTGTCCTCCTTGTAAGGATCAAAGACTTCATGATTTCGTTGGAGTTTTCCAGCACAGTAGAGAACTCTAAGGAGTGACAGAGTCTTTCAGATTTTCTGTCTTTATCAGCTGTATGCCTGCAGTAAGCTCTGTTCTCACTTCCTATGGGCTCCAGTATGGATTCTATCCTGTGCAAAGCCAAGGACCCTCTTGGCTGGTCCCGCGGGAACCCCTCTGGGTTCATTGGAACCAGCATGCCTACATCACCCGGACCTCACCCTCTACCCTGCTCAACATGGAGGGGAAAAAAAACACACAAGAAAAACTACTGCAGATGAAGATCTCGTTTTTAATGTCTTTTCTCCCCAAATTGCATAAGGACAAAATGATTTTTTTCAGGAATATTCTATACACATTTTAAGACCTGAAATATTTAAACCACAGAACACTTTATTACTGTAAGGGCCTATTCAGCCAGAGCAGCCCCACCCCGGGTAAACTGACATTTTGTGGTAAAACTTAAATTGACTTTGCTCCCCCCCCCCACCCCAGGGGAACTTACTTAAAAACAAATCCCGGAAACCAGTGCCAGGTAACAAATCCAAGTACAAGGGTGGGTCAGGCCAGGTGGAGTTTTCAATGGGGGGGGCATATTCTCTCCTAGCTACCAAGGAGTATGGGCCCCGCCCTTTGGGCACCTTTTGGGCGCCAATTCTGAACAAGGTGATAGGCTGGTTCAAATGTGTACTAGGGTAAATTGTAATTCAATTGGTCACCTAGCATGACTGGGCAGCTTTCTCTGTGTGTTACAATTTCATTGGCCACCTGTGTGTGGCCAGGCCCAACATGGCCTTTGCTCTATAAAAGTTAGTCTGGAAAGCAGGGAGGGGTCATCCTCTCTGTAAGGGGTGGCCCTGACCAGTCTGTTTGATGGTCGGTTTGATTCTTGATGCTTGGCGTGAAATAAAGCTTTGCTTGACTTTTGCTTTGTATCAGTCTCGCTCCTTTAATCACGGACCCATTATTGGGGTACCCATTTTTTGGGGGACCCAACAATTACATTTGTTTTGTTCTAGACACTACAGGGAAAATTTCAGTGACGAGGAAGAACGTCTAGTAATAAATGGTTGATATATATGAGTCTGTTCTTGTGTGTGAAAATAGAAAACTTATATTTGATGCATCAGTTATAGATATTGTTCTTCAATATTTCCTCATAAAACAGGATGTGCTTTATGCTAATTTGACATGAATATTTCATAATCATTTGGCAGAAGGAGCAGAGATATGACCCATGTCAAAAAACACCTCAACCTTAGGGTTACCACATTCACCAGTGGTTTCCTTAATTACAGATTTATGAAGTGAGACCATCCCAGGCAGAACGAAAATTGAATATACCAATCAGGGAGGGGATGCGCATATCAACTGTGGAACACTGAAAATAAATAAATAGATAAAAAGCTACTGGCACCAAAACAAAGAGGGCTTCGTGGTTCCATCACATGGAACTGTGACAGGTCGGTATTCTAGCTGAAAAACTGATGGAAACTGAAATCAGTAAACGTGAGCTGGTCATAAAACACCGATGGACGTTTATTGATGGCTGTTACTGGGACACACTCAGTCATGAAGAGAATGGAAATGCATCAAAGTCCTACTCCAGGAATTTTTCCTGACCTTTGCTATTTAGGAAGTGCCCAACCTCTGGGGTAGGTGTTCATTTATCTTTCCTGTTCGTGAGTTAGTTTTATAGTACTCCTTTTTGGTGTATAATGTAGTACCCTTTTCAGTGTACAAGGGAGGCTTCTGACAGCTTCATATATACGAGATTCTTCCATGGAGAAATGATTTATTGTGATGGTTTTTTATGTTTTTAGAGCTAGAACTGAGACTGCGCTTTTCATCTGCTTTGTAGCTCTGTCCTGTGAAGAGAATTCTTTCTTCGTATGTCAGAAATCTTTACTGTCAGCAGGATCGCCCCCCCCCCCAGATTTATTTTTGCTTTGGCGTATTCTATGAGGAGAGAGAAAGGCCCTCTTTTCATGCCCCTTAAACCTCCCCCCTTGAATAGTTTAATTTCTCACCCTGGGGTGGGCAGGAAGGGGTCAAGTCTTTGTAATACCTCTTTCCCTCTGAACATAATCACTTTCAAGGTATTGTTGGCAATTTTAATGGGGGTGGGGAGCCTATTTTTTCTTAATCTATAGAACCTGCATGACCATTTTAAAGGCGACGTAACAGGTGATTACTAACCCAGAGGTACTATTTTCCTGTTCCTGGAAGGTCACTTTTGCAATACAATAGCATCAAAATTGCTTGAAAGGAAGTGGAGGGAAATGTTGAATATGGAACAGATGGGACTCGGGAACTTAAGTGAGCTGCATCTGAAGTGCAAAGATTTATAAACTCTGTTTCATTTTCTGCTTTTTCCAGATGACGCTGTACAGAAACAGAGAGGGGGGCTAGAAGGAGAGAGGGACCAAGATTTAGGGCAATTTATGCAGAAGTGGAGCCCATTTCTGCATGTGTGAAGCTTCTCGCAGCTCGTTTTGGTAATTCTGGGCCTCCTCAAGTTGACTGATAGAGCTCATTGCAAAACGCTTCCAAGATGTCTTTCTTTGTGCTGCAGAATATCCTAAAGGAAGTTCAACTCAATTGAGGAAGGAAAAAGATACTGAACCAAGTGATTGTTCGATGGTCCTGGGAAGAAATATTTGTTTCAAGTTTCCATTTTACCCTGCAAGCCTAGGTTTGATGGTGTGAGGAAGAGTATGTCCTCCTCTCTTTCTCCCTGGCTGAGTTACAGGGAGGCTTTCGGTGTTCATTACACTAACGAGAAGGGAGACTAGCACGCGCTACAGATCCCATGATTCACTGGACATTCCGGCATTTCTTGTTAGTTGGCTGCCTGACTTGCAGTTTTTCTTGTAACAGCTAGTATGAAATGTGGAAGTATCAGACATCCAAATTTATACCTTAAAAAGATGAGGGCTCTTTTCTGTCACCAGATGGTTCCTGGTGTGAGCAGAGAGCCAACCTTTTATCTTTGGCATTTCCTATCGACTGCATTGGGATGCGCTTTAGGCCAGTTGTCTTACTGAATCCTTCAAATGGTATTGCCAGGTGGACCTTTGCTTCCATCTTAGGGAGGAGAAAGTTGAGGTTCAGAGAGCAAGGAAGACCCCAGATCTGGAAGCCCCTACTTGACACTTGGTTACCTTCCAGTGATGACTGAGTTAATGCTGTGACCCTGTGAATGTGAGAAGGGGCAGGAGGGTGGGCCTGTGTGCTCACAATAGGCACCTGTTGGAGGATACTCATGCCTAGAGGAGGAATAAAATGGTCATTTATTCCCACCTTTTGACTATTCAACTTACTCCACCATTGTGGGGCCACGATTGTCCTCAGGGGTAGGTGAGAGCTAATAAAATGTGAGCTAATAATTGGACCCAATGCATTTTCTTCCTAAAGATCTCTTTCCTCTTACACTATTCTATAAGTTCTCCATCGCTCTCGCCAAACTGGAAAAGACCTCTGCTGTTGCACATACTCTCTTTAGAGGAAGGCTTACCTTGATCCACAAATCATGATCCACAAATGGATGTTACTCAATGATTTCTGGTGTAGGCAATATCTTTTACTAGCCTAAACCCTTGAGAGTAAGAAAAAAAATAAAAACCTTTTAAGAAAATGTCACGAAACTAAAAACAAAGGAAATAAGGTATTCAGTATGTTCAAATAAAGATCTGCAGTTATATCATGAGGTGAAAACGGTAACTGTCTTGGTTTGGGGGTTAGGAGTCTGAATCAGACATGTTTCTGCCCCTCGAGAGATACAGAATATTCCAGAACTTTCCCTATGGATTCCTTTTTTGCCCATCTTATTCCTTCTTGGTCTTTTGGATTTGGGGGTTTACAGGTACTACATATCAATTACCATTTATAGATGTGGCAGATGTGATTATAATGTACTGTGTGAATTAGTTCCAATTGTTTTGTTTAAAAAGCCAATTGTGATTCAGGAAAAAGACTTGAGCAGGGAAAAATAAGAGGTTGATGATGAATTACGGCATCCTCCCTTTCGGGGGGGAAAAAGTGTCTGGTGGTAAGCCACAGGGGATGGGTTTAGTTAACATTTTCTTTAATAATCTGGGAAAGGAAATAAACAGCGTGTGAATAAAGCAGGCACGTGTGCCTAAGTGGGCTGATACCATGAAGAAAGGAGCCATGAAAATGGACCTTATCTAGCTTTTTTTTTTTTTTATTTGTTTATTTACAGCATAACAGTGTTCATTGTTTTGGCATCACACCCAGTGCTCCATGCAGTACGTGCCCTCCCTATTACCCACCACCTGGTTCCTCAACCTCCCCCCCCCCCCCCCCCCCCGCCCCTTCAAAACCCTCTGGTTGTTTTTCAGAGTCCATAGTCTCTCATGGTTCATCTCCCCTTCCAGTTTCCCTCAACTCCCTCTCCTCTCCATCTCCCCATGTCCTCCATGTTATTTGTTATGCTCCACAAATAAGTGAGACCATGTGATACTTGACTCTCTCTGCTTGACTTATTTCGCTCAGCATAATTTCTTCCAGTCCTGTCCATGTTGCTACAAAAGTTGGGTATTCATCCTTTCTGATGGAGGCATAATACTCCATTGTGTATATGGACCACATCTTCCTTATCCATTCATCCGTTGAAGGGCATCTTGGTTCTTTCCACAGTTTGGCAACCGTGGCCATTGCTGCAATAAACATTGGGGTACAGATGGCCCTTCTTTTCACTACATCTGTATCTTTGGGGTAAATACCCAGTAGTGCAATTGCAGGGTCATAGGGAAGCTCTATTCTTAATTTCTTCAGGAATCTCCACACTGTTCTCCAAAGTGGCTGCCCTAACTTGCATTCCCACCAACAGTGTAAGAGGGTTCCCCTTTCTCCACATCCTCTCCAACACACGTTGTTTCCTGTCTTGCTAATTTTGGCCATTCTAACTGGTGTCAGGTGGTATCTCAATGTGGTTTTAATTTGAATCTCCCTGATGGCTAGTGATGATGAACATTTTTTCATGTGTCTGATAGCCATTTGTATGTCTTCGTTGGAGAAGTGTCTGTTCATATCTTCTGCCCATTTTTTGATATGATTATCTGTTTTGTGTGTGTTGACTTTGAGAAGTTCTTTATCGATCCCGGATATCAACCTTTTGTCTGTACTGTCATTTGCAAATATCTTTTCCCATTCTGTGGGTTGCCTTTTTGTTTTGTTGACTGTTTCCTTTGCTGTGCAGAAGCTTTTGATCTTGATGAAGTGCCAAAAGTTCATTTTCGCTTTTGTTTCCTTGGCCTTTGGAGACATATCTTGAAAGAAGTTGCTGTGGCTGATATCGAAGAGGTTACTGCCTAGCTTTTAATTCAAGGCAAATGCGATGCACTTCTAAGAGTGATGTTCAGAGAAATGGGTGGAGATGCTGGGGGAAATGGCTGGAAACAATTACAGCATAGGAGGTAATATGAAGTGTTTCCCTCTTATTTTATCTTAAAATTTATGCCTGTACTATCAAGAGAATAACCATATCCCAATTTGATACTGATTTTCCCTTTCCCAGAATAATTATGCAATTTTTTCTGGTGCCATTACATTTCCTCAGTCACCTGGGCTCAAATTCTGGAAGGCATTTTTACCTCATTGGTTTCCTTCATTTATATTCTAATAATAACTAACATTTATTTAATATTTACTATGTAGAAGAAATATGTCAAACAGCTTATACGTAGTATCTCATTTAAATTCTCAGAAAAACCCTATGAAGTAACTGCTGTTGCTCTATATTGTAGAGGAGGAAATAAGAGGTTTTGAGGGATTAAATAACTTGGCCACATTCTGATACAGAACTTAAGTTAGTTCTGTGTGTACCTAATGTTCTGTCATCAAACATGTTGGATTATTCCTTGATATGGTCTTTTTCGTCCTTTCTTATTTCTCACTGATCACTGTTTATGGGACCGCAATCCTTTCATAACTGGTATATCTATAATCAGTCTGTCTCGGCCAGTGCACTGATCTTATAGCAAGGTCTGTTTCAATGACATAACTCCTATTACTCCGGTAACTCAAAATATTTACTGACTCCGTGGTGTTTACACACCACAACTAATTACATTACCATAACTTTTAAAGAATGTTTCCTTCCTATTTATTTATTATCTAACTTGTTCTAGATAAGATTTTTTTTTCATAAATAATACCAGATGAAACAAAGTACTAAATACATAGACTGAAAAATAAACACAACAGAAAATGGTTATGTTGAAGAATTACACGAAGGTAGGAGTGGACAGATTCCTGTACATTTGCTACCAAAATGCATATTGGCTTCCAAATATTTACATTCAGAATCGACAATTGGGTTGTAGCATCCCTGTCAAAGAGGCAAATAAAAAGGGAGGACTGATTCTGATACAATCTTTGATGCTTACTTCTAAGGTAGAGATGGGTAAGTTGGCTTCTGTTCATAAATAAATCTGGTAGGAAATTTTCCATTTATGTTAATATCTATAACTTTAAAATAAAGTCCAAAGCAAACCTATTTATTTTATAGTGCTTCTTATGGGCTTGCACTGGATTTGCTGCAAGTATTGCTATTCCTTACCTCCCCAAATGGGGCAGGAAAAATAAATATCACAGAGTTAATCAAAGAAATACCACATGGTGAACCTCAAGATAGGGAAGCAAATTCAGGTTGAAAGGAAGAATTTGTGCTCCTTTGAATTAGTGGACTCAACAAGTCACCTGAAATTTCACTTTGTCAAATATTTGTCTCTATGGTTGGAAAGATAAAACTCACAAAGCAATAAATGTAGGGAGATAAATGTTTTGAAATCCAGATATTTTATAGGCAAATAATATTAAAATGTCTTAAATGTCAACATATTGGTGTTCCTATTCTTTCAGGAGATTATTTCAGGAGACGAATTTTGTATTATAGGGCACACTCTAGATGTAAGGAAATATATCTTGGCATGTGATGAATGTTACTGTTGAAAGCTGCTTCTCTCACAAGCTAATATCATTTTGGCCAAGGCAGAATATGGCTAACCAGGTTCTGGAAATAAGGTGGTCTCTTAGTTTTCTAAGTTGAGGCTTTCTGTGAGGGAGATGGCCAATCAAGCATTTTCAGGGACTGTAGAGAATGGTGTTAAGCAAAACTGGTGGTATAGCCAAGGGGTCCAGATTCCCAGGAAAGAGCTGGGAATGTGACTTAATGAGGCTGGGTTTAAAATTGTAATCAATCAATGTGCAGCAGTGAGGTAGGGCCCAATAATGGGCATACTCCCCTTCAGTGGCATGTACCAAGCATGAGTGCACATGGAGTGGGGAGAGGCAGAGGGAGAGGGAGAATCTTAAACAGGCTCCATGCACCAGGCATGGAGCATGATGCAGGGCTTGCTCTCATGAACCTGGGATCATGACTGGAACTGAAATCAAGAGCTGGACACCTAACTGACTGAGCCACCCAGTTGCCCTAAGAATATTGCCATTTTTATTGGGACTTAAACATTGAGTTAAGCAATTTTCAGAATTGCATCCTGTTTTTCCTTAAGGAGGCAGAGGAAAGATCTCTGAAGACCAATGGCAGACATATCCTTATGTTCCAAAAATTGCCCTAGAGGAAGACACAAGGCCCATGATCTGGGAAGAATTGGACTTCACTTTTCTCATAGATTTTGATATTCTGGGAGACCTGTTTTCCTCATATGGGTCCTAGAAAATTAATAGTCCTTTTGTACAGAATATCCCTGTTTGTGAAAATAACAACTAAGATCAGCTTTTCCCTAATAAGCAGAGTAAGGAAGTGGAGTCCTATGAGGTGCCCATGAAGAGCGTCACCTGATGACTCTGCTAAGATAAAAGGTGGACCAACATGGAGATAACTCATTTGAGGTTAGCCCCCCGATGGTCCTCTCTGTTCAAGTCCTCTTGAACATATCAGTTGGTTAGGAAGCTCCACAGTTTGGAGGCCCCTGGCCTTACCGAAGTGGTTTAGGGCAATTGCATGGTGAGTTCTTCCTTAGGGAAGTTATTGCCTGCTATTATCTACTCACGCATGGGCTACTGTTGACATGCTTTGTCCTAAATCTAATAAAGATATTTTTCCTTTTCTTGCCCCATCCACCTTTCTTGCCCATCATTTTCACTATATATTTCTGTTTTATACATTTCTATAAATTTAAAAACAACAAAATCCCCCTCCCCCACCAAACAGTAGCAGTAAATATAGAGCCTCCTGTAACCCGGATGAAGTAGGGTGCCAAGAATCTCCACAGTTTTGGGAAGTTAAGTGAACCCACTGCATGAAAAATTAGAGCCTAGGAAGGGTTACTTCGTAGGTTTTTCTATCTCTGAGACTAACTGTAAATAGGACTAGGAGGTCCATAGGTGGTGATGGTGGAGGTGGGGAGCAGGTTAACAGGGGGATTTGGAGTTGAAGAGTAAATAGAAAGTCTCTAACCTCCTCTGTGCGTGGTCTCAACACCACTTTGGCCTTACCTCTTACCAGTCATTGTAAAAATGAAAAATAAAAATATAGAAAATTATAAGGGAAGGGGAAGAAGAGAGAACTTTTCTTATTTTATGAAGAAGAGAAGATATTTAGAAGACATAATTAAAAATTGAGAGTAAGATCAGAGGAAAAAAATGACTATAGTGGAAACTGAAGTTAAGAATGTAAAAGAATGAAACTCCAAATAAAGAGTAAAGGTTAAACATTAAAAACATAATAAAAAGGTAAAGTGGATAAGATTAAAATAAACGAAAAAAGGCTAGAGGCCAGAGAGATCAAAGGTTAAAATCAGGAAAGTACAAAAGATAAAAGATTACGGTATAGGGGATAGGATGAAAAGCTAAAATCATAAAAGTAGATGAGATTAAAAATGAAGCACAAGAAATAACTAACGTGCTTAAAAGTAAAAATGTATATGAATGAAAAAGCTTTGGGGGGAAGAATTTGAAAGAAAATGAAAACAAGAGCATGAGATTAGACAACCAAATGAGTTAGAGATGTCACTAGTGTGAGGGCCGACAAGGGCTGAGTCAGGAGGATTATGACTGTTGGCTTGGAATTGGCACAAGCAATAAGGCAGAGGGAAGAGATAAGCAAATGTATAGAAACAGAAAAGCTTGATGGGGTGACTGGGGAAGAATAACAGATGGGGACTTTATCTGGATGAGGGAATTAGGTTCAAGAGGCAAATGATCAGAGAGTCTTTGGGGCCAGATGCTAATGGTCTTAAATATTAGGATAAGGAACTTGTGCTCTCAACCACTGGAAGTCTTTGGAGCCTTTTTTGATCTGGGGAGTGACATAATTGAGGTTATGCTTTGATATAGCATGAGATTAAAGGAAGGGTTACAAAGAAGATGAAGAAGAAATAGCTAGAAAAAAATAGGGTAATTGTTTTAAGACAGCAGGGAGATTATCCAAATCCCTTTCCTCCTAACAGAATTCCTTTGACATGATATAAAGGGAATGCTTCCATAAGAGAATTGAAACACAAGGAAGAGTGCCATGGGTGGAACAGGAACTTCTGAGATATTTTGGAAAGATAGAAAGTGGAGTGGTCAGCTAGATGGGAAGAGGTGACCAGAGGAACCTATAACCCAAATATGAACAGGAGACGAGATTGTTATGGAGGCAGGCAAAACTGGGACTTGGCACAGGCGACTAAACCAGAGCTGGGCCAAAATAAGTTAATCAGGTTCCCTCTCCTCAAAATCTACAAGTCAGCCTAAGACATTTTAGTTCAATATGACCAGATCTTTTTTTTTTTTTTTTTTTTTTGACAGACAGAGATCTCAAGTAGACAGAGAGGCAGGCAGAGAGAGAGGAGGAAGCAGGCGCCCTGCTGAGCAGAGAGCCCGATTTGGGGCTCGATCCCAGGACCCTGGGACCATGACCTGAGCCAAAGGCAGAGGCTGTAACCCACTGAGCCACCCAGGTGCCCCATGACCAGATCTTTTGAATCTAAACCTGGAATGTTTATGGAATATTTATGGAATGGCCATCTTCCAACACTTGTAGGGGAACCCTATTTGCAGAAAGAGAACAACACAGCACATGGTGAGAGAAAGGACTGCCTTTGGCATGGACTGAAGCACCTGTCACTGGCTTCCTTGAGATAGTCCCCGGAGCCCCTTCGTACCTTCCTGTCTCCACCTTAAATAAGTGGAAGTTTTCTGTTACACGCATTCAAATCTTTACTGAGAAAATGAGTGCCATGAATCTTATGCAAAGGTTAAGTGAGTGTTTTTCAAGAGGGTGGTTGGGAAATGACAGTTCTTGTGTGTTTTCTTTAATTTTTATTGTTGAAGGGAGTTGTTGGGAGATGGAGGGCAAGATCCCCTGTTTGCGATTGTGTTGGAAGATGTGAGAAACAAAGGTGACCTTGAAAACAACTCATTTAACTCCTCATAAGTCAAATTCATGTTATTTGGTTGCAGTGAAAAGAAAAAAACAAAACAAAAAAACCCTGGAAAGCACTCTGTGACCCCCTTAATTAATATTGGCTCATTGACTAATTGTCTGAGGTGAATTCCAATTCCATAGACCATAACCTCAATCAGTCCCCTGAAAGATTTCTCTGGCTTAATGTGTTGCTGTTTGTTATATCACTCCTTAAAATTGAAAATGGGTTAAGTATTCCCTTTCCAGCTCCCAAATTGATGCTCTCTTCTGCATAATTTATTCCTTTTCCCACATGCCATTGAAATATCTAGTAGCATCCAATATTTAAGTATCCAAAGAACATTTTTCAGAGTGCTTCATTCACTCTGAAATAGCACACAAATTCTTTGTCAGACTTTGTGTTCTGGTTTTTCATTTGGAAATTTTCATCCTGTAGCTAAATTTACCTTTGTGCAGGGCAGAACAACTTTGCCCTCTACCAAACTCTGATTTTTCACTCTGACTGGTTTTTGGAGAGAACTGGGGTCACTAGTTAATGCTGGTTTTAAAACAGTTTTTAGTGCCCTGGCCCCTTAAGAGGCTTGGCTGTGAGTGAAATTATTAGAGAGGTTTATGTGTTCATTTTCATTGTCATCTCTTCCATAACCACCTTTCTCTCTCTTCTTTTTACGTTCTACCTCCCAGCTTCCTCCATGTGTCCAGAGAGTTTTTCATTTTCCCAGGATGCTCTGCGCTGGCAAATTGCTTGCTATACATTGCCCTTCGCCCCACAAACATCCAAACCCCTACCTCTGTCAAAACATTTCTGTTCCATGTCAAATATGCATTCATTTCTAGATGTTAATGACTGAAAATTTCTTAGAATATTATGTTGCTAGAAAACCAATATGCTTTTGGTTTTGGATCTTTAGAGTGTCAAAGAAGTGACTTGTGGTGGAGATTTCATGTCCGAAGACAAGATAGTCAACGTAACGGGTGAGGTAATGGACTCAGCCCCTGGGTCTATGACCTTCTCTTTCTTTGTGAACTGAGCTTTCTCCCCAATGTCTGCGCTGTATCCTGAGAATGGCCTCTGGCTGCTGCTCTATACTGGCTTGCCTGCTGTCTTGGTTTTGCTGATTATACAAGGTGGGCAACTGAGTTCAGCTCGTTCAGTCAGAATCTCTCTCCAAAAATATAGAACTAGAATCAAGAGAGGGTTGCAACTTATTATGTGAACCTGAAGGCAGAGGGGTAGCCATGTTTGCCAAATGACTGATGAGATGGGAAAGTCCATCTGAAGAAAGATGATATAATGCCAGGGCAGAGAGGGAGCACAATGAAGACAGCATGGAGGCTTGATGGGTTTACCTGGTCCCTAGACCTTCCTGGGTTCTGTCGTGGCCAGTGTGATACACCTAGAAATGGTAAAGAGGGGTTTAGGTGTCTGAGTCTCCAGCTTCAGAATTGTCCTTCATCTTACAATTTCTAACCTTATATAAGACTTGGTGATGATTCTGTGTCTGGAAATATTGTGTGGAGTAAATAATTTATAAAGAATTCTATTTATACTAGTCAGAAATATAATGGCTTGTAACTGCCTATGAGGAAGAGACAGAACAGTGTTGGCTGAAAGAGTGGGTACTTTGGGGACTGAGATAGTGTTTTAAGAGATGCCTTATCTATAAAATGGAGGCAACATCCAGTGTGGAGAGAAGAGTTTCTCAGCCAGACAGTAGTGAGTGAGTTGTAGGTGTGATAAGAAATAGAGTCCTTTGCTCTTGGCGGGGATGGGGCTCCCTTTTTGGTTATGAGCAACCTAGTCTTTCCTGGTTCACCATGCATACACTAACTTTTGTTTCAAAATGTCTGTTACGAAGAAGGTTAGGAAGCTCTGACCCAGAGTATTGCTAGTATTTATTGAGTGTTCTGGGCTTTGCATTTTTTACCTTATTTAAATTTCATAAGAGCCCCATGAGATGGCTTGCCTTACTATTTCTTTTTCACAGGTAAGAAGAATGAAAGTCCATATGTTAAGGAATTTGCATAAGCCACACATCTGAGAGGGTTATGGAGTTGAGACGCAAACTCAGATTATATGAGTGTAGACGCCAGATGCCATGCTTTGAGCTACAACTCTGTATGCCAATCTTACCGAGAAGATCTGCTGGCAGGCACCACATCCTCTGAAGAGAAAAAAGGCTTCACACAGGGATATTACTAGTTTTTGCCTCAGTTGCTCCACTCAGATAATACGTCCTTCTTGAGCAATTGGCTTGCTACCTAGAGGATGGCTATGCCAACACTGAAATGAAAGACACTGTATAGACATTAAGTAATGAAAAGCTCACTGATCTTTCCTTATCTCTGGAGAAGTGATTATCTTGCTTCTTCCCTTGTTAAATATGCCACTGATAGTCAAAATTGGGCGACTTGGTGTCAGGAGGTGCAACTTGAGCAATTCTTATTTTTTTATTTTTTATTTTTTTGAGACAGAGGGTGTGCTGCCTATGAGTGGCGGGGTGGGGGAGGGGAGGAGAGGGAGAGAGAGAGAATCTCAAGCAGACTCTCTGTTGTGTGCAGAAGTTGACTGTGGAGCTCAATCTCCAGACCCTGAGTTCATGACCTGAGGTGAAGTCAAGAGTGGGACATTTAAGGGACTGAGACTCCCAGGTGCCCTTGAGCATTACATATTCTTGACACTATTAGCTGATGACAGTTGTCAGCAATTGGTGATTCTTTGTCCTCAGTGAGCCTCACTAATAAACTAGCAATACTCCTTGTAAACAAAACATGACTGGCCAAGGAGGCCTTTTATTACTTTGAAACTACTTGGACTGGCCACATCTTCTGTGGGGTCCTCTACCTTACACGAGCCAAGGACAGGAATAAGAACAAAAAACCAAACAACAGCAACCACCACCACCAAAAAACCCTTTCCCCTCTCTCTGTTTCTACCTGTCTCAGTCTCTCTCTGAGTCATTTCCTAGGGAAAAAGAAAATATATTTTATTATTGGTTCTTGGTCCTCAGGACAAAACTGTCACAAAGACACTATATGGTCACCTTATTTAGGATTTTTGAAATTTAAGTCCGACATGTACCTCTTTGTTTGCTTAATCTCATCCCAGAGTTCTGTTTCTTGTTACCAAAGATTCCTATCTAAGAGGGCTCAGGAAAGAGCATTTGGAGCTGGGTGTTTCTGTCCCTCAGGCTGGGTGGTTCTTCAGGTGAAGGGATGTTAGATGCAGTCTTTGAAAACGGGCAGCAAGACCTTTCTCTTAGTCTAGGTCAAAATAAAGTCAGAGGCGGGGGGATTCCATCTCTGACCTGGGCTCTGACATTGTGGTATCTGCTTTATTTCCCCCGGTGCATGATGGGAGCGTGACTGATCCGTGAAAGCTTTTCCACCCCTGGCTTCCGTGACTTTTCTCCCCTCTTTTGGAAAACAGTTATTACAAAAGAAGCACAACTGCTGTAGCCTCTTCAAAATAGAATACTGACATTTTCTTAGCAAGTGGTTGTGGGAGGCAGTGTGGGGATGTTGAGCTGGCTACAATCCAGAGGTTTTTAAAGAACCAGAGAAAGGTCCTTCACCCCTTAAAAAGAGACGGTTGTGAAAACAAGCCAATTTTAGAATTTGTCATCTTGTGTTAACAGTGTACCCTTTTGTAGTTACTGATATCTGTCAGCGTAAATGCCAGTGGTAAAGAGCTCAGCTGCAGGCTTTGCTGAGGAGGTAGGAGGTTTGTGCACATTTTCCCGGCGTGCTGGAGGGTGATGTGGGGGAAACAGCTTTGGCCTGGGAATCAGGACGCTCGTCTGTCTTGGCTGTGACACTGAGTAGCTTCTGAATCTCTCTGCTTCTCAGTCCCATCTTCCATAACATGAGTGAGTCGGACAAGGTTAACTCGAAGATCCTTTCTGACTTGACATTTCTGTGATTCCAAGTTCTGGATAAATGCCACGAATCACAATGGTCTCTGCATTAATATTGTGTTTTGCCCCCAGTTTTTCTCAAGCAAATAATTGGCTCCTTCAGGGTCCTTGCCTAGCGTTTAATCGTGGCGAAGAGGCAGCCTGCCAGTGTCGTAGAAGAAAAGCTCCTGTTCAGCAGCATTTCCTCTCCATCTCCTTCAGTCGGCAGCGAGGGAGGTCGGGGCTGCGGCCAGACCCACATCTCCGCACCTTGTCTCTGAGGCCAGAGGCCACATAATCTGGTAACCTCTGAGCCCAGTGCTCCTTTGGTACATCTGTGCCACGAGAGCCTGAACATGACATGTTTCTCAGGGTGATTCATAGCAGAATCACAGGTTCTAAAAGCTGCAAAGAAACTGAGATACCCTGGAGTCTCTGACGGTCAGTTTTCTATGTCAGCTTGGCTTGGTGAGCCTATCATACCCAGTTACGCCCTCAAACACCAATCTAGGGGTTGCTGTGAAGGTATTTTGAAGATGTGATCAATGTTCACAATCAGTCGACTTGAAGTAAAGGACGTGATTCTGGATAATCTGGATGGACCTGATTCAAACGGCTGGAAGTCTGTAAGGGCAAAACAGATTTCCTAGAAGGAGAAGAAATTCCATTTATAAGCTATTGCTTTGGTCTCTGCCTGAGAGTTCCAGCCTGCCCTTCCTGACCACCTGCCCTATAGATTTCAGACTAGCTCAGCCAGGCCTCATAATCTTGTAATCCAATTCCTTACAGTGGATCTTTTAATAGACATCTCCTGCTGGTTCTGTTTCTCTGGTAAAGACCCCAAGTCCTGCATTTTATCGAAAAACAAGTTCAGTCCCTAGAGTTCAGTAACAGGAGAGCTGGCAGCCCTTGCTTGCAGGCTTATGAACTTCCTTCAACCCCACATTTCCATTGTTTGGAATCCAGTTGAAAATGGGGACACCAAGGCTCAGGCCTAATACACAAAAGACTCCTGCCTCCTCAATCTATGCCTCCAAATATGTCCAACCAAGAATGGCTGGGTTGACAGGCTCATCACTTTAGGTGCTTTTGTGCCAAGTGTTGAATGACCTGGTGGACATGTAAGCATGGCACAGAGGAATGTTCTCATCCATGTAGCCTTAACAATGGAATCAAATGCACAAAGTTACCTAACAGGTGTTGAGGGATTCTGGAGTCTTAGGAGGATAGTCCCAGCAGCAGGCATGGGCCATGAGATGCCAGAAAGTGTCGGACTGTAGGAGCATTTCTTGTTCATGCCCTTCATGGGGCAGATAAAGGTCTGGAGTTGCAGTTTTCAGTTTGGGAGCTGACTGAGATGCCTTGGGGAATCTATTGTCGAGTTTCTCAACCTTGGCCCTATTGACATTTTAAGCCTGATGATACTTGGTTGCGGGGGCCATCTTGGGCGTTGTGGGAGGCTCAGCAGCATTCCTGGCCTTTTCCCCCACTAGAACCCAGCGGTATGCTCTCTGTTGGGGCAACCAAAACTGTATCTAGACATTGTCAGATGTCTGTGGTGGGTAAACTCCCTCCTGGTTAAGAAATACCGATCCATAAATGACTCTTAATCTCACAAAACAACCTGGGGGTTGCTGGGGGGAGGTGGGATTGGGAGAGGGGGAGCGGGCTATGGACATTGGGGAGGGGAGGCGAACCATAAGAGACTATGGACTCTGAAAAACAACCTGAGGGTTTTGAAGGGTCAGGGGTGGAAGGTTGGGGGAACAGGTGGTGGGTAATGGGGAGGGCACGTTTTGCATGGAGCACTGGGTATTGTGCAAAAAGAATGAATACTGTTACACTGAAAAAATAAATAAAATGGAGAACTAAGGTTAATGAAAAAAAAAAAAGAAAAAGAAAATGTGAATAATGGCAAAAAAAAAAAAAAAAGAAATACCGATCCAAGGGAAGCCAGGAAAATGCACATATGAAGAAAAATTTGCAAACAACTTAGGAGTATTGGTAGATTTCCCTGCAATGTAGTTTACCCACAGTTAACATAGCTAATAATTAGGAGCAGCGCGAGGGTCTCCGAACCTGTCCACTACACTGCTACCCAGCTCGGGAAGTTTGTTCTCAGGGTCGGGGAGAAGTCTGTCCTTGTGTCCACATGACTCCGAGGAAAAAAACCCAAGCTTAGTCTATCTAGTGTTTGGTGATCTTTTCTGTATGACTATTTAGTATATTTTTATTAAGTTGTGAAATGTGTACATCTTGTCTCCTAGCTGGATTGGAAATTTTGAACAGGAGGGAGCATGACAAATGTTTGGGCATCATGAGAGCTCTCAGTACACATTGATCCATGGATTGACAGAACAGTGGAGGCTCCCCGAGGACAGACTTCCCTACCGTCAGGGGCGAAGCGGCAGCGTTCAGACCATGTTCTCCTCCTCCCTCCCATCAGAGAGACTGTAGCTTTGCTCCACGTCAGGTTGACTTTGGGTGACTTTACATAAATACTCTAAGCCTCTGGTCTTCGTCTCTCAAATGTGGAAAATCATAATGTTGTCGGGGGCATCAAGTTAGACAGCTCTGTAGAGCATCTGACACAAAAATGTCCCCTGTATATTAGCCATTATTATTATTGTTATTATTCCCTCTGTTCCTCTAGTGTAGTCCCTGGTTGATGTGGTGGCTAGTCAGGTTTGGAGGAACCTGGGATATCTCAAGGCAGTTAGGAGGGCAGCAGAGGGGGTGGGGGGGGGGGGAAGTTGTCGAGTTGAGGTTGAATCCAGAGCTGAGGATTGTCCACGTGGCTCCACAGTCCTCAAACTCCCTGTCTGCAGATGTGCCTCTGCAGGGGCAGGGGGATGCTGCTGGCTTCCAAGTCCCCCTCACATGGCCCTGAGTGGGCTGCCATGACTGATCCTGGATTCTCAGGGCATCTTAGCAGCAGGAAGCAAACTCTGCATATTTTCAGAGCAGTAAATAAGCAGCGTATATTCCCCCACAGGATAATTAGAAAACGAAAGAGTCTGTGCCATGAAAAAAGTAGGGAGCTCGTTGTTCAGAAAACACTCAGAACGGTTACTTGACTGGGGTCTCTTGGAGTGCCCTGGGGGTGTGGGGAACTGGGGTACCACAAGTGAAACTGCCCCTATCTCCTTTGGAAAAAGGGTCATCTTCAGACGAAATGTACTAACCAGCCCTCGGTTCCTTCTGCCAGCTCTGCTTAGAGATGAGCTCCCTGCCCAATTAGGCAGCCTCTGTGGAGATTGCTTTCATCAAGCCTTGTTAAGAGGGAAAATAACAGAATGTTCTCGCTGCTTTCAAATTTACTTTGAAGCTTGCATTATCTGCCGGAAGGAAATGTTAGTCTTTCCCCTGAGCTGGTAGGTGAGGCTTGGAATGAACAGGTGATGTTTCTGCAAATACTGCTCTGTCCAACAGGAGCATTATTTCTTTTCATTGCTAGGGATTAATGGCCAGGAAAATAAGACTCTTCATAGGGAACCTAAGCATAAAGACATAGAGAAGTGTTTGGTAAGAAAATTCCCTGATCCCATCCAGAGTTTAAAGACTCCGGGCATCGCGCTCTGCCTCTCTAACCACCATTCAGATCTCCGGGAACTGGTGACAGAAATGGAAAACCACCCATTAAACCCCTTAAATGCTACTCTGGTTACGTCACTTTCTCCCTCAAAATCCTTACCGGCTCTCCACTTCTTACCCTCTGTTATTAAATTCCTTAGCCTGGATTTCAAGGTTGCTCATAATCTGGCCTCATGCTACCTGATCAACGACTACTTATAGAGTGAGGAATGAGCTAATCCATGAAACCCACGAGCACAGTGTCTAGCATACGGTGGAAGATAGTTGGGTTTTATTAATATTATTTTTATTGGCAAAAGCTATGCTTTTGTCTGCTAAACATCAATCCACTATCCTCCTTTTTCCAGTGACAGTATTCCTACCTGGAAGGAAAACAAGTCTCTTCCCTTTTCCAGTCACATGTTACATGACTAGTCACATGGTTACTGGTGACCAGTCAGTCATAGTGCCTCGCCACAGACCTTGGTCTGCAGATAGACGCAGGACTCAAACCGGGTAGTGGATTCCTTTATGGGCATTTTTCAAACAGAAGCTGTAAGCAAAGCTTCCTTTTTTCCCTTCTGGATATAAAGTTGTTAAGACATAAGCCCAGGGGCGCCTGGGTGGCTCGGTGGGTTGGGGCCTCTGCCTTCGGCTCGGGTCGTGATCCCAGGGTCCTGGGATCGAGCCCCGCATCGGGCTCTCTGCTCCGCGGGAGGTCTGCTTCCTCCTCTCTCTCTGCCTGCCTCTCTGCCTAGTTGTGATTTCTCTCTGTCAAATAAATAAAATATTAAAAAAAAAAAAAAAGACATAAGCCCAGAGTTATCTGTGGCCATATTTTTATCCCGTGGGGACAGGTGACCTAAGGAAAAAAAGCTGAGACATGGAAAAAAAATTACTCCAAAGGGGTGTGTGTGTGTGTGTGTGTGTTTAGAGAGAGACAGAGAAACAGAGAGAAGCAGAAAGACAGACAGAGGTGAAGAAACAAGAAAACATTTAAGTCTCTGATTCTGGTAGTTACTGATTCTAGCCCTGTGAACTGATTCTGGCTTTGTGGACCTATAACCATTCCCTTCTGTGTTTCACTAATTCAAGGTGGCTTTTAAGCTCCTGCTGGCCACTTCGAATATAAGGATAAATGAAGCACAGCCCCTGTCCTCAATAAATCCCATTTAGTGAATGATGATGACTTTGTGGAGAACGCAGGGCTTTCTTGCTGGGAGTGAAAATAGCCGAGTGGCCCTCCAAAGAAGCTTTATAATAGGGATTTCTTAACTGAAGGTCTAGAGACGTGGGAGGCATTCACAGATAAGTTTAAGGGAATTACCTTCTGTAATGTGTTGCATAATTTTTAGGGCATATGGTGTTTTTTTGGTTTTGTTTTGTTTTTTGGAGGTGTGGGGAGAGAATGCTTATAGAGTTTATAAGATTCTCAGAGAGGTACCTGAGCCAAAAAAACACTCTCAGGGAGGTCATGTACAAGAACTTCACGAATGCAAAGTGACAGGGGAGGAATGCAAAGAGAACCTTCAAGGTTGCCTTGGCTATCTGGAGCATATAGGGAATTCCTCCCCGCAAGTCTATAGGGTAGCAACAACCCAACTGGCCTAAGGTCTTAAAGACAGAGCCTCTCTTCAAAAGGAACTTTCCAGGGCTGTTAGCCAGGGTCCTATCCCAGTTTCAAAATGGAGGGAGATCATACTTAGATTTCCAGGAAGGTGAATAATGGGGTTAAAATACTGATAGTTGACAGCCCTTCTCTCTGGAATGACCTTTCTCTATTTACATGATTTCCTCACTTTCTTTAATACAGCTGTCCTCTCTTATAAGCAAGGGTTTCTGCATATATATTCTGCTTGTATTTCTACACTGTTCTCTCTTTTAAGCAAGGGTTTCTACATATATATATATTCTGTTTGTATTTCCACACTATTTAAATGCCCCACCCCTGATACTCATTATTCCCTTATCTAGCTTTTTTCAGCTACCATATGTCATGCACTGAGGTGTCCTTTATTTATGTAATTTAGAAACATATTTATTTATATTCATTTTCCATCTCCCGCAGCAGAATGTAAGCTCTGTGGGAAAAGGAGCTATGACAGACTTATTCATATGTCGTTTCTCCAGCACTGAGAAAAGTTCTAGTCACAGAGTACCTGTTAAATGAATAAGTAAAAAAAGTCTTCTCTCTGTCCTTCTACCTAAGTATTTTATTCTCTCCCCTTCCTGTAAAGACAGAATATCAGGGGTGCCTGGGTGGCTCAGTGGGTTAAGCCTCTGCCTTTGGCTCAGGTCATGATCTCAGGGTCCTGAGATCAAGCTCCGAATCTAGCTCTCTGCTCAGCAGGGAGCCTGCTTCCTCCTCTCTCTCTGCCTGCCTCTCTGCCTACTTGTGATCTCTCTTTCTTTGTCAAGTAAATAAATAAATAAAAATCTTAAAAAAAAAAAAAAAGACAGACTGTCATAAATAACATGGTACAGGCCAGAGAGCTCAAACCATATCCAAGCTTTGCTCTGAAAATACCTTTGTTGATAACAGTTACGATGATAAATGAGACGAAGAAGTCTTGGTGTCTTGAGAAAGGCATGAGAACCATGCACATCCTCATCTCTTTGACTCAGTTCTACAGACATGAAGGGTCTGTGATGGGTTAAGAAATGATCTCAGGTTCTGCTTTCAGCTCTGCCACAAGCTCGCTAAGAAGGCTTGGCCAAATTGCTTTACTTCTCAAGCCTGATTTCTTCATTTAAATAGCACCTTTTTCATTATCTGTGAGATACTGTGTTAAAGCACTCAGCCCAGCATCTTAAGCAGAAGTTCACTGCTTTGTACATGTTTGCAGTTATTGGTACATGCATAGTAGATGCTCAGTAAAAGTGATTGCTGTCACGAGGCTTTTCTGAACCCTTTTGTACCCTTCTGTGCTCCCCAGTGGTGTTTGTATTTGTCTCATCCACTTAGCTGTAGTGACCAGTGTGTGTGTGTGTGTGTGTGTTACATTCTTTCAAACAGATGACATTCCCTGACTGCTCAGACTTACTTTTGGCCTTCCAGATTGTATAGTCTGGCACCAAGCACCTAGTTCTCTTAATTCTTGGTGATTTATTGGTCACCAAGGAATTGCAGAGTCCTATTCTCCCTGATCCCTTATAATTTTCTCTCTGTTCTATTCTGTTGACTTAAAAAAAGGGGTCTTTCTTAAAATGCACATTTGTTCCTCCCCTAATGCTCAGAGAAGGGCTCTATGCACATAGGGAGCTCCCTATAAGCCAAAATGAATACCTCTTTGTTTGCTAATACCTCACACGAGGAGGTACCTAATCCACCAATTGATTTCCTTTTGATTCGGGGCGCAGCTAAAATGGCTCTTGAGCAAATAGCTCATCTCTGTGATCTTTTCAGAAGGAGGAATTTCTCTGCAACCTTTACCGAAACCTGACCTCTTTCTTCCTTCTGTGATTTTTCCATCTATAAAATTGAGATCATAAAGATCCTAGTAAGTTTGAAAGAAGCCTGGAAACATTTCTACCAATGACTCTGGCCATGGCCACCTCTGACAGAGAGCCCAGTTCTCGACACTAGTAACCTGGAGTATTGTTGTTGGTCTGTTTTAGTGGTTACTTCTGTGTCTTGATTCGTCGGGTAGGAATACATCCACAGTGGAAGACGTCTAGGTGAAAATCCCACAAGATTGCAGGCTCAAGATCACTTTTGGGTAGTGGGTGCTTGAGAAAATGACTTCAGACCTTAACTCTAATGTCCCATCTTTCAGAAGCTCTCCCTGACCTTCCAATTAAGTTATATCCCCCATTACACACATCATGGTGCCCTGTGGTTTTCCTTCCTAGTTATTGATTTGTGCAGTTGTCTGGTTAAGGTGTGCTTTCTCCACTACACTGTGAGCCCTTCCATGTTGGGGATGGTTTTGCTCAATAGTGTCTGGTAAGTTGTAGTTCTCACTAAAGTTTGGTTCAAGAGTGAAGACAGACTTCTTTGTTGGTGAAGAAATAAAGGAGCTGATTCTTTTGGAACCAGGAAAGGCCTGGTGGCTCTACTCTATGCTGCCTTGGAAGGACTGTCTTCTCATTTATAATCATGAAGACAGGCCAGCAGATAACTATCCAACACAGCTGGTCTGCAACTCAGGGAAATAACGTCTTGCTGACACAAGTCTCTAAGCTTTTGGTAATGTTGAAGTCCATTAAATTTCATAAATAGTGTCTGATGAGAAATGTAGTGATTTTGGATCAAAACAGGAAAGGGGTCAGCGGTCAGTTTCCAGAACGTGAAGGAAATCACGTAGCTTTTCCTTCCAGGACTGCTGTGTCTGACAGACCGATTGCAGACTGTTACCGCATGAAACAGTTTCACTCTTGGACAAATAACTGTGGTGTCCAGAGCAAACATGCTTCTTTTTTCCCTCCTTGAGTCCCTTTTAGGCATAATAAATTGTACCTCAGAAGGGTGTCTTGGGGTCTGATTTCACTCATCCTCTTATATACACGTTCTATCCCTCCATTGTCCCAAGGGAGCCAGCTCTCTCCTGGATAGCTCCAAACCCTTTGAAATTCTCTGGAGGATTCCTATGGGTCTCTAATGAGCACTGCTATAGTTTCCTCAGCTTCTCAGGGGTGGAAAAGCCTCAAGGCAAAAAAGCCTTTCTTTTGCTAATTTTGACCCCTTTCATAATCTTACTGAATATTCTATAAGCCAGAGTCTCTGTTTCTTTACTCTGCCTTCCAGTTGGAGGATACAGAGTAACATTTCCTGGGCTGTGCTTTGTGGGATACCAGTTTTAGGCATTATTTACTTATTTATATCACTCAGTCATACGTACTTAGTTAACATCTACTACTGTGTGTCGGCTTCTGTGGTAAAAGATGAGAAGAAAGAGCCATAGGCCTTCCTTTCATGGAGTTCACCATTTAGTGAGGAGACAGCTATTAATGAAGTAATCATGATGTGTGAAATTTCCACATGAGATAAGTTTCATACACAGAGAGTGTGTGGTGCTGTGAGAGCGTATGGGCCAAGGTAGGGGTTGGCAACTATTTTCTGTAAGGGGCAAGAAAGTAAATTTTTTTGGTTTTGAGGGCCAGTGGTCTTTGGTCTAACTGCAATTCTGCTGCTGCCGTATGAAAGAGGTCTTAAGACAACACGCACACACAAGAGCATGGCTGTGTTCCAATAAAACTTCATTATGGACACTGAAATTTGAATCTTGTGTAATTATTATATGTCACAAAATAGTATTCTTTGTTTGAATTTTCTTTTCAAACACTTAACGCAAAAACGATTCTTAGTTTGTGGTCTGTACAAAATAGGTTGTGGGTTGCATTTTGCCCATGGGCTGTAGTTTACCAGCTCTTGCTCAAGGAGTTAGGGAAGACGTTTGATCTGAGATCTGAAATCTGAGTAGGATAACTAGTAAGGTGGGGACTGTGTTCTCCAGGGGAAGGGAGTCCTTGGCTCTAAGGGAACTCCAGAATATAGTAAGCACTTCTACACTAAGAAATGTATCCATGCAACTGACCCTAGAGTCCCTATAGTACTTTGATGTCAATATTTCCACAAATTTGTGTTTCTGTACTGGGGGATCATTTAGGCTAGGGTTTGACATGACTATTTTTGTAAACAGCTAAGTGTGAACTTTCCTGGGGACGAGGGAGTGGACAATATGACTCCCAGAGGTCCCTGTTTCGCATTTAATGATGGCATTGTAGCTGCAAGAGAATTGAATGTATTTACCAAATGCTCAGTAGGGAAAACAATAATTGTACATATTTAGCTGATGATGACCTAGAGCTTCTCTGGAGAGCTGTGAGATCCTGTTGATTCTCACTTTATAAAATGCTTATTTGGAAACCCTAATATCTGTGAGAGTTTGCCAAGTGCTGTTTCATTATGTGCGTGTTTCCAGAGCAGCCGAGTATAAAGGGGAAAAATTCTGTCCTATATCTACATGTTTTTGAGAAGTTTTGAGTTTATTACATCAGATATTTGGGTGGTAGTTTGAATTTTCCATCATTCATGCAATTATTTTGACTGTCTATGACCTCACCTTAAATGTGCACAGGAATTATTTCTTGACTTTTGTTTTGTTTTGTTGGACACAGAGCAGTGTTCCCCATCTCATTCTTTTAAAATTCTCTCCTTTAGTAAATCCAGAGAAAATTTTGATAAGTTCTTTTTATTTTTTTATTATTTTTTTAAATATATTTTTTTAAGATTTTATTTATTTATTTGACAGAGAGAGACCACAAGTAGATAGAGAGGCAGGCAGAGAGAGAGAGAGAGAGGGAAGCAGGCTCCCCGCTGAGCAGAGAGCCCGATGCGGGGCTCGATTCCAGGACCCTGAGATCATGACCTGAGCTGAAGGCAACTGCTTAACCCACTGAGCCACCCAGGCGCCCTGATAAGTTCTTTTTGATGAGCACTTTTCCAGGTTTGTTCACCTCCTGGTCTGGGATTGCTCTCCTGTGACAGCTGCATGTCAGGATGCAAGGCAGGCTGGTCTGAGTCTTGGGAGTCGGCTTGTCTGGGAAGCCAGTTGACGCCAGGAAATGGAAAGTTGGAGGAACTCATTGTTGACTGCCACTAAGTAACCGAGTTTACTTTTTTTCTGCCTCAGTCTCTTTCTCTGATTTCTGTGTCTTTTTAATTGCCACACCACAGCCTTGGATCAAAACAAGAAGGAAATAAAATACAATTAGAGTCTCTGCTCCTTTGTGCAGTGCTGTTGCTGAGGTAAATAAATGATTTGGGTGATTCTGTGGCACTTTCCCATTACATTTGTAGAGGAAGCAGTGTTCATTATACATCAGAGCAATTTGCTATAAATGGTGTATTTATCTCATTTCCTCTAGTTGAATTTTAAATCCTTAGTTGGCCTCCATGTAAATCTTGCTTAAAGCTATAGAACATGAAAGCTGATGGGACCTTGCAAAGTCTCAGGTTGGGCTTTCCTGTTCTTAGAAAAGGAAACTGAGGTACGGGGGTTGTAGCAGAGCCAAAGTTAACTCCCGTCTCCCGATTCCCACTCTGGGGCTCTTTCAAGTGCAGCTTCCGTTTGCCACCCGGCACCTGCAAGTCTTCTGACATGCTGCTGATGTTTTCTTTCTATTTAACAGAGACAGTGGCCCCGCCGGACCAATTTCAAGACATAAGAGGGTTTCTCTCCCGACAGAATAAAGCAATGATAACCTTCCTTCCATCGAGAAGGAGAGAGATGCTAATTTTTATGAGAAAGAGACACAGGATATGCCATTTGACTAAATAGAGAGAAGAACGTGGGAATGAGGATGGGGAGTGTTTTACGGTAGCCAGATATATAGAGTGTCATAAACAAACTGAACACAAGTAATAAAGAAACTGTTTTTGCTCCCGTTGTATATATGGCTGGAGAGAAGGGTAACCAGTAAAGGATTTATGTGGACTGGTTGCTGGGCTTCTTTATAGGCTTCATCATTGGGTGTCTAAGTAAGGTAAGGCAGCAACAGGTGGGACTAAGGCAGGTGGAAAGGAACAGTTGAGCTTAGGCTCTTCTTTTTTTCCTTTTAAATTGATCTGAGGGGCGCCTGGGTGGCTCAGTGGGTTAAAGCCTCTGCCTTCCGCTCAGGGCATGATCCCAGTGTCCTGGGATCGAGCCTCGCATCGGGCTCTCTGCTCAGCAGGGAGCCTCCTTCCCCCCTACCCCCGCCTGCCTCTCTGCATACTTGTGATCTCCATCTGTCAAATATATAAACTTTAAAAAAATAAATAAATTAATCCGAGAAGAGGGTAAAGCCCTTTGTATGAGCTTATGTTCCCTCAGCTTTAGTCTGAGGGAGTTGGTGTCCCTTTTTCACAAAGCACTTGTGAGCAGACTCTGTACCTGGCACTGTGTCAAAAAACTTTAAAGGTTAGGTAGATCAAACACCCTGTCTCCAGATAGCTGAAAGGAATTAGTGATTATAAAATCCATAGGATTGCCAGATAAAATACAAGATACCTGGGTAAATTTGAATTTTAGATAAACAATGAATAATTTTTTTAGCATAACCATGCCCCAAATGTTCCATGGGACATGCTGGGAGGTCTTGCATTTTTTAAAAAAAAAAGATTTATTTATGTACTTAAGAGAGGGGAGTGAGGGAAGGGAAGAGAGAGAGAGGGAGAGAGAAACTTCAGTAGACTCTGTGCTGAACATGGACCCCAATGCTGGGCTCAATCCCAGGACCCTGAGATCATGACCTGAGCCAATACCAAGAGTCGGCCGCTTAACCAGCTGAGCCACCAAGGCACCCTGGCGGGGTGTGTGTGTGTCTTGTATTTTTATTTACCAAATGTGGCACTTTTATTTGTGGATGGGTAACTGGAAGTTTATTATAAGGTGCAAAGTCTTTATTGAGATTAGAATTAGAATAGCTCTTTGAGATCATTCTAAACACTTTGCTTCAGATGAAGAGAATTTAGGCTTAGAGAAGGTAAGTGAATTGCTCGGTTCACATACCTGGCAAGTGGCAGAGCTTGGTCCTCTGTTTTCTAGCTTTCAGTATGATGTAGCACACTGATTTAATTAGTAGAATGAGTGCCATGGACTTATGTGTTCAAGAAAGCTCCGGGGGAAGTGAGACTTGAGCTGAGTTTTAAATGAAGGTAAAATGGTTTGGGGAAGGCCTTCTGGTGTAAGGGTGAATATAAGTAAAGGTGCAGAGACAGAAATAAATTGTTGTTCAACAAAGGAAGGAATGGAAATATGTCTCTGTGGGACATGGATCAGTCATTGGACCAAAGGATTCATGTGGGGGAGGAATAAAAACAGTGAATATTGGAAAGGTAGATTAGATAGGACTTAGATTTTATAGCCCCTGGGCTGCAAGTATATGAATTTGTACTTTATTTGGAATGACAAAGAAAGGAGATGCTAAAGGTCTTTGAGTGGTTAAATAAACTCTATGCCAATTTCCAAAACAATTTAGAAAGAATGGGAGCTGTTTTAAGAATTTGAAAAGCAATTTTTGAAAGTCCCTAGGGATGATCACTCAAATACTCTATACTTCTCCTGGGGAGGAAGAATAGCAATATCCCAGTGCTCTGTAGAAAATGAGCTAATGGTAGGACATGATGGGAATTCCCCACTATGATTATAATCACAATTCTGGTGGGGGAGGCTGAAATTGGGGACCTCTGTCTGTGGTGTGCATATGTTCCAAGTGAAACAACCACTTAAAGCTTCTAGAGCAGCATGATCCAATAGGTAGATAAAACCCTTGTCACAAAGGAATTGAGTTCAACGCCAAAGGAATATCTTGATGACTGGTCTGATGAACAAGTGGGATTCTATTTGAAATTATTGGAGTAAGGATATCAGTGGTGAGAAATTTGAGAAACTAATGGACAGGGAGGTCCATTGGCAGTAAACATACAAAGAAAGCCAGTGACCCTTGGGTAAGTAAGTCTGATTGATTTAGTAGCCAGGAAGTAAATCTTCTACAATTATAGGTGGAAGTTCATTAAACTTGGATGAGTAGAAGAATCTCCAGTAAAGAGGCAGACCAGCATCATTTTCACCGAGTCCTAAAGGGTCCAAGTCTTGTCCAAATTTAGGACCAGTGGAGGAGTAGACTGACCTAACAACAGTTAAGTCCCTCTTTTACCTAACCTCTAATTCTTCCTATAAACTAGCTGAAAGGATGAAATTATTTTGAGTGAAGTAAATATTAAATATTTTATCAAAATTAAAAGATTTGAGAAAGGCTGACGTGTCCAGGAGACATGGCTAAGGAGGATGAGTTTTCACAGAACTTTTAACAGAGATAGAAGATCCTTGTTTGCTTGGTAAAGAGAGCAGAGGGCTCGCTATCTGGTAGTTGAACAGAGGGGACCCTGATGGGAATCCATGGGAGTTGAGTGTGAAGTCTGGAGTTGCCAACTGTGATGACGTCACCATTTTCCCGGCGCAGACACCATTTCCCATCATCCTCACATGACACTGAAACCTACATGTTCTCCATTTCCAATTCTCTCTCACTCTGTGGGAACTGTGCTCCGATGTTAAACTTTGCATGTCCAGATGACCTACTTTCCCTCGGGAGTAGTCCGCGGTGGGCTGGTAAAGGCAGGGGCCCTGCTGGGAACCAGGAGTGTGAAGAGGTTCACACACAGAACAGGTTGCAGCTCATGTTCTACTCTGGAAAATACGTGGCTTTTCTCAATACTGGAGCTAACGCTAAGGGATAAACATAAGACACCCCATTGCTGAGGAACGTCCCAAACTGAACTCCTGAGAGTCGGCATCTGCACGTAATTACTTGGGGCACATCATTCTTTTATGGGTGCTCACTTAGTAATGCATTTACATTTACATTCACAGCTCATTAGGTTGCTTGTGAATTTGATTTGAGCATTTTAAGTGGGATTGTTTTTAATCTTTGGAGGCACTATAAACCCACAGTCACGCTCAACTGCCACAGACTGTTGGAAGGAAAACCATATAGCTAGTTTGTTTTGCTTCCTAGGAGGAGTTTTATAAGGTAAGGGCTGAACTGACCAAGAATATTCTAAGGGGAATTTTTTCTCTTTTTTTTCTTTCTTTTTTTTTTTTTTTTTCTGAGCCCAAGGCTTATGGAACTATTCTGATCAAAAGTAAGTTACTTGAATCTCTGATGGAGAAAGAACAAAATGAAACGTGACTTTCGAATTGTTATAAAAAAAATCATAAAATAACAGATCTTTCAACCAGATGTTTAATTTTAAAATAGCAAACATTGCAGACTTTCTAGAGACTGTCAATGGTTTGAAAAACCAATTCATTCTCTTCCCTTGGGCTCTTGCATTGCCTGGTAATGAGCTCTGTTGGTCTTTAGCAAGGCAGTCGCTATCAGCAGCACATTTGGAAGTGTACCATCTAATGAAAAAAAAATTTTTTTAGGAAAACAGATACATTTTGCAATTTATTCATGTTGCCAGGTGTTCCTTAGCTGTGCACTTTGGGGCCCGAGTTAAGTGCCTGCAGTTTTCCTTTTTCATGGGAAAACTATAAAATGAGAGATTTGCTGTTGTGCCCTGCTTAATGAAGACAGTTTCTCCTTGAGTGTCTGCAGGCATGTTTGATTTTAAATTCAAATGCAATGTCAAGGAGAACTTTTCTCGCCTTGATACATCAGTGTGGGTCTTAGTAGAATGGGTGGTACATGGAATAGGTACATATGATAGTCTGATTTTCAACAGTAGTAGGAAAAAACCAGTTAATCGCTTGTGACCTTGGAAATAATTGGTTAGATGTGATTAGTGTGTGTTTGGATAATCACACAGTGAGGGAAGTTCTGGGACAAATGTTCTCCAGAGCCTCTTGCCCCAAAACACTTTTTTTTGTGTGTGTGCAGTTTTCACTAAGATAACTTATTGATACGATGGTTATTAAGAAAATGAAAAAAAGGCATTGGAGAGAGCAATGCCAATACAAGGATCTGTCTGCTTATGCTAGACTGAACGTCCGTGGTTAGACCATAAGTCACCAGGAGAAGGAGGAGAAGTTCAAGTCTCTTCGTCCTCTTCCCTACCAGCCTCCAGGGCAGGTCCCACCTTCTAGCCAGGTCAGCCCTATGGAGCAGCCCTCCCCAGGGTCTTGTGTTTCAGTTGCTTAGATGCTCTCCCTCTGGCTCTGTTTCTGGTTTCTCTGGTCCCTAGATTTGCACATAATCCTCTGACAATTGAGATTTTTCACCATCCTATGTACCTCTTTCAGTCAAAGGCCATTTTCTCCCCCTAGGAGTAGTTACTGTCCAGACACTCTCTGGAAGACTGTCCCCAAGGCTCTGAACTTCCCAGAACTCAGTATAGACATCACAGCTGAGACTTGTACCCATGTAGTGCAGGTCACTCCCCCAACCCCTGACACGCCCTGCCCTGCCCCAGAAGCCCAGCTACTTCAGTAAGGGATTGCTATGGTCGTAATGTTTATGCTTATGGTTAAAATCCTAACCCCCAAAGCAATGGTATTAGGAAGAGAGGAAGTGAGGCCTTTGGGAGGTGACTGGGTCACAAGGGTAGCACCCTCATGGATGGGATTACTGGCTTATAAAAGAGGCTCCAGATCCAGATCCCTAACTCTTCCACCATGTGAGGACACAGCAAGAAGGTTCCAGCTGTGAACCAGGAGGAGGGCTCTCACCAGAAGGCGATCATGCTGTTGTCTCGATCTCCAACTTCCCAGCCTCCAGAACTGCGAGAAATAAATTTCTGTTGATAAGCCAACGGTCTGTGGTGTTTGTTTTAACAGTCTGAACAAATTAATACAGGGTTTCTTAATATTAGAGACCCTCCAGGATCTGGAAAATGCTCAAGGTACAGCTGGACTCTGGATTATAGACATTAACCAGCTCCTCAAAGGCATTTGGAAACAAGTGTGTTTAGCTGTGGCAATTGGTGGACTTCATATCAAGCACTGCACGCCTCTGGGAGGTGCCATTCTCAAGATTCAAATATGAATGGTGCCCCCTAGAGTTGTGTTATGTGGTAGCCCTGGTGCCTAGAGTCCTGGCAGGTACATTTGTTAAATGTCTTATGTAATAGATTCTAAGTATCTTGATGACAGGCCCCATATTCCCCATAAAGCTTAGCAAAATGCTTTGCAAAAGCACATATTTAATAACAATTGGTTGAAAGAATGAATTTGGATACGCTATGGGCAGGAAAAATACAACACACAAAATAAAATATAAGAGCAAAAGAGGAGAGGAAATTGACTTTATTTTCTCTCCACACAACATTTGGAGGCAGAGGACCTAGATTCAAGCTATGGCTCTACTATTTACCAGCTGTGTGCCCTCATTGTCCTTATCTATCAAATGAGCGTAGTAACAATTGAGTTTCCTACCTCAGACAGTGGTTGTGAGATGCAGATGACATGATAATTATGTAGTAGTTGCTTCATGAAGATATTTTCCCAGCTTAAAATGACCCCCTCTGCTGCTGGCCCCAGCTCTCCATCCCCAGGAACAGGTCCCTGGCACTCACGTAGTAGAATGTGATGCAAAGTCTTCTTGAAAATAAGGAACTGGATTGGCCCTGAGCACTCGACCCAACTTGGGCTGCTCTGAATCTCTGCCCTGGGGATTTGGAGAGGGGCATGTGGGAGTCAGTCTCCATTACCTGAGAGAGTAACTTCAAAACCCAACATGTGAGGGAGAGACAATGAGTGGTGGGGTGGGGGGTGGGGCAAAGGGACAGAGAGAAAAACAGACTCGCTGCTGAGCAGGAAGCCAGACTCTGGGCTTGATCCCAGGTCCTGTAGATCATGACCTGAGCCCAAGTCAGATGCTTAACTGACTGAGCCACTCATGAGCCCCACATTTCCACATCCTTAAAATAAACTCCCATTTTATGCCCCAGCCAACTCAAGCTGGGTTTTGCTTCCTTCAGTCAAAGCACTAAAGGATTTTGTGATGTATTTGCTTCTTTTCTTTCTTTAAATTAACATACAATGTGTTATTTTGGTGATGTATTTTCTAATATAATAATTTTTACCCATTGGTTTAAGTATAGCTTGAGAGCTCCTCAACCTCATCAGAGATTTCTATATTTTAAAATTAATAAGGAATAGGGGGTCTGTTTCTGACAGTGTTGATCAGATACCCAGAATTTCTAGTTATGCCACTGTCTCTTCTTATCTCTCAAGGTAACAAACATCCCATACCCAGCCTCGGTCTCCATGGTGATCAGGAAGTGCCCTCCCCCACTCCCTACCCCCTCTTTCTGCTTGGTGAGGGCCACACAACATCCATGAGTAGAGGTGAGCGGTATGCTGAATTAATACTATCAGGGAGCATCGGGAGAGGAACCGGGCCATTGCAGCTCCTTTTTATGCAATTAATGACTTTTGTTTCTGCCTACCTTTTCTCCAGTGCAGCGGAGCAAGGTGCAGAAAGCCGCTACAGAAAATTAGCTATAATTTAGGTAGTATCGCAAATGCCCTGTCAGTCACTTGATTATGTGATTGAAAGGAACATTTCATTTGGAGATTTGCAATTTTCTGGTGCTATTGGCATTACACAATTACGTTTCCTGTCATTTATCACATTGTGGAATACCAAGACAAATTCACTTCTCCTTACATTTATCATATTACTAGGAAATACAGAGACAGATTTAGCCAATTGCTTTACATCAAATGATGCCCCTTATTATCTGGGGACGTTCAGCAGCTTTTTTGTTCAAAGATCTCTCTTGAATGTATTCTGCTCCAAGAGGATTCCACGCCCCACCACCGGATTACTTTGAAATTGAGATTTTCCCCTTAACTACAGCTCTCCCTTCCAAAAGGAGGAGCTGAGGCCTATCTGCTTCTTGCAGCAGGTGCCCTGAGTGAATGCAGACTGTCAATGCAGCAGAGGGGCTCCCTGCTCCTTGGGAGTCTAGGCATAATGCTGAGGAGGTGGAGATCTAGGCAGAAGGTTGGATTAAAGCTTTAGCAACGGACTTGCTATGGTCATATTTCGAGCTACTTAAAAAAAATATAGCTTTTGGGGCGCCTGGGTGGCTCAGTGGGTTAAAGCCTCTGCCTTCAGCTCGGGTCATGATCCCAGGGTCCTGGGATCGAGCCCCGCGTCGGGCTTTCTGCTCAGCAGGGAGCCTGCTTCCCCCCTCTCTTTCTGCCTGCCTCTCTGCCTACTTGTGGTCTCTGTCTGTCAAATAAACAAATAAAATCGTTAAAAAAAATATAGCTTTTAAACGAAAGTAACAAATAGTTAATTGCGGCAGCAAGTAGAGAGCCTGTGGGGGCCTTGCCCAAATGAAATTTTCTGCAGGGGGTTAGGTGCTCTTTAGTCCATGGACTGCCCTTGATTTTTCTTTTCTTGATAAAGATGATATTAAAAATAATTCAGTCTCGGGGCGCCTGGGTGGCTCAGTGGGTTAAAGCCTCTGCCTTTTGCTCAGGTCATGATCCTAGGGTCCTGGGATCGAGCCCCGCATTGGGCTCTCTGCTTGGCAGGGAGCCTGCTTCCTCCTCTCTCTCTCTCTCTATGCCTGCCTCTCTCCCTACTTGTGATCTCTGTCAAATAAATAAATAAAATCTTAAAAAAAAATAATTCAGTCTCTGCCCCTTGGCTTAATTGAGCCTTTCAAGTTGTTTGTATGTATTTTAGGGCTGCCTCAGAAGCTTGTACTTGTCAGAAATAGATAGACTGCCCAAACCCAGCCTAAGCTTATAGAACCATACTATCTGGCCCCTCAGGAATCTACATTTTATTTTATTTTTTAAAGATTTATTTATTTTATTTTAGAGAGAGAGTGAGCACGAGTGGGGGGAGGGGTAGAGGGAGGGAGAAAATCTCTAGCAGACTCCCCACTGAGCATGGAACCTGATGTGGGGCTCGATCCCATGACCCTGAGATTGTGACCTGAGTGGAAATCAGGAGCGGGAGGCTGAACCCATGGAGCCACCCAGGCGCCCCATGGAATCTACATCTTAAGTTCTAGAGGTGATGTTGAGTACACTAAACCACTCGTTTGTGTCCTCAGGTGCCTATTAGAATAACCCAGGGAGATTTTGAAACTTCTGATATCCTGGTGTACCTTTAACTGTTTAAATCAGAGCCTTTGCTGTAGGACCCAGGTATGAGATGTGTGATTGTGTCATTCTAACAGCCATGCTTGGGAACCCTGGCACCGACCTTCAAGAAAGTCACCATGAAGAGGCAAGATGCCTGGATTCCGGTCCTCATGGTAGCATGCTAAGACTGATCTGGGCACCTACGACTGCCAGAGGCCTGGGTTTGGGGCCATGGAGAACCATGATCTCTCTGGTGCTGTTTGTGGTCTGAAAAGAGCTGGTCTAATCTCCTGGGGGAGGCGGGTGTGGTCAGGGCCATGTCTCTGGGAGCTGGAACTGAAGTCAAGGCAATGGATGTCAGTGGTGGGGTAAGCAGAAATACACTCTGTGACCAGGCAGCTGCCACATACCCACGAGGCTTAGGATTGTCATAAACTCCACACTGCCTCTGCTGATGGGGCCGGGGCTCCTCCATTGCTGCCCGGCTTGGTTCTTGGTTAAGACTAAGGGCATTTGAGCCTTTCTGTTGTAGAGAATCAGTGTCTCCAGCTGGTCTGAGCTGGGGAAAGTCAGGACGGATTGCTACTGCTGTGTGCCACCCTCAATTTGAAAGTCATTTCCTAATCCCCTTGGTGCACCCCTAAGATGCAGAGCTGTGACACAGAGTCCAGAGACCTGAGAGCTGGTAGACCCAGTATCTTTGTAGATGTCCTGTTGGGTGACATTGGATAAGCAGTTTACCTCTGTGAGTTCCAGTTTCTATGCTTTCAATGGAGTTAGTTGGCCTTGGGTTTGAGGCAAGAGTGAGTCTTTGTTGATGAGTGGGGCTTTGTTGATGCCAAATCAAGACTTTGGGAAAAGTACATTATTATTGGTCTCTGCCTTAGTGACTCGTCTCTGAACAATTGTTGGCCTTTTCACTCATTCAGCAAACTTGTATTAAACTCTTACCGTGTCTCAGTTACTGTGCTAAATACTGGGCATGTGGAGATGAAAGGGACTTCTTGCTCTGAAAAAGCGTGCAATACTGCAGCCTGGTGGGTGTGTGTCCCGGCTGGGGAGGAGGCGGAGTCTGTAAAAGTTAGTCTTTTAGGTATTTGTTTGGGGCTGACCCTACGACATCACAGAATAACAGCTACGTCTTCTCACACACCAGATTTCATTTCAATGCTGAGCACAATCAGGAGGGAGCATGAGTTCCACACAGGGGACTCAAGGCTCATGTAAGTGACATGAATCACTCCTGGTTACACTCTGAGTGAGTAGCAGAGGCAGGACTCACACTCAGGATCCCTGACTCCAGGTCTGATGTCCTTGCGACCCACCGTGCAGCCCCAGGGCTCAGCTGTCAACACAATCGTTTACACATGTGCGTGTGCGCACACACAGACAGACAGACAGAGTTACCAGCATCAGGGTTGAATGAAGTTGCCAGCAAGCCATTCTGTGTGTTTCTCACCGGCCAGCATTTTAAGGCGGGGGGGTGGGAGGGTTAGGGGCTGTCCCAGAGCTTAGGATGGCAGATCTAGGTTTTTGTTTCCCGGCGAGATGGTGTTCCAGTGGCGGCAGCTAGGGTCCTTCAAGGGTTCAGTGTGGCCATCTGGCCCCTTGTGTAGGTGTGAAGGTCTGCAGCAACAGGTGCAGGAACCCGTGCCAGGGGTGAAGTCAGAACTTCCTGTCTCTAAGGAATATTGCCTGCCAGTGAGGTAAAAGTAATTACTTGTTCCTGCTAATTGAATTCTGAACCTTAAAGTAGAGGTTCTGACTTAGGTTAACGTGACATGGACCAATTTAAAATTTTAACTTAAAGGAAAAAAAATGGCAATGAACCTCAGTGCTTGAAATGTGGCAGGCTAAGTTCCTCCGGGCTGGGGCCAGTTTTCACAACTGCTACGGGCGCTGGCCTCCTGCAGAGCTGTCTTCAGCGTGCCCTGCTTGTCACCTTGGCTAATGCAAAAGGCTTACGTTATTGTAAGGCAGGAAATTATTTCCGTCAATTTCATTCTGTGGGTATCCCCTCCTGAAATTTCCATGCTTAGTTCTAAGCTGTTTTCTTAAAAATCACTTTTGATATTTTTACTTATTGCCTTTGGGTAACAACAGCCATAAGTAACATTCACAGAATGCTTTCTGTGCATTGGGCAGAACTCTAAAGAAAGGTGTACTCACTGATTCCAGTCTTCAGAACTACGTTGGGAGTCAGGCATGATTTTTCTCCATTTGGCAGTTGAGTTAGCTGATAGCCACAAATCGGTCAAGTAATTGACCTATTGACCCACAAATCCTAGAGTCTTGTAGAGCTAGGAAGGTGGAAGACAGGCAATGGATCTTGGGGGACTGGCTTTGGAGTCTCCGTGTTGAGCCTCTCAGGGTATGGGACAGTCCCTGGGTGATTTCTCCTGCTGAGGACATGTGGTCGGGGGCCGAGGTCAGGGGCTGAGGTCAGTCTGCATGCCGCAGTGTTTTGAAACCTTAGTGGTGACAGGCTGGAAAGCGTCTGGACCGAGTTGGCATAGTCCCTCTACGCCAGCGATACAAATGTCCCATACTGGATACCATTTAAGACCAAATAACCCAGGCTGTGGGGGAGGAATTAAATGAGTCTCACAGAGGTCCTGACTGCCATGAGCTTCCACCGCCTTTCTCCTCATACCCCTTGGTGCAGTTAGGGCAGACCTGAAAGAACAGAAATTCTCACTCTTAGGCATCCCAAGGAGGGGTTAACATTGCTCCCCCAGACAAGGGTGAGAAGGAAGGAGCAGTTCTGATGTGGGTAAGTAGGCTGCCCTTTGGAAAGTCAAGTGAGGGGTTCCACGACAGGTCTGCCCCTCTGCAATGATGGTGAGATACTCTCAGTGTGTGTGTATCTTTCTCTGTGTGCCATTGGTTAAGGTGAGGACTTGTGCCATACTTGGAGTGAAACAGGAAACATGATTGTATTCTTCCCTGAGGCCAAAGTGTTGACAGGCGCTGTGGCCACTGGCAGGGAACTGCTTGCCTCATGAAGTGGCCCCTTCCTGCAGGCATGGCTGGGAGCCGGTGTCTGGAACGACTAGCGTCTCAAGGGGCTGTGGTCTCTGGAGGATCTTCTCTTTTTGAGTTCCTCCACCTGGAGTGACAAGGACTATCAGGACTGGGTCTAGAATGCTAGCAGACACCTCTAGGGATTCCTGAACCTATCGAGGGTAGAAGGCCCAGGGGAAGATGGGAACTTCCCATTAACTTGGAGATGGGAGTCATGGAGTATTTTCTATTGCTGTAAGGATGGCACAGTTTATTTCCCAAAGTAGTGCTAACAGGTCTTTCTTTCCCTGGAGTGGTTCGGGGGTAGTGGGAGTGGACCGATAGGTATGGTGGGGCTTAGCGGGCTCAGTCACGGAGCTGGAATTCAGGGACCTCTATCGGAATTGCTAGAACTAAGTTCACGTGTCAGAGTTAAGGGTCTAAGAAAAGTGAAGACTCCCACAACAGAAACACTGTCTCTGTATAAAAGTACATTCTTCAAGAGGAATTCTTTATTTATTTATTTATTTTTGGGGGTATTCCTTTACCCTCTGACCTAATTTCAAACATTGTTACTATTATTTATTTTAAAAGGAAACCTGGTTGTAAACCTCTACGTGAACTCTACTTGCTAGTTGGTGGAGGGCTTTGGAGAAGTGAATGATTAATTTCCTGGTGTGTTGGAGTTTCTAGTTCTTACCTATAAAATGGTGGAAATAAGAGCTCCCTCATGGGGGCGCCTGGGTGGCTCAGTGGGTTAAGCCGCTGCCTTCGGCTCGGGTCATGATCTCAGGGTCCTGGGATCGAGTCCCACATCGGGCTCTTTGCTCAGCGGCGAGCCTGCTTCCCTCTCTCTCTCTCTGCCTGCCTGTCTGTCTACTTGTGATCTCTCTCTGTCAAATAAATAAATAAAATCTTTAAAAAAAAAAAAAAAAGAGCTCCCTCATGGATGACTGGGAATATTCAATCTCAGTATGATCTTCAGCTGAAAAGAATCTTCGTCCACAATTGGGAGAATATCACAGCATCTTCATTCTAGACAGAAGCCTTTGTACTTTGGTCTCATTTGCTCCATCTCCATCCTAAATACTGTCTCTTTACCCTGACAATCCAAACTGGTTCAGTTAGACACAAAGATGTCTCTGAAGGCCACGGGGCTGTTAATGCCCAGGCTTAATTAAATGACAAGTCCAATTTCGATGATACTGATTTACTTGTTGTGGGAAAGGTGCCAAACCTGGAGTGAGTTTAATTGAATCCAAGTGTTACGCTGTTTATTCATCACCTACTGAATGACTGTGTGTGTGTGTAAGGATAAGTAATCATATATTAAAAACTATACAAATACAGTGTAACAATACATAAAGAAGTCAACTTAGAGCGTTATTTCTATGTGTGCTGAGTCTGTCTCACTGTTCCCACCTCACACTGTGGGTGGCAGCAGAGACTTGGAAAATGTATTCTGTGTCATTCAAGTTACTTTTCAAGGTATATTAATGGTAAGGAAAAGATTGCGCTAAGTAATAAGCAAATTGGAGCTTTAGTGTGAACTACAACTGGTATTACTTTATAATTTCTCATCTCATTCTTGCGGTCGAAAGTGGTGAAAGAAGGCTGTGGTCTGGGACCCTCACTGACATGTCTTTCAAACAGGCTTTCCATTATTTGGGGTTAATCACCTTCCTTTTTACCGGAGAGCAGAGGCCCTCTCCATGGAACACCTTCCTTTTGATGGTGCCTTGTCGCTCACATCTCATCAGTTGGCTTCCAGCTTCCTTTGGAACCAGGGTGTGTCCTAAAGTTGCACTACTGTACTGAACTTGGCCTGGTCCTTGAATTCTTTGTGCACACGCCTGTCCCCCACTGATGTGGACAGTGACCAAGGTCTTCACAACTCACAGGATCAGAGAGCTCATGTGACTTTGTCTGTACCTGACAGGTGTCCTTTTGACTTGGCCTTTAGTTCCAGGATTGGAGCAAAGAGGGAAACTGGACAAAGGCGCACTTTTCACACTAAGTATTTCTCCTTGAGCCACGGGCGAGCAGGGAATGTCTTCATGAATGGTGGTGGGGTGAGGGAGAAGAGAAAAAGGAAGAACAAAAGGGAGAAAAGGTTGTGTACCGCTGTATATACTATGATACCATTTATGTATCTCTATATGTGGCATGTACATAAAGGAATTAGAAGAGGAGATAAAGGGTTATAGTTTGTATGATCTATTGTTTGGTGAAAAAGGCAGCTTTCATATTAAGTGTAGGAACCTACTTATGGAATATCAAATGACTAAAGTCTTATAGATGTATAAATATGTGCAAATGCATTTAGATGAAAGAAGATGAAGGTCTGCAAAGGTGCATACCAGACTTACAACATGCCTTTTGGGATTGGAGGAGAGATGGAGGAAGGGGTTTGTGGTGGTGCAGGGGAGGTGATTAGCTCTTTGTAGAACTTCAGTAGAGTTTCACCTTGTAAACACTTATGGATTGGTTTTAGCATTTGAAAACCTCCCACTGGGAAGGGAAATAAAAACACTCAGGTGACTCCTGACATAATTCAAGGCATGCTTCTCTTCCCAGTCCAAGAGGCTTGAAAACAGGCTGACTGTCTGCCTGATGGAGAGATATTTTTTCCTAAAAACCAAATGAGTCATCATGGGCTGATTCAAAGATCTTCAATTTCAATTATTATGCCTGAATTTTCTACATCAGGTTGGGTTATACATAATTATTTGTCTCTAATGATTACACATGCTAAGAAGGTATTTATTGGTCATTTTGCTATTTATTTCTCCAGATATAATTCTTTTCTTTCTATGATTAGCTATGTTTCCATGGCCGTATGTGAGGCATTTCTAGGCAGGCTTAGGAGGGACAAATAAGAGCTTATGGGTAGCTGTCATGACCACTCAGATCATTTGATTTTGAGCTCCCATCAGCTAAATTCCTCTCCTTCTCTACCTCCCTACTTCCCTCTCTTCTTCCTTTGCTCCCTTGCTCAAATATTTATTGAGCACTTACTATAAGCCAGCCACTGTGCTAGATCCCAGAAGTAAAAGACTCTGCTTGGAGCTCTCCTGGTCACATCTGGGGATGAAGTTGGGGTACTCACTCTCTCCTTTGTGGCCTCACAAATGTTGCCCCTATAGCTAAGACCCTGAGGTCCATCTCTGTTCTTGGTCTGGCCATGCTGTTACTTCTTCCATTTCCACAGCTGAGGACATGCTGGGAGACCCCCTTACTGCCCCCTGCAGTGACTCTGATTGCTGTTACTGGTTTTTTCAGTCTTCCATCCCTGGAATAGGTGGTTGAGGCTGCCTTGTGCTGTAGAGCTGGACTCTCCTAGCATCTCTGCTTCCTTGTGGGGTCCTGCCTGTTAGGGGAACAGGGTGTCTCCTCCTCCTAGTGTTGGAGAGCTCTTCCTGGGTCCACAGACCACTCTGATTCACCACCTCTGTGATCCTGCATGCACATTCATTACCTTTTCACTCTTAGACACCCATTAAATTTTATTTATATGATTTTTTAAATAAAAGATTTATGTCTTTTTTTTTTTTTAACCTCTGGAATACTATTAGTGTGTTTTATCAGCAGAGCAGCTGATAGAGGTTCTTTTTGTTTCTTTCCCAACTGACCTTTCTTTCATTCAATTCTCTATTCCCCAGGTCAGAAGGTAAGACTTGAGGATTAGAGAAATTTGGTATTAGAGGACATTGTTTTTGCCTTTGTAATCTACTGGCTTGTCCTAAACTGGCATCCTTTAATTTTCCCTTTCATTGGAGAACAATACCGCTGTGCACTTCCAATTTTCTCTGTTGGCAGAGTTCAGAGAGTAGGGAGAAATACTTTGGGCTGGAAGTTTCAGGGAAGAGAGGAGAATTGGATGTAGCTTTGAGGATAGAAGGATTTGGATTTTAGGCTACTTTAAAATTATAAATAAAATAGTATCAGTGATTTCCATCTAAAAACTCGACATGATTCTGGGAAGAGAAAGGACAGAATATTTATTCCCTCTGGAGACTCACTATTGCTAGTCTACCAAATGTTATTCAAGGGCTATTTCTGAGTAGGCTGCTGGAGCTCTGGGCTTCGCCCACATGGATGCTCTGGGTTCTGTGAGATCTCCGTTGCCTGCGGAAGCACTGGTGACTCTGTAAGGGTACTAGGTAGCTAGATGGAGAGCTTGAGCTGCCATTCAAATTCAGGCTATCTGCCTTTCCATCTCGTCTTGTCCCCCTTCCAACAGGTTAGCTCTAGTTTGCAAATTAATCCTGAGTCCAGAGAAAGTAAAAAGGCCATTGCACATTTTCCAGCCAGGAGTGATGTGAACAATATCTTCTATGGAATTCCAAAGGCAATATTTCTAAGGAGGTGGTAGCAGAGGAGGGTGTTGGCATGACAGCGGGAAGGGAGGAGGATATAAAAGAGGCTAGAGATGGGGGGACGGAAGCATATGCACTCTTCTGGGAGAAAGGGTAGATTATTTTTTTCTTTCCAGGACTGTCGTGAACATGGTCTCAGAGAGAATATCTTTCTCGAATAAGGTTCTTTAATGCACTTCTCGTAGTTTTTAAAAGAAATATAACAATTTCTTGAGCATTTATTCCCAATCGAGGATGGTGGATTTAGGTCCACGTCTTGAGCTCAACCTCAGTTATGTGCTTATTGAGTACAAAGGCAGATGGGTTTGCCTGCATTATTTAAATTGTGATCTCTCCCTCAATGTCTCTCTCTGCTAAGTGTGTGTAGTTGGATTTGCACATACTAAATCTGTATTGGATGCATTTCCACTTTAATCAATTACAATGTGATCGTCATTTCAATTTGGGGGCAACGATTGGCCCCTTTGAGAATTTGTGGAAAGCTGTGTACCTTTTCTCGAGAAAAATGAACCTACGCAGCTACATAAACAAAATCTGGTTTATAATTTCAGGGCATCCGTGCCCCATTTGTAGACTCCAAGGCTGGAAATGGTGTCATGTTGAAAGAGGGAAAAAGTTTTTTTCCATTTGGCTCAGAGAGAGTTGAGGGAGCAGATGGAGCGTCTCAGCAATGACAGAAGCTAAAGCAGCAGAGAAATAGGGTTAAAGCATATTGGCAGCTCTGAAGACCTGAGAAGCAGCCCGCTGCCAGGGACCGCAAGTGCTGGGGAAGCTGAACCCCGGGACGTCTGGACATGCGTGATCTAGCAGTGATCCGATTTCTGCAACCGAAACAGAAACAAAATAAAATCCTGCTATAGCCCGTTGTCCACCACATCCTGTTTTTATGACCACAGTATAATGTTGTGACAATGGGGGAAGGAAAATCATGGAGGAGTTTCCCTAGCACTTGCACCACAGTAAAATGAGAAAGAATGAGTTGTCTGAGTCCTGGTAAAACTAAGTGAAGCCTGAGCTAACACTTTTTGGATTGGGCTTGGGGCCTTTGATATTTCCCTGTAGATGGTTTTACTAGGGTCCAGATGTTAATTCATCACCATTGTTAAAAAATCACAGCTATTTCTTATTTCTCACATTGTTCTTTAATTTTGTTTCTAAGATTAAAAAAAGTGTGTGCTCCTTCTTTAATTGCAAGACAAGAAATATTCATGTTGTTAAAGAAAGAATTGAACATTCCAGAAAGGAGTTGCCAGCCGTGGAGAGCTCAAACAAGAAAGAAACAGTGAAATATCCAGGGCCTGCTGGAACTTTTTTCAAGAGAGTACCTAGTAGTCACATTCCTAGGGAAAACTATTTGAACTGTTAATAATAAATCATATGGTCAGCCTCCCCTATTTAAGGGAAGAGTGCCATCTATGACCTGTAGGCAGTATCTGGTGTGCAGTTGGGTAGCTACAACACAGACTGTCTGGCTCACAAGGGTGAACATGTTTACTATCTGGCCCTTTATAGAAGAAGTTCTCCAACCCCTATTCTGGATCATCAAGCAACTTCCTAATATTCTGACTTTTCATACAAGGGTAGAATATACTGGATAGGCCAATGCAAACATCCCATCTGCTTGATAGTTACATTTCTCATCATAAAACCATACATTGCCATTCTGGTTGTGTACAATAGCTTCTTGGATGCTTTGTAAGTCTGAGTACCTCACCTTGAATGGGATCATCTCCGGAACACTAATAACTAAGTTTCTGAGCATGAAGTTGATGGTAATACCAAGACCTGAGATGAATGCATCAATCCTATAGCTCTTTTTGGTGACTCATGTGAGAGACGGGGTACTGCTTGGCATTCTCTGAATGACTGCTCTCTGGGAACTGCTGGCCTTTCTCCTATATAGGTCTACAGTTGTATTTTCAACTTTTCAACTGCTTGCTTTAGTCATTTAGACTAAGCTGAAGAGTCTGAGTTGATATAATCTTCTTCTGTGTAATCTTTCTCCTTTCTTTTGAAAATACTTAAATGTAGTCAGTGTCTTTTGCAGTCATCCAAACAGGTGATAGATTAGGAAAGTACAATTGATCTGAGATTCTCCAAGAAAGGCTTGCAATTACTCTTCAATTCGTTCGGTCCTACATCTTCCCAAACCACCCCCATTGGCTTAGGGTAGATTTGAGAACATATATTCCTTTGATCATAATTAACTGAAGTGACTATGGGATATTTACACGGAGCTTTTAAAATATTTATGTACATAACACTCATAGCACCTAGTAGTTTACTTATTGCATTTTAAAATTTGAGCCATGTGTTATTCATGGCTGGTCAGAAATCCATTATGCATGAACCTCCTTTGGTGTACTCTTGCCTCTGTGTGTGTTTGGCTGTCCAGTTTCCTGAGGTTATCCCTGAGAACCGCGGCCATCTATTGCATGCATAAACACTTCTTAATCACATGGCCTTCTGTGGGCGGTATGGATTTTTCTGAAGAGCCCAGAAGAGTTTACAGGCATGATCCCATCAGTTCCTGCGAAATTCCGGGGAGTGTGTTAGAGGCAGGTGCTGTTACCTGGATTTTACCACTGGGGATGGATAGAGACACAGGTCATTTGAGTGAGAAGCAGCAAGTGCTTAGCCTTTCAGCACTGTGGGATAGGAATGAAAGGCAGATCCCCAGCGCTAGATCAATCAATCAGCGGATCGGGATTTAGTGAGTACACATTCTCGGCTCAGCATGGGACTAATTGCAGGGCCAGACCATTTTATGTCTCGCTTATGTGATTTGGCAGTTCTGCCATCTTGAAAAAAATATTATCTTGTCAGTGAATTTTTTGCTAAATTGGTTATAAATTGGGAGGGAAGAAGCAGGAAGGAATTATGAGATGAAAGTGCGTGGGTGGGAATAGAGAGTTACCTTTTAAGGCAAGTATCCTCCCAATGTGATGACACCGAAGATTTCTTACTCCATTCGTAAGACAGTTTTTAGAGGGCAATGAATAAAAACCAGCAATGTGTCAGTTATAAAATAAGTTATAATGGTTCACAAAATTCTGTGTACTTAGGTATTTCTCATCTGATTGATTCTCTGGCTGACCCTAACTGTCAATACCCAAACTGTGACCATAGTTTATCAACAGTAGTGACTGGAAAGATTTTTAAGTGTATTTTACTTTATTTTGTTTTTTTAAGACTTTATTTATTTATTTGACAGAGAGAGAAAAAACACAAGTAGGCAGAGAGAGTGGGAGAAATAGGCTCCCTTCTGAGCAGAGGGTCCCTTGTGGGGGTCAATCCCAGGATCCTGGGATCAGGACCTGAGCCATAGGCAGACGCTTATCTGACTGAGCCACACAGGCACCCCAAGTATATTTTAAATGTAGCTGGAAATTAACTTGAAATCTATGCTGTTGAAGAGATGATATGTCTTTACCCAAAAGTATCTTACTATAATTTCATTTGACCCCTAGTACCATCTTAACAAGGATGCTTTAAAGGATAGCATAATAAGAAGTCCAGGAGAGGACGTAAATCATAGAACTGTGTGACTACTCAAAAATTACTTTGTATACCATCTATTTTCATAAACAGGAAACCAAGAACTAGAGAGACATGAAGTATATTGGCCCAGACACACAGATAGAGGCAGTGCTGAGGAGGGACTCAAGTATTCTGACTCTTCAACCCAGTTATCTTCCACTTCTTCTTTTGAACTTTAGTAAGGGAAGCAGAATGATCAAGCTGTTGACCACCTCCCTTCGTGAACTGGTTAATTAGCAAGCTTTGGGAAATCACCTTCTTAAAAGGAGTCGTGGATTTTTCTCACTTATGTGGATGTTCTTTATTCAGTAGCATAAATGTTCTCAGAGACTCTTTTGGTGCTTTGAGTTTGAGAGAGAGCCAGAATTCTCCACTGCCAGACTTTCCATCCCCCCATGCCCACCTCCACCAGATCTACAGCTATTAACTGCAACCTGGGTTGCTGTGGTAGCCCGTAACACCAACCACTTAATAATGCACTCCCGTAGAGTGCAATCAATGGGGAGTTCTGGGTGGGGCACCGTATCGCCTCTGAAACTCGCATGCTTTCTAGACAAATGCAGAGGGCACGATGGGCAGTCAGAGGAGCAGGGTGAATTAGTGTCAAGGAACATCTTTTATTCATGGGAGTAATACATCAGAGGGAACTGAGCATAGTTCCGTTTTGTCACAGGAATAAAATGAGAAGCACTGGAAACTTGGCACTTTGTCAAAACGCCATTTATGAATTTGTGCAGTACTACTCCACACTGTGCAAAACTGTCTGGCTCTCTTAGGAATTTGTTTATGAACTTCAGTGTGTACACATTTATAGAGACTTCTCAAAATGAAGGACATGGTTAGGCATTTCTGCATTTCTTCTCTCATAGGCGGAAAGACAGAAGCATGATTTTAAAATTTCCTAATAGGGGTAATTCGAGGGCAATGGCTATTGGGCTGGGGACCCTCCCAGCATTTAGTGAGGGACTTGTACCACTGAGTCGGTGGTGGAAATCCTGTCTGACCAGCGGTTCTGGAACTCCGCGCCTTGTGAGACGTTGGCCTGGATGTTAGTAGATCCTCTGTAGCCTGTTTCCAGGAAGCCCTCCGCGTGCAGTAATTCACCAGGGCGAGGACTTCAGAGATATTGACTCCACCCCTAGTTTAACTATTCATGTTTCTGCCCTCCCGATTTTCTCCTCTCTACTGGTAGTAATAACATAGCTCTCACATGAGAAGGAAAGGACATTCGAATCCATGCCAGTGTGCGTGGCAGCTGGGAGTGCCCTTCCATGCTACGTCCTCTTATTTCAGATCCATAAAGAAGAGGTCCTGGTGCCAGCAGTTATCCCTCTTCTCTGGTAGTCAAAGGTCAGCTGCTAAATACTTGGCATGAATAGGGTCAGCTTCCTCACATGTGAAGCAGAGGTGTCATGGAATCCTATTAGATGACCGGGTGAGCTCTGTTCTCCCAACAACACGGTTCCTAAGCACAACCTGCTACCCAATTAGAGGTTTCACTTCTAATGTGGTATCACAGTTTGGGAAAGATGGTATGCTGGTCTTCAATAAAATGTCTTCTTTAAGTGAAACTTCCAAGGTAATTTTGGGCGACTTTTGTCTTCTCCTCAGACATTAGCATCTAATCCCCAGGGAGAAACAAGTGCAAATGCGAGGCAGCCAGCGCAATTGTGAAGATCAGGGGAGAAAACCCCGGAAAGGGTCAAGCTGGAGACAGATGAAGATGCTGTTGCTAATAATGAGCTTCTTGGGGCGCTTGGGTGGTTAAGCACCTGCCTTTCGCTTAGGTCAGGATCCCGGCATCCTAGAATGGAGCCCTGTGTTGGGCTCCCTGCTCAGCGGGAGCCTGCTTCTCCCTTCCTTTTGTCCCTCCCCTGCTTGTGCACGCTCTCTCTCTCAAATAAATAAATAAAATCTTGAAAAAATAATGACTTCTTGATTATCACTTCTCTTTCAGGCTTTGGGTGTACAGTTCAAGGTGGAATGTTTTGTGTTTACTCTCTAGGACTCCATTTGCCAGCCCGGGCTGTCAGAACTCTCAGTGAAAATGATTATGGGAGATGTTCGGGGAGAAGGGCCCCTTGCCTTCAGTGGGTAATGTCACTATGATTAGAGGACTGGGATTAGAATAACCTGTGAAGGATTCTGATGAAGGGCCTGGAGTCTGAAAATTTATCCTTTCAAACAGCGCCACAGGTGATTCTGCTATCAGACAAATCACGACGGGAGGAAATACCAATTTGTGTGTATGTTTAAATGACTGTCAAAAGAAGAAAATACGATCCGTGCGTGAAACTCCTGAGAATTACTTTTCCCTTTTAATGTTCATGTCCCACTCTGATTCTAGAGCAGGAATACAATCTTGGGGTCAGTGTTTTTTGTTTTTGTTTTTGTTTTTTTCAGTTTTCTTGAGGTATATTTGACAAATTTGTAAGATATTTAAAGTTGTACATGGTGAGGATTTTCTTACACATTGTGAAAAGATTTCCCCAGCTAGTTAATTAACACCTTCATCACCTCACAGATTTATTCTTTTTTTTTTTTTTTTTACCTTTCAGTTCTACCCTCTTAGCAAATGACAGTTACACAATACAGTGTTACCAGCTATAGTCACCATGCTGTGTATTACGTCCTCAGTTTATATTCACGTTACAGCTAAAAGTTTGTACCCCTTTACCAACCTCTCCCGATTTCCCCCACCCCAGCCCCTGGAAACCACTTTTCTACTTTCTGCACCTGGAGGACTTTTTCTATGTGAAATAAGCCAAATAAAGATAAACAATGTCTTTTCTGATGACTTAGCCTGGAGCTTAGGGCTTATTATCCACTTATAAATTTCTAGGTCCTAGTGATTCTAGGTCCCAGGTTAGGAGCTTACAACCTATTTGACAAATATCAGAAAATTGTTATTTGCCAACTTTGGAAGTTCTAGTGATAATTTGAAAGTTAAGAAAATGAATGCAAAACAAAATAGCAATGGCGCTTTGAGATGAGCAGGTGAGTAAGAAAAGTGATAATTTGGATTCGGATGCTTTGGGAATTTACTTATTTCTTATATGAACTCTTGCTTAAATCTTTGAGACTGTGAATTCTGGGATTTAACCATTCACGTAACTTTCAGGGCTGGTGGTTTTTAAGGGGTTTAGTTAATTTCTGGCATCTTAGTTGGCATTTTAAGGGCTTTGGCCTTTGCTGTTGAAAGCTGGTGGTTCTCTTCGACTCTTCCTTGGTATAATTCTTTTCTGGACAATTTCTGGAAAAAAATGGATTTTTAAAGCATACAGTTTGTGTCTGATAGGGGTTTTGGTTTCAGCCATGTTGAAGTAAGGAAAAAAACAAACAAAAAACAAAACGAAACCAATAGGAAGCAGAAAGTGTATTTTTCAGAGCACAGTTTGTAGAACCCAGCTGAGTGAAAGGAGGGTATCTAATGGTAAAAATGGTGGATTCATGTGTTAATCAATGATGGAAATGGAGGACGGAAGCTCTATCATCAAGATAAGGGAAGTGGAAGTAGCAAATGTCTGCCCGAAATCCAACTAGAGCGGGAGGCAGTGTCAGAAACAAGGTTTATGTTGGAATCAAGCTGTGAAGCCAGAGCTCTGGGATGTGCCAGGTTTCAGGGAGCAGTCTAAGGAGCTTCGTGGTAGGAAGAGCTAGGTTCATACCCTGGCTCTTGTACTTACTAGCTGTGTGATGATGACTGAGGTACTTAACTTCTCTGATCCTCAAATTCCCTATGTATAAATTATGTTAGTTATGAAGTGCCTGAGAGAGCTGGCATGATTCCTATTCATTTTAATGTTATTACTGTGTGGTCCTCTGCTTCTCCCAATAGGAGACCTTGATCAGTTGTCCTGGGCATGTAGGGGGAGGCCAGTCTGAGAGGTAGAGGTGGGCTGACCAGTCACTCTGCCCTTGTTAGATTGGTTATCTCACCGGTGTCTGCCACACTCCATCAGGCAAACCCCGTCAGGATCCACCACATTTGTGAAGCTTGTATTACCGCTAGCCATTTGTCTTCATTTCCGCTGTATCAACACCAGCTTTCTCTCATTAATGGAGCATTTGCTTAGGAATTATTTTCTAGAGGAATTTAGCCACTAATCCCTTTTATGATAGCAAAATCACCAAGAAGCCCCCTGTGTCAGCTAGGGTCTCAGCAGGCAACAGATGGCACACTTAAATTGGGTAATTTATGGAGGGTTTAATAAGAGAATTATTTAGAAAAGTGGGGCGGGGATGCATAAAATTATGAGAGGTGGTGCAGAACCCTGGGGCTAGTCATTGCTGTGGACTCTTCCTATCCCTAACCTTGAAAAGAGAGAGGATGGAGAGGAGAGGTTATCGGTATCTGGAGACACTGAGAGGTTTCTGAGCAGGGCTGTAGTCTGTTTGAAGGACGAACACCATCTGTGGCAACAGGGAAGGAGCCGAAGAAACAAATAACTAGCTCATCCTCTTTCCTTCCTTCCCCTTGGCCAAACCTGGTGGAAATCTAGAGGGCAAGGGAGCCTGATGAGGGAATCTCCACAGGTCAGTGTCCCTGGGCACAGAGCAGAGTGGAGGGGGATGGAGAGTAAATCTGGAGGGACACATAGAACATACCATCTTCTCTCTCTTAGTGGCTCTTAGCTACCAAGTGTAGCCATATGTAAGCGTCGTGAGATCTTTCAAGGGATGTGTTGCAAGATATTTATTGAAAAAACAAAACTATTGAACCTGGGAGGGAGTACCTTAAAGACCTTGATAACCCAGATGGACTCTGACGTACTTGGGTTCTACTCTGGCTCTGTCTCTTATCTCTTATGGGCTCTTGAAGAAGTCACTTAAATTCTCTCAGCCTCAGTTTTTTTACCTGTAAAATGGGAGTCATGACACCTGTATGACAGAATTGTCACAAGGATTAAGTTAACGTATATACAGAAATATTTTGTAATCCAAATGGCCGTACTCCGTACACACACGATAGATGAGTATACAGAGAGGTTATGCTTGTGCTACCCGCCCCCCCCCCCCCAAATTGTCAAACAATTGCGCTTTATTCTGGGTGAAGAGTTGCAATTCTGGTGAGCAAAAGCTAAGACACTTTGAAATCTGCATGGTGTTCTGTTAAAATATGACTTTGGTTCTCATTGGGGAGCCTAACGGTTTCACTTGAAGTGAGGATTGTGTATTAATTTATACCTATGGAAGCCTTGTATGACATTTCTAAATCTGTCTGTAAGATAATGGCCCTAAATGGTTTATGACTTTAAAAAAAAATCTAATAAATATAGTAACTTTGTTCCTCAGTGTAATGAAAAAAGTCATGTTTTGGGATATATCATTCCTCATTGAAATGCATTACTGTTTCCCACCAGCATAAATCTTAGAACTGGAGATCTTTTGTCAGCTTATTTCTTAAAGAAGTGCCTCCGAATGAACAGACACCATGAGGCTGTTCTCCAGTGGCCTCCTCAGCCCAGAAAGGTCTAAGCACTGATAAAAGTACAGCCGGACACCGAATGGCCCAGGCACAAGGCCTCTGAAGAGCGAGAACTAGGAAAACGTTTTCTCTATGGTAGTTAACCTTCTACACACCCCTTCCAGATGGCCATTCCATTGAACTCTGCCTCCATTTCCCCAAATGTGTTTCCAACTGCCTGTGGCATTTATTCAATAAAACATGTGTGCCTGAATTTTCCAAAGAGGAGCTCCCATTATACAGAACATTGAAAATGAACCCAATACACAAACCTCATGTAAGAGATTATAAACATTCAGAGTAGGTTGGGGGGGGGGCCCAAGGCAGGGGAGGCCACCAAGAAGGAGACAGAAGAGGAACAGTTAAGCTTCAGATTCGTTAAAATGTGGATACCGCTAAGACCCCGATCCAAAGGGGGAAATTGCCTGGGGAAATCAACTAATTTGACGGCTAGAGCAGAAGCTGGGCTCAAACCACGTGCCTGGAGCTTTAGTGCCTTGTTCAGTAGCGAAGTTTTCGACCTTTAAAAATTTTTCTTTCTACCTTAATGTGTATCTTGGATGATACTTACATGCACAGTACATTCCCATAGGTATAACCAGGTTTTCATGTCAACTCCTGCTACTGCATTCTCTTCTCAAGTTGGAACACAAAGGAAAGCATATCATTACAGTGATAACCTGAATCTATTCCTATGTATTAATATTAATAGGTGCAGGTGAACATCCAAAAATATGCTTGTTTGATCTTCAAATGATCTCCAGAGTCTAACCATGTTTCCGCATCTCTCCAGCTGTCACCTTGGCCAGGGCCACCAACCTTATCTCACTTGGGTTCTTACAAGAGCCTCCTAGTCTCCCTGCTACTACTGTCTTTTCTCCCCCTAGTTTGTTCTCAACAGAGCAGCTGGGATGGTCCTTTGAAAATGCACGTGAATCAGGGTGCCTGGGTGGCTCAGTTGGTTAAGTGACTTCGTGACCTTCCGCTCAGGTCATGATCACAGTGTCCTGTGTCAGGTTCTCTGCTCGGTGGGGAGTCTCCTTCCCCCTCCCCCCGCTCTTGTGCTCTCACTTATTCTATCTCCCTCTCTCTTTATCTCTCTCTCTCTGAAATAAATAAATAAATAAAATCTTAAAGAGAAAATGCAAGCAAATCATGTCAGCCTTCTGCACAAAGGCTGTGCTAGCTGCCCATTTCATTCAGCATAAAAGCCACAACCTTACAAGGATCTGTGCAGCCTTCTGTGACCTACCCTTTGGTTGCATCTCACCGCCTATTCTCTCCTGCCCACTTAGCTTCAGCCCTTATGAGTCAGTCTCCTTCCTGTTCTTCAAATACAGTGGGGACACTCTCACCTTGGGCTCCTGCCCCAGCTGTTCCTTCTCTTGGGAGCAGTCTTCTACCAGATTTTTGGATAGCAAACCTCCTCACCTCTTCCCAGTCTTTGTTTAATTGTCCCCTTTTCCTCCGGGCTCTCCTAACCATCCTATTTAAAATGGCAAGTCTTGGGGTGCCTGGGTGGCTCAGTGGGTTAAAGCCTCATGATCCCAGGGTCCTGGGATCGAGTCCCCCATCGGGCTCTCTGCTCAGCGGGTAGCGTGCTTCCTTCTCTCTCTCTCTGCCTGCTTCTCTGCCTACTTGTGATCTCCGTCTGTCAAATAAATAAATAAAAATCTTAAAAAAAAAAATGGCAAGTCTTCTTTCTGTCCCTATGCCCCAATTCCTGATCCTTCTCATCCTGTCCCCCCAGGCCTCTCAGCAGGTACCATTTAACATACGATATGACTTTATTTATTATAGTTATTACAGTATGAGCTCCAGCAAGGCCCGTGTTTTCACTTGTTTGGTTTGCCATGCATCTCAAGCCCAAAGAACAGAGCCTGGTACGTGACTGACAGTAAGCAAATAGCATCGATTGAAAGGAATTTGCTAATTCATTCAGTAGGCATGCACTGAATATCTACTCTCTACTCGGCATTGTGCTGGATGTGGAGGGAAAATGAGGAATAAAGTCAAGATGTGGTTTCTGTTCTCAGACCGCTTAGAGCGTGGTGGTGAATCAGAGTGAATTAATCCAATAACCAGGGTAGTGAGTGCTCCTGTTTGCCTTTGCGCTTCTGTTTGAGGAAGCTGTCCATCTGAGATTTTCAATCAGGAAAGGAGACGTTAGCCAAATATTACGCTTGTCAAAGCAAAAGAAGAAAAAAAAAAAGAAAAGAAAAAAAAGAGTCTGGACATTAGTGGGGAAATACTTTATTGAAGGTGGGAGTGGGGGAGGGGAGACTCCTCTGCAATTAGAGGATGCTCAAAGCCCCAGCCAAATACTTCCCAGGGAAGGGGGTAGTGAGCAAAGCCTTTATATATGCGTAGACTGTGGGAAGGTGAGTCTGGAAAGAGGAAGGGCTGCTAACAACTGCCAGGGAAGGCCTTACAGTTCCAATAAACTGCTCCAATGTGGCCATAACGGGCAGGTCACGGCGGGAACTGTTTGTGGTCAGGTGTGTGGGGTGGGCTGTGACCTGAGCTGTAGCAGGCGATGAGAGAAAGCGAGTTCTGGCCTTAGCTGCCGCAAACAGGCCTGAACTCGTGTCAAGCACAAAGCTTGATGAGCTTTGTTGGTGTTCATAAGCAAAAGTTAAGGTTTAACCATTAAGCAACCGGCGGCTTATGTTTCGTTCCTCAATCTAATAGTTCTCTTTGTTACTTTTGCTGCTGTATTAAGAATGCTGTACTATGGTGATCAGAAACAGTACAGATACCAGTTTGTCTGTTATCACTGTTTGACCACTAGGTTACCAACTGCAGCAAAGTCCCTTTCCACGGGGTCCGTGGATGTCAAACGTACACGGCGTTTCCTGGGGGTGTGGGTGCGTGGACAGTGATGAGAGTGCTCATCTCCACTGCCCCGGACAAACCAAAGGCACGGTCTCCAATTCAGCAGTGACATTGGACTTCGGAAACCATACTAGGAGTCCTCTGGCTTTTCAAAATAGCCTCAATTTTTGACCACCCAATCATGTTGCATGCTTGTAACAAGCTCCTTGCTTTTAACTAAACATTGTCACCAACCCCATCGGGCCGGATCCCTGTTGTTAAGCATGTTTTATTGAAGGGTACACCGTGCATATAAACACTGCAGGCAGAAGAGGAGAGAACACCAATTAATATCCAAATGAATCTGTTCAATGAACTATAAAACCAACGGTTCTTTCGGAGCACATTAAGAGTATGGTGACCTGCTACCAGAGAACCGCATTTTCATTGTGAAAAATACTTTTCTCTGGAGACCTTCCACAAAACCACGGTTTCTTAGATTTTGTTTGGGGAAGTCAGTAGCTGCTGCCCGCTCTAATCGCACATGCTTTGGCCTCCTAGAAGGACATCTGGCATTTGAGCTATAAAACACTGCACCGGCTCTTGAATTCTCTGACTGAGATACTGATAAACTCATCGAAATGTCTACCAGCCTTTAAAAGAAGTCCCTAAAAAAGTGAGTCTCTGTCCGGAGCTACATAACGGTGTCTGTTGGAAGAGTCATGGGCTAGGAGGCAGGGAGAAAAGCAGGGGAGCAGGGCGGGAACAGGATTGAGAGGTAACATTTGGGGCACCCTCTCATGTCCCTGACCCTGGCCTTCCCGCATTGGGTACATCACGCCATTTCTTTCTCACCACTGCCTTGTGAGGGGGTAGGGTGCCTATTCTGTGGCTAAAGAAATGGAGAGTCAGAGAGACTAACGAGCCTCTCCCAGTTTCACAGCTAGAAGCAGCAAGTATGGGTTTTGTACCAGGTCTGTCTGATTCCGGCTTCAGGGCTGTCTTGTCATTTGTCTTGTTTGTTTGTGCAGAACAACTCAGCAACATAAAATTCTGGTTTCTGCTGGACAACATTGTTTTACTCACACATCAAACAGGTCCAATAAATAAATAAGCAGCAACTTCATAGACAAAAATGGGAAGAAAAGAAACCTTTTATCTTTGGCCTTTTTACCCATCTCCTACAAGCCAGCTACTAAGTATACACACACACAAAGTGACTGCAGTGCTGGAAATAAGATTTGTTGTTGTTGTTGGTTTTGCTTTTTTACAGAGTTTTTTTTTTTCTCTACTTTAAGATTATAATGAACAGGGTCACAGCACAAGTCAAGTCAGAAGTAGGACAGAGAACCATGGGAAGGCCGGCTTGGTTATCTGAGATTACTAAAAATGGCTGACCCCTAGTAATATGTAAACATGCAAAGTGTGAATAAAAAATACAAACAAATTTTCCTTTTTAAAGTACTTTTAAGAAGGAATGCAGGATGGGGTGCCCGGGCAGCTCAGTTGGTTAAGCGTGGGACTCTCGGCTTGTGCTCAGGTCATGATCTCAGGGTCCTGAGATGGAGCCCCAGGCAGCTTTGGGGCTGACCCAGGACTGGGCTTGAGATTCTCTGCCCCTCTCTCTCCCCCTCGGAGCCTCCCCCGTTCACCCACCCATGAGTGTGCTTGCTCTAAAATAAATAAACAAAATCTTAAAAAAATTAACAAAGGAAGGGAGTGCCTTGGGAGTTTTGCCCCTGCTTCCACCCCTCTCCCTGCATTTCCAATTCCCTGGCTTTAGCTGGCTGGGACTGTCCACTTGAAGGTGACCATGTTTAGAGTCTGACACCGGAAGCAGAGGGTGGATGGTCTTGGTGGCCTCTGTTTTCGTGAAGTCCAGCTTTTCCTTTTTTGGTGTCTAGTCATCCTCAACAGTCTTGGGCTTCCTGGTGTGGACCTTGTCATTCTCATCATCATCTTCGGCCGCCATGTGCCATCGGTGCCACAGCCTTCCTCTTGATCCTCTTCCTCAGCATCGCCTTCTTTCTCCTCCTCTTCCTCCCCGCTCCTTCATCTTCTTCATTTCGTCTTCATCACCGTAGGCCTCCTGCTCCCCATCTTCCTCTTGAGCTTTCCCATCAGCAGGCGCTTCTCTCCCATTCCCACCTCCTTCCCAACTTCCTTCTCCTGTAAGTCCTTGGTGGTCATCTGGGAGCTGGTGTCCATGGCTGCGTCTGACACGATGGGGGCATATTGGGGACCCAATGCCGTGGGTTAGAAGGAAAGTGAGAGTGGGAGGACTCTAGTGATAAAGGGGCAGGAGTCCGCGGTGGTGGGGGGGTGGTAGCTGGGAACCTTGAGTGAGACTGGGAACCGTGCAAAGATGGCTTTTCAGAGCAGACAGTGGGGTGTCTCGCCATGTGAAGTAGGATCTCAAGCAAATCACATGGAAGCTTTGAGTTTCTGTTTTCTCTGTTGTAAAGTGGAGATAAAATACTGCCAGTCCAGTCCACTTTCAGAGGTGATGTTAAATTAAGTCTGTGTGAAAGCACACTAAAAAAAGAGTTAAGAGCTTTACAAATGCAAGTCTTTGTCGTTATGGAATTGAATGAAATTAACATTTTACCTGCCTGGAATACATTTGCTGTTGTCCTTCGGTTAAGGCACAGCATTAGACATAGTCCTTGGAGGAGAGCTGCTCGTCACTACAGAATTAACAAATGACGAGGAACACATGCTAAGCCCAGCTACAGAGGTTCCACATGTGTATTAGATGCAGAGCAAGTACAGTGCAACTATGGTCCATTGGCTGAAACCATTTCCGAATGCATAAAAATATTTTTAGGGTACTTTCTCTCTCTCCCCCTGCCACCTCTCTTTCCTGTCATTTCATTTTTGGGGGAAGTATTTATGTCCTCTAACAAGTTTCTTGATCTTTTTGCACTTGCATGACTTTTTCATCAGTAAAACGTAATAATGATACTTACTTCAGAGTGTTTATTCCTTCATTTATTTCACAAACATGCCAAATGCCTACTTTGTACTAGACATTGTTTTAGTTGCTGGGAATTTAACAATGAACAAAGCGGACAAAAATCTACCCATTTACGTCCTACTGAGGGATAAAAACAGTAAGTAAGAAAAAAAAGAATACAGAGTATGTTAGATGGTATTGAGAGCTAAAGAAAAGAATAAAGCAGGAAAAGGGAAGTAATGATTAGGGATGAGAGGGATGATTTGCCCCTTTAGATATGGTGGCTCAGAAGGCCTCACTGGAAAGTGGCTATTTAATAAAGACTAAAAACCAAAGTAACTGAGACAGGGAGTCACAAGGTTATCCTGGGAGAGAAGCATTCCATATGTGTTGTGTGTGTGTGTGTGTTTGTGTGTGTAGTTTGTAATGGGAATATTGCAAACGAAATAACTAATTTCACTCACATGAGGTACTCAGTACCTGGTTGTTAACCATGAAGGGACAAAAATACTATGTGTTTCTAGGTTCTCCTTGTAGAATTCTGAATCCAGAAAGAATGGTTTGGTAAATAAAAATGCAAAGCCAACAACATGAAAGCAGCATTTACCTCAAACTTGTACGTTGGGAGTGTTAAGAAATCTCAGTGCATGGGTGTGGTGCATAAACAATGACTCTTGGAACCCTGAAAAAATAAAATTAAGTTAAAGAAAAAAGAAATCTCAGTGCAGAGTCTATTGGTCAAGTGCCACGAGCTAGTCCCACCCCTTCACACGCCTGAAGACTTGTGCTGGCTTAGTTATTACCCATTTGCGAACTCGAATTCAAAATGGCCTTGGGTAAAGTTTATGACCTGCAGATCCATTATAAGTACTAATGGAGATAGCTTTTAAGGTTGGTGTCAAAGCGGACACTGATTCCTCCCTCAGTCCTTCCTTTGTAGTTGCCTCTATAATAGGATATTGAGCTTAATGAACCATAGATCTGACCAGCTCTAGTGCTCTTATGATTCTTTTTAGTGACCTAGTATGACTTTTTTACTAGACTCTCAGATAGCAAATAGCTTTTAGCTCTTGTTCCAACTCTGGTTGTTTGGGAGTGACTGACTGGGGCCCATCCTGATGAAGGCTGAAGCCTCTCTGGGCTCATTGGGAAAGAGGGCTGTGATGGTTAATTTCATGTGTCAACTTGACCAGGCAATGCGGTGTCCGGATATTTGGTCAAACATTATTCTGGGACTTTCTGTGAGGGTGTTTTTGGATAAGATTAACATTTAAATGGGCAGACTGGGTAAAGCAGATTGCTCTCCTTAATGTAAGTAAGCCTCATCCAATTAGTTGAAAGTCTGAAGAGAACAAAATGCTGACCCTCCCTTGAGTAAAAGAGAATTCCTCCTCCCTGATTGCTTTTGAACTGGGATGTCAGCTTTTTCTGCTTTTGGGCTTGGATGGAAACACGGGCTCTTCCTGAGTCTCAAGACTGCCTACCTTAGTACTCAGATGACCCCATCAGCTGTCTTGGTCCTCAGGTCTTCAGAGTCGGATGGGAGCTAAACCATTGGCTCTCCTACAGACCTTGGGACTTGTTGCCTCTCTAATCACGTATTATCATATCATAATTCCTTATAATAAATCTCTTTGTGCGTATACCTCCTATTGGTTCTATTTCTCTGGACAAACCCAATATAAGGGCTCTGATTAATTAGCAATGTTTGCCATGGTGGCAGGAGTGGAAAGTGGGTCACTCACATCTTCAAACTGTATAAAATCTTCATGCACAACTGTGTGAGGAGCTAAGCCAAAGTTTTGAATTGTATTTCATTACAGGCTAGTGTTTCAAGACCAGTCAACTTCCCAGATCTGAAATAATAGAGGCATATGTTCCTTAATGTGCTAGGGAGACTCTTCAAGGAGGCACAAAGTCTGTCTGAGACATCCACAAAGCATCAGAGATTTGTGAATGGACCCTGGTTATGTTAGAAACAGGCGGTAAAGCAACAGGAAATGAGGATAGATCAAGCTTGGATTTATTTGGCCATTTGATACCACCTTTGACAACTTTGTCTACCTTGACATGTCAATAAAGTTATTAAAATGAAATCTGAAAAAAAGTGGAGAGCATCAGAGCGTAACAGAGTTTCATTTCTAAGTCATAGTGCCCTGCAGACCAAGAGAAGCTAAGCCCAGGGCATAGAGGGACTGCTTTAATTTCAGGCTGCCACTCACCTCTGCTTGACATTTGACAATGTACTTAAAAGTGCTCCTAAGCACATCAAGGGAAATGAATGAGTAAATAATTGGTTCCTCCTTTAAAAATAGAAAATATCAGGCTTGGGTTTAATTAACTGCCATAAATTATTCTCAGGCTAACTATTCAGAGAGGAGCCACTTTTACCCTTTGCCTCCAATGAAGGAAAATGGTTTAGGTCACTTACAGTTTTACCTTCTAAAGTAGCAGTATGAAGTAGTGTGTCCCATGACTGAGAATATTGAGGGAGGATGAAATTTCTGTACTATGTCAGAGGCTGTACTTGAAAAGTAGGAATATTTGGGTGCTAAGTTATCTCTGTTGATGCTTTTCTTGAAGCCATTCGTGACAATGTTTTCTTGATATAACCTAGTAAAATGAACAGAGCACCCAACCCCTCTCTGTTTTTGAAAAATGTTGCCCATCTCTGCGAGAACTCATTATTAATGTGAGGAAAAATAGGTTGGTCATGTAGAGTAATGGCTATCGGGGAGAGAATAGTCTAACTCAGTACATGTTTACAAACACAGACTATGTGTAAGGCATGGTCCTAGGTGCCATGGAAAATGCAAACATCAGAATTTATACAATCACTAGTGAAAAGCAACATGGCGGGTTCTCAATTATACTGTGTGCAGCAGATGATAAGAGATTTAGAAGTTATATAAACAAAGTACTATGGGCTGACAAAAGAGGGAGGTATTAATTTTGCATACACTAAGAGTGGTAGATGACAGAGCAATTATGGAAGGTTTCTTAGGCGGGAAGGCATTTGAGCTGAGGCTTCACAAATAGGAGGCTTTTACAAGTAGAGCTGAGAAAAGGGCAACTCATGCCCAGGGCACTGTAACAACTAAGGCTCAGAGTTTAAAAAGCAGCAGGGCATTGAGTGGGAGATGAGATTGGTTTGGGAAGATCATAGAGAAAATTAAATGCCAGGTGGAATTGACTGAGCTGATTTTATAGTGTTAGAGGCAGGAAATAACAAACAGGGGCCAAGTTTTAGCAATATGCCAGCAGCATGGGACTGTGTGCGGTGGCGTTTTGGGGAAAGGGACTAGAAACTGGCTTGAAGTTGCTCCCAGAGCCCACAGAAATTGTAATCTTGCCTGGACTAGGTTTTCTGAGAGGAGGCAATTGCTATGGAGGTAGGAATAGAAAGGATGGTGTATCCATGTGGCTGGACACTCTGAATGGAGCAGAGTTGGGCCAGGGAAGTGTTAGTGGAAGATTTTATTCTCTGTAATTGATTTCTGAGGATTTAGTATAAATTTAAGTCCTTGGCTGGGAGGTGTTCAAAGAAACACCTTAGGTTCTAGAGGTGAGAAGTGCTGCTCTTGGCCAGAACCAGTTAGACCCTGACATCCCAGCAAGTCCATCTTGCTGCTAAGCTTCTAGCAAGATGTGACTGGTTATGGCCATGTATACACAAGGTACATGATGGTGATTGGTATTGTGTGCTTGGTTGAAAGCTCTCATTGTATGTCTGTGTGTGTATACATAAGTGGTGGGAATCCAAGAATAGGCCTACTTATAGGTAAATTTGCGACTTCCTCAGATAACTAAAACACTAAATGGAAAAGAATATTCCAATAATCCAGAGTCCCAGCATTTGCCTTGTTTTTGGAAATATCAGGTAATTCCTGGGGTGGGAGCCAGTGGGCCAAGTGTCAGGATCTGGGAAATCATTGTGGTAAGGAAAGGCATTAATACTTGGTTACCCTATTTTTTTTTTCTCTTTATTTCTTTTGTTGACCCTCAAATAATCTGATTTGCCTTCAGGTAAGCCATACAAACTCTTTTGTTAGAAAAATGAAGAAGTTGGAGAAGAAGAGGCCTCAGATATCTCTGGAACAACATGTGGTGTTTGAGGTTTTAATCCTTAGGTAGAGTGTTTTTTAATGTCACCTCCACTATTTGGTACCTGGGTTCCACTAGCCAGCTCAAATCTGGTTTCACATTTGCCACATTGACAGAAAAATAGACCTTCACCAACTCTGCCAAACTCACAGGCTGTAAAAGAGAGGAAAAAAAAATAGATGGTGGAGAAGGGGAAAAACTGGCTTTGAATGATAGCATGAAAGCTGAGGTTGGGATGGGTAGGTATTTAGAAACTATAGCATAGACACCTGGAACTGGGATAGAGAGAAGTAGGTAATTGGAGGAAGGTTTTCCTACAAGATGCAACTTAGTATCTTATATACTGAGATACTGAGATAGTGAGTTACTTAGATTACGGAGAGTTGTAGACTCAATGGGAGATATAAGAGCTGTTATTCTGGTGAGAGCAAAGAGAGGTCCTCAGATTGTAGAAATTTGGACTTTTGTAGTAGGCATTTCATCAAGGCGAAGACCACATCAGAGGTTGACTTGCTGCTGCATAACTTTCTCTGTGTTTCATTGATATATCCGGTAGTAAAACTGCAAAAGACATTAAAATATTCTAGTCCAGCCTTCTTATTAAGTAGATGAGGGTATGAAGGCTCAGTCAGTAAGTGGTGAGGTAAAGATCACTAGAGTTTATCTTCTCATAGAATCATCTGTAGCCTGTTATATTTTTCAAATTTCAGGGGTATAGTGGAAAAACCACAAGAAAACCTGGGGTATCCTTCTGACAAACAATAATAAGTTGTTATAGACCTTTTTGATTATCTCTTTTCTCACCTGTCATGACTGCCAACAAGGATAGTTGTGAGGGTTGGTGAAAAGAACGATGTGTATGAAAGTCAAATTCCAAATTGCTGAGCAAATATAAATCACTTTGGTAATGCTGATAATTAATCAGAGAGATTGAATGTTGGAAGTGCCCTGAGAGCATGCCGCATCTGATCACGTGGACTGATAAAGAACCTGAGGCCCAAAAAATTCAAAAGCATGGTCTAAGACACACAGTGAATTACTGGCTGCTGCCTCAAATCCTTTTCAGAGTATGCTTGGTAAAAATTAGTTTATAGTAAATAGTGAGTGGCAGAGCTGCCCCTAAAACCCAGCTGTCTTTACTCCTGACCCTGGGCAGCTTTTCTCAACAGGTTAATGGTGTCTTTTCAGTTTAAAGTCTGAAAATTTCCCCAGGAGTGGGACTCAACTCCATCTAAAGAGTGTCACCTTGCCCTTGATTTTTTCACCTGGATGTGGTACAAGGAGCATATCTCCATTTTTTGCCTGGAGCTATAGTGTGAATGGCTCAGAGGAATGGGTTTTTCTGGATGGAGTGGGGGAGACCAGCTCTAGACAGCAGACTTGAGCTGTTTTGGCTTAGATGCAAAAGCATTTTCACATCAAATCATAAGCAGCAGGAGGAAAACCCATCTAATTATTTGCCTCTATCTCCTTTTATTCATAAATCAGTTCAATCAATAACTATTTGAAATGTGAAAGCTTTTATTTAGCATGCCACCCAAAGTGAAAAGGGAATATTCCATCTTTTTGGAGAAAGAGCAGCATGTTTTTTTAAGTTTGAAAAAGGGGTAAGCATAGAAATTTGGCCTCTTGCCCTATTTGGGGGATCCGGCAATACTCTTGTGAGGTATGGAGTTAGTGCACTAATTAAAGTGTCTTACTGATGACTTGTTTGGATTCCAGGATAGGCACCAGATGTCACTCAGCCCACAGCATGGAGAGTTACTCTTAATTACAAGTTGAAGTTGCCCTAGTTGGAGGTGATTCCTCCTCCTCCTTCGTTGAATAAATTAATCCTCACTGAAGAGTCTATTTCTGCTCTCATGTTGTTTTCCTTTGTCTACCAAAAGATGGTGCCTTGTGATAGCACTGGCCACTTCCTTTTTTTTTTTTTTTAAAGATTTTATTTATTTGACACACAGAGAGAGATCGAGATCACAAGTAGGCAGAGAGGCAGGCAGAGAGAGAGGGGGAAGCAGGCTCCCTGCTGAGCAGAGATCCTGATGTGGGGCTCGATCCCAGCACCCTGAGATCATGACCTGAGCCGAAGGCAGAGGCTTTAACCCACTGAGCCACCCAGGTGCCCCCACTGGCCACTTCCTAAGGGTTATCCAAAAATTTTAACCCAGGCTAAAAAGGATTTCTAGTTCAAAGGAACTCTATTACATGTGCCCTTTGCACTTTCTTTGTGTTCCTTCCTACCTTCTCAACACTTGAGTCACGTGAAACTTGTGCCAAGAATTGTGTTCAGCTGCCCCATCCACATGTCCTAAGCTGACAGTACATTTATCACTACTGATTAGCACTAGAGAGACAGCTGTCTTTAGCCAACCATCATCTGGCTTGAGTTCAGTAATTCCCATTGCTTCTGCCCATGAACGTAAATGAGAGGAAAGAAAAAGCTTTGTTTTGATTAGAGCTGACTTCACTTCACTTCTCAAAGCTACAGATGCTGTTTCCAGTAGAGACAAGCATGATTTTTATAATGGACTCAGATGGCACTAAGCTTTATAGGCCACAAATTCTATGAAGACCTGATAATTTGGTCTGCCCCAACAAGGCTAATCTTTCACAGGGCCCCAGGATCAAGCCTTCAATATTGTTTGGGCCTTTAGTATTATCTGGAAAAATTCTTTAACTTGGAGTTTTATAAGTATTGGAACTGAGAGAATTAGAGGAGAAAATGGCAGCAACATGGGGGACAACTTTATAAGGTATGCTGAACTATTTGATTTGGTCCATCCTCAGTTGATTCTGGGTACTAATACACTGGTATTCCTTTTTGTGCTGTTGTAGGGTAAACCAATAATAACCTTGTTAGTAGGAAACTGACTTTTGAAAGCTTTAGCTAGGGACACTGGTTATAATCTTGTTATTTCTTATGAGTCAAATGGTGTGGAAAAAAATACAAGTTTTATACTCAGAAAGATCTGAACTTCAGTTTCTTTATCTGAAAAATGGGATAAAAGTACTATATATCTTGAAGTGTTGCAATGAGGGTTAGAGAAAATGCCTGGTTGATAATAACAGGGTTGGATGTCATTGCCATTATTGTCCTTACAATCCTTGTCTTCATTTATTCTTTAGTATTTTGGTACTTGGGCTCCACTGAAGTCTTCATTCCAATGATGGTTTTATTGAGGACAAAAAAATGAATCTTTATTCTAAAGAGTTATTAATAAGTAGTCAAAAGCTTCTTGCTTTAAATTAGTGGTTCTCAAAGTGTAACCTTTGCCTTAGTAACATGAACGTCACCTGGGAACCTGGAAGAAATGCAAATTGTCACCCCACCCCAGACCTACTGAATCAGAAACTTTGAGGAGTTGGTAAAAAAGCAGATTATCAAGGCTTGCCCCAGACAGACTGAATCAGAAACTCTGGAGGTGGGTTTTAACCCTCTGGAGGAGGGTTCTGATGCCTGCTATAGTCTGAGAAACACTGTTCTAACCTGTAAATCTGTCAGCTGAAATTCATCTTTGTTTGATGCTTCTAAATTTATTACAGTGTAAACATGGGAACACAGGGACCTCTCTAGAGTAAAGTGGGTACTATCTTGCAGAAGTTTTCTTGTGATCCACTTTCTGATCCTCTCTGAAAAGAGCACCTCCCAGTCACGATGCCTCTTAGGACATACCCTTCTTTTGGGAGCACTTTCCTGCCCTCCTGACTATGGCATTACCACATTGACTATTAGGACATGCACAAAACAAAAAGGAGAATGATATTAGAGATAGCAGCAATCAACCCCCAGGTATTTGTCCCTGGGCTATGAGTCAGAGAGCAAAGTCCTTTTTTAAAAGTCTGACTTGCAAGGATTTCATTATCTGTTATTTGAGGGTTATACTGACTTATTGTGTTACTTCTAAAGTCTGGGGTCTCTATCTGGAGCCCCAAGAGACATGACAATAATCTGAATAACTAACAATGCCTGAGATTATCTATAACTCATGGGGTAGTTTTTCTCCACTAGTCCTGCTGTGAATACCCTTCCCAAACTTTTGCAGCTCACCTTTTAAGGCATCTGAAATCCCTGGGTATTGAAAGAAATGATTAATAGCATCTATTGATTTTCAAAAGTAAGGAAATATGACATGAAGCTGTGAATGGAAAAGTTAAATTTTCCATTACACATTCACTTTTTAAAGGGTATTTGGAAATGACTTTCTAGGGGGAATGTCAGTGAGTTTCTAAATATTAAAAATCTTTTCATTTGATGTGTAAAAGTGACAAATGCTTACATTTATATTGCTGTTCTTGTGTCCTATGGCACAGAACAATCTCTTCCAAATGTATCCAGACCAGATAACTTATTCAGAAGAATCTTTCGACCTTTACCACTGTACATGTTGGGCTAAAAGGAAAATGTGCACAGAAATTTGATCATTATATGCATTTTGTATTTTTGTATGTATACTTATAAATGGTATCTTTCTACACATAGCCTTTTAATTGCTCATGATATCCCTAGAAGGCCTGTCCTGGGGCATGGCAGAGCCTGCATTATAAAAGTAGGAAACCAGGGCCGACACTGCTTAGTGGTGTCAAAAATCAGATGCCCTTCAACGGATGAATGGATAAGTAATGTGGTCCATGTACACTATGGAGTATTATGCCTCCATCAGAAAGGATGAATACCCAACTTTTGTATCAACATGGACGGGACTGGAAGAGATTATGCTGAGTGAAATAAGTCAAGCAGAGAAAGTCAATTATCATATGGTTTCGCTTATTTGTGGAGCATAACAACTAACACGGAGGACATTGGAAGATGGAGAGGAGAAGAGAGTTGAAGGAAATTGGAGTGGGAGGTGAACCATGAGGGACTATGGACTCTGAAAAACAATCTGAGGGTTTTGAAGGGGTGGGGGGGTGGGAGCGGGGGAGCCTGGTGGTGGGTATTAAGGAGGGCACTTATTGCGTGGAGCACTGGATGTGGTGCATAAACAACGAATTCTGTTACACTGAAAATAAATTAAATTAAAAAAAAATCAGGTGCACATTTGAAACTGGAACCTAGGTCTTCCAGTTGCCTTGAAGTCAAATAATTTCTGTGGGAATTCTGTGTTCCTGGAATTGTGGATGCCTCCTTACAGAGTGATTTTAGACTTGTTTGTGTAGTGATTTGGGGTTTTCATGGGTTCTGGAAAAATTATGTCAACTTCTAGGCTTTTAACTCATACTACCTACTAAGCATACATTTGTATATCACACCCACATGTAGTGTGGCCTTGGCATTTCTTTTTTTTTTTTTTTAAAGATTTATTTATTTGACAGATAGAGATTACAAGTAGGCAAGTAGGCAGAGAGGCAGGCAGAGAGAGAGAGAGGAGGAAGCAGGCTCCCAGCCAAGCAGAGAGCCCGATGCGGGGCTCGATCCCAGGACCCTGGGATCATGACCTGAGCTGAAGGCAGAGGCTTTAACCCGCTGAGCCACCCAGGCGCCCCGGCCTTGGCATTTCTGTGTCTCACATTTCTCTTAGAAGGTGTTTATTTCTTCCCCACCCAGTACCTGGAGTAGACAGCAACGTTTCTTTTAAGTTTTTAACTTATTCTGTAGAAATTTTCTAATCCTTTTTTCCTGTGGTGGGGTCACGCTTTGAGAGTTCTCACCTTACGCAAAGGTGTCTTTCCAGCTTCTGTCTCTTAGGTTAAGACTGTAGAATGATGGGCTGATAGATTGATCCAAAGATGTATCTATGTCCTAATCCCTAGAACCTGTAAATATTACCCTATTTGCAAAAGTGTTCCTGCAGATGTGATTAAGTTAAAGATCTTGAGATGAGATGGTCATCTTGAATAATTAGATGGCCTCTAAATCCATTGGCAAGTTTCCTTATAAGAGAAAACCAGAGGGAGATTTGAGACAGTTGGAAAAGTAGAAGATGTGGACACATGGAGGAAAAAGAAATTTAAGACAGAGGCAGAGACTTGAGTGGTGCATCTGTAAGCTAAAGAATGCCTGCAGTCACTGGAAGTAGGAAGAGGCGAAGAACAGATTTTCCCTGAGAGCTTCCTGAGGGACCAGGTCCTCCTGGCACCCTGATTTCAGGCATCTGGCCTTCAGAACAATGAGGGAATCCATTTCTGTTGTTTTAAGCTACCAAGTTAGTCACAATGGCCACAGAAAACTAATACACATGGTTTCTGCTCCAGCTAGAGCTTTAAAAGCTCAGCTGCGGCTTCTAGGATTTATGTTCCAGCGTGCTATCGCTTCCATCCTCACCTGTCAGGTTAATTCCAGGAATGTCATTTATCCTAGAATAAAATCTGCCTGGAATTGAGCAACCTGCTACACTTCCCTTCTGGATTTAGGTACCCTCTCGTTTGAACCAGGAAAAAAGAAGAGTTTGTTGTGTTTTGTTTTGCATCCAGCTACAATGCTTAAGATGGTTTTTTATTATATTTTATTTATTTATTATTTTAAAGGTTTTTTTTGTTTGTTTTTTAATTTGAGAGAGAGAGAGAGAGAGAGAGAGATCACAAGTAGGCAGAGAGACAAGCAGAGGGAGGAGGGAAGCAGGGTCCCTGCTGAGCAGAGAGCCCAATACAGGGCTCGATTCCAGGACCCTGAGATCACGACCTGAGCTGAAGGCAGAGGCTTAACCCACTGAGCCACCCAGGTGCCCCTTTGTTATACTTCCTCCAGAGTTCCTATAGTTATTTGTATGAGTAACAGATCTGCATTAACTCAGTCTACTATTTTTTTGGGAACAAGGAATCCCTGTGTTAGGTTCTCCAGAGAAACAGAATCACTGTCTACCAGGAAGTCCCATGATTTGCCATCTGCAAGCTAGGAAAGCTAGTGGTGTAATTCAGTCTGAGTCTGAAGACTGGAGAAACAAGATGGTCATTGTTCTAGGAGAGGAAAAGATGGATGTCCTAGCTCAAGTACAAAGATCAAATTTGCCCTTCCTCCACCTTTTGTACTCTTGAGGTCCTTAATGGAATGATGATACCCACCTACACTGGTGACGGTGATCTTCTTTACTCAGTCTGGCAGTTCAAATGCTCAGTATCTTCCAGGTACCTCCTCCAAGACACACTCAGAAATAATCTTTTATCAACTATTTGGGCATCCCTTAGGCCAATCAGATTGACACATAAAATTAACTATCATGGTCCCCCCCCTTTTTTTAAAAGAAAACTATTTAGAAACCTATATGATTATTGTGTGAATAAATATTTTAACTACTTCTGTGTGTCTTCACTTTTTATTTCTTAACTAATTTATAAATGACAGTGAAATCTGTTACTAGTGTTGATTTCCAAAGGAAATGTGACTTGACATTTCCTCATGATATGAAGAAGAAATAGTGTTAGCAAGGTGGTCCATTAATTATGCTGGTATCTTAACTCAATGGCATTCAGGGGCAGTGAAGTGGAAATAATGGGTTTTGAAAGAAGCTTAAATTAGAGTTATGTCACCAAGGTGGGGATGGACTAGCTGAAGAGTCAGCAGGAGAGGAGAGAGGAGTTTCAAAACAAATGAGATGATTTAAAGTGTTTAAACCAGGAGCAGAGTCTGGCTGTGTTCTGCAGTATTAATTCAGAGGTGCTAGGAAAGTATTTTAATTCAAAAAATTTCTTCTGACTTGTTCACTGGTTATTTTCATTCTTCAGTTTTAGATAAGACCCAAGTTGCAAGTATATCAAAGGAAAGTTGACTCACTGATGATGATTCATACTAAGATTATTATGACTATTATTATAGAGCATTAGATGCCTGAAATAAGAATGGAGGAAGGGAGCTTCAATAAATGCTGCTTTGTTCTATAGAGATCTCTGAATTGTCTTGTTTTCCTTACTGCATTTGTTATCTATTGCTGAATAACAAATTACTCAAAGTTTAGTGGCTCAAAACAACATTTATAATTTCAGTTTCTCTAGATCAGGAATCTAGTCAGGGCTTAAAACTACATTTATTATTTCATGGTTTCTTTTTTTTTTTTTTTAAAGATTTTATTTATTTATTTGACAGAGAGAGAGATCACAAGTAGGCAGAGAGAGAGGAGGAAGCAGGCTTCCTGCGGAGCAGAGAGCCCGACGCGGGGCTCGATCCCAGGACCCTGAGATCATGACCCGAGCCGAAGGCAGCGGCCCAATCCACTGAGCCACCCAGGCGCCCCTATGGATCAAGAATCTAGTCATGCCTTAATAGCTTCCTAGCCTTTCATAGTCTGCAATCAAAGTACTGACCATGAGTCTGTGATCTCATATGAAGGTACTACTGGGGAAGGATCTGTTTCCAAGCTCATTCAAATAGTTGTTGGAAGAATTCAGTTTACTCAAGGGCTGTTGGACAGAGGGTCTTAGCTCTTCATTGTCCGATTGGCTAGAGGTTACCTTCAGTCCTTTGTTGAGTGGTGGTCTTCATCAAAGGAAGCATGTAAGAAAGGCTAGAGAGACAATGTTAGCAAGATTAAAGTCTCAGTCTTCTGTAACTTAGTCTTAGAAATCACCTCCCATCGCTTATACCATATTTTATTCATTGTATGCAAGTCACTAGGTCCAGTCTGTGCTCAAGGAGAGGGGATTACACAGGGTGTGAATATTGGGAGGACTCATGGATAGCCATTTTAGGAGACTGATTAGTGTAGCTATTCACTGTGCTCCCTTAGAGAGCAGTAACATTTTTATTTCACCTACATGTTGTCACAGAACCCAGGCAGAGTAAATTACCTATAATGATTAATGACTATTTATAGGTATAATACTATATTTTTATTTATACTAAGAGACTTTCTTACTCATACCTCATTAGACACTATTTCTCAGTATCCTTGCTAAGTTGTCCTCATCTTTCAGATCTCTGTTAATTGGAGTGTCCCTGGGTATAGGATTTGATCTTTTCTATATCTAAATCATTCCTTTGGTGATCTCATCTACTCTTGGACTTTAAATACCACCTATGATTCCCAAACATACACAGCCTGCTTGGCCTTCACCTCTGAACTTTATACATTAGCCACCTACCCACCCCAAATCTCCATTTGATATTAAGTACTTATCTCAAACTAAAATGTCTAAAAAATTGAATTTCTAAACCTGCTACTTTCTTAGTCTTCCTTCTCAGCAAATGACGACTCATTCTTCTAGTTGCTAGGGCCAAAAACCTAGAAGTCATCTCGACTTCTCTCTCTCTTTTCCATTCCAGACCAACAAATACTGTTGCCCCTACCTTCTGTTTCCTCTGCCCAGTCCCAAACCAGCATTTCTTGCCTGGATAATTTTAGCTGTCACTTAACCATATTCTTGTTTGCACTGCTAGCCTCTTGATTGTCTTTTCTGTACTCAGAAACCAGAGTGATTTTTTAAAAACAGAAGTAAAGTCTGCTCAAATTTTCTAAATGGACATATTACCTGGACTAACATCCATACCACTACCTATGAGGACCTAGATGGTTTTCTCTCTAGTCACCACTCTGAGGGTATTTCCTTTTATCCTCTCTGCCTCCTCCATGTGCCCCAAAGGATATATTGATCTCCTTTCTGTTTCTAGAACATACGAAACCTCCTTTTCCTTAGAGTCTTAGCAACTGCTCCTCACTTCTTGGCATATATTATAAAATGGATATAAATATTATTATATTATATAATTATATTATAGCGTATAATATACACACATAATTATATATAATAGATAACTAAAATAGATGTATTAAATAGATGTATATAATAGATGTATGAGATATCTGTTATAGTATATCAGAGATATACATAATATATATGTAATGAGATATATAGTCTAGTATTTTAGTATTAAGTATGTAGTAGTATAGTGTTTCATATACCTATTAGAGAGGGTATTCAATGAGATATTGTATATATATGATACTGGAATAAGGACTCTAAAGATGAGTAAGTGTTACTACAATGCTCAAATGACCAGCAGAGTCTAATCATGTCTTTTATACTCGATAATCTCAGTGATATATATTCCTCTATTTCTATACCTGCCTCTCCATGTATCTACTTAGAGAGTTATTTATCATAGAAATAGGCTTATGTTATTATGGTAGCTGAGAAGTCCTCAGCTTACTTTCTGTAAGCTGGAGAAACAGGAAAGCTGGTGGTATAATTAGGTCCAAATACAAATGCCTAAGAATCAGGAGTGCCAGTGTTTGAGAAGATGAACATTCTAGCTCAAACAGAGAGAAAGTTGAATTCACTCTTCCCCCTTCTTTTGGTTCTATTTGGGCCCTCAGGGAGTGGATGATGCCCACCCACTGGGGAAGGTCCTCTGCTTTATTCACTTCCCCAATTCAAATGTTCATCTCTTCCAGAAACACTGTTATAGACACATCCAGAAATAATGTTTGCCAGGAATAAGGGCATCACTTAGCCATCACAATGGATATCAACAAATTATTATAAGAAGAGATATAGAAGAATGTAGAAGGATAGCAACGAGTCTCAAATACTTGTGTGGTATCAGGCAGAAGCCAAGATGAGCATGTCCCCAAAGAACATTCTTGAAATTGTTGATTGCAGAACTCTGTCTCCTACCATCTGACCATTTCTTACTACTTGCCCGCCAATTAAGATGTGTGGCTGTCTAAATGTCCAGTGATTAAGAGGTCATTGTGGTACGATCACTTCTTTATTCCTTTCAACTAAAGTGTTAGCACATATTCTAGTGGCTCCAGAGTTCAGGACAAAGATATTTAATCTGTTTGAGATATAATGTTGCCTCAACAAATCTCAGAGCAAGAGAGAAGCTGTGATATTTTGTCAGTTATTATCAAATGCCAAAATGGAAAGTGATGATCATTTCTAATAAAAGAATTAAGTTTGCAGTTTATATCAGGGCAGATCCAATTAATATCTAATCCTTAAATGTATGTAATTGGATTTACATATTCACATCTTTGCAATTAGAAGTTGGTATTTAAAGGGCATGCTTCCCATTTCCCATTTTCTTTATCACAAAAAGCTAGGGGGGCTTTTTGTTGTTTCAGAATTACAGAGTCAAGGTAAATACCTTTGCCTGATAATTCTAATCATGGGAAAAGAAAGGTTTTAATACAGACTCTTTAGGGATACAGAAATATTCATGGTTGATTTAAATGGTATTCAGCCCTGACATTCACAATTTATGTTTCACAATGCTCATTTATAATTGCAACCGGTGTCCTTTTAATTTATACGTCGGAAATACTTAAGCGTAAAGGTTAAGTTCTTACTTCTAAATCTCAGGAATGAATAAGACTCTTCCTTTATAGCACTTATGATGAAGAGTGCTTCAATCCTCTGACATAGCAGGATACCACTACGTAAATTGCTGGTACCTGGGTATCATTTAGTTTCGTGAAGTGGCACTTTATCTGAGAGGCTGGGTAGAGCCTGACTCAACCAATCTCTTCAAACTGTTGGTGACATGCCTTGTTGTAAGATATCCCAGAAGTAGGTCAGGCAACTCTGCAGTCATGCCAGGTTAATAGGCCCATCATGAAGGCTGTAGACTGGTACTATACAATCTCACTCTTGGAAAAAACATGATTGTAATTACACTGTAAGCTCCTAGGTCTGAGAGAATTCTTGGGTGAATCTCATGCTCTGGAGCTACCTGATCTTTAAGGAAGAAAGACTTACTCAGAAAATGAAACATACATGTTATAAGAACCAACATTTAAAAAGCATTAATAATATTCTGTCCTGGAAAGCACAAGGAAATGTCAACAGTTTCTTACATTGCTTATAGCATATAAATGAGTATTGGGAAATTGTATCAAAAGCCTTAAACATGTACTTTGTTTTGACATAGAAAATACCACTTAGAGGAAATTCTCAGAATGGAGCAGTTGTGTATATGTAAAGATAATTGTATTACAATATTCACAGCAAATGAACTATCTAAAATCCCTAGTAGTGAGGATTTATTAAATATATTATGTGAAATTTAAATGATAGAATTCCATGTAGTATGGGAAAATAATGCTGTATTGATATGGGAACACATTCATAAAATAATTTTTTGTGAACAAAGTTTAAATAGCTTGTAAAACAATGTGATAAACCAAAGCTCAATAGCGGTTATCTTTAGGATATGGTCATTTTCCCATTTATTTTCTATTTTTCTTTATAAACAAGCCTTGGCAAAGGTGAGCTATAAAATGGACATGGTACTATATTACCGCAAATCTTAAGTTACATAAGAATAATACGTAATTTTCTACAAAAGTTTCTAAACAACTGAGCTATGAGTTACCAGTGAACTATTTCCGATCTCCTTTTGCCAGAGAACAATTGCTCATTATGTAGTAAACATGTTGTGTTTTAATGAACAGAAAGCTTTCTCTGTAGTTCTTTACTACTCGCTCTGAATGAAAGTTTAATTTTGACAGGGATGTATTATCTTGCCACTCTGTTAACAATTACTGATGGGTGTGATTATCTGGTGGGCCATTTTAGTTTTGAAAATCCTTTTAGACATTTCCTTTAGGTTTTATGGAAGCGCATTACATCAATGACTACAACGAATTTAATAATTCAGAGTTTCAAATGGTCAATTCATACAAATAAGTCTGTTGGGTCTTGTTTTCCCAATATTATGTTTTCATATGGATTGCCTTTTTTTTTTATGGATTGCCTTTTTATCAACTGACAAAAATGCTAATGACATTGGTAGCCATACATTACAGCCTCGCTTATTTTACTTATTTTACTGGATAAGCCATAAAAGAATGAGTAATCTCCTCTATCCTTAAACATGTTACCAAAATAAAATGCTAAAGAAAGCCCAGGAAGAAGATAAAAACACATACCCTACCAATGTGCAAGAATGGACTTGAGGAAGCTTATGATAAAAATATAAGCATGAGGTTTGCATAAGGTAATAAAAATGACCAAGGGCAAAATCAGAAGACAAAGGAAGAAAGGTGGTGGTGGGGGACATAGTCTGAGTTGCTTACCAAAATTAAACATATTTATCCAGATCTTCACTCAAGTGCAGAGAAGGAGGCATGATAGGTCACAGTTTACTGTCTATTAAAGGGAAGGATTGCAAATTTTCAAGAAAGAACATTCTCTTGTAGCCAGAATCTGGGAAGAATGTAGAGTATAGATCCATAATTAAAGGATCTTAAATAACACAAATGGTCCAATCCAAATGCCAACTTTTCTGTGAAGTCTTCTCTGCTTTCTCTCTCCTTCCTTTCCAGTTATACTTCTTTTGTCTTTCCTCCTCTGTTCTTCAGTAGCACTTTATCTGTGGCACTCTCAAAGCATTTAAACATTTTGCTTTTATTATAGTTATTTATGATTATATTTTGTCATCTCTATTAGACTGTGATTTATCCTCTTATACCCTGCAGTGCCTTTGTTCATAAAAGTAATTAACATTTGTTGAGTACTTTAACCATGTGGCAGGTGCAGGCAAGGATTTTATGTACTGTACCTCATTGTATTCCCACAATACCCATCTTTTATTCAATGCATTTTAGAGTGTTTGTTTAGTTTTTCCAGTTTTACTGAGATATGACTGACATAAAATATTGTATAAGTTTAAGTTGTACATTGTAATGATTTGAAATATGTATATATTGGGAAATGATTACCACAGCAAGTTAACATCCATCACCTTGTTAGGTTACAGTTGTTTTTCTCATAATGAGAACTTTGATGATCTATTCCCTTAACAACTTTCAAATGTATGATACAGTATTGTTAACTATAGTCACTATCCTTTACATTGCATTTCTAGAGTTTATTTGTTTTATAAATAAAGTTTGTGCCTTTTGAGGACCTTCAGTAATTTCTCCCTCTGTACCTCCTGCCTGTATCACCAATCTGTTCTGAGTGGTGATTTTCCTTTTTTTTTAAGATACCACATGTAAGTGAGATCATATAGTAGTTGTCTTTCTCTGACTTGTTTTACATAACGTAATTCCCTCAAGATCCATCCATGTTGTTGCAAATGGCAGGATATCCTTCTTTTTAATAGTTGAATAATATTCCATTCCATATATATTTAATATATAAAATATTCCACACATATATATGTGTGTATGTATGTATATATTATACATATATATATTATACATATATATATTATAACACACTTTCTTTATCCATTTATAGACACTTAGATTGTTTCCATGTCTTGGTTATTGTGTATAATATTGCAATGAACATAGAGGTAAAGGTATTTCTTTGAGATGGTCCCCTTTGCATATATACTCAGAAATGGAATTGCTGAATCATATGGTAGTTCTGTTTTTAATTTTTTAAGGAACCTCCATACTGTTTACCAATGGACATTCCCACCATCATTGTGTAAGAGTTTTCTTTTTTCTGCAGCTTCCCCAACACTTGTTACCTCTTATCTTTTGGTAATAGCAATCAGTCAGATCACACTACCAAATGACCCTGAAATCTTAATGGTGACAACAATGAAGATTTGCTTCGTTGAATGTCCATCATGGGTTGGCAATGATTCCATTTGATGTTATCACTCCTCTACTCGGGCCAATAGAGCAGCTTCTGTTTGGGTCATTGACAATCTGTGACAAAAGGAAACAAAACATGGTGGACATGAACTGGCTCTAAAAATTCTTATTTGGAAGTGTGAATGCATTGACATGCATTACTTCTGCCTACATTTCATTGGCTAAAGAAATTCACTCCCAAGTTCCCTAGAGTAAGGCTGCACAAACCCCCTGCAAACAAGTTATATGACTGAACCTAATGTCTATAGGGCAAGATGTATAATCTTCCCACAGGCAGGAAGACCCCAGGGGCAGAAGCAAATCTTGGTTTACAATAAGACAGTCTTACAATAGTACAATTTACATACTTTTCTATTGACTGGCCATAACAATCCTAGATATTCTATCCTAAAACTTTGTTATAAATACTGGCAAAAAAAAAATTGTAGCAAAACATGGCCATCCTGATTAGAGGAGGGTGGGGACTGAAATAAAGTCATAATGTCAGTTTCACTAATGAGGTTGAGAGAATGAAGTGGGGTTTTCTTTTACTGTTTCTTTCCATGTCTCTCCATAAACCTACCCAACTCTCCAGGGTGTCTGTTAGACCTGGGCTTAAATCCCGACTTTACTACATAGTTACCTGGGAGAATCTGAGGAAATCTCTGAGCCTATTTTCTCAGATAATCATAATTATGCTCAATAGCTAACATTGATTAATATAATATTTTTTTCTAATGTCTAATTGTCCCATCTCTTATTGTAATTTAGCTAATTTTTTTGGGCTCAGTATTCAGTGTGTATCACTTTGGTAGTTTTTAGAAAGTGTTATTTTTGTCACATTGCCTCCAACCCCCTCCAGCTTCCCAGGTTCTTCAAACTATGGAACACTAGGCTGTTTTCCTTAATAGGTCCCGAACACTAATTGTTACATTCACTTACATCTAGGTTCTTTGTTCTTTCAACATGTAGCCCAAAGGAAAGCAGAACATATCCATGAAGATACAAGGAATATTAAATACAGCGGGGAAATTGTTTCCTTGATAAATATTGATACCAGATTTTGTTAACCATATTGTGTTGCTGAATTGTTATTTTTTGTTGTTCCGGTTAACTGAAAGTGGGAGGGAGGAAGGGAGGATAAGTGACGAGAACTGTATTTACCTTTTGATTGACAATGTCCTTCTCAGGACTAGAGGTCCCTGGGTGGAGGCCTACCATTTGTTCAGTGGGGGAAATCAATCCATCTTTTTGTTTCTTCTTCAAGAGGAAGTATCAAAGGCTGAAAACACTGGCTATTGTCCTAACAACCTGGGGATTTGCCAGTCTTGCTTGGGTGAAGGCTTCTCGTTGTATGTCACTTGTGTGTTTTGTAGAATGATAGAGTCAAATACCAACTTCTCAGTGGGATAGATGTTAGGTACAGATAATTCTGCTTTGATTAAAACAACCTAATTCTAAAGGACAAGAAATGTTATATCTTAGTGCTCAGGGGTTTAGACATAGTATGCAAGAAACATTTGCTTTTCTTGCTGTATATTACTGTATTTACTGGGCAGATGAAAAAATAATGTACCTGAGACAGATCATTCTTTCTCTTGGCTGGATAAATGAATGCTGTTGTGATGTTTGGCTTACTTGGACATTCTGGGTCACTAGGCCTCTAATATAAAATGGAGCAAAGAGCTGTGATGGAGTGGGGAGAAAATCTCAAAGATTTTGCAAGCCATTGAGCTGGGGAAATTGGGCAAAACATTAAATCTAAGTGGATAAGAACAAAGAGGAATTTTCACGTTTCTGACTGAGCATAAATATATGCAAGATGATGTTTTAATGTTTGTCATTGATATGGATCATGTGTCCGGGGAGTGGGAGTGAGAGATTCTTGCTGGGGAGGCAGAGAGAATTGATGACTTTGGTTTATCAATTATCTTCGGACTGGTTTCTGGGAAGACACAGAGCTTGGCAAATCTTGTCTATATGGCAGACATTAAAATTACCATCTCAAAAAGGTCCCATGAATGAGACATTCCCTATCTTTTTGGAAGGATTTCAACTGTTTGGAGGGTCTTTCAACAGCCAAACAAAGTAGTCACTGGATTGCCGGGCAGACCTTTGACAACAGGTTCCCTAGCAGACTGCAAAATGTGAATGAAAATAGAGCTGTTTGGTCTGTTTGAGTTGATTAGTTTGATTCGTTTGACTAGTATTTCAAAACTCAGCTGAAATTGGAAACTTGTTCAAAACGCTTCACCTGGAGTCCATGGAGTCAGAAATTCTGAGGCTGGTGAGTTGGAATCTGTAAGTAAAAGCTTCCTGAGTGCTTTTGACAGTCACTCCATGGAAAGTTTGGAAACCACTGGATTAGAGCACATGGCTGATGAAGTTTGCTCCTCTTAAAAATCCTTTGATTTTTTTTCTTTTTTTTTAAAGAATTAAAAAAAAAACCTATTTATTTGACAGAGAAATCACAAGTAGGTAGACAGGCAGGCAGATTTTAAAGAATTTTGTTTTTACTTATTTATTTGACAGAGAGAGAAATCACAAGTAGGTAGAGAAGCAGGCAGAGAGAGAGGAGGAAGCAGGCTCCCTTCTGAGCAGAGAGCCTGATGCGGGCTTTGATCCCAGGACCCTGAGATCATGACCTGAGCTTAAGGCAAAGGCTTAACCCACTAAGCCACCCAGACACCCCCAGATCCTTTGATTGTTGAACAGAGTAACAGCAAGCCAACCAACACATTAAAATCCAGTAAAATGTCTCCCTATGTGTTGAACTAACACTACTAAAAGGGAAAACTCTAAAAGAACAAATAGGTAAATTTTCACCTGTGATTAATATTGACTATCAATAGAAAATGACTATTTTTGAACAGGACATTTGGTTTAGTTTAAAATATTTATTGTCTGCAATTTGCCAAGTCCTGTGCCAATTTCTATGGAATATAGACATAATCTTTGATTTTTCTTTCTGTAGAGTTTACAGTTCAATTGCTATTTTGGAAAGGTCTGATTACTCTTTTGAAATATTATGGGGGTCCTGAGGTAAAGGGGTCAAAACATATTCTCTTCAGCTCTAATAGGGCAAGAAGCCTTATTTAGTTGGGTGGAAGGAAGAGGAATCAAAACCAGATTTGCTAACGTATTTATGGTAGGTAGACCATGCTGATACTCAAAGCCAGGACCCCCTTTGGTCTGCCTCCCATTCTAGAGCCTGGAAAAGCAGTTACCAATATTTCCTGCTGCTGGATGTGGCCATGTGACCCACTTCTGGCCATGAAGATAAAGAGAGGTCTTTGAAAGGTTTCTGTGAAAGTGATCTCTTTTCTAGATCAGAAAGAAGTATACAAATTGCTCTAAAGTGCCTTTTGCTTCCTGGTTTTGAAGGTATGTTACTTAGGATTGGTGTGACTACCTTGCTGGATATACCATCTGAGCTCAGAGTTGTCAACCCAGAGAACTGACACTGTTAAACTTACAAATCAGGGCTAAAAATCATTCATTTTCTCTGTGAGAAAAATGAATTTTATGTTGTTTAAGCAGGTGTTGGTTGGTTATTTAGTTACTTGCTGTCAAAAGAATTCCTCACAGATAGAGTGTAAGGCAAGGCCTGTTCCAAATGTGAGCTTTATTTTAACCTTCAAGGTTTTGGAAAAGAAGTCGTTAACTCCCTTTTGTGCTTCAGGATATGAAACAAGATAGCACGTAGTGAACTTTGTTGTTTTTCCCTGCTTCATTTTCATTTTTTGTTCTTCTTAGTGATATTATCCTGATTTCTTCTGTGGAGCTGTCCCTTTCTCACTCTCAGAACTTAGGGTTTACTGGTACTGACTCTGTCTGTGACAAAGGATTGGATATGAGTCTTGAACTTGGTAAGTCAAGAGTTTTGCAACCCTGTGATATTATAACTGGTTCAGAGATAAAGCTAAGGAATGGGTGGGGGGGGGGATAAGATCAGATCCTGATGGTAGTAGTCAAGCCCCTTTACTGGGAAATGCCTGAAACCTGGCCTAAATTCAGAGATTAGTAGATGAGAAAAGATATTCTTTTTAGCATGGGTAGTTTGAGTTAAATTTCTAATACCAGCAACCAAAAGGGGGCTGACTTCTAAAACAATGTCACCAGAGCCACACCATTCTCAGCATCAATGACATCTGTGCTGGAATGTCCTGTCAGAAGCTAGATGGCCACAAATCAGGGAGAGTAGAAAGGGAATTCTAGGGTTGCCTGGCTGGCTCAGTGGGTTAAATCCTCTGCATTCGGCTCAGGTCATGATCTCAGGGTCTTGGGATGGAGCTCTGCATCGGGCTCTCAGCTCAGCAGGGAGCCTGCTCCCCCCCACCCCCGCCTGCCTCTCTGCCTACTTGTGATCTCTGTCTGTCAAACAAATAAATAAAACTTAAAAAAAAAAAAGAAAAGAAAAGGAATTCTAGTTCTGAGTAGGAAATTAAAGTAAATTACTGTTAAGGTCTCTTTCAATTCTCAAATTATATGATACTATAAATGTCCTGTGTCTGTAGGGAGATTGTGGCAATGGGAGGAACATGATGCCTTACGGGATGGTGAACAGTTTGTTTTTGCGTAATACCTGCTTGATGAATGCTGGATGAATTGAAGGGACTGTGGGGATTTGGGCATCCTGGAAATAATACATTTATTATTAAATTTATATACATTTATTATTAAATATTATTATTAAAAAATAAGACCATTAACTTAGAGACATAGATTATGATTCCATTTCAGAACTAGATCCCATTTCAAACTCTGGCTAGTTAGATTGATCTGAGCAAGTCTTTAACCCTTCAGTGACTCAGTAAACTCAAATGTAAAATGAGAATATAAGTTCATAGTCGAAGTCAACCTTGGGAGAAGATAAATGTAGTGGCAAGGAAATTCTGTTTACTGAGAAATACACATGACCCAAATACTATGGGTCAAGCATTGTGCTAGATGTTTGATATTTATTTTGTTTAATCGTCATGAAAGCGTGAAGAACACATTACCATCCCGATTTTTCCAATGAAGTAAAAGAAACTTAGGTAAGTTAATTACACTTGCCAGGAGTTATACAGCCTACAAATGGATGAGCCAGACTTTAAAAATGTTTCTGAGGTCAAAGGTTGAGTTCGTATTTCCCATACCAGACTAGCTCAAATTCCTTATTTTACAGACACACTTAAGCCTGAACAGTGAATGCGTGACAAATCTGGTACTCGCCCTCATGTTTCCAGACTTCCACACACTCTGCTAATGACACCGGCCTTGCCTGTCTCATTGGAATTATTATTTGAAATCAGACAATGGCTAGGAAAGTGATTCGAAGGCTATAATATGCTCTACGATATCAACTGGGTCCCTGAGCTTGAAAGCTCTCAGGTTTGTTTCTCTCTGTTTTTCTCTCCATCATTACTCTTTGCTTCTCCGTGGGCTTTTCATCTTTCTTCCAGACGGGTTATCTCAGTGAGACCAGCACTCTAGCAGCAAGTAAATCCCAGGCTCATTTCTTTTCAACTTCCCACATAAAAGAATTGGCTTTAATGAATTTAGAGACTTATATGTCTCACATGATAGGGACTACAGATGTAAACAACCACTAGAGTTGACTCACTAGCTCCAAGATGCCAGAGAAAGCATTTCAGTGATTTATACCTAAATTTGTTTAAGTCAGTGATCGTTTTTTCTATTACTTGGAGCTGAAATGATGTTGCCGGACCCAAGCTAACCGATGGAAGGATGACAGAAATTGGTCCAGGAGTGGGCACTTCAGACAGTCAGGTTAGACAAAGTGCTTGAGGGACTTCGGAAAGTGGGCTGGTAAAGAAGGGAAATTCCTCCATCTCCCATGTCTATACTGAGCTGCAAGGGAGGTTGAGAAATGAGTATGTAGCTTTCCAGGCTCTAGATTAGAAGATGTCGTAGACATTGCCAGCATCTGCTGTTACCCAGTTCTCCTCTACTTCCTGGAACACTTTCTTGTCCTATGAAGTTAAATGTGGGCCTGTGGGTAGTTTTCCCAACACAGTATATACAAAAAGGGTCACTTTTAGGCCAAGGCATTCAAGAGACACTGTGAGTCTTCATGCTTCCTTCTACCTCAGAGCAAGCATGGAAACAGGGCAAGCATGTTACTGCTATGGGGTTGCCACAAAACCGAAGTAGCTTGGATTACAGAGCCCTAGTGTTGGGGACAGCTGCCCTGGACAGTTGCCTGGCCCCATAGTGGATTTGCATAGGTGGTAAATACAGCTTTTTTATTTAAAATCACAGAAATTTGGGGGTTATTTGTTATCACAGCACAAGTTAGTATTCTGACAAATACAGAAAGCATGGGGAAGGAAAAAAAGGTTGGAATTAGGTATTAATGTGAGCCAACTTAAGGTGTCTGTCAAAGCTTGGCCATGAAGTTCATTAAACCATGGGTTAAAGTGAGGAGGGGGTAAAGAAATACACAGCAGAGACAGAACAACCATGACATTGCTGTGAGCCTAGCTACCACATACTTGAATATACTACAGTTGACTCGTGAACCTCATGGGGGTTAAGGGCACCAACCTCCACCCCGTGCAGTTAAAAATTCCCATACAACTTTTGACTCCTCCAAAACTTAACTACTAATAACTTACTGTTGATGAGAAGGCTTACGGACAACATAAACTGTCAATTAATACACATTTTATATACTATATGTATTAGGTACTATATTTTTAAAATACAGTAAGCTAGAGAAAAGAAAATATTATTAAGAAAATCACATAGAAAATACATTTATAATATACAATATTTATTGAAAAAATCCACATATAAGTGGACTATGCAGTTCAAGCCTGTTTTGTTTTAGGGTCAACTGTACAATTGTGAAATGAATTTTCCTTTATATTCATTCAGAAAATTCACCTACTTACTTTCTAGGTACTGAGGACATCACTGTCAGGAAGGTACATATATAGTCCTTGCTCTCATAGATTTTTCTCTCAGGGAACTCAGCTACTAAATAATTAATTGCAAGTGTATTAAGTGTCTCAAAAACAAAAGTGCTGTTGGAACTTCTAACAGAGGGATTGCTCAGGGAATGCTTTCTGGAGGAAGTTATATTTAAACTGAAATCCAATGAGTGAGAATTATTAGCTAGTCTTACAGGTAGGAATGGGAGAATTCTGTGGGCAGTGAAAAGTGTAAAGGCTTAACCAAAAGTGGAGAAACTTTATGTTATATTCAGGAACCAAGGAAAGACCTGTAGGAATAGAATATAGAAAATGTAGGGAAAAGGAGGATACTTACTGGTTACTTAGAGTGTTCGATTCATTGGTATATATTTTTCACCTTCTTACTCATTTATTGGGCTTGTTCCTCTTAATATCCTCTATTCATTTCTCCCCTTTCCCTTATAAGTCTGGAAGAATCTGTGCGCATGTACTTTTTCTTATCTCGCTTCCTAGAATGTATTCAGCTCTACACTGCTTGCCTGCTTCCTCCCTGTCACTCTTTCTTGTCCCACTCTCTTTTCCCCCTTTACTTCCCTCCGTAGCTGGCATGATATTTTGCCCAGGTCTTTGAATTACACCCCCTTTGGCGAATCCGTCTAAAGATTCATGTTCCTTTTAGAGAAATTCCAATGCACTGAGGTTTTACTCAGGGGGCCCTCTGAGACTGCTGGGAATAGCACTTACTACTTGAGCTGTGGGCTGTCCCTCTGTGTCTTGTTGGCTAGATCCCTTAATCCGTCCAACCTCGCTCTGTTGAAATCCAGTAGTCCTGGGTGGCTGTATTCTTTGAACCCTTTTCTCACAATGCCAAATTCAATAACATTACCTGGCAGAGCCAAACTGCCTCTGAGCTTGTTTGGGTTCCTTTCATTTCATAGCACATATTGCTTCTGTTTGTTTGATTTCTTGTGGAGAATTTAATACTGGCTGTAATCTGAATTTTGCAAAGAAAATTGACTGAATTCAAATTACTTGTGTGTAACAAATACCATCACCCTGCTAAATTGCTATTTACACCAATAAATATAAACTCAGATACCTTGGGTTAGGCTGAGTGCAATAATTTTGGAACCCTCACATAATGCATAAACTTGAAAACTGAAACTGTGAGGTGGGTTAGACAAACTAATAAGCAACTGCTCAGACTCCCTCCATTTTCTAAGTAAGAAAATGGTCAATAATATATTACTCACATCTTCTACACAACGTTCCATCAATTGATTTGGCCAGTTGATCGACACAAAGTGGGCTTGCTTGAAGAGAAGCTGTAGCACCCAGCCCGACTGATCATAGTCTTTATTTCGCCAGGGGGTGGAGAGAGTTTGGTGTCAGTTCAGAAAGAAAAAGCCAGACTCCAAATGCTATACTTTCAGAATAAAGGAACCACTTGGAAAATGGAATTTAAAGAAGTCCTGGTCAACTTCTGTGTCTTGTTGTAAGTGCTCTTCAGATTAAGACCTATTTTCAGCTAGGCAGTACCTCGATCATTTGGTGATATTAATATTATCAGAGAAAGTAAAGGAGAATATTCCTCTACTCACAACACTTCCAACACCTAATATGTGGGGTTTTCATACCAAGAGATTTTCTAAATGTCTGCAGCTACCAACTGGGTGTCCTACAATTTGTTTATTTTTATTTAGTTTTTACTTTATGATTAATACAATTTACTTTAGTAGGGACTTTATAAGTTTGAGAGGGGAAAGGAAAGGAAATAGAGAAAGAGAAAGAATGTAAATACATTTATTGAGTATTGCCGTGGACCAGAAACTGTGCCAGGTCTTTCTGTCTATGTCCTTTCACGTATGTCTTTTTACATTACCTTCATCGTAGCTCTGAGAGAGGTATTATTATTATTGCTGATTGGGAAAACTGAGACTTTGAGAATTGTCTGAGTCCAGGCAACTAGTAACTGGGACACTTTAGAAAATCTGAATTTAAAGCTGTTGTTTGAACCGCACTGCACTGACACGCTAAAGAGAAGACTAATGGGAAATTGCAATTAAGACCTTTCTTTTCGTTTCTTTTCCTTTTAATGCTCTGAATGCTTGTACTAAGAAAAACAATTCAAATAAAAAACTTGACATTATGCTACAAGGAGCCAGAAAAAGAGAAAACCTTCCTAAAATTTAGTAGAGGAAGGAATTAACAAAGAAAAATCAGAAATAAATAAGAGATCATAATAAACAATAACATAACATTGAAAGTAATGACCAGTTTTCTTAAAAAAATAAACAAAATTGGTAAATGTTTTAACTACATTAAATTGGAAAAAAAGAGAGAAGACTCAAAAATGAAAATGAGAAATGGAAGAGAAAACAATACAACAGATAACCACAGAAATGCATAGCATGATAACAGGTGACTATAAATAATTATGTACTAACAAATCAGATAACTTAGAAACAAATGCCAGATAATTCCTAAAAATGCACAAGTTACCATGACTGAATCATAAATCTTGAATCCAGGAACTATAGACCAATAACAAGAATGAAAGTTGAATTAGGAATCAAAAATCTCTCAGCACAGAAAAGTCCAAGCTACATGGTTTCGTTGGTGAATTCTGCTAAATATTTAAAAAAATTAATTACAATCTTCATAAAAATCTTATAACTAATGAAATAGAGGAAACACATTTAAAAATCATTCCATAAAGCCAAGTAGTACCCTGATGCCAAAGCAGGATAAAAACAATACAAGAACAAAAAGTTTTACTTTGTCCAATATAAGTGTTTCTACTCTTTCTTTTGACATCCGTTTGCATGATAAATGTTTCCCTACTCACTCACTTTCAATCTGCAGGTGTCTTTAGGTCTAAAATGAATCTCTTCTAGCAGCATATAGATGGGTCTTTTCTTTTTTAAAATCTATTTCGACACCTTATGTCTTTTGATTGAACTGTTTAGTCTATTTACATTCAAAGTAATTATCGATAGATATGTGTTTATTCCATTCTGTTACTTGTTTTCTTCATTGTTTCTAGAGGTTTTCTCTATTCTTTTCTTGTCTTTTTCATTTTTGGTCTCTCCTTTGCACTCAAAGGATCCTTTTTAATTTTTCTTTGGGGCTGGTTCAGTGTCACAAACTCCTTCAGGTTTTCTTTGTCTGGGAAACTCTTGATCTCTCTTTCTATTCTGAACTATAGTGTTGCTGGATAAAGTATTCTTGCCTGCAGATTTTTCCCATTCAGCACTTTGAATGTATCAAACTACTCCCTTATGTCTTGCCAAGTCTCTGTTGAGAAATATGGGTTTTCCCTTGTAAGCTAAGGACTTCTTTTGTCTTGCTGCTTTTAAGATTTTTTTTTTCTTTATCACCATGTTTTGCAAATTTAATTACAATATGTCTCAGTATTGGCCTGTCTTTTTTTTTTTTTTTTTTTTAATGGGAGGTCTCTGTGCCTCCTGGATCTGGATGTCTGTTTTCTTTCCCAGATTAGGGAAGTTTTCTTCTATTATTTCTTGAAATAAATTTTGATTTTGATTTTGATTTAACTCCCAGTGCCCTTCCTGTATTCTGTTTTTTAAATGAAGCTCTATATTGCGGAGAGTTATGCACTGGCTAGAATGGGGTTGAAGGCCCAGGAGTCTCCTTGCCTAGTATCCTCACCTTTATATTCTTGCAGTAGTTCCTGAAGGACTCCATGGAACCCTTAAAGTCCAGTGAAACACACTGGTATTGAAGAAGATTATCAATGATTCAAGTTATCTGTTAATGAGGGAGGCTTTCTTCCCTATAGTTTAGGTAGAGTACTTGTTCTCTCTCTCTCTCTCTCGCTCTCTCTTTTTTCCCCCATTGGCTAGAGTCTAGAAATGTGTATGCAACTCCCTCAACAACATATTCTGGTGATGTTAGAATATAAGTTGGATCTCAATTTTAAATCTTGTCTTCAAGGGCTGGTCAAATTCTCCTAAAATGGGTTTACCAGAAGGAGCCAATAGCTTAGTAGCTAAAACTAGACATACTGAAAACCAAAGGAAGCTCAGATAGGAAATGTCGAGGTATTGATTAGATCTTGAAATGTGTGTGTACGTCTTATGCCTAAATTTTGAAAATAAAGTGAAGGAAATGAAAGCAAAAAGTCTCCCAAAAGACTCAAAAGTTTTCAGTCAGGGGGGGAGGAGTCAAGATGGCAGAGAAGTAGCAGCCTACATCAGGTAGCAGGAGATCAGCTCGATAGCTTATCTAAACATTGCAAACACCTACAAATCCAACAGGAGAGCGAAGAGAAGAAGAACAGCAACTCTAGAAACAGAAAATCAACCACTTTCTGAAAGGTAGGACTGGCCCAGAAGTGAATCTAAAATGACGGGAAGATAGACCGTGGGGGGAGGGGCCGGCTCCCGGCAAGCGGCGGAGGAACGGAGCACAAAATCAGGACTTTTAAAAGTCTGTTCCACTGAGGGACGTTGCTCCAGGGGCTAAACCAGGGTGAAGCCCACGCGGGGCCAGCGTGGCCCCAGGCCCCGCAGGGTCACAGAAGGATCGGGGGTGTCGGAGTGTCGGAGAGCTCGCAGGTATTAGAACGGAGAAGCCGGCTGCAGAGACAGAGCCGAGGACTGAACTCTCAGCTCCGGGTTACCTTGAACTGGTCGCGGGCTGGGTGAGCTCGGAGCGCGGCTAGAGGCTGGGGATACGGGAGTGATTGGGTGCTGTCCTCTGGGGGCGCACTGAGGAGTGGGGCCCCAGGCTCTCGGCTCCTCCGGGCCGGAGACTGGGAGGCCGCCATTTTCATTCCCGTCCTCCGGAACTCTACGGAAAGCGTTCAGGGAACAGAAGCTCCCAAAAGCGAACCCGAGCCGATTACTTAGTCCGGCCGACGGTAAGGGCGGTGCAATCCCGCCTCGGGCAAAGACACTTGAGAGTCACTACAACAGGCCCCTCCCCCAGAAGATCAACAAAATATCCAGCCAAGACGAAGTTCATCTATCAAGGAGAAAGCAGATTCAATTCCTAAGACAGCAGCGCAATTCCAGAGGAGGAGAAAGCAAAGCACGGAACTCATGGCTTTCTCCCCATGATTCTTTAGTCTTGCGGCTACTTCAATTTTTTTTTCTTTTTTCAATTTTTTTTTCTTTTTTCAATTTTTTTTTCTTTTTTCTTTTTTCTTCTTCTGCTAAATTTTTTTAAAACTTTTACCCTTTTCTTTTTTAACATTTTTTGACTAGTTCATCTAAATATATATATTTTTTCTTTCTTTTTTATATTTTTTAATTTGTTTTATTTTTTAAATTTTTTTCTTTCTTTTTTTTTTTTTCTTTTTTTTCAGAAGCTGTTTTTATCCCCTTTCTCCCCCCCACAATTTGGGGTCTCTTCTGATTTGGTTACAGCGCATTTTTCCGGGGTCTTTGCCACCCTTTTAGTAGTTTATTTGCTCCTTCATATCCTCTTATCTGGACAAAATGACAAGGCGGAAAAAATCACCACAAACAAAAGAACAAGAGACAGTACCGAAGGCTAGGGACCTAATCAACACAGGCATGGGTAATAGGTCAGATCAAGAGTTCAGAATGACGATTCTGAACATTCTAGCCGGGCTCGAAAAAGGCATGGAAGATATTAGAGAAACCCTCTCTGGAGATATTAAAGCCCTTTCTGGAGAAATTAAAGAACTAAAATCTAACCAAGTTGAAATCAAAAAAGCTATTAATGAGGTGCAATCAAAAATGGAGGCTCTCACTGCTAGGATAAATGAGGCAGAAGAAAGAATTAGTGATATAGAAGACCAAATGACAGACAATAAGGAAGCCAAGCAAAAGAGGGACAAACAGCTACTGGACCATGAGGGGAGAATTCGAGAGATAAGTGACACCATAAGACGAAACAACATTAGAATAATTGGGATTCCAGAAGAAGAAGAAACAGAGAGGGGAGCAGAAGGTCTATTGGAGAGAATCATTGGAAAGAATTTCCCTAATATGGCAAAGGGAACAAGCATCAAAATCCAGGAGATGCAGAGAACCCCCCTCAAAGTCAACAAGAATAGGTCCACACCCCGTCACTAATAGTAAAATTTACAAGTCTTAGTGACAAAGAGAAAATCCTGAAAGCAGCCTGAGAAAAGAAGTCTGTAACATACAATGGTAAAAATATTAGATTGGCGGCAGACTTATCCACAGAGACCTGGCAGGCCAGAAAGAGCTGGCATGATATATTCAGAGCACTCAACGAGAAAAACATGCAGCCAAGAATACTCTATCCAGCTAGGCTATCATTGAAAATAGAAGGAGAGATAAAAAGCTTCCAGGACAAACAAAAACTGAAAGAATTTGCAAACACCAAACCAGCTCTACAGGAAATATTGAAAGGGGTCCTCTAAGCAAAGAGAGAGCCTAAAAGTAGTAGATCAGAAAGGTACAGAGACAATATACAGTAACAGTCACCTTACAGGCTAATAATGGCACTAAATTCATATCTCTCAATAGTTACCCTGAATGTTAATGGGCTAAATGCCCCAATCAAAAGACACAGGGTATCAGAATGGATAAAAAAACAAAACCCATCAGTATGTTGCCTACAAGAAACTCATTTTAGACGCGAAGACACCTCCAGATTTAAAGTGAGGGGGTGGAAAACAATTTACCATGCTAATGCGCATCAGAAGAAAGCTGGGGTGGCAATCCTTATATCAGATCAATTAGATTTTAAGCCAAAGACTATAATAAGAGATGAGGAAGGACACTATATCCTACTCAAAGGGTCTGTCCAACAAGAAGATCTAACCATTTTAAATATCTATGCCCCTAATGTGGGAGCAGCCAACTATATCAACCAATTAATAACAAAATCAAAGAAACACATCAATAATAATACAATAATAGTAGGGGACTTGAACACTCCCCTCACTGAAATGGACAGATCATCCAAGCCAAAGATCAACAAGGAAATAAAGGCCTTAAATGACACACTGGACCAGATGGACATCACAGATATATTCAGAACATTTCATCCCAAAGCAACAGAATACACATTCTTCTCTAGTGCACATGGAACCTTCTCCAGAATAGATCACATCCTGGGTCACAAATCAGGTCTCAACCGGTATCAAAAGATTAGGATTATTCCCTGCATATTTTCAGACCACAATGCTCTGAAGCTAGAACTCAATCACAAGAGGAAAGCTGGAAAGAACCCAAATACATGGAGACTAAACAGCATCCTTCTAAAGAATGAATGGGTTAACCCGGAAATTAAAGAAGAATTGAAAAAATTCATGGAAACAAATGATAATGAAAACACAACAGTTCAAAATCTGTGGGACACAGCAAAGGCAGTCCTGAGAGGAAAATATATAGCGGTACAAGCCTTTCTCAAGAAACAAGAAAGGTCTCAAGTACACAACCTAACCCTACACGTAAAGGAGCTGGAGAAAGAACAAGAAAGAAACCCTAAACCCAGCAGGAGAAGAGAAATCATAAAGATCAGAGCAGAAATCAATGAAATAGAAACCAAAAAAACAATAGAAAAAATCAATGAAACTAGGAGCTGGTTCTTTGAAAGAATCAATAAGATTGATAAACCCCTGGCCAGACTCATCAAAAAGAAAAGAGAAAGGACCCAAATAAATAAAATCATGAATGAAAGAGGAGAGATCACAACTAACACCAAAGAAATACAGACAATTATAAGAACATACTATGAGCAACTCTACGCCAACAAATTGGACAATCTGGAAGAAATGGATGCATTCCTAGAGACATATAAACTACCACAACTGAACCAGGAAGAAATAGAAAACCTGAACAGGCCCATAACCAGTAAGGAGATTGAAACAGTCATCAAAAATCTCCAAACAAACAAAAGCCCAGGGCCAGACGGCTTCCCAGGGGAATTCTACCAAACATTTAAAGAAGAACTAATTCCTATTCTCCTGAAACTGTTCCAAAAAATAGAAACGGAAGGAAAACTTCCAAACTCATTTTATGAGGCCAGCATCACCTTGATCCCAAAACCAGACAAGGATCCCACCAAAAAAGAGAACTACAGACCAATATCCTTGATGAACACAGACGCAAAAATTCTCGCCAAAATACTAGCCAATAGGATTCAACAGTACATTAAAAGGATTATTCACCACGATCAAGTGGGATTTATTCCAGGGCTGCAGGGTTGGTTCAACATCTGCAAATCAATCAATGTGATAGAACACATTAATAAAAGAAAGAACAAGAACCATATGATACTCTCAATAGATGCTGAAAAAGCATTTGACAAAGTACAGCAACCCTTCCTGATCAAAACTCTTCAAAGTGTAGGGATAGAGGGCACATACCTCAATATTATCAAAGCCATCTATGAAAAACCCACCGCAAATATCATTCTCAATGGAGAAAAACTGAAAGCTTTTCCGCTAAGGTCAGGAACACGGCAGGGATGTCCATTATCACCACTGCTATTCAACATAGTCCTAGAAGTCCTAGCCTCAGCAATCAGACAACAAAAAGAAATTAAAGGCATCCAAATTGGTAAAGAAGAAGTCAAACTATCACTCTTCGCAGATGATATGATACTATATGTGGAAAACCCAAAAGACTCCACTCCAAAACTGCTAGAACTTGTCCAGGAATTCAGTAAAGTGTCAGGATATAAAATCAATGCACAGAAATCAGTTGCATTTCTGTACACCAACAACAAGACTGAAGAAAGAGAAATTAAGGAGTCAATCCCATTTACAATTGTACCCAAAACTATAAGATACCTAGGAATAAACCTAACAAAAGAGACTAAGAATCTATACACAGAAAATTATAAAGTACTCATGAAAGAAATTGAGGAAGACACAAAAAAATGGAAAAATGTTCCATGCTCCCGGATTGGAAGAATAAATATTGTGAAAATGTCTATGCTACTTAAAGCAATCTACACATTTAATGCAATCCCTATCAAAATACCATCCATTTTTTTCAAAGAAATGGAACAAATAATCCTAAAATTTATATGGAACCAGAAAAGACCTCGAATAGCCAAAGGAATATTGAAGAACAAAGCCAAAGTTGGTGGCATCACAATTCCGGACTTCAAGCTCTATTACAAAGCTGTCATCATCAAGACAGCATGGTACTGGCACAAAAACAGACACATAGATCAGTGGAACAGAATAGAGAGCCCAGAAATCGACCCTCAACTCTATGGTCAACTAATCTTCGACAAAGCAGGAAAGAATGTCCAATGGAAAAAAGACAGCCTCTTCAATAAATGGTGCTGGGAAAATTGGACAGCCACATGCAGAAAAATGAAATTGGACCACTTCCTTACACCACACATGAAAATAGACTCCAAATGGATGAAGGACCTCAATGTGAGAAAGGAATCCATCAAAATCCTTGAGGAGAATGCAGGCAGCAACGTCTTCAACCTCAGCCGTAGCAACATCTTCCTAGGAACAACGGCAAAGGCAAGGGAAGCAAGGGCAAAAATGAACTGTTGGGATTTCATCAAGATCAAAAGCTTTTGCACAGCAAAGGAAACAGTTAACAAAACCAAAAGACAACTGACAGAATGGGAGAAGATATTTGCAAACGACATATCAGATAAAGGGCTAGTATCCAAAATCTATAAGGAACTCAGCAAACTCAACACCCAAAGAACAAACAATCCAATCAAGAAATGGGCAGAGGACATGAACAGACATTTCTGCAAAGAAGACATCCAGATGGCCAACAGACACATGAAAAAGTGCTCCACGTCACTCGGCATCAGGGAAATACAAATCAAAACCACAATGAGATATCACCTCACACCAGTCAGAATGGCTAAAATTAACAAGTCAGGAAATGACAGATGCTGGCGAGGATGTGGAGAAAGGGGAACCCTCCTCCACTGTTGGTGGGAATGCAAGCTGGTGCAACCACTCTGGAAAACAACATGGAGGTTCCTCAAAATGTTGAAAATAGAACTACCCTATGACCCAGCAATTGCACTACTGGGTATTTACCCTAAAGATACAAACATAGTGATCCGAAGGGGCACGTGTACCCGAATGTTTATAGCAGCAATGTCTACAATAGCCAGACTATGGAAAGAACCTAGATGTCCATCAACAGATGAATGGATAAAGAAGATGTGGTATATATACACAATGGAATACTATGCAGCCATCAAAAGAAATGAAATCTTGCCATTTGCGACGACGTGGATGGAACTAGAGCGTATCATGCTTAGTGAAATAAGTCAATCGGAGAAAGACAACTATCATATGATCTCCCTGATATGAGGACATGGAGAAGCAACATGGGGGGGTAGGGGGATAGGAGAAGAGTAAATGAAACAAGATGGGATTGGGAGGGAGACAAACCATAAATGACTCTTAATCTCACAAAACAAACTGGGGGTTGCTGGGGGGAAGTGGGATTGGGAGAGGGGGAGCGGGCTGTGGACATTGGGGTGGGGAGGCGAACCATAAGAGACTATGGACTCTGAAAAACAACCTGAGGGTTTTGAAGGGTCAGGGGTGGGAGGTTGGGGCAACCTGAGGGTTTTGAAGGGGTGGGAGGTTGGGGGAACAGGTGGTGGATAATGGGGAGGGCACGTTTTGCATGGAGCACTGGGTGTTGTGCAAAAATAATGAATACTGTTACGCTGAAAAAATAAATAAAATGAAAAAAAAACCACAAAAAAAAAAGTTTTCAGTCAGGGTCATTTTTATTTTTATGTTAAAGAATTGAAAGTATTAGAAAATTTCTCAATGTCCAAGATATGAACTGGATTCTCATTTTGTAGAAATGAGATTCCTGAGAACCTGATTCCTCCCCACTTAAAAAAAAAATATTGGTACAAACCCGATCCCATACTGGGAAGGGAATACTGTATTAAAAGTATGAGGAAATAATATAAGTCCATAGGTTGTATTTCTCTCTTGCTTTTTTCCTGCTTTCAAAACGTAAGCAGAGCTGTTTGGAGGATGATATTAGGTGAATAAGCTTTTCTTTTGAGAACAAAGATATCCCTGATGTTTATTATCGTAGTGCACCAGAAATTTGACATCATGGTAACAAAGGCCTTTTGATTTTATAACTTCATTAACTTAGTACCTAATGAAGTGGATTAATGTATTTGGCAACTGTTGTGTTTTGTTAAGCACTAAACACAGAAGTATCAACATCTTGTTTAGCCTTACAAGTAATGGCAGAGCCATTCTTTTTCCCAGGCTGTAAACCTATGATGACCTTCTAAAACCTTCCATCTCAGAAAATATTTTAGTATGGTAACTTTTAATTTTTTTTAACTTTCCTTTCTCTTGCTGGACAGATTTTCAGCAGTCTCAGAAGGCTAATCAACTTTCTTTGCATGAGTGAACTTAATCTTCTTACATTTTAAGCTTATTCCATTTGGGGAGAAACGGTTTCCTATCTACCTCACACTTGAACCTGTATGAAAGATGAAACCTTGCTGCCATGAGAAGTTTTTTACTCAAGGTGAGTGTATTTAGCAAATTAAATGAATTCAATAAACTGATTTCAATAAACAAATTTGTATTTTGGTTCATTCATTTTTTTAAATGTATCCAGCAGCATTTATTGAACACCTATTTTGTTTTATTAAAAAAAATTTTTTTATGTTCTATGACCAACACGGGGTTTGAACTTAAGACCCTGATATCAAGAGTTGCATGTTCTACCAATTGAACCATCCAGGCACCCCTTGAACACCTAGTTATCGAAAGCCTAAGTACAATACAGCATTAAAACAGAAGTATTTTATGTCAATGTAGTCTACCCAAAATTTTCCGTTCCAACTATGCACATTTGTGTTGTGATTAGCACAAGAGAATGTTTACATGGAAGACTTGATTAAATGGCTTAAGTAATATGATTAATCTCAGATTTTACAAGGCATTACATTATTGTTTAGAATGGTTTTCCACTCTTTAAGTGAGAATCAGTTAATGTACCTGATCCTAATGGCAGGGAATGAAATAACCTGGCTTCAAAACTGATATTTGGATGGCTTGCCCTTGTACAGATTTGGAGATAGTTCAAAATTTATTTTGATTAGTGAATTCCCCTGCCATATTGAATGTTGTATATTTTGAAAATTTATCCCTGATGATGTATCATTTTTTCTCTCATTGGGAAAGGTATAAGATTTATTTGAAAAGGCTGTTGGGCCACTGTTAATAGAAGGCAATCCTATTTTATTTCAGGAAATTTCCTTTCAATGGCAATTTTGAAGAAGTTAGGGCAGCTATAATTTTTGAATATCCAGAAGAAATAGAAGATGTTACACTGAGAAAAAAATAAGTTGAGAAGCTTCCTCTAGTACTATTTTCTTTATCAGACCAGGTTGGTTTATTGTGCTTTGTCAGTAAAACCTTTCTTTTCTCAGTTCCCCACACTCCTTTCTAGTGGGAAGGACCCTGAACTTGAAAACGAGACAACTTGTTTCTCTGGGCCTTGGTTTCTTTATCTATTAAATGAGTTTGAATGTTACAGATAGGAATTTTATTGACTGCAACTCAGATTTGCATAGACTATAATTTCATTTTCCTGTTAAAAAAGGTAACTTTCCATTATAAGACCCAATACCACGTGGTTGAGGAAATTTAATCCTGCCTGTAGTGCTCTTCAGTCTTTTTTTTTTTCCCCTGTCATTCTTTGCTTATAAATAATGTATTTGGGGTTTTAGCTCTCCGCCTCCCCTCCCCAGGTTGTTGATGGGACAGATGTGCTTATGTGTGCTTAGGCCTTAGGAGGAGGGCAGGGATAGTGTAACTGCCAGCCTCAGTGAGGTGTTTGCTCATCCTGCCTGTCCCTTGTCACTGGTGTCCAGACAACTCTCCATCACATCTGCACAACATTGGCCTGCCTCTCCCTGACTCTCAGTCTACTCTGCCATCTATGCCCACTGCCTCCTCTTCTTGGTCAGGAGCTCTCTTTGGTTTCACTCACTCTTTTGGCGCCTTCTGTGGACACAGAAGAAGATCTTGTCAAACCACTGTTTGGGTTAGAATCTAAGCTTTGGTTTTTCTCCCCCCGATATTTTATTATGGAAAATTTCTAACAAACAAACAAACAAAATTAAAAGGATTTCACACCAAACACTCATATACGTACCGCTCAGATTCTGTAGTTAACATTTCACCATACTTGATCTGTTGAATATCTATCCATTTGTCCATTCCTCTGTGGTATATGGAAAAAGGAACTTTGTAGATGTGATTTTTGTTAAGGACCGTGAGATGGGGAGATTATCCTGTATTATGCAGTTAGGTTCATTGTAAATCACAAGGATCCTTAAAGGAGTTACAGAAGGCAATGTGAGAGTGGATGCAGGGTCAGATAATGCTGGCTTTGAAGATGGCGTAAAGAGCCATGAGCCAAGGAATGCAGGCAGCATGTAGAAGCTGGAAAAGGTAAGGCTATGCATTCTTCTCCAGAGCCTCCAGGAGCACAGCCTTGCCCACACCTTGATTTTACCCCATTTCAGATTTCTGATGCCAGTGAGATAATAAATTTGTCTAGTTTTAAACTACTGAACTTCTTACATGTAGCAATGTAAGAAACTAATACATCAATCAGCCATCCAGCAATGCATTTTTTAAAATTTTTAGACATTTGTAAGTAAGTTGCAGACACCATTATCCCTCCGCTCTTAATACTTTAGCATGCCTATCATCAATAAGAGTTCAAGATTTGTTCTTTTCTCTTTTGAGCTAAAATTAACATACAGTGAAGTGAACAAATGTTTTGTGTACTTTTTCAAGTGTTACAAGAAATGCTTACACCTGTGGGACCAAAACTCCTGTGGAGATAGGAAACATACCATTGCTCCAGGAAGTTCCCTCTGTTTCTTTCCAGTAAATGCTCCCTTTCTACTGCACATAACCATTTGTTCTTACTTTTTGCTTCTTCTGGAACTTTGTATTAATGGAACTATGTAGTATGTACTCCTTTGTGTTAGGCTACTTTCTCCTAGAATAATGTTTTTGAAGTTTATTTCTGTTTTGCTGTATCAATAGTTTATTCCTTTTTATTGCTGAGTACAATTTAATTACATGAATATACTGTATTTATATATCCATTCCCCGATTGATGGATGGTTAAGCTGTTTCCAGGTTTTGGTTGATATTAATACAGATGATAGGAACATGATTGTATAGTTCTTTTTGTGGACATATTTTCTCATTTATTGGGTAAATATCTAGGAGGAAAACCCTGGGCAAGTTCAGTTTTCTAAGAAACTTCTAGAAGTTTTCCCAAGGTGGTTGTGGAGTTTTATACTCAGTTGCTCTACATCTTCTTCAATTTCTGATATTGGCAGTCTTTTTAATTATAGCTATTGTGTAAGGTATGGAATAGCATCTCATAGTGATTTTAATGTGCATATTTTTGATGACTGATGATGTATGACAGGCTTTGCCTACTGAAGCTAAAGAACCCACTTTCTTATGAATCAAAAAGTTATTTTGAAACATAAGTCGACCTTATATCCTTACATAAGGAAATAGCTATCTGGTCCTAGATGGTGTGATGATGAGGGTGAGGCCCTGCAAGTCCTAGGTTAAGGGTTCTGAGTTCTTTCCTGCAGCAGAAGTCTGTTCTCCCTAGTGCACAGGCTTACTGGGAAGCATATAGGAGATAATGGTTGAAATGTGAGGTGGTATTATTTTAATCTTACTGAAATAAGGATGAAGATTTCTTTTTTTGTTGTTTTTAGAAAATATCTCTTAAACATAGGTTGTCATTTATCAATATTTAGGGCTATTTTGGTTACTCTAAATCGAGAAACAAAGGAAAATAGTCAGTGTAAGAGAGCACTAGATAGTGAAAACTGTCAGTATTTTTTAAGGTGCATCTGGAGAAGCCTGCCAGAGCAGCTTCCCTGAAGGACGGATGTTTGTTAGTGCGTCCTACAGAATGAATGCATTGTTTGGATGTGGGGTGCATGTATGTTTATCAGAATTCTCTAGCATTTTGGAAGGGATATACTAGTTTTAGATTTCATTTAACTGAGACCGCATTCAAATGGGAGAACAATTTTGTTATATCATCAGTTCTGAATACATGGTTTCTTCCTCCTTTTTTATTCTCTTTGTATCTAGATTTGTCATGACCCTTCTGTACTACAGAAACTCAGCCCCAGGCAAAGTTTTACAGCACAAAGTGTTCACAAACCAATTCTATCTCCTGCCAAAGTGAAGAAAAATCTGATTTTTAGAAGAAAAAAAATCTATATCTATCTCCCTGGAGGGAGAATAATGCATTAGAAAGAATAGAAAGATGTTATTTTCCTCTCTTTTCTGACCCCCTCCTGCTTTTTCCCCCCCCTTTTTTTGGTCTCAGCTTCTCTTTGAACTCAACAGGTTCTTTTCCTTAAACAACATAAGGCCAGCCTCCCCCTTCTCTGTTGAAAGAAATAATCTCTCGAATGTTGAAGCAATAGGGAAGCCAGTCTTGTAGTCTCTTCCAAAATGCTTAAAGGAAAATGAACTGTGGAAACCAGGAGAATTTCCACCATGATTTCAAATCGTTAGATCCTGCAGCTCAGCCTTGAGGCTTATGGGCTCACTTCTTGGGTGGCAATTTGAAACTTTTTGGTTAACTTTAGGGGTGTACTCTGAGAATTCCATATAATGTGAACCTATGCTACAGTTTAGCTTGTGAGAAAATTTCCTATTTTTAGAGTTTTCTGTTGTATTCAGAAAATCTCTTTTCAGCTAAGAAATTCCAACTTTTGATCAATAGTGTGTTTCTTAACCTTTTAGTCTTGACTTATTCCTGCATTGTGCATACTTAATTGGTTTGGGTTTTTGTGTGGAAGGTGAAGGGGGATAGCAACTGGGGAAGATATATGCTTCTCTCTCTCAATTATTTTCAGGCTATTAGAGATGACTGAGTGAACTATTTAAAAATTTCAAAAAGGGAGACCTATTAAAAAGTAAGTGACCTTGTGCTTAAACCAAATGATTAAAATTTCAAAATTAGGTACTGAATACCAATGCTAAGTATTCTTCCTACACTTTGCGAGCATTCTGCCGGACTAATGCGTGGCACAGGAGTCTGGTTTTTCTGGAATGAACTGCCTAACGGAAGAGAAATTAGAAATATCTAAATGTAAAGCTTATAGGAATTCAATATTTTGGAATGTAATTTAGATTCATAAACAAAAGTCATACACATGATTTACAGATAAATGTAACGTAAGTTGATATACAAAATACCATGAGCAAATTTCTGAACTTAGAAATGTGTACATTCAAGTAGTAGTTGTTGTCATGTTTTGTATTTGTGTAGAATATGAAAAATAATGTATTATCTTGAAAGCACAGACAACAAATCCTGTGTTTTCTATCACTGTTTCAATTTTAATCATTCTGTTTAGTAGTCCCAACAGATAAACTAGTGTTTATTGGATTATGACATAGGAAACATATCATAGTCAACTGGAAATTAGGGAGAAAAAAGAAAATGGGAAATAAATTTGCTTTCTGGGCTTTCATGTATAAATGAAAACCTAATAAGTCAGAGCAGGGAGATGTGGTCTCCTCGCAGAGGAGCAGTGGCTTATGGCTGGGGGGACACTAGATTAGTATTTGATTGATGCTATTAATGTGAAGCAAGAAACTGTAAACTCATGTTTGCATTAATACAAGGTATTGTTTTCGTATAATTCTCATTGTCTTCTGACTTGAGTTTCCATTTCTCCCAAATGGTAGAAATTTATTTTTATTTTATTTTGTTTTATTTTTAAAGATTTTATTTATTTATTTGACAGGGATAGAGAGAGACAGAAAGAGAGGGAACACAAGCAGGGGGAGTGGGAGAGGGAGAATCAGGCAGGCTTCCTGCTGAGCAGGGAGCTCAATACAGGACTCAATCTTAGGACCCTGGAATCCTGATCTGAGCCGAAGGCAGACTCTTAATGACTGAGCCACCCAGGCTGCCCCCAAATGGTAGAAAGTTAATCTCAATCAGTTCATGTATCTACCTCTCTTTCTTTCCTAGGGAGATAGGGACAGGCCTAGGACACATTTGTTTGAGGACAAACAAGCATCTGATATCTCATGGGTTTATGCTTTGACTCCTCTCTTGTCTACAGACCAGGAAACTTATTTGATGTCTGGAACTGGAAGTCTTGCTCTGATAACATTATGCTCTTCCCAATCTATTGTCTCGGCAGGATTCTTCCCTTTCCCTATAGAGTCTAAACTGTTGAAACTCAAAAAGCAGAAGGAATCCTTTTCTCTGGCCTCCTACTCTCTCATCCCATCTCTAGAAACAGTGATTACAGAATGCCTAAGTTCCTGAATGGAGGAAGGTTTGATGGATGCCAGAGAATGTTGGGGAATATTCACTTACTAACATTTCAAAATATCATCTTGCCACTGGTGTGAACATGTTAGTGGGTTGGTATGGTGTGGAGGTGGTGGGGAGGGCAGGTATCTGGTTAGGCTGTGGACAGACTGTGTAGGAGAAAGACAAAGATCCAAAAGACTCCCACAGGACTAATCTTCTGGTCCCTGAGCAGTTACATCTTTATTATAGAGACAGCTGCAGCGTTCTCTCTGAACCTGCTACTATTAACCATTTAAACTGCAGAGCCAACTCACCCTATTCTGGTTTTACCATTATAAGTAAACCTCAGACATTCTCACTTTCCATATGCATTGTTTTCAGGGAGACAGTGAGCTAGTCAGAACTGTGAGAGTCTTTGCCCTACCTGATGGATATGGTTCTTATTTAAAATGAATATGTTGGCTTTTTACTTTATTTATATAATATCTTCCCTTGACACTCATGTACTTCACATTGTTAATTGTCTTCTGTCCATCCTTGACCTTATGGGCTAAAATGTAATTTAGGAGAAAGCCAGGAGACTATACATGAATTTCTATCAAGCCTCAGGTGGAGAAAATAATAGAGTGGCTACTGAGTGGATTTCTTGTACAAGTAAAGGTCAGCTCAGGGATTTTTTTTTTTCCCATTTTATTTATTTTTTCAGCGTAACAGTATTCATTCTTTTTGCACAACACCCAGTGCTCCATGCAAAACGTGCCCTCCCCATTACCCACCACCTGTTAGGGATTTTTTGAAAGCCAATATTTTGTGTGTGTATCATGTGAATCTCCTTGGACCAGCCTTTGGTGGTTTTTGACATTGGAGGCAGACAGAAGGAAGATGATATGGAGACATACATGGAGAATGTCCATGTAAAGATGAAGGCAGAGATTGGAGTGACACATCTGCAAGCCAAGGGTTTCCAGAAAACCACTGGAACCAGGACAGAGTTCTGGGACAGATTCTCTCCACAGCCCCGAGAAGGAATCAATGCTGCCCATACTTCAATTTTGGAATTCTAGCTTCCAGAAGTGAGAGACAATAAATTTCCATTGTTCAGGCCATCTAATTTTTAGTACTTTTTTATGGCAACCCTAGGAAATGAATATATTCAATGAAGGAGGTGTTATTAATTTTTTCCATTTTGCAGATGAGGAAACTGAGGCCTGGATTAATTAAGGGATTTACCCAGCTAGTAAGTGATTCAAACCCACGTACTCTGAATCTAGTATCTGTGTTTTTATCCATTATACTCATTTGCCTCTTGTCTCTTTTTTAGTTAATGACCTTTCCTTTCTTAGATTTTTCACATTCTTTTCACTGCCTTTGCCAGGCAACATTGCACACATCACTTCATCTGTAGTCTCTCTCTGGGCACCATGGCCTCCGCTTGCTCAGAGCTACACTGTGGTCTGTGGCACAGCAGGAAAATCTCCCTCAGTGCTCTCTCCCACTCTTTGGAGGTTTGCTAAGGTAACACAGCCTTAGCTGTGCCACAGCTAAGATCCCCAGGTTTGTCAGAATTTTCTGACAAGCATATCTTTAGGATGTTCATTCCAGCTCTCACTCCCCAGAATCTGGACATAAATCAGTGGGGAGAGGCTGTAGAACAAGGACAAATATGAGTACTGGCTCACAATAAACTCTTGCTAATCTCTTCACCCTGTTGTTATGTATGTGCCTGTCACAAATACACATGTGTATGTAGAGACAAATACACAGCAGGTTGTTGGATGAGAGGGGTGAGAAAGACTACAAGAGCTAGCTATCTGTGATGAAGACAATTTGTTGGGGGGGTATCAGCATGTTTATTTGAAATTATGGATATGAAGAGGCGCCTGGGTGGCTCAGCCTGTCAAGGGCCCGACTCTTGATTTCAGATCAGGTCATGATCTCAGGTTCGTGAGATCGAGCCCCATGCAAGCTCCATGCTGGGCTTGGAGCTTGCTTAAGATTCTATTTCTTGGCTCCCCCTGCCCACCACACCCCTGCCCTTTCTAAATAAATAGATAATAAAAAAATTTGGGGTGTGTACTCATGGATGTATATATAAGGATAGTCATTAAAATGTTAATAGTGATTGTTGCAGGGTTATAGAATCTCTGATTTTTTTCCTTCTACATTTCTGTGGCATAAAGGGTAGTTATTATTTTTCTCATAATAATGGTGGCTCCCAGAAAGAGCATAGAAATGATAAGGATGGTATTGTCTCCTTTATAGTGGATTCACAAATTGGCTTGACTATAAGATTTCTGAATCTCCTCGCTCTTTCTTCCTGTATGATGTTTCTTTTTCTTTAAAATCATCTTGAAGATCAGAAGTGTGATGCACAGAATAAGTGCTTAGAAGAGATTTGAAGAGGTGATAGTAAATGAATCAGCAGATGGAGAAAGTAGAAACGCTCACATGGTTAGACTCTTCCCTTTCTCTTTCATTTGGACAGTCTGAGTGACTGTGACATGGACTAAGGAGCCCTCCTTCCCCACCCATTCATTTGTGCTTGGCCATATGGATCCTAATGACCAAGGCAGTCTGTTCAGGAACTTCTGCCCATGTGCCTGGCCAACACACAACAGTCTTGGAGCAAATGAGTACTGGCAGGTTGTCATCAAAGCAATAAGCCCATGGTCTGAAGAGAATAAAGTTGGTGCTCTTAATAAACAGTTATGGTACTGTTTTGTACACTGAGACCTCCAATATCTAAAAACCATCATGTTGTCAGTATTCCTCCATTTGGCATGTAGAGTTAAAGCATTGCTTATACCTATCTGGTTTTCAAGGTCAGTGAATTTTGTAAAATTCTTTGCCAAGTAGCTGCTGTGATATGAATAAATTTATGTGAAAATGAGCTCAGCCAGCTAGTTATTGAACAAGATTTTTTTTAATGGAATGTACTGACAGGAGAGAAGAGAAGGCAAACATAAAGAGTGAATAATAACCTAATGAATAGAGCTTTTTTTCCCCCCTCCTTCAATTCATGAGAAACAGTAATCAATTTTTTAAAGACAGATTTTCAAAAGTCAAAAGGGAAGGAAGGTGGAACTTCAACTCCATTCAGACAGAGAAAGAAATAAAGCACCTCCAAGGGGAAAAAAAATAATGGCATGGATGTAACAAAACAGAACCAAATACTTGAATTGCTTAATTTTTTTTTTCAGATATAGGACGGTGTGAACAATGATGCAGAACAAAAAAATGTATAGGCTTAACCAAAAATTTTAAAGTTATATTGAGTACCTCTTTCAAAATACCCAGCTGCAACCAGATTAAGTTTCCTACAAAGGCCAGTTGTAAAAAAAAAGGTGGGGGGGCAGAATGGTGCTTTCAGGTGGGCCACAATCATAACAATGAGAGCCACCTGGCATATTACCAAGTGAAAGAAGCCAATATGGAAGGCTACATACTGTATGATTCCAGCTATATGACATTCTGGAAAAGGCAAACCTATGCAGATAATAAAAAGGTCAGGGGTTACCAAGGGTGGGGGCTGAGTTGGGGAGAGGAGATGAATAGGCAGAGCACAGAGGAGTTTTAGGGCAGTGAAAATAATCTGTATGTTATAATAATGAATGCATGTCAGTATACATTTGTCTAAAATAAACATCACCAAGAGTGAACCCTAAGGCAAATTATGGACGTGGGGTGATTGTGATGGGTCGATGTACGTTCATCCTTGGTAACAAATGTACCACTCTGGCGAGTGGTATTGAGAATGGGGGAAGTGAGGCATGTGCGGTGGAAGGGAATACATGGGAAATCTATTTTTCTCTCAATTTTATTGTAAATGTAAAACTGCTCTAAAGTAGTCTTTAAAAAAATTACTGTAATACCATTACCATACCTAAAAAAGAGAAAAAGAAGAAAGAAAGGAAGGAAGGCAAGAGAGACATTTTAGATTTCTCTTTTTAGGCAGTAATGGACCAAGTGAAAAGAAAATTATTAAAATATTTTGCTAGAGAGGTTATTACCAAGCACTTTATAACACATTGTCTATGACTATTCTCTGTTAAATACATGAATAGGCCTAGTCCTTTGGAGATTTAGCAGATACTTGTCTATTTTTTTCCCCATTCCAAATCAGAAACAATTTTCTCAGCCCAAATTTTTGGATCGATAGGTCTATGTGAGAGTGCTTTCTTTTTTTTCTTGATAGCTGTATCTATACCCCAAAACTTGACAGGGGCTAAATTTCCAAAATTAACTTGCCAGGCTTCCCTTTAGGCAAGAGATCCCAAATTACTCTGGTGTATTTTTGCTTTTGTTTTTGAGTATTTCCTTCAAGCTTCAGTTTCTAAATATTTTTTGAGTCTGAGGACTATGCAATTTTTGGACTAGACTGTTGGACCTCAGGCATAAATTCCAATTCCAAAGCCTTCTCCTAGGAATGTCAATCTCTAGGCAAACACTCAGTTTTCTAGAGTGCCCCTCCTTTGTTCTTTCAAGGGAAGCTAGGACATAAATTCTTTCAGGTTATATTACTAAATGGACATCTTTGGACTAATTGTCCCCAAACGAATAAAATCATCTTAGGACTTCTTCCTAAAGTTTGACAGTTGGGATCAACATTTTGGGGATACAACTTATTTTAAGACTTCCTGGGCTTTTCCATCAGAAGACACTGGAGTTAAAATACTAGGTATATTTTATAAGAGAGTTCCCTTTTACATTATTGAGGATTAAATCCTTACTTTTTTGGTAGAGACTTTTTCAAATATCTGGAGATGCTTGGCTTTCTGTTCATATTTAAGAGCCAGTGAGACACCATCCTGGGAGTCTGGTGCATACAAGGGTGGCTTTTCAACTGAAAAATCTAATAATCTCATTGGGGTTGGGAAGAGATTTTGTTGTTTTACTGGGGTACTCCCAGATGCCATTATCTACAGCTCTTTCCCCTGGGCCATGGCATCCCCGAAGAAGAACCCTCTTCGTTCTTGCCTGAGGGTTTTATGTTAGATGGCTGGGGTCCCTAAGGATCTGAGCTGGGAGAAAGTAGCTGGAGCCGGATGCAGGTGGACTCAGGGTTTGGTTTGTAGAGACTCAGGTAATCGCTTTTATTTCCAGTGGAGCTCTTCACTCCCATCTTTCTTTGGGGTCAGGTTCTCTTAGTTGTGAGCTCAGGAGCCTCTCTGATTGAATTTATCCTGAGACAATGTCTTCTGTCTTCTCCTGGAGTGTATGGAGTGTGCAAGTGCTCCTTCCCCTGAAACATGAGAAAGCTCTTTATCTTTTAGATCTTTAATTCATTTTTAGTTTGTCTCTTTGTAGCTTCAACTCTGAATTTAGATGTACTGAGATTTGTGAACACATAGGTATACTCCTTTATATAATTCTTTTGTAATCCTTTCTTTTTTCTTTATCTAATCCTTCATTACTTGGAATCACTTCTCATCTTATTCATCATTCCCACTGAGTTTTACAGTCCTTGCTTTTGATCAGTTGCTAGTGTCTTCGTTTCCTTATCTATACAGTTGGACTTGATTGCTAAGATCCTTTGCAAATCCCAAGTTCTGATGACGTAGGAAATAGGCTGAGAGGGCAGGCGTTGGAGTTAGACACCCAGATTCATCTCACTGTGCAGTCAGGGTGCTCTAGTTATAAGCGACAGAGGCCAACTGGGCTTCCTTAAACAAAAAAGGAAGTTACAGGAAGGATCATGAATAATGGAGTGTGTTAATGCTGGAAAGCCAGTCTCAAAGAATGGATGCAAAACCAAGAAAGCTAGGCCGTGGGGAGGTCAGCCCAAGTTATATGCCAGAAACAACCTGATGAGGAAGCTGTCCCTGGTGCAACTGCCATGGGATGTTTGCCACCAGTAACCCTTGGTGTCACTGCCACTGCTACTGTGAATAATTTCTCAACTCTCCCGCTACCTTTGTGATGGGTTGTGTTGTGCTCTCATGACTCAACGGATGAGGAGAGGAGATTTACCTTCCTGTTTGTATTAGAGTTCTCCAAAGAAACAGAACCAATATTTTATTTTATTTTAAGGAATTCTATTATATTTTCAGATATTTTATTTTAGGCTTAAGTGATTACGGGGTTTGGAATGTTTGAAATTTGCAGGGCAGACTGGCAGGCTGGAAATTCAGCTAAGAGTTGGTGTTGCACTCTTGAGTGCGAATTCTACAGGGCAGGCCAGGTATGTTGGAACCTCAGGCAGAATTTCTGTGTTGCAGCTGTGAAGCTCAATTCCTTCTTTGGGAAACCTGTCTTTGCTCTTAAGGCCTCCAACTGATTGATGAATTTCACCTACAAAATGGAGAATAATCGGCTTTACTCAAAGCTACTGATAAATTGTCAAGTACCCCCCCCCCCCCAAAAAAAAAAACCACCTTCCCAGTGACATCTAGACTAGTTGAACAACTGGGCATGAAAGCCTCACCAAGTGACATGTAAATTTAACCACTCCGTGTTAAATTTGTGCGACTCCGTGTTCATAGCAGGATCCCCCTTCAAACATCTCCGAAGTTAAAGTGCTGGGTAGGGAGATGCGGGAAAAAATGATAGCTATCCACGCCAGCTAGTTTACTGCTTGACTTTCAGCCAGGCTTTCAGATTCCGGTTCTGTAAACATGGGGATGATAATAGCAGTTACACGTATGAGTGTCGGGAAGGTATGTAAAGTGTATGCAAAGCTCTTGTAGAAGTGCTTGGAACAAGATAAGTGCTCAATAAATTCAAGTGTTATGATTTCTCATCTAAACATTGCAATAGGATATTTCTCACTGTTCATATATCCAAATTCCCACCAGGTAGGGCACTTGAGGATGAAACACCTAAATTGTGATTTGCATCCATAAGCAAATTGTGATTTATTGAACCCTTACTACCTGCCAGGTACTGTTCTGCATACCTTCCATCTATTACTTGTATAATTTGGTTCACACAACAATCCAGTGAGGTTTGTGATTCCTCATTTTATAAAGCAGACACTGAGATTTAGAAGAATACGTAGCACACCCAGAATCACACGAGTAGCCCAATGCAGGGCCTGAACTCAGGGTTTTCTTGGGTCACTGGGGTGGCTCAGTCAGATGGGTCTGCCTTCAGTTCAGGTCATGATCTCAGGGTTCTGGGATGGAACCTCACATCATCAGAGGGCCTGTTTCTCCCTCTCCCTCTGCCACACCCCCTGCTTGTGCTCTCTTGTTCTCTCCTCTCTCAAATAAATAAATAAGGTCTTAAAAAAAAAAAAAAAGGGAATTCAGGGCTTTCTTAGTCTAAATCCCACTCGCTCAACTACTCCTCTGTGCGGTCTCTATGTTAGTCCAGGCAGAGGGGTCATCTCCTTTCCCAGCTCCAGTTCCTCGAGTGTTACCTTGGCTTCATTGGTCTGGAAAATAAGAATCCCAAGTTTTCACCTAAATATCAATTCAGGATGCTAAACCCTTTGGAGGAAGACCTTTGTCCTTTTTATTAGATATTAGCCCTTTTTTTTTTTTTTTTTTTTGGTGGTAGCTCGGCTTCGGCTTCTTTAAAAGATGGTTAATGCAATTTGAATTTTTGAATCAACTCACAGATGTAGAAAAGGAAGAGAATAGAATTAAAAAAAAAAATACTTCCTTTCAAAAAAAACCCAAACAAACTAAAAAACCTCCTTTCATACAATTAGAACAACTCAAAATGAAACAAAATTCCTTTCATAAAAACTAAACTACTTAAAACTACTTAAATAAATTTAGGGTACCATGAAAATTGTTAATTTTGGGATATTAACTATTAATAAAATTTTGGATATTAACTATAAATAAAAACAGTTTTGAAGGTTGGAATGGTGGCATACTTCATAATATCCATCATAAAAAGATAAATAAAAATCACGCACAAACCCTTTCTCTGTGGACAAAACATCTAGGGGCTAAGGGGATCTGAACAACATTAGAAATAGGAAGTAAGCTCATTTCTCAGAAGGAATTTGGATGTTAAACATTTTATTCTAGAAGTAAGTCTACAACCAGTTGCCATGGAGAGCAGAGCAATTCTTCGGACGGTAGGGAGTCAGACCTGCACTTCTCAAACTTTAATGTCCATGGACACCATCTAGGGATATTTTCAGAATGTAGATTCTCGCTCAGTGGGTTTGAGGTGAATAAAACTTGAGATGTTCTATTTCAAACAGGTTCACAGGGTGTAGCCCACACGGCTGTTAAAGGACAACACTTGTGGTTGCAAGAGTCGACTACCAATTCAAACTCATTCATTTTCCTTAATCATTTATAGTCTTTATAATGTCATGCCTTTGGAAGCCAAGTTATAGATGACTTCTAAAATGGCTTCAGAGAATATTCCTTCTACATGTCTGGAGGCGAAGGAGGGGAAGGAATTGATAGGTATTGTTTGACGAGAGCTTCTGTTGCTACCGCTTGACAGGAAATGTCTCATTTCATTCCTATAACCCTTCCACGAGAAGTTTATGGAAGAGCCCCCTTTTACAGATGAGGAAGCCAAGTTTCAGAGAAAGCAACCTGTCAGTGCCATAAGTGGTGGAGTCAGCATTCGCACTTTGGTCTGTCTGACCTGACAGCCCATGTTTTTTCCGATCCCATCTGGACAGCTTTACTGCGATTGCCTTTTCTTTTGACATCACTGGTTATCCTCTATTTTTAAAAATTTCCTTAAAGAGAACCAAATCCAATTTTAAAAATTGACACAAAATTGTTCATTAAACTTCCCTCTTACATCCTATTTTCCCATTTCATTCTGTGTGAAAATTACTCTCTACCCAGGAAAGGCCTTGATGCTTTGTGCTGAGCTGACTGACAAAGCATTATGATTTAAAAAATGATTTAAAAACCATCCTGTTCCTCTCTCCACAAAGCCCCAACCTTTGATCTTTTCTCAGGAGCAATTTCCCATCAGCTCTTTTTTCAAAGCTTGTAAATGTTTGGTATGCCGTCTTATCCAGACTCTTTCCCTCCCCACAAAGGAGAGGTTGAGACCTTCAATTCCCTACTGTCATTACCAGTCTATTGGAAGTCTTAGTGTAGGATTTGGTTTTCTACCGTGAAGGCGAAATCAAATATAGCAAACTTCATGCTCTGGCTGTGTTTACACACTTTAAAACTAAGTGGGGTTTGGCAATTACCTAGTTCATTTGCTCTATGCAGATGAAATCAGATTATTTCAGCACTTCTGATTTTTATTATGCTTGTTTGACCCTCTTTACCCAGAAACATAGTTAGCATGATTCAAATTAATTGGATAATTGCTGAGTCACCATTTTACCTTGCAATACAATCTTGCGAAGATTCTGGCATTCTAGAACAAAGAGAAGGAATAAATAAGTTATCTAGGAGTTTTACATTTCTTTTTTATTGCTCAACTTTCTTTAAAGGCAAACCAAAAGATAAAATAAACAATAGTAGGGCTACCTGGTTTGAATATGGGATGGAAATTTTGGAGCTTCATCTTCTCATCCTTCTTACTCGGACATATTCTCCTGAGATGGAATGAAACACTGGAAGAGCCACAGACTGTCAAGTCAGGACAGACCCACGTTCAAACCCTGACTCCTAAACTCTGACTGATGACTGCTGGTTTAGGCTAGAGCATAATGTATACTTTTATCCCAAGACTATTCATTTTTGCTAAAATTGTGACTTTTGAAAAAATAATTAGTATTAATAAGTAACTGATAGAAGAGTTTCAATATTTCTATGACTATTTGAATTTCCTTAGCTGGCGTTTTATTCAAAGACCGAGATTCAGCCATTTCTTCTTCCTAAAATCAAGTTTTAGGGTCCTGAGACAATAGAAGTTTTAGGAATAAAGGACACAACACTTGTGTTTTAAATTTACTTGTTGCTTTTCCTGCTGAGGTCTCTCTTCAGGCGAGGCCTAGCCATAACATACATAATCTAGGAAATGTGTCAGATGACCATGTGACTTTCAAGATAGTCTGTATGTCACAGTCACCTGCAGACCAGCATTATTGGGGTAAAGGGGTGTGATCTGCATGACTATTATTTTAGAAAAATCAAGAGTTGATTCTAATGCACTATTAGGATGAGAATTGCTGAATAAATCTATTGAAAATGGGTTTTTTCATTTTGGTCATATTTAATGGATTCAGGTCCTGAACAAATTATATTTTTATTTTTTTCCATTTTCTTTTCGGTGTTCCAAAATTCATTGTTTACGCACCACACCCAGTGCTCCATACAATACATGCCCTCCATAATACCCACCACCAGGCTCACCCAACCCCCCACCCACCACCCCTCCAAAACCCTCAGTTCATTTCTCAGAGTCCACAGTCTCTCATGGTTCATCTTCCCCTCCAATTTCCCCCAACTCCCTTCTCCTCTCCATCTCCCCATGTCCTCCGTGTTATTCCTTATACTACACAAATAAGTGAAACCATATGATAAATTGACTCTCTCTGCTTGACTTATTTCACTCAGTGTAATCTCCTCCAGTCCAGTCCATGTTGATACAAAAGTTGGGTATTCATCCTTTCTGATGGAGGCATAATACTCCATCGTGTATGTGGACCACATCTTCCTTATCCATTCATCCATTGAAGGGCATCTTGGTTCTTTCCACAGTTTGGCAACTGTGACCATTGCTGATATGAACATTGGGTACAGGTGGCCCTTCTTTTCACTACATCTGTATCTTTGGGGTAAATACCCAGTAGTGCAATTGCAGGGTCATAGGGTAGCTCTATTTTTAATTTCTTAAGGAATCTCCACACACTTTTCATTTTAGAACACTTTTAGGTTTAAAGAAAAATTGTGAGGATAGCACAGAGTTCCCATACTCTCTGCTTCCAGTTTACCCCAGTATTAACATCTTACAGTTTTACAGTTTTGTCGAAGATTATTTGACCATAGAGTTGAGGGTCCATATTTGGGCCATCTACTCTGTTCCACTAATCTATGTGTCTGTTTTTGGGCCAGTACCATGCTGTTCTGGTGATCACAGCTTTGTAGTAAAGCTTGAAATCAGGCAATATGAGGCCACCAGTTTTGTTTTTCTTTTTCAACATTTCCTTAGCAATTCCAGGTCTCTTCTAGTTCCATACAAATTTTAGGATTGTTTCTTCCAGCTCTTTGAAAAGTGCCAGTGGAATTTTGATTGGGATGACACTGAAAGTATAGATTGCTCTAGGCCGTATAGACATTTTAACAATGTTTATTCTTCCAATTCATGAGCATGGAATGGTCTTCCATCTTTTTGTGTCTTCAGTTTCTTTCATGAGTGTTCTGTAGTTCCTCGAGTATAGATCCTTTACATTTTTGGTTAGGTTTATTCCCAGGTATCTTATGGTTCTTGGTGCTATAGTAAATGGAATCAATTCTCTAATTTCCCTTTCTATATTTTCATTGTTAGTGTATAAGAAAGCAGCTGATTTCTGTCCATTGATTTTGTATCCTGCCACATTACTGAATTGCTGTATGAGTTCTAGTAGTTTGGGGGTTGGAGTCTTTTGGGTTTTCCATATAAAGTATCATGTCATCTGCGAAGAGAGAGAGTTTGACTTCTTCATTGCCAATTTGCATACTTTTTATTTCTTTTTGTTGTCTGGTTGCTGTTGCTAGGACTTACAGTACTATGTTGAACAACAGTGGCGAGAGTGGGCATCCTTGTTGTATTCCTGATCTCAAAGGGAAGGCTGTCAGCTTATTCCCATTGAGGATAGTATTCACTGTGGGTTTTTTGTAGATAGATTTTATGAAGTTGAGAAATGTTCCCTCTATCCCTATACTTTGAATCATTTCAATCAGGAACAGATGCTGTATCTTTTCAAATGCTTTTCTGCATCAATTGAGAGGACCATGTGGTTCCTCTCTCTTCTCTTATTGATTTGTTCTATCACATTGATTGATTTGCAAATGTTGAACCACCCTTGCATCCCATGGATAAATCCCACCTGGTCATGGTGGATAATCTTGTTAATGTACTGTTGGATTCTATTGGCTAAGATCTTGTTGAGAGTCTTAGCATCCATATTCATCAGGAATATTGGTCTGAAATTCTCCTTTTTGGTGGGGTCTTTGCCTGGTTGGGGATCAGGGTAATGTTGGCTTCATAAAAAGAGTCTGGAAGTTTTCCTTCTGTTTCTATTTTTTGAAAAAGCTTCAGGAGAATAGGTATTATTTCTTCTTTGAATGTTTGGTAGAATTCTCCAGGGAATCCATCAGGTCCTGGGCTCTTGGTTTTTGGGAGTTTTTTGTTTCACTGCTTCAATCTCGTTACTAGATATCAGTCTATTCAGGTTGTCAATTTCTTCCTGATTCAGTTTTGGAAATTGATAGGTTTCCAGTACTGCATCCATTTCGTCTAGGTTACTTAACTTATTGGCATATAACTGTTGATAATAATTTCCGATGATTGTTTCTATTCCCTTGGTGTTAGTTGTGATCTCTCCCTTCTCATCAATAATTTTATTAATTTGAGTCCTCTCTCTTTTCTTTTGGATTAATTTAGCCAATGGCTTATCGGTCTTATTGATTCTTTCAAAAAACCAGCTTCTAGCTTTGTTGATGTGTTCTACTGTATCTCTAGTTTCTATCTCATTGATCTCTGCTCTAATCTTGATTATTTCCCTTCTTATGTGCGGGGTTGGCTTAATTTGTTGTTGATTCTCCAGTTCTTTAAGGTATAAAGAGAGCTGGTGTATGCTGGATTTTTCAGTTTTTTTGAGGGAGGCTTGGATGGCTATGTATTTCCCCGTTAGGACCACCTTTGCTGTATCCCATAGGTTTTGGACCACAGTGTCTTCATTCTCATTGATTTCCATGAATTGTTTAAGTTCTTTGATTTTCTGATTGATCCAAACATTCTTAAGCAAGGTGGTCTTTAGCTTCCAAGTGTTTGAATTCCTTCCAAACTTTTTCTTGTGGTTGAGTTCTAGTTTCAAAGCATTATGGTCTGACTATATTCAGGGAATAATCTCAATATTTTGGTATCGGTTGAGTCCTGATTTGTGAGAAAGTTCCATGTGCACTCGAGAAGAATGAGTATTCTCTTGTTTTAGGGTAGAATGTTTTGTATATATATCTATGAGGTCCATCTGGTCCAATGTGTCATCCAATGCTCTTGTTTCTTTATTGATTTTCTGTTTGGATGATCTGTCTGTTACTGAGAGTGGTATGTTAAGATCCCCTACTATTAATGTGTTCATATAAGTATGACTCTTTATCTTGATTAACAGTTGTCTTATGTAGTTGGCTGCTCCCATATTGGGGGCATAAATATTTACAATTGTTACATCTCCTTGGTTGATAGACTGTTTAAGAATGATATAGTGTCCTTCTTTATCTCTGACTACAGTCTTTAGTTTAAAATCTAATTTATCTGATATGAGAATCACTACCCCGGCTTTCTTTTGAGGCCCATTGGCATGAAAGATGCTTCTCCATCCCTTCACTTTCAGTCTGGATGTACCCTTTTGTTCAAATGGGTCTCTTGTAGACAACATATGGATGGGTCCTGTCGTTTTATCCAGTCTGCAACCCTGTGCCGTTTTATGGGAGTGTTTAATCCATTCACCTTGAGAGTGATTATTGAAAAATACATTTTTATTGACATCATGTTGTCTGTGAAGTCCTTGTTTCTATTGATTGTCCCTGTAAATTTCTACTCTGTGACACTCTTGGGTTCTTTCTTCTTTTATAGAACCCCTCTTAATATTTCTTGTAGTACCAGCTTGATACTTGCCAGTCTTGGAAGCTCTTTATTTCTCCATCCATTTTGAATGTCAGCCTTGCTAGATAAAGTGTTCTTGGCTGCATGTTCTTCTCATTTAGTGCCCTGAATATGTCTTGCCAGTCCTTCCTGGCTTGCCAGGTTTCTGTGGACAGGTCTGATGTTATTCTGATGGACCTTTCTCTGTATTTAAGGAATCTCTTCCCCCTAGCTGCTCTCAAGAGCTCCTTTCTAAAATTATGATTCATCAGTTTCACAATCAGGTATCTCGAGGTCTTTCTAGATTCTATGATTTGGGGGGTGGTCTTTCTGCCTCTAGGACACAAATGTTGGTTCCATTCCCTAGATAGGTCCTGAACAAATTATAAACCTGGATTGTTTTCATATAGACAGAGTGGATACTGATAAGACCATGTGGCCCAGTTTTCCTATTCTGAATACATATGATATAGGATATGCCCAATTTCCTTAAATTCAATAACATTAAAAACAATAGTTATCATTTAGTGAGCAACTACTATGCATCAGTATCATCATTATCATCATCATCAGTGCTAATGTTTACCAAGCATTTGCTAAGATATTCTATAAATAATTTAATCCAATTCTTATAAAACCTTATGCCGTAAGCATATAATCCCCCTTTTATTTACAACTGAGAAAACAGTCATGGATAAATCAAGGCTACTCATCCAGGGCTATACAGGTCATGAGTGCATAGTTCTGGCTCCCTATCTTTATTCATTTATTTATTTATTTGCCTCCATATCTTTAGATAATACTGCTCCAACTTCTATAACAACCCTCCAAGGAGGTATTTAATATGCTCTCATTTACAAATGAAAATAGGTAGCAAAGAATGTAAATAGTTAAGTAACAAGTATTAGATGCCACCTAAAGTCAAACCCAAGTAATATAATATTGTACATAAAAGAATATCTTTCTCCTCCCTCCTGGGAGGGCCTGAGGAGCCATACCCAAATAGAATTCTCCCCAAACCAATGTTACTTTGAAAAGAAAAACCTAGTAAACACTGTGAGTTTAAAGGTTATGTATATCAAAATAATCAAAACACCTAGATATGGGCTTTGGGGATTATAAAGAAGATAAGCATAGGAATCAGCCTATATCCCCTGCTTTAAATTTCACCACCAACTTTGTTTTGAATCTAAAAGTATGCTAAGCCATATAATTCCCTGGGTTATTTACATTCTAGTCAGGGTGACTATTGAAGGATAGTGTAATTACAGAGTACAATTTCCAAGCTGAATGAAATTGCTTGTTGTGTAATAGGTCTGCTGGGGATTGACCTCTGAAAATGCCAAAAACAAATACTTGTAAGTCATGATTAGAGATAATGATATACAACACCCTGAGTTAATATATGAAGTGAGAGGTGGTCTTTAATTTGGATAGAATATTTTCTTTTGCTATTCATCAAAATCAGAGAAAAGGATCAGAGCAGAAGTACATTTTCCTTTCTTTCCTATTTCTCAGCATAGTGCCAGAAATTTGCTACTTTTCCATCACCTTCATGAACTACATGAGGGATAACTCTGGGCAAGAGGTTGAAACAGAGGTATTTGCTGATGTTCAGTGTCTGTGAGATTTTATTGTCTGAGCAGAGAACAGTTCTGGCAGCCAGATCTGCCTCAGTCAGTTCTAATGTACCGTCCTCCTCCTCTCTGCTCCATTCCAACATCCACCTACCGTGTCTCAGTTCAGCATCCTGAGTAGATTTGGTGAATGGTGGTGGGGTGGGGGCAGAGGGGTGTATGACAGCATTAGGTATTAGAGGCAAAATATCGGGATAGGAGGGGTGCCTGGGTGGCTCAGTCCATTAAGTATCTGCCTTCAGCTCAGGTCTTGATCTCAGGTCCTTCGATCAAGCCCTGCATTGGGCTCCCTGCTCAGCGGGGAGCCTGCTTCTCCCCCTCCTCTGCTCTCTCTTTCTGTCTCTCTGTCAAATAGATAAATACAATCTTGAAAAAATTAAAAATAAAAATATCAGCATGGGGTATATAATTAGAAGAAAAAGTTAGCAATAGCAAAGATGTTCCCATGTCCTCACTGATATTATTTTTCATCCCTGTATGACATGAATTATTGTATACAATTAGTGCTTCTCTGGCCCTTTCCCATGTGATCATAATGTTCAATCATATAAGTATATAGTTTTATATTGAAATGAGAAGGTCTTCACTTTTATAAATTCATTTTCATTTTGACTTCAGTCTATAATTAATATATAGGTTTAAAAATTTATTCATTTGTTTGAGAGAGAGACACAAGCGGGGGAGAAGCAAAAGGAGTGGGAGAAGCGGACCCTGGGACTCTGGGATCATGTCCTGAGCCAAAGGCAGATGCTTATCTAACTGAGCCATTCAGACACCCCAACATCAGTCTATAATTATATTTATCTTTGTCCTTTCATCATTTTATTCCAATCTGCAGGATGGAAGGAAGAAGTTTCAAAGACTAAATTCCCAAAACATTTTTTCTGGTTATCTATTGCTTTATAACAAATGATACCAATGATGCTTACTATATCTCATTGTTTTGTGGGGCTCAGCTGGATGAGATTTTTCTGCTCTGTGTGATGTGGACTGGAAGAGCTGGTTTGATTTGGATGGTCCAAGATGTGTTCACCCGTATGCCTACGACCTTGGTAGGATGTCTAGAAGGCCATTCTCAGCTGGAGGCTCTCCTCCATACAATCTCAGGTTCTCTCCACCTGGTCTTTCTATTAGGGTAGCTGGATTTCTTCCATGGCAGCTTACAGCTCCAGGAGACCCAGGTGGAAATGCCAGTTCTCTTAAAGCCTAGCCTAGAATCTTTCACAGCATTAAGTTCTACCCAGCGTTCACTGGTCAAAGCCACCAGAGATCAGTGCAGATTCAAGTGGAGAGGAAATAGACTTTGCCTATCTGTAGGAGGAATGTGAAAGAGTTTGCTGTCCATGGCATCCCTTAATGATAAGATATGTACATGTGGCTTCTAGATGCTCCAGAATGTGATGGGGCAGGAAGGGAGCTGGATAACATGGATATCTTTCTCTGGACTTAAAGAGATTGTGTTTTGGAAAGACACTAGAGATCATCTTGTCCTACTTTTCAATTTAACAGATAAGGGAATTGGGTCATAAAACTTAAGAGATTTGTTTGGCAAATGGAATAAATTTTGTGGTGGGGGGTGAACTCAGGGCTTTTGATTTCCAGTCCAGTGTTCCTCTACAGATGAATTTTACTGGTCGCGTTTTGTTAGTTTATCACCAGAGTGAAGTTGCCCACTTCCATTTGTTCCCAGTTTAAAAAGGAATTAATTTTTGTTTAGTTTATGGGACACATTCTCAATTATAACAGAGATTAAGAAATAGGGGGAGTACTCCGCATGTGCAGATTACTTCAAGGAACCATAGTATTAGATGGAGTATGTATGAAGAGATAGGGGTAAAATCCTTGGGTTGCTAATTCTTAGTCCAAAGTCTTAGCTATGAGGGAAGTCCCCAATTCTTTTTTTTTTTTTTAACTTGTGGTAAAATATACCTAACATAAAATTTACCGTCCTTACTGTTTCTAAGTATATAGTTTCAGAGTATGAAGTAGATTTACAATGTTGTACAACCTATCTTCAGAACTCTTTCCATCTTATGAAACTGAAAGCCTCTATACTCATTAAATAGCAATTCCCCATTGCCCCTCCCCTGGTCCCTGGTAACCACTCTCTTACTTTCTTGATGTCTCTATGAATGTGATGATTCTAGGTATCTCCTATAAGTAGAGTCATACAAGATTTATTGTGTTGTGACTACCTTATTTCATTTAGCATAATGTCTTCAAGTTTCCTCAGTATTATAGCATGTATCTGAATTTCCTTCTTTTCTAAGGCTGAATAATATTCCATTATACAGATATATCATATTTTATCCCTTCTTCCCTCAGTGGACACTTAGGTTACTTTCTTTTTACCTTTTGGTTATTGTGAATAATGAGTGTACAAATATCTCTTTGAGATCCTGCTTTCAATTCTTTTGAATACAGGCCCAGAAGTAAGATTGTTGGATCATATGGTAGTTGTATTTTAAGTTTTTTTAGGCTTTGCCATACTGTGTTACATGGTGGAACCATAGTGCACCACTTCACATTCTCACCAAGGGTTCTGATTTCTCTGCATCTTCTCTATTACTTGCTATTCCCTCTCTTTCTTTCTCTCTGTCTTTGGAGTAGCCATATTGGTGGGTGTGCAGTAGTGTCTTGTGGTTTTAGTTTGCATTTCTCTAATGATCAGTGATGTTGAACATCTTTTCATGTTCAACCATTTGTATATCTTCTTTGGAGAAATGTCTACTCAAGTTCTTTGCCCATTTTTTAATTGGGTTGTTTGTGTTTGTTGTTTAATTGTAGGAGTTTTTTTATTGTTTAATTGTAGGAGTTTTTTTTTAAATATTCTGGATATTAACCGTTTATGAGGTATATGACTTGCAAATATTTTCTTCCATTCTATAGGTTACCTTTTTTTCACTCTGTTGAGTCTGTCCTTTGGTGCACAGAAGTTTTAAAATTTGATATATTCTAATTTATCTATTTTTACTTTTATTTTTATTTTTTGCTTGTACTTTTGGTGTCATAGCAAAGAGATCACTGTCAAACCCAATGTCATGAAAAATTTCTCCTCTGTTTTTATTAGAAGGTGGGGGAGGGATAGTAAATTATCCTCCAGACTGATTAAGCCCTTTGAGATTAAAGAATGAAGGAAGTCTTTCCATATCATTTACAGAGAATTTTATTCAGGGCAACTTACTGATAGGGTGGATTGGGCAGATGGAAGATCCAAGCCCTATGCAGCTCTTCTCCACAAAGTCTCAACCTTAATCCACAGCTTTTATAGGGAGCAAAGGGCATTGTGGTGAGGTCAAAGCCTAATTATCTAAAGCGAGACCACCTAGGAAGCACCTGGGTGACTCTGTTGGTTAAGCATCTGCCTTTGGCCCAGGTCATGATCTTAGGGTCCTGGGATTGAGCCCCATGTCAGGCTTTCTGAACAGTGGGGAGTCTGTTTGTTCCTCTCTCTCTGCCCTTCTCCTTGCTTGTGCTCTCTCTCTCCTCTCAAATAAATAAAATCTTGAAAAAAAATAAAGTGGCATCAATTAGATGTATTCATAATCTAAAGTAGTGTCTTCTGTGAGACACTTTAGGGAAGGTCAGAAAAAACCTTCCTGCATTCTAGTCAGGACATACATTAGCCACCAAGGGACCTAGAACACACAGGCTTGAGGGAGGTCATTGTGTGGTCATGAATCAGGTGGACAAAGATGAATAGGGTCAATGTTGTCTGCACTCCTACAATTTTCTTCTAAGAATTTTGTTGTTTTAACTTTTTACTTAGGTCTTTGATAGCATTTTGAGTCAATTTGTATACTGTGTAAAGTAAGAGTTCAATTTTATTATTTTGCATGTGGATATTTCATGTTCCCAGAATTATTTGTTGAAGAGACTTTCCTTTCCCCATTGAATGGTCTTGGCACCCTTGTTGAAGATCATTTTACCTTATATGTACAGGTTTATTTCTGGGCTATTCTGTTCCATTGGCTTATATGTCTTTGTGGCAGTATCACACTGTTTTGATTACTGTAGCTTTGTGATAAGTTTTGAAATCAGAAGTGTGAGCCTCCTAATTTTCTTCTTTTTCTGAGATTGTTTTGGTTATTTGGGATCTCTTTAGATTCCATATGACTTTCAGGATGTATTTTTTTTTTTCTATTTCTTCCAACAGTGTTGGGACTTTGATAGGGATTGCTTTAAGTCCATAGATTGCTTTGGATATTACTGAATCTTAAATATGTTAAGTCCTCCAACTCAGGAACACAAGAGGTACCCTTCTCTCATCTATCCCATCCCCCTATCCACCTCCCTTCATCAATCCTCAGTAAGTTCCCTATCATTAAGAGTCTCTTCTGCCTTATTTCCCTCTCTCTGTCCCCCTACCCTTTGCCATTTGTTCATCTGTTTTCTTTCTTAAATTCCATAATGAGTGAGATCATATGATATTTGTCTTTCTTTGACTGACTCACTTAGCTTAATACCCTCTAGCTCCATCCATGTCTTTGCAAATGGCAAGATTTCATTCTTTTTGATGACTGATATTCCGTTGTACACACACACACACACACACACACACACACACACACACATAAATGGATAAAGAAGATATATCTTCTTTATCCATTCATCAGTCAATGGACATTTGGGCTCTCTCCATAATTTGCCTATTGTTGATAATGCTCCTATAAACATCAGGGTGCATGTACCTCTTTGAATCTGTATTTTGGTATCCTTTGGGTAAATACCTAGTAGTGCAACTGCGGATCACAGGGTAGTTCTTTTTAACTTTCTGAGGAACCTCCATACTGTTTTCCACTGTGGCTGTACCAGTTTGCATTCTCAGGGCAAATTTTTAAGTGACTGCTTCAGCATTTCTTCTATATTATGGGGAGCACTAATGGGTTATCACTCACCATTCTTGGCCTACAGTCTGAAGACCAAGGAGTGTATGTGTCAGTAGTAATTCTTCTCACCTCCACTCAAAAACAGAATATGTTGCAAGAATGCTGCATGTTGATCATTGGCTTTGAAGGGGATTTTTTTTAAGTGCCAGAATTGTTTACTTCACTTTTAAATAATTTAAGCACTATTATAAGAAAAAAGTGGCCTAAAGAATTTTTTGGGGGGTGCCTGTGTGGCTCTGTCAGTAAGTGTCTGCCTGCGGCTCAAGTCAAGATCTGGGGGTCCTGGGATCCAACCCTGTGTCCTGTTCAGTGGAGAATCTGTTTCTCCCTCTCTCCCTGCCTTGCACCCCTCCCTTGTGCTCTCTCTCTCTCAAATAAATTAATAAAATCTTAAAAAAAAACCCACAAGAATCTTTTTCATGTCATCTTTCTAAGGAGATGCATGAATGCTTTTGAGTTATTATGGATACAAATGATACCAGTGCATTAAAAAGATGAGGCAGACATGAAGTTTCAGATGAAGAAAGATGGAGCTCTCTAACAAACGTCCTTGTACCTTATCATAAATAATAGAAAAAACAATAAAACAAAATCAACTTCCATACTAGTATCCTAGAAATTCTTCCAAGACTATTTTTTTCTTTCCGTTTTCACCAAAATTCTATTTCTTCTCATTGCATCATACGATACCATCAGGGGAGACCCCAGAATTTTTGAATTCCTCTTCTTATATAAACTTGAGGAAGCGCAACTACCCTCTTAAGATTCTCAAGAAGACATTTTGACAGCTTTACCAGATAATCAATATAATACATAAAAGGCGCTAGTGAAGTACTACTCTCCCTTCCATTGCGTAGAGATGCCCTAAGTGTGAAACTCAATTTTTCAGATACCTACTGTTCAGCTAGAAGAGGTTTGGTCGTCTTCAAATTGTTAAAGGAAATGTCTGTTGGAAAATGTGTTGGAAACAATGTTATAGGATGTTCGCACCCGCCTTTGTACAGAAGTCCAAGGGCCTAAATCATATTTTGGTATTATCAACTTGAAGAAGAGTGCTTCTGAAATACTTTTCATTTCTCTCATTTTGCTCTGGCAGCACTCATATACTTTTAAGGAATGGAAAACCTTGGAATTTTAGGTTCTTCAGTAAACAACTGATAAGAAGGAATGTGGGGGTGAAGCGCAGCCAATAAGAAGGATGCAGAAGTGGCCAGTGAAACAAAGGGCTCATTCTGGATGAGACAGAATTGAAGAACAGAGGCATTTTCAACACCTGCAGGAAAACCACCGTTCTGCGGCTCAGTCTGAAGGTCCGTTTTCCCACCAAAATGAATACTCGGAGCTTCTACAACTCCTCACTTTATATATATATATTCATAGAAATACTTATATATATCCATATATATATTTCTTTCCTATAAAATTTAAATATATCTTTCCTTCATATGTTTCAACACTTGTTAACTTTTTGGGGAGGTTGAATTTTGCTTATTTAATTTTTAAGCCCTGAGGCAAAAAAAAAAATTTTAAATACATTTATTTATCCCAAAAAACCACTTGGTTTCATTTCCTTCTGTAGTGAGTACAAAGCAGACTTTGGGGAAAACCTTTGGTACAACCAGCCTGTTTCATACATATTCACAAGTCCGTTCAGAATGAAGTACCTACTATGAATGATGGTACTTAGTTTCACTTTTCTTTAAAGGACCAATCCTTATTTCCACATAATTAAACCTAATGACTTTAAATCGCAATCCTTCTAAATATCACAGAATTACCTGCACCTTGAAGGTTCTTGAACTTTTTTGAAATTGCCCTTTTAAAAAGAATCACGGGGTGGCCGCTGGAAGGTTTTGTTCTCGATTTACAACTCAGGCATAGATTTAAGGAGAGTGTAATTACCAGATATAATCCCTAAACAGAATTGAATTGCTTCCTGGATGCCAAGCTAGTTGCAGACTGACCTTCAACGGAAACAAAACAACTCTGCAGCTCTGTGTCCTTCTTAGATTTCAGCAGGATCCAATTTTCTTCTTCTTCTGGGCAGAAGTGGGAATCGGAAAGCCAGTGTTGCTTGTCCTTTGGTAATTTTCATCTACTTGGTTAGAGGACCAGAAATCCCACTTATCATGGCTCTTCCTTAAAAACAAAAGAAAACTTATTAAAAGAGCGATTCTGGAAGATCCACAATAAATCACTTGTTCTGGAAATTGGACCAGTCCAGCAGCCTCTAAATCAACCACCTCCTTGTTCTTCTCTGAAGAAAACGAAGATCATTTATTACCTCTGAGGTCACTGTGGGAGATTGACCAGGGAAAACCCTAAATCAGGAAATAGGGTTGTCTCTCCCAGGTTAGTTTGTATCCCACAAACAGTCACATCTGATCCCTCCACTTCACTCTGCAAAATATGATTTCTTCCCTGACATGTTTTGTTGTTTTATTCCCCCCTCACCAATCATTACACATAACAAGTGTTAGGTGGTTATAGCTGTTCTTTTTTCTGGAAGTGGAGCATTTTGTTATATTTAACATCCTAATTAGCTTTTGGGTAATTAGCTGGCTGGGTGGGCAGAAAAATTCTACAAAAATCTGTTGGCCGGTGGGATTTTCAGGCCGGCACTTTTAACTGCCTCCCCCACCCACACACACACGCACACGCACACGCACACACACACACACCCCCCACGTGCATGCTTGCATGTAGAGGCATACACACAATCCTCTGGATTCTTTCATGTCATACAAAAGAGCTAAAATAAAACACAATGCCTACCCATATCCAGGCTTCTAACTGCTTTTCTGAGGCAGAGACTGAGGGCAGGTGAAGCATTTGTAGGCATAGGATTAGACGACGTACAATTACCTGTCCTTTCTTAATCATCCTCATCCTGCGTATTAACTCCTTCCCCTGCTCTCCCACTTCCCCACCACTGCACCCTCCCATCATTCCACTCATCTTAATGAAAGTAATTGACTTTGTTCTTCGTGAATAATTGTTTTCACCCTCTTTAGAAACACACGGACATATACACTCTTCAGAGGGTTTTTTTTTTTTTTTCCTTTTAACTTGCAGTGCACATGACAAAATGTGAGGCATCTGACAGGCAGCCAGCCACCTGTGAGGATCATTTTTAAACAGATGGTGCAGTAGAAAATTAGTCCAAATGTAGACATCACCATATCACCGTAGAAAACATTCACAGATGTGGATTATGACAATTCTGATGACCCTGGCCCACTGGTCGGTTGGTTCCGGTCAGAGGGAAATGATTTGCCTTGTGACAACAACAAAAAATTAGCCACTTCATATTTTGGGAATGAAAGGTGGCCCCAACGATTAGAAAGGAGACTTTTCTGCACACCCTGAGTGCCTCATCCTTTCTGGCATTTGCGTTGTTTTCTCTTGGCAGCCGTCTGCTCCTCACCGACCTTTGTCACAGATGAATGAGGCTCTGCTCGTCCTGGCATCTGTCCACTTGTCCCAGGCCCACCTCTCTCCACCTGGTCCGAAGCAGGTCATGCTTCACTAGGTTGAAGCACTTCTCCAAATGAGCTGCCCCGTTCCTGCCTTCCCTGGGCCTTCGCAGATGCAGTTTGCATTCTGGGTTGCCTTTCCTGCCTGGCTCAGCTGGAAAATTCCCAGTCCCCCATTGACATGCACCTTGTGTGCTATCTCTCCTGTGAAGATTTCCCAGATACACTCTCCCCGCCTACACCATCGAGGCAGAATGAAAAACTTGCTCCCCACAATCTCTGTCCCACGCTACCGAAATCGCTGCTTCTTACCATCAATCATCCCCAGCACGTGCGGAAGTGTAACATAATAGGTCATCCATAAACAGCTGTGGAACAAAAGTTAGAGATGATTTTGTATCCATGCAGATTTAAATTTTCTTGTGGGTCAGGACCATGGTTTGTTTAATTCTCCTTTATCTGAACCGGCATAGTGACACTTATGTAAGTACCTAACTAATGTGTTGCATTTAGTTGTGAGGGAGTGGACACAAAGAACCAGGAGTCAGAGCATAGGGTTCTATTCCCTCTTTGCCAGTAATTCAATAGGCAAGACACGATATGTGATAGAACGTTCCTGAACTTCAGGGTCCTTTTAGGAAAAATGAAGAGTGATCACATTATTTCCTATTTACCTTACAGGCCTTGTATGAAGATCAAACACATGTTCTAAGTTGGGAAGTGCTTTGTGAAGCAAGAGGCAGTATGGTATAAGGAGAATGAGATCGTGCTCTATAATCCAACTGACTCCCTTACTTTTTGGTTGTGTGATCTTGGGTACATCAGTTAACATCTCTGAGCCTCGACTTCCCCATCTGTAAAATGGGGATCATGATAGTATCTACTTCATGAGGTTGCTGTGGAGTTTAATTTGTATAAAACACCAAGTACAGTAACTATAAATAGTAAGTCCTAACAAATGCTAGTTTTTATTTTATTTTATTTTTTTTTAAAGATTTTTTATTTATTTGACAGAGAGAAATCACAAGAGAGGCAGGCAGAGAGAGAGGAAGGGAAGCAGGCTCTCTGCTAAGCAGAGAGCCCGATGCGGGACTCGATCCCAGGACCCTGAGATCATGACCTGAGCTGAAGGCAGCGGCTTAACCCACCGAGCCACCCAGGGGCCCACAAATGCTAGTTTTTAAAAAAAGAATTATAGTGTAACAATTTATATAAATACAAGATGTAATTAACACTTATTGATGAATTATTGTTCTTCCTATAAGACCAATAGGGAGAGCCTCCTACATCTGGAAAAGAGAATGGCCTACTCTCTCTATTTCCTTTTCATGACCTCTCCTCCAACTAGCTTTAGACTCTGCTGTCACAAGCAAGATAGTTCATAGCATTTGACCCAGCCAATTCCACTTCCGGAGTGGGACAAGCCACGTGGACAGCACAGTCTCCAGCTCTGCCCGGTTTTCTTCCCGCAGAAATATCTCACTTGGGAGATAAGAGCCCTGTGACATATAGGAAATATATCTAGACAATTCCCAGGAATGTTCTGTTCCATTTCAGCGTGCTGTTGCTTGCCATCTCTGGCCACAGATGGCTCCCCTAGGTAGCTCTGACTGGTAAATTTTCTAGGATTTTCCCCCCCACTTTCCCCAAGCTAGGAAACAGCTTTTTTCCTTGTTAAATAATCCAAAGCAAAATTAATATATCTTAATTACAAGACTTGAGGATAACATATGGCAATTGTAAAAAGGAAACATGAAGTTTGCTAGTCTGAAGATTAATTCGCTATGACCCCTCACAAGAGTCCTTTACAAGACATCTGTCTCCTAAACCCTGGCTTCGGAGAAAGGTCTCATTTCCCTCTCTCAGATAGGAGATGCTTTGATCATGTCCCCACCATTTCTTGGAGTGTAGACTCCTGTTTTCCAGGAGAAGTTAGAACAGAACCTGCATATCCTCTGGAACTCCCCTCATCTTGAGGGGTAGTGGGTTTGGCAGCACACTCTCCAAAGCCCGCCTCATTCAGTCTTACAGACTGCCACGTGTGGCACATTAGTAATACATTTATATTTTTTGAGGAAAAAAAGGCTCTGCAGATCACAGCTCTTCCAAATATATTTGTACGTTCTATCTCTGGGTGAAATGCACATCTACCTGTCTAAAACGCCTCACTCAAAGTTGTTTATTTTAAACGAAACGGGGGGATGGGGTGCCTGGGTGGTTCAGTCAGTTAAGCCTCTGATTCTTGATCTCAGCTCAGATCTTGATCTCTGGGTTGTGAGTTCAAGCCCCATGCTGAGTGTGGAGCCTACTTAAAAAATTAAAAGAAAGGGAGGGACTTAACCTAGAGGACACATTCTAGCCTGCTTCGAAGTAGGTGCTTTTTGTGACCAATTGACTCTCTCCATCACTTTGAAATTAAGATTCAGAATCCATCCCCAGAAATAGAAAAATGTTCTGGAAACTTGAAAAGGGCAGCTTGCTGCTCCTTCATTCCTCTATGGAAAATGAAATTTTACTATCAAAAACCGAGGACAGTATCAAGCAGTTAAACCTGTCATCTAATTCGGAATAAAAAACAAGCTCAGGGGGGTGCCTGGGTGGCTCAGTGGTTAAGACCTCTGCCTTCGGCTCGGGTCATGATCTCAGGGTCCTGGGATCCAGCCCCACATTGGGCTCTCTGCTCCGCAGGGAGCCTGCTCCCCCCCCCCCGCCCCCCGCCTGCCTCTCTGCCTGTTTGTGATTTCTCTCTGTCAAATAAATAAAATATTAAAAAAAAAAAAAACAAGCTCAGGGGCACCTGGGTGGCTCAGTGGGTTAAGGCCTCTGCCTTCGGCTCGGGTCATGATCTCAGGATCCTGGGATCGATCCCCGCATTGGGCTCCCTGCTCAGCGGGGAGCCTGCTTCCCCTCTCTCTCTGCCTGCCTCTCTGCCTACTTGTGATCTCTCTCTGTCAAATAAATAAAATCTAAAAAACAAACAAACAAGCTCAGTATCAATTATTTTCTCATGTGTTTTTAATCGGCAATGATTTTAGTTGCTATATATATATATACGTATACATATCTATGTATATGTATGTATGTACATATGTATTATATATGTATATATATACGTATATATGTATGCTATATATATACATATATATACTATATATACATATATATGTATATATATACATATATATGTATATATACATGGTCCTCCATGTGTATGTGTGTGTGTATATATATATATATATATATAAACAGCCTTAGGAATGTATTCAAACACTCTTGCCATTTTAATATACCCAATAACAGGAAGGACTTAAATATAGCCTTTTCTCTGAAACTTCAGGGAATTTTTTGAACAAGACACACTGGGAAAGCTGAAAATAATGAGATCTGTCAATAAAAACTCTTGCTTCCCAAAGTTTATCATCAGGGAAAGATGGAAAAATAGTAATGTAGGATGTGAATTGCCAGTGGATGAGAATGAACTCCTGCCCAGAAGAGAGGATAGTGGGAGGGGCTTGGATCCAAACCCCTGCTCTGCCATTTTACTAGCTGTGGGTCCTGGAGGAAGTTATTTAACCTCTCCTTGCCTAAATTACCTCCTTTATGAAATGAGAATAATGGAAGCAACTGCATTACAGGGTTGTGATGAGATTTGAGACGGAAGGTATACATAAAGATGATACATAGGCTGGCATGATGCCAGCGTGAACCTCAATGCTCCAAACGCTTAGCTCTTATTGACATCATTATTGCTGCTGCTGTTGTTACTAGGATAACAAAAAACCCTGGCCCAGAAGAAAAGAAACTCATTGCTCTGGCTGGTCAGACACTCTTTCTTCCTATGATCCTCCCAAATCCAGTTCTACTCGAATATTACATGGGTGTTTGGATGGAGGGAGTATTCTGAATGGGGTAAAAACAATTCCTGTTTTGGAGGAATATGCCTTCTCCTAGAATGCTGGAAAACAAAACAAAATAGAGCAAAACAAAAGCAGCAAGCCTCTTCTGAATCTTTTGGCATTGGTTCATGCCACCTTGTGCGTATCTTCTTTAAAATTCCACTTGTACTTTTTTATGCCCTTTGAAGTTCATATAAAATCAATATGGAGAAATCAGCTTTATGAGTATTGAATTTCTGCAAAACATTTCTGTTTGGAATTCGAGTCTCAGGAGGCACTGATCCATGCTTTTTATTATTATTAGAATAAACGAATGTGGTGCTTTATTATACTTGTTGAATAGTGGCTAAAAGACCATGAAAAATCCAAATAATCCAGGAACGGCTGTCTTCAAATCCCCTGGGAAGACAAGGGATGGCTTGCTAAGAGCCTTTAAAGACCAACAGGTGCCAGGAAATTTGTTTTGACCCATTAAATTTATATTGGCTTCACGGCTTTCAAGACTCTCCTGCTGTCTGCCATTGCTGCTACTGAAAAGCCGCAGGCTGGAAATGATTACGTTTTCATGCATATGTTAAGTGGGCAGATGATTAAAATGAGAACAAACAAGATACTAGATGGTTTCACCCTGGCTCTCGCATTGCTCTTATTCCACACTCTTTATGACCAGATTCTCTTGTTGGTAAGTGCAAATGGCAGAGAGATCTGTGTGGAGTTTACTGCCCTTGTGGAAGAGCCTTGGGGACCTGGGAGAGGCCCCTCCTCCATCATCACCCAACTAGCTCTAAGTAAGTGAGAGGTCATGAAGGCATCTCCATCATTAGCTTCAGTGTAGCTCTTCAGCACAGGAATGGTGGCGAGTTGAGAAAAATCTGCCGGGAGATTGAGCTGTAGATGCTAAGCAGTACATCAAGGCGAGGCTTCCTGGGTTGGGCAGTGAGAAAGAGCAGGGCTGTGCTCTGGAGAAGACAGCAGGAACTGGAGAGACACTAAGTCTAATATGGGTATAAATGTTTGAGTTTTTGAACTGTGTAACTGGACCACATGTTCCCATTATGACTGTCAGTTGTGTGCTGCATAAAACCTTTGTCTTTACTGCTGCCTAACATTGCAAAATGCAGCTGTTGGGGCCCTGGTAGCAGATGGCAGGTGGTGGTCACGTGCTTTCCAGAACCACCAGTTTTAGGAGAATCAAAAAAGTGGTTTCATCAACTGTTGAGACCCTTTAAAATATACTCTTCCTCCAAACACTAACTCTCACAGAAACAAAATTGAAAGGAATTATAGGAACTAGGTAAGTGCATTTCTTTTCAATAACTGGGGCTGATTTATGTCCCTTTGGTGGGAACACAGGCACATAATTGGTGATATCATGTTAAATCCTGCAAAACAAAAATTTAAATAATTTTTATTTTCAATAAAAAAATTTGTGGTGTGTGTGTGTGTGTGTGTGTGTGTGTGTGTGTGTGCCTAAACTAACTGAAGATCCTTGGTGAATTTCTTGATTTGGAAAATGCATTAATACCATCTGTCTTAGTCCTTTTGGGCTGCTATAGCAAGATACCACAGACTGTAGCTTATGAACTATAGAAATTTGCTTTCTCCAGTCTGGAGCCTGGGAAGTCCAATATCGAGGTGCCAGCATGATTGTGCTCTGGTCAGGGACCTCTTCCTGGTTCATGGCCTATTCTTTTCTCTGTGATCTTACATGATAGAAGGGGTTAGGGATCTCTATGGTAAGATACCAAATTCCATTCATGAAGGCAGTTCCTTTCTTCTAATACCATCACCTTTGGGGGTTAGGACCTCAATATATGAATTTGGAGGACAAGAAGGGCAGTTGGGGGCACCTGGGTGGCTCAGTGGGTTAAGCCTCTGCCTTCGGCTCAGGTCATGATCTCAGGGTCCTGGGATCGAGTCCCACATCGGGCTCTCTGCTCAGTGGGGAGCCTGCTTCCTCCTCTCTCTCTCTCTGCCTGCCTCTCTGCCTACTTGTGATCTCTCTCTGTCAAATAAATAAATAAATTCTAAAAAAGAAGGGTAGTTGGGAAGACATATTCAGACTGTGGTACCATCTTTTCATATTAGAATTCAGCTTTTTGTAAAGGCTCATCCAAGGTAAAGTAAACTTCAGAATTAGGAAAGATGGAGAATTAACCAAGTAGGGTGTTAATTTTAGAGAAGAAGTAAATTCAAATGACAGGATGAAGAATAGAAACGAATGTAAATACACCCTCAAATGGACCACAGACCATATTCATTAAATTCAACATGGAGCTCAGAAATCATAGTTTGGTCCCACATGGGTCAATGCTACCCCATTCTTAGCCTTTCAGTTTGGGTAGAATTGCCTACATAGCCAATTCCAGGATGGGGGCCGGCTGGTGTAAGCCCTTGGGTATGTCCCATCGTCTAGCCCCAGCGATGGGTCAAGAGCCTCAATTCAGGCCAAACAGTTGCAGGAAAAATTTTGACAATGATTCCAGGAAGGAAATTTACTTTCCTCATCCATCTCCTGTGAGAGATGCTTCTTCTTTCTCTCCAGGCTGTGGTGATCATGTCAGGCCTGGAACAGCTTCCTGGAAGGCAGCCAACCATTAAGTATAAAGCTGATGCACAAAAGGACAGAGCTGAGAGCAGGTCACAAGCTTCTTTTTTTCTGTTTTCTTTTTAGCTTAACCACATACCCCGGTAATGGGTCTGCCGTGGGGCTAAACAGGCTCACTGTTATTTTGGGTGCTATTACTGTTGCCATCCCAACCTCGCTTTTTAATAAATTCATTATTCATTTTTAAGGAAACAGTGCAGTTTCAAAAGCTTAATAAATGCTTCTCTGCTTCAAATATCACTTAAGTCTATAAACTATCACTGGATTCTCTGATCAACCCCCTCCATGTTATTCACTAGAGCATCAAGTTTACCCTTCTCTTGTGAGGAAATCGGGCACTCGTCTTTGCCCTAAAACAGCGGGGAAATCAATGAGAGGAGAAAATAGTTTTTCCCTCAAGTACTGTACCTACATATTTCAGGACAAATCAAATCATTTGGAAAGATCAAGTCACCGTAAAAACGAGGTATCAGCTTACGTGGATGCTGTACCGAAGGGAATGGTGTCTTTGGTTATTTACTGTTCTTGGGCTCTGTATTCTTCTAGAAAAACTAATACGAAAATTCTTCAGTCCTGTCTGATTCTACCTTATACCTTTTTAAAGTCTAGCTCCTTTAATAATTATTGAAGAAATGACCAGAGGACACCCTGGAAATGAGTAGCTTGCTAACAACTAGTCACACCAATGTTGAAACATCTCTATTCCATTCTTTTAAAGCTTTCATGCCCTTGTAGGCATTTATAAATTGAAATAAATAGCTCCTTTATTTTCTACAACATATTTATAAGCTTTGAAATATGAAGTCCAAATTTATATGCAAATTTTACATTTCAATTATGTTTTTATTAGATTTTCTAGAACTTGTTATTTGGAAAATAATTATAGATTTCTTTCTTACTTTGCTACGTTACTTTGAAATTGTAGTCATATAAAAAAAATCCAATAAGTTCACTTACATTCTTAAATATCTCATTTAACGTCCAGGCAACTTATAAATCCACACTTTTTAGGGCTGCCAGGATGGCTCAGTTGGTCAAGTCTCTGACTCTTGATTTCACCTCAGGTCCTGATCTCAGGGTCGTGAGATTCAGCCCTGTGTCAGGCTCTGTGCTGGGTGTGGAGCCTGCTTAAGATTCTCTCTTTCTCTCTCCCTTTGCCCCCCCCCCAGAAAAGAAAAAAAAAAAGTAAAGTTCTATTATAAATCCATACGTTTTAGCGTGTTATTTTCCTAACATTTAAAAAAAATTTCAGTTGACATTCTATCAAATATATGTAATTATATACATTTTATATGTGACTGAAACATCACAAGCAAATATTAAACTTTTTCAGATTAGTTTAGAAAATTTGGAAATCTTAGTTAAAAAAATTTAAACCCTGACTCATTACTGAATAATTTTAAACAGAAAGTGTACCAACAGCATAGTAATGTTGATGTATAAGACAAGTAGGAAATCATTAAAAGGATTTAAAATTTTAAGGACAGTTTTGTTCTTCAGAGAGCAACAGAAAAGTTTCCAGTTTTCATCAGGATTTATATCAATATCAATTGTGTTTTAAAAAATTGTTTAACCTTTGGAATCAAGGCAGGGTATGTGTGTAATAAAATGGAGAACATAACAATTATTTTGGTGTGAGGATAAGTATTTAGATAAACTACTTAGTGTGTGGGTTGAGACTCCCAAAAGGTCTACAACTTCTAGAGCGTTCCAGTCATTTCTGGAACTACATTCTAATAAAAGGTGGTTTGAATGGAGGCTCTCTTTAACCAAGCGGGCAACATTAGCTTGGAGCTGAGTTGATTAGTTGGCGAAGTGGAGGTCTTGTGTTTGGTAGGTGTGTAGGGTCTGTGAGTGAGAACACCTGGCTTTGGTTACAGAGAGCACAAATGCCTCTAACAGGTAAGTCTGTGTTATTTGCTGCATAGTGTGCTATTCAACTTCCATAACCAAGCACTAAAGACTCAAATGAAAAAATAAAATACAAGAACATTTACTCAAGAAGGGATATTGATAACTTTTGTGCTGGTGGGGTAACGGAGAGAAGCCATGTGAATTGCTGCAATCTCATAAAAAAATCTAAAATGCCTACATCCTTTGACATGGGAATCCAACTTTTAAGGACTTATTTGACAACTCTAATAGTAGGTAAGGACAAACATGTTTGTAGCAGGAAGTAGCTGAGATCCTAACTTCCAGCTCAATGGTTGAATAAATTATGGGGTAGCAATACTAGGAATTACTATATTGATATTAAAAATGCATCAAATCTATACATATTGACCTTGAAAAGTATTTTTGATTATATGAAATGAAAAAAATCAAGCTGTAAATTAATATGTATACCACAATGCTTTTATTGATAGAAGTGAAAAAAAATCCTATATGACCATATATGCTTTTATGTTTATTTATGAGCTTTGAAAAGATGTGGAAGGATTACATTTGTTACCTCGTGGACCTGGGGCTAAAGATGGGAGAAAGAGATTAATAGTAACTCTTTTAGACTCTTCTATATTCTTTGATCTATTGCAATGAATATGTATTACTTTGGAAATAAGAAGTGAGAACAATAAACTGGTGGGCAGCAGAAGCCGAGTAAAAGTTGCTAGTTGGGATTTTGTTTCATATATGTATTAGGCTTCCAAGAATTCCTGTGACTTTGAGTCCTTATTGGGTGTTAAAAAGTGAAACAGGTTAGGAATTACACAGTGACCAAAAAGTGGAATTAATGCCTATCATGCTCGATATTTCCAGATGTCTGGGTGCTGTAGTCCTTGGGGCTGAGGCATTGGTGGGGCGGCTGAATACACCATGTTCACCATCCTGGGACCCTGTGCAGTGTAAAAATAGCAACTTGATCCACTGGCCAGTAGTTGAAACTTCCAGCTGGGCAGTACTGATGTGACCATGCTAGTGAGGGTCATTAATTGCACTGTGATGAATGAATCTGTTATAGGTTGTGTTCCCTCCCAACACTTGCAAATGTTATCTTATTTGGAAACAGGGTATTTTCAGATTAATTAAGTTAAGATAAGGTCAGTAGGGTGGGTCCTAACCTGACGTGACTGGTGACTGGCTGCGTGGTATTTGCTGGATACTTAGTTTGGGCAAGCCCATCCTGAATGCCCCTGGCAATCACTGTCTTGACAATGTAGCACTCCTGTCCTCTTTCTGTATTCCCATCAAGCAGAATGTGCAGAAGGACGTGTTAATCTTCAAGGTCAGTAGCTCCAGGGATGGCCAACCCTGGAGCATCTCCCTCATAATGAAGAGTGTTCAGGTGGCAGTTCTTGATCTCCTTGGAAATTCTGGCCATGCAAGGAGGGGAAGGGCCCCTGATAGTTGCTTAGCTAAGTTGCTATGATATACAAACTTGCTGCATGTAGATTCCAGCAGCGGAAGATCTGTCCAGTCAGCCGCTCCTGGACTCTAGGTAAGCTCCTGCAATAAACTTGGGCCTTGATTCCTCTCTCTGGGTCTCTTCTTTGGGCTCACTGGACCATCACCCACTCTAGGCGTAGAGTCTTGTGGGTTGCAGCTGCGCATTGACATCTTAACAAGAAGGGGGAAATCTGGACAGAGACACACAGGGAGAACTCCATAAGCAGATGGAAGCAGAGATTGGAGTTATACAGCTGCAAGTCAAGGACGACAGGTGACATCAGAAGCTGGGAAAGGCATGGAACAGATTCTCCACTAGACCCTTACGATCGAATGGCCCAGCAAATACCTTAATTTTGGACTTCCAGCCTCCAGAATTGTGAGACAAGAAATTTGTATTTAAAGTCACTCACCTTGTGGTACTTTGTTATGGGAGTCCAAGGAAACAGAACAAAACTCAAATATATTGCCGGAGAGAAAAGGATGAAAAATTAACGTGACCAAGAGGAGTCCCTATATTGCCAAAATGACATGACCATTTCTTAAAATATTATACTTAATAATATTTCTGGAATGGTGGTCAGGAGACTGAGAATAAATGCACAAGCCACTTTGGAAGATGGTGTTAACATTTAATTATTATACTGGAGAATGTCTTGAGAAGAATATTCTAAATTTCACTAAGATATAGGTTTGCAAAAACCAGCAGCAAAACCCAAAAAGGATTGACAGTTTAGTTTTCTGATGTTTGGTAATCGGCTTGCTTCCATCTAAATATTTTGATGTTATTTTCCTGAACCAAAAATCTGGCCACACTTTCTACAGTGAGAAGGAAGTTTTCTACTTAAGGAAGCAACAATAGCGGAGTAGCGGAGTAGGCACAGAGTAGTGAAGAGAAAAATCATCAGCATGGTGGTCATCAAGTGGGTGGGGAGTGGGCTATCTACATAGTTTTAGAGGGATACAGGATTTTCCTACAAGTGGCCATTGTTACTTCTTAAAAACATTAGCTTTGTGTTTTACTCACCAAAGCAGAAATGTATATATTTTATAATATTACTGCTATCTTTGTCTACTAACGATGTTGCTATTTTCTTGTTTGGTTGCTTGGTTGAGTGATTTAAAGGCAGGGTAATAAATGCTCCCTTGGCAGTGCTTCTGACTTAAGTGAACTAACAAGTAATTTACTAATGAAATGGATCACAATTATATAAATATGGGATTGAGGTTGGGGGGGCTTTTATCAAGCTGGCGATCAGCTAATTCGTTAAAGTACTTCACAGGAGGGACGCTGTGGGAGGTTGAAGGCTGTACTGTGTGCAGACAACCTCACGCTTTGTGAGCTGCTTACTCTCTGGGATGAATGTAGAAAAGCCAGCCCATGACAATAAGCAGACGTGTTAGGTGGTAGTCAGAGTAAGTTCCACAGAATGGAGGGGAAATGTGCTCCTTCGATGTTATCTGATGGGCCACACTCCCCTCAGTCCTGAGGGCTCTGCCCCTATCCAATGAGATGATAACATAGGGTACCCATGAGGAATGTATCTGCAGGTTCCCATTCTGTGAGCGCATTGTTTGCACAGACTATTGGATTCCTTCAAGTCATATTTCTCTGTAAAGGCATAGGTCTCGTGAGCATAGCTTCACACCAAGAACGGATCCGAATAACTTAAAGAAGGTTTTAGGAGCACTATTACCCTGGTGCATAGACAACTACAAAGCAATTTTTGCGATATGGGCGTGGTGAACTTAGAGCAATATGGGGCAAAAAGTCTGTAAAATAAACAGGCAGACTCTGTTATCCCTCTGAACTGTAGCCCCTCGATTTCCTTTGGTCTCCATTGTCTTCAAATAACAGTGAATGCTCACTGTAGTTTCTCCTCATCGTCTGTCATAACTTATATCTGGCTTTTGCTCCTATTACTCTAATGACATCTCATTTTTGATGGACCACGTGATCGCCTAGTTGCTCAATCCTTTGGTCTTTTCAGTCTTCACATTCCGGACTTTTATAATACCACTTGGTACTATTCAGCAACACTTCTGCTCTCTTAGCCGTGTCAAGTTGGACGAATATCAGTCTCCTTCCATCTTTCTCTAGTGTTGGTATCTTTCCTTCTTTAGCCCTTGAATGTAGGGTCTCCCTAAGGTGGTCCTCAACTCTAGCATCCTCTAGAGACAGATGTGAGGTAGGAGGAGAGAATAGGCCTACGATAGAAGGGTTCTGGCTCTGAAACTTATAATTGCAAGGAGGGGGAGAACAAGAGAGCAAGAGAACAAGAGAGGAATTTGAATAGGGTTCTCTTCCATTCACATTCCTCTCCATAAGCATATGCCTGAGAGTGTGGGAGCAGAGAATCTGTTATCTCTTTAGTTGGATATGTGCCCAGTCATCTCTGATGGCACGAGTATCTCTCAGTGCTGAGTGTGGTCCCACTGTTTAACTGGTCAGGAAGTACTTGTTTTTTAAGTTAAAATGTGGTCCTTAAGCTTCTCCATCTGGGGTTCTCGTAAAGAAGCAAATAGTGGCTGAGCTGGATTCACTGAAGGCCAGTACTGTACTGTCTTAATGGAAGACCTAAGGCATCCCAAGGGGGTTTTTAATGCTACAAGATATTCATTGACTTTAACACTTAACCCCCTGCATAAGATGAAATGTTACAGACTTTAATTAATTTACTCAGTGTCTCCAAAGCGCATCAAAATTTGCTCCCTATAGGTTGTAATCAGTTTATAATGCTCCCTTAAAATGTTGGAGAACATCCCCATAACCTGGAGAAACATTTTTTTTGTAACCATCTGTAGGTTTTGAACTTACTATTTTGGTACAATTTTAAATTTACAGAAAAGATTTAAGTGTAGTACAAAGCATTAGCATTCAGCCCTTTATATTCTCTCTTTAAAAAAAAAAAGATTTTATTTATTTATTTTTTTTCCATTTTATTTATTTTTTCAGCGTAACAGTATTCATTGTTTTTGCGCAACACCCAGTGCTCCATGCAAAACGTGCCCTCCCTATTACCCACCACCTGTTCCCCCAAGCTCCCATCCCCAACCCTTCACAACCCTCAGGTTGTTTTTCAGAGAGAGAGAGAGAGAGAGCACAACTGGGCAGAGCAGCAGACAGAGGGAGAGGGTTAGGAGCTTGCCATGGGGCTCGATCCCAGGATCCCAGGATCATGACCTGAGCTGAAAGCAGATGTTTAACCAATTGAGCCACCCAGGCACCCTAATCCCTTTATATTCTCTTAGTATTTTCCCATATTTACTTTATCTTGTTTAAAATATGTATAGATTACATGTATAATGCAGGTATATATATATATACACACATACAGTATAATATATGCATGTGTATATATAGTGTAATATATGTGGTTACATGTATATATGCAATAATAGACATTTATATATAAATATAATTTATAATATATAAAATTTATATAGTTATAATAGTGTACATAATATATAGCACATGTGTCTTCCCAGTTCTGTACTCAGTGACTTCTCATTGATATCCTAAAATTGACCATGGTGGAAATATTTACAGCACAGAGAAAAACAAATCCTAGTTTTGAATTATTGTTATTTGTATCCAGAGAGCTGGTTTACCAGTATTATAACTGCTTTTAACTCTAAATATTTCATGTCCTTAGGAATAACGACATCCTCTTACCTAACCTCAGTAGAAAGATCAACATCAGAAAATTTAACACTGATAAAATGCCATGACATAATCCAAGTCTATATTAATTTACATCAGTGGCTCTAATAAAGTCCCTTATAATTATTACCCTTCCTGGTCAAGGATCCAATCTAGGTTTCCATATTATATTTATAGTTGGCTTGGCATGTCTCTTTAATTTTTTTTTTTTTAAATTGGAACAGTGTCTCTTCTATTTTTTTTTTTTTTGTCTTTATGACCTTCATATTTTTGAAGAGAATAGGACAATTTCAGTTTGCCTTTTTTATCCTTTTTTTTGGTCAGGAATATAATTTAAGGGGCAGTGTGTTTTCAGTGCATGATATTAGGAGGCAAATGAAGTTTGTCCCGGTTTCGGTGTGTTAACTTTGATCACTTGATGAAGGGAATGTACACCAGGTTTCTTTACAGTAAAGTTAACTGTATTTCCCTTTGCAGTTAATCACTTAACCGTGGGGTTGTATTATCATCTAAGCTTTGATAGAACATGAAACATTACAATGCATGAAATAAGCCACCTACATCATGAAAGTAAAGTCAAAGTTTTATTTATTCTGAAACAGTTTAAATGTTACAGGTTTGGTCGTTGTTAAAACAGAAACAAAAATTAAAATACAAATGGTGAGTCGCATGTCCCAGAGAGAGTTTTCTTTTTAAGATTTTATTTATTCATTTGACAGAGAGAGAGAGCACGTGAGCAGGAGCACAAGCAGGGGGAGCAGCAGAGGGAGAGGGAGAAGCAGGATTCCCGCTGAGAAGGAACCCTGCCCCCTCCCCCCCAACTCGGGGCTCTATCCCAGGACTCTGGGATCATGACCTGAGCCCAAGGCAGCCGCTTAACGGATGAGCCTGCCAGATTCCCCACCAGAGAGAGTTTTCATGTTGTAATCATGTTGTCCTGGGGGATGAGCCTGGGTGCGAAAGAGAAGAGAGCCATGACGGTGTGGTGGGGAGGACGCCCTGGGAATATGCCTACTCCCTGCAGCACCCCCTTGTGGCTGCCAATGCTACAAGATGGTCTCCGACTTTCAGTTATTTTGTCTATAAAACCAGGATACATGTTCTTTCCTCTTGGGGCCACGGGGGAGATGAAATTCAATGGTGAGCACAGGTAACATTTACTAAATGTTGGGCACTTACTCATTTAATCCTCCTTTGAGCAGGGTGCTCTTATTACCCTCAATTTACAGATGAAAAAGTGTAGGAAAGCTCTGAGATGAGAAAGATTAAGGGCCCAAATGGTTCCTACAATGCCCTTGAATGATTGTCCCCCCAATAGATATTTTCTTCCACAAATTTCATTTTACCCACTTGCTAAGTGTAGGATAGTAGAGCATCGTGTATCAGAGATCAAAGGATGGGGACAGATGAAAACTTTTATAGGCTCATTTATCACATCCCACTGCCCTTCCACCCCTCCAAAAAATTGATTTTTGTTGTTCCTGCTTGCTTTATTGTCTAGAATAGGATTTTTCCACTTTGTTCTACTGACATTTTGGGCTGGATAATAACTTGCCGGGGGCTGGGGGGGGGCATCTGGTGCATTCCTGGGTCAGCACATCCCAGGCCACTACCCATTAGATACCAGTACCCACCCTACGACTGTGACAACTGAAGATGTCTCCAGAAATTGTAAAGTATGCCCTGGGAGAGAAAAATCTCTCCCAGTTGAGAACCATGGCCCTAGGGTATTGCCCATCGTGCTGGTCGGATAACCAGGGACAGTTGCCCAGGTAGAAGCTCTGTCTGCCCGTGTTGCTGTGTGATCTTAAGTCACTCCAGGCCTAATGTCCTTTGTGGTTAAATAAACTGTGTTTTTCAGATCGAATATCCATACCTCCTGTGGAGTAAAATGGGAGGGCAATCCTCAAGATTTTGGTTCTTCTTCTCTCGCTGTTTGAAAACAAAACTCTCATTGCTTATTTGAAATGTCCTGGGACCAGAGTCCAACGCTGAGGTTCTGCTCTAATCTCTCTCTCCCTTGGTCCCCTTCTCTGAACCCCAGTTGTCGCAGCCTTTAGGGTGCTGTCCCAACTCAGACATCACAAATGTGAGTGCTAGCAGGGCTGGCCATGGTGTGGAATATGGAATCAGCGTGTGTACGACAGCGAGTACCAAGGCCCATAGAGAACCCAAATACGGGGCTTCCAAATTACATTTTTAAGTACAAAGGTCTAGCTGGACTCCATTTGGCCTGTGGACAGTGGCCTCTAAGATCTCTTTCAGCTCCAGAGTCACTTCCTTTTTCTGCTAGATGAAATGTTCTTTAGTGACTTTCCCCTATGAAGGCTTTCTAAAGTTACAGATACCCAACAGGAAAAGGTCCAGAAAGCCCACGCATTCATTTATACTTCAACACTCTTACAATCCTAAGAAGGGTATTGAAAGTTAAAGCTAAATAGCTCATATTATGGCAGTATGCGTGGCAGCGAGAGTGTTTTGTATGTGACTTAGAAGATATCAATGAAAACACTCTCATGTGATCATGCATTCATTTATCCTGTCAATAATGTTTATGTAGCTCCTCTATTTTGTGACTTTAACTTTGCTAGCTGAACGTTTTTTTACAGACTTGGTAGTACCCGTGAAAGGAAAAAGACTAGTAGAGTATGTAACTAAACGACGTGTTTCAATGTTGCGTGTGCAGTTAAGATTTTTCCAATAAGCTCCACAGTATCATTAAGAACCAAGTGCGAATATTCATATTTGGTGAAAACAGAAAAGAGGAGAGATCTTTAACACCCCCACACAGGCCCTCATTGGAATCTGATTCCCAATTATGCCACAGTGGGAGCTCAAGAGTTAATTTTAGAAAGCACTTAAAATCTGATATGAGAAATCTCTGTCTATAAAGAAACAATATCCTGAGGCAGGCAATTATCTGCTGAAATGAAAACAGAAAGACAAGCCATAGGGTAACAGCTGAAACCTCAAAGAATAGAAATATTTATCAATGGTAATTTTAAAATAAAATACATAAAATTAATCTCAAGGTCCTCTAGGATTTTTCTTTTGATTTAGTTCTCAATTTTGGCAAAAATTCTGCCAGCTTGAGTTGTGGGCAATTTTTACTAGTGATGTAGAAAACAAAGGCCCATCCTTTCTCCATAGTTACCAGGAAAAATTGAGAGATATTCTTTTTTTTTTTAAAGATTTTATTTATTTATTTGACAGATAAAGATCACAAGTAGGCAGAGAGGCAGGCAGAGAGAGAGAGGAGGAAGCAGGCTCCCCACTGAGCAGAGAGCCTGATGCGGGGCTCGATCCCAAGACCCTGGGATCATGACCTGAGCCAAAGGCAGAGGCTTTAACCCACTGAGCCACCCAGGCGCCCCGAGAGATATTCTTTATTGGAAGCCCAGATATATTTATTCTGAAGCACAGTGACTTTCTGGAATGACTGCCCTTTCTGAATGCTAAAACCTAAAGAGTAAAAGGATAAGGAAGCTATGACTAATCGGATGTAATTGCCATAAATTGGAGCTGCACACCAGGGTAGCAGGAATAATTACTTCTAGGGAGTTTATCACCAGCAATTTTAAATCCAAGGGGACACCAATGAGGTCAATTTTCCATGTATAAGCACAATGACTGGTAACCAAAGTTAATGACCATTTGATGGCTACTGGATTAAAGCCTGAGTGAGGGGAGAACACTATTTCAACTGAGGAATTTGTTGAACCACAGTTATGGAAGGATCCTTGGAGATCATATAATTCAATCACCTCATAGTATAGAAAAGGACACCAAGGCTCCTAGTGGTAAAATTACTTGGGCAAATCATAAAGCTTGGTCTCTTAACTCCCTTCCAATGTTCTTTCTGCTTCTTCAGTTTGCCCCTCAGGATGCTCAGTTGCCTCTTCCCTAAGACAGATTCACTGTTGGAATTCAGAACCTAATTGGTTACTGACGTCAATCTGGCATTCGTAACACCTGAGACTGACCTTCAGCCTGAATTGTCCCTGCATCAGTCATCTGCTGTTTCACGTGGCTGTCCCTCCCACCCAAACAGTCACTGAGTGGGCTAGATTTTGAGATGGACTATAGCAGGGTGCCTGGGTGGCTCAGTCGTTAGGGTCTGCTTTTGGCTTGGGTCATGATCCCAGGGTCCTGGGATGGAACCCCACATCGGGCTCCCTACTTAGCGGAAAGCCTGCTTCTTCCTCTTCCACTTCCCCTGCTGTGTTCCCTCTCTTACTGTGTCTCTGTCAAATAAATAAATAAAATCTTAAAAAAATAAACATAAAATGTACTACAGCAGACAGAGGCTGAAGTTTATATTAGAGTGTGATTTTTCTGTCTCAAAAACACTTAGGTCATTGCCTTTGGAAATTCTGAAGGTGTTTATTTTACATTTTTCTATTTACTGAGTGCCTTGACATCTCCCAGACTGATGGTGGGGGGGCGGATGACATTTCCTTTTTGCATCTCATCTCCGAGAACCAAAGGTGTTCCCCTGGGTAGTACTCAGAGCATTATAGCCCACTTAGATTTTTTTTTTTCATAATAAAGTTTATCAATAATATCCATAAAGCAACATCTAGGACTCAAAACATGCTTATAACTGGAAGTTTGAAATATAATGTTAGTCTGCTGATACTAAAATAAAAATGGATCTCAGGAATAATTTTAAAATCGTTTGGTTATTCACACTGAATCATTGGGAAGTATGAAATGCCGAATGTATTAGATAAACATACACTGAAATTTAAATGTCACACTGATTTATGTTAACTTCTCAAAATCTGAATGAAGAATTTTCATGTTTTTCTTATATAATTATACAGTAGAGAACTATGGTGAATGACTTTTCTAATTTTTTTTGGATTTTGTAATTGATGCATATTCACTGAACAAATTTTGAAAATTAAGAAATATATAAAGAAAAGTAATAAATCACTCATATCACCATTTAGACTAACAAATGTTATAAAAAGTATTTTAAAATTAATCTAGCCCATTTCATTTAAGTTGATGTCACAAGAAGCTTGCCTGTCTAGGAGGTAGAAATATTAGATAAGAGTTACAAACATATCATGTTACATAACTAGGGGTAAACCTATTTATATATAACTCGTGGTCTTAGAGATTAAGGATGTTAGAGGATTACATAAAAGATAGATAAAAAGATAGCCAGTGGGGTGATTGGATGGAAGATATCAAGGATGGGATCACCAAATAGAGGAGACAGAGAGCATCATCATTTTTCTTTTAATGGCCGATTGATTTTTTAAAAATTTCTTTTCAGCATAACAGAATTCATTGTTTATGCACCACACCCAGTGCTCCATGCAATACTTGCCCTCCATAATACCCATCACCTGGCTCCCCCAACCTCCCACTCCCTGCCCCTTCAAAACCCTCAGATTGTTTTTCAGAGTCCATATTCTCTCATGGTTCATCTCCTCTTCCAATTTCCCTCAACTCCATTCTCCTCTCCATCTCCCTATGTCTTCCATGTTATTTGTTATGCTCCACAAATAAGTGAAACCATATGAGCATCGTCATCATTACTGTACATTAGCCACGGGTAGTTGAAAATTGAAAAAAGGAACTTGGACGGTTGCATGAGTCACAAGAGCCATAAATGCAAAACTCATAAAATATATGTGACCCATATGAGAGTTCCCTAAACAATATATTCATGATATATGTGATGATAAACCTTTCTTTAAAATGATCTCTTGGCAGAGATGGATGGTTTCTTGCCAAGAAATAATTCACAAAAATCAGTTTTTTTCCTATGGTAGAAGGTGGGGGTCAGTATAATTCAATGTTGATACTTCTTCCTCTGCTCATCTGGCTTAATTCCTAGAGTGTGCTAGGTTACTCTACTGGTAAACTTAGCTACTCTTTAAGGCACCAGCAAATTATTTGTCTATTAAAAAAAGAAAGGCAAATTTATCCAGTCAGAAAACCAAGAAAAAGGAGATTTTTGTTTTATATTTTGTTTTGTTTTTATGTTTTGTTTATGTTTTATGTAATTTTGGAGAATGATTTATTTCAAATTGCCTATGGCAAGAGGATACACTATAATCTCAGTTCTCTTGGTTAAAGTGTTTAACCTGGCCCAGTTTTAGGGGTATATCTTAGATTATCTGGTAAAAGGGAAAATAATTGTTCTTTGAGCAATTACATTGAATGTTTTTTCTCTTGGTCAAGTTTTGATAACTACAAAATAGCAATGAGCTTAAAATCACATTTCCTGGCAAGTACCCAGAGTGTAGCTTAAAAAACTTTGGAGCTAGAGACAGAACAGGTGAAAAATGGACCTCTGCCCTCCTCCTGCCTCCGTTCTGCACCAAGGCATCCAGAGGCAGATTTCAAGAAGAACCAATAGTCTCTTCAGACACTTTTTGAATATACCCTATAGCACAGATGAGTATTGTTCTATGTCCTCAACTGTTACAAATAGAGCATGTCCATTGTTATTTTGCACCAAGAAATTCCATTGCATATATAATTGTATATTTATTTTTTAAAAAGATTTTATTTATTTGACAGAGAAGGATCACAAGTAGGTAGAGAGGCAGGCGGGGGGGGGGGGGGGGGGCGGGGCGGAGCAGGCCACCTGCTGAGCAGAGAGCCTGATGTGGAGCTCTATCTCAGGACCCTGAGATCATGATCTGAGACGAAGGCAGAGGTGTATTAACCCACTCAGCCACGCAGGCACCCCTATGATTATATATTTCTGTTGGTTAATTTCCTGCGTCAACTGGACTAAGCTACAGGATGTCCATCTGTCTGTTAAACATTGTTTCTGGTTATGTGTGTCAGGATGTTTTTGGAAAAGATTAGTATTTGCATTGGTAAACTGACTGAATAATGAAGGGGATGCCCTCCCCAAGGCTGGGGCATCATCCAATCTGTTGAGAACCTGAATAGGATAAAAATGTAGAGGATAGAAAGGTAGCCTCCATCTGTTGAGCTAGGACACTGGTGTTGGAAGTCCTCTGGATGAAACTGACCCCTGATGGTACTCTGGTTCCCAGGACTTCAAATATGGATTGGCATTTCCACCACTACCTTTCCTGGGTCTCTAGCTTTCAGACAGCAATGGTGGGATTTCTCAGCTTCCTTGGTTATGGGAGCCAATTCCTTGTAACAAATTTCACTCTATCTATCTATCTGTCTATCTATCTATCTATCTATCCATCTATCTATCATCTATCATCTATTTATTTGTTCTGTTCTTTGGAAAAACCTAACATAATACCCTAGCTTGTTACAATGAAAATAAACACTGTATACCACTCACAAAACCCAGAGCAACTCCAGTGATGCCCACTGCTAACTTCCATGTACACGGGCGGGAAAAAGGAGGGAAAATACCTTTAATGAAAATATAAAGAATATCTGAGTATAATCAATCACACTACTTCCAGAGAAGGAAAGAAGTAAGCTGGGAAGGCATCTTGAAGGATGTAATCTTTGCCTGTAGTATTACACTGAAAATGTGATAGTCCATGCTGAATGACTAATGGAGATCAAATGTTAAGCAATTCTCCTCCTTCTCAAATTTTCAAATGTAGACACACATAGCATCAGTACCAGACTAAAGGACAATATGGGGATCACTATTTTATAGGTGTATGCTTATAACTATCCAACGATCATGCATAAAAACCACATATTATGAAAACCTGTTTTATTTTATTTTTATTTTTATTTATTATTTTTTAAAGATTTTATTTATTTATTTGACACAGAGAGAGAGAGATCACAAATAGGCAGAGAGGCAGGCAGAGAGAGAAGGGGAAGCAGACTCCCTGCTGAGCAGAGAGCCCGATGCAGGGCTCGATCCCAGGACCCTGAAATCATGACCCGGGCCGAAGGCAGAAGCCTCAACCCACTGAGCCACCTATTAAAACATGTTTTAAAACTAAAAACACATTAACTCATTTTCTAGAATTAAAGGATTTTTCAAATGAATTTTTATTTTATTTTTATTTATTTATTTATTTTTTTTTTCAGTGTAACAGTATTCATTGTTTTTGCACAACACCCAGTGCTCCATGCAAAATGTGCCCTCCCTATTACCCACCACCTGTTCCCCCAAGCTCCCACCCCTGACCCTTCAAAACCCTCAGGTTGTTTTTCAGAGTCCATAGTCTCTTATGGTCAAATGAATTTTTAAAGTATAACATCAGTGTGCTCTGTTGAGGGTAACATCAGTATTCAACTAATGATGTAGGACTTTGGGACCCACTTATTTCAGAGAAGCTACCTGGAACATATCCACAGAGATGCAAAATCTTTTCTTCACAGACAACTCTGTGGTCACAATTCCAAAACAAAAGGAAACATCCTTTGCCAGAATATAGCAAGACACAGTGCAGGCGCATAAAGGAAAACGGTCTTCATTAGTACTACAGTGAGTTGCATAGATTTGATGCCACTTGTGTACTGCATCATCTTTGCTGATTTGGAGTCCTGCTGCCTTGCTTAGTAAGTTAAACTAGGATGGCAGAAGGGCACGTATCTTTGGTAATTTGTTGGAATTAAAAAAAGGCAACACAACTGAGTGGTTAATTTGTTGCTATTATGTCAAATCAATTAACTTGAAAAGATACTGTTGTCAAGGAATGACCTGTTTGCCAATTTCAAGGTCACCATAGATAGCAGAGCAACTTCCATGGTGTACCTCCATGGGTCATTTTATCTTTAGCACTGTAATTGGCTTTTCTTCTTTCCTTTTATAAACTGTATGAAATTTGGGACAGCTCAGGCCGCTGACTCTTTTGCAGGCTGTTTCCATAGATCAGAAATTCCCGCTTAGGCATAAAAATATATCTGCGCTTGCCTAGTTGCAGTTGCTTATAAGGTCAGCCTTACTCTTGGGGTGCATTGGAAGCCACTGATACTGGTGTGATTGAGGAGCAAAAAGAAAGTTCCCCGCAAGGAAGCCCAATGAACACAGTTTTAGGGCAATTTTGTGCTGTTTAAGAACATTTTCTGAACCTCACTTCCCTCATCTTTAAAATGCAGGTAAAGATTTCTCATTTTAGAGTCATTTGTGGATAAAATGAAATAAAACAAATACTTTACATATAGTAGGTGCTCAAAAAAGACTAATTACATCTCCAAATAATTATCATCTCTGCTAACCTGTAGCAGGTTCTAGAAAAGACCATCTCTGACTGAAAGGCCTCTGGAAAATATTTCACATTAGGCCCAGACTTTTACTTCTCTAGGTAAATGCACTCCAAAGATCCTTTTTAGTTGACAGCAGAGGAGAACCTAAGACTGAAGTTAGTGGTCTAAGGCCAAGTTCAGTCTTTGGCCACTGTGATAACACTTGCTAACAATAAAAAAAAAAAAAAACAGAATCTCAAGAGAGACAGAGACAGGCTCCAGGGTTTGACAGAAGAGGTCTTTGATTCAGAAGGCAGCAGGACCGTCACTGGGGAGCAGGAATTCATCTCAGTGGGCTGAAACCAGGATGAATCCAGAGATAAAGCCAGAGGATCGGGGTTACAGGAAAGAGGGTGGAAGGTGGGGGCATGGGTGCAAACTGAGAACCAGGTAAATGAAGACTCTGGTGCCCACAGTCTGTCATTGGTGGGGAACATGGAGAAGCAGCTGCTTCATAGGCAGTGATGTAAGAGGCAGCTGTTGTTCTTGGTCTTCAAAGGACCTCACCCTTGCCGTGCAGAAGGACAACCCAAGCCTCAAGGCCAGCTACCTGAAATCAGGCTTTATTATGTGGAGGAAGTAGAAGGCACTGTCACCTTCAAGCAGTGGGTGGCTTAACCACCTGTTAAGAAGGATGACAGGTGCTTTGTAGAGAGAATTTTCACCCATTTCACAAATGGTTTAACACCAGCTTTGTCCATTTACTTGTTGTTATTCAAATTAGATCCAGGTTAAAATATCACTTCCATCGTATTCTATAAACTAGCAATTGTTTAAGCAGTTCATCTCAAAATCAGACATAATTTCATTCTTGTTTACTCAACTTGAGGATGCTTCTTCATGTCTCCATTCACAGATTTAGGAAATGGCTTAAGTTTTTCTGCTTCAATTACTGCTGGTTTTCAGAAAATGATTTGATTAATAGAGAATGTGATTTCATGCAGGGATCTTGCTAACAAGTGATGGGAAATACTTAGAGGTGATGCTTTCTTGGCAGCCATCCAACAGAAGGCTCGTCCAAGTGGTGTGTCCAGAAATAAACCCACATTTAATTATTGATTAAAAAGGCAAAAAAAAAAAAAAAAAGAAGCGAAAGGGAACAGATTGGTAATCTCAGCTTATAAAATGTCAGGCATTGTTATAGCCTAAAATATGTGATATATGAGCGTACATATGTGTATGTGTATATATTACATATTATATATGCGTGTTATGTATATGAGCATATATGTATATATAATGTGTGCATATATGTGTGTATATTTATATAATAAGAATATATTATGTATAATACAAAACAGTCTTTTTTATTGCAAACTCTTTATGGTCAGGACCTACATTATCTTTTAGCTGTGGTGTTGGCACATAATACCAATTAGCAAATGTTTGTAGAATTAATTGATTATATCTGACTTTACCGGTACTTAGTAAAAGTGAACACATAGCCATAAAATGTTTATTATTTTCTAGGAATTATTCTAAGCCCTTTACATATAATAACCCATTTTAGAATCACAAAAATGCTGCAAAATAGGCACTATTTCTTATTGTCCCATGTGACAACTGAAGAAACCAAGGCTCAGAAAGTTCAAGTAACTTTCTCAAGGTTGCACAGACAGTTAAAGACAGAAAAGGGATTTCAGCTCAGGCAATGTGGCTTTCGTGTCTGTGCTTTCAACTGTTCTGCGGTGATACAGAATTTGATACTATGGTGTTGCTGAATTGGTCTGACAGGGACCCCTGCAGCAGCCAAAGCTGGTCAGCTTATGAGAATCTAAAAGAATAAGAATAAGCTTCTGGCTGTCTCTTACTTCCTCTTGTGGAAACATGTCAGTGTCAGGTATAAGCCCAATTTAAAATACAACCTATGGGTCAGACACACAATTTGGTTTAGGAGTCCTGGGATGACACTTCTCAAGAACTGGTCGTTAGCTTCCAGAAGTTAAAACAAGCTACAGTGTGGGTTTGCGAGTCTGCTGATACCCACCCCCACAGCATGTGTGAAAGGATTCTGAGGCTGCATGTGCTGGGCACAGTGCTAAGTGACTTATCTGTATTGTGTCCTCTAATCATCATCAAAAAAACAAAACAAAGCAAAACAAATCAAAGCAAAACCTGTAAAACAGGAAGTCAATGCTATTACCTTTGTTTCTCAGGTCGTGAAATCGAAACTCAAAAAGGTTAAATAACTTGCCCAATGTCACAGAGTTAGTAAGTAACAGAGCCTGGATTCAAATCCAGTACTATCAGGATATTTTTAAAGATCTATCTAGTTTTGGGGTGGGGGAAGGGCAGAGTGAGAGGGAGAGAGAATCCTGAAGTAGACTCCTTGCTGAGTGCAGAGCCCGACTCCGGGCTGGATCCCAGGACCCTGAGAGCATGACCTGAGCCGAAATCAAGAGTTGACTGCCAAACTGACAGAACCACACTGGTGTCCCAAGTTCTATCTGACTTTAAAGCCCAAGCTCTTAAACACTGTCGTACACACATATTTGGAATTTATATGGCATGGAGTTGGATGTGGTACATTTTGATAAGTTTGGGGAAAAGTAGAAGAAGAAGAAAAGGAAGCAAAGTGAAGAGTTATTAATTTTTGATGACAGGTGAGACCTAGTAGGATTAGTTCTTGTTAAGATTCTAAGTGAAACTCAGGTGTCATTCTTGGAGTTGTCAAAGAGAATGTGGCCTGAGGCAAAGGAGGCTATATGATAATTACATTTGGTAGTGGCTCATAGTCCGCACCCTTGGAGCCAAGTCTTCTAGAACCATTTCAGTGCTTTGGGACTCGGAAGGCTGTTAAAAAATCAGTGGTCTCAGCCTCCTCTCAGTTAAAGGGATAACATAGTAGCATCTCAATGTTTTTGTTTGTTTGTTTTGTTTTGTTTTTTAATGAATGCCTTCCTCCCAGAAAGAATCTGGTGTAATGATAGAAAATAAGGTTTTAGATATGGGCATAATTCGTTAGGGTTTCTTGACCCAAAAACAACTATCTAGAAAATTGTTCTAATCTTGTGTGCAGGTGGAGGTATTGTCTATTCAGAAATAGAATGTCTTTTCCAGGCGAAGTTATCCCAACAAACTTAATCTAGGAAGAGGCTTTGTCTAGGCACCTGTGGACCAAGCAATTACCCAAGATTTACTCACACTGAAAACAACAAATGTGGGTATAATAGATTATTGAGGGAAACTAGGAGATAATTAAGACATATTTGAGATCCTTTGCAATGGACATCATTACACAATATCACAGGGCACTTTCTTCATAGATAGGTCCTTTCTGTTTAACTGCTAGAGTATTTTTAGGGTATATGTGTCAGACACTGATCTAAGTGCTGAAAATATGACTCAGTAATGCTGAGACTTAAATTCAGATAATATTTTAGAGTTTATAGTGCATTAATATACATTACCTCATTGAACATTGAGCCAATTCTGAGAGTTTGAAAGAGTATACATGTTTGATCCTATTTTATTTTATTTTTCTTTATTTATATGTTTATTTTTGAGAGAGAGAGAGAGAAGAGGGGTGAATGGCAGAGGGAAAGGGAGAGAGAATCTTAAGCAGGTTCCGCGCTGGGCATGGAGCATGACGTAGGGCTCGATCTCATGACCCTGAGATCATGACCTGAACTGAAATCAAGAGTTGGATGCTTAACTGACTAAGCACTCAGGCTCCACTTTTTTAAACCTTATTTTATTTATTATTTATTATTTTATTTTATTTTTTTGAGAAAGTGTAATAGTATTTTAAAAGGAAGGAATAACTTTCTGTATTCTTCAGGTTATTACCTGTGTTCTAGGCTTTGTCATTCCTCTCTTCAGTTTCTAAATTCATAGAAGTTTGGTGATAATGTCTTTTCTACCTATCTTTATCTACCTATCTACCTATATAATGGGATTATTATACCATTTAAAATCAGGCAAATGTTATAAAACTAATTAATAAAAATAAAATTAGTACAAAAACCAGATCCCTAATCATACCAAATATTTACTTATTTATATATATATATTTATTTATTTAATCTTCTAAAAAGTACTTTATTTTTTAAATTCAAGTATAATTAGCATACAGTATTATACTAGTTCCAGTTGTAATATATAATAATTAAACAATTCTATACATTTCTCAGTGCTCATCAAGATAAGTGTACTTTTTTCAATTTTTTTACAACTTTATTTTTTAAGTTTTTATTTTAGTTCCAGTTAGCTAACTAGAAGTAAATATTTAGAATCATTGATTTTAAATCATTTTTCCCATTGCTTTTAATTTTCTTTGTCTATTTTTTCCATTGTGATAGAGTAGGTTATACCAAAAGAACGATTTTCCAAGTCCCCTAGCTGTAAGTAGTAAAAAGTTATAACCAAACCAACATGTTTACATAAAGGTACCATCTGAGTGTCATGTTTTTCTTCATCTAAATATTTAATTAGCCAACCTGATTGTCAGAGAAATCTAAAAATGTGGGACCACATCCTTGAACAAATCTCTTGTGTGAAATGTTATGATAGCTCTATCTACGTCATAGAACCAATGTCTATCATGTTTGGATAGGCAATTTTGTTCTACAACAATATGCTAGATGCATAAACATTTACAATGAAAAATACATATGCTTATGAAGCATGTGTGTTTACTCTAGGAACACTGCAATTAGTGGATCCAACATTCTAGCCTCTGAAACATTGGTGGAGTCCCTAAATGCAGTTTAGGATTTAAAATTCTACATCTTCTTCTAGCTATCACCATATTTTATAATTTCCCTTTCACTGCCAAGCTTTTTGAAAAAGAAATAAAAACCATATATTTCTACTGCCTCATTTTCCATTCATTCTTCAGTGAATCATAACCTGACTTCAATCCCATTCATTCTCTCATTAAGGTCACACATGAACTCTTAGATGGTATAGCCAATGGGTACTATTGAATTCCTTTATTCTGTTGCTGCTGCAGGGTTTGACACTATCAGTATGTCCTTTTGGAACTGTCTCTTCCCTTGGTGTACGTGTTTCTCTTTTCTCTTGATTTTTCTTCTTCTCTGGATTCCCTATTTTAATCCCATTATTGAGCTCAACTTATTTGGGCCACACTTTAAAAGTTGATTATGCAAGAGATTCTGTTTGTGACCTCTACTTTTCTCATTCTATTCACATTTTTATGTATTCCCATATTTACGATGATCACCTGTACCCTTGATGACTCCAGAATTTCTATATATCTTCATATTTGTATCTTAGACTTCTCTCTTGTGTCATAGCCCTGGCTGAAGCTGGTCATTGGCTACTGAAACTTTTCATGTATTTCATGTATGCATCCATATGTCTATTTATTAATTTATGATAGCTTTTTGTATGTCCCACAGGTATCATAAACTAACGTGTCAAAACCAAACTCTACATCGCCTCTGTTTTCTATCTGATCCCTGGAGATGTCATTTACCCAGTCATACAAGTTTAAAAACCTGGTGATGTATTTTTTTTTTTTTCCTGGTGATGTATTTTATCCACTAAAAAGATCTCTGAAAATGTACTTTCCCTTTATATGTATATATGTATATTTTTGTTGTTATTGTTGTTGTTAACTCTCCTCAGGTGTTTCTAATGTGCACAGGTTTGAGAAATCTGCTGTAGATCAGTGCTCCCCCAGTGCTAATGTGCACAAGAATCATCCATGAATCCTGTTAGCTATAAATCCTGATGAAGGAGGGCTAAGTTGTAGCCTGAGCCACAGCATTTCTAACAAGCTCCCAGGTGATGATAAAACTATTTGTGGACAAACTGACTATTAAGGCTCTAAATGATTTTGTGATACTATAACCAGCTGACTTGCCCTTTCTTAGGGTTTTCTTGTGGAATATGTGAAATGTTCCAAAGATGTGGGTTCTTTCCCCCATGCTTCCCTCAGAACAACTTTTGTGTGAATCAGGTATTAGCGATGCCTTTGTTTTTCCTCTGTCTGCAATGTTCTAGTTCCTACCCTGCACTTTGGCTATGGGATTGCAAGAGCTGCTTAGAGTACCGAGTCATTCCACACATAAAAAGAACCCTTTAGGACTTGCCTTTGCCCCATCTCCAGCTTCAACTCCTACCTCTTGTCTTAGGTCCTACTCCCTTGCAAGCAAAACCATTTGTACATCAATACATGTACCATAACTTGTAGGGTTCTGTGTTTTTATGTATACTATACGCCTCCTGGAAAACTTTCTTCTATGCCTATTTATCTTACAAATTGCAGCTCAGAAACCATTTCAAGTTAAAAGTTATTCCTATGTGCTCCCATGATGCTTTTTATTATCTCCACCAAGCACACTTAAGCTAATGTTTTTTTAGATTTCAGCTTACTTGACTATCTTTCAATTAACTGTATATTCTCTGAGGGTAGTATAACTTCAGTGCCCAACAATGTGCCTGGAACACTGAAGGATCCAATTACTTTCTTCTGAATTAATTATGGCTCTTGTTGAAATTTAAGGTGAGAAAGGAATTTACATAGCCATCAATTTATTTATCAAGCACTTGCATCTCTAGATATTTTTCCTGTTATGATACAGTCAGGTCAGGTAGCAAAATGAGAGTACACTAGGATTAAACATGAAAAAAGCAATGCAATGGGGTTGTTTTCAATAATTTATATTAGTTCATCCCTTGATGGTTTATAGGTCATCAAGTCAAACTTCCTTGTCTATTTCAGTTCTCAGATATTTTGAAGTTCCCTGGTAAACAAAGTCTATAACAAAAGTATCACAGGAGAGTTGGAGTTTTCTAAGTAAAAGGCTTAAAATAGACAAGATTTTATCCACAAAGATCATTCTTTTTTACCAACAGAGCAACAATCAATGTTTGCCTAGGGAATAAAAAATTAGTTCACACATGATGGTCAATGGAGCCTCAGTTCCTATCTTTATCCCAGGGATGTTCTCAGTCATGACATCTGGCACTTGACACCCAGCCTGATGTTATTGAACTTGGCCTGTATGCTTCATCACGGTTCACACACTGCAGGCCACCATTAGCCTGAATAATTAAGAGTTGGATAAGTCTTCCCCTTCTAAGATGCTGTCACGAATTTGAAGAGTTTTGAAAGAATTTAAGTAATTTGGGTAACTTTGCAAACTCTTTATTGAGAGTATTTGGGTGAGACTCTAAACGAAGATGTCTTTAAAACAAAAGATTCACAGGCAAGCGCGTTTTCAAAATGGTTTCTTTAGAAAAATCTCTAGCTAAACTTGTACCTGAACTGAATTTGTCTTATTCAGAAAATCTACAAATGAAATATATAGATTTTAAACTTCCATTCCCTTCCCTTACCATGAGCTATTGAAAATACACTTGCAGTCACTTACTATTATAAAAATCAATACCTTCAAACAAAAGGGACTGTCTGTTAGCTAAAAGCCTAAGGCAAAGGAAAGATCCATTGAGAATGATACTTCATTTGTTTGGGTGAAATTTAATTGGCTTGAATAAAACTGAAATGCATCCGATCTTTTGTTCATTTAAAAAATTGAACTACTTAATTGGTGACTTAGACATGGCTTTATGGTTTATCAAGTTCAGAAGATAACACTAATTTCAAAGCCTTAAAATCCCATTTAAGTGCAATCAACCAGTTTTCTAAATATTCAAGAAAGTAAATGGTGCTTCATCACCTCACAGACTCAACAAGCTATTGCAATCTTTTATTGAGCCAATTCTTACTAAGAAAATGGCTGTGAGCATCTTCTCCCTTGTGAGTATAAACTCCACCAAGACGGAGTGGTTAGACATTTTTGTTCAAAGCTCTCTTCCAGTTTCACAACAATGCCTGGCTTATATCAGACTGTCAGTGAATGCTGGAGGAACATGAGCGACAAGGTGCCTCCTTGTCCCACTCTAGGCTGCTGTGGAAGTGCCACTTGTCAATAAACTCTGGTAGAGGGTCAGCCTCCCAAAAGGAGCTAGTTTACTGATGAACATCAATGAAGTAGAAAGAGCTCCATTTTCTTTTAGCAAAGCTTGTGAAAGGCCAATTTAGAATCTCATTTTTGCCTCAGTACAAAAGTGGTTATCTTCAACCTCATCTTTTATCCCCCTTAATATCTATGCCTATGCAAAACCCTTAGGGCAAAGTTACAGATCGTACCATGGCTTTCAAGTTCTTACAGAAGTTGCCTGTATCATAATTAGTTGTGTTTTCCCTCCTTGAGGAAAAACTATCCCTCAGCAGGACTGAACCATTGGGCGTTAGGCCCAGTAGAAATCTTGGCTGTCTGGCAAAACACGATGCCCAGAAGAGGATATGTTGATGTACGAGGCCCCAAATGGGCCAGCAGGTATGTGTAGTGGAGGCAAGCGAACCAAATATGTGTGCAGAAAATAGGAAAAGATACATATGCCATGGTTAGTATTAGGCAGCTCTTAGAGTACCGTATCCTAATTCAAAGTGAAGAGTTCACAGAAAGACTTCTGTCCTCACAGGGATTGGTTACATTAATTTCCCAGGGTTACCATAACAAATTACCACAAACATGGTGACTTAAAACAACAGAAATTTATTCTTTGAGAGTCTGGAGGCCGGAAGTCTGAAATGAAAGTGTCAACAGAATTGGTTCCATTGGAGGCTCTGGGGAAGAATCTTCTCCTTGTTTCTCTCCTAGCTGCTGGTGGTGGCGGGTGATCCTTGACATTCCTTGACTTGTAGATGGATAACTCTAATCTCTGTTTCTGTCCCATGGCCTTTCTCTCTGTGTTTCTCCTGTGTCTCTCTGTAGCTCAAATCTTCCTCTTCTTCTTCTTCTTTCTTTTTTTTTTTTAAATAAGGACACCAGTCATTGGATTTAGGGTCTACCCTAAATTCAGGATGATCTAATCTTGATATATATTTTTTAAGATTTTATTTATTTATTTGACAGATCACAAGTAGGCAGGGAGGCAGGCAGAGAGAGAGGAGGAAGCAGGCTCCCTGCTGAGCAGACAGCCCAATGTGGGGCTCCATCCCAGGACCCTGGGATCATGACCTGAGCTGAAAGCAGAGGCTTTAACCCGCTGAGCCACCCAGGTGCCCCTAATCTTGATATTTTTAATTACATCTGGAAAGACACTACTTCCAAATAAGGCTGATTCACAGGTATTGGGGAGAAGAGTCAGACTTAGACATATCTTTTTTTTTTTGTCCATTATTCAACCCACTGTATTAGTGAAAAATCAGATTGGATCTGAGGTTAGGAAAACAAAAGTCCAGATAAGTCTCAGGGACAGAGGAGAGAAAACAAGAGTCTACTTGCAGGAACTGAAATTCAAGGTCAGAATAGAACCAGTAGTGAATGGGATGGTAGCTTAGTTACCGTTCTCAGAGAGTTCTTTCACATTCTAACAGGTCAGAAACAGACTTTGTCGAATAGCCAAGACATGGAAAATCCATCAGCTGCAACAGCGGGGGTAGTAGGTGAGTCATAATATTAATTCCTAAATGGAATAATCTGGGCACTGTAGATTCAGTTGAGTAAAATAGACACTGGATTTTTAAAAGAATGAACAACTTACCCTGCTAATGGTTTTACTAGTAGTCTGTACAAAAATTCTAACCAGCTCTTCAAGATTCCTTCTTTGCAGTGGTTGCCAAGAGTTGGAGGGTTGGGGGAGGGATGAATATGTGGAAAGAAGGTTTTTAGAGTAGTGGAAGTACTCTGTGCAGCACCATAAGGATGGATACTTACCATTAGCCATGTGTCCAAGCCCATAGAATGTACACTTCCAAGAGGGAACGCAGTGTAAACTCTGGAGAGTGATAGTGCTGTGTCGGTGCAGGTTTACTAGTGGTAAGGAATATACCACTCTGGGGCAGGATATTGAGAGGCTATGCATGTGTACGAGAGGGGGATATGGGAAATCTCTGTGCCTCCTCCTCAATTTCATTGCGAACCTAAACATGCTTTAAAAAAAATTTGTTTGAATTAAATTTGAATTTGTTTGAATTAAATTTGTTTGAATTAATTTTGTTTGAATTAAAAAAAAAAATCCCCCCTCCTCGAAGAGATTTCTTCTTTTTGTATTCCACAAATAATTTTCCCCAAGTTAATAGGAATTCTGACTCTCCTCTTTACTCCAACCCCAAATATAGGAAAATGGATACATAGCTGTTCAATTAGTACTATTGTGGATTATGCAAAGCAAAACCAGACAAAACTTGATTGAACTTTAAAGTCTTCACTGATTTCCTTTAAAGCTTCCTTAGCATTTGAATCACTCTGAAAAAAGTCAAACTTTTTAGTATACAATTAAAAAAATGTATATCACAAATACCAGCAATTCCTCATTTTCTCAGCAAACAGAAGTTTCCTGAACACTAAATTTCTTATTCCATTTTTAGGAGATTTCTTAAGCTATGATGTTCCACTTTTGAAGATATTAAAATATGCTTTAACGTGCTCAGAAACATATGTCTTGTCATTCTAAATTGGGTCTTTTTTCCTACTGTCTCCCCAAAATGGAAAAAAAAAAAGTTGATGAAATTGAACAGCTTCATTTTTTTTTGAATGAGCAGTGCAGTTTGGAACAGACATAAATATTAGTGATCATCTGAAGTCAAGGACTGGTGGGTCAGAGAAGCCTAATCAGAGTTGCAAAAATCACTTACTTCAGAATATAATGACATTTTGATGCCCTTCCATATTCAAATAGTGTATGAGTTGGCATACCACATCTGTTCAAATGACAGGCAGCTCTCTGTCCTTTAAGAACAAATACATTCCTTACCTCTTCAATGGCTCTTGTTGGTTTGGCATTTGACGAACCAAAGCCTTTGGAGTCAGTCATGGCTGGGGTCTGGCCGGGTTCCCCACTGCCTCAGGAAATGACCAGCTGTCTCTCTAGGTGGCTTAAAGAAACAGCTTTCTCATGAGTCATCTGGAAGTTAACAGCTCTAATCAAGTGCTACATCCCATTGGGTTTTTTGGTGCCATCACTGGCCTTAAGTCCACAAGAAGACAGAAGCTTTGAAACCCTGGTCAGCTGACAGGAAATCAAAGGGTCCCCTTTTCACCTCTAGTTGGTTCACAAGAAAAGAATTAAAAAGTGGCCACTTCACAGAAGCTCTTGCATAGTCCTTAGATCGTTTTGATTTTCTTTCTCACTTGATACTTTAGAAAGCTTTCGGAAAGTGCATTTAATCTATTCCAAAGGTCACAGAAACAAATGTTTCTGCTCCATTGCTATATCCATGCTTGGCCAGGCTTTAAAATTTCAATCTTGGTGGGGTGTTTTTCCTTTCTTTCTTTCTTTTTTTTTTTTGACATCAACCGTATAGCAGTGAATGAAAATTACTGGTTTTCAAAGCTGCGGATGAAACAGGACTGTTTCTCTGTGTGTATTAGGTTGCATAGAAATAGAGTTCTCATATTTTCTGAACCAAAAATTGGTTCTGTTGTCTGACAAATACGAATGACCTCATGGGGACGACAGGACAGAATATCTGAAATTGAGAATGTTGTGGACAATCTGGGGGACACGTGGTTTCTGTACCTACTAGGGCTTGACTTCATTCAAATTTAGTGAAAGCTAAATGACTACTTGTATGTTTTAGGTTCACAGTCGGATAGACTTACTACCTGCTATTGCTTGCTTTCCTTCTCGTCAGTCTCTGAATGATGTTAAGAGTATATAATAAAAAGCAGCTTTCAGAGGTGCCACATTTCCTTAGCCAACCATTAATAACAGGGAAACACAATGCCTGTTTGCTAATCAAATGCAATGAGCAGGTTAATGAAAAACACATTCTGAGTTCCCCTAAGTAATGATCTTGCCTCTCTCAAGTCACTAGGGATGGTTTGACAAGCACATGGCTTAGGGTACTCAGTGATAGGAATTTAGTTCATTCCCTGGGTTTCCTTCCTGAGGAAATGATACAGACAGGACTTTTCACTTGGAATATGGGTCAGGTTTTTCAAAACCGCAATGTCATTACAAAGATGCAAGACATAAATTGAGGAATAAACAGTTGGCAAATATCCTTAGCCCTTCAGACTGATGAGGAGACAGAGGCACACTGTGGGTATGTGGTTGATCCGTGCTGGTTCCTGGGTTGGAACAATCAGATCTGCCTTTCTTTTAGTGATGATAATCACGTATGCTAAGTGCTTTTCATTATTATTGCAGTCAATTCTCACAGTAACCCTATGAGCTAGTTTGTAATGTTATTCCCAGATTTAAGATAATGAAGCTGGGGGTTCAGAGAGGTTAAGTAACTTCTTCATTGTCACACAACTAAATGGTGGAACCAGGAAGTTGAAGCAGCTTATACAAGTTCTCTGAACCTCTCTGCTCCTTAGACAACCATTTCTTTCTTTCTTTAATTCGTTCTTTCTTTCTTTAAAGGTTTTATTTATTTATTTATTTGAGAGAGAGAGAGAGAGAGAGACCATGAGAGGAGAGAAGATCAGAGGGAGAAGTAGATTCCCCATGGAGCTGGGAGCCCTAAGCGGGACAGGATCCTGGGACTCTGGGATCACGACCAGAGCGGAAGGCAGTCAGTCGCTCAACCAACCGAGCCACCCAGGCTCCCTAGACAACCATTTCTTAACAACACAAGTCAGGACTGCAAATAATTATAGCTTCTCCATTCAGGATTTTTGTTATAGTTTTGGTTCACTCTATGGCAATCATTTATACTTTACTTTCCATTATACAAAATGCTTTGCTCACAGAAGTAGCTCAATAAACATTAGCAGAATGAATTTAATTTTTTGATCTTGTTTTAAGACTTTACATACCACCTGTGTGCTCAGAAAAATATGGCAATTAAATACAAAGGGTGTGTATGGATTAGACAAAGTCAGGCCCACTAACTTTGCTGTAGACCCAGGGATGAGAGTGCAGAAAGCCTGCTGTTATGGGCAGGTTAGGAAACATTCCCTGACTGTGGATGTTCAGTGGGGCTTAGGAGTTCCATAGGGCCAAAAGAAGGACCAAACGCCTTCAGTTACTTCTAACCCTCCCACAGCAGCAGGTGAAGCCAAGAGGACATACTCCACATTTTTTAGCTCCCAGAGATTTCTTAGTCCAAATGATCCTTGGAGAAAATTAGAACCCAAACCATTTAATTGTGCTAGTTAAACTTGCCTTCAGACTGAATTAGAGGTAAAAGTAGGTTAATTAGTTAATTTATTTATTGCCCTCTTCTCCAGAGGCAGTAAATACATTTTTATCCTTACAACAATCTCACTCCAAAACTCACACAAGAACTTGAGATTCATCAGCAGCTCTGATATTTGTCAAGAAATATGAGCCTCAAATTCTATTAATCTCTCTCTTTCTGATTCTGAGGGCATATTACCTTGTGGCCTGTTATGGGTAAAATGTGCCCTATGTGAGAGGATATAAGTAATCACTGTATTTGACTCCCATCTTCTCATTAGCCTAAACAAAAGGCAGCCTCCTTCTCTTAGAGATACAGAGTTAACCTCTGAGGTCTCTCTCTTTCTCTTTTTTTCCCCCCATCAAAACTTAGGTAAATTTCCCGTTCTAAGAGGACTTTAAAAAGTTGGTTTTGGTAGTCCTGAGAAGTAAAGTCAGGGACATCATAAACTCAGGGTAAGAAAAAATGACTTCCTGTTGACATTTTAGTGACAAACTTGCTTTTCATCCGGCAAGGAGGTCCAATAAGCTTGTCAAAGGAGTCTTTCTTAGAGGGTCCCAGTGTGAGCTTTGCTGCCCAGCCCAATTACAGTGTGACTGAAGAAAGTCTCTATTTCTCATTGGACAATACCTACAAATGTAGCTCCCATATTTTTGAGCAGGAAATCATGACAGTTGGCATGACATTTAAGAGGATAATGGGACAGAACTTTTATATCAAGACTGCCTAGTAAAATCCATGAAGTTCGGGGACAAATATCATGTACTTTGCTAGTACTATCACTAACAATAATATTATTTGAAATAGCTAACCCTACTGAAAATTTACTATACACTAAATGCAAATGCATCTGATCCTCACAGTAGCACTAGGAAGTAAATGCTATTATTATCATGAACATTTTGCCAATGGGGAAACTGAAATACAGAGTGGTTAAAAATCTTCACTGACTTCACACAATCAGGAAGCGGCCAAGTCAAAATCTGAATCCAAGATATTTAGATGAAGGGGATACACTCACTCCTCACCACTTGCTGTAGTGGTTGTATTAACTAAAGAACCAGGTTGTACAAAAGACCCTCAATAATAACAATAGAAGATCCTGAATAACAGCACTACAACAACAAAAAAATTAACATTTTTTAGCACTATGTTATGCAAGGTACTTTCTAATCTTGCCACACACATTTCTGTATTTAATCCTCTCAAATCCTGTGAAGAAGTACTATTATCTCCATTTAACAGATGGAAAAACCAGGGCACATGAAATATGAGTAACTTGCTTCATGTCAATCAGTATGCAAGTGGTATGAGTGGGATTCAAACCCAGATGAGGGTAGGCATTTTGACCCATCTCTGACTTTATGTTTGTTGATGCTGAAGAAATATTTTGAAAAGTGGATCCCAAATATTAGATTCTTAAGTTCAGTAAAAAAGAATTTTCCTTTCTATTAGTACAATCTATCTAAAACAGTTGTTCAAGATCATGCCTGCTATGGAGCTAAACCTAGAAAATTATAGCTGTGTGTGTGTCTAAAATTTCAAAGACATAATAAATATTGCTGCTCAAGTACTCCTATCTTTAAAAAATGGAAGACATGAACACTGTTGCTGCCAAACATATTTGATAATCATCAAAGCATACCAATCACTCCATTCATTAATCACAGTGTATGAATATTCTAGAGCTACAGCAAGTGCTAAGTTAGGAGTTAATTATCTCTTTGTGAATGAAATTATGCTAGATCTTAATTGTTTTAGATATTAAGTTTCCTGGTAGGTCCAAAAGCAGGCATGATCATAGCCACACTTTTTCAGCACAAATAACCAGACCAATAATATTCTGTTCTCTGTTCTCTGTATTCTTTTCTCTGAAGACATTAGGCAAAGAAGTGCTGCATGCAATATTCATGTCCAATTGTTAAAATTCCCTGTGTTACACTGTTAGAGACTAAGTGAGACATTAAGGAAATTGGTATGGATATTTAGGCAACATTTGCCTATGGATCATTGTAGTGAAATTAAAGATTCTGGAACTGGAAAAAGAGCATTTTATCTAATTCAACTGCCATTTATGACTGATGAGGAAATGGAAGCCCAGAAAAATTCATCCAACCCTAGATCACCCAGAGAGTAAACAGCAGAACTAGGATGAGAATTCACACCTATGAACTCAGTTTAAAGAATCTGCCTCAGTTGGAAGGATAGAAGATTCTGAATCTGACGGTACCAACTTTCTCCCCAGGATCTTGTGTCTAGTCAATTTCTTTTTTTATTTTGGCTCATTGCGAGTGGAGCCAAGATATAAGCCTTACATTTAGGATTTCCCATACAACCTGGGCATATGTTGAGGCTATGAATTTAGCATGATACAGACATAAAACACTGAAATCAGATTATGAGGAAGACCCAGTACATGTAGATTCTGCCATTAGCTATTTGACTTTAAGAAAGCCTTTACATTTCCCTGGCCCTCATAGTCTTGTATTTTAGAGATTAAATTAAAATTAAATTTTGTATGCAGTTAGACTATTTCGACTAACTAAAACATATTTCTTTGCTGTTAGGTGAAATTAAAGCAATATTCATGGAGATAATCTTTGCTACCTCATGTTACTAAAAAGTTCTGAATGGAAGCTATATATAAAAATGGGAAAATAAGATTTAGAGCAAGAACTATTCTGGATATTCATCTCATTTTTTATGTTAATTGTATAATATTTTGCATCTGGAAAAGCTTACACCCATAAAGGTTAGAAAGTTGCCTGAAGCCCTGTTGTTACTAAGACACAGGGCAAGGATTCAAAATGTATTTTGCAGGACTCTAAATCCACATCAAACTGTCTTTCAGAGAGCAACAAAGCAGGGCCAGTTGGCAAGTAAAGGGACATAATGAAATCAGGTATACAATGCCTCAAAAATACAAGGTTCAGGGTCATGTAGTGTTACTTAGTGGGGGTCAGGCTCAATAGCCTTTGAGGATATCTCTATATTATAAGAGGGCAGGATGATTGTTTTTCAAAATGATGGAATCATTGAATCATCCGTGAAGAGTAAATTCTGGTTTATATGTTCTCTTTAAGAAAGATCGTAAGGTTCAAAAATCAAATGTGCTAAATATAAGCTTATCAGCAAAGCTCAATTATATAGAATGATTCATTTCTGGACATAGTGACAAAATACTATGACTACAAGTTATTTCCATAAAAATATCCCTGCTGTTATTCTGGAGAAGAATTTAGTAACTGCATTTTTTTTTTTTTTAAGGTGACAAGGTTAAATGTGAGGCTTAATCAATGGTCCAGTCATCCAAAGTGTACATCCTGCTTTTTCTGCCTGTACCTATTCATAGAGTTTATGAGCTGTGTTAGACCTTTAGAGTAGATGGCCCAGTTGAGTGGTTTGTCAGAGAGAAGTCAGTGTTGTGCTGTTTTCTCTTTAGTTCGGTAGAATAATGGTCGTCATTTAAAGTTAAGGGTCAGATTCCATCCAAATTGCCTAAATAATTTTTATTTTGTCACTCCTTCCCAGAGAATTCATCCAGTGCATCTACTCATGTTTGCTGTAGGTTTTCATTAGTACATTAAAAGAAAATGTGAAAACATCTTTCTAGAATGCTGAGAAATATGAGCCCTGTGGTTGGTTCTCATATAACCCCTGCTAAAAATAACAGAAGGTAAATTACAGTGCTCTTAAACTTTCAACTTAGTTGAAAATAGCAGCCTGGTTTGTCTTATGTCTACAGACACAGTGGTATAATTTTCAAATGTATCCAGCTAATTAGGCAATTTTTGTGTTTAAATCCTTCATACCCCTTTCATTACATATGATAGTTTTTGAGAAAACAGCTGGAAATTTCTATCAATGAAAACAGATTTTTGTTTTATTATTATTAAAATTTTTTTCATCTCTGCATGCCAGTAAGATGTGCAGTAAATCATTTTAAAGACCGATGCAAGCTGGACGTACTGACATTAAAATAAAAGCAGAACATTTTGCTTGCAGATATTAAAGTAAAGTATTAAATATTAAAGTTGATTTACTGACAGGTTTAGCATAAAAGACTGCTGAAATAAGCTGTGAAAGTAAATTAGATTATATTGTTTGGGGTTTGAGCTGATTGAGGAAGAACTAATTTTACTTCATAACAATAAGACAAAAATGAACGCTGACATGAATTGTCCTAAATAGTCAGTAAAGCAATGATGTGACTACTTACAAAAATTAGTACAAATAAAATGCATGGCATCTCTATGGGTCTGTCCTCTATGTAGAATCAGGGAAAATATTAACCTTCATCCAGGACAAAGACATGTGTCTCTCTCATGTGGTTTTGGAAGTCAATCATTTAATCAATTCAAGAGAGAAAATGGTCCTTAGACCAATTTTGAACTGCTATAGAAATTCTCTGCTAAGTCTTTTAAAAGGGAAGAAGCAGCAGATTGTTTGGAAATTCAGAGTAAACCAAAGAAAGGAGAGAAAAAGAACTAATAAGAACCAAACACCTAATTATACACCAGGCAGTGTTCAAGATGTTTAATACATGGTATCATGGAGTCTTCCTAATCAACCTTGACGAAATTATTATCATACTTATTCAAAACATTCTCATTTTTTTTTTTTTTATCCATCTCATTCAATCTCACCTTGTTTCATTCTTTGCTCCTCTATTGTGCTCCAGGCATAACAGCCTCCTTTTGTTTCCTGGAACACTAGAAAATCTTCCCTATCTTTGGGGCTTTTGTACATCCTGTTTCCTCTGCCTTTCACATCCTTACTCCTCAGTCAAAACTTATGACCCCACTCTTCAAATGGCTAGTTCCTTTCATCTTTAAGTTCCTGCACTATTTTATTTTGGGCACAGAACAAAGAGAGTCTGTAATACTATGACTTAATAATATGAAAGTTTATTTCTTTTTCATGTGAGACCCAAAGAGATTGGTGATCCACGCTTGGTAGGCAGCTCAGCAATTGTCACACATAACTTACTTTTCTGAGTCCAAGTCCCAGTGTGTGCCATGTCCCAACTAGTTGGCACTATGATACATTGTACTGTATTATGCATGTAAACATTCAAAACAGTAGCTCTCCTGTTGGGTGTTCTTACAATAATAATAATAATTGTAATAACAATAACAATAATGTAATAATAATAATAATAATACAATACCCAGAAATGACACAGGTCACTTCCGCTAATATGCCATTGACTAGAATTTAGTTGCTCTGCTACCCTTAGCTGCCAAGGAACCTGAAAGAATATTTTATTGGGGAACTGTGGCATTAGTTAAGACCACATTAAAATGGAAAAGGAGGAATCCAATTATTAGGGAGCAAGTAATAGTTCAGCATAGGCTTTTGTTCAGATATCACTTTTGCAGAAAAATCCTTCTTGGACCACGCTAAGTAAATCTCATGTTATTTATATTTTTATCACTAAATTTTGTAGGTTTTCTTTGTAGCAATTTTAATTTTTTGACTTTTTGAGGTTACTTAAAAAATTCCTATGTGTGTGTGTGTGTGTGTGTGTGTGTGTGTATTTAACATTAAACTCCTTGAAAGTAGCACAGTGTTTATTTGGTTTTCTATTGCATCCTTCATTTCTATGCTTGGAATATTTGACATATCAAAGTCATATTTGACATAATAAAGATTGTTGAATGAATGCATAGAAATTCAAACAAATCTCCAGACAGATAAGACCTCAAGTCAGATGGATTTATTGAGTGAAAATTTGTGCATTTCATAGGAGAGGCAATGAAATTAACTTTGAAAGGACCAGGCAGTACCTCTAGTGCAGTGGTATCTGACGTGTTGGTCAACTATCTTTTAAGAGTTTTAAATCCATTTACTGAGCCACAGTCAGCATTAAAAAAGAAAGAGAAATTGAACAGAATAGACTAGAAGAGAACAGAATAGAAAAAAGGTAAAGAGGGGGCACAACACATGGTTAGGGTAGATATTGGTTTCCTAAAACTTTAGTCTCAGTTATAGGTACATATGTATGTGAATGTGTGTCCATTCTGGGTCACAAGGTAATTATTACTGCGAATGATGTAAAAAAAAAAGTTTGAAATGCACTGTCTCGTGTACTTAGAATAGGACCAAAGGCAAGGCTGATATGGGAGGGAAAAAGCTGATCCTTCTGGAGCTTAATGTGACCTCCCTCATAGGCTAACAAAATGACATCAAATGGTGACTCATCTCTACACCAATTCCATGATTTTCAGTTGCATCTTTTCCAGCAATGCACAAAGTCCGTTTCAAAGGAGAGAAGAGTGTATGTTTCAAAGTATTGTTTTATCTTCTCAATCATAGTGGGCTATTATCTTCAAATATGAAAACTTCAAAAATGACTTTGAATTAGAGTTCAACTTGAGAACATCTTTTTATTTTTGAAATTCAGATATACTGAGGGGACTCATGTACTTGCTCTGGTGTTTGGTCCTAGTTAATTGATCAGTGGTCTTTTCTAATGTGCCTGCCTGTGAGGATCTCATGTTTTATTTAGAACAAAGTCTAGTTGTCTCCTTTGAGCTCTTTGCATGAATGCGGTTTTGCTCTTTTTGACTTCCCATATTGCTAGTGGATGTTTTTCTCTTTCTCACTTCTTTTCTTACTAGGGGAATTGGAAATGAAAGTAGTATTCGTCTTCTAACATTATTAAGATTTCAGTCTTGTATTTTACTCCCCTTTTAAAATCAATACACTGTTTTTCTTCTGACTCCATAAATTTTCACATGAGACTTACCAACTCCCAAGCACTTTATGAAATGTGTTCAGTGGACAATAACAGAGCCAGAAGAGTGAAAGTTCTCTAAGCACATAGTTTATTCAGAACCTGCTGCTCCACACATGCAAACATCTTTGAAATCAGTGGTGAATCATGTCTACCATAAGCAGGAAGAACAAAAAAAATTAAAAATGGCAAAAATTTCTTCCTTCAAAATCAGTTTTATTTTCTGTTACAGAACAAGGACTGATCCTCTTAATAATCAAGTTATTGGAATTCTGAAATATTTATCCAGCTTTCTGTAAGTGGACCTAACTCTCCCACTCACTCACCTGCACCAGGTGCACAAGGCCCTGCCCTCCAACTATTGGCAGGCCGTCCTTGGAATTCAGCCAGACCTCCATTCAGATTTACTGGATTCTCAGCCATCTTTCCTTCACAGCTTTGCTCAGAACCTCATCCAATATCAGCAATAAGTTTTTATTTAGTGCTTACTATGTTTCAGGCACTATGCTAAACCCTGTATTTGTATAATCTAATTTAATCCTCACAACAACCCACTGAGGTAATTACTTAAATTAAGTATCGCTGCATGACAAATAACCCTAAGACTTAGGAGCTAGAAACAACAAACATCATTTATTATCTTTTGAGCTTCTGTGGGTCAGGAATTTAGAAGTTTCTTAGCTAAGAAATTCTAGTTTAGTTTCTCACATGAAGTCGTGGTCAATCTGTGCCTGAGTTTGGGGTCATCTTGAAGCCTTCTTCACACTCATATGTCTGATGCCTGGCTTTATCCGCCCAGACTCCTCAGACATACCTCTCTTTAGTCACATGACCTTGTCACAGTGTCTCTCTAACCCACTGGCTTCAGGATGGTTAGACTTCAAGGTGCTTGTCTTGAGAGAGAGTGAGCCAGACAAAAGCTGATTTGCCTTTTCTTAATCTTAGAATTCATGCAGTGTCTCTTCAGCTTCATTCAGTATCTTCTAGAAGCAACTCACTAAGAGTCCATATTCAAAAGGAAGAGGATAAGACTCTACCATTTGATGAAAGAAATGTTAAAGAGTTTACAGACAACTTTTAGAACCACTACAGACTGCCCTCTGGTCCCAAATTATTTGTCTTCCCACATCAAAAGATACTCAGCTTCCTTTTGAGACCCTCCCTGCAGAAGACTCATCTATTAATGGCCTCCGACTCAATTCCGAGGTCTCAACTTTGAGATCATCCAAATCAGATCCAGGTACATCCAATGTGTAGGCCGTGTGACACTTCCTCATTGTATTTTATTTACATTTCTTTGATTACTAATGAAGCTGGTTACTTTTCACACATATAATGGTTGTTTATACTTTGTACAATTCCTATTAAAGTCCTTTGTCTATATTCCTATGGGCCTGGATTTTTCATATATATATACATATATATATATATAAATACTAGCTCTATATATTTTTCATATATATATATATATATATATATATATATATATATATATATATATATACTAGCTCTTTTAAGCTTTATGCGTTGCTGAAACTCCCACCTCCATTTTGTGGCTTTTTTTTTTGTTTGTTTGTGTGTTTTTCCTTTTCATGTTGTATTTGATGAAGAGATACAGTCTTTTTTTTTGTGTGTGTGAGCTATGGAGCACTATTGAAATCTGTCATTTATAAACTAAAGTTAGCTGTTTACTAGTGTTCACTAAGGACTCTCATTCAGTATTTTTTTATTAACATATAATGTATTATTTGCCCAGGAGTACAGGTCTGTGAATCGTCAGGCTTACACACTTCACAGCATTCACCATATCACATACCCTCCCCAGTGTCCATAACCTCTCATTCAGTATTTTAATAGACTGGTTATCTATCATGCAACATAGCAAATCTCCTGTCAAGCATTAGCATAAGCAGTACTTGATTCTAAATTGTTAAGTTCAATGGTCAATTCTCAGTCCTGACTGTACCCGATCTATCGGTGGCATCTGACTCAGGCTCCCTGCTCTACGGTGTGCTTTCTCTTCTCTTTTTCCAGAGTACCAGTCTCTCTTAAAAGGGGCATCTTTGGGGCACCTGGGTGGCTCAGTGGGTTAAAGCCTCTGCCTTCGGCTCAGGTCATGATCCCAGGGTCCTGGGATCGAGCCCCGCATCGGGCTCTCTGCCTGGCGGGGAGCCTGCTTCCTCCTCTCTCTCTCTGCCTGCCTCTCTCCCTACTTGTGATCTCTATCTGTCAAATAAATAAATAAAAATCTTTAAAAAAAAAAAAAGGGGCATCTTTGGCCGTTGCTTCTTGGTCTTCTTGACTTCTTCCTCCTTTCATAGACCTGATAGTCCCGGATGGCACCAGAGCACAGTCCTTTATCCTGCTTTCTCGCATGTAATCGCACATACCGTTTTTGGCTAAACAATCCATTCTCACAACCTAAATACCATCTATTTACATACCAATAACTCCTACATGTATAACCCCAGCCCAACCTTCTATCTCCTTCCTGAACTCCAAACTCTTTACCAAGTGCCTACTTTAATGTCTTCACTTAGTTAGCTAATAAACACTGCACCTTCATATGACTTGAGCAGAACTCCTGATCTTTTCCCCAAAACTTGCTCCTCCTACAGCCTTCTCCATCTTCAAATGATGGCAACTTCAACCATCTACTTCTCCAAGCCAAAAAATCTTGGAGTCACCCTTGACTTTTCTCTTGTCTTCACATGCTGCATAAAGTCCATACAGGCTCTACTCCAAAACCTAGTCACACTACAGCTGCTAAGAGATACAGTCTTAATTTTAAATGTAGGCAAATTGATTTGCTTGATTCTTTTTTCCAACTTTATTGAGATATAACTGACATATAATATCATGGAAGTTTAAAGTGTACAGTGTGATGATTGGATGCATGTGTACATATTGTGAAATTATTACCATGTTAAGGTTACTAATGTATGCCTCACCTCACATTATGACTTTTTGTGGTAAGAATATTTAAGATTTTACCTTCTTAGGAACTTGCAAGTATATGATACAGTATTGTTAACTGTAGTCAGCATGGTGTACATTACATCCTCAGGACTTCTTTACCTTGTAACTATAAGTGTACACCCTTTGATAAACAGGTCCCTGTTCCCCCCTCCCTGGTCCCTGGCAGCTACCATTATGCTCTCTGGTTCTAGGAGTTTAGTTTTTAAGAATTCCTATATAAGAGAAATCATACAGTATTTGTTTTTGTCTGTTTGACTTATTTCACTTAGCATAATGCCCTCCAGGGTGATCCAGGGTGTTGCAAACGGCGAGATTTTCTTCTTTTTTTAAGGCTGAATAACATTCCATTGCGTGTGTGTGTGTGTGTGTGTGTGTGTGTGTGTTTTCTTTATCCATTCATCGTGGATGGACCCTTTGGTTGCTTCCATTTCTTGGCTATTGTGAATGATGCTTCAATGAACATGGGTGCACAGATACCTTTTTGAGATAATGATTTTTTTCCCTTTGGATACATGCCGAAAATTGGGATTGCTAGATCATATGATAGTTCTATTTTTAATTTTTTGAGGAACCACCATACTGTTTTCCATACTGGCTGCACCAATTTACACTCCCACCAAAAAGGCACAGGGTTCCCTTTTCTCCTTACCCTCAACAACACTTGTTATCTTTCCGGTAACTATTCTAACAGATGTGAGTGCTATCTCATTGGGTGAGAATCCTCCACTCAGAAAAATTTATTGTGCAAGTTTTGATTGACCCAGGTCATGGTCTCTTTGAGTGAATATTAGGTCACTCTTCCTAGAATAATGATTCTATGTGGCACCAACACACTCCCGGTGTTATAAGTTGACATGGGAGGGAAGTCTCAGGTGATAACTTGAGAAGGGTCCTGTGCAGGCAAGGAGAAAAGAAAAAAATATTTGAGACTGAGTGAAATGTATGGTTTCTTGATTATGCCCATACTTTAAAAGGCTGAGGTATCAGTATGGATGGCCAGGGTGGAGGGAATCAAGAGGATTTTAAGAGGTAGGTGTAAACAAGTGACAGAGTCTCCAAGATTTTGTAGCTCCTACGCATCTTCTAGGAGTTGTTTATATGTTTCAAGTCAAGCTGGTCACGCTCCCATGTGGAGTTGGCCAGTATCTTGGGTGAATTAGCATTGGTAAGTCTCCTGTCAGCTGCAGTTTCTTGTCAAAGGGTTGCAGAAATGGAGACTGCTATTTGATGAATTATTTTAGTCATTTTCAGCAGGGTTTATTGGCTAATGATTTGATCTAGCCAATTAAAGAAAAGATGGATCATTGTTGAATCACTGCTATGAAGAAACCTAGTTTCCAAAGAACAATACCCTTCTTTTAGAGTTGTGAAACTTTATGAGCCTCCAAGGAATGCCATGGAAGATTTCTCCAATGTTTGCTGGCCTCTTGGCTGGTGTCTTGGGCTATTTTGTATAATTGATTGTATTTTTATTAGCAAAAAAAATTCAACTTTTCTTATTTGAGTTTCTTAAGTGGATCACAACTGACAATACAGTCAGCTTTCTTACTTTCTAGTGTGGATTTTATGTTTTTAGACCTTGCCTCCTTTTAAAAATATTTGACTTTTTTTTCCCCACACAAACTAGTTTTACTAGCAAATTTTATCCTATTAGAAAAAATCACCTGTCCCTTCCTCACTTGCTTCTTGTTACATCCTGTGCTTGACATTGAGTTTCTACTGTTTCTTTCTGCATCCTGGGCAATTGAATCCCATTATCTCTACAATTTGCATTTTCCCTCAGTTTTTTGAGAAAAATAATGATTTAGGTGAGGTAAAGCCATCATTTTGAATCAAATACAAGACTTTTTTTTGGAAAAAAAATCACCTAATTTGGAAAGTAAACTTAAAACTTTTAAATTGGACTTACTGGTTTTAGCTGTAAGGGTATTTTCATTGTACAATTTTGTGCTAATCTTAGACTATTTAATAATGAAATTGTCATCTGGGGGAACCCAAGATTTCTACCGTAGAGTTATCATAAAACTTTGTCATTACTGAATGAAAATCTTGGTTAAGTTTTTTTAAAAGCTCCTTTAAGATGGTCATTTCCCTATTCAACTTTATTAACTTCAGTTGCAGTTATTCTTGACTTCTGCTAAGTTATCTCATTGAATGGCAGCAGTGTGTTTTTGTGGCACACATGGAATGTTCTGTGGTGGGCTGGAGATGTCTCTGACCTTGCACTGAGGAGATTTGGGTTATAGACCTGACCCTATCATTTAGTGGTAGACCACTGAACTTACTAGCATTCTTGGCTGAAGCAGCAATAATTAACTATGGCTAATTCATCTAAAAGGATACTGACCAGTTTATAGGGTCCAAGTATGAACTGAACCAGTAAGTAAGTCATGGGGAATTAGTTTAGATGGTGGGAAGCTTCAGGGATCTGGATAACAGAAATGAATTGGCAGCAGAAATGAATTAGGGAACTGCTTGGACCAAAGTAATTTCAGGTCATGTATTACTCAATTCAAGATTCTGATTTCTTTCTTTCTTTCTTTAAGTATTGTCAATTTGTTGCTTTTTATTTTTTTTAAAGATTTTTTCTTTTTTGCATTTTATTTTATTTTTTTCAGTGTTCCAAAATTCATTGTTTATGTACTACACCCAGTGTTCCATGCAATACATACCCAAGATTTCTTTTGTTTATTTGACAGAGCAAGAGAGGGAGAGCGCACAAGCAGCGGGAGCAGCAGAGGGAAAAGCAGGCGCCTTGCTAAGCAGGGAGCCTATGCGGGACTCGATCCGAGGACCCCCAGATCATGACCTGAGCCGAAGCAGACGCTTCACCAACTAAGACACTCAGGAGCCCCAAGATTCTGATTTCTAGGAGATAGAATCTTATACACATATCTTGGTTTCATGTGACTAAACTCAGCAAGGGATAATGGTGAGGGACCTTAATTTATAGTTAACGAAATGACAGAAAGAAAGTGGATACTGAAAGCAAAATACAGGGGAAGAAGTGCTAAGCAGGCCAAAGCAGTAGATGTTCACTTCAGCCATGTACTAACCATATAAACACAAAGAACTAACTCCTCTGGGGCTACTTTATTTTTTTTATTTGTCAAATGGATTAAAAAAACAAATTTGTTCTGCCTTCTTCATGAAGATATTAATGAGATCTTTAAGTGAGCTATTTTATAAATAAGATAATGAGATATCTTTAAATGATATCTGAATGGGAAAGCACATTGAAAATTGAACAGAGTTCAGATATAGGAATAGCTTAATTTCATGGTGCTTTTTATGGGACATCATAAAATGAATTAATAAAAATCTGGCATTCTCACCGATACTGTATTTTCTCGCTCAAAATCGTATACTCTGGGTATGCAGATTTCTGCACTTTTAAATTACATTGTAGACATTGTATTTCTAAATTTAAAAAACAGTATGCATTGCATGTGCATTTATTTTGTCATCTTTTAGTTTCTGTTAACAGGCAAAGGGTAGTAGATAAATGAGCTTTCTTGTATGTAAGTAAATTATATTTCATTAAAACATTGATAGAGATAAGTGCATAAATCATAGGTGTATAATTCATTGTATTTTCTCACCAAACGCACCTATATTAAGAACTGTAACTTATTAACATTTAGAAAACCCCCTTTCTTTATCTTCTCCTAGTTGCTACTCTACCTAAAATAACAACAAACTTGATTTTTATCACAACTGATTAATTCGCCTATTCTCAAAGTTCATGTAAATGGAAATATATAATATGCACTTTTTTGGGGTAAGTAGCTTGTGTCTCAACATTATGCTTTTGAGGCTTATCCATAGTACTGCGTGGATTAGATTCTTGTTACTATACAATGTTACTTTATGGGATTCTGTTGGTGGATATGGAAGTCCACTTTCGATTTTATGCACCATAAGTCTGCAAAAACTCTGTTTCACAGGTATTTCTTGTTAGCTTCCTAGCCTCTTGCCCCAGGCAGCTTAAGTATTAGCAAATATACTGAGAGAAAAACCTTCGTTTGTTGGGCTTATTCTTTGCATCTTCATTCTTTAGGAAATCTTGGCTCCTCCAGTCCTGCCTAAATCAGTAGCCAGTCCATACTTTTTATCTCCTCAGCCTGAGAAAGGCTTCCAACTTCTCTGATGACTTCATAGCAGCCCATTTCTCAGCCTCTCCTCATAACTGAAAAAATATGTACACCGTGGGAGAGAAACTAGACACAAATGTTTGACTCCTTTCCTTGGATTTCCTTCCCTCTTGCATTTTGGCCTCTGAAGTTTTCATTTCTCAGCAGCAATCCAATTTTGTTAGACAATTAAAAAATATTTTAACTAAATTTTCATGTCATTCTTAAAGGAGTATAGGTTTGCTACATCCAGTATAGTTGGAAGTGAAAATTAGCAGCACTTTTTGTCTTTAATCTTTATTTGTCATTTTAATTGATTTCTAATTTATGTGTAATAATATACAATCTCAAGTGTATAGACCTGCAGATTGGTAGATCAACTTTTTATTATGTAACAGAACACCATTATTTATCTTGCTTTATTTTATTTTACTTTATCTATTCTTTTGAATTCTGTTCTGTTCTATTCTATTCTATTCATTGAATACCTCAGTTTAGCTCATGCAAACTCAGTGTTTATGGAAGTATATTTTTTTATTCATTAGGTTGATATAAATGTAAAATGTTATTTTCCCCAGAAGTGCACGAACTTCGTTGGCCCTTGTCTTAAGGAATTTCTAGCCTGGATGGGGAACTGAGGTATATGCACAAGTCTGAGGTTTGGGGAACTCTCTGTACTTTACAGATTATGCTGTCTGGGCACTGACTTTCTTCCGTGGACAGGCAGATAATATAGGGGAAAGAGCAAAGGCTCAGCATGTTAAACAGGCTTTGGGTTTTGTCTGATGCCTGGAATTTTAAAATGTTTGTCGGGAAAGCCAATTTAGCTCCAGTGGCCCTCAGTTTTTCCATCTTACGCTTTGAATGGTATCTAGATGGTGGGAGCATTGTGAGGATGAAATAATGTACAAAGCGGTCCATCAAGCATCTGCCATATGCTAGCAATGTGTTCATATTAGTCACGACTCATTTCTTCTCTACTCTGCATTTTCCTCCTCGGCTGGTATCTATCTATTCCCTTGCTTCCTTCACCTTTTTCCCTTTACATGATTCTGTTTTCCTGGGGGTTTGTACTCCCTCACTCTGTCACCCACGCTCGCAGTCATGGAAGACACTAGTGTATCATTGATTACCAATATTAGCCATCAGTCTCCTCTCAGTTACTGAGAACGGCTTGGACACAATTTGTGTTACTCACGTAGACATGTGGACTGTGGAGGAGGGTGCTGAGGGCAGACGGGTGCTCTTTGATTGAAGAAATGTACGCTAGTCAGCAAGAACAGAAGGACGGCATCTTTTTTACAGAATGTTAATCCCCCATTTTCCTCCATTCTGAGCCTCAGAGATTTTAAAGTAGGGCATCTGGCTTCATTGCCTTTTTCTTTCTAGTTGAGGTCCTGATCAAACTTTCTCTGTCTGAGTTCACTCCTGGAGGGCTTGGGGGTTGTTGTAAGGCATGCGTTTTTAATTTGGTAAAATTAAATCTCTTCGGTTAAATCTACTGTGAAATTAAAACCTTGACTCAAACCTGACATTCAATAGAATCCCTTTGAAAGTGTCCTGATTTTACGTGAACTCAAATGGCCACAGTAGGCCTTAGGTCCCTTTCAAATTTTTCAGGCTCAGCTGCCTGATGAGAGATGCAAGATGGTTGCAAAGAGACAGAAGCACTTTTCTAGGTGTGGGAAGAGCAGGATGTGGTAGATGGTCAGATTAATGTGGGGGAAATCCTCTCCTGGTGCCTTTAATTTAGAGCTCTTTGCTAAGTCGTTCATGTATTATTTAGTGACCAAGTTACTGAACTCTGTGCACAAAGATTCTGTTACCATCAGACCCTTTTCTACTTAATGGTATTACAGTTCTTTTGATGGAACTAATAGTCGTGGCACTGAGCTCCTTTTATTTTATCGTTTTTTCCCCCGTTGGATGCAAGACCATCCATCTATGGAGTGTGAAATGCTAGTTAATTACTTTTGGGCTGATGTTCTTGGCTTTCTCTAGGTACAGAAGTTTAGTATGCTTAAGGAGATACTTAATTAGTATTACCTCATTAAGATTGCATTTTCCAGGTAATTTGTTTGAATAAACAGACACTTGTTTGATTTCCTACCTTCATAAAATTAAGCAAGGTTAGATTTTTAATTTTTGGTAACTTTAAGAAAATGTGTATGTATTTTTTTTTTAAGGCACGGTTCTCTTAATTTCTTAATTGGCAGATGATATATATGTGGAATAAAAGAACATACCTCAGTGGATCAAAATTGTGCCAGTATTTTGTAAGTGTCGTTATTTCTTTTTTTTCTTTTTTATTTTTTTTTTATTTTTTTCAGCGTAACAGTATTCATTCTTTTTGCACAACACCCAGTGCTCCATGCAAAACGTGCCCTCTCCATTACCCACCACCTGTTCCCCCAACCTCCCACCCCTGACCCTTCAAAACCCTCAGGTTGCCCCAACCTCCCACCCCTGACCCTTCAAAACCCTCAGGTTGTTTTTCAGAGTCCATAGTCTCTTATGGTTCGCTTCCCCTCCCCAATGTCCATAGCCCGCTCCCCCTCCCCCAATCCCACCTCCCCGCAGCAACCCCCAGTTTGTTTTGTGAGATTAAGAGTCATTTATGGTTTGTCTCCCTCCCAATCCCATCTTGTTTCATTTATTCTTCTCCTATCTCCTACCCCCCCATGTTGCTTCTCCATGTCCTCATATCAGGGAGATCATATGATAGTTGTCTTTCTCCGATTGACTTATTTCACTAAGCATGATACGCTCTAGTTCCATCCACGTCGTCGCAAATGGCAAGATTTCATTTCTTTTGATGGCTGCATAGTATTCCATTGTGTATATATACCACATCTTCTTTATCCATTCATCTGTTGATGGACATCTAGGTTCTTTCCATAGTCTGGCTATTGTAGACATTGCTGCTATAAACATTCGGGTACACGTGCCCCTTCGGATCACTATGTTTGTATCTTTAGGGTAAATACCCAGTAGTGCAATTGCTGGGTCATAGGGTAGTTCTATTTTCAACATTTTGAGGAACCTCCATGCTGTTTTCCAGAGTGGTTGCACCAGCTTGCATTCCCACCAACAGTGGAGGAGGGTTCCCCTTTCTCCACATCCTGGCCAGCATCTGTCATTTCCTGACTTGTTAATTTTAGCCATTCTGACTGGTGTGAGGTGATATCTCATTGTGGTTTTGATTTGTATTTCCCTGATGCCGAGTGACGTGGAGCACTTTTTCATGTGTCTGTTGGCCATCTGGATGTCTTCTTTGCAGAAATGTCTGTTCATGTCCTCTGCCCATTTCTTGATTGGATTGTTTGTTCTTTGGGTGTTGAGTTTGCTAAGTTCCTTATAGATTTTGGATACTAGCCCTTTATCTGATATGTCGTTTGCAAATATCTTCTCCCATTCTGTCAGTTGTCTTTTGGTTTTGTTAACTGTTTCCTTTGCTGTGCAAAAGCTTTTGATCTTGATGAAATCCCAACAGTTCATTTTTGCCCTTGCTTCCCTTGCCTTTGCCGTTGTTCCTAGGAAGATGTTGCTACGGCTGAGGTCGAAGAGGTTGCTGCCTGCATTCTCCTCAAGGATTTGGATGGATTCCTTTCTCACATTGAGGTCCTTCATCCATTTGGAGTCTATTTTTGTGTGTGGTGTAAGGAAGTGGTCCAATTTCATTTTTCTGCATGTGGCTGTCCAATTTTCCCAGCACCATTTATTGAAGAGGCTGTCTTTTTTCCATTGGACATTCTTTCCTGCTTTGTCGAAGATTAGTTGACCATAGAGTTGAGGGTCGATTTCTGGGCTCTCTATTCTGTTCCACTGATCTATGTGTCTGTTTTTGTGCCAGTACTATGACAAGGCGGAAAAAATCACCACAAACAAAAGAACAAGAGACAGTACCGAAGGCTAGGGACCTAATCAACACAGACATGGGTAATATGTCAGATCAAGAGTTCAGAATGACGATTCTGAACATTCTAGCCGGGCTCGAAAAAGGCATGGAAGATATTAGAGAAACCCTCTCTGGAGATATTAAAGCCCTTTCTGGAGAAATTAAAGAACTAAAATCTAACCAAGTTGAAATCAAAAAAGCTATTAATGAGGTGCAATCAAAAATGGAGGCTGTCACTGCTAGGATAAATGAGGCAGAAGAAAGAATTAGTGATATAGAAGACCAAATGACAGAGAATAAGGAAGCCGAGCAAAAGAGGGACAAACAGCTACTGGACCATGAGGGGAGAATTCGAGAGATAAGTGACACCATAAGACGAAACAACATTAGAATAATTGGGATTCCAGAAGAAGAAGAAACAGAGAGGGGAGCAGAAGGTCTATTGGAGAGAATCATTGGAGAGAATTTCCCTAATATGGCAAAGGGAACAAGCATCAAAATCCAGGAGATGCAGAGAACCCCCCTCAAAGTCAACAAGAATAGGTCCATACCCCGTCACCTAATAGTAAAATTGACAAGTCTTAGTGACAAAGAGAAAATCCTGAAAGCAGCCCGAGAAAAGAAGTCTGTAACATACAATGGTAAAAATATTAGATTGGCGGCAGACTTATCCACAGAGACCTGGCAGGCCAGAAAGAGCTGGCATGATATATTCAGAGCACTCAACGAGAAAAACATGCAACCAAGAATACTCTATCCAGCTAGGCTATCATTGAAAATAGAAGGAGAGATAAAAAGCTTCCAGGACAAACAAAAACTGAAAGAATTTGCAAACACCAAACCAGCTCTACAGGAAATATTGAAAGGGGTCCTCTAAGTTCAGTGTCATTATTTCTAATTCTTATTGAAGGTGGAGCTAGAAGTCTTGGGTCTATGATTTTAGGATTTTCCTTGGGACAAATATTTTACCACAAGAGAATCTTTTCTAGACTCTTGACTTTTTTAAAAATACACTTTTCATTTCATTTTATTTTTTTTATTTTTAAATTTTTATTTTTTTAAAATTTCTTTTCAGTGTTCCAAAATTCATTGTTTATGCACCACACCCAGTACTCCATGCAATATGTATCCTCCATAATACCCACCACCAGGCTCACCCAACCTCCCACCCCCCCTTCCTCTCCAAAACCCTCAGTTCGTTTCTCAGAGCCCACAGTCTCTCATGGTTCGTCTCCCCCTCCAATTTCCCCCAACTCACTTCTCCTTTCCATCTTCCAATGTCCTCCATGTTATTCCTTATGCTCCACAAATGAGCAAAACCGTATGATATTTGACTCTCTCTGTTTGACTTGTTTCACTCAGTATAATCTCTTCCAGTCCCATCCATGTTGATATAAAAGTTGGGTATTCATCCTTTCTGGTGGAGGCATAATACTCCATTGTGTATACGGACCACATCTTCTTTATTCATTCATCTGTTGAAAGGCATCTTGGTTCTTTCCATGGTTTGGCGACTGTGGCCGTTGCTACTGTGAACATTGGGGTACAGACAGCTCTTCTTTTCACTACATCTGTATCTTTGGGGTAAATACCCGGTAGTGCAATTCAGGGTTATAGGGTGACTCTATATTTCATTTTAGAACACTTTTAGGTTTAAAGAAAAATCGTGAGGATAGCACAGAGTTCCCATACTCTCTGCTTCCAGTATACCCCAGTATTAACATCTTACATTAATATAGCACATTTTCACAATTAATGAACAATATTGATGCATTATGATTAACTAAAGTCCATACTTTATTCAGAATTCCTTAGTTTTTTTTTGTTTTTGTTTTTGTTTTTGGTTGTTGTTGTTGTTGTTTTCCCCTAATGTCCTTTTTCTATTCTGGATCCCATCTGGGATGCCACATTGCATTTAATTGTCATTCTCCTTTGACTTCTCCTGACTGTGGCAATTTTAGGCCATTGACTGTTAGAGTTACGGTTGTCTGCTCCCACTTGCAAGATATGACCCCAAATTGCCTGTGCCTCCTTCTTTTTTTTTGGCACTTGGATTTCAGCTTTCCCCTTTCTCTCTCTCTCTCTCTCTCTCTCTCTCTATTCCTCTGGTCCTCTTTGTTCTTCTGATCCATTCACTTTAGATCTTCTTCCCTTTTGTGGTTTCCTGATTTTTTGGTTTTGTTTTCTCCTCAGTTATGAATTGCTTTAGTGTTCCCCTGCATTGAAATTTTTCTAAGCTAAAATGAAACCTAAGGAACATCCATTAATATGTTTGTTTCTTGAATAGGCAACAACATGATGCCTTTTCCTATTTATACTTTAGGTTCAAGACAGACATATTTGCTGTGTGACTTTGAAGAATTAACTTTTATGAATGGACATTTTCTCCTAATAACTACCTCTTAGGATCCCTGTGAGGAGTTTAAAGATTGTGTTTTAAAGCATATGGTATAGTGCTTACTGGGTTGTTCCTTCCCCCCTCTACCCCTCCTCTATCTCTCCTCCACCCTTTCCTCCTACTCTGTAAGGTTGACTAATTAAACTAAAAAAATAATCACATGCTTGGAGTTTACACTTGCTTCTGATCATTGACTTATGCTTTCCACTGATGATGCAGAGTTCTGTTAGAACACAGAAGCTAAACGTTCCTTTACATTTGGCATAAAAGAAGTGGATTGGTTTAGTTATTTTACGGCAAACCAAAGAAATAAAATATCAATAGCATAATTTCACAAGGGTAAATACCAAATGAGTGCTGCCTATCGTTTACCTGAAGAGTCTTCTAAAATTGTTGCCTTAAAACTAATTAGTGGGTTAGCTTGGATCAGTAACTCAGGCTGCAAGAAACTGGAGTTTAATTAAAATTGAGAAAAAAAATTATATGGTATTGCAATGGCAGAACCAGATATAGGAAGATTTAACTTGTTCTGATGTATTATGGTCCATCTATACAGCAGAATAAGGTTTATTTAAATGAGAACTCACAATATGATTTTGGTCCTGTTTGTCAAAACCACTTCCAAATGAAGCAGATTTGTGCTCTAAAAAATTAACAGCTCATCTTTCCATACTTCATTTTGCATCCTCTGTCCCCATCCGGTTGTGTTAATTCTATCCTGGGCTGCCTCATGTCCTAAATGAGACCACCTTCCTCCCTCCCGAGAATTGGTGAAGAGATTCCTCCTTTTTTGCCAACTAATAATTTGTATCTCAAATCCATGAAGAGACACTTTCTGGCCCATCTGCTCTTTGAGGACCAATGTGTATTGTTGCCCTTCAGGTAGCTCACTTGCTCATCTTGCTGTAAGTCAGTGGTTGACACACATGTTCTGATTCGATGTAACTCATGGCTGATCACCTCTTTCAACAAGAGCCACTTAATAATTGAGTGTGTGGCTGTGGCACCATTATGAAGATGAGATGGAGACATGCTGACACTGCATATAAAATCTGTGAAGGGAAAAAGAAAAAGGGTGAGTTTATCTATTACACTTCCCTCTTGGAGATTTCTTCCATATTTTGCTATTAGTATGCCCTCAAGAATATCCTGTCCACTACCTGTGATACAAGTCACAGAGTGATTTCTCCTTTTGAAGTGTCTACTCTCATTCTCCTCTCTTGGAACAAAGACATTAACCTTCTGACCATACTCACAAATTGACTTGTTTTTCAAGTATCCCAGCGTCTCTGTAAGGGTATGGGACTCCTTCAGGCAGTTTATTCAGAACCTAACAGAGCCTATCAGCAGTTTCCTCATTCTCTGTTGTAACTGGCCTGAATCCTATTTTAATTAGAGAAATAATGAAGGCATTTTTTAATATAGTTTTTTAAACTTATATTCACAGTATTTAGAAGTTTATTTTGGGTTTAATTTACTTTCAGTTTTGTCTAAAAGTGGCTGACTCTGCTAATAGCTGTAATAATAATTACCTTCCACTGATTGGGAACTTATTATAGGTTGTGTTTTGCAACATCTAATTTAATCCTCACAAAAATCCTGTGAAGCGAATTATGATCTTGATATGAATGAGAAAACGAGGACCATGTAGGTTAAATATGTTACTCGGGATCCTACAGCAATAAGCTTGAGAATTTGAATTTAAATCCTTCTGAGTCATAGCTTTTTACCTTATATATTCCAATCTCTATCACTCTACGTCATGATCGAGCTCCAGGATTTGCGAGAGTTATCCACCCAGAGAAGTTCCTTTGCTGTTCAATCTATGGAGGGGATTGAATTCGGATACCTTCTCTATCAGTGTCTTGTTGTCTCAAGGAGGAAATGAGAGAAAACTAAAAGGTTAATCTTTAGGAGAATAGCAGACATTGATAACTTTGGGAAGCAGGAGAATTAGGCCAGAGGAAGTAAAGGAGCTGGTTGAGGCCCCAGCAACCAGTAAGCCAGTGCTAATGTGGCATTTAACACTTGTATTACATGACAGATGGCTCAAGTTCAGAAGACTCAGTATAGCCAGCCAAGAAAATGTTCAGAAACTGAACTTTACCACAGTTTTAAGTGACTGTGCTGTTTGTACTTGGAAGATATATTTTGTTACTCATTCCTTTATGTTTGCATGGTTTATATATTTTAAAAGCAAACCTATGTCGTCCTTGGGCCTTTCTTTGTCCTTATGAGTTAATGGCAAGTAGAACACTGCCTGTTTGTTTTGTTTCTTTCTCGTAAGCTTTTGGCTCTGAGGAGATGCTAACCTCTGTGATAGCAAAATAAGCTTTATGGACAAGTTTTGATGTCATCCATCCATTTTTCTCCTTAATGAATTATGGTTTCTATGGAACTTCAAACAAAGAATCATCTGATCTCTGTTTTGGTACCTCTATGGATCAGCTAATGTATCCAAGGCAACTCTTAAAACACTGCTAACCCTTTTCCATCTGTGTCAGCTCTGTTGCCTTTAAGTTATCCATTTGTATGGTGAGCTATAATCTTTCTTTATCTTTTGCCCACTGGTAAGCATTCCATTTGTGTTCACTTAAAATAAGCTACCCGAAAGCTAAAAAAACAAAAACATGGTTCTCTCACTATGTCGTGCTTCCCTGTGTTTGCTTCTGCTCAGGGTTCTGGCTCATAAACACCGTGATGCTGTCTTATTCTTGTTGATTGGCTTTACTCACCTTAGATATTGGAGCAGTAGAGTTGGTAAGTGAACATGCTATATCTGTTTTTTTTTTTTTTTCCAACAGTTTTGTCAGTGATAGATTTTGCCGCAATCCACCTGTAATTTTTTTTTTTCAAGAGGAGGGAGTTGTGCACATTTAATTCCTAGCCTTGTGCTCCTATTTCTCTGACTGATCAATTAGATCCTATTAAGCGGGAATTAGAGCATCTCTGGGCACCTGGGTGGCTCAGCAGGTTGAGCAACTGCCTTTGGCTCAGTTCATGATCCCAGAGTCACTGGATGGAGTCCCACATCGGGCTCCCAGCTCCACGGGGCGTCTGTTTCTCCCTCTGACTTTCTCCCCTCTCATGCTCTCTCTCTTTCATATAAATAAATAAAATCTTAACAACAACAACACAAAAGAAATTAGATCATCTCCAATGTACTGCCAGTGAACTAATGTTATGGAAATTATCAAACAGATAAAGTGTGTGATCTACCCTTTTGAGCTACAATGTGGTAGTGATACAAAATAAGAAAACTCAATTCAACATAAAGTAGAATATGAAAAGTTCCACACAAGGGCAAAACACTCACTAAAAAGGTTTCAGAGGAAAGAGAGTATCTAGGATGAGAGAATAAAGAAAGGACTTGTAAAGGAAATGGTGTTTCAGATGGGGTCTTAGAGAATGGGTGTGTAATGCTAAATCTCAGAGATAATAATTTTCAAATTAGAAAAGGTATGGAGAGATAAATACTTTCCTTCATATGCTGTTGTCATAAGAGTGCATTATTACTTTTGGAAAGTAATCCAACTACCCATTATTAGAATTTAAATTGTGCACCTGCCATTTGACCCAGGAACCCATTTCTGAGAATGGATTTGGAAAAAAAGTAGTAAGTTATAAAGGTTTACATACAAAGATATTTGTTTCAGTCTCGTGTGTAATAGTTTTAAAAAGGGAATAAGCTGAATGGTCATCTATGGGAATGGAAGAATAAATTAAGGACAATTTATATTATAGAGGCTGTTATTAATATAAATGAATCAGATCTCTATATATTGAGGTGAAAGGACTTAAGTAAATTATATGAGAAAAGCTAGATGCAGAATAACATATTTATGTATTATATAAATAATACAATTTCTATATAAACCAAATTATTCATCAAATGTATATCTTTTGTATCTATTTCTTCATATGAAATAATGTTGGTTTAATCATGAAAACAATTATGAAGTTCATTGAGACATCAATAGTTATTAATAGTGGCTGAGTACATTATAGAAATGTGAAATACTATGGTGTGATGTTATGCTATAATTTAAAATAATGCCTTCTAATAGAATAAGTAAGTCATACGAATACAATGTATAGCACAGTGACTATACCAATAACTTAGTATTGCATATTTGAAAGTTGCTAAGAGGGTAAATCTTAAAGTTCTCATCACAAGAAAAAAAGATTCTGTGGCTGTGTGGTGACAGATGTTGACTAGACCTATGGCGGTGATCATTTTGCGGTGTGTACAAATGTCATGTGACATTTATACTGTACACCTGAAGTTAATAAAATGTTGTGTGTCAATTTTATCTCAATAAAAAAACAAATACTTCCTCTATTGAACTTAAACTTATTTTAAGTGATTAAAGCTCCAGTTTGTCAAAAAATAAATAGAATACAAAAAAGTAGAGCTCTGTGTTTATTTTTCTATATTTATGCAAATCTGAATTAAATTGAAGTTGCTATTTGCCAAATCAATAATACTAGTGAGTTAAGGATGGTTTTAGAAAAAGGACAGAGATAGCCTTTTATTTTGAAACATTTATGTTTTTAGCTTAAGCTGTTCAAAATTGTATTGTCTAACAAAAACAGGATGGAAACTTTAATTTTCAACTTAATAAAAGTAAAAATAAATAAATAAATAAATAAATAAGTAGGCTGATGCTGCCATGAAACCTTTAAAGATACTAGTAATTGAGGAGTGTACATAGGATTTGCCTATAAAATTTGTTTCACCAGGGGTGCCTGGCTAAGCGACTGCCTTTGGCTCGGGTTATGATCCCATCATCCTGGGATAGAGCCCCACGTGGGTCTCCCTGTGCAGCGGAGAGCTTGCTTCTCCCTCTCCCTGCTGCTCTGCCTGCTTGTGCTCTGTCTCTATATCTCTGTCAAATAAATAAATAAAATCTTAAAAATGATTTGTTTCACCAGTGGAATTCAAAATGGGAATCTATGATCATGCTTCAGTTTTATAGATTCAGACAATCTGAAAATAATTGATATTGGATGATGAGGACCATCAAGATTACATGTAAGCAAGTGCTTTCTGTTGTAATGACTGATTAAATGCATGTATTTCCCTCTCTCCATCTTTAGGCCTGTAATTATATATTCTTCATACTTAGAAATGCTGTAAGTGCCCCAGAACAGTGAGTGATTAGGAAGTCCAAGAAGTTCCACCCTCTGTGTTTGCAAGCTGGGGACCCACGAAAGCCAGTGGTGTGACTCTAGGTTGAGTGTGAAAGCCCGACAACCAGAGGAGCTGGTGGTGTTAGTTCCAGGCCCAGTCCCAAGAAGACTTGACATCCTGGCTCAAGCAGGCAGGCAGGAAGGATGCATCTATTTTTATGTAAGATAAAGAACAGCTATGGAAGAAGGCATAATAAATTATTGTCCTTGGATGGTAGAATCAGGGAAAGGAAGGGGGAACTTGTTACAAAACAAATATAATACCTTGGTGATTCAAATCACTGTCAATCAGAATACATATATCCCTTAACGAAGAGGAAGGGAATGAGTACATTGCCGGTAATCAGAATGGTTTGGGTATCAGGAAGTAGAGACTGATTATAGACATGACTCCTGGGAAGAGACTCAGAGCTCAGCAATCTGCCAATGATGGCCTGAGTGGAACAGAGTCTGTAGAGGCAGAAGAGATAGACTGACTGTGGCATGAACAGCTTATATTTAGTTGGTAACCCATGGGCAGCAAGTGAAACCATTTGAGCTGGGAATTATGTGACTCTGGCTGTATCTGGAGGAGCATCTTCTGGCCCTAGGCTCAGGGTCAATTGCACAGGGCAGAACCTGGGAGCCGAGATAGCCCTTAAGAAGCTATTTGTAATAGTTTAGGCAACAGATAATAACCTATACTAGAGGGGTGGCAGCGATTTGGAGAGAGAAAAATGAGAATGATATGTGGGAGGAAGATTGCACGGAGTTGTCAACTTATTGATGTAGATAGCGAGGGAGGGGAGAAGGAGGAGTAGTCAGTGGTGATTGAGAGAATCATGATATTCTTGGCAGAAAGACAGGATTCTGAAAGTGGTTTGGAAATTAAAGGTGACAAGTGTGATTTATGGTGGAGTGAAGGACTAGTTGGCAACTGAAAATTGCTACTCAGATTGAGGCTGGAGTTAGGGTTTTGGGAGACTTTTACATACAGTGGAAAAGAGTTTGCAAGAAACAGATAAAACTTAACCTAAAAGAGAGTGTGTAAAGAGAAAAGAAACATAGGTCTGTGATATTTGCATTTTGAGTCGGAAGAATTAATTAGAAGTCATTGAGAAGGTGTACCCAGAGTAACTGGGGGAAAATCTGCACAGCTTGAGAGATGGAATCCAACTCATATTTTGTGAAAATCTATGTGTTTTTATCCTCATTTATCTGAGGTTTTAGGGGATTGAAGCAACCACCACCACTGCATATTAAAACCATTAAACAGGTGAGAGGAACTTCATCATGGGAGGACCATACTGACCCCGCTTACACTCCCAGATTAAGCCTGGCATTACTAAAAGAGCTCTGACATCTTGTTTCTCAGGGTGTGATCTAACAGGGAGTATATAGTGCAATCCAAGAAATAATCCAAAAGGAAAAACTAATTGGAATCGGAATCAAGGGAACCTTTACACCTACCATTTTACAGGAAACACAGGGGTATAGGAAGAAAGTAAACAAGAGCACAAGGAAGTAATTAGTCAAATGCAGAATGTGGGTCACTCTAAATGCTGAAAGAGCTAGTTTGTCAACATAGAAACGGCAGGAAAAAAGATGAGTCGGGGGAGACTCTTATGGAATAAAAGGGACTTAAAAATCATGAGAATCTGCTATCTATTCTGTCCCTAAAAATGAAAAGTTAGGGGTGAATATAAGTTGGTTCAGATAGAGCGTTGATCCACCTTTCCCTCACCTGCTTCATCAAATCCATCATTACGCCACTGGGAGGTGGTGATTTTGTTCCTTCAGTGCCTCTCAGTCTGTCCACAGTGGTCCACGGCCCCCACAGCATCGCGGTCCAGGTGCCATCATCTCCTGCCTGGTATTACTGCGACCATGTTACAACCCATTTTCCTTCCTCTGCTTTGTTTCCTTTTATGTTCCCCATAGTGTAGCCTGCGTGAGTTTTAAAAATGCATACCTGGGGGCGCCTGGGTGGCTCAGTGGATTGAGCCTCTGCCTTCAGCTCGGGTCGTGATCTCGGGGTCCTGGGATCGAGCCCCGCATCAGGCTCTCTGCTCCACGGGGAGCCTGCTTCCTCCTCTCTCTCTGCCTGCCTCTCTGCCTACTTGTGATCTCTCTCTCTCTCAAATAAATAAAATAAAATCTTAAAAAAAAAATAAAAATGCATACCTGGTCATCACATGACTTCTGCTTAAGTCACCTCAGTAGAGAGAGAAAGACCCAATCTATCACATGACCTGTAGGCTTTCTGTGATCTGGCCCTTGCCTACCTCTCACTGGCTCTCCATCTTCCTGCCTTGGCTAGCACTTCTGTTTCTTCAGTGGGTTATAGAGTTCCCCTTGCCATGCTTTTTTATATGTTGTTCCTGGTCTACGGGGTCCTTTTGTAAACACACACACACACACACACACACACACACACACAAACACACGTTAACTCTGCTTCAGGGATGTTCTCCCTTGAGCCTACTTTCTAGGTCATGGCCTCCTTGTGCTAGGCTTCCTGCATTTTTTTCTTCATGGTTTTTATCACAGCTTATCATGATGTATTTATGTGTAGTCCTGTTTATGTTGGTCAGCCTCAGGTGGCTAGAAGTCCCTTGAGAACAGGGTCTATGTCTGTGTGTCAAGTATTGTATCTCTAGTGCTGAGAACAATGGCTGCCACCTGAAAGTCCATAACAAATATTTGCTGAGTGAATGATTGGTCGTTAGGGAGTCTTCTGGACACCAGGGCACTGTTAGTAGAGAGTCACATGACTGGCCTCTATTGACCTGGTTTTGTGTTTCTTTTTCCACTATCTGCACCCCTTCTTGTAAGTTTAATTTGTGCTCAAGGAGATCTCTCCAAATTTCATTTTTTGGGGTACGTTTTTTATGGCATTGAGATTATTTAATGCATATAGTCAGATTTTATTTCTAGTCTTTCTTCATGAGTTATTCATTTGTCTTTGGGCATCCTCCAGTGAAGACATCCTATCTCTTCTTTTGCATTTTCATTTATTTATTTAGATTATTTATTTTTTTATTTGAAAGAGAGAGAACGAGAGAGAGAGACATCACGAGAGGAGAAGAATCAGAGGGAGAAGCACACTCCCCACTGAGCAGGGAGCCTGTTGTGGTACTCTATCCTGGGACTGCAGGATCATGACCTGAGAGGCAAAGGCAGTTGCCTAACCAACTGAGCCACCCAGGTGCCCTGCATTACCATATTTTAAAATTGATGTTCCTAAAGTCTCTGGCATATATCCGCCTCTGCTTTAGTATTCTTCCTTTCTGTCACAGATTGTAGGATAAAATAGTAAGTACGGCTCAGGTGTCCTGAAGTTTCCACATGTCCAATTAGTTTCCTTTTTTCTTCGCATCCCTTCCATCCCCTCCCCTCCCTGCCCTTCTCCACCTCTTCTTCTTCCTTCCTTCCTCCCTTCCTTTCTTTTCTTTATCTCTCTCTCTCTTTCTTCCTTCCTTCCTTCCTCTCTTTCTTCTTTCCTTCTCCCTCCCTCCTTCTCTTCATAGTATTTATCCCTCCTTTCCTTCTTCCCTTCTTTCTTCCCTTCCACCCTTTCTCTCTCTCCCTCCCTCAGAGTTAAGTCCATAAGTGTTCCTCAGTTAGTGCTTCCTGTGACTAGGTTAAAATATGTGCAAGGCAAGCAAAGTGTAGGAAAGTGGACATTCTTTCAGAGTATATAGATCTAAAGATTCATATGAGTATATAGATCAAAGATTCCATATGATTTGGGATAATTTACTCATTTTTAAAAATTTTTTATTTCCTTACCTCTTACCTATCATGTGCAATTTACTTTGAATATTAAACAAAATAACATGTAAAATACAGCAGATGCACAATAATTTGTTCATATTTTAAAAATTGTTATTAGTCTTTACCATTTGACAATATTTAAGAGCATCTGGTTAATTATAAATAACTTAAATAAGGTAAGGTTCTTTTGAAGGATAACTGCTTGTATTTTGCCCAGAAGGCACAAGTAGGTGATTAGTTTTCATGTAAGGTGGTTCTTCAGACTTGAGATCCTCTTTCCTTTCTCAGGCTTGTGTTTTGCCGTCGAGTATATTTCCGTTTTCCTCCCGAGTGCAGAGGGTTTAACTTATTTAGAATGTCCACCCTTGAATTTCCAGGCTCAGAGAATCAATTGGCCAAGTCTGATCAATGTGCGAGTGGGATAGGGATCACACGGGTGTGTCCTTTGTCAAGTTCAATAGTTCTCAGTTCCACCTGTCTACTAAATCTCCTGCGGAGAGGGGCGCCTGGATGGTTCAGAAAGTTAAGCGTTTGACTTTGGCTTGGGTCATGATCCCAGGGTCTTGGGATTGAGTTCTGCATCCAGTTCCCTGCTTTGAGGAGAGCCTGCCTCTCCCTCCCCCTCTACCTGCTGCTCCCTCACTTGTGGTTTCCCTCTCTCTGTCAAATAAAGAAAAAAAAAGAAAAAGAAAAGAAAAGCTTTATTAAAAAAACCCAACAACACTGGGGATACTTTAAAAAACACTCATGACCATTTAGCACACCCAGATATTAATTAATTTAATTGGTCTGGGGTGGAGTCTAGACATGGGGGGTATTTTATTTAGAGTTTCTAAATGATTCTATTGGACAGCTAGAGGAGGAAACCACATCAGTGACTCCAGTGAAATGAAATGACCCCTTGAAAGTCAATTATGGGACTGGCAGATGGGTGGGATATGAGAGGAGGTAAGCCAAGCTTTTTAATAGTGCAACTCTAATTCCAAACTAATACTTGCATGGAACATGATGAGTAGTACTTAAAATGGGCTGGTTAGTTTCATTCCTTCAGTATTTTGGCTTTGTCTAGATACTTATAAATGCTGGCTAGGCTTCCAAACTCACATATAATTTAAAAAACTTTGAGAGGGGATTAAATGTAATTTTCCTTTTTGTGTCAAAATAAACACCACATTGAAATTTTGGGAGGGGCCGTGATCGTATAGTGGTTAGTACTCTGCGTTGTGAAATTTTGGGAGGGCACTTCCAATTTGTAGAGGAATAGCGAGTCACTTTTTTCTCTGATCATTCAAAAGAAATCGAACCCTGAGGTTATTATCTTCCCCTGGGGATACAACAAGGGTGCTTCTGCCTCCCCTCTTGCCCTTATGTATACTTATATACTGGAGGTATCTTGAGAAACTGCCCAAGAACTCAACAGCTTTTATGTGTAGAATATTTGAACCCTTGATTTTTTCGAAAAAGAAAAAGTGAAATTTGGTTGTTTTAACAGCTTTCATGCAATGTGTTTCTAAAGACATCTTCACTGAATTTTGATAAATAATAAATACATTTACAAAACTAACTAATGTCAAATAGAGGGAATGAAGAGAGATAAGTAGGAGTAGGATGCTTTCACTGAAAATGAGGGTAAAAATAATGGAGTATCAGATGTCAAGTGAAGGACCTATTGGGAGAGCTCTGATGGAGAAGGTTCTCTGACAAGCAGTGGAAAGATTATTCAGAGGGAGGAATGGCAGGCGATGCATATTGAAGAAGCAAAATAGGTTAAGAAAGAAACAAGCACATTTGAAGCAGATGGTTTTGAGAGCGCAGCAAATTTATGAAGTGTATTAAAATTAGGAAGTGCCATTTGAAGCGTCCGCCTGAAATGAGTGGATTAACGAATGCGATCCATTATCCCACCTGGAGACAGCTTATAAAATTCCTTAGCCAGGGAAAATATAGTTTTAATCAGTCACACAAAACAACTTTCCTCATGTATCCAGTAATAAAAAGCTTTATCAAGGTGATAGATGGGAAGAGTACTGTATGTGTAACACTTTAGAATATTGGAAAAGTTTTATGTGCCATTTACTAACTTGACTTATTTTTTATAGGTTCCCCATAGAAATGGAAATGTTTATGCTAAATTTCTAGATGAGGAAGATGCTACCTTCTCCCAAAAGAGGGATTTAGGATGTGTTGGGTGTAGCCTAGCCATAGCATTGTCCTAACTTTGTAGAGGTTTGTCTAGAAAGTTTTTCATGCTAAGCAAATTATGAAGGTCTTGAGGTTTCCAACACTTATGTTTGATGCCGAGGATGGGCTCTGTGTTCTTCTGCTCCCAAGGTGGAAAGGGGCAGCAGAGGAGACAATTGAAAATAGAGGTTCTGCAAAGGAATATCAAGTGAAATCAGTCCTGTCTTCTAGTATTTTCTAGTTTTCTACCCACCCCCTCCTTCCATGATACACACAGGAAAGGTAAAAGCAAACTCATAGAATGTTTGCTTTACTGAAAATTTTTTTTTCTCTTTGTTACTCAGTCTTTGAGAAACTTTTCTTCCACCGGGAAATCCTGTGTGCACAGCTGCTTTGTGGTATTTAGAGGAAATAATTCTTGACAGATAAATATCAACTATTTTGAGAAAAAACTGAAATTTAGGTTATTTCTCTGAACCAATGCCAATCTCATCTGATTCTATAGCCAGGTGAAGTTGACTTTTAATAAAATACATGATACATTTAATAAAATACACTTAGGGGCACCTGGGTGGCTCAGTTGGTTAAGCGTCTACCTTTGGCTCAGGTCATGATCCCACCGTCCCAGGATCAAGCCGCACTCAGTGGAAAGCCTGCTTCTCTCTCCCTGCTCCCCCTGCTTGTGTTCACTCTGTTGCTGTCTCCTCCCCTCCCTCCCTGCCTTTCTTGCTGTCAAATAAGTAAAATCTTAAAAAAAAATACATTTATGTGCCAACCCAAGCTGATAGCTGTGTACATATATTGTTGTGACCAGCAAGCCCATTTTCTAGTTTTCCTTTAATACCTAGAGATAAGCCTTGTGGTTTGGTCTCCATTTATGAGCTGAATGAGCTTCTTTCTCTAGTATTTAAATTAAAAAAAAAATAATTTCCATCATCAGTCCAAAATTGCTCTTTACTAGGAACCTTTTATAATACAGCAGAAAATAACTAAGGTCCAACTTTACTTAACTGTTACAACATAGCTGGTCATGAGGCCTTGTCCAGACTATTTAATTTCTTTGAGCCTAGGTTTTCTCATTTATACAATGGAATTATGATAACATTGTCTACTTGTTAGGATTATCAAAAGAATTAAATTAGATATTTCACAAAGATGCTAACCGTCATGCCGGGCCTATACTGACCACCATACACATGTTAGTTATCCGTCACTGTTATTATCACCATTGTTGTTATTTCCTGACTAATCAAATGCATATTCAATATCTTTGGTATTACAGGATTTTTGTTTGTAGAGTGGACCATTTTGTCACTGGAAGTAAAATAACCCATTTGGCTGTTCATGAACTTTTCTCCCTCTCAATCAAGTAGGACAATGCAGTAGGACAGTTTGAGGAATTGGCTCCATTTAGATTTTATGATTCTTGGTAAGAATGAGTCAGTGTGCTTCATTGCTCATCAGGCCACCCAAGGAACTGGCACCGTCAATAGCCATAATGACAGGAACCTTTTATGCTGGTGACACTGTACTGAGCACAGAGGTGAGGGGAATACACAATGCAGTTACTAAAGGTATGGGCTTTGGCATTAGAGACCTTAGGTTTGTATTCTGCTTGGACAAGTCATTAAACCTCTTTGATTTCAGTTTTAACATGTTAGGAGTGGAGATAATAACAGAACTTATCCTGTAAGATTTTTGTGAGGCTTTCAAGAGATAGTGTATACAAGCTGCTTAGTGTGCTTAAGGTGGCATACGTTGAGTGCTTGAAACATGGTACCTCAACTGAAGCAATTATAGCACCAACAATGATTATGGCTCAGAGAAGGGAGACGTGATGTCAGAATAGTTGGGATTTGGATTAAGGGTATGGGGATTGGTAGGATTGGAAAATGTGGAAGAATAGAGAAGATGGGATAAGCATGGTGGGGATTGAAGCCAGAATTTATAAAGTGAAAGAAAGGCAGGAGTAGACGTTTTTGGTAGAAGGTTGTATCTTTATATTTAGGAGAACTTTTTTAAAGAAGTAAACTTTAATCTTTAAATTCAGTTTAAACTTGAACTGTAAGGATCATCATTTTTGAAACACATATTCATTTTTAAAAGGGATTTTATTGATTTATTTATGAAAGAGAGAGAGAGAGCATGAACAGGGAGAGGGGCAGAGGGAGAGAGATAATTTCAAATAGACTCTGCACTGAGTGCAGAGCCTGATGCAGGGCTCCATCTTATGACCCTGAGATGATCTGAGCCAAAATCAAGTCAGATGCTTAAGTAGCTGAGCCACCCCAGTGCCCCTAGGTATCTGCATTTTTAATTAGGCCTCTAGAAGATCCTGTTACAGATGATCTGCCCCATAGATCTTAAAACAGTGTCCTTGGCATGGGGAGCATTTTAAAGATTATATATGACACATAATTAAAAAAAATCCAAATAAGAACTATTCCAAAAATAAAATTTATATTTGCAGCAATAAGTACCAGCAAAAAATGTTGGAATGTGCATATTAAATTTTCTACTCAAATGTTGTTATCAAAGTACAATGATGACTAATATGTAGTTTCTAATTGCTCAAGTGATTTGAAGTTTAGTGGTTTGGTTAGGGACAAAAAATATAAGCAGTGATATCTACGTTTCAAGTTTTGAGCTTGAATTTCAATTGAACTGCTTACTAGCTCTAAGCTCAGTTAACATCCTAATCCTCCATTTGCCTCAGCTTCCTCAGGTGTAAGAATCTCTGCTTTGTGCAGGGGCCTCACAGAGACGTTCTGAGTAGGTGATGCTATTACTAGAATGTGATCTATGTGAGCTCTATGTAGACTTAATGAAATTCCTTCAAGTGCTAAAGAAGAGGAACAAAATGCAGTGGAGGCTTAAAAGAAAGAGGAAACAAATTTGGGGGCGGAGGCCAGAAATACAAGAACAACTTTGTGAAGATGGCAGGATTTGAGTATGCTTTGAAGGATGGATTCCATGTGATGGTAATTGATGGGATGGTTGGTAGGTGTGATATTTCAGGTAGTGGGGGAACAACATGGTTGAAACTCAGAAATGTAGGGGCATTGAGGGTTATTGGGTGAAGGTAGTTTAGGTTGAATGAAATATTAGGTAAAAATAGAGATTTGGGGGAAATAGAAAAGGTGCTAAGATTCTGATTTTTTTTTAGTGTATATTAGTATTTTTTTCTTTATTGTATTTTATTTAAATTCAAGTTAGATAACATATAGTGTAGTATTGGTTTCAGGAGTAGAAATTAGTGACACATCAGTTATGTTTAACACCCAGTGCTCATCCCAATACATGCCCCTTTAATCCCCATCATCCATTTAGCCCATCTCCCCTCCAGCTACCCTCAGTTTGTTCTCTTAACTACAGTCTCTTATGGTTTGCCTCTCTTTCTGTTTTTATCTTATTTTTCCTTCCCTTTCCCTATGTTCTTCTGTTTGGTTTCTTAAATTCCACATGTGAGTGAAATCATATGATATTTGTTTTCCTTTGACTGAGTTATTTTGCGTGCATAATATACTCTAATTCCATCCACGTTGTTGCAAATGCTAAGATTTCATTCCTTTTCATGGCTGTGTAATAGTCCATGGTGTACATATACACATCTTCTTTATCCATTCATCTGCTGATGGATATTTGAGCTGTTTTTATAATTTGACTATTGTGTAGATAGTGCAGTGTAAACATTGGGGTGCACATACCCCTTTGAATCAGCATTTTTGAATCCCTTGGATAAATACCTGGTAGTGCAATTGCTGAGTCACAGGGTAGTTCTATTTTTAACTTTTTGAGGAAACTCCATACTGTTTTCCAGAGTGGCTGCACCAGTTTGCATTCCCCTCAGCAGTGCAAAAGGGTTGCCTTCTCTGCATCCTCGCGAACATCACGACCTTGAGATGATCTGAGCCAAAATCAAAAGTCAGATGCTTAATCTGTTGTTTCCTGAGTTAATTTTATTGTTCTTTTTTGAATTTAATTTTTTAATTTAAATTCAATTAATTAACACATAGTGTGTTATTAGTTTCAGAAGTAGAGTTCACTGATTCATCAGTTGTATATAACACCCAGTGCTCATTATATCATGTGCTCTCCTTAATGCCCATCACCCAGCTACTTCAACCCCCACTGCCTCCCTTGTAGCAAATCTCAGTTTGTTTCTTATGATTAAGAATCTCTAATGGCTTGTCTCCCTCTCTGGTTTTGTCTTATTTGATTTTTCCCTCCCTCCTCCTATGCTCCTCTGTTTTGTTTCTTAAATTCCACATATGAATGAAATCATATAATTGTCTTTCTTTGATTGACTTATCTCACTTAGCATAGTACCCTCTAATCTCTGTATCATTCCAATTTTAGTATATGTGCTGCTGAACTGAACACTTGAATTGTTAATTTTAGCCATTTTGACAGGAATAAGGTATTTCCCTGATGATGAATGATGTTGAGCTTTTTTTCATGTGTCTTTTAGCCATTTGTATGTCTTCTTTGGGGAAAGGTCTGTTCATTTCTTCTGCCCATTTGTTAACTGTATTATTTGTTTTTTGGGTGTTGATTTTGTTGAATTCTGGATACTAGCCCTTTATCTGATATGTCATTTGCAAATATCTTCTCCCATTCTGTCAGGTGCCTTTTAGTTTTGTTCATTGTTTCCTTCACTGTGCAGAAGCTTTTTATCTTGACGAGGTCCCAGTGGTTTATTTTTGCTTTTGTTTCCAGAGATGAGTCTAGTAATAAGTTGCTGTGACAGGGGCCAAAGAGGTTGCTGCCTGTTTTTTTCCTCTAGGATTTTGATGGTTTCCTGTGGCACATTTAGGTATTTCATTCATTTTGAGTTTATTTTTGTGCATAGTGTAAGAAAGTTGTCCCATTTCATTCTTCTGCATGACACAGTTCAAATTTCCCAGCATCAGTTGTTGAAGAGGCTTTTTTCTGTTGGATATTCTTTCCTGTTTTGTTGAAGATTAGTTGACCATATAATTGTGTGTCCCTTCCTGGGTCTCTCTATTCTGTTCCATTGATCTATGTGTCTCTTTTTGAGCCAGTATCATACTGTCTTGATGATTATAGCTTTGTAATATAGCTTGAAGTCTGAGATTGTGATGCCCTCCACTTTGTTTTTCTTTTTCAACATTACTTTGGCTATTTGAGGTCTTCTCTGGTTCCACGCAAATTTTAGGATTGTTTGTTTTAATTCTATGAAAAAATGCTCATGTTATTTTGATTGGGATTGCATTGAATGTGTAGATTGCTTTGAGGAGTATAGACATTTTGACAATATTTGTTCTTCCAATCCATGAGCATGGATTGTTTTTCCATTTCTTTGTGTCTTCTTAAATTTCTTTGATAGTTTTCAGCATACAAATCTTTTTCTTTTTGGGTTAGGTTTATTCCCAGACATCTTATGGGTTTTGGTGCAGTTGTAAATGGGATTTATTCCTTGATTTCTCTTTCTCCTGCTTCATTATTGGTGTATAGAAAGGCAACAGATTTCTCTATGTTGATTTTATATCCTGGGACTTTGCTGAATTCATATATTAGTTCTGGCAATATTTTTGGTGGAGTCTTTAGGGTTTTCCACATGAAGTATTAGGTTGCCTGCAAAGAGTGAAAGTTTGACTTCCTCCTTGCTAATTTGGATGCCTTTTATTTCTTTTTGTTTTCTGATTGCTGAGGCTAGGACTTCCAGTACTATGTTGAATAACAGTGGTGAGAGTGGACATTCTTGTCATGCTCCTGATCTTAGGGGAAAAGCTCTCAGTTTTTTCCACTGAAGATGATTACTAGCTGTGGGTCTTTCACATATGAACTTCATGATGTTGAGATAAGTTCCTTCTAGCCCTACTGTCTTGAGAGTTTTTATCAAGAAAGGATGATATATTTTGTTAAATGCTTTTTCTGCATATCATTCTTATCCTTTTTAAAAAAAATTAATGTAGTGTGTCATGTTGATTGATATTGCAAATATTAAACCACCCCTGCAGCGTTAGAATAAATCCCAGCTGATCGTGTTGAATAATCCTTTTAATGTGCTGTTGGATTTGATTAGCTAGAATCTTGTTGAGAATTTTCGTATCCATGTTCATTAGGGATATTGGCCTATAATTCTCCTTTTAGTGGTACTCTTTGTCTGGTTTTGTGATCAAGGTAATGTTGGCCTTATATATGAGTTTAGAAGTTTTCCTTCATTTCTATTTTTGGGACAGCTTCAGAAGAATAGGTATTAATCCTTCTTTAAATGTTTGGTAGAAATCCCCTAGGAAGTCATCCACTCTTGAACTCTAGTTTGTTGGGAGATTTTTGATTACTGACTCAATTTCTTTGCTGGTTATGGGTCTGCTCAAATTTTCTATTTCTTCCTCTTTTAGTTTTGGTAGTTTAAATGTTTTTAGGAATTTATCCATTTCTTCCAGATTGCCCAATTTGTTGGCATATAATTGCTCATAATATTTTCTTATAATCATTTGTATTTCTGCAGTGTTGGTTGTGATGTCTCCTCTTTAATTCATGTTTTTATTTATTTGGGTCCTTTATCCTCTCTTTTGGGTAAGTCTACCTATGGGTTTATAAATTTTGTTAATTCTTTCAAAGAACCATTTCTTTGTTTCATTGATTTGTTCTACTTTAAAAAAAATTTTTCTATATCATTTATTTTTTCTCCAATCTTAATTACTTTCCTTCTTCTGCTGGTTTTAGGCTTATTTGCTGTTCTTTTTCCAGCTTCTTTAGGTGTAAAGTTAGAATGTGTATTCGCAACTTGTTTTTTTGCTTCTTGAGGAAGGCCTGGAGGAAATAGTAGGATTATAATGAACCCTCCTATTACTGTCTTGCTTAGTCCAAACGTTTTGAACTCCCATGGTTTCATTTTCATTTGTTTCCATGCATTTTTAAAAAATTTCATCTTTAATTTCCTAGGTTACCTAGTCATTCTTTAGTAGGCTGTTCTTTAACCTTCATGTATTTGCAGTCTTTCTGAATTTTTTTCTTGTGGCTACAAGTTTCATAGCATTGTGGTCTGAAAATATTCATGGTATAATATCCATCTTTTTGTACTGGTTGAGGCCTGATTTGTGACTGGTATATGATCCATTCTGGAGAATGTTCCATGTGCACACAAAAAGAATGTGTATTTTGCTACTTTAGGATGAAATGCTCTGAATCTCTCTCTCTCTTTTTAAAGAGATTTCATTTATTTATGTGAAAGACAGGCGCAGTGAGAGAGGGAACACAAGCAGGGGGAGTGGGAGAGGGAGAAGTAGGCTTCCTGCCGAGCAGGGAGCCCTATGTGGGACTTGATCCCAGATCCTGAGACAAAGACAGACTCTTAACGACTGAGCCACCCAAGTGCCCCTTTGAATATCTCTCTTAAATCCACCTGGCCCAGTGTGTCATTCAAAGTCATTGTTTCCTTGTTAATCTTCTGTTTAGATGATCTGTCCATGGCTAAGAGCAGGGTGTTAAAGTCCCCTACTATTATTGTATTATTATCAATGAGTTTCCTTTCTTATTATTTGACTTATATATTTGGCAGCTCCCAAGAGGGGGGCATAATTTATAATTGTTAGATCTTCTTGTTGGATAGACAATTTTATTATGATATAGTGCTTTTCTTCATCTTGTGTTACAGTCTTTGGTTTAAAATCTAGTTTGTCTGTTATAATTTGGCTACTCCAGCTTTCTTTTGATGTCCATTAGCATGGTAGATGGTTCTCCATCCCCTCACTTTCAATCTGGATGTATCTTTGGATGTAATATGAGTCTCTTATAAGCAGCATATCAAAGGTCCCCCCCCCTTTTTTTTTTTGTAAAGAAATCTATTCTAATATTCTATGTCTTTTGATTGGAGTACTTAGTCCACTTACATTCAGAGTAATTATTAATACATATGAACTTAGTGCCATTGTATTACCTGTAAAATCTCTGTTTCTGTAGACTGTCTCTGTTCCTTTCTAGTCATTATTCAAAGATTTTGTTCTCTCCTTCTCACTCAAAATGTTTCATTTAATATTTCTTGAAGAGCTGGTTTAGTGTTCACAAATTCCTTAGTTTTTGCTTGTCTTGAAAACTCTCTCTCCTATTCTGAATGAAACCTTGATGAATATAATATTCTTGGCTGTATATTTTTCCCATTTAGCAAGGTGAATATATCATGCTGCACTTTTCTGGCCTGCTAAGTTTCTGTGGCCTGATGTGCAGCTAACTTTATGTGACTACCCTTGTAGTTTAAGGACCTTTTGTCCCTAGCTGCTTTCAATGTTTTCTCTTTATCTTTGTATTTTGCAGGTTTCTATGATATGTGTTGATGTTGACATGTTTTTGTTGAGTTTGAGGGGGATTTTCTGTGTCTCTTGGAACTGAATGCCTGTTTCTTACCCCAGATTAGGGAAATTCTCAGCTATAATTTGTTCGAATAGACCTTTTGTCCTTTTTTCATGTTCTTCTTCTTCTGGGACTCCTATGATATGGATATTATTGTGCTTTGTGCAGAGTTCTATAAGTCTATATTCATGATCTAATAGTTGTCTTTCCCTCTTTAGCGTCATTATTTTCCATAATTTTATCCTCTATAGCACCTATTTGATCCTCTGATTCTTCCATCCTCATGGTGATTATATCTAGTAAGTTTTGCATGTCAGTTATAGCACTTTTTATTTCACCCTGGCTAGTTTTTATATCTTTTATTTCTGCAGTCAGGGTTTCACTGGTGTCTTCTATGCTTCTTTCAAGCCCACCTAGTATTCTCATGACTGTTCTTCTAAATTATTGTTCAGATATATTGCTTATATCTGTTTTGAGCAAATCCCTGGCTATGATTTCTTTTGATCTTTTTGGGGGGGAGAATTCCTCCATCTTGTCATCATATCTAGGTTTTTGTCTTTTGTGTGTGAAGTTTGTTATGTTTCTTGTTCCTGAAAGTGATACTTTCTTTTTTTTTTTTAAGATTTTATTTATTTATTTGACAGAGAGAGAGAGATCACAAGTAGGCAGAGGAACATGCAGAGAGAGAGGGGGGGAAGCAGGCTCTCTGCTGAGCAGAGAGCCCAATGCAGGGCTCGATCCCAAGACCCTGAGATCATGACCTGAGCCGAAGGCAGAGGCGTAACCCACTGAGCCACCCAGTTGCCCCAAAAGTAATACTTTCTTTAAAAAGGGGTCCTACACTCTTCAGGGCCTGGCTCTTCAAGAAGTGTTTCTGGGGTATGCTGTTTACATTCTGCTGCTGTGTTTTGGCTGCTCTTTCCCCAGGTCAGTCCTCTGCAGATTTTCTCCTTGCTTGAATGGGGAGTGTCTGGACCTTTAACTAGGTATGCTTTGATTTTTTTGTTAAGATTAATATGATTAAAAAAAAAAGAAGAAGAAGAAGAGCCTGATCCAAAAGAAAAAAGGAAAAGGAACAAAAACAATGAAACAGACCAAAAAAAAAAAAAAAAGCCCAAAACAAAAATAAAACTCACAATCCCCACCCCCACCACCAAAAAGTGAACTAGAAGAAGCCTGATTTAAAGAAAAAAAAAAAAAAAAAAAAGCCTGGTCCTATTTCCTCCAGAACTGAAGCTGATGCTTTGGAGCACTCTATGGTTAGTAGACTTGGTACCTGCTGGGTGCCTGTGTTGGTCTTCTGAGGGAGAGGCCCATTGCACTGGCTCACAGTTGGACCTGCCCTTATAAAGATGCCCCTGCCAGGTGCATGGGGGAGGGGTTTGATGTAAGTGACTCCAGACTCCACTGGAAGTGCTGTGTTTCTCTCTGAAGTTCAGAGTGCTAGTTGGCAGGGGGTGGGGGGGAAGGGTGGAAGATGATGTAATCCTGCCCTCTTGGCCCCAGAGTGGGGAACTTGGGGCCACTGTTGTTCAAGAGGCCCTCACAGAAAAGTGAAGAATCTCCCTCACTGTGTTCCAGGCTTTCCTCAGATCCCTGCACTTAACTTTGTCTGTGCCTGGCCCTCAGCACACCTGGTGCCAGAGTTCTCTTGTGTTGTATCTCTAGCTGATAGCTGGGATTCAAAACTCCAAATCCTTAAGGACCTGGCATGGCACAGACCCACTTCCATCCTGGAGAAGAGAGCCTTGCAGCACTGCACCTGGTGCCATCTTGTTCCAGAAAAGCAGTAGCACACGATGCCTGAAGTCAATGTGAAGCACTGTGAAAAGCTGTAACCACATTATCTGCCTTCTGGATGAGTCTCTGTCATTTGCTGTTGAACAGGGGAGCTCAATGGCTCCCTGCAAGTCTTTTGTCCTTGGAGAGGCAATATACCCTTTTACAAATGTCCTCTAGGAAGGAGAAATTCTCTCCCCATACAACTCAGGGGATCCCTACCATGGTGTCTTGTGTGAACCCTACATCCTGCTTTCTCTCCCTCTGTTCTAGACTTCTCTCTGTGAAAAGAGCTCCCTCCCCTCCATAACACCATTTACATCTGCAAATCTCACACCTGCCGTGTTTTGTTCCTTCAGTTGTGTGATTGTTTTCTTAATCCTCGGATTGATTTCCTACTTGTTCAAAATGATCTGATGTTGATCTAGCTGTATTCGAGGGACAAGGCAAGTCCAGGGTTTCCCTACCCCTCTGCCATTTTTAACTCCTCCTGCTAAGATTCTGATTTGAAGAATAATAAGGTATCATGCTGCTTTTATAATTCATAATTTACATGCCCTCCCTTCACTTTCACTATGTGTCTTGGCACATAAAATTCCTTCTCTCAATTGCATGCCTTTCAAGATAGGGCCGTTAACTTATTTGAGCATAGATGTTTCTTGGTACTGTGAAAGATAAGTATACCTTAGCAATGCAAACTGTCACACTTTGGGTGATAAACTGTCTTAGTTTGTGTTTCCTGGGGCATGGGACTTTTGATGCTAAAACTGGGACAGTCACTTATTGGAAGACTGGGATGGTATACCTCAAAGCTCTCTATTGGGTCCAGTAGGGGACTTGCTGTTGGAAAACCAATTTTAATTGTGTGAAGTGGATTAATTTTGGAAGGCTTTGAATTTAAGGTCAAGGAGATTTTATATATTTCTGTGGGAACCATGGTATCACTAAATGTTTTTGAAATTGAGAATGATATAAAAATTACTGCCTTGCACTAAAGCATTGATTTGGCAGCAGTGTCTGTGCTGGAATTGTAGTAAGAGAGAGAGAGGTCTCTTAGCACTTGGTATAAGTCTCCGGGAGAAGCCCAGATGTGATAATTACTGCACTATTCATAAATTCTGAGACAAGTAGAATGAATCTTCTTTTTAGAGATGTCAAGAAAATGACTTCAATATGCTATTGTCTAATTTTCAAATTTGGGTATTCAGTGTGAAAGGCTTACACAGTGGAAAAGTGGGATAACTAATCAAGGAAGAGTGTTTTGGGGAAGAAAACAAAGGAAAAGATTAATTGGATTTTTATGCTGGTAATAAAAATCATTCTTGTCCCTTATTAACTGTCTCTGCTACAAAATGGTTGTTACTTTGCAAAAATTCTTGTCACAAGTTAAAATAATTTTCTAATATCTTAGGTTGATTTTCCTCAGAAGCAGAAGCACCTTATTGAACATATGGTTTTTAGAAGAGAAAGTGAGGAGAGGAAGAGGAAGAACCCCAGAAATGTAACAGCAAACAGGTTATTGGTGTGGGGATATGGAGTCCTGATCCCTGGACATCATTATACCACATGGCTTAGGGTTATTCCACATGAATGGCAAGGAAGCTAATGCATTTATTTTCCAGTTCCCATTGGCTAATGGCTGATAGATGTTGCCAGAAGCATTAACTCCACCTACCGCCTGCGATGTCCCAGCAGTTCAGGGCACTTTGGCCTGAAATCGAGTTACCACCACTTGGATTTCTTCGACTGAGATGTTCCTCCGCACATGTGATTCACTTGAAATCCTAGAGATTTAGAGACTTCGTTTCTTCCAGAAATAGGCCAGTTCCTTGGCTACTCTGTGATAGCTACAAGGCGTATGTTCTACTTCATTTTCCAGAGCTCTCCAGCAGCATTAAGTTCAAGTTCAAGCTCATTTGTTTGACAATGCACCTTCCTAGGCTCCATTCTATCTCCTCCCTCACTCCTCAACTTTTCTACCTGTACTTGGTACGATTATCTTCAGCATTACTTACCCGCACCTAATCTTTGCTCCAAGTTCTGCTCTTGAGGAATCAGATACAGCATTATTATCATTTTGAAATCTAAATGAAATACTTGCTTTTGAAACTGGTTATAGGAATATGACATTGCATCATTTTTAAAGGAAATTTTAAGGAGAGAAGCAACAGTAATTTGCTAAGGATCGTTTTGGGCATAGTCTGGAGAAAGTTGAAATGTACTGGACAACTTCACATGGCATTCCTAAGCCCAGACTCTGAGGGCCAGATCCTAACTGGAAGGAGTAAAAGAAGGAACTACATATATCCAAATATAAAAATGATTTCACACTTTGTAACAGGTAATTAATAGCAAGGCATCCTAATTTATTCTTAATTTATACAAAAAAAGTGTATCTTAAAACTAAAGATGAGGAATTTGTGCTTTAAAGAGAAATATGAAGCTCTGGGGCTTATGTAAGTGCCTCATCACTCACTTGCTTAATGCCTATAGTTGTGATTACAAAGAGGAAATGTATATTCAATTATTTTACTGAATGTTAAAGAACACAGTAGACTACACAAGAGCTTGTTTTGGCAGAAAAATGTCAATGTGCAATGGAAAATAACAGATTTTAGTCACCGAGCCCTCACTCTGTGTTTTAATATTAATACGTTGCCATGTTTTTAGGACACATTGTTTCAGAAAATTAGTATCAAGTTTTCATATTTTATGAGAAGATGGTTTCATTAGCCATGGAATGTCTATTTTTGTTACTGCTAAGGGGAGCTCGAGAACTTCAAAATCATAATTGAAATAGTCCATTGATGTGGTTGCTTAGCAACAAACTTTTATATAAGAAGGCTAATCATTTTCCTTAAAATCTTGTTACTTTAAACTTTTTAGCTTGTTTTCAGTAGATCACCTTTCTGTAAAATGTGTTCTTTCCTTCATAGCTTTAAATGCATATTTGAATTTGAGATGTATGTTTCAGAGATCATGCCCCAAATTTGGTTTCCTTTGAACTATCTCTGTGGACTAACTTGACCTGGGATTATTGGAATTAATGAAAATTTTGTGATTAGCAAGATTTTGCTTTAAACTTCACCACTCAAATAATGCTAGGATTGTTACCTGTAGCAATTAGCTTTGATGTCAATTCGAAATGACAGGCCTTGGATTTTACAGGTGATTTCTCTCTCAACCTCCTCCTCACGCCTGAGATTTTCCACTCCCAATCACTGTGTCTATCAGGAAAGTGACTCTCAAATACTTAAGATACTAGCAATTGTTCCCTTTGTTAAGATTATAATAGCAAAGTTTCTCATTCCTTTTCATTATTGATGTTTAACTATTTTCCATGTAGGTTCACCAGGAGCAATGGGTTTAGTGGACAGTGCATGAGATCTGGAGTCACATGGGCTTTGGTTAATGCCCTTGCTGCACTGTTTACTTTTTGGGTGACCTATTAGGTTATGCCCCGACCCTTAGCATCCTCATTATCTATCTATCTATCTATCTATCTATCTATCTATCTATCTATCTATCTATCATCTATCAGATTTTATTTATTTGTCAGGAAGAGAAAGAGAGCAAGCAAGAGAGAGAGAGAGCATAAGCAAGGGGAGCGGTAGGCAGAGGAAAAGCAGGGTTCCCACTGAGCAGAGAGCCTGATAGGGGACTCCATCCCAGGATCCTGGGATCATGACCTGAGCCAAAGGCAGACACTTAACTGAATGAGTCACCCAGGTGTCCCAGCATCCTCATTTTAAATAAGGACCATAGAAATACATCTTATGGGGCTGTTATAAGAATTAGGGATGATATGTAAGGAGTATCATCTCTAGATGTAGATGCTCAAGAGAAGTGGAAGTGAAAACATGGGGAAACGTATTTCAGACATCATTTAGTTCAAGTCAGGGTAGATTGTTGTGCTATGAACCAAATATGACAGATAGATAAATCCACTGTTGTTTTGCTTGCATTTACTGGCCAATCTTCCCAACAAACACATCTTTAGCTGTTCCTCTCTGGGGATGACCATGGTGTGTTTGGGAGGATGCAATTTAGTGTAAGACAATGTTCCCTACTCTAAAGTCAGTGTCCAGATTTGGAGTGGAGAGAGATTAATGAATAAAATTTGCTATAAGTATGATGTTGCATATAATGTGAAATAATGAGAGATGATGAATATTTCTAGAAACATTCACCTTTCTTTAGATAGCACAATTTTTTAAATTTAATTTACAACCACTTAGATGGATATAGTTATATTCCTTACGAGGTTTTTATTTGACCCAGATTCACAAATTCTACTCATTTTACTCAATCTGTATCATCTGTTTCTTATACTGCTCTGTTCAGTTTCCTGGAAGTAAAATAGCATGACCACTGAGTAATTCCATTAAAGGCCTTTTGCAAAAATGTCTGTTGTCTGCTGCTATGGTGGGAAAAGCTTGGTGACAGATAACCTTGGCTTAATTCACTTTCCATTACTTAATATCTGACTCAGGAAAGTCAGTAATAGTTTTGTTGGACCTGATTTCCATCTTGACCAAAGGCGAATGATAATACCCACAGTGTTGACTGAGGGGGAGAGTAAATGAGATAATGTAACAAAAATGTTTAGTACAGGGCTGGGTACAGACAAGGTGATCACTAATGTCTTCCATCATCTATCCATCACATAATAGACTTATATAAGAACTTAATATATGCCAGGTATCATTTCCCTGCAGAAATTATAAGGAGGGCATATATGCTCTCATAATAAGGGAAGAACAATATGTAAAAAGACGACTCATAACAAAAATAAGCACTGTTTTCTTTGCAGTGCTTTCTTTTCAATCCCAGGGGGACCGCAAAAAGAGGGACAGTGGCACAGTTCAGAAAGAGCTCAAGAAGGAAAAAACACTGGTAGTGGATCTTAGAAACAGGAATTTTCCAGGTAAATAAAAAGATTTGAATTGTTGTACTTCAGAAGAGAAATGCTAGCATATTCCAAATTTTTGAGTGAAAACCTGTACTTTATATGTTCAGTAGATTGTCCTTGTGAAGGGACAAATGAGAGATTTAATGTCAGCTGATGAGCCCTAAAATCACACTCTTTTAGGCTTGGAACTCTAGTCCAAGCATTGCTGGGAATGAGGCATTTGATGGTATCGTGTCAGAAGCATCACATTTATTATCTCCCGGAAATTATAATGTCAGAGCAATGGACTTATTGCTGCTAATGTCTCCAGAAGGTAAGAAGTAATCAGCAAATGCATGAGTTAGGCACTTGTTTTTTATCTTTCAATATTAATTTGCTTCAAGTCAGATACTCTGCCTTGTTTAAAGGCATTAGTGCCTGTGAGCAAATTAAACTAGATTTAATTTTCTCTGAACAGATATGAATTTCAGACATCTTAATCTTATAGAGAGGCTCAAACACCACTCATACTCTTATGTGCTGACACAAGGCTTAACAATTATTTTAAGTTAACAGAAGGTTATCATCCACAATTACCTGTGGCTCTACCCCTGTCTCCTGAATTCATAAGACCCTGTTTTCTGATATTTGCAGCTAATTGCTGATCTTGGTCCTTGTCTGGTATATGGAAGTAGATGATTCAGGTAAACAATGACAGTTTGATCATGCTTCTGTGTTTCAGATATTAATTTATCTTCTTAGTTAATGGCATCCCAGTTCCTGTGTCTGAACTAAATGTATTCATTACTTTTAGGACCCATGTATCAAAAAACTACCCACATGGTGGTTTTCATTGGGAAGATTTGATTTAAGGTACAAATTTATCTTGTCCTAATACAGTTGTTAAGTAATGCAAATGTTTAATTAAGATGGATGGAAGTCTTTAAAAAGGGTGCATATGTGACCTTTGTGTCAAAGATGTTGCCATTATGAGTTGGTTTGTTGCAGAGCTGGTACTGGAAAGAAATAATACATTTCACTTTGGGGGCCTTCCTGAGCTCTTGTGACAATGAGCTATGTAGGTCAGCCCATTGATTCTCTACTTAACAGTAGTCCTAAGACAATGATTTAGGAAGGGGCTTTTTGTTCTGCACAGCAAGGGAAACAGTCAACAAAACAAAGAGGCAACCCACGGAATGGGAGAAGATATTTGTAAATGACAGTACAGACAAAAGGTTGATATCCAGGATCTACAAAGAACTTCTCAAACTCAACACACACAAAACAGATAATCATATCAAAAAATGGGCAGAAGATATGAACAGACACTTCTCCAACGAAGACATGCAAATGGCTATCAGACACATGAAAAAATGTTCATCATCACTAGCCATCAGGGAGATTCAAATTAAAACCACATTGAGATACCACCTGACACCAGTTAGAATGGCCAAAATTAGCAAGACAGGAAACAACGTGTGTTGGAGAGGATGTGGAGAAAGGGGAACCCTCTTACACTGTTGGTGGGAATGCAAGTTAGTGCAGCCACTTTGGAGAACAGTGTGGAGATTCCTGAAGAAATTAAAAATAGAGCTTCCCTATGACCCTGCAATTGCACTGCTGGGTATTTACCCCAAAGATACAGATGTAGTGAAAAGAAGGGCCATTTGTACCCCAATGTTTATTGCAGCAATGGCTACGGTCGCCAAACTGTGGAAAGAACCAAGATGCCCTTCAACGGATGAATGGATAAGGAAGATGTGTCCATATACACAATGGAGTATTATGCCTCCATCAGAAAGGACGAATACCCAACTTTTGTAGCAACATGGACAGGACTGGAAGAAATTATGCTGAGCGAAATAAGTCAAGCAGAGAGAGTCAAGTATCATATGGTCTCACTTATTTGTGGAGCATAACAAATAACATGGAGGACATGGGGAGATGGAGAGGAGAGGGAGTTGAGGGAAACTGGAAGGGGAGATGAACCATAAGAGACTATGGACTCTGAAAACAACCAGAGGGTTATGAAGGGGCGGCGGGGGGGGGGGGGGGGGTGGGAGGTTTAGGAACCAGGTGGTGGGTAATAGGGAGGGCACGTACTGCATGGAGCACTGGGTGTGATGCCAAAACAATGAACACTGTTATGCTGTAAATAAGCAAATAAAAATAAATAAATAAATTAAAAAAAAAAAAAAGAAAGGGGCTTTTTGGATGGAAATCATCAACTCATATTACACCATGCAGCTCTGTGGTGCATAACTTTCCATGATGATGAATTCTGCTAGAGTCCCACATCTGGTACCCCACCAGATCATGTTGGCACTGTGCTCTGATATGTGTTGTACTTCCAGAAACCCTGTGAATCGAAATCTTTTCCCAGCTTATGGCTAGTTGTCCTTTGGTATAATTTTTTAGCAGTTCTCTTCTTATGTCTTCTGGAGAACCTAAATTTCTACATGACATCATCCTTAGTGTTTGCAAAGGAAATCTTTTTTTTTAGGGTTCTATCACTGTCTACTCTTTTTAACATCTTCGCCATTCCAGAAAGGTCAGGGAAATAATTTTCATTCTTTTCTAGCCACTCCTTTTTCTCATTCTCAAGTCATAGTCACTTTCACCTATTCCTGCCTTCATTTCTACTTTGATTAAATTTACTGCTTTCCACGGCTGTTTTTGGAGGATCTATCCTGATGTAAAACCTGTAACAAGATTTTTATAAAGATGATAACTAATGTCAGGCTGGTAAATTATAAATAATTTTCTCCAAATTCTTGAGTATTAATATTACTTCTAACTAAAAGACACCCCACCAAAAAAAAAAAAGAGGAAAAAAACGAACAAAACTTATATCTTTTGCAATATGGTAGAGTGGTTAAAGTCAGGGGATTTAAAGTCTGGTTCAAGATGGAATCTCAAATCTATCCACTTCTTTGCCCTGTGAACTTGGGAATGTTACCTAATCTCTGTAGTCCCCAATTTTATCATTTTCACAGCGTAGATGGGAGGATCAAATAAGATTAATACACTGAGTGGCACAAACTAAGTCTCCAAATAGTAGATATTTTTATCATTATAGTCTGTAATCTCTTATCTGCAATTTTAAAACCCCCAAAGCTCTGAACATCAAAATATTTTTCTCAAGTTTGATGCTAAAACTTATTTGGAAAAAACCATTGACCTAAACAGATTTGAGGCTACTTACAATTTACTCAGTATTAATATTCATTCATTTTTCTGTGGAAGTATTATGATTGTTGATTTTGGGGTATGCAATAATGTACAGAATACCTTTTTAAAATCCATGATTTGAGCTCTGAAATATCTATGATCTCCAGGCTTTCTTGAGAAAGTCTAACATATGGCCCACTATTTCTTTTATTCCACTTAGAAGTTGTTATTCATAATGGTCCCCAGAATGTCACAGAAATCATTGCTGTGGTTTGATGAAGGGCAATGCTTATACAGAGAATTGCCTACATTGACATATTCTCCTTTTCCAGAGATCCTGAGAGCATTTGAGATAAGGATGAGGTAACTTCTGCACTTTTTATGGCATTCATGTCATAAGGTTTTCATACTAGTCAATTAATAGAATAAAATAGAACTGTTCTAAGTATGAAAACCAAATTGCTTCATTCTGAAAAAATTCCAATTTTTGAGTGGCCTTTGCCTAACTTATGACACTTGGAAAGGCAGGGTATTTTCTGGTTTCCCTTGCACATTGCTCTTTGGTGCCTTCTGGGGAGTCTTATAAAGCAGGGTCCTTGGATATGGGATTGAAGAGCTTTAAGCAGCCATAGGCAACTGGGTATAAATTCAATGGCCCTCAGCTCCTTGCGTTACTTAAAGTGCACCATGAAAATCACAAAATCACAATTCCTTTTTTTCTTCCCCTTTCCTCTTCCTCCTTTACCACCGTTTTTGGGGGCTTTCCCTTTCATATGTTTTGTTTTTGGTCTTCCCTGTGGTCAAAAGGTTTTTGTCTCTATTCATGTACCCCTAAGAAGTTTATTAGTTAAGTATTGCTGCATAACAAATTCCTCAAAATTTCATGGCTAAGAACAAGAAATATTATTGGTGAGCGTTTCTGATTCAGACTCTCATGAGGTTGAAGTCCAGATGTCATGTGGGTCTGCAGTCCTCTGAAGGCTCAGCTGAGGCTGGAGGGTCACTTCTAGGCTCACATGTAATTGTTGGTCAGAGCTTTAGGTCCTCTACACACAGGCCTCTTTGTAAGCACTCATCTGGAGTTCCTCACAGCATGGTGGCTGTGTTTAAAGAGCAAGCTTTCTGAGAGCTGTCTCCATAATGGCCATATCATCATTTATGAGCTATCATCAAAAGCCATGCAATATATTTTATCTGGTTTTTTTTTGTTTTTTTTTTTTTTGTTTTTTGATCAAAGCAGTTCAGAAGATGGAAGATAGACTCCACCTTTTACTGGGGAGTGGGAACATTCTAGAAGAGAATGTTAAAATATGGAAATACTGCTGCAGCAGAATTTTTAGAAAGTATTATCTGCAACACTGAGGATTTTCTACATCATAACATACTCAAACCAGCCAAGATATATGGAAATCCATTTAGGCCAGGACTGAGGGGTAGGAAGCAGGTGTAGAGTAGAGGCAGGACCACTGAATAGTCTCTACAAATGTAAAGGTAAATTGTTGGGTTTTCTTCTTGTTCCATTTTAGCTACCATCTTTCCTACTTGATTACCTGCCTCTTCAAAGACAAGATAATGTAAAGTTAAGAAATGCATCCTCCTACTCGGTTTTATTAGTTATAAATTCCCCAACCTTATTTTCTAGGGAGATAATTAGAAGTTAGGTGTTGAGATCCTCATTCTTTATTACTCAGCTGGAATGGCCTGAAGTTTACCTTAAAAAGTGATTTTCCCGGGTTAAGTGCTGATTAGAAATGACTGATATGAGATCACACCATGTTCTTTTTTCAAAACTCTGATTACTAAATATAAGTGAAATAGAGGCCCATTACAGAAATAATGTTAATGCATGAGAAAATGCCCGGTGAATAATATAGGACCCACATCATAGAGTTTCTATGTACATATCTATGTACATAGGGACAGGCTTTGGCTTAGAGTGTGACTTAAATCTACCATAAATATAGTTCTTTAAAAAAATTAGCTGAGAGAAATAGTCTCTTTCTAACCTCACATTTTCCTCTCAAACTGGAGCAAGGCCCGAAGTCCCTTTTAACCAATTCTGTTCCAAGATAAAAGGCTCTTCCTAGAGCTCATTCAAGTTCTATGTCTTAAGACTGCCTAATTAGGTGGAAAATTCTGTATGAAGAGGTCTTATTGCTTACCTGGAGGACAAGGCAACTGAAGGACTGACTGGGAAGAATCCTTATTTCTGCCCTATTAATCAAACTGTCTATTTAGGATGTCTGTATTGTTGGTGATTAATCTTGTCCTTGATTGGCAAAAGCTGCCCTAATACTTTTTAATATGTCCTTTGCTACCCATCAAACACTTCATTGAAAGCTCCCACTAATTTATTCTGTGCATATGTAATTCGTGTCTATATAAAGCATCTCTGAGCAAGGTTCGCAGCCAGCATGGTACCTACTTGAATTTTAAGCTGGGAATTGTGTAAAAAATATGTGGTTAAACCAGGAAAGAAAATCAAGTGGAAGGATGAAAGGGAAAATGTCCTCATACAAGAATATTGGAAACTTTGTTATTTAGAAGCTTGACAATTGTTTACTAAGGAACGGTCAAACTACCCTCCTGACAACTTCATTACGTTGGGACTGAGAACTGTTGGATATCAGCCTCTGCAGCCTTTATATAATTGCTAAAGCTGTATGTTGGAACATTTCCCTGCTACTGCCTGCAGCACAAAGTCTGTCTTCGTATTCCTGTCTTTGTAGACTTCTAAAGGCACGGACCCACCACCAACTCTGTGATACCTGATGTCCACACACTTCCCATTATGGCCAGTCCTGTAGTCCCTTCCAGGATGATTTTCTTGCTGCTTCATAGGCCATGCTCCAAGCTCTGGCCCATGCTGCTCCCTGTTTGTTCTTAGGAACAATGCAGCGTTTATTGAGTACATGCTCCGTACATGACTGACAGATGGAAGAAACAGTCTCTGCTTTCAAGAAACTCACTGGTTAGGATAATAAATGTTCACTTTTGAAGATGCAAGTATCTCAGCTTCGGTTATGTAAGAGTCAGTTTTTAAAAATTAATATACACAGTTTTAATCAGATTGCATATTGTATAATAATAGTAAGACAGTAATAATTATCGTAACTACACCTTACAGTTCTATATCACTTTTAGAATTTTAAAATAAGATATCCTATTATCTCATTTGATTCACAACTTTTGCTTCTATATTTTCTTTTATGTATTGTGGATTGATAAATTAAATCTCACATAACATAAAATAAAATTGTAACCTAGGAAGTATATTCTAGAGATGGGACTAAAACACATAGGACCTGAAGAATCCTGCGTTCTCTTTCCACTAAACAATACCTTTCTACTTACTGGTTGACTAAGGCCAGTATTCTAAAGAAAAGGAAATAAGCCAAGCAGAGAGAGTCAAGTATCATATGGTTTCACTTATTTGTGGAGCATAACAAAGAACATGGAGGACATGGGGAGATGGAGAGGAGAAGGGAGCTGAGGGACATTGGAAAGGGAGATGAACCATGAGAGACTATGGACTCTGAAAACAACCTGAGGGTTTTGAAGGGGCGGGGGGGTGGGAGGTTGGGGGAGCCAAGTGGTGGGTATTATGGAGGGCACGTATTGCATGGAACACTGGGTGTGGTGCATAAACAATGAATTCTATTATGCTGAAAAGAAATAAATTTAAAAAAAAAGAAAAAGCAATCTATAAATGATAAAATATTGTGGAATGTAAGTTTATTATTATTATCTAATAATCCCAAAATAATACCCCCCCCCCAAAAAAAAAGAAAAGGGAATTGGTACTAGGTGAAGGAGAAAATAACTTTTAGATCATGGCACAACAGTTCTGGGTAGAGTGCTCTGTGTCACTGATACAGTGTGAGGACAATGGTATCTGGTGGTCCGGGATAGTTAGCAAATTTAACTGTATCTATTAAAAATGTTGCTTACGGTCAGGCCTGTGTTTCAAAGATAGGAATGGGATCTTTCTCTTTTCTACCTCCTTTTATTTTGAAATTTAGCTATAATATTTCCTGCTCCTTGATCCCCATACTCAAGACCAGTGGTTAATTGTAATTCTAATTTTCTTTTACAGATGGGTTAAAGGAAACTTTGCGCATCAATAAAGGGACACAACCACCATGTATAATCTTGGTTCTATGTAAAAATTCATATTTAGTTTCCAATGATCCTTTCTCAAGTGAAATGTTCTCCCTCCCTTTTCTTTGTAAACAGATTCTGTTCTTAAATCAGGGCCTACCTTATACCACTCTTGCATCATCCTAGGTGAGTTTTTAAAAATTTTTTCATTTTTTTAAATATCTTTAGTTGGCTGATTGAATTTTTAACTTCAATATTCTATTACTCTCTTTCTGTCCAGTATTGTAAAGATTTAGGGAAAAGAAATTATTGTGGTGAAGTTGCTGCTTTCTACCAAATGTTTCGGCTTCTCCCTCGGACAGAGGGGGCTGTACTTCTCCAGTCCTTTGAAGTTAGCCACGGTCACGTGACTCGGTCAATAAACTGAGAAGTAATGAGGTCTGAGAAGAAGCCTGGAGATTTGGTCTGTAATTTGCCATGTGGTTTTCCTCTGTCAGGGTGACTGACAAGGCTCTAGGTTGACAGCTGCTCCATCAGCCCCCATCAACAGTCTCCATCAACGAAGGAGAAACATATTTAGTGCATTACACCACTGAGATGAGGGGGTTGTTACTGCAACATAACCCAGCATATCTGTTTTACATAAACTCTGAATTACCTAAATGATAAGCCAACTAAAGAAATGGTTGTAAAACCTGACAGAAAGCAAAGCAAAACAAAAATCCTCCCTACAAAACAAACAGCAACAACAGCAACAAGCTCAAAACTCACCTTATTAATTGGAACCATAAAACCTTCCAGTGTTCGCCTGCTGGGGTGGGAAGTCCTTCAATGCTCTGTGGTCAGTGAAAGATACACAGATTCTCGACACTGACATTGACATTGGCACTGACCTTTTGTTGTGTATAGTCATTGCAGCATAGACATCGATGTTCCTTTAAAGTAATAGCGTGGGCTTGCTTTATTCTGCAAACAAGCTGCCCTTTCCAGAGTCTTGTCTTGTCCTCCCCCCGCCCCCCACCCAAATTGACTTCCTAAAGGGCTCTAATCTCTGTACTGTTACACCCTGGGTGTGCTGATCTGGAGTGCAGACAATACTGTCTATTCAAGGAGAACTATACCCAAGGATTTCTACAACCCTCAACGCTTCCCGTCTTTTTCTTTTTGCTCTTACTTTCTGACCATGCAAATAAAAAGGCAGTGATTAGAGGAAAGAAATGTTGATTAATCACCACAGTTAAAGATTCATGACTTCTACCTGAATATTAGCCACATCAAACTTCAATGATTTAAAAGGAGAAAACTCAGTCATTGTCAATCATCAAATGTCAAATGTCAAAAATTACTTGATGTTATGAGTTTTTGAGTTTAATGGGAATCTGTCACCTTCTCTTTAACCTCTATTTTGGGGATTAGCGACAGAAGAAATTTCAAAATGAGGCCTATAATTTACATTGTGGCTTTACCATTTTCTAGTTTTTTACTTTGGTCAACATTATTTAAGCTCTTTGAGCTTCAGTTCTCTCATCTGTACAGATAATACCCACTTCAAAAGGGATAAAAAGGTCAACATACCAAACCTAGCAGACATGAAGAAGTCAGTTTTCTTTCTGTTTTCCTCAGCTCCCAATTTATTGTGTTATTGTTTAGATTATGATTTACACTAAAAAAAATCTAGAAATTATATTTTAAAAAATATAATGGCTGGGGCACCTGGGTGGCTGAGTCATTTGAGCCTCCAACTCTTGGTTTCTGCTCAGGTCATGATCTCATGGGTGCTGGGATCCAGCCCTGCCTCAGGCTATGTGCTCAGCAGGGAAGTTGCTTGGGGTTCTCTCCCTCTGCTCCTACTCCCACTGCCCCTCTCTAAAATAAATAAATAAGTCTTACAAATATGTATAACGGCTATTCACTTTAAATTCTTAATATAATATATACTAACATATTTTTTCCGTTTCTCTAACATTTCAAAACTTTAGGCTGTGCCTGTTCTGAGCAGAAAGAAAATAGCAAACTTAATACCAAAGCAAATTAAACACTAGTGGCTACATTGTTTTCAGTGCAAAATATAATCTAAAATAAATGCAAAAGCTTTCTTCCTATAAGACCTCTTTGTCTTATAACAATTATTCATAAAGCCCTATGCGATACTGGTAGAATAATGAGCCTATTTCTGTGGAAATATACTCATTTCTATTCAGCTTGCTAGTTCCCAGGGGAATTATGAATTGCTTTCCTGGTTTGAACATGTAGTTCATGAATCTCAAGGAAAAAAATATGTATCAGGAGTCAATAACTGTTTACCTTTAGATATCGAGACAACTGTTCAAACAGTTTGGAAAAGAATGAAAGAAATAAAAGAGGAAGAAATGAAAATTGAAATACTTGTTATTTCTGGACGTAACTGCAATTCCTACACTCTCTTAGTAACACAACCTTCCTAGGATGAAGATAAGAGTGCAACTAGGGGGGGCGCCTGGGTGGCTCAGTGGGTTAAGCCGCTGCCTTCGGCTCGGGTCATGATCTCAGGTCCTGGAATCGAGTCCCGCATCGGGCTCTCTGCTCAGCAGCGAGCCTGCTTCCCTCTCTCTCTACCTGCCTCTCTATCTACCTGTGATCTCTCTCTGTCAAATAAATAAATAAAATCTTTAAAAAAAAAAAAAGAGTGCAGCTAGGGAGATGGCAGTGGGAATCTGGACAGCCATGGTGAAGCTGTTGTTAAATATTCAGATGCATAGCTTTTGTCTTCTGACCTCTTTCATGTTTTTATGGGACGTGGATAGCATGAGTGATTCACAGAGACCAAAAAGGGAATACCACCAATTCTGATGGACTATGTATTGCCCCAGATTTATAAATGGCTGGTCCGTAGATAGGCCACGCTTTGTAGAATCTCGTAGTTGAATCTGGTAGAAGCACATTTTCTCTCCAGCTCTTCCCATGCCCAATTACTCCCTGCTGTGCTCCACATTAGTGCTGCCCTCATTTACATTATTAGGCTCAAGTATGGGCTGTTTGAATTGAGATCCATCCCGTCTTCTCTTCTGTTACAGTGCAGCAGCCATCTGTCTTGCTATTATTGATGGCCAGCCTCTGCCCTTGTCTTCTGAATCCCTTCTCCTCTCTGCCACTCACGTGCTTTGCTCCTACAGCTACTCCCTCTTTCTCCTTCATCAATCTCTCATCCTCTCTTGGATTTTTACATTCAGTGTAAAAACATGTTCTGTGTCCTCCCATTTCCATAGAAAGAGTATGCCTAATTTTCGCTTGACCTCATATTCTGATTCTGTCTCTATTTTATATGGGTACTTAGTATCCCCTGCTGGAAGCTAGGCAGCCTTTGCCAGAAAATTATACAGATGTTGGGATGAATGACACATGGGCACTAATATGATATGAAATAACATTTATTATTCACAAAATTAAAAAGCAAATGTATTCCCCAAGGATAAGGGCTCAGGTTCGGTCTGAGTGAAGCAAGTACAAAGCACAGTGGGTAATTTTGGCTTTTATTGATCTTGTGGCATTGTGAATGCTGGATGGGGTTTGTGTGGGTTGAATTGCCCCATCAGCAACATGGAGAGAGCTTGTGAGCTTTGTCATCCACTGGCCCAGCTGTGGAACAATAGGAACAGGGGGATAGTGGGGGTGAGAATGCTGTCAGTAGTCAAACGTCTTAAGGAGTCCTTCTCTTTAACATACCCTCTTTCACTCTTCCCCTTCAATATTAAACTTTTAATTAATGAATTTATTTGAGAGACAGAGCACACAGAAGCAGGGGGAGGGGTAGAGGGAGAGAGAGAGAAGCAGACTCTGCTGAATGGGGAGTCCAATCCTAGGCTCAATCTCAGGACCCCAAGGATCATGACCTGAGCAGAAGGCAGATGCTTAAGAAACTGAGTCACCCACGTGCCCCCACAATTGCCTTTGAGTTTCCAATACTCCACCAAAAAGATTCCTGCCGAAGTCATGTAGGATCTTCATGTCACCGAACCCAATAGCAATTGTTTGTGCTCATCTTACTGGATCACCCAGTAGTCTTTGACCCATATGACCACTTAACTGCTCTTGATACATTCTCCTGTCTCTATTTCTGTTTCTTTCTATAGGTTTCTTCCTAGTTTCCTTGTTACTCTTCTCAGTCACCTTCATGTGATGCTTCCTTTTCTGACCTGAAAATATTGGGGTCACTTAGAAATCTGTCCTCTTTTCCCTTTTATGTCAACCCCAATGCCATAGCACATATCAGTTCTTTCTGTGGTTTTAAATATCTGTATACCAATGAAAGTTTATGTCTCCACTTAGATATTTCATATACCTTCCAAGCTTAAAATCTAGGCTATGCTAAAGTTTTATTTGGTTTTCTCATAGACATCTGAAACATAGAACTCCTGAAGGAAAGTCCAGTTTCCCTTCCAATATGTGTTCCTCCTTTAATTTTCTCTATTTCAGTAAATGACATCACCAAGCCTTCATGACTAAAGCCAGAAATCTAGAATTATTATTGATTATCCCTTCCATTCTCTCATCTCTCAAATGTACTCCATCAGCACCTCTCGTCTCTCCACCCCACAACATAGCTCATGCTGCCTATTCTGTCTATCTTTAGTCTAGGAGAGGAAGCTGTTGCTTGCTCTAAGTCATCATCCCTTCTGCCCAGGGCTACTGTGGGAGCCCCTCAACTCATCTCTGTATTTCCATTTCTTTCCCTCCAGTCCAGCTTCTCAGAGCAGTCAGGGTGACCTTTAAGAAATAAAGTATATCACATCACTCCTCTGCTTAAATCCCTCCAGTGACTTACTGATCCACTCAGAGTGAATTCCGGACTCCCTGTCATGACACAGTGCCCTCTGTGTAGCTGTCATGGTTATGTAATCATTCTGCGTTATACATTACTCTGAATGCCTTTTAAGCACTCATTTATCTAATCCTCACACCAGCCCTGTCATCTAAATATTATTTTCTCCCTCTTCTCCTTTGCTTCTTCCTTCTCCTTCTCCTTCTTCTTTTAGCTCAGGAAACGAACCATGGAAATGTTAAGTAACCTGCCTAAGGGGACACAGATAGAATCCTGGTGGAGCCAGGATTCAAATCCAGGTCATCTGGTCTCAGGGTTCACCCTAGAGCCACCACCATCTATTACTGCTTCTCATGGGCAAAGGCATGGACAGAGAAATGAGAGAGATTGCTTAGTGAAGCATGAAATGAATGGTCTTTCAACCATTCTGAAATTCATCCTCAGAAGCAAAGCTCCTGCATCATAGGTCAGGACTAAGAAGCTTTGGCAACTCTCTGCAGCATGCTTTTGATGCCAGCAGTGGGTCTGGGTTTAGCCTGAACAATCCTTCCCTTCTTTTTTTTCAATCCAAGCATATCATCAGCATGGCAACCCGTGGAGTCCAGCTTGACAGTTTTGTGCTGCTTGCAAATGGCACAGCCAGGATGGCAATGCCAAAATGAGTGTGTTGCGATGTGCTACGTAAATTGTCATGGGCTCTAGCAGAATTGAATTCACCTTTTCTGTCAAGATATAAAGTGTCACCATTGCCCCCAGCAGCTTTTTTTTGGCACACCTGCCAATCCCACTGATAAGTCCTAAAATGGTAGGTCATCAGAGTCAATAAAACGTTGATTTTGAGTTCTGTTCAGTGCAGGACAAAATGCAGGATATAGACTGAATGAGACCCAGTCTTTGCTCTTAAGGCAAGAGGAGGAGACAGGATATTTTTACTAAATATGATGAAAGTCAGTTTGTGAGAATGTTACGAAAATACACAAAATGCTGTCAGAGCATGAAAGAGGGAAGGATTAATTCTTCCAGGGGATATAGGGAGGCTTTGTGGAGTGAGATGATGGGCACTAATGAATTCAACCAATATTTATTGAATTTTTACTGTATTTTGGACTCTGAACTGGGTACATCATCTATGTAATGGGATTAATTTAAGCCAGGTAAGGAAAAGAAAAATGTAATCTCTCAACTTTTCTCCATGTTTATTTCCTGAGACTGGGCAAATTTTGTCCAGTTTGGTAATTCTACTTGTTTACAGCATATACTTATCTTGGTAGGGATGGGCAAAAACTAGAAATGGGAAAGTCAGGGACGTCCAACTGACTCAGTCGATAGAATGTGCAACTCTTAATCACAAGGTTGTGAATTTGAGCCTCAAATTGGGCAAAGAGATTACTTAAAAAAAAAAAAAAGGAAGAAAGAAAGAAAGAAAGAAAGAAAGAAAGAAAGAAAGAAAAGAAAGAAAAGGGGAATCCTGTTGCTTCTGCTTTTGATTTGGAGAGAATATCCAGGTACAAACCATTCTTCATCCTCTGGGACTGAGATTGTTAATATACATGTGATATTCTGGAAATTCCAGCTGGAACATGGCATTGTAATTGTTAATAGGAAAATAATGCTGCACACAGGCTTGAAAACATTTTGAAAATAGTCTCTTTTGATTATTTCTATTTAATTTTTTTTCTTATTAAGTGAATATCTTGCTTTTCCTCCAAAGTTCTTCCTGTGCATTCTGTAATTACATAGTGCCTTTGTGTAGTTAAGATGAGAAATACCTGCTTTGACATGCTTTTGAACTAGACATAATAGTTATTCTGGGAGGGAGTCAGGAGACAAAAAAGGAAATAACTGCAAAGACAATGGGATAAATGAAAAGAGCAAACCGAAGCTGGTTTTGTGCCATACTTAGAACTCCATTCAAATCAACTTCCTGACCTTCACTATATCTGCCGGCTAATTGTGGAGGACGTGAAGGAAGAAAGTTTGAGGAAAGGGTCTTGTAATGCTCTTTTTGTAGGAAATCCTATAGCCAGCACTGTTGCTTCAGTCCATCATTTTCAGGTTCACTCTTTCAGATAGAGCCCAGATCAATGATATCAATTCAGCTGGCTTGGCTAGTACGGAGTTCTCTTCCTCCTTCATTGGCCTGGAAACAGTGTGTTTGGCATCTGGTTTGGTATGGTTCAGTAACTTTTCAAGGACCTAAACTCCCTGGATTATGCACTTACTCTTCTGTATGTAAATACAATTTACCACTTGCCCCCAAATATCGGTGGGAGGTCAGGAATAAAAACACAACCCCTCCAACAATGGGCTGGTTGAGAACACTCTGGATTCAGAAAATTCTTTCAATCCCTGCTAGCGCCCTGCCTAAGTAGCACTAACTTGGGAAAGCTAATGTTTCTAAGCCACATCTTCTTTGTATGCACATTGAGACCCATCAGACCTTACAGTGTTGAGAAAATAAAACAAGATAATCTACATAGAGAAGTGATTGGCATGCGGTTAGGACTTTGCTCAGCAAAGGGTGAAATATAATGACAGCGAGTCCTAGGGTCAGAATCAGTCTTTATTATTTCTACTCGTTGTGCTAATTACTCTAGCTGAGTGGGGTAGTGCCACGACATTAGGTCATGCCACCCAGACCCCCTTTTAGGAACTAGGCATTTATTCCTAAGTGGTTGGCAGTGTTGACTTCCGATGGCTCAGGACAACATCCCTCTCTGAGAATTGCCCTCTGATGAAGGAGGCCACCTTGACCCTCTGCAGGAGCAGCCCACATCATCCAGTGATTGATGACTGGGGGCAGTACAAAGACTGAGACTCTTGCCTCAATTAAGAACACCTCTGGAGGACTTCCAAGCTCAAGAGCTTTTTGAACGATTGGCGAGGCTGCAGCTAGAACTGTATCTCACTTTGTCTTTGCTCAATCCTGCTTCCTCGGCTACCCCACAGTTCTTCCTCAGAACACATCCCAGTAAGCCTCCTGGATGCACATCTCAGCATCTGAGAGTCTCTTTTCTCAGGATCTCAAGAAGGACAGGAGGCCTCTGTTTTCCCACACCATGCATCCTTCCTGAAAGAAGGTACAGGGTTCTCGAGGTGGAGCTTCCCAGAGGGCTAGTGTTAACAATGGTCTACTGTCTAAAGAAGAGAGGACTATTTTGTGGGTGCCATCAGAATGGTTCTTTCCTCTTTCCGCCCCCAAATTCCAGGCTTCCCCAAGCTTTTCTGTATTTTTTGTCCACACAGTTTTGTTTACCTCAGGCTAATTCAGTGCTTTTTTCTCTCTACCCAGGTGAGCAGGGCTAGAAGTTGAAGAGAAGACAGCTTTCCTGACATCAATTCCACATGTTCCTTCATCCTACTGTTCTTTAAGAAGAAGTGACAGACACTTTACTGAGACAACCTAAGGAGGACTGAGTGAGGCAATAGAATGTGAGTCCCCGAAAGACTGCCTGTCTTTTGGGTTGTGATTTTGAAGTGGCTTGAGTATTACCTGGCAAGACCACGATAGGCTTTTTGAAAAAGACAAGCAGACTCACATTTGTTAAAGCTCTACGTAGCTTGAATCAATGCTAGGCTGCCAAAGATCAGCTAACTTTAGGCGATACCCAGGGCCTTTCACTTCAGAAGGTCTCCCCATTAGGTGAACAGTTTTAAGTAAATCATAGAAACAAATCCTTCTTCAGTGTCTGCACACACATGCAGGACATTGCTTTTGTCATTCTGAGGTTTGCAAAGGATGACTTCTGCCTTTGAAAAATCTAGAGTTTTGGTGGGAGTCATAATAGATATTGCCATAAAATATTTCAACCACTTGACTTCAAATGTTTTGAAGACAATCCCCAAATCATGATAGCTTCAAATTATGCCAGCCAGGCCACCATTACCATCTGCTCTAAGTGGTTTGGTTTGCAGCCTTTATAAGGTGAGCAGATTTCTTAGTATTTTAGCTGACTTAACCGAATATTCTTCACAAAAGTCGATGGCTGTGGGGTTTTTTTTTTTTTTGTTATTGTTTTTATTTTTACCTTCTCGAATATCCAAATCTGTTTCTGAGGCAATTAAGAGCAAAGCGACTGAAATGCTATAGCAAGTGTCTAGTTCGGTGAAAAAAAAAAAAAAAATGTCCAGCCATGAAGAACTTCAGAAGTCAGGGGAAAAAGTCCGCTTTCAGATAGCAGTATTTTCTTTGGTAATCTGCCATATAAACTCTATCAGCAACTATTGGACTCTTAAATCTTTCCAAGTGTTATGTGTTAAGGAAAATAGGAAAGTTATTAAACTCGTGCCTATAGGGAAATATGAATCATAAAAATACAATCAACTAGAATTAAAATCTTCAATTTTATATAATTTATGTTGAGAGGAGCAACACTAAAAACAAAATTTATTGAAAGAAAGAACAGTAAATAAAGTCATCCTCAGGCATAGCGTAGATAGTTTGCCCTTCAGAGCACTCCTAACTGCACAGGAGTGGGTCATAAGTCTTGGTATGGATTTGAGGTCATGTTGATGAACCAAACAGAAAAATTTTCAAAAGAAAAATACTGTGTATTACAGTGCTTTTAAAATTTGTTGCTGTTTCTTTTAAGCAGAATTTCTTCTTATGAAATTAAATTTTATCTGAAATACCCATTTGTATATCAGGTAAAAGTCATGGTTTAGTAAAATACAGTTCCTAAAATGAATTTAGTAAAATGTATTTAAATGTCCAATTAAAGATTTTCAGATGAACTTGAAAATTTAATTCGACATCCAAATTTTTATTTTATGTTAGCTACATAATATGGAGAAAATTGCCATTCATACAGATATGTAGCTGAACATGACGGTTTCTGTCTTTATTTTTTTAAATAACACCTTGTGATCATAGTATACTTTCAAGTGGGTATGAGAAGAAACATTATCGTTGGAGGTTTGCCACTAAACAATTTACCCTGGCAACAACCATTAACGTATTGATTTTCTCTAATGTACTATAATTGCATTTTGTGTGTATATACTGTATAATAGTTTTAAAAACTGGTTTAAAAACCCAAAAATAAAATTTGAATGAAAAATTTATAGATATTTGAAACACCTCTTCCAAGAATTTGCTAATCTGTATTATAACACATAATAACAATATCAAAGCAGTGACGCCTTTCTACCCCAGGGGATTAAATGAATGAACAGATATACTGTGTGAGGGTTGGATGTAAATTGGGCCTTTCATCAATAATTTTTCTTCTCTTTTCCTTGTTAAGAAATCCTGACTCTACTACTGACTTTCAATGTCACTTAGGACTGTTTATTTAACCTTAATGAAATTCCTTTTCCTCATCTGTAAACTGGAAAGAATAGCTACCTAATTGGTTATCATGAGAATAAAGTAAGGTAACAAATAATACATTCTCTCTTTCTTTTTTTAATTGTGCATTGTTATTAATATTATTATTTGTCAAATTATAAATTAAAACCGCCAGTTGACTGTTTGTACCATCCTCCTTTCTGCTCTCTACAGTGAGCAAGGGAAAAGTTCATTTGCAACAGAGGTCTTTATAGAACCATCATCTGTAAGGGAAACCAGGGTATATTCCAGTGTGTTTCTTGAATTTTAGTCTGGACATTTATAACTAAGTCATTGAAATTTAGCTTACCTAATGAAATTTGAATAAAATGAAGACTGGATGGCCTTGAAAGGGGTAGATGTTTATAAAACGGTGACATGAAACTCAAAGACTGTGTTTATAGCTGCTGGCAGCTCTTTCCTGCCTGGATGCCACAGAACTGTCTCTGAAAACACACCCTTTGCCTGAGACTCCCCAAGAGTTCTTAAGTCACTGTGGAAGTAAGAAGCCTGGCAGTTTGATTGACGTCCTTTTCTTACTCCCATTATTAATCAGTTGCCAAGTCTTACTGATGTCCCTGCTTAACCATCCCAACTCCTACTACCTAGTTTTGGTCTTTAAATATGTTCTTCCAGAATTAAATCGATAGTCTCCAAATTCGTGTTTTCTACCCTCTGCAAATCTGAGCAAGACACATAGATGTCTTTTCCTCAAAACACATAGATGCCTCAGTTATAGCCTATGGAATGAAGTCTAAGCTTTTAGGATCTGGTCCCTGCATCTCCCTCAGGCTTATTTTTCACTACTCTCTATATCAAACTTACTCCGTATCAACAGTGTAGTTCTGAGTACACACAACGTGGTTACATTTCTATGTCTTTGGATTTCTTCCTTCTTTCATCTGGATAACCCAGCTCACATACCAGCAAGTTCCAGGAAGTCTTTTCTGAGTGCTCTGTCTCTCCCTCACTGGCCTCCTTTTGAGTTAGTTTAGGTCCCTTCTCTAAGGTCCTATAGGTCCCTATTCATCCCTTTCCATCGTACTTATGATAGGGACTTTGTGGTTCTTTATTTAGGTATCTGTATCCTTCTGTGAACTCCCGGAGGAAAAGCTACTGTGTCTCACTGATTCAGTGTCTAGGATCCTTCCTGGCTCCTAGGAGTAAGAGGAAAAAAATGTATTTGTCACACATGAAATAAGTTAACGTATGGGTCACAGGTAGTCATATTATCTCAGTGAAGTCACAAGTTAGTCAATAATGGATTGCCTCTATTAGCACTTCAGTTTTCTTAATTTTAACCACAAACTTTTAACCACAAACTCTACAGTGTTTCTTTTACCCCGAGGGTTGTCTTTAGACAATCCCACATCCATCCTTTAAAGTAGTGGGAAGTGTCTGTTTATTGGAAAAATAATTATGGATGGCTGCATGGGGTCTATGCCACAGTGGGTGGCCCAGTTAATAGGTAAAGCATAATGTTTAATTGATGGGGGTAGGACATTGTATAATTTGACTTTTCTCAGCCTGAATTTTCTTGGTCAGAGGGATATCCAAGGCAGACTGTATCTTTATATTCCTGAGCTTTTCCTGAGCTCTTTGAAAGAGTACTAGTATAATTGTTATACTTGAGGAGATAGTGGTAGTGAGGTTGTATGAAAAAGAGATTTTTTCCCCCTAGAGACGGGGAGAGGCAGAGGGAAGGGCAGAGGAAGAGGGAGAGAGAAAATCCCAAGCAGACTCCCCGCTTAGCATGGAGCCTGACACGGGGCTCCTTCTTAGGACCCTGAGATCAGGACCTGAGTTAAAATCAAGAGTCAGATGCTTAACCGACTGAGCCCATGGTACCCAAGTACCATGAAAGAAAGATCTGAAAACACTCTCTTACTCTTCTACCACGCTTTGGTGAATCTGGATAATGTAAACCCCCAAATAAGCCATAGTAGGAATATAACTGGACAGAAAAAGTCAAGAAATGACAGCTCAGATCAGCCCAGAAATGGAAAGATTTAGAACAAAATCATTAACAAAATCACATTAACAAAATCATGAACAAAAGCACTATTAAGTAAACAAACAAACAAAACCCATGATTAAGAAATGCTGCACTCTCCATGGTTCAAGAAGGTAGCTGGGAGTAAACATGCTGTATTTCCTCTTTAGTACCCACCACTCTCTAATCTACCTTTTATGTTATTCATATCTGTCTCCTTTGTAATGTAATGTAAACTCCAAATGCAATGTAAACTCCATAAGGATAGAGGTTTGGTCTGCAATGTTTGGTCCTCTATCCCCAGTTCTCAACACCCCAAAAAGAATAATCTAATTTAAAAATGGGTAGAAGACATGAACAGACATTTCCCCAAAGAAGACATACAGATGGCCAATGGACACATGAAAAGATGCTCATCGTCACTTATCATCAGGGAAATGCAAACCAAAACTACAATGAGATATGACCTCACACTGGTCAGGATAGCTAAAATCAACAACACAAGAAACGACAGGTATTGGTGAGGATGTGCAGACAAAAAACCCTCATGAACTATTTATTAGTGGGAATGCTAACTGGTGCAGTCACTGTAGAAGACAGCATGGACGGTCCTCAAAAAGTTAAAAATAATCCCATGTTCTTTGAAATGCCTTTGGTGATCTATCAAGTTAATTCATTTTCTATCTGGAACTTAAGGTAGGTACTAAATTTAGAATCTCATCAAGTATTTACTGAGTAGAAATACTGAATCATGCACTATTTATCACTGGACTTGTAGATTCTTTATTTCAAGATCATCATCAATGCAGAATTGTTTCATCATATATTATCATATCTCCATAGATTTAAGCATCCCTTTTATATATTGTAGACAAGATTTGCATTAAACTATGAACTTGAAATGTAATGGTGACTACTAAAACTGAAATTAAAAAGTTTTTTCAAGTCTCAAAGAAATAGCCATCATACTCACATACAAAAAAACAAGAACACTCAGAAAATCAGTTTAACAATTACAATGTTCTCAATGAAGTTGAGCTTTAAAATTTTGCCAAGTTAGAGAAGAAACTTTTTTAGTCAGGTATCAGTATAAACTAACATCTCTTGAACTATTGATGTCCTTAAAATATATTTACAGTGGAACTTACAATATGTACTTATTGAAGAGACCTGAATATATATTGACTATCATGCTTTTTAGGACTTAACAATACTAAATAGATGATCTTGGGGTGCCTGGATGGCTCAGTGGGTCAAAGCCTCTGCCTTCAGCTCAGGTCATGACCCCAGGGTCCTGGGATCAAGCCCTGCATCAGGCTCTCTGCTCAGCAGGGAGCCTGCTTCCCCCTCTCTCTCTGCCTGCCTCTCTGCTGACTTGTGATCTCTCTCTGTCAAATAAATAAATAAAATCTCTAAAAAAAAAAGATGATCTTAGCCAAGTGTTTTGTTTTCTCCACAAATAATATCAGTATACTGTTATATCCAAGTCATCTATTATTTTTAAATAGGTTATATCTTTTTCCTGAAAGTTTATTTCCGATGATGCTCCATCTGTTAACACACAATCTTTTATCCAAGCTTTGACAGTAACTAACTAGCTCTATACATTTAGATCAATTGCTTTCTAGACCTCAGATTGATTTTTTTTTAAGATTTTATTTACTTGACAGACAAAGATCACAAGTAGGCAGAGAGGCAGGAAGAGAGAGAGGAGAGGAGGAAGCAGGATCCCTGCTGAGCAGAGAGCTCGATGTGGGGCTCGATCCTAGGACACCGGGATCATGACCTGAGCCGAAGGCAGAGGCTTTAACCCACTGAGCCACCCAGGTGCCCCTAGATCTCAGATATTTTATCTGTTAAATGGTCTTTATAGTTTCTTCTTATGGAAAATTGAAAATTATTTATGCAATTTAGAAAGTAAGCAATAATTGTATTCAATTTGCCTTAAAATTCTTTAATGTACTTTAAATACATTGTGATACTTTTTCCCCCAATTAGTCATTAATACTGATTGTAAGGTTTCATGCATTTGTAAAATATGAATAGATAGTAGTTTGACCTTTTCAAGAAGAAAAACAGGAATCATATACATGATTTTTTTTCGCTCCAATTTTCATTTAGGAAGAAGTAATTTTGAAAGAAGAAAAAGTATGATAGAATAATAACTTGGTGCTGGGGCCAATAGGCTTAGTAAGTATGGATGTAACGACATAATCAGTATATCTAAATTGTCTTGCTGCACGGGTTATAACACAAATTTTCCATTATAAATTACATCTACTTTCCTCTGCTTATTTTTAAAAAATTCATATTTTCCTTTTTTGATAGTAGTTAATAGTCAACAATATTTGCATATGGCACAATAATTTTCCTTTATTTTTAAAAGCAAAGGTGGGTATTTTCAGTTTTGCTTCCATTAGAGTTACAGAGGTAAATAAATTATCCCTTTGTTTTTTCTAAAATTCTCCTGGACAAATATATACTATAGTCCATAAAGGAGTCATTATTGAGATATATAAAACAACAATACAAATAAGTTATGGTAAGTATGATGACTGTGAGTGATGGCGATTTTAAGAATCTGTATTCATTTGTTATATTTCTTTAAAATTGAATAATATAAATATGTTTAATATATTTTGAAAACTTGGAATAAAGCAGTCCTATGCACAGTAAAAGCTGAAAACTCTCCCCTTGTGCTTTCCTTCTATGCCAGTTTCACTCCCTTCCTTGGAAGGGATGCACTGTGACCTCAGGGTACAAGTTTTTAAAAATGCAAGCAGAGAGAGTCAATTATCATATGGTATCACTTACTTGTGGAGCATAAGGAATAACATGGCGGACACTGGGAGAAGGAGAGAAGTGAGTTGGGGGAAATCGGAGGGTGAGACAAACCATGAGTGACTGTGAACACTGAGAAACAAACTGAGGGTTTTGGAGGCGGGTGGGGGTTGGGTGAGCCTGGTGGAGAGTATTAAGGAGGGCACGTATTGCATGGAGCACTGGGTGTGGTGCATAAACAATGAATCTTGGAACACTGAAAAATAAAAAATAAAAAAAATACATCTTCAGACCATTTTCTTCTATTTATTTATAATACATACTTACATATTTAAAAATTTTTAAAAATATCTGGGAATTCTTTGTATTGTTTTTATTCTTGTTTTTTTTTTGCTTGCTAATGATATCTTGGAAATCCTTTTGTAAGTCATTATTTGTAGATATCCATGGTTCTTCTACTGGGTGTAAGTAGTTCATTAAATTGAATATATTTAGTTTCTAAGCATATGTTTTGGATCTTTAATTTCTTCTTCCTTGATTTCATGAAACAAAAGACAAATCTTCATGAATTTTATTACCTTCCAGTGAACTGACTTTATGATGTCTGGGTAGTAAGATTATTGATCTTAAGGCAGACTTTTTAAGAGATACTGTGCATGAAACTGTTAGTTTTCATGAGTTGTGATTTTAGGAAGGTCTTATCTCTCAGTGAAGAAGAGGAACAATCTGTAGAGTTCATATTATCAGTAGTTGCTGAGGAGAGCGTGGCTTATTTGATAGCCTGTCAAAGGAGGATAGAAAGCTTATTAAGTGATTACTAGATTTGAAAGCCTATCAAGTAATCATTGTATTTTCTGACTAGAGTCAATAAATACTCCAAAAATTTTGGAAAATATAAAAAGCATACTGTAATTTCACCACCCAAACATAATTTTGTTATTCTTTTGGTGCTTTTTTTGGTTTTGTTTTTTCAAATTTTTTTTTTCTTCTAGGTATATAAATCTGGTTTTTGAAACCATATTTCCTGGGTTCAAATTCTAGTTCTGCTATTTGTAAGCTATGTATTTTGAGCAAGTTCCATAACTGTTTTAAGACTGTTTTTTCATCTGTAAGATGGGAGGGTAATAGAAACTTCCTCCTACATCTGTGAGAACCTAATGAAGTAAATACATGCAAAATCTTAAGCCTGGTATATTTAGTGTGTTCTCAATACATTAATTATTATTTAAATAATTTGGAACACACTGCACCATAATTAGGTGCTTTCTTTGCTCATTTAATATACTTATCATCTCCAGGTCATTCTGTAGTCTCCTTTATTATTAACTAATTTTAATCAGGAAATGTAATTCCATCATATGACAATATGATATATATTTTGTATAATAATCTTTTAGTTAAACTAAAAGGGCAGTTAAACTAGTTTAACTAGTTAACTAGTTAAAGCAATTTATGCTGTTAAAGCCAACAAACGTGTAGATACTTTTTGTATTCTTTTCCATTTTGAAAAAATTAGACGGCTAAAGCAAATGATATGTATCCAGTTTTAAGACTTTTGATATCTGTTGCCAAATTGAACAATAGGGTCTGATGGATTTTTAAAATCCCTATTTTAAAGATTATTTTGGTGATTTTATTTTATTTTATTTTAATAAAGATTTTATTTACTTATTTGACAGAGAGACAGAGCACAAGCAGGATGACTGGCAGGCAGAGGCAAAGGGATGAACAGACCTCCCCGCTGAGCAGAGAGCCTGATGTGGGGCTGGATCCCAGGACCCTGGGATCATGATCCCAGCTGAAGGCAGAAGCTTAACCGCCTGAGCACCCAGGAGCCACTCTTTTGGTGATATTTAAATAAAACAATCACATCTGCTCTTGATTTATTTCCTTTTGAATGAAAACCTTGGTTTAGCAGTGGTTTTAACATTAAAACAATAAGGTCATAGACTGAATATATGTAGTATAAACGAAGTAACACAATGACTTATGTATCCAGTCAATGCTGTCTTTCAAAATAATTACTTTTGAAAATAAGATACAAACTTGTTATATCCATGATTACATTTGTAAAAATGTCACATTTGTCACAAGAAATTATTCTTCAGCAATTATACAAAGACATGAACATTTTTCATGTATTATGGTAGGTTATTATTATATTCTATAACAAAATATAATTGAACTTTATTTTGATTTTTTTCATCAGAGTTGACTTAAATTATTTGCAACATTTTTCTACTCTATATCCAACTCTTCGTTCTTAATCAGAATATTATCGTTTTTATTATTTTAGCTAATGTGACTACAGTGTGTTTGGCCCTGACCATAGATTATGGCTGGTCCAAACCAATTCTCAGGATGTCTTACATGATTTGGTCTTGAGAATCTGTTCTGTCAGTAAGACCTGATTGGAAATCTACCCAGAATTTCTACTCCTTTCTTGATTAAAGGAAATGGTTATAGCTGCCCATCCTTTCTTGACTTCTCTCTTCTTCCTGCCTCAAATGAAGCCAGGATTGTTGGAACTGCAAAACCATCTTGTGACCAGAAGATCACTTCAACCTCACTGAGCTTCTGAGTCAACATCAACAACTACCCAGCTGCAGATGCCTTATTGTTTGGGAGAAAAAATTCTCCTAGTCATTTAAACCACTGATGGCTTTTCTCTTACTTGTTTTGAAGGCATTTTTCTTACAACTACTTTTGAAACTTACTTCTTTAGAGAGTTCGTCACAATTGACTGTTCTGGGAGAGTGTGTGATTTCATGAAAAAAATAGATTGGTTTTAAATGAGTATTTCAAAGAAATTATAGACTATACAGTTGGAAGGGACCTTAGAGATCACCTAATCGTAAGTTCTTAATGGTGGATGGTCATCAAAATTACCATTGGAACCTTAAAGAAATGTGTATATCTAGGCCCCATGCCCAGTACGTCTTAGATAGGGCCCAGACATCTGTATACATATTTTTAAATACAGGGTGATTCTAATGGAAACCAGAAATAAAACTTACTATACCTACCCTTCTAAAACAACGATCTGTGTACTAACCTGTGATGTGTGGATCTAGCAGCAGCCTACACAGGAGAAGTAACCTTGTGCAATTGTTATTAGCCAAATCCAAGATCCAGATAAACAGGAGAAGAAAACAGTCATTTAAATCTGAGCTAACCGGAGCCAATTTTCTTTCTATAAAATAAAATTATAAAAAAATGGAATCTGATATCATTCTTTCAACTCTCTCATGCTTCCATGAGAACTTCACCTTTAGTTCCACTGCTCATAATTGTTTAGATATCCAGAGTCTTCCGAGGTTTATTCCAATGGTTTGGATTACCTTGTTTGAAAGATTAGATCAAGGTAATAAATGGAAGCAGGTTGGATGGAGCTGTTGGCTGGACATAGTGTTAGCTGTCATTTTGCCTTCCCCAACCCTAACATCTCTACCAAGAACAAGCGAATTTGGTAGTGAAGATGATTCAGGCACTGTTTTGTTGGTTCTTATTTTAGTTATATGTATCATTACTTAGAAATTCTTCCAGACCTGATCCGACAAACTATTTAGGTTTCTACTTAATGTGAAATCTCAAATAATTTAGATAATTTATTATTAATAAATAGCCATTCTCCAAAATGAGCTCTGGCACATTTTTAGATATAAGGTAAAGATTTAGAAATAGATATTACTTCTGGGCCTGAAATAATAAGGAAATGTAGTAAATATGAAATTATGCTTTAGTAAAAATGTTTCATTCTCTTTTGAGCTCACTCAACTTGAATTTAGAATTTAGTCATTTTCCATTACAAGTCAGGTTAATCTTATGTTCAAACACCCAAATACATATATAATAAACATTATATATGGTTTGTGTACATACATACACACACATCATGCGTATCTATGTACATGTATATATGAGTAGGGTTATATGTGTGTATATTTGTACATACATATATGTATGCATACCTATATAGTGTAACACTATATATGAATATATCTGCATATATACCTATGTATATGCACAGAGACAAATACACACATACTTACACACACATACTTATACTCATATGTATATTTATTCTAAACTACAGTACATGGTCTCCCAGAAATGATGGGAAATATTTTTTGAAGACATTTTTATCTTCCCCTACTGTATGTCCAAAAGTAGGATCCTGCTACGGGATTTTAAGACATGCATTAAGCAGTGCTAATTAAAAGCAGCATCTTAGGTGGCTGGAACTTAGCAGCTGCGGTTACTCAGAGCCTTGGCTACGTTGCCCTCATTTACTATGGGGAGCGATCGGAAGAGAAGACCTAGGCTCCAAGGGGCCAGGTTTCCCTCTGCTATGTCAGTTTTGGAGCCACTGCGGGGTCAGTAGCCTCTTAGTTATGTTCCAAACCAGAACCCTGCCGGTCCAGCTGAAGCTCTGGGACCAGCAAAACGGCCGGTTTGGCAACCCCGACGCCGGGGTGCCTTTCAGGGGGCCATCTGCTCTCCACCATGTGGGGGTGGAAAGAACCGTCTCTCCACCTGCGACAGTCTGTGGCACCCAGGATGGCAAGCGCCCCTGGTCTCCGGAGGCCCGCAGCCAAGGCGTGTGTGCTGGACGGCAGGCGGGTTTGGGAAAGCCCGGAGAAGCCCCGGCCTGCAGCGGGGCAGCGGGCGGAGCACAAACATGGCGGCCGCGGTTGTCTCGAGCGTGGGAGCGGCGTCTGCTAGGAAAGCAAAACCAAACAAACCCTTAGCATTAAAAAACGAGAGTGAGAGAGAGAGCGAGCGCGCGCCCAGCTGCTAGAGTGCTAAGATGACGGCTGCCAGCTGGAACGGAGCAAGGGACAGTGCGTAGACTGGCCCGCAGGGAGGAGGAAAAAAGGCAGCACCCGCCTCCCGGCCTAAGCAGAGGGCGAGCGCCAAGAGGCTCCGTGCGGTGCTCAGGCCTGCGGGCGTGCGCTGAGTGAGCCGCCGCCGCTCAGGCCCTTGCGTAAGCTTAGCCGAAAGAAGTCTGGGCGCCTCCTGACGGGCGCCTCCGCGCTGGGCCCTGCGCAGGTGAGTCCGAGGCCCTGGAGAGCCGGTTCTCCGTTCATTATGGACTTGCGGGTCTGTGGCTGCAGCCCTGTTGGTGTTCAAAGCTCCGTGTACCTGGGGCTTGTCACACAGGCGCGGGTCTTAACTGTTGGGGGTGCCTGGTGTGGGGTTCAGACCCTTCACTCTCTGGGGGAAGAGCTGGTTTTGCCTTCCCTCCCGACTGTGGTTCGCAGCGGAGGGAATGAGGTCTTTGGTGAGACTGTGTCCCAGCCTCTGCTCTCCGCTTCCATGGGGGACTTCTCTCCTTCTCTTCTGCCTCCTGCCTAGGAGACAGTTCTTAGGGTTTTTTCAGAGGTTGGTGTTCCCTGTGTAGCTGCACATTTGGTGCGTCTGTGGGAGGAGACTCGCCTAGGCTCGCCTACTTAGTCCTCTTCATTGGCTAAAAGTCATGGATATTTAAAAGGATTACTGCGGGGGGCGCGTGGGTGGCTCAGTGGGTTAGGCCTCTGCCTTCGGCTCAGGTCATGATCCCAGAGTCCTGGGATCGGGATTGAGCCCCGCGTTGGGTTCTCTGCTCAGCAGGGAGCCTGCTTCCTCCTCCTCTCTCTCTCTCTCTCTCTGCCTGACTCTCTGCCTGCTTGTGATCTCTGTCTGTCAAATAAATAAATAAAATCTTAAAAAAGAAAAAAAAAAAAAAAAGGATTACTGCGGTTGATGTCCTGGAGCCTAGGTTGGAGGTGGCTAAGAATTGATGCAGGACAACCCGTTAGAGTAATTTTGGCTTGGACTTGGAGGTAAAGAGATATGAGCCAATCTGAAAACGTTCAAGACCTGTGCTTGCGAGGCTTTGCTTACAAACTGGATGAGGAAAGTGGGAGAGGAAGGAATGAAAAATCCTTCTAGGTTTTTGGCCTGAGCATCTGGGGTATGGTGATGCCATTTATTGAGATTTGGAGCATTAGAGGAAGATAAGTGGTCTTTCCTGACTTGGTTTTATCTCCTTTTAAAATGTTTTATAGTTATTTTTGCTTACCTTTAATGTCATCTATTACAGATTGAGTATTTTAATGTATTCATACTTGATTACTAACACTCTCCTTCAGTAGATTGTAAGCTTTAGTGTATCTCCTTGGTTTAGAACATGGCCTGGTTTATGGTAGGCTCTTAAAAATCACTGAGTGAAAATGAATGTGTTGCCATTGAGACATGAAGTCAAGAAATCTCCAGTTGGCTGCTGGTCATAGATGTGTGGGGTCAGAAAGAGAGAGTAGGCTTAAGATACTCACCTGCAGGATGATGAAATCACCAGCAGAGTGTAGAGTGAGACAAAGTCAAGGAAAGGAGGAGGGACTGGTAAAGGAGACTAAGAAAAACCAAGGAAGGAAGGCATCTGGCTAGGAAACTACTGAATGAGTCTTTGACCTCATATCTAAAATAAGCAGCTTTGCTTGCATAAACTCTATGCAATCAAAGGTATCAAAATCTCTTACTTCAGTCATCCTGACCAAAAGCTTCCTTTAAAATTTTAATTCACCCTTCTGCAAAATGTATAAAGCAGAAAGAAATGGATTGTTCAGTAAATGCATGAAGAACTTCAGGCCTCAAAAACCATCTTTAATCTAAAATTTATGGACAAAATTAAAGTACATTTCCTGCTGAAACTGAAGGTAATGAGAATCCACACATGTATTAGCCATCTGTGGAAATTTCTACAGAAAATTGCCCCTGAAGGAACACACTGTACTATAGCTGACTGAGTCTGGGTTGTCTCCTCAAGCCCGTGTAAAGCTGCAGTGAATTCCAAAAGTGAGATAAACTTGATTTAATTAATTGCAACATGTTCTGTATGAAGTAATGATGTAATTAATGACAGACATTTTTCATAACCCATAAACCTACTGATAAAGAAGAGGGGGAATAATTACCTGATTGTTTATCTATGAAAGGAAAAAAAATATATATATTTTCCATTTACTTCACCAAATATACTTGTAGCAGAGATGGGCACACTAGGTTTTACACTTTGTGTCCACATCTCCTTTATTTTGTTTCTGTACTTACTTCTTTCACTATTACCACCGAGAAGGACGACAACAAAATGATTCTGAAAACATTGGCTCATTTTCTTTTTTGTAGTTTAAAGGACTCTGCTGATCACTTGAAAGTCATTATCTCATTTAATACAACAAAAATAAGAGTTGGCATACTTATTTTTTTCTGTCATTCTTTTGAGGAAATAGAGGATTTCAGAAGTTAGGTGAATTGCCCAGGGCTGTGCAGTTGATGAATGGTACAGATGAGACTCCAGCCCAGATTGGTTTGACTATAAAGTTCATGCTTGTCACTGTCATCCAGCCCTGCTGGTGGTTCTTTTGCTTTCTTTGTTGTTTGTGTAACAATAGATCTAAAACTAAATCTGAAGAAGTGTTACGTAGAGAGACTCAGGATTCAGACCTAACCAAAGCACAGGCAGTTCTTGACGCCCACTCCAAAATTACCAGCTGCCCTTCCCCTTGCAGCTGTAACCATAGTAGTCATCCGTCCACCAGCTCTAGTTTGTCTAAGGTAAGCACCAGAGATCTCCTTAATGCTGCTTATGTGAATCTTTAAAATCCTATTATTGGTTTCTGAAGGCTTTCATCCATCACCCTCTCATGATAAATCTCTAACAAGGCTTTTGGTCCTCCTTTCACTTTCAGATTCCCTCATACTCAATAAATTTCTCAGTGAAGTCACAATTAATCTTGAGGAGCACATTAACCTTGTTCATATCAAAGTAACCCTGCAAGTTTTGCAGTTTTACATGTGATTAGAGACAGGTACCTCACACGCTGAGAGTCTTCTCTCACTATGGGTAGAAGGGTAAGGATGAGCTTTCTGATCTCTGCTCTCATTCATCTCTGTTCCCTGGCCAGGCATGGGTGTCTGGAAGGCTCTGGTTGCCTCTAGGCTTTTTAGATAACTCTGCTGATCTGTCAGCATTTTTCTCTCTTAACCACTTATCATCTGATAAAAGTCGCTTTGCATCATTCCATTTTCTTAAGTGCCATTGCTCGATAAATTAGTTTGAATTAAAAATTTAAACCCCTCAAACTATATGGAAAATGTAAACCTTTTATTTAATTGGTTTAAAAAAAAATGCTCTGCTTAATGTGGCTGGATTCCCGGTCAGAGAATGACATCTTTTTGCATTCAGAAAGTCAGCTAATAACTCATAATCACTATGCCTTCAAAGATAAGAAGGCTGATTAGTCTATCAAGATTCCACCAGAAGTAATCTGCTCGGACTATACAGTTTATCTGGTTGCAGTCTGCTACTGTAAGCAGGGGCAGCCATGCTCAGGCTCACAGCAAAAATTTTTTGCATAGTGTGATTGGAAGGTGACATAAGGCAGCATATCATCCATACATATTTCCCTTTGCTCCTCTACCCTGAAACCTGAAATTCCCACCATTTTATAACATTTCAGGTTATAGCATTAGAAATTCTCTTAAAATATAGTGAAGTCTGGGGTGCCTGGGTGGCTCAGTGGATTAAGCCGCTGCCTTCGGCTCAGGTCATGATCTCGGGGTCCTGGGATCGAGCCCCGCATCGGGCTCTCTGCTCCGCAGGGACCCTGCTTCCTCCTCTCTCTCTCTGCCTGCCTCTCTGCCTACTTGTGATCTCTCTGTGTCAAATAAATAAATAAAATCTTAAAAAAAAAAGTTTAAAAAAAAATATAGTGAAGTCACCTGAGAAAGGTCACCTTTTAAGTCATTAATGGCTATTAACATCAAATTGAGTCACTTAGTGGCTCAAGAAGGACAAGAAGAGAATAGTAGGGGAATGATCTGATAGACTTTGAGGGATGGAGTGTCAGGAGAGTTGTATGTTGGGTGGTTCTGCATCTGGAGGGCACGTTTGAAAGGGGGACCATGGTGCAATGTTCGTGAGAGTCAGAATAAAGGATGAGGTTTTTCACCATAATTGAATTCAGGGTAGAGGAAGTGGGCTACAGTAGAGAATTTGGGAAGATACTGAGGTAGAGATATCTTTTTTCACAGTTTGTCAAAGGCTTGAACTTATTTTAAAAAATGGATAACTATAATTCAGTACTTGTTTCCTCTCTTATGATTAAGAAATCAGATCAAAGGTCAAGGTAAAGACATTACTAAATCTGATGAAATTGGACTGACTATGTTGCACATAGAATTTTTTTTAAAGATTTATTTATTTATTTATCTGAGAGAGAGAGAGTGAGAATGAGTGAGAGAGCACATGAACAGAGGGAGAGGGAGAAGCAGACTCCCTGCTGAGCAGCGAACCCCATGTGGGGCTCAATTCAGCACCCTGGGATCATGACCTGGACCGAAGGCAGAAGCCTCACCGACTGACCCACCAAGGTACCCTGGATTTTCTAACTGAAGTCCAGATTCGATGGAACCAGAATGATACTCATATGTCAAATGGGAGTTTTCCATGTTCCCTTGTAGAGAGTGGCATCGAGCCCATTCTCCTCCAGGTGCAGTTAATTAGCATCTTTTGCTGGTCTCATAAAATATAGGTTAGATGAAGGGAAAACAGTATAATGTGTGGAATTTACAGTGTTGAGAAGTACTTTTTAAACACAACATTGGACATTAGAAAATGAAATAATCAAGTAGAGGATAATGATAAAGGAGAAAGGAAGAACAGCTGATCTGCCTCTACTAACAATGGCAGATTAACCACCTCAAACTGATTATTAACCCATAAAAGGACAGGTGAAACATGGGAGCATAAAATCACTACTGCAGAAAGGTCAATTTTTGAAAATTAGACAAAAAGGTGAAAGCTATTATTATGGAAAAGATAAATCAGTAGAGCAGAGAAAAGATCCCTAAAGGTGACAGACCAGGGAAAACCAACAGTGCAGGCAACTCCATTTTCTTCTGAGTGACAGACTCAAAGGGCTCCAGAAAAAGAGAAGAAAGGGACAGAGAACAAGGTGGCCAATAAAAGCTAAGCAACCCAGGATAAATTAAGGGAAATCTCCATCAACAGAGATCTTGAAAGAGTTGGGGGTTTAGAATAATTTTTTTTTTTTGAGGAAATCCTGAGAACCCCCACTACAAAATGAATGTTTGAAAAAGAACAAACCTCTGTCAAAACAAATATAGTGACTGTGCTCATTTTTATAAGGTGCTAGGATCACAGTCTTTGTGAACCTCTTAAACAGTCCCAGGCATTTCCTCAAGTTCTGGTTTCACAGGGAATGTATCCAAAGTGGTAGCCATGGGGAGTAAGGGCAGCCTTTTTTTTTTTTTTTTTGAGTCGTCTTTAAGTTAAGCCATCTAGTAGAGTACATTTGCTAGAGGTAAAGGAATTAGAACATGAAGAATGAATAAAGCCAGGAAAAAAAGAGGTGGAGAAACAAAGAGGTGGTAGTATTAAAAAAGAGAGGAAAAAAAAAAAAAAGGAAAGAAACCCAAAAGAAACAAATGTAAGATTTTTTTTTTTCAGCCTCTGCAATGTGGTAACTCCCTTCAATCTTTAACTCTTTATATCCCATCAACAAATATTGTGCCTGTGTTACAGATGACAAAACTGAGGCACAGAGATTATTGGTGTTACTTACCTCACATAACTGCTGGGATCTACAACTGAAGGCAATCTCTGTGCCTCAAACACTTGTGTTTTTCTGAACATACCAGATTTCTAGACTTAGAGGATCAGGATTCAGTATTCCTCTATCACATACAGCTGTGAGATTTATTCTAACGACTATTTATTTATTAAGTATTATTAGTATTAAAGTGTTTACTACATGCCAGTTGCTTTTCTAGATGCATAGGGGCAGCGATGGAAAAAAAGACAAAAATTCCTACTTACAGAGCACATATTTTAGTGGATAGAACTCGGATGAGTCAATGTGTTTGTGTAAGTTTGTTTCATTGCTTCCAAAATAAGATGTACAATATGTAGCTTAGAGAATCTGTTACTATACCTGAACTTAACAGTTATAAACTATAGTATGATTTACAAACACCATTCTTCTTCTGACTACCTGGAACCATGCTTGGCAGTCAGTGGTGCTGAATAACATGAGAGAGAAACAGTGAAGAGAGAGAGAGAGAGAGCAAAGCAAGAGAAGAGAGCCCACACACAAGGTAGGTAGGGAGTGATGCCTGTGGGTGCTGTTTATCAGCTTCTGGTTACACGTAACTTGGTCTATTTTTTGAAAAGCAGAGCAGAATGTTGCCAGAGATAGAGATCTTCAGCTCAATACCAGGGGAATATAGTATTTGAAAAATATGAAATTGTAGTGTAGGCATGGGATTTCAATGTGATGAATATATATTCAGGGTTGGAACAGTAGGATGAGTATGGGGTTGGTAAAGTAGCAAATTAGGGATGAAAATGCTCATGGATCTGAATATGTTGATATGGATGGGTGTTATGAATATGTTAGAGCTCATTTCTGATTTCTCTGGCCTGTTCTCTCTCCAACTTCTAACATGAGAACATGTGATTCTGGAGTGGTTGGGCATGAAATACCAAGTAGAATTAATGTGGAATCAAGTCTCAGGTCCAGGCTCAACATGCAACATTCTGGCCATGGCAGTACATTATATATACTGCTGTTTAGGTATTTCTGGTTCATTTAGTTCCCCAGGTTAGCAGTACTGGTGTTTAACTGATGTTTCTCATCTTGCAAATAGTAGTGGGTCAATACTTGTCTCCCCTCTTATGTAGTGAGTCAGTTTGAATACACGGAAGTAGTTATGTTTGCCACATTTTCTAAAGTCAGAGACTGGATTTCGGATAACATCCATACACAACCACATACATATCCATAATGCAAAGGCCAGGTGTGACATCACAATACATAGGAAACACGCTTCAGTGTTCCAATTTAATTTTCCATACCAGATACCAAACAGTAGTGGTGTTAAACTTTGGGCAGGATCTAAAAGTTTATTTCCATATAAGCATGAAAATAAATATGAAATAAGCACTTAATTTCATATATAAGTAACACTTATATGAGGTACCCTTTGCCCCATCTGAGCCATACCGCTTATCTAAAAGGTTCTGTTAATGGTGGTTGCTCCAAAGTCTGTTGACCAAAAAGGTTGTATTTCCCTTGCAGGTTTACTTAATGACAAATGCCACAATGATGTCCCCCAAGAAAATGGCCATTTGGTGAGGATGTGAAACAAAGGGACAAAGAAGGGATGTGGATGATAGAAATTTCTGTGATTCCACATGCCCCCTTCTTACTCTATTCCATCATACCTTCATTTTGGACCAACCAACAATACGAATGCCAAACAGTCAGTTTCAGGGCAGGTAAGCACATTCTGACATTCTCTGAGGGGCTCCATTGATAAAGACAATACTTGAAGCTGCTTTTGTTTGAACAGCTCTTGAACAATTTGATAATGATAAACAATTTTAAATGTAAACAAAAACAAAACCAAGATCTCATTCAAAATGCAATAACAATTGGGTGACAACAACACACTCTGTCGTGATTGTGCTCCCAAGTCTGCTAGAAATAAATGGAAGGTTATATCTTCTGACTTGAGAAAGCCTGCTATTTATAGAGCATTTATTTATGTCTGAAGCACATTTAAATATAAATTGCAGTACTTAATGCCTAGTTTTATAACATGTCATTCACAATCCATTAAGTATTTTATTGCATGAATTGTATAAGAAACAGATTTATAGCCCTCAATTATGGCATTAATAAGGGATGATGGAATCTCACTGAAGATGTATTTCCCTGCAGTTTTTATAGAACTTTATTGTTGTAGTATGATATGAACTAGATTCTTAATGTTTTATTATAAGAGGACTGGAAACAAGTACTCTGATAGTATAAGAAAAACATTGATATTCTCACTAAACATTATTGCTTTAAGATCAATGTAGGAAAATTACTGAAAGAATATATTGGGTTTTGTATAGGATACTTTACATCAAATTGGAAAATAAAGTTAGCTTTGGTCTTACGACATATAGTTGCAACCTGTTTGTAAAATGTTTCTCTTTCTACATAAGAGCTCCAAGTACTCGAATGTAATAGCTCACTTTTATTGTGGTGTTGTTACAAGGTAAAGACATGCATCTCACATTTTGATTATATGAATTTTAAGGGAATTTCAAGCATCTTCATCTTTTATTTGGAGAGGGTGTGGAGAACAGATCCTTGAGTAGACAAGGGGCCGAACATGTGACTAGTGAGGACATCGCTTTCTAAACCGTTCCCCCCTCCCTGAGTTAGTCAGAGATTTAATGATCAGAAATAAAATAAAGCAAGAAGCCGAGGGATGAATGTTAAGAGGGTTGCCGTTCCAGAAACAATTCAGGGCTGAATAAAGTCGCACCTGACACCGAAGAACATATAAAGCATATACTTACGCTGCCTCCTGGGAGGGCAGCGTAAGGCCCAGGAAATGGAACAAAGGATTGGGTTAACATTCCAGAAGTCAGGGAATTATCGGCTTGCTCAGGATTTGTGGTAGAAGAGGGGGCCCAGATGACGCTACTGACAAATGAAGAAGTGTGGAAATAGCTTGGGTTTTCTGAGTTAAAAAAGAATGCTCTTCCAGTAACAATTATTAGTAATGTTAAATGTAGTGCTGTGTTTAGCACTGAGAATTTTTGTAATACAGTTCCTGTTAATGTTTTTGAGAATCTTACCTGGCAGAATGGGAGATGCTAACTTGTCAGGGATATGATCTAGTTGGCATTTGTATTTCCAAGGCAGAAATCATAAGTAGGTTTTAAAGCTTTTGAGGAGTCAATGAAGATTAGGTGTGACCTGGTACAGGCTCTTTCCCAGGAAGCATGCAGGGCAATGAAACAGCTCTGCAACCGCTATTTCTGCAGAAAGCAGTGCACAGGGGTCGTAAAAGCTTCTGGCTCTGTTCCTTGTGTAAGAGCTGTGCGTGGGAGAGCTCAGAGGACCAATTTCATGGCTGACATGTAAGGATTTCAATCCATTTAAAATGATTGAGTATAATTCCTAAACTGTGATTTGCAACTAGTGGTTAAGGAATTGTCTCCATTCCCTATATTTGTAAATGGTGTGCGTTAATTACAATCTTATTTCTTTGATTCAGAGAATCAGTCAGACTGACTTATGGTGATAAAGTCACTTATATTTGCTTTGTACCATTTATTAAGAGAACAATGACTGTGTCTTTTACTATTTTAAGTGTCTCATTTTCTTTTGCTATGGACATTATCAGTTTTATTAGCCATTATTTTTTGGTTTCTAACACATTTCCAAGACATTGATGATAGTATTTCATTATCAGTTAAGAAGTTTGCAATATTTACCTCTTTATTTGCAATGCACAGTACAACTCATCTGTATAATGAGTGGAAATAATTCGGAGTCATGAATTTAGCCTTGGAAGGAACTTCAGAAATCATCTACTTGAAATTGAAATCTCATTTTAAGTATTTGTACATGGAAGCTCAAAGAAGTGAAATAACTTTGCCAATATCATACAATGCATTAACAGAGTTTCTAGGACTAAAGTCTAATGTCAGATATATTCGACATATGTTATGAAATAGGCATAATACTAAGTAAGGCATTAACTATATTAGCTAGTTTATTTAAGTATTTGTGTATTTATTATTTAAGATTTTATTTATTCAGTTGAGAGAGAGAGAGAGGAGCAAAAGCAAGGGGGAGAGGCAGACGCAGACTCCCTACTGAGCTGGGAGCCTGACGTGGGGCTCAGTCCCAGGACCTGGAGATCATGACCTGAGCTGAAGGCAGATGCTTAAACATTTGAGCCACCCAGGCCCCCCTATGTTAACTAGTTTAATCCCCACAACATTATACGAAGTAGGGCTACTATTATTAAAAAAAAAATAGAGTAATTTTCTCAAAACCACCCAGCTAATAAGCAGTAGATCAAAGATGGGGATCCAAACAGTCTGTCTCCAGGGTTCGCTAAACTCTAATTTCAAATATACTGACCTCAAGTTCAGTGTCTTTCCTACCACATTTCATGTGTTTTCAAGCTCATTATGGTTCTTTTAATTTACAAAACCACGGAAAATATTTTTGCAACCACCTGAGGAAGTAAGGATTAAGTAATATCCTATTTTAGAGGTGAACAAATTACAGACAGAAGTAAACATGTCTAGTTCAGCCAGTAAATCCATGGCAAAGCAGAACAAAACTCCTTCACCTCCCACTTAAGTATTATGAGAACATAACTGGCCTCTCAGGGTGATGCCAATCCCCATCTCATTTTCTGTGTTCTCTGCCTTTTTCATTTTCCCCAGACCAATATTCAGCTTCCTGCCCAGAGATAATCTGTTTCTCCTGTTGTTACCCCAGCTCTGACTACACTGCCCACAAGACAGTGGGGTGTAGGATTAAATCAAAGCAGTGTTATACAGGAAGTGATTATGTTTTGATTTTGTACTCATTAAAAAGTGCTAAATATACTACATGAAATTACTGTTTACAGATCAGTGACAAGGGCTGATGACAGGATCCAGTTGGGCCCTGATTTCTAGATGCCCTCAAACATACAGTACGTCTAAACTCAAGTTCAGCTATATGCTATTTTGCTAACATGTCAGAGTAATCTGTATTTTTATGGGTGATTTCTGCTTTTATAGACGTATTTTAAAATAAAACACATTTTTATAAAAGTGAAAAAAAAAATCACTCCACTGAGCCACTCTTCCCCTTACCAGGATCCTAATTTATAACTGAGCATTTTTGTTGCTCATTGGGCCCGAGGCAAAGCCAGTGTTTTCTATGGTGCTCCCACAGTTTCCAAGATCTATATTTTATTCCCCTATGTTGCGCACAGGATAGTCAAAATTTTGAACCCAAGTGATCACTTCTGCCACAACCACATAGCTGGCCACCTGCCAGGTCTCTGATTCTGAAAGCTTCTTTGTAATCCACACAGAGTCTTAGTTCCTCTGCAAGCAAGGCAGCCCCTGTGTTGTTCCCTTTTCCTCTAACATTCTGCTATAAGAGGGACATCAAATCATGTGTGCTACAGGAAGACTGTAGTATTTTAAGTATAAACAAATAATGTGATCATCATGATTTTTTGGGTAGTGGAAACCACTCTAGGGGAGCAGAGCTGGCCCTAGACAGTCCTCTACCTCGTCTTTGAACTACAGAGGTTTCTCTTACACACTTTCCATTATTTTTTGTAGCAAAATTCCTTTCAGATATAAAATACTATAAAATGATTGTATACTAGGATGAAGATGACTGATAAACAAATACCCTATATGTTAATGAGAGACAATATTTTAATCAAAAGAAATTTATCTCGGGGGGGGGTAATAATATCAGAAGTTCGTATTTGAATGTGGGAGAAATTTTGTGGAAGTGAGATATTCCAAGTTTCCATAATGCTACATTTAATTAGAAGGGACCACTTATTGATAAATAATTGTATTCCTGAGGAGTAGTAACCTCTGCATTTTTTCTCTCTCTTCCTATGCTTTTTGGTAAAGGCAAATGGTATGACTTGAGAAAGAAGAATCATTCCTCTTCCTGTTTTACCCTCTGATCTAAATGTATTATCAAGAAAAATTTTGACCTACAGGGTTGTGTAAGCCAATAGTAAGCTTCACTGGTTTGTTCGACTTCATGACTGGAGGGAAATAAAAGTGAGAGAGATGCCAACACTTTCACGAAAGTGGCAGCACTACAAAGAAGTATCAAATGTGGCTGGGGAAAGACGTGAGCAAGCCACCAAAGTTGTAAATTCACATTTTCCCTGCCATCCATATAGGAGCGTCAGAGACAAGGTTGGAGAAGGGAGGTATGAGAAAATACTGGAGCAGTGTTCGACATGAAAGGTGTTGCATATCGTTTGAAAACTTGGGTAGGCTGCATGAGGTTAATTGCCATTCCTTCATTGGAGTGGATTTCTAAGCGTTATATATCCGTTGTCTCCTTGGGGCTTGTCCACAATCTTGGTAAGAATGCAAGGATGATGCTATTAGTTGTTTCTGACCGCCAGAACTCCACCACTTACTATCTTGAAGAAATTTATTATACACCCCAAACCTCAAGTTTCCACATATATAAGATGGGAATAATAATAGGAACACTCAAAGGGTAATTGTAAGGGCTGCCATGAGATAACACGTGAAATGTTTAGCACATATTCTGACATATAATAAAAGTTTCATAGATGGTTTGCATTTTGTTATAATTTTGCTTATTAGTGGAGATGCCAGAGGTTAAATAGTTTCCCTCCAGATACCTCTACTTAATAGTGGAATCAGAACTACAATCTTATCTTTTATACCTCCCCAAGTCCTCTTTCTCCTCCTGGGAGTTGTGTTTCCAGAATGAAGAATTTTTCTTCTCTTCTCTTTTCTTCTCTTCTCTTCTCTTCCCTTCCCTTTTCTTTTCTTTTCTTTCTTTCACCACAGCAGTAGATTACTCTCCTGTTTTAACTCTGGAGTCCTCCATTATCAATCACTCTGTCAAGTGAAGAACTGCTATTTCTCTACTAATCAGTGGAGCATCTGCCTATTGAGGTCGGTGGTGTTGATAGCCCCTGCTTCTGCAGGGAATCAGTGGGCCATCCAACCGTATTAGTGCCTCTGACTCCCCTTGGACCCTCATGATGTTACATGGTGGTGTCACAGGTTAAACAGATTCGGTGTTGCTGGACAAGCGGGGAGTGGTGCAGAGTGTATGGAGGTCAGAAGGGTCTGGAACTGAGCTGTGGGTTTTAACTGCAACCAATAGATCATTTAATGGGAAGACTCTAAAGAAAAGTAGGATTTCTTCTTCATGCTTTTTCCCTCATGGTTGCCTACCATCTTCTTTTTAATTAAAAAATTTGGACTTGTTTTAGGTTTTCAGTAAAATTAAGAGGAAGGTACAAAGAATTCCCATTTATCCTCCCCCATTATCAACATCACTCACTAGAATGGTATATATCAATCTCTCTCTTTCTCTCTCTTTATCTATATCTATATATTATTTAATTTATTTTTTTTTTCTTTTTACCAAGGTTGAACCTACATTGACATATCACGATCACCCAAAGTCCATAGCTTACATCTGGGTTCACTCTTGGTGTTGTATATTCTATGGGTTTGGACAAATGTATAGTGACATATTTCCATCATTAAAATATCATACAGAGTATTTTCATTACCCTAAAAATCCTCTGTGGTCTGTCTGTTCATCTCTATACCACCCTCACTCCCACCCCTGACAATCACTGGTCTTTTTATTTTTTCCATAGGTTTACCTTTTCCAGAAAGTCATGTAGCCTTTTCAGTTTGGCTTCTTTCACTTAGTAATATACATTTAAGGTTCTTCCATAGCTTGATAGCTCATTTAATTTAGTTTATTTCATTTAATTTATAATTTAATAAATTATAATTTATTGTCTGGATCCATTTATTTACTGAAGGACATCTTGGTTGCTTCCAAGTTTGGGGAATTATGAATACGGATGCTATAAATGTTAATGTGAAGGTTTTTGTATGAACATAGTTTTCAGTTCATTTGGGTCAATATCAAGGACTGTGATTGTTGGGTCACATGGTAAGAGTATGTTTAGTTTTGTAAGAGACCAGCAAACTATCTTCCACAGTGGCTGTAACCTTCTGTATTCCCGCCAACACTGTATCAGCGTTCTTGTTGCTCTGCCTTCTTGCCAGCATTGGTGGTGTCAGTATTCTGGTTTTGGCCATTCTAGTAGGTGCAGTATGGCATCTCCTTGTTTTACGTTGTATTTCCTCGAATATATAAGATGGGTAGCATCTTTTCATATAGTTATTTGTCATTTGAATGTCTTCTTTGGTGTGGAATCTATCTGGCCGATTTTTAAATTGGGTTGTTTTTTATTGTTTAGTTTGAAAAGTTCTTTGTATATTTTAGATAGGAGTTCTTCATCAAATGTGTCTTTGCAAATGTTATCATCCAGTCTGTAGCTTTACTTATAATTTTCTTGACATTATCATTTGCAGAGTTAAAATTGGTAATTTTAATGAAGTCCAACTTATCAATTATTTCTTTCATGAATATTGTCTTTAGTGTTGTATCTAAAAGGGCTTTACCATTATCCAAAGTCATTTAGTTTTCTCTTGTGTTAACTTCTAGAGGTTTTATAATTTTGTCTTTACCTTTAGGTTTATGATCTGTTTTGAATTAATTTTAGTGAAGATTATTATAGATTCTTTTTTTTCTTTCTTTTCTTCTTCCTTCCCTTCCATTCCCTTCTCTTCCCTTCCCTTTCTTCTTCCTTCCTTCCTTCCTTCCTTCCTTTCTTTCTTTCTTGGTGTCCAGTTGCTTCAGCACCATTTGTTGGAAAGACTGTCTTTGCTCCATTGTATTGCTTTTGTTCCTTTATCAAAGATCAGTTAAATGTATTTATGGGGTCTGTTTCTGGGCTCTCCATTCTATTCCATTGATCCATTGTCTATTCTTTCACCAGGGCCACCCTGCCTTGATTACTGTAGCTTTATAGTAAGTCTTGAAATCAGGTAGTGTTAGTTCTCCAACTTGTTTCTTCTTCTTCAATACTGTTGTGACTGTTCTGAGTTTTTTGCCTTTTGTATTAGCTTTAGAATGAATTTGTTGGTATTCATAAAATATGCTGGGTTTTTTATTGGGATTGCATTTAATCTATAGATTAATCTATATCTTGATATCAAGAACTGGTATCTTGACTATATTGAGTCTTCCTATCCATGGACATGGAATATTTTACATTTGTTTAGGTTCTACTTATATTTCATTCGTTAGTTTTGTTGTTTTCCTCGTATAGACCTTGTATATATTTTGTTAAATTTATGACTCATTTTTGGCTGCTAATTTAAGTGGTATTGTGTTTTTATTTTCAAATTCCCCTTGTTCATTTTTGAGATAGGAAAGCAATTGACTTTTGTATATTACCCCTTTATCCTGCCATCTCATTTTAATTTCTTATTAGTTCTAGGAGTGCAGCCTCCCTTCTCAAATAACCTTCAAATATTTGATTTTTGATTAGTCAAGCCAGACATAGACAGAAATCCCATCAAATAACTGAACGAAGTACCTAGAGAAAATGATTTTTAAGCCTTTGTTGAAAGCCTCTCTTAGTGACACTGTAGATTTGGGTGGAGGAGATCCTTTGGGCTACATGCCATATATCACAATGACCTTGCTACCAATAGTGTGATCTAATAATCCAAACATCCCATAGAAGAAAAACAGTAATGATGACAACACATATATATCAAGTTTCTAATTAAAATAGAATATCACCATTTCAAGGAGAGAATAACCAGTACTCATTTAGATAATGCTTTCATGAGGTTTTAAAATTTAATTTAAAAAATAGTTAAGTCTCTGGCTTCTATGTATTCAGGACTGTTCCCAATAGAACAATAGAAAGACAACTATCCCAATAGAAAGACAACTTTCCCAATAGAAAGACAACTATCATATGATCTTCCTGATATGAGGACGTGGAGATGCAACATGGGGGGTTAGGAGGATAGGAGAAGAATAAATGAAACAAGATGGGATTGGGAGGGAGACAAACCATAAGTGACTCTTAATCTCACAAAACAAACTGGGGGTTGCTGGGGGGAGGTGGGGTTGGGATAGGGTGGTGGGGTTATGGACATTGAGGAGGGTATGTGCTATGGTGAGTGCTGTGAAGTGTGTAAACCTGGCGATTCACAGACCTGTACCCCTGAGGATAAAAATACATTATATGTTTATTAAAAAAAATAAATAAATAAAAAATTAAAAAAAATTTTAATAATGCACAGTGAATTTTATTTTCTGGTGGTCATTTGAAGAAAATAAAGTATAGCACATGAATCCCGAACTTAAAAGTTTGCAATTTTCTAAGGTTATTAAACCCATTTTGAAATAATAAAGAAGCCCTAAAATATGTAATACTGACCATGAGGGTACTTAAGAAATAAAAATAAATCATGTGACTTCATGGCTGAACACTCTTCGAAAAGGTCAAATAAACATTTGTAGTAATACCCACGTAAGCTCTTGTTATTGTAATTGTGAAGCATTGGAATAGTACTTAGAATATGTCTAGACTAAGGTAACCTTTGGGGAGTGGTCTGTTTCCCAAACGTGACTGTGTAATGCTAATTTATATAATTTGAAATAAGTTGAATTAAATAAAACCTTAATTTTCTGCATATTTTAGGAGAAAAGTAAACATTCTGATATATAATAGCAGAGGCGACTGTGTGTAATAAATCTTATGAGTTTATCGTTCACTTCATGCACTGAAGGAGAATACTTGACTGGCAACATTGGGATGCATTCATAAAATTAAATCTTGCGTTCCATTGGTCTATTCTTACCATTTGTCTTTTCAAACTTGAACCTCCTTTCTTAAACCTAACAGGCCCTAAATCCTTGCCCTCTATTACATTTCTTTGATCATATGTTAAGCAAAGTTGTCTTATGTTTCATACTGATTTTTCTTACAGCCAGGTTAAAAGTAAAAGTATTTTGTTAATAGTACACACATTTACAACTGTGCTCATTACATCAAGTGCCCTCCTTAATGGCCATCACTCAGTTATCCCTTCCCCCTACCCACCACCCCTCCAGCTACCCTCAGCCTGTTTCTAGAGTTCAGTGTCTTTTATGATTTTAAAGACATAACCCTGTTACACATTCCCCAACACTTCAAATAACTGCAGTGATTTAAAGATTTGTTTTACTTCATTGTATTTAAATTATTTTCTTGCTGTATCTCTTTTATCATGAAAAATATTCTGAAACAAATCAGGTGAGCAATGTGAGTCTGCCACTAATTAATTAAACAATTACACCAGAATTGTTGTCAACTAAAATCATGGGCATTAATATTATGAGATGCTCGAGGCAATTCATCAGAACAGAAATTTGGAGGAGGGTCTGGGTCCTTTCAACTGCTATAAGCTAGAGAGATCCAAGACCGGGGTCACAAAAGGTGAATAGAAATGATTTGTTAGTATAGATATAAACAGATGTTCCCCTAGACAGCCATGAGGTTCAGCCTTCTGCCTCCAAATTGAAGAGGCCCTTTAATCATTTCAGGCAGGTGATTATCTCCATAAAAGTTCCCATGGACTAAGATATGCCAGTTGCCCTTTATAGACTTAATGTTGCTAAGAGAGGAAGTCTCTCTTGGGAATTAGGAGTTTTGATAACTGGAAGTGTGGATTTCTCTTCCTTGATCATCTGGTTTAATTGAATTCTAATAAGTGCCAGGCACTGTTTTGGGTTTTTGGGATAAAGTAGAACAAAAAGAATAAGGTACCTGTGTTGTAAACTTCTACTCTAAGGGGGTAAGATAGGAACCAAAGACATAAAAGAATTTCAAATTGTGATGCTTAGTATGAAGTAAAAATATGTTGGTGGGGACAGACATGCTTTAGATAAGTCGATTAGGCATGGCTTTGTGAAGAAGGGACATTGGACTTTACCTGAATGAAGAGAAAAAGGGACTAAATGACATGGTGTGTTGGAAAGAGTGCCAGAGGTATGACCTTGGATAAGCTTGTTAACCTCCACAGACACCATTTCCTGGTTCTGTTGGCCAGTGTATATTTTTGTTAAGTTCTAATAAAAATTTTTCTTATTGGGCAAAATTTATCCTTATTTCCCAAGAGTTCCCAAATTCCCAAGTGTTTCTAAACTGTACTGTTGTTTGACATCTCTAGAAGGGATGCTGGAGTCATAGTGAATCCACATTGGTAAAGATCTCAGAAAACAGCTTCGGAGCGCTGGCAGGCCTGTCTTCTCATCCATGCTCATTGTTTCCACCAACAGCAGTTAGCGCTCTCAAAATAAGGTAGCCTAATGCTTAAGGGGCATTATTCAACCCAACCAGGTTGCGGTTGACAATCTGATATGTTACTTCCCTGTCCACCTATATAGTGATGGACTCTCATACCCAGAGCCAGATGGGGACAGATGTCAAACTCATCTCTTCACTGAGGTTGGTGAAATGGTAAAGATGACAGGTATTCATTAGGTGGTAAAGATGACAGGTATTCATTAGGGGTATGAAACAGGCTTAATTCCTGGAGCATGGGGTATCAGAACCCTACAATCAGATTTCTGCATCTAGGGTAGTTGAGAAGCTGGTCATTAGATTCTAGCATCATTTGTCTGTCACACAGGTACATTTCACTCACTGAGGTATACTATGCATACCCTACAGTCTCTTTCTTATTGCTATCTTTCAAAGATATTCTTCCTAAGTATGATTCATGGGAATTAGATTTGGAAGATAAAAATAGTGTTCTGGGTAAAAACAAAGGGAGGAGGGGCTTAACTGATGCTAAATGATGCCTCTTTTTGGAGGAGAGGCTAAATACTCAAGAGAAATCCTGTAATTAAGAAATCTATTTAAGTTTGTTTTACCAGCCAGCCTCAAGCTTAGTCGACTATGTAAACTTATTTTTTTCCTCACAGAACATCTATTAGTATCTTGTTGAAAGCAGCCCGATTTAGAAACATTGCTGCAGAGAGAGTATTTAGAAGGTTGCATGGTGCAAAGCTGACTGGTTGGCTGGGGATGATTGCCTGCGATGAGGCTTTTGTTTAGAAAAAGGCAGAGCAAGTATCCTGATGTTGAAATGGTTTTATCAAATGCTTCAGTAAGATATTTTCTAAGACAGGAGTAGGACTGTACAGCTCCCTGGTAAGGCCTTTTCAAAATGTTTGCTCAGTCTCAGAATGACCACATAATCTTATAAGAACAAGGTGTGCAATTAGAAGCTTATAATTACTAAGTCTTTCTTAAGTTTCTTAATCTTCAGTGCCAGAATCTAATGACAGGATGAGTTCTCAAAACAGTAGGACATGGTTCTAGTTTGCTACTGTTGTATTGGAAAATCAATTCATCCTTAATGGCTTGCAAGTGATTTTGATTTCTAAAATGCTTCAAATTTAGACTTCTAATTTGGAAATTCTGAAATCTTTATACCAGGTGGTAATGCAGGAAATTGCTCTTCTTTAATTCCTTTTTGGGGGTGTGGGGTGGGGTGGGACGGGTTCGGTTTCCTAAATGAAAAAAAATGTTTCTGGGAAATAGATACTCAGATTCCTGCACAGCCTATTCTCTGTTGTTTTGTTTTGTTTTTGTCATTGCTTTCTTTATGCACTCTGAGATTTGGCTCTGAAATTGGTCTCCATCATTGCTGTTATCTCTGTGTTCTGAACAGTTACTTAGACACCATTGATCAAGGGATGTCTGGCCTTCAACACAACTAAGATTGATGTTAGTTCCAATGGAGAGTAGATCTTAGGGTCATGGATAGGACCAGTTCTTCTTCATCCTTTTAGTTTTAGATATGATGATTCATGATTTTTTTTTTTTTGGCCAGGGGCTAAACTAAGTTAACGGCTGAAGAAATTGGTAAAGCTAGAGTGATAGCAGAGGGACTAGGAAGTTAAAATGAATTGCTCTGCATTCATTCAGATTACAAAACTTCAAGGAGCAGTGTAAAAATATTTAGGTCCCCCTTTGCCCAATTTTATCTTTGCTCAGGTTTCTGCATTCAGCACCTAGGATTAGAGAAGAAGGAAGAGGTACACAATAGCCATCCACACATCTTTATAAAGATGTGGTAATACATGGAGAGCTGTTATGAGAACGCAAATTGTAGTAACCTGTTCACATAGTGTCCCGACTCCGTTATTTTGGTATTTACTGATATGAATCTTCTCACCTAGTATTGATGATCTGTCATTATCTAATTTTAAAGATATTTGTAAACAGTAATCAAATTTCTGTATACCCCCCACCCTTTCTGCTGCTGGCCTCTTGCTTCTTTCTCCATAATTCAAAATTGAATTCAGATTCAGAAAATGTTAGTTCTGTTTCCTTGGTCTTCCCTTCCTGTTCATTTGAAATCTCTCCTTCTATCCTCTCTGGTTTAAGGATAATAGATAATTTTGTTTTTGTTACATGATTCTGAGGCCCAACCTGGGAATTTTCCTTCAAAATGAGTAATCCTCTGTCCTGAGTTTTAGACTGTAGATTGGAAATGTCTCATGAGGCTTTGTTACCCTCTGTCCCATCTCCAACCTGGTGCCAGACCCAAGTTTTCTTTTTCTTTTCTTTTCTTTTCTTTTCTTTCTTTCTTTCTTTTTTTAACATCTTAAAAAAATCAGAAACATAACCAAAGGTAGCTGAGCCCAAAGAAGTTGAATTTAGGCATTAATTTACCATCAAATGATCAGGGTTTGTTTGTTTTCTCGTGTGTGTATGTGTGTGTTTTAGATTTTGTCAGCATTACTTCTTACTCTTTCAAAACCCACTGGGTATCAGAGGTCTGCTTCAGAAAGGTCAGAAAGAACTCTCTGAAGATGCAGAAGCTTTGGGGTAATGCAGCATCCCATTGTGTTTACCGAGGATTTCTGCACACTTGAGGACTCTTGCTTTATTTTGCCACTCAGCACCCCCTTTAAACTATTTTGCAAACTAAAGTGCATTTTTCCTAATTGCTCCATATTGGCTGAGGGACAAGGTAAGAAAGAGTTTTGTGACTCTTAACATTTTATTTTGTGTGAGGGTGCTGTTTGGGATGTGGGTTATTACATTGTACAGCCAACTCTACAAGGAATCTTTGGAGATAGTCCTGCTGGACATTGTCCACCAGAATCATCACGGGCCTCCTCAAAAATGGTACAGTTCCTATAGATAGGTACTGGGAATTGTGTTTCCCTTTTAGAGTTGAATACTGAAAAGCTCAGTCAACCTTGTTACTTTCTATGGCAAACATGTTGGTGTTATAGTATCTATTTTATTTTATTATTATTATTTTTTAAACATATAATGTATTTTTATCCCCAGGGGTACAGGTCTGTGAATCGCCAAGTTTACACACTCCACAGCACTCAGGATAGCACATACCCTCCCCAATGTCCATAACCCCCTCCCCCTCTCCCAACCCCACCTCCCCCCAGCAACCCCCAGTTTGTTTTGTGAGATTAAGAGTCACTTATGGTTATAATTAAACTTATCTCTAACTCAAATTTACACATATCCTTCTATTACGTCCCTTTTAATTTACTTTTCCCCCCTTATGTTATCTTTCCTAGTTAATGTGAGGAGCCTTAAATTCTTTATGGAAAATTTTGGAAAGAAAATAAGGAAATAGACTAAGAGCTGCTCCACATTTCAACTCTCCTCTAGTTTAGGATTTATTGTAGTAAAGAATGAGTTTTGTCTGTCCATTTACTTTTTACTCCTTTTATCTTCTCCTTTAGCTGGGTTATTTAGTGCCCAGCCTTTAATCTTCCTCTGCATTGTTTATCATTTTTGATGTTACAACATTATTGTTGTTATTATTATTATTATTTTGAGAAGCCACTACTGACAAGGACACAGCATCTATTTCCACTTCAAAAACAGTTCCTGTTCAAAAAGAACATAGGTAAATATAACTCTCAAGTAAGCTAATAGAATGGTCTTGTAACTTTTAGAAAGAGCGAAAACCGCTGTGCATCCCATGCTTTCTCAGGAATATGGTCAAAGATAAGAAGATAAGACAGACTGCATTTTGAAACTATGAGCAGTGATGCTTCTCTTACTGATTAAGTATCAGTAATCCCGTTGACTTGATTAACCCTATCTGAAAGTACACTCTGAAGTGTTGAAGCTAGGTTTGTAAAATTGCACTCTGAGTACCACTATGCCAAGCAATTTATCACAGTGTGTCATGGTGTGCATCTTTACCTGAAGTTAAGAAAAAAACTCTCAACTTCAAATTTTTATGCCAACAGTATTATTCTCTGGCTCTCAGCTGGCATTGGCCTAACAGGCAACAAGATGATAGGGCTTACGTTGGGGGAATGCAATTGGAAACTGGGATCAGGGTAATTCTAACCATAAGAAGGCCTGTGGGTAAAAATATTTTTAAATATCCTTCTCTCTTGACAGTAATTAGAGGCATTTCGCCCCTTCAAAGAAGATATGTAGTTCAAAAAATATGTGAACCATAGAAAATTCAGCAGCAAATGAACTCCAAGATGTAATGAGAATTTAGTGGAGAGACATAGCTTATTTTGTGATTACTTTACTCAACTAATTTTCCAAACTAGAAGTCTTTGATTATCCCTAATTCTTCCCCCTCCTACCTACAACCTACAACCATTGTTAAACACTGTTCACTTTGTCACCTTATGTCTTTGAATTTATCCAGCTTCTTTGACTCAACTACTATTCTCTTCATTCAAGAAATAGGTTCAAATCATAGATTTGTGCTTTGTTTACCCTTCTGACTCTAATCCAGCTTCCTCTCTTGAGCAAAGCAGCTACTGGGGCTAGCAGTAATTGAATCTTGGCCCCTGGAAGGGAATCCAGATAAGGATAGCTGGAACTGTTTTTCTCCTTCATGGGCCAAAATCATGGAATTATAGGAAAAGGATCTGAATATAGCAAATCTTGGCTCTTGGTAAAAGTTAATATCAGCCCTATATGAACTTGCCTGATTTTTTAGTCCTCAATAAAGAGATGAGTGGGTGGGACAAGTTTCCCTTCTCTTGAAGTGGGAATATGCTAGGAAACTGGGAAACAAATTGACTTCCTCACATTATCTACTAAGTGACTGACAGCCATCTGCTACTCTACTGTTGGCCCAAGGAATATGGAAGACTGTACCTTTTGCTACTTATAGGCTGTTGCTAGTTAGGGTGCTGCAACTATCACACTTGAATACCAGCAAGCTGATAAAGAAGAAGATAACAAATTTAGGGGGCCCAGCAGCCAGAGGGAGGAATGTCAAATAGATCTGCTGAAAGAGAGTATTCACAATTTAACACAAAAAGTCATGAACAAACACACTGAAGGAGATACGGGTATAGCAAAACCCCCAATTCTTTACATTAATTCTTTACATTGCTTTATTTTAGAATCAATTTTTAATTGTATCTCGAATTAATGTCTTGGAAGATGAGGTGAAAGAAATATTTCAAAATCATGATGAAAGAAAAGACCTTGATAATGCATCTAGAACTAACATGTGAATAACTACTGTTTCATAAAAAGAACAGGATCATATGAAGGAGAGGCAGTTATTTAAATAAATAATAGGAGGGAAGGTTCTCACATTCAATAAATGCTTGAATTGCAGATTGAGAGAATGTACCAATTTGGACAGATTTGATAAGAATAGATATATTTTTAGACATAGGTTGACAGAATTCTGAATTCTAAGAATACATACAAACCTCTTAAGCATGCAAACAAAGGGATGTAGATACCTATGGGATGTAGAGAAAACACTTTTATGTTTCTGCACAGTTAGGGCTGTCTAGATAAATTTTACTGAAATGTGGGACCCGCCCTGAAAAACAAGCCTAAAGGTTAACTAGTTAGATAGTAAGAACTCCAGAAATACTTACCTGTGCAGAGGTAGGAGGCATGTACTTGTATTTCAAGCAGCAATGACACCAGGAGCAGGGAGAAACCCAAAGGCTGCAAAACTAGGGGCTCTGGTCTTATCTTTTCCCTAGAGAAATTTATTTACATTCCAAAGGGTTAGAGTGAGAACTCAAAATCCTTTCATTACTTTTCCAAGGAGACAATCTCAAAAGGAGAAAGTAGACATTTGCCTCTTTCTCTTGTTAGTGTAGAAATCCATATTTAAATAGTCTTCACTACAGTGGAGATAGTGTATATAGGGTGACATTTAACTTTTACAATATTGCCCAGAAGGGGGAAATTGGAGCATATAGGAGCTGGCACATTATTTACTTTAAGTAAATTAATAATCTACTCTACCCCCAGAAGCCTCTTGTCTGCATTCAGGATTTTATATGTATATTTATATCAAAAAATTAACAGTACCAACAAAAGAAAATACTTTAACTAGCTTCAGATTTTCCATCCAAAATATTGGAAGCTGCAAGGTAATAGATTAATCGTCATTTGTATCTTAAGAACCTGTTACCCAAGGAGATATAATTCACTTTGAGGGTAATATTTATGGATATATAAGAATTAAGAAAATGATCCTTTTACCTCTCAGAGGAAAATATTCAAAAAGAGACTTAACAACAACAACAACACATCAACAACAAAGAAATTAGAATGTAAATTTCAAGTTGGGGGGGGAAAGGACAGTGAAGGAAATAAGTGGTGAGCATGATACTTTCCGTTAACATACACATATATACATGTGCAGTTATTAGTTATATCTAATTTGTTAAAGCCTAGACTGTTTGTGAATGGGTGATATAAATATTAAATAAGAATTCTTTCAACAGGAGAGACATACTTCAAACGTAATTCTAGGGAAAAAAAAAGTGTATATGGTGCAGGGGGAAAGGTAAGAAACCTGGAAAAAGAATGTAATAGTACAACAGGACTCCCCATTTACAGAGGAAAAGCTAGAATAAATACCTTCTGGAATGCATAAAAACTTGAACAACAAACATAAAAATAAAGAGCAAAAAATTAAAATATTAACAGAAAGATGAAAAAAATGAAATTGAGTATATTAGCCATCATGCTAAATCTTAATGGGTTAAATTCTACCATTAAAAGACATCCTGTCAAATTAATTTTAAAAATAAAACTGAAATATGTAATAATAAAAGTGAAAGTTGATCAAATAAAAAATAAAAAAGATAAAATGAGCAAAATGTTGTCTTAATGTAAAGATGGAAAGATCAGAATTTACTATTTCTGCCATTATACTGATGAGAGTGTATTAAATTCAGTGGTAAAACAACATTCTGTCAGATTGACTTAAAAAATAAAACCAGAATAAAGATTAACTAGAGCGAATAGCAACTTGATCAAACCAAATTAAAAAGAGAAAATAACAAATAAAAATAAATAATAGACATGAAAATGGATAGAAAAGAATCAAATATATCTACAATATCAAATATATCTACACTAAATATGTTGAAACTGAATTTTGCTATTAGAAGATATAGCCTGACTTATTAAAAAAAAACCTCAAGCTTTATGCTATTTACCAAAATTATTAAAGTAAAATAATAAAGGTATGAAATTAAAGAATAAACAAAGAGATAAAACAAACATAAACTAAAAATGAAAAGAAGCAGCAATATAACTGCAAGATAGGGCTGAAATGTGTAAACATGGTAAGGAGAGACTTTATAATGATAAAAGGAACAGTTTATGAAAAAGGTAGACTAAGGTAAATCTGTTTCCACCATAAAATATAAAAGCTAAATATAAAGGAAAAACCTTTAGAAACACAAGGATAGCTGTTAAACATATCACCCCAGAGGAACACATCAATATATCATCTTCAGAATTTAGAGGTCTGAAGAAGATTCCGTAGAAATAAAAATGTAATGCCCTTAGGACTTGCAAAAACAGTCAGTAAACTAAGTTTACTTATTATTCACTAATGACAACCGAATTATTTATTATTTATAGGCATATATATATAGAATCTTATTGCCTCTTAAAAGGAAGCAGCTCAACAGATTTTAAAAGTAGAAATTTTATAGGCTATATTTTTTTTAACACAATCCAATAAACTTGGAAATAAGGTTAATATAAATTTGTAAAGGTTAATATAAATAACTTAACAACTTGAAAATTAAGAAGTACACTTTAGTGTGACTTTTGGTTCAAGGAGAAAATTAAAACTGAACTTACAAACTACTTAGAAAATAAAAAGATGTCAAATCCTTCATAGTAAAATCTTTGAGATACAAAAAAGTTATTCTCTGAAGAATATTTACAGTTTTAAATATCCCATTTTTTTTTTAAAGATTTTATTTATTTATTTGACAGAGAGAGATCACAAGTAGACAGAGAGGCAGGCAGAGAGAGAGAGAGAGGGAAGCAGGCTCCTGCTGAGCAGAGAGCCCGATGCGGGACTCGATCCCAGGACCCTGAGATCATGACCTGAGCCGAAGGCAGCGGCTCAACCCACTGAGCCACCCAGGCGCCCCTAAATATCCCATTTTTAAAGAAGAAAGAAATAATAAAGGAACTTAGTTTTAATTTAAAGAAATTATAACAAAACAAGTAACAAGCTAAAAGGATAAGGGTGAAAGGAATTTTTAAACAAATCTAGCCTAAAGTTACCAAAATATGAAATAATTCTTTCAAAAGAGTTGGAAGGATGATTCTGGTGGTTTTTAAATTTTTTTTACTTTTTTTATTTTTGGAAAACCAATTAAAAAAATGCCCTTTGAGTATGGCTAAGAAAAAAGAGAGGGAGCACAAATATACATAAGAATAGAAAAAAAGGGGCTCTTGGGTGGCTCAGTGGGTTAAAGCCTCTGCTTTTGGCTCAGGTCATGATCCCAGGGTCCTGGGATCAAGCCCCACATCCGGCTCTCTGCTCAGCAGGGAGCCTGCTTCCCTCTCTCTCTCTGCCTGCCTCCCTGCCTACTTGTGATCTCTGTCAAATAAATAAATAAAATCTTAAAAAAAAAAGAATAGAAAAAAAAGAGATGTAATCATTGTTACTGTGGGAGATTAAAAGAGTAATAAGTAAATGTTATTACAACTCTCTAGCAGCAAATTTGAAAACCTAGAGGAAATATTTCTAGGGAAATTGGTTATTGGATTTGGTAAAAAATAGGCCCTTACCTCCCAGACGTAAAATCAGTCCATCTCATAATACACCTCAAATTTAAAATATTTAGAAGAAAATAATGAAAGAGTATTTTTATCACTTTGGGGTAGAAAAATATTTTTTTTAAACATGACAAAAATAGCAAACTTTAAATAAAATGACTTATAAGCTTAGTTATAATAAAATTTATAATTTTGTTTTCTCAAAAGATATGAAAAAGCATGCATATACAGGCCACAGATTGGGAGACAGATTTGTGTCGATCATCAAGGATTAAGATCCATGATAAAGAGAGCTTAAAAATCAGTAAGAATAACATAAACGACACAGTAGAGAATCTGGAAGCAAACTGTGTGATCAAATTACAGAAGAAGTAACCTCTAGTGGCTAACAAACATATGAAAAATGCTTGACCTCATTAGACTTAGGGAAACGCTGATGAAAACTGCAATTACGTATCATTTCACACTCGTCAAATTTGCCATAATATAAAAATTTAACTAGACAAGTGTTTGTGAAAATGTGAAGCAAGAGAGACTCTTAGGTGGGAATGCGTATTGATAAACTATGTGATTAAGCAATTTTACGAACCCTAAAGTCTAGTAGTTTTTTGCTAGCTATATAATTTTGGAAAATTTTTTACACATACTCAGAAGGAGACGAGCACAAGAATGATGATCGCAACATTGCTTGTAATTACAGATTTGGAAATAATCAAGAGTTTCTTAAAAAGAAAAGGGTCAGGGTATGCTAAATTATACTATATTGCATATAAAATTAATAAATTAGAATTACATAGTTAAATATTGATAAATTGTCAAAAGCGTAGCCCAGTGCAAAAAAACTGAAGGTCAAAAAATATATATATGTAGTATTAATACATTTATTAAAAAAATTTAGAATATGAAAAACAATGCTATACATAGCCAAGACTAGAAGTAATGATGAAAACATAAGGAAATGCATAGAAATTATACATACCAAATGCAGGATAGTGGTTAATTCTGGGAGTGAGGAAGGAAGATGGAGAGAAGTACATTTCAGGATCTAACTATATTGTTTGTGTTTTATTTTTTAAGGTAGGTGGTATGAATTTTTACTTTATTTTTGTACATATATGTTTGTCTGCAATATTTCGTAATATAATTTTAAAAGACAGACAAATTTTATGATATACATTTTTAATTGCTTTATATGGCAGAGAAATCCATAAGCAAAGTCAATAAAGTAGCTGTAGATTTGTAAAATATATTTGCAATACAGATGACAAGGGATGAACACATATTATGTAGAAAGACCCCTTACATATTGACAATGAAAAGAAAAATGACCCAACAGAAAATTTGACAACAAAAAATGAATAGTGACTTAATAAAGAACAATTCATCTAACTAACAAACATAAGGAAAGATGATCATATTCAAAAGAGATCAGAGAAATGTGCACTAAATAATAATTAAATGTCACTTTATTGTTATCAGATTGGGAAAAATTAAACAGAATAATGGCATTTGCTGGCAGGCATGCAGCAAAAAGAGTAGTTTTGTGTATTATTGGTAGAAATATTAATTATTATAGCCTTTTTAGAAAGCAATTTGACAATATTGGAATGGTCAAGGTGAGAAAAATGTTGTACAAGAAAAAAATCATCTGCATATATGTGTTACACAAAAATTTATATATATATATAATGTATCTATATATCTTTTTTTTTAAAGATTTTATTTATTTATTTGACAGAGATCACAAGTAGGCAGAGAGGCAGGCATAGGGGGAGGGGGAAGCAGGCTCCTCTCTGAGCAGGGTGCCTGATGTGGGGCTCGATCCCAGGACCCTGAGATCATAACCTGAGCCGAAGGCAGAGGCTTAACCCACTGAGCCACCCAGGCGCCCCATATATCTATTTTATATATATCTATTATATACACAAATGTTATATATTATATATATGTACACACACACACACACACACACACACACGTCATAAAACAAGCATGATATAATTACAACAAACCAGTGGTAGCACAACCATACAACAACAAAACGAAACGAATTCCAGCTCCAGTACATATTTCCTTGTTGACTTTGGATAACCTCTCTGAGCCTCATTGTTTCTAGCTGAAAATTAGGATGGCAGTTGCTCTTCCACAGGATTATTGGGTAAAGCAGTTTAAGCTAATTTATGCAGTGGCTAAATAAACAAAACAAACCCTAAAATCTTAGTGGCTTAACAAACACAGGTTTTTATCTTGTTCACAATTCATACCCTGCTTTGGTTGGCAGAAGGCTCTGCATATCACATTTACTTTGGATCCACGATAACTAAGGATACTTTTACAAGGGGTGTTTCAACTGTCCATTGTGGCTGGGAAAGAGAGTGCTTGGAAAGGGATTATTGACTGGTGGTTTCAGGCCAGCATTTAAATGCTTTGACTCAGAAGTGACATATTTTCTGCTATAACCCATTGGCCAGAACTAGTCATGCACAAAAATACATGAAAGAGTAAATCCTCTCTTGGGGTTTAACAAAAGGGACAATTAGATGAGGGTGAGTGTTGGAAGTCTCTACCAAAGTTTACATGAGGATTAAATGCTCAATAATTTTTAGTTCCTTATAACTCTTTGTTTTTCAGGTTTTCATTATTGTCTGTATATCGCATCTTCCTCCTTTTATCCTCTCATGCATTCAATCCTTTTTGCCAGAAATGATTTTTAAAAGATAGCTTTGATGATGTCATACCATTGCACTGAGTATTTTAGCGAGTCCCAATCCTAACTGAGAAAGTTTCTACTACTTTGTGTGACATTCTAGGCATTTCACAATCTAATACTTAAGTAAATGTAGGGAATGCTATTTGTAGCTGCCTCAAATCTCTTGGTATCACCGCACTTATTAATAATTCATAGTGTGAATTCTGCCTTCCTAAAATGCCATCCCTAATAGTCTACACCTCCTAGTGTCTCTTCCAACCAGTGTGAAGGCACACCCAACTGGGTTTCTGATTCTGATCAGATATACTATGACTTCTGTGGGTAGTAACTCAGAATCTTGATGAACGAGGTGCATTTTTGGTATTTTTTCTTCACATTTTTCTTTGTCTTGTGTTTAGAGGGGGTGATTACCAGTTTTATTCAAAAGAAAGTCATATAAAAACAAGCTGGCTTATTTGTCCTCCTTTGGGAGATTGAAGGAGAGATCTTAAGATTAAGGATTTCATTTTACATGACTGAGAGTTCAGCAAGTCTTTCACATTCCAGTTTTAAGACTATTTATGCAGTAATTTTTTGAATAAACATTACCAAAGCAATTGGGCATGTACAAGTATAATGCCTGGAAAAAAAAATCATTGCAACAAATGTTCCGAATGCTGAGGAAGACAGATCAACCCAGCTCTGTTTTGGGGACCAATCTGGATTGCACTGCCTAGGGCTTTGGGTCACACGATTGTGTGTGATGGAAGAACATGAAGGCACAAGTCACCTGATGGAAAAAAATTGCGTCGATCTTGAGCAAAATCCCTACACTCATGAATATGATTCACTTCTTGTGGCAAATATCCATAAAACTGAGGTTGGTGTACGAATTAGGATGAACACTAAACAGAAACCACATGTACAGAGGTAAACCAGAAATTGAGGAACCATTGGTGGAAACAGAGCAGAAATTCGCTGAAAAAGGGAGCATGGTATCAGACAACATAGGCTGTGAAATGAGATAATTTATTCAAGTTTGACTCGATCTGGAAGGCTCTGACTACATCTGCATTATGGCATTGGCTTCAAGGACATCACAGTAGATTATGGAGACAGATGGTCAGCAGTTTGCAGCACAGTGTAAGTGTTGTAGTGGAGGGAAGGGCAAAGTGTTTTCCAAGTAGAAAGGAGGGAGTGGGGAAGTCAGGGAAAATTTCTCTGAGGTGGTGACGTGGGTTCGTTCTGAAGGGATTGGGGATATGGAAAAGGAAGAAGAGTTTTGCAAGAGAAATTGAATCATGTGCTTATTCTTGGGGGGAATTTAATTCTCAATTATATTTAGAGAGTGGTCAAAGGGTATATAATAAATCTTTATGGAAAATTGAAAACTATTTTGAGCACATAAGGAGCTATCTTTTCTTTATGGAATTTATAATCTAATGGAGAAAATAAGGAATGATACAAAATGTGTATAACTATCTACAAATAAAAAAAATTAAAGTACACTGTAAGAGAAAAAGGAGGGTTGAAAAATAGAATTACTATTTTTACATTACCAAGAGTACAGTTTCTAATTTCTGGGCTTCTCTTATAGTATCTTTTGAGCACTGGGCCTTTTCTGACTTCTTGACTCTTCCTCTGTGGATAGAACATTTTCCTTCTGTCTTTCTTATCTGTGAGAATATCTGAAGTTCGAAGGCCTGGAAGGGAATGGTTAATGCTTTTGTTGTTCTTTCTGGCTAGACTAGTTTGAATTTGCCTTTTGGAGCTGCAGAATATAGTCTCTGACCTTTTCTAAATTTTAGTATCTTCCTATGAAAAGAAATTCTTTCATCTGCGTGTGTCTCAAGAATCATCTTTTCCACCCTCAATTTTAAATTTCAGCTTTAAAAATATTCTAAAATGTAGTCTAACACATAAACCCAAGGTCTCTATCATATGGAATAGGTTCCAGGTCAGTACTTTCCAAATTTTAATGGGCACGTGGATTGCCTGATAAAATATATTGAGTTTCAGTAGATCTGAAGTGAGGTTGCAGATTCTGTATTTCTTAAGTTTTCTGGTAATGTGGATGCTGCTGTTCTGTGAACCACACCTACTACAAGGTATTAAGTGATTGTGTGGATGAACTAGTCCAGACCCAGAGGCTGGGACATGCCTTGAGATTTTAGGGCAGAATTCTTGTCCTCTATTTTTCCTCTATTCAGTTTGATAAACTCTGAAATCAAACAATTTTTGAAAGTTCCCTTTGCTGGAGTGCTTAGGTGACTCTGTTGGTTAAGCATCTGCCTTCGGCTCAGGTCATGATCCCAAAGCCCTGGGATCAAGCCCCCGAGCATCAGGCTCCCTGCTCAGCAGAAAGCCTGCTGCTCCCACTGCCCCTCACTCTACTCGTTTTTTTTTTTTTTCTCTCTCTCAAATAAATAAATAAATACAAATCTTAAAAAAAAAGAAAATTCCCTTTGCGAAAGGCAAGAGAGGAAATTCTTCATTTTAGGGTTTCTGTCTGTACTCCCATTTTCAGTCACCTGGGTGTTCTAGAGATCTTTGTTAAAAGAAACAAAGTCTTGTCATTTTCATTGAGTTTTTGGAGCCCTTTAATTGATAGTAGATTACTTCAGTATCCCAGAAGCTGCTGTATGTATGTCCCACACATCTCAAAAATAATCACTCCAAACAAAGCTTATACAAGAAAGAGAACTATCCCTTCCTTCACTGCACAAATTCCAACCCCAATACATTACATGAGAATGTGGTATGTTGCTAGAGATGGTGGGTAGACATTTTTATGAGAGAGGAAGGAAATCAGCTTGTCCCCATGGCTGCCATTAAGTAGAAAATTTTTTCTTGGACATCTTTTTCCACATACTTGTTTGTACTCATCAAATTTGTATGGGGAGTATTCCTCTATGTTCCGCATCAAGTGGGAAAATACCCACAGTTATGTGGATTCTCTGTGCCTCTCATCCAGCCAGCCATCTGAGTATTTACTGGATCCCTGTGATATACTAGGCAACATGATCAGCAACTGATAACAGTCATGAGTAGAACAGATTCTACTCACTGGGTACTTACTAGTCCAGTTAGTGAGACCAAGCTTTAAAAATCTTAGCATAGCGGCACCTGGGTGGCTCAGTGGGTTAAGCCTCTGCCTTCGGCTCAGGTCATGATCTCAGGGTCCTGGGATCGAGCCCCGCATCAGGCTCTCTGCTCAGCAGGAAGCCTGCTTCCCCCTCTCTCTCTGCCTGCCTCTCTGCCTACTTGTGATCTCTGTCTGTCAAATAAATAAATAAAATCTTTAAAAAAAAAAAAAAAATCTTAGCATAAACATTTAACCACAATTACGGTCAGTACTTTATTTTCTCCCCTCTTGTATTTATCACAACAAGCCATTAAGTAGGTTCCTGTTGATAGTAAGAAGAAAACAAGTCTCTTTAGGAAGCTTCCACAATTTCTAGTAACTCAATCTGACTCACCAAGTCTTTTTTTTTTTTTTTTAAGATTTTATTTTATTTATTTGACAGAGAGAGAGATCACAAGTAGGCAGAGAGAGAGGAGGAAGCAGGCTCCCTGCGGAGCAGAGAGCCCGACGCGGGGCTCGATCCCAGAACCCTGAGATCATGACCTGAGCTGAAGGCAGCGGCTTAATCCACTGAGCCACCCAGGCGCCCCTCACCAAGTCTTTTTGAAAATGAGCTCTATACACTGAGCCCTGGGTCTTCCTCTCATTAAGCCTTGCCTCAGACAGAACAGATGGGGCTTTGCAGATAATCTGACCAAGACAACATCAGTAGCTCTAAGGTGCAAGCCCATCTTTTATTTACAGTCCAAGTCCATTCTTTTATCAACTTGTGCTTTGTGCACTTGACAGACCCTTCCCAGATGCCCCTTCAGAGCTTTCCCCTAAGACGAGGCAGCTGGGCCACCTGTTCCTCTGCCCTTAGTGCCTACTGACTTCATTTGTGTGTTGCATCTTCTTAATCAATACTCCCTGGATGGGAGGTGCCCTCACAGTTCAGTCTCGACTGCACTGTGCTCCATAGGTTATTTATTCTTGACCAAAGTCTCTTTTAAGGTTTTGAAAATGGAGAAGAGTTCTTTTTAGCCTGTCTGTTTTTCTCAGTGTCCACCCTATCTTCACTGAATTCATTCTTTTTTGTCTTTACTAAACCTAACACATTTAAATTTCGCCATCAGAATTTCCCATAACATCTTCCTATGAATCTTACTCCCCCACTTACTAGACGTTCAGTGTGCTTTGAGAGTGACATTTCAGTGGAGATTTGATACATAACGTTAGGTGGCCAAGGTGATGGTAGGAAAAGGAAGGTGACAGCTATCCTGAGTCATTTTTCCTGAGATGAGAGGCTGAATGTTCCACTGAGGAACTCAGAGAAGGTGAGTGTGGCTGGAACACAGAGAACCAGGGCATCTGGGTTGAGATGAGCCTGGAGGGGTAAGTAGGATCCTGAGGTGTCATTAAGGATTTTAAATTTTGTAGCATAAACAAAGAGAAGACGTTGAAGGGCTTTAAGCAATGATTTAAGGGGATTGCGTGGGACGTTTTTATGTGTGTGCATTGTTGTGCTGTGACGTGACAAATTTGGATTTGTGTTTCAAATAGGGAAGAGCTGAAGTTTTCTGAGACAGCAAAGCTGAAGTTTTCTGAGACAAAGGGAGAGCAGATTAGGGCCTACGCTCTTTTATCACCGCTGTGATCCTTTTGACATTGTCTAATCACAGACAGGATTTTCTGTGGCATAATCTTAGAGAGACCCCCCAAATACTCATCTGATCTTATTGAAGCCATTCTGAAGAGGAATTGCACCAAGACTCAAGACCCTTACATCACATATTCTTTAATAAGGAGTAGTAGTTTTGACCAGACAAGATGAGAAGTCAATTAAAGTGATCGTGGGAACCATGTCAGAGAGAAGAGGGCTCTATCCGCTTCACAAATATTAATAAGAACTGGCTGATCTACCCCCTTATTTGAAAAAAAATTACACGAAAGGAAGATCATAATTGCCCAGAAGCGCTCATTAAGCAGCCACCACGTGCAAAGCACACACATTATATGGCTTAGCATCAGAACGTTTACATTTATTTAGTTCACTGTGGTTTGGTGGATCAGACACATAAAAAGAAACCCATTACCTACTGAGAATTTGCTATATGGCGATGGTGGAGAGAGTGTCCATTCGTTGTTCCATCTCATGATTTATGGCTATTGGGTCTTAGCTGTGTCCCAGAATTGAGACTAAGTGGTTGGCCCTTGAAGATGTCCTTCATTTTTCATTTAAGTCACCTTATCCATTGGATTGCAATCCATAAATCTACTTCCTCCTATAGGGATATATATATATATATATCAGCTATATATTATATTCATGGCTTTGTTTCTTTTCTAAAATCAACCCTATACCTTTTATATTTTGTAAGGCAAAAAGGGAGAATTTATTTTAAGCTGACATGCTTTATGTGCTTGTATCCTGAGGAATCAATTACTTTGTTACTAATACTCATTTATTAGATAAGCTGGTATAGGTCACAAGGTTTCTTGAAGAGCTCTCCCTCATTACCAGGGCTCTGATTGGGTCAGCAAGAAAGAATCCTATAGCTGTGGTTTATGCCCTTCAGATGCCCAAGGGATATACAGTTAGGAAAAAGGTTCTAAATATCAAAGATAATCTTGAATGCTTTTAAACTACTTTCTGATTACAGAATGCTAAGCTGCCAGTAAAATTGCCACGTTAAAAACAAAGAGGATAGAAAAAAATTGCTGTCTTTCTGAGACCACTATGCAAATAGTCTTATTGATCTCTGATTTCAAGGAGGATAAGGCCTGGTTTATTTCTAAGGCTGAAGACTATGAACTTTCAGTTAAGCTGTCAGAGGCAGCTTCTCCAAGACTGCAGCTGGGAAGGAAGAATCTACCACCATCGGACTGTTGTCCGGACTACGAGTTCAACATTACTGTGGGGGTTTGGGAAGTCAGGCAAGTGAAGCCTGGGAACCGTCAAACCAACAAGGCACACTCATGCACATGTATGTGCACTCATGGCATTTGTCATACAGACTTCAAGATAGAGCAGTAAGTCTGCTTTTCATCCCAGTACCAGCGTGTCTTTGTAAGCAGGAAAAATGCTTCCATTTCTTGGGCTACAGAAATTTGGACAGATGTCTCAGAGAAAGAGAGACGGAGTCTGTTGTTCCCTTGAAATCTTTGGTTTTGATGATACTGTCATCTTTGTCTGTGACTTATGTTTTATTGCCACTGGTGATAGTCATCACATTGCACGGTTGTGGAATATCAGAACCTCCGTTGCCTAACGACTGACTGTACCACCCTTCTTTTCTTACCAGTGGTTGAATAAACAATTATGTTACTTGAGCAATGAATAATAAATAGACATGAACACCCCCCCCCACCGAAAAACTGGTTGAAATTATTGTTGTCAGGGACTGGAGACCCATAACCTCTGAACTCCCATTTTTAGCTGTGCTCTAGGTAGATGGATTCTGAATCATTGACGAATGTACAGCATTGACAAGAATGTGAAAGCTCAGTGACACCCTGATACTCTGCTAAGCCTACATAAACTGGGTCCCTACTTTGCTAAGTATTTCCGTTGTTTTGTAATCAGCACCTTTTTAGTTGCATGCAATAACCCTGTAATAAACTGACATGTGGTTGGAATGAATTCCATTGTGAAAAATTGATAAAAGTAAAAGTTAACTTTGGGTGGGAAGGATAGATAACAGGGGAAGAAATAAAGCCCAGGACACCAAAAGAAAGAAAGCCTGGGCTGCATTTAATATTTGTAAATCATATTATATATGGAGACTGTTTATTACAGCTCTCTGTGATTCCTGGCGTTTATCGCATCCATTCGTGTATGTCATGATTAATACATTGATGTTCTGGTGAATGTTCATTTGAATAGCAGTGAACCTTAACTATGAAAAAAAAACTAAAAAATGCATAATTAGATCTAAAAAATTACATGAAAGGAGGATTATTACTAACAACTTCATAAACTTTGTTTTCTTTTTTAAACTTAAAGATGAAAATAAAAGCAGTATGGAAATCATACAACATCTCTCAGGAATACTTTTTGTTCCCCAGAAAATTAATTTGCAACTGATTGAATTAAAATGTAGAGGCCCCATGCAAATAGGCTCTTGTGGCAAAATAAGATATGAAAATCTTACAGAGAGAAAATAAATATCTACTAATGCCTTTTTATTCTTGATTTCCAAAGCATACTGTGTCAGTTAATAACAAGCCCAAAATTGCTCTTATATTTTAAAAGAAAATCATTGAATTCTTGAGTTTATATTTTAGCTACTGGAAAATACTGTATTGTTAGATAGTATCTGTCTATGTTTTTATTCATCTATCAAATCAATGTATTTCCATAAATTTCCTTGAGCATCTCCCTAAGACTTTTTCTGTGGTTTATGCCCTTGTACTATACGGTGCATGATGCTATTTTGCATTATACTTTTCTCCCCTCCAATTTGCTAACTAGAAGGGAAGATAGAAAAATATAGTATCAAATGATATAAATGAGTGAATGAAGTGGTTTGAGTAAAAGAGAAGAAAAATTGATGATATTGAGTTAAATGACTTCAAGTTTTGGAACTAGACTCTTTTTATGAGTGAACCCTTCTAAATTCTATCCATGATGACATTTGCAATGACACGGATAGAGACAGACAGTATAATGCTAGCAAAATAAGCCAGTCAGAGAAAGACAAATACTATATGATTTCATTCATATGAGGAATTTCAGAACCAAAACAAAGGAACAAAAGGAAAAAGAGAGAGGCAAACCAGGAACAGACTATTAACTACAGAGGACAAACTGATGGCTACCAGAGGGAGGTGTGTGGGGGAAGGCGTGAAATAGGTGAAGGGGAGGAAGGAGGGCACTTGTGATGAGCACTGGGTGTTGCATGGAAGTGTTGAGTCACTATATTGTACACCTGAAAGTAATCTTACATTCCATGTTAACTAACTGGAATCTAATAAAAACTTAAAAAAAAAGTTCTATCCATGATAGTGAAAATACTATACTCTGTTAAGAAAATGGGCAGAGTGTGAACTGGCAATTTGCAACAGAGGTTATATTATTGATTGAAGGGATGTAAATTAATATTAAAATTCATTAATAATCTATAGAAAGAAAATTTTGAAAGAGCTAATGTGTTAACCTGATAATCTAAAAGATTATCACTTTTAGATTAAAATATCCCAAGCAGGAAAACCTGGAACATCGGCAGCTCTAGTGTACCAGTGGCTTGAATACAAACTGGAACAACTATTTGAAGGCAATTTGTCATGTGTTTCAAGAACCTTAAAATGGTTAAAATATTTTAACTGAGTAATTCTGGTTTTGAGAATATAAACTAAGAAATAATCCTAAATACATGTTTAAAAATAGGTACAGAGTGTTTTTAATAAAAGAAATTGGTGATAATATAAAGTACAAAAATGATAAGTTATATTAGATAGAATGTTGTGGTGGATGTGGTGATCCTCTGACCAAGTATCCCCGCAGGGAGGAACCTGTTACCCTAGCTGCTGGGAGAGTTGTCAGCAGACAGTGTCCACTGACAGTGTTTTCTTCGGATGGACTCCAGGTAGCTGCAGAAGCCCCCTTGCTGAAGGTCACACAGCCTTCTCAAGACAGCCCATGTAACAAGACATAAAATTTGGGGTATAAAGTCCAAACATGGGGCAAGTGTTAGCGCCAGAGCTCACTGTGGGTTTGTGCAAGTTTGCTGTGGGGCCGCCATGACAGCCTGACTTCTCTCTGCTCAGTCCTGCCTTCTTCCTCTCCCTCCTTGCCGTGCAGGGTTTACTTCAAGGGCACTCATCCTAAATTTTTGCACCCTAAGCTGAGTCAGAGTGTGCTTCCCAGGGAAGCCAGCCTACTGTAAATATGTATAACCTCTACAAATCTATAATTAATGTACTCTAATGTAGAAATTAAAATGGTTTTACAGAAGTTTATAGTAAAATAGGAAATCATCTAGGTCTAGGGGAAAAACATGCAGATGCATAATCTATCATCTATCCATGGATTCACTTAAATTCTGTATATGAATGTAAAAAATTATATAAACAGTAAAATGAACAACACAAATATTGTACCAGGAAATGTTTTGTCTCTTTCCCTTCCTCCTTCCCTTACCCCCTTTCTACCTTCCTCCTTCCTTCCTTTTCTCTTTTCTTTTTTTCTCACTGTTTGCTAATAAGCATATATCACCTTAGTCATGGGAAAAACAAGTTTCATTCAAAAATAAACATAGTCAAGTTTAAAAAAAGAAATATTTTAAAAAGCGTTGTGTCTGACAGAGCAAAGAGGCTTTGTGCTTCTTATTGTTAATATATTTATTTAAATATGTAGTCCTGACGACATTTTGCATGTTATCCTAGGTGTTTGTGATACATAATGGTTTTACAAGTAAGTGATGAAAAGTATAATATATTTAAAAAAAAATTCTAACAATATTAGGATGGAGATGAAGCCATATGGTATAGCATATAGCACATTTAAGTAAAGCCAGTGATAGCAAGCTAAGCAAATTATTCCCATGGCCCTTGAGATCTTGTATAGTGTTCCACCCTTTGAAACTTGAGATCTCTAGTAACAAAATTGTCTTCTCTACCCTAGCTTAACTCACTGGAAATATGTGCACATTGGCCCCTAAAGACTACTGTGAACATCCAATATCTTGATAGTGTTCATGGGAATCACTGGAGAATCCTGTACCTACTTTTCCATTCCCTATCAGCTCTTGAGCTTATCTTTGTAGATTCTGTGATATACAGCTTACCCTCTGCCTCCTAGTCTTTGTATCATGCTTGGTCTGGTTTTCATTTCTGTGTTTTACCAAGCCTACCTGGCCTTACTAGCTCTCTGGCTCTAGGCAATAGTCTTGCTGAAGTTTTAATTCCACATTCTCTTACTGGCCCCGAGAAAACCTCACTCTGGTCGTGTGGGTTCTAGTGAGTCACATATAAAACTCTCTATAGTTTTTACTCTTCCCTCAATCTGAGCTATCATTTCAGGCCTGTCATTTCAGTCTTTACTAGCCAGAGCATAAATGGTCAGAAATTACTCTAAAAATTGAAAAATAAACTGAAAATTTGTAGAGGCCCAAGTATTACAAATGAAATATTTTAGCAAATGTTCTTGAAAAGATGAAACTAAAAACATTCTTTTTCAGGTGAAAGAATGCCCAGAATGACATAATTTCTTGAGAAACACTGAATGTGAATGAAGTTCCAATATTTTTTGCTCGATTAAAAAAATTAAAATAGATAATAGATTCACATTTTAAAAGTCAGTAGGTATGAAAAGGTATCGATGAAGTTTCCTGTTTCTGTGCCTCCATCCACCTTGTGCCCCTCCTAAGCAACAGTGTTACCAATTTTCAGTATGCTCTTCTGGACATAGACTATGTCTATAAAATCTGCTTTCTATTAATAATAATATCTTGCTTCAGAAGGGCAAGGCCATGGTCTATTTTATTCAGTGTCTTCCCTAACATCTAGCACAGTCCCAGACATAGTAGGTGCTCAATAAATATTTGTAGATTGCAACAGTAATCAATACAGATATTATTCTTATCTCTGTCATTTCTTATTTCTTTGCCTTCAATCTAACCAGCAAGTTTGGTTGTTTCACCCACAGGAATATTTTTCACTTCATCCCTTCTTCACAATTTCTGCAATCACAGGCCAACCTCAGGGTTTCCAATCTGTGTCTTAGAGAGTTAAATCCTCCTAAAAGTTATTCTTGCCTTTTTATGTAAGATAAACTAGCTCTGCATAGAGAGAGGGGCATTGGGGTAGCATGGCTAAAAGCACTAGATTGGTCAGTTGGTTTGGGTTCATACTCTAGCTCTGCAATTCACAAGCTCCTTGGTGGTCTTCATTTATTTGAAGCAGAGGAATATTTCTTTTGATGCGTTGGCTGTAGGAAGAAGGGAAAATCACATTTACCCAAATGTGAACTGATTCTAAATTTTTAAGATTGATCACTATAACTAATGTTCTACTCAAAGTCTAAATTCGAGCCAAGGATGAGATAAAGCAAGATGACATTAATATTGAACAGCTGGTTGATGTTAAATCTTTCAAAGAGCCAATCGAGTGTTGGTTTATTAGCAGGGCTTAGGGATATGTGTCTTTTCCTCTAAGTGCTGACAACACCTGGTTTTTCAAAGTACTAATTAGAGAGAATGGCATAACAGGTTTCTGTGAGTTTCTTCAAGATATATGAGTTCTCGTTGATGCATTGATTAAAATATTTTTAGGTTTTTGGAGTTTGGACTTTAGTCGTACCTTACTTAGGCATGCCTACATATCCTTACTAGCTTCCCTAAATGTGGGAACTTAGATAAGACTTGAAGATATTTGCATGGCTTATGAAATGAAAACTTGAACAACTGTTTACAAAGTGTGAGCTGTTCTTTCTGTGAATCCTGTTTATGTGAACCAAGATGGAATTTTGATTTGAACTCCATAGTATAAGTTTCTTATTGGTGCAGTCGAGGTAGTAGATGAGTGATAAATAGGTTTGTTCATTTTGTAAGTGAATTATTATTATCATTATTATTATTATTATTTTAAATCCATGAATTGATGAGCAGAAGTTGCCCAGGTAACCGTTTAAGGAAACCATTTCCTCACAAGGACGGCATAGCTCATGATCTGTGAGCAAGACTAGCAACCTTATGAGCAAGAATCTGCTGTTTTTACACTGACAAAAAGTGTGGACAAAGAACCACTGAAGTTTATTTTTAACATAATCAATATTGATTGCCATTTGTACTGGGCTCTTCCTGAATTGGACTGTTTTCCTTCTAAAGATGCTGTGTCTTAACCATCTCAGGCTCAAATAAGAAGTGGTTTCAATCCTCCATGGAGTCATGTAGGTTCTAAGATAGTTGATTTTGCCCTAAAATCCTTGAATCAAAATTTAACTGTAGGTAGAATTTGTTAATGAGGCTGAAGTTTTAATTTAGGGGTAAGGCAAGCTATTATCCACAGGCCAAATTTGGCCCATTTTGTATAGCGTGCAAACTAAGAATGCCTTAGCATCTTTCAATGGTTGGGGGGAGAAAAGAGAATAATATATTTTGTGACAGGTGAAAATTATTTGAAATTCAGATTTTAGTGTCCATAAATAAAGTTTTATTGGAACACAGACATACTCATTTACATACTATCTATGGATAGTTTTATAGTTTTATGCTACAATGGCAAAATTGAGTAGATCCGACAGAGACCATATGGCTTGAAAAACTTAAAATATTTACTATCTGCTTCTCTACAGAAAAAGTATACTTACCCTTTTCTAATTTAATCTTTTTTTTTTAATTGTGAAGAAAGAAAAACAGTATCTTTTTAAGGTAAAGAAGAATCAAGCTAACACATATAAAGTATATTGAGATTATGGTACTCAGTGGTTGAAGGACTTGGTTGAGTTAGTGAAATTGAAAATAAAAACTGTAGTTTTATTCTGTACTATTTTATTCTGTAATAGATAAAAATAAGTGAGTTATCACTATGCCTAATGAAGCAACCAATTCACTGATTATTCCACTTATTGTTCTGAAAAAAGTAGTGAAGTCAGAGGTAAATAGGAATGGCTCAGTTACAAAGAAGGAGAGGTAAGACCTCCCCTGCTCTCATGTGTGAGCTCTGCAAGCACCTGCCTTTTTCTTCTCTGTGACTTCAGTGCTCAGGGTGCTCAGGGCCTGCCCCCTGACTAAATGTTCCACATGGATGTTTTGGTGAATGACACTTAGTTGGCTGATGAAAGGAATGTATCTCTGAACAGAGGTTACAAAAGAAACCGAGAATAGAGAAAGAAAAGAAGCAGAAAAATTCTCTTTTTCTTCCCTCTCTATTCAGCAGCCTGGCCTTCACCTCGATAATGTGTTTGTAATCAATCTGTTTCTACAGACTCAAGGATTTAATTCGCTCACTGTGACTCTTCTTTATATCAGAGTCATTACCCTTGTGTATAATTTATAGACTTTAATTTTTGCTTCCTAGATAAGTGGTATGGTCTTTCTGGACCTTTATGTGTTCCATAAATGCTTTTTGGAATCACTCAATCACATTATCTACAAGGGGTAGGGTAATTACCTAACAGTGGTAGCGGGAAGTTCTCTGAATGAAAATTCCACCTTTTCCCAGCCTGGTGGTGCAGTGAAAAGCACATCATACTCTTGTTTCTGACAGTTGAGTTCCAGCTCTGTCTCTTTCATTGATGTGGTATGTGTGCTGATCATACCGTTTTACTTCTCCAAGCCTCAATTTCTTAGTGAGATGAAGAGGTGAGGCTAACTTACTTGGTGCTTTTCTGTATTTTAAAGCAACTCCTAAAATATTAAAAAAATAAAAGTGTTTATTATGCTAGTGTGGATTTATCCTTTAAGTCCAAATTTATAACATTTACTCTCACCATCAAAAACAAAAACATAAATACATTAGTGGTCTCTAAAGTGCTCAGATATGATTCTAGTTCACAGTTGAGTGTGTATTTTCAAGTACAGCTTTAAAAATACTTCAAGTATTTTTGACAAATTCTATTGGAATCAAGTCTTTGCAGAAGCGCAGGCATTTCTGTTGAAATTTAAAGGCCTCTGTAGTATGTCCTCTGAGCATTCCCTCTGAAGGGCTTGGCATACTATTAGGTACTTCTGTAAGAAGTGATTTCAGAGGACCAGAGTTTATATTGTGCAGAACTCACTTACTGTTTAATACAATAATATACTAGAAAAGAACCTCAAATATCACTTCACCCGCTCTCCTGACTCTCCTAATGATCTCTCTGTTTATAATGTTTCTGCATGCTTGGCACTATGCTAGGGGCTAGGGATAAATGGTGAGCAAGACATTCTCTGGTTTTAAGGGTCTAGTGAACTTCCTCTTCCAAAATTATTAATCTTCTTGTGTTTGAGATTTCACTTAATTCCAATACCTAGTCACACTAGCTGGAAAATTGGGGATCCATTTTCTCTTCTCCATCCATCTTCTCTCTCTCTTACCCCTCTGAAGAGGGAACAGAAGGCTGGCTGAGGACAAAACAAAAGCTGACACCCTGCAACCTCCCCAACTCCCCACTCTTGGGTGAGACATGGGTGACATTCTTCCAGGAAGTTTCCAATTATCTTAATGTTAATGCCTTGCTAGAGGGGAGAAAACAACCTTAACTTGACAACAAGGGCAAGGCCTCCAGTGTCCTGTAGGTCTCCTTTAGCATATGAAAGTTCTTTTGAAACCATCCTTTTCCTTACCTCCCCCAACCCCATAGTATATAACCAGCTACCTGTGGGCAGCTCTTTCTGCCCATGGGTCCTGCCCCCGTGCTTTAATAAAATCTCCATTTTGCATCAAAGACACCTCAAGAATTCTTTCTTGGTTGTTGGCTCCGGACCTTACTTGTATTCTAAAACGTATCACCTCCACAGAACCAAGTACTATTTTTAAAATAATTCTCCCTATTTCTGCTACTGCTGTTCTATTTCAGAGCTTCATCTACTTTTATCCAAACTATTTCAAAAGCTGTGGATCGTCCTGTTTCCTTCTGTTTTGTTCTTGTCTATATTGTTGGCAAAGTGATCAATCCAAAATCTAAAGTTGATTGTAAGACTGACTAACCTCTTCAAAGGATTCCTGACATGCATAAAATATAGTCTATGCCCTTCACTGTGGCTAAACACAGCCTATGAATATCACTGTGCTACAGGGACCTGTCTTTCTCAGTTTGGGCTGTTGTAACAAATACCATAGACTGGTGACTTAAACAATGTTTAATTTCTACAGTTCTAGAGGCTGGAAAGACCAAGATTAAGGCACTGACCATTTGGTTCCTGACGAGAATCCTCCTTCTGGTTTAAAGATGAACACCTTTTATGTCCATCCGCGATCTCGTCAGGATGGTCTTTCCGGTCCATATTTGCACCAATGCATGCATGATTATGTATTTTCTAGGAGGATGGAGGGTCTCTCCAGCTTTCCTCTTTTCTTTCTGAGCTCTCACCAGAATTGTCTAGCAGTTCCTCCTCAGCAGTATCAACTTTAATCTAGCAAGCACCCCAAACTTCTTCCAGCCTTGTCACCCTTGTCACAGTTGCTCTTCTCTGGGAGCTTACATACTGGTGGATGCTGTCCAGATTCTTCTTCACTCCCACATCAGGATTAGAACACTCCAGTACCTCGGCCCTAGCTCCTGGGAATCTTGGTGACAGACGGCCCTTAGATGAGTCCCTTTCTGGGAATTGCTCTTAGCCAAAGAGTCATAACCCACTTACACTGACTGGTTGAAGCTGGGATTTCGTGACCTATCCCACTTTCCTGGCTGCAGAATATCTGTGGGACTGGTTGAGGCCTGTGCTCTAACTGCATCACAGCCAAACTTGTCCCTTTGCTTAAATCTTTCCACACCCTGGTAGACATTGTTCTCAAAGAGCATTCTCTCATAAACCTCACCATACAGATCTCCTTCTCCCAGGGAGACTGCTTCTGAGATCTGATCTGTGGCAAAAATCTAGAGAGAAAGAGGTAAGCTGAATGATTTCCTGGGAAAATAGGAAATGGTTTTAAAGTTGATTTCAAATTACGTAAGCGTAGTCTAAACCGAGTCTCATTTTTAGAAAGATGTATGATAGGGAAAGCTAAAGGCCCCTTTGATTACACGCTAATCTCGTTTTTCAAACTTTTAAAAAATGCACAAGCATTCCTATGTGGTTGTAGATATTAGCTATTATTTTCTTGGGTTTTCCTTTAAAGCCTAAAGTAAATCTTACATGTAATGTTTAGCAATCTTATTTTGCTCAATTTTAAGTGTGTGAGCTCTATTCATATGCACCTATTTGCCATATTCTTCTTAACTTTTGTATTAAGACACCAGAAAAGATGATATTTTAAATGAATGACTAGAAGCTCATATGTACATAGACTTTATTATGTTAACAAGTACTTATTGAATATCTTTTACTTGCAAGGCATTATTCTCGGTACTGGGGATGCAGCAGTGAACCAGATGGACACTGATCTGCTTCATTCTTGCCAAACATATATATAGGCATATGTATTGGCAATATTTAACAGAATTTTCTGAGGCATTCAATATGAATGTTATAGTATCAAATCATCATTTCCCTCTTTTTTCTCCTTGAAAACTGATAAAAGATCAAAAATGAAAAATAAAAATCACAACTACTTCTAGCTAAACTAAAACTCTGGACACCAAAATATGTGAGTTGAAAATACAGTGGAGATAAAGGAAATAGGCAAATAGGCAGGAGGAAGCAAGAAAGGCATGGCAGAGTGATGATTCAGCAGCCTTCAGAAAGAGCCAGAAGAAATCACAGTTTTCATAGTGTGTGGCACAACAAGATGGGCATAACTTAAATTCCATGTTTACTGTCAAGAGGGTGAATGGTGTACCAGCTGGCGGTAGAAACTGTCCTTTATACAGCATGTTTCCAAGAAGTGTAGCCTCCTAATATTGGGGAAGATGTCTCCAGAATGAAGCTACCCTTGGTTACCAGGGGGAATTCCTTGGAGAGATAACTGATGATTCACATCCTGAATGCATGGAGTTTTTGTATATGATTGAAAGTAAGTTGTTATCAGTTTAAAATAGACTGCTTTTAACTATACGGTCTTTTACATAGGCCTCATGGTCACTACGAAGAAGAAACATCTAGTAGATACATGAAAGACAGAAGGAAATTCAGGCATACTGTTATGAAAAGTAAATGACAAAGGCAGCCAGAAACAGAAGAAGACAGGAACAGAAATTGTAAAACAGTCAGAAAACAAGGAACAAAATGGCAACAGCAAATCCTTACCTATCAATAATTACTTGAAGTCCAAATGGGTTAAATTATCCAATCAAAGACAAAGCAGCCTAATGAATAAAAAACAAGATCCAGCAATGTGGGCAAAAAACTCCTTTTAGCTTTAAATACATAGGTCGAAAGTGGAAGGATGGGAAAAGATAGTCCACAAAAATAATAATCACGAGAGATCAGGGACGGCTACGTTTATAGCAGATGAAATAGACTTTCTGCCACAATGAAGGTCACTAAATGGTGATAAATAGGTCAATTTATTAAGAGGATATAATAATTCTAAACATACACACACTCCACATTGGAATACCTAAATAATTAAAGCAAACATTGTCATCTCTGAAGGGAGAAATAGAAAGCAGTGCACCAATAGTGGGACTTCAATACCCCACTTGGAACTTTGGATAGGTTTCTGAGACAGAAAATCAATAAAGAAACAGTGGACTTTAATAACACCATAGACCAAGTGGACAGGACAGACATACACAGAATATTCTAACCAATAGCACCTTACTTAAATGCCCACAGAACATTCTATAGATAGATAATATGTTGCATTTCCAAGCAAGCCTAAAATATAATAAGATTGACGTTATATCGCATTTTTTCCCAATCAAAATGGTATGAAACTAGAAGTCAATAAAAAGTAAATTAGAAAATTCACAAATATGCAGAACTAGAAAATTCACAAATATGCAGAATTAGAAAATTCACAAATATGCAGAAATTAAACAACATACCCCTGAACAAGCAATGAGTCAAAGACAAAATCAAAAGATGAATCAAAAAATATCTTAGATCAGCAAAAATGAAAACACACACACTAAGTTTATGGGATGCAGCAGAGGCAGTCTATCTATCTATAGATAGATATAGATATAGATTAGATATCTATCTATACACAGTCTAAGTCTATCTATCTATAGATAGATATAGATACAGATTAAATATAGAGAGAATACCAGTATGTATATGAAAAGGTAGTCAGCATCAGGGAAATTAAAGTGGAAACCATAGTAAGATAGAACCTCATATCTGTTAGGATAGCTGTTATCAAAAAGAAGAAATGATAAGTGTTGCTAAGAAGGTAGAGAAAAGGAAACTCTACATTATTGATAGGAATGTAAATTTTATAGCAATTATGAAAACCACTATGCGGTTTCCTCAAAAAATTAAAAATAGAACTACTTACGATCCACAGTGCCACTTCTTAGTATACATCTGCAGGAAATTAAATCAGTGTCTTGAAGAGATATCTGCACTCCTATGTCTGTTGTAGCATTTTTCACAACAGCCAAGATATGGACATGCATAAGTGTTTGTAGACAGATGTATGGAAACACAAATGTGGTATATATTTACGAAGGGATATTAGTCAGCCATAAAAAAAAAGAAATCCTGCTATTTGCCACAACATGAATGAATCCCAAGGCTATTATACTGAGTGAAATAAGCTAGATAGAGAAGGACGAATGCTGTATGACAACACGTTTACATGAAATCGAAAAAAGACAAACTCATAGACCAAAGAATAAAATGGTGATACCAGATGCTGCAGTCTGTGGAAAATGGGAATGTTTGTTGGACAAAGGGTAAACTGTCAGTTATGAAAAAATTCTGGGATTCAAATGTACAACATAGTGACTATAGTTAATAATATGGTATTGTGTCCTGGAAGTTTGCTAAGAGAGGTAGATCTTAAGTGTGTATCACACGCACAGAATGGCAACTGTGTGACATGATGTAAATGTTAACTAACTTGATCATAGTAATCATTTCACAGTGTATACATGTATCAAATCATCATGTTGTACATGTTAAATCTATATAATTATTTTCAATTATACCTCAATAAAGCTGGAAAAGAGGAGATACATCAATTTCATTAATCCTATAATAAAATTAATGAATATGATCTAGAGACAAAGATTAATATTATTTCAAGTAGTAACAGTGATCACTAGACCAAATTTATTTCTTAAATTTATCAAAAGAAAAATGCAAAAACAGACCACAGAATAAAGTTATTTTTTATTATTATTTAATTATTTTTATTAACATATAATGTATTATTTGTCCCGGGGTACAGGTCTGTTAATCATCAGGCTTACACATTTCACAGCTCTCACCATAGCACATACCCTCCCCAGTGTCCATAACCCAACCACCCTCTCCCTGCCCTGCCTCTCAAATTCCTTCTATCAGAGAGATCATATGATAATTGTCTTTTTCAGATTGACTTATCTCGCTCTGCATAATACCCTCTAGTTCCATCCATGTCATTGCAAATGGCAAGATTTCATTTGTTTTGATGGCTGCATAGTATTCCATTGTGTATATATACCACATCTTCTTTATCCATTCATCTGTTGATGGGCATCTAGGTTCTTTCCATAGTTTGGCTATTGTGGGACTAAAACTATTTTTAAAGCTTCAGATGAAAATAAAGATTATACATTTGTCCCTTCTCTTGTGCAAAGTCCCTTGGCTGCACATATTTTGGGATTTAGAATTGTTCAGATATTAGAAGGGTAGTATGATGCATATAACATATTTTTCAACATCTGTGGTGAAATCTGGAGGAGTGGTCTGTGATTGCGCACATTAATACTTTTGCTGGAAAACATTTTCTTTTCTTTCTTTTTTTTTTTTTTTTTTTTAAAGATTTTATTTATTTATTTGACAGAGAGAGAGATCACAAGTAGGCAGAGAGGCAGGCAGAGAGAGAGGAGGAAGCAGGCTCCCTGCGGAGCAGAGAGCCCGACGCGGGGCTCGATCCCAGGACCCCGAGATCATGACCTGAGCCGAAGGCAGCGGCTTAATCCACTGAGCCACCCAGGCGCCCCTGGAAAACATTTTCAAGGAAAGTGTGCTAAAAGTGTTATAACTAACCTCATTATACTTTAGGTGCCTTAAAATGAATTTAGAAAGTATAAATTTTTAGATTTCAAAGTTGTGGATAAGGAAAGTTGGACTTCTGTAATAGCATTAAGACCAGTTATATTTGTTATAAACAATAGAAGGGTTATTAAAATAAAATGATCTTCAGATGAGACCACAAAAAAGACCAATTCTATGCTTTACAACAAGATATAAAGTAACTGAAAGTAACTGAAAGAAAGGATGGGCAACAACAATAGGATGGGCAAAAGCTTACTAAATATAAACAAAAATAAGGCAGGGATTATGATCTTAATGCCACTTAAAGTTGCTTTATGCCCCAAATATGGAAATTAAAGAAAAATGACACTGTATTATAACCAAAGGGTATAATTCATGATTAATTTATAACTTGTCCGAGTAACAATGCACCATTTTTAAAATTTTTAAATTAATTATTTTTATTAACATATAATGTATTATTTGCCCCAGGGGTACAGGTCTATGAATCAATGCACCATTTTACTTATGAAGTAAAATGAGAAATACAAAACACTATTAGTAGGATACTTTCATTCATTCATCTCAGCCCATTAACAATGAAGATGATTAAAAAGTAAGGCTAGGTGCACCTGGGTGGCTGTGTTGGTTAAGTGTCTGACTCTTGGTTTTGGTTCAGGTCATGGTCTTAGGGTTCCGGGATTGAGCCGCTGCACTGTTGGGTTCTGTGCTCAGCGGGGAGTCTGCTTGAGGATTGTTCTCTCCCTCTCCCTCTGCCCCTTCCCCTGCTTGTACGCTCTCTCCTTCTCAAATAAATAAATAGATCTTTTTCAAAAAGTAAGGCTACAGAGGATCTAAATATTATTAAAGGAATATCTAATACCTAATTAATATATATAATTTATGTGAGTTTATATAGCATATTTATGTCAAATTCTGTACCCTGAAAATACATTTTATTTTCATGTCCCTTAGGAATAGTCACAAAACATTCTCATGTATTAGACCACAAAGAAAACCTTAGTGAGCTCAAATATTAGGAGTATTAAAATACATTTTAGATCATAATGCAATCAAGTAGGAAATAAATAGTAATCAGCAAACCAAAAATACTCCATTAGCTGGGAATTAAAAACAGAACTAAGCAAATCTTCTTATGAATAACTTGATCAGAGGGTAAATCTAAGCACAAAGCACAAAATACCTAGGAAATAGTGATGATGAGAATGCAATCTATCATAAATTTGCCAGTTATCTCAAGCATTGCTCAGAGAAAATGAACATCCCTCCTTACTTACAGTAACAAAAAAAAGGAAGATGATCGTAAATAGCTTAAACATCCAATGCAGAAAGTTAGAAAAAGAACAACAAAATAAAACCAAGAAAAGCATACAGAATAAGTAAAAAGCATAATCTATAAATTAGAAAATAGAAATAAATAAATGGAACAAATAGACCCAGAGCAATTTATTTGAAACTACATCATAAAATAAGCTATTAGTTGATATAATCAAGAGAATGGAAAAATACAAGAATAGTAAATGCAACAATAAGCAACTAAAAAATTATGAAAGAGACACAACTACATAATTCAGAGGAAATTAAAAGATTTTCTGTGCTGCTAAATTGTGCAAGTTCTAAGTGTGAAACCTGAATAAAATGAATAATCTTCTAAGTAAATATAATCTATTGGAATATGTCAATGAAAAATTTTTTTTATTCTTGAATACTTGTATTGGTTAGTTCATTTATATAATTATTTATTTAAAAATAACCATATAACTATAAACACTTTTAAAAAACACTATCTCATTTATTCATTTTCTCAGTGAAATTCATCAAAATATTTATTGAACATTTCTTACACATAGCACCCAGAATCATTCAGCTTTTGATGTTATTTTCACATGAGCACTCGATTTTGAACACCTACGTTAGTTCTCCAGCAGATGCTCACTTTCCCATCAGTAGCCTCGCGCGCACTAGCTGAGTAAGTTGGAAGGATGGGATACTCCTGATTCTAATGACGGGATTCTAAACCTGGAAGACTGAGTATCATTGATCTAACCCCGTCATTTCTCAGAGGAAGAAAGGAAGGCCCCGATAGCTAATACTTTGTCTAACTTCACATGACTGTCAGGACATTATAAAATACTCTACGCCTTTTCCCCAAAAAGTAAATAAGACCAAAGACACTCCTCTTTTGTGCAGATAAAATGTTACCATGTAAGTGAAGTTCCTGCCATACTGTGTGAGCTCATCAGAAGATATTAATTCTTTATTGACTTTTCTTGTTTTTTTCACATAGGCCCCGGGTTGGAGAGATGCCTGGGGTTTCCATAATTCTACCAACAGAATGTCTCCTTACCCAAATTTGGCAGCTAACCGCTGTGAAGAGTCTCAAACTTTTCGTTGTTTTTTTTTTTTTTTTTTGTAATTATTACCTGCACCTTTATTTTATTTTATTTTTCTTTATTGGTGGCAAGAGTAGTTGAGTGTTGTGAGAATTACACAGACTTAGGAATCAACCAACCTGAGTGTTAATCTGATTCTACCCATGAAATTGGTCATTTTATTTAACTTTCAGAGTCTTTTTTTTTTTTTTTATGGTTTTTTTTTGTTTTCTTTTTCTTTTTATTTTTTATTTTTTTTTATTTTTTCCCATTTTATTTATTTTTTCAGCGTAACAGTATTCATTCTTTTTGCACAACACCCAGTGCTCCATGCAAAACGTGCCCTCCCCATTACCCACCACCTGTTCCCCCAACCTCCCACCCCTGACCCTTCAAAACCCTCAGGTTGTTTTTCAGAGTCCATAGTCTCTTATGGTTCGCCTCCCCTCCCCAATGTCCATAGCCCGCTCCCCCTCTCCCAATCCCACCTCCCCCCAGCAACCCCCAGTTTGTTTTGTGAGATTAAGAGTCATTTATGGTTTGTCTCCCTCCCAATCGCATCTTGTTTCATTTATTCTTCTCCTATCCCCCTACCCCCCCATGTTGCTTCTCCATGTCCTCATATCAGGGAGATCATATGATAGTTGTCTTTCTCCGATTGACTTATTTCACTAAGCATGATACGCTCTAGTTCCATCCACGTCGTCGCAAATGGCATGATTTCATTTCTTTTGATGGCTGCATAGTATTCCATTGTGTATATATACCACATCTTCTTGATCCATTCATCTGTTGATGGACATCTAGGTTCTTTCCATAGTCTGGCTATTGTAGACATTGCTGCTATAAACATTCGGGTACACGTGCCCCTTCGGATCACTATGTTTGTATCTTTAGGGTAAATACCCAGTAGTGCAATTGCTGGGTCATAGGGTAGTTCTATTTTCAACATTTTGAGGAACCTCCATGCTGTTTTCCAGAGTGGTTGTACCAGCTTGCATTCCCACCAACAGTGGAGGAGGGTTCCCCTTTCTCCACATCCTCTCCAGCATCTGTCATTTCCTGACTTGTTAATTTTAGCCATTCTGACTGGTGTGAGGTGATATCTCATTGTGGTTTTGATTTGTATTTCCCTGATGCCGAGTGACGTGGAGCACTTTTTCATGTGTCTGTTGGCCATCTGGATGTCTTCTTTGCAGAAATGTCTGTTCATGTCCTCTGCCCATTTCTTGACTGGATTGTTTGTTCTTTGGGTGTTGAGTTTGCTAAGTTCCTTATAGATTTTGGATACTAGCCCTTTATCTGATATGTCGTTTGCAAATATCTTCTCCCATTCTGTCAGCTGTCTTTTGGTTTTGTTAACTGTTTCCTTTGCTGTGCAAAAGCTTTTGATCTTGATGAAATCCCAATAGTTCATTTTTGCCCTTGCTTCCCTTGCCTTTGCCGTTGTTCCTAGGAAGATGTTGCTGCGGCTGAGGTCGAAGAGGTTGCTGCCTGCATTCTCCTCAAGGATTTGGATGGATTCCTTTCTCACATTGAGGTCCTTCATCCATTTGGAGTCTATTTTCGTGTGTGGTGTAAGGAAGTGGTCCAATTTCATTTTTCTGCATGTGGCTGTCCAATTTTCCCAGCACCATTTATTGAAGAGGCTGTCTTTTTTCCATTGGACATTCTTTCCTGCTTTGTCGAAGATGAGTTGGCCATAGAGTTGAGGGTCGATTTCTGGGCTCTCTATTCTGTTCCACTGATCTATGTGTCTGTTTTTGTGCCAGTACCATGCTGTCTTGATGATGACAGCTTTGTAATAGAGCTTGAAGTCCGGAATTGTGATGCCACCAACTTTGGCTTTGTTCTTCAATATTCCTTTGGCTATTCGAGGTCTTTTCTGGTTCCATATAAATTTTAGGATTATTTGTTCCATTTCTTTGAAAAAAATGGATGGTATTTTGATTTCTTGCTTGTAAAATGTTGACTATAGTATTGATCTTACAGGATTTTTGTGAATATTAAATAATATATTTTAAGTAAAGTGCTTAAGAGAGTATCTAGAATAATGTTAGCTATGATACTTTTTAAATTAATGAGTGAAGTAAAACAAACTTATTTGTTTGCTTAGTGAGTCTATACATAGGAAGTAAAACAAGTCTTATGGTTTGTACCCCCATAATTTACATGTAGGTGAAGAACATGGGTTCTGCTGCTAGATGTCCTTGGCTTTAAATCTCAGCCTGGCCATTTGCTAGCCGTGTGACCGTGAACAAGCCTCTTAGATTGACATATTCAGTTCCCTTATCTGTAAAATGGGAAAAATAATAAAAAATTCCTATTGTCACTGGGAGGATTGCATGAGATAATGTTTGCAATGTAAACTCGTATTAATCACTGGAAGGATAAGGGACTCAATAGAAGGTACCAATCAACTTGATAATTCTCTTGCCAAGAGAATTATTACATATCTTCAGGTTTGCCCCAGAGAACTCAAATCCATAGAAATCCAGACATTTGGGCATGGTTTCTTTTAAAGTAAAACAATTGTTATGTTTAGAGTCAATTTTACAAAGTCATGCCTTTGACAGCTTTCAAGAGCTCAGCATGTGTGTGCACTGCTTGTCTTAGCTCACTGTCTTGTCACTAGAAGTAATTGATTTTGCTGATTAACATTGACGTCAAATTTTTCTTGTAAAGATTTTGTCATATCCTCACTTGTCATCTTTTTAAGGCTTTATTTCAAGTGTCCTTGAAAAAAATATTTTAAGCTGAGTGCCAAACTGTCACCTTAAATATTAATGATTATAATATTTTGTACTCTATTAATGTAAGTGGTACAACTTACATTAAAAACTGCACCAAAAGAAATCTGTCCATTAAAATTACCCTTGAGGTGATAAATCCTCCAGCCTTTTTTGGAAAGTAAAGAAATCAGGCCTTTCTTTAATAAGATCTATTCAGGAAACAATACTGAACTGGGCTGGAACTGGTTTTGATGTCCTATTTCTAAATAATAGTGTTCCCTATAAGGGAGTGAGAGAGGAAAAAGACAGGACCGGGAAATTATAAGAGTCTTGGGAAATGAGGTCGCATCTTACTCATCTTATTTATTTATGTAAAAAAGATTTTGTTTATTTATTTAACAGACAGAGATCACAAGTAGGCAGAGAGGCAGGCAGAGAGAAAGGGAGGAAGCAGGCTCCCTGCCGAATGGAGAGCCTGATGCGGGGCTTGATCCCAGGACTCTGGGATCATGAGCTGAGCTCAAGGCAGAGGCTTAACTCATTGAGCCACCCAGGTGCCCCTCTTACTCATCTTTGTACTCCTAATACTTAATGTAGGAGCTGACATATATTTAGTAACCAAATGTTTTTTGAATCAATGAATGAGGCTTTAGGTCAGATACTTTATTCTGCCTTCATTAGTTCTTGCAAATGTTTACAGTTTTGGTTTGGATAAGAGCTTAATAGCAAATCGTGGTTGGTTTGAATATTAAAACATTCCATATAACAAATGGGTCCTTTCTCTTCTAAAATGTGCTTGTTTTTCCTTGTGTAGTCATAGAATAGTATTGAGAACATTTTCATTTTCTTTATTATTTTCTTTTTCTTTGGGAGACATTTTGGTATTTACTCAGAAACTAAAGAATATGAATGAGTAACTTATTTTTTTTATAACTTTTCATGTAACTTTTTAAAAAAAGATCAAGGGGACGTCACAATTTTATTTATTTTATTTTATTATTATTATTTTTTTAATATTTTATTTATCTGGCAGAGAGAAATCACAACTAGGCAGAGAGGCAGGCAGAGAGAGGAGGAAGCAGGCTCCCTGCGGAGCAGAGAGCCCAATGTGGGGCTCGATCCCAGGACCCTGGGATCATGACCTGAGCTGAAGGCAGAGGCTTTAACCCACTGAGCCACCCAGGCTCCCCGAGATGTCACAATTTTAAAGGCTATGATTTTTCTGCATTTGTTTTATGGATGAATTGATTGATAATTGTAAAGAGGGTATGTTGTTCTTAGATTCATAAAAGGAAAAAAATAGGAACTACATTTTTTTTTAAAGTCTTTTGGTTCTCAGAGGATCTAATCTCCCCTTTCCACCAATAATTTAACATCATTGAGAACTGGAAGGGTATAAGGTGTATTAAGGAAAATTGGTTGTATTGAAGGCAAAGGTAAATTTCTTTACCTTTCTTGTGACTTGATATTGATTTAAGACATTGAAATAGGGCACCTACAATTAATGTAATTTGGCTCAAAGGATAAATATTGTCTCATCAACTGTAGAGACTACATGGGTTGTTGGGAACCCAGGCTCAAAAGTAATGCTTCTCTTTTGCTCTGATGGTAAGGTCACAGTAAGTGACCAAAAAAATCCCCTCATGAAAATTGTATGGTAATAAAATTGTCTCAGTGTCTTTTCCCCTTCAATATAAAGAAATTATAAAAACATTTCTGAAAAGATTACTTTCTTCTTTTAAAATAAAAATATGAGGGCAGCTGGGTGGCTCAGTCAGTTAAGGGTTTGCCTTTGGCTAAGGTCATGATTCCAGGGTCCTGGAATTGAGTCCCACATTGGGCTCCTTGCTCAGTGGGGCACCTGCTTCTCCCTCTCCCTCTGCTGCTCCTTCTACTTCTTCTCTCTCTCTTTCTCTGTCAACTAAATAAATAAAATCTTTAAAAAAAGATTTAAAATAAGAATACGAAATGTTTAGCTTACAGAAGTTCTCATTTCCCAGACAGGACCATATCAAATTACTTGAATCTCGTTATTATAGTAGAAAACAGATGCTATGCATTAGCTGGCTATAAAGACAAGCTAGTTGAAGACAATAAAAACAGAAAGGAACATTAACAAAAGTCCAGTTGTGTAAAACAATATAGTGCATCTGAAGAGTCAGAAGTAAATACTTCTAAATATTAAATATTAAATAATATGATTGGGGTGTAACACCTAGCATTTACTGGAAAAAGGAAGAATCAGTGCAAAAATGACAATGTATTGTTTCCTCTTTACAAAGGAAGAGATCCAGATTCAGATGAAATCATCTGCCAAATATATGAGATACCTTATCGGGAAGATTTTTAAAAGGGGAAGTGTTATCTCTGTAAGTCACTATGCATTACGAATCTAACTAGATCTCTGGTAACATTGCATGACAAGTCGTAATGAGGCAAGATGTCCTTATGAGTTCAAACTTGTTATAGCTGGGTCCTGACATCAGAATTTTTAACCCAATCTCTTTTTAATCAGCTTAGTTATTTATACCATACTTTCATGCTTTTGCTTTTGGTATTATCCAAGGTATTATCCAAAGTAGACTAACTTTTTTTTTTTAGAGACAGCATAGAAACATAGTGTGAACGATACTGAGAAATAAGGAAAAGAGGATGATTGGAGCAACTTTAGGAAGAAGGTTGATTAAAGCAAGAAAATGGAAGAGTAGGCTACTGAAAATAGTGTCCTTAAAGAGAAAGATAACCAAAGAAAGTCAGGGAAAGTGAACAGGGAGGACTTGAGGGATGATAAGCAAAGCATCAACATGAGGCTATATTTCAGGAATATGACTGGGTAACTTTTTATTCTGAGAAGAAACTGCTGCTACTAGAGGCAAGGGTCAACTATGAAGATGTCCTCTCATCAGTCTTCTTCAATATGAGCTTGGCCTTCAGGATCTTCCTTTAGACCTTCTATTTAGTTCCACAAAAGCTGACAGGTACTTCTCATATGTCCCAGTCCTGTGGAGAGTACAGAGTGTGGCAGATACCACTAATTCCTACTCCGATATCTATTCTCTCTCCTGTTTTCATTAGAGACACTATATTTTGTTTGGGGCAGCACTGTATTTGGCTAAAAGCCTTGCCTTATCAGAGTTTCCCTATAAATAGGAGTGGCCCGTTGACATTGTTCTGACCTTTGTAATGTGATCAAAAGCCTGCTCAAAACTTCTGAGAAGTTTTTCTTCCCCCGTGTAAGTTCTACACTTTTCTCTGCCTCCTTTCTTCTTGCTGGAAATGGAACAGCCATTGTGACAATGAAGTGACAGCATGAGGACAGAAGTCAATGCTAATGATGGCAGAGTGAAAAACAGGGATTCCTGGAACACTGATCATATTGTGAATCCAGAGCCCCACACCTGGACTATATACCTATGGCCCTCTTGTTACATAAGCAAAGGTATTTGGAGGGGAAAAATATTATTGGAAGGAAAATATACAAAATACTTGCTTAGATAAGAAAAATATATTTAGTTAAGATTTTGTTTTATGTAGCCCCCAAGTAACTCTAATACATATAAGATTTGATTCTTGGATTTAGGCTTTTGAAAATAAAAAAAAGGCTATGAAATGAGTGGATGAGTGGAGTGGAGAAAAACAGAGCTATAGTCTATTGGAGAAGTGTGATGTTGCAAAGTGGACAGAGCTGGTGAACCTTATTAAATATTTTGTCAAACTAGTGGCTGTTGTTTCTTAAGAAAATGACCATGTGTTCTAGTTTTAGGAGAAAGGATAGAAAAAATGACATAGTTTCTGAATGCTGTTTCTCCTTGACACTCTTAGGAAGGACTAATAAAAAGGATAAACTTGAGTTAGAGCTAGCCACTTGTCCATGGAGGTGGGAAAATCATAGCTTGTAGATCATGGCTTATAAAGATCTTTGTGGTTGTAGATGGCTTCTTAGTGTTCAACCTGGGAAAGCAATCCTCAAGTACCCACGCACCCACCCAGAGAAAGTGTATGTTAAATCCTGGAACCTCCAGAAAGTAGTTCCTCTAAAATGCCCATGTAATATGTGGCCATGAAGGATGATGGAAGGAAGTTCTTCCAGGATTGCAAATCTTGGGGCTATGGGGGGCAATAGACAAAGGACATCTACCCAGAGAGACACTAGACGCTAATAGATAGTGAAGGAACCTGCTCCATGGCCACAGCAGGGAGTCCATTCTCTTGTTACCCGTTGATGTGCTTCCCAGTTATGTCCCTATTCTGTATGGAAGTTTTTTTTTGTTTGTTCATACCTTTCTAACTGGTTATATTGAGGAAAGATTACTTTAAAAAAAATGAATTTGAGTTAAAGTATGAAGAGGACCTGGGATTTGAAGTAGATATACCAGCTGTGTATGACTTTGGGATTATTTCAGTTGGGGGAACTTAGAAAATGTATGTATCTATTAGGGTAGACAAAACTTTGAAAATGTCAGATATTGTTAATTGATCTATAAACATATAGATCATTCATTCATTTCCTTTTTAAAAGAACCTCAGTTTTGGAGAGGAGATCACTAATGTTCACAGCCATAACATTTTTCTTCCCAGACTGCCTGGAGATGCTGGTGGTACATAGTTATGGCAATGAAATTTAAGCACAAATCTGCCTGGAATTTTGCTTCCTTGATGAAGCTATTTTTCCTTCCTCTTCTCTTTTCTTTCTTATTTTTACAGTGGCAAGTATGAGGGCATAAGCTGGATATGAATAGCAAAGTGGAATGACAGAAGGTACCGGGACATTGCTGAAATTGTGTGGTCACCACACCAAAGCCCTAGACTGTCATACCTACATTTTTTCTTATGTGAAGGGAAAGAAATAACTATTTGGTTTAACCACTAGAGTAGGATTTCTGTTACATACAACAGAACGACAATCCTAATGCATACACAGAAGTTGTAGGCTCTCCATACCTTTTGGGATCTAAGGATTCAGTGCGAGGACACTTCCCCAAGGATTTGTTCCCCCCCAAATTTCCCTTCTCTTCAGCATTTCAGTATTTACCTTTTCTTCATATGCTCTTTCCATTTTGTGACTTGCATTCTGTGACTCCTTCTATTCTGCTCTCAAATATTATGTACTTTTCTGCTCCTTAAAAACTCAAAGCCAAAGTCATTCTATATGACCAACTCCCTTAGCTCTGTATTTAATTTTTCTGTTTTTAAACACATGAACAATATACAAGCATATTCTCATTTATTATATTCATACAATATAAAAGAGCCTAAACTTTATCTTTTCATTCTTTTCATTGATTAAATCTAGAAGTAAATATCTTTAACTCACCTTTTTTTTCATTTTCTTAATTCTTTGAAATCTGGTGTCTGTCCTCACAATGACACTGAAAGAAGCTGTTGCCTGAGGACTTAGAAATTTCTGGATGATATCTTTCAGAGATGATGGTGAATGGGTCATGAGTGTGCAGCTTTTAGAAGCCAGGTCAGAGTGCTGTGGGACTTCAGACAGGTCCAGTGGTGTTCAAGATAGATTCTCGGGTAGAGACACATCATCCTTCACACAAATCGTGGCTAGGAGATCTTGGATATCAGCCCTTTGTCTGTAGTGTCATTTGCAAATATCTTCTCCCGTTCCATGGGTTGCCTTGTTTTGTTGACTGTTTTCTTTGCTGTGTGCAAGTTTTAGATCTTGATGAAGTCCCAAAAGTTGATTTTTGCTTTTATTTCCTTTGCCTTTAGAGACATGTCTTGAAAGAAGTTGCTGTGGCCAGTGTCGAAGAGGTTACTGCCTATGATCTTCTCTAGGATTTTGATAAAATCCTGCCTCACATTGAGGTCTTTGATCCATTTCCACTTTATCTTTGTGTATGGTGTAAGAGAATGGTCAAGTTTCATTCTTCTAACATAGCTGTCCAATTTTCCCAGCACCATTTATTGGAGAGACTGTCTTTTTCCTGCTGTATATTTTTTTCTTATTTTGTTGAAGATTATTTGACCTTAGAGTTGCAGGTCCATATCTGGGCTCTCTACTCTGTTCCACTGGTCTATGTGTCTGTTTTTGTGCCAGTACCATGCTGTCTTGGTGATCACAGCTTTGTAGTAAAGCTTGATATCAGGCAATGTGATGCCCCCAGTTTCGTTTTTCTTTTTCAACATTTCCTTAGCAATTTGGGGTCCCTTCTAGTTCCATACAAATTTTAGGATTGTTTGTTCCAGCACTTTGAAAAATGCCAGTGGAATTTTGATCGGGATGGCATTAAAGGTATAGACTGCTGTAGGCAGTATAGACATTTTAACAATGTTTATTCTTCTGATCCATGAGCATGGAATAGCTGGGAAAATAGATCATAAACACATCCACAAGCTAAGTTTTAGCTTGTTTTAGAAATACCATCATTTTGGAGAGTAATTATCAAAATACTAATAATTCCTATTTTTAAAAACCCTTAAGAAAACATAACAAATGTACTGTATAAATATTCCTCTTACATAAAAATAGGTAAGTAACTAAATGACTGCTCATACCTGCCATATTAAATTGATTTAAAAATCAAATTTTTTGAGGAAAACATTTAATGCAGAGTCTTTTATTTTGCTGAGACCTCTAGATTGCAATGTTTTATTAGTAGTATTGTTTAGCTCTTTTCTAACTTACTGCATGATCTATCAAACTAACTAGAGACATGCTTTAGAAATTAAGGCATATTTGAGAAGAACTGATTGAAGTATTTTTAAAAAGGACAATAATGAACAACGATTATATATCAAAAGTAAGCAGAACTTTCCACAGAAACTCAGATTCTCATTTTGTATGCCTGGTTTGCATTACTTTTTATGAACGTTCTCCCTATCTCCTCTCAACTGGCATTCAGTAAACGTTAAGAAAACAAGAGTACCGGACAGTGCAGGTCTTCTCTTGTCAGATGATTCTGATCTAGAGTGAGTATCAATTTTGATTTACTGCTTTCAGAACAGCTACAACAGAATGGATTAGATTAACAGGCATAAATAAATCTTAATTTTGCTGAGATTTATACCTGTCGCATGATAAATGCAGATAAATGCCTTTATATCCTAGAAGTTGCATCGATTTGGATCTTACAGAAGCTAAATGTTAACTTGAAATTAAATTTATGGTAACATAGTAAATAAAACCTGAGATAGTGCTGGTATGGGTCAGCACACGGCTAGTGGAGACAGCAAGAGAATTCTACTGGCCAATAGATTGTTTGCTCCAGCATATAATCATTCAAAATGTACATGTATTCATGAAGCTGGAAAAGCAGGAACTCGTTTTAAGCTCCAAAAGAAAACAAAACAAAAAACAAAACTGTGGCCTTAAGAATTAAGATATTAGATAGCTTCTTCAGTTCATCACGCAACGCTGGCCCTTGGAATCAGGAGGATGATTTATCATTCATCATAAAACGGAAATTAAACTTTAATGCTATGTTTCTAAGACATTTTGATTGCATGTGGAAGGAAATTAAGAGAACAGGAAGCAGGGTTGGAGGAGGGACTTTTATCCCTATGGTATACTTTTTGTACATTTCAAATTTCATACCATGTGACTATAACACCCATTCAAATAATTGAATAATAGAAAAGAAAAATAAATAAAATAAGCCAGGCCTTTCGATTTAGAAGGAAGCTTCAACGATTTCAGTGTTTATAAAGAATGTACATGAGGGTACCTCCTGCCTTGTAAGACTCTCTCCTGTACTCAATGTGTATTCCTTGTTCTCATTGCATGCTGTATTACCTATGGTCCTCTCTCTGTGCACTCCAAGTTAATTTGAGTGCATAGACATTTACCTTCATCTTTCTTTTATTTATCTGGGTATTTCACAATGTGTTGCTTATAGAAGACATTCATTAAAGAGTTGAAAAATAACTGAGAAACAAAATAAATTTTTGTTTCTCCTCACTAGCATCTTGGTACAGAGCCAAAGTCGATAGCAATGTAGTGGGGCTGGTAGACGGGTGTCTAGGAAAAATCAACAGATATGTCATGAACACTGAATATTGAACAGTCAAGGACTCCACAGAGGGTATCAAGGAAGCCAGACTTTATGCTGATGAAGAAAAGTTAGAAAATCTGCAAGCCAGATAGCCATCAAAGGAGAAAAGGTAACATAAATGCTGAAAATTTGGACCAGTCAAGAGATTGAGAGGGGTGTATGTGGGAGGGACAGCACTACAGAGCAGAGAAAATGAATTTGGATCTCAGGGAGAGGCTCTCCTGACATTTATCTGTATCTTAATTATTAAATTACATTTAACTCTTTATTGGTAGGGGAATGCATTAGGTTTGGTTGAAGAAATAGGGGGAATGAAAGAATCAAAGAATTATAAAACCAAATAATATCAGAGCAGTAAGAGGCCTTAAAGTCTAAATTTTCTCATTTTGTAGACGAGGAAACAGGCCAAGGGAATTTTAATGACCCAGGAATTTAGGGGCTAAGTGAAGACTAGATTTTCAAATTCACTAAGTGAAGACTAGATTTTCAAATTCCAACTAGTTTACATTTTTCAGTATCCTATTATTATATAGTGTTCTATAATAGAGTGTTTGTAGCACATAACTCCACCATCGCAATCCATTTTCTGAGAATTAGGCTCATATTTCCACTTGACCAGGGAGACTTTTCAACAGAATCTCACAGGGGCACAAGAAGCAGTATCAGGAGTCTGATGATAAGTATGCTGGGGTACCTCTTCTGGAATGAGTATCCTGGAATGCTTAAAGGTGTCTCTGGTTTTCACAAGTGAAAGTGAGTTGACATCAAAGAAAAACTAGGAAATTGTGAGGCCAAAAAGATTACTCCTCAGGCTTTCAGAAGCAATATCTAAAACAAGAGTGTCTCACAAAGTCCTTTGGTATCCATCTATTAGATTGTGCTGTAGGACATTAATGCAGAAGATAAAACAGCTAAGAAAATTTCTTCACAGAATTGGATATTGGGTATTCATGATTCAGAATAACTGCTTACAGCCTTAGTTGTATTTGATTTGAAATATGAAAAATGAAAATTTGATGAAAAATGAAAAATTGATTTCATTTTTCTGCTTTTATTCTTCCTCACTCAACTGACGGGTCATTTGAATTTGAAGAGTTGAAAGATCACATTGTTTATTATTGTGGGCAATAACTTTCCACAAAAGTGTTCTGTAGAGTATTTATGAGCACATGACTCCACAATCTTAATCTAGTTTTGTGTGAATTCATATTTAAGTTCTCAGAGAAATCTGTAATTGCTCAGCATAAAATGTGACTCGAATTACTACACTCTCCCTAATGGATCCCAGTCTGGGAATCCTACTGGTCCACTGTAGCCTTAAACTTCACCTCAGCAAGCCCAGTTAGTCTGACTGCCAGAGGCCAGATTTGCTGTCTACACCTACCTTTAGGAAATGACTACCAACAATGAAGCAAGACCTAGAAGCAGCTATGTGTTTCTGAAAGGTTGGATAATAAAAGTGAAGCATTGGATATTTTCAAGACAAGTGTGGAGAGTGTGTAAGCAAGAAAGGTCAAGAACTCTTGTTGTTGCTGTTCTTTTCACTAGTTTCCTGGAGGGAGGTTTGGACTGAGTGGAAACGAAAAATCTATCAAGAACCAATGGTCATTAGTCAGTTGAAGGCTAATGTCTACAGAAGTGTTGATCTTTAACTTTAGGCCATCCATAGTGATAGAAAAACCAGACAACATTATACAAGACCCCTATGCAATCACATAGCTGACCTCTCAAGATTTTTAGCCTGGGGTTGACACCACTGAAATTTTGAAAGGGGCTACAAAGGAAAATTAATCTGTCCAGTCTCTTATGCCTATATTGCTCCTATTGCAAGATGTTAAAACTCTGATGTCTTTTTTTGTTGTTGTTGATTTACACGTGTAGTATTGACAATAAGTAATAATTGCAGAAGTTATTTTGTTGGCTCCACTACAGTGAAACAGCCTAAAGTAGCACCGTACACTGGCCTTTCAGGTGCAGATGAATAACTCCTGCATTGAGTAGAGAAAAAAGCCATCACTTCATTGTCCATTGCTTAGAAGTTGGGAAGACTTGACATTTTAAGAAACCTTTCTGTGTTTGTTTAACTCCCTTTATCCCAAAAGAAGACACCCAAAGGCTATTTTAACCACTTCTGAAGCTATTTTCATTTAATTTAAACCATGTTCTGTGAGAAGCAAGTGTTTTCTTGTCATAAGGTATTATTACTTGGCCCCTCAGCGTTTTCTTTTTCTCTCCCATAGTATTTACCATATTATCATTCCAGTAGCTTGGCAACTGCTTTGAGTTTAATAAAATAATGGATGTTATTTTGGGGTATTCCCAGCTGAAAAATTATTATAACCTAGAGTAGACTTCAATTATTAAAATATCTATTTTAAGTTTCTCCTTCCTTCTATTTGTAGTCATCCCTATCAAATACAGGTTTAAATTTATATGCCGGGATAGTGGCATTAGGATGTGGGGGAGAATTTGTCCATTAGTAGGAACACTGGCATCTCAGGAAACAGCCATTCTGACTCTGAGATAATAAGAATAGGAGTAAGCCTCTGTTATGTCCCAACAGCAGGCTGGAGAATTTAATTATATGATTTCTATTTCATAAAATGACTTTCTATGGTAGGTTTTGAAAATGCCTTTTTATAGATGAGCAGAAGAGGCTTGGTAGCATGGCTTATATGTGGCTGAGTTGGAATTGAAACTCAAGAATGTCTGACTTCAAAGCTATTCCTATTATGTTACATTGTGCTTTTTATGCTAAAATTAAATTTACAGACATTAAACGTTTAGAAATCTTATGAAGAATTTCATCCATTTCTTCTTCCCTCCATTCTCCTCTACTCCTACCTGACTTAAATAAAATGAAAGAAAAATACTTTGGCATCGAATGCAGTAGATGTACAGTAGATATTTGTTTTTGTTTTTATTGCTTTGAATGCCTTATATGAAGACTGGATAAATAAATATGACCTCACCCACCAAATCACTAATGATATTAAATCAATTAGTACAGATAGAGATATGTAATTTTAGAGATATGTCTGGATGGAATAAAATAAAAGCTTCAGGATGGTTGTCTAAATTTTTCAGTACTATGTTTCATAGCCACAGCTGACTAGCTGTGAAATGCTGCCATTTCCACTTAATTTTGTTCACTAGTTAATTCAATCCTCCACTTTATTTGATCAGCTCTGGAGCCAAATCATTTGTATTCATTTTGCATTGTGTTTTTGCAGTGTCTCTTGATCGCTTTCACATGCTAATACTGGCTAATTCAATTGGGATTTATTGAAGCAGCCCTTGAAAATTAACCACCTAATTTCTCATGCATAACATAAAAATAGACCTATTTCTTTTCACTTGTCTCTTTGAAGAATATATATTAACATAAAATAAAAGGGTGTCTTTTTGGTGGAAAGCAGAATGCTCATGGAATTAGAGGACACATCTTGGAGAATGAATTTTGGTGTGAGGGGTTGGGCCCTTTTTTCCTATAGGAGGAACTCTGGATGGAATAAATTGTTCAGGAAGCCAAGAGAGATAATCATTTGGCTGATGTTCATATCCTGATATTTTAAATGTATTATTTTGGTCATATTGGTAATTATGAGAACAGAAATTATTAGTGACTTTATAAAGATTAAGCATGTTGTTTTTGGCTTGATTGATAAGCAACTTTTTTGATTAAAAAATCCATCAAGTCAATCAATTTCAATCCATTGGATATCATTTTTCCTCTAACTGTAGTAGAACTAGTTGTCCTGAAAAGAACTAAAAATATAAGTTTCTCTTCCCCATTAACCTGATTGTACATGGGATTTTGGTTAATTGGAAACCTGTTAGGTCTTTCTTCATGGAACACAGGCAACAGTTTCCCATCAGAATGAGTCAGTTCTCTTCAACCCCATCTATACACTTCATTCAGATAGCTTCTGATTAGAACATGATTACATTCTTACTGCTTCCCAGGAAAAGTCACAGAATCTCCAAAATGCAATTTTGCCTCATCAGATATTGAGAAGCAAATTAGAATGGTGGTCAAAAACGAGGATTTTGAAGCTTAACACCATAGTTTGTACTCTGAATTTGTTGCCTCTTAAATGTATGACTTTATATAAATTAACTAATCTCCTAGATGCCTCTGTGTTCTTATCTGTAAGATGGGCAAATAATGGCTGCTATTTCATAGGTTTGCTGTTCAGATGAATGTGATAGATGTGAAGTGGTTAGGACAGTTCTTGACATATCATAAATATTCAATATTAGCTCTAATAGATATAACTACTACTACTACTACTACTACTATTATTATTTAGATGGCCTAAAAAAGACTCCTTTTTCCAAATTTTGGTTAACTCTTCATTTTTCCCCTGGGAAATAAAGACAGTATTTTTTTCTATTTCTTTTTAGAAATTGACTGAAAGAAAAAAGAAAACAAAAAAACTTAGAAATGTGCATTCCAGCTTGAAATAAACTAAGAAACATCTAAAATCCCAATTCATAAAATAAATAGATGAGTTGTCAAAAGCAAAGGAAGGAGAGGTTGAAGAGGAAATGGAAAGGGGAGTCAGACTTCAGAGAAATCAATAGCATAGTCTTCTTCAAGATTAGTTACAGTCACAGTCTAAAGTACTAAAGCAGCATGTCAGTTTGCAACTGTAGAATTTGGTTGCATGGACTGGTAGAGTCAGTTTGTGTTCCAATAGAGAGGCAAAGGGGCTAAATTAATATATACAAAGAAAGCTAGTTGGAGTTATCTATCAATAAAGGAAGTTATAGGAAGAGTGACTGTATTTGGAGATGTCCTGAAGCTTTTTCTTTTTTGTATATAGGAAATAAAAGGCTAAAAGGGCTCGTATGCAAAACTCCAGGGCATAAAGAAAATTTCTGCTTTCCTGAAACGCGGTTCTGGCTTTTCTATCACATACACGTACAGGAAATAGAGTCTAAGAAAAATCCACCCCTTTCAATGATGAAAAATTGAAAAAAGGAATAAACAATATATTTAAAGATATAGGTGGGACAGAGAAAGAGAAAGGAAGTGGGACCAATGGACAGATGAACAGGGAAAATAAATGGCAGCATAATTATACTTACAGGAAACGCGATTTCGTAGAGTAGGTAATATTTATAATTAAATATTTTCCCTGAATTATAAAAAAAATTCATAACACAGTCACCATTTTGCAACAAGAGTATGGAAAAGAGATACAAGAACTTTGAGTAAGAGAGCAAGACAAGAAAAAGGTGAAATGTCTACGTAACAGTTTCCTCCTGGGAAGTTAATTTCTTACCAGTTGTTTCCTGCTTATGTTATTCATACCAAACACTCACAGGAGGAAAAAAAAAAAACAGCAAAAAAGTGGGTTCTTATCTTAGTAGGTTTTTAAAAAAAAATCCGTATACACTGTATTGAAAATAATAAATTTTCCTATTTCATGCAAAAAGGCAAAATAAAGAATATTCTTAAAAAGGACAGATAAGATGTAAGCTGGCAGGACTTAGGAAATTAGTAAAAAAAATTAATCAGAAATGCAAGCAAAACAGAAAAGTATATGAGAATTAATGGACAATACTCAGAACATAAGGTATAAAGAGGATAAAATAAAAAATGAATTAATAGCTAAATGGTTCAGAGAAAGATAAAATTATGCAGAGGCTATCCAATATATCAAAAATTAAAAGGTCATAAGCAGAAAAATGGTATAAAGGGAGAAAAAATGTATTTACAGAAACATTCTAGAAATTAAAAAGGATTATACAGATTTAAATGGTACACCATGTCCCAGGAAGAACTAAAAAGGATTGTTAACAGTGGGCGGGGGGAGGTTGGGGGAACAAGGTGGTGGGTATTAGGGCGGGCAAGTATTGCATGGAGCACTGGGTGTGGTGCAAAAACAATGAATACTGCTATGCTGAAAAGAAATAAAAAAAAAAAACAACAGTGGGGCAATATCTACAAAACTCTCAAATAAGGAAGTCTCATGTAAGAACTTTAAACCCAGATGAATAAATGAAGACACATATATATGTTAAGATGCAAAATCTAGGGTATAATGTTTCTATGAACAATTCATGAAGAAACTATAAAGGATAAACTATATTTAGCAATGTATTAATGGAAAACATATAGCAAAATTTTTTAAAAAGAGAAAGTAATGGTTTGGCTCCATGTGAAACATAGGTGGTCATTATGGATTATAAACCCTGACATGTGTAATCACATAACTAATAGAAATTTGAAGAGGAGAGAGAAGAGGACATGGCAAATAGTCTAAGTACACTGATTTCCAATCTTTTATGCCCTCTCTATATATTGTTTATCAAAATAGAATCTTTAAAACCAATAAGTTAAATAATGGTGGTATAAGGTTATTTAAGGTACTGTTAATGAAAATAGTATGCAGATGATCCCTGATTTATGATGGTTAGACTTACAATTTTTCAATTTTATGGTGGTGCAAAATTGATATGTATTTAGTAGAAAGGTAACTTCAGATTTTGAATTTTTATCTTTTCCATGGTCAGTGGTATGGTATTCTCTTGTGATGCTGGGGCGCTGGGCAGAGGCACTGAGCCAGCTGCAGTGCACAGTCAGCCATGTCATCAGGAGGGTGAGCAACCAGTAAACTGAACAACCCTCTGTACCCATACAACCGTTTTTTTTCACTTTCAGCCCAGTATTCAATAATTACATGAGATTTTCAACATTTTATAATATAAAATAGGTCCTGTGTTAGATAATTTTGCCTAACTATAGGCTAATTAAATGTTCTGAACATGTGTAGGGTAGGCTAGGCTAAGCTATGATGTTCGGTAGGTTAATTGTATTAAATGCATTTTTGACTTATCATATTTTCCACATTCATTGGGCTTATGGGGACTCAACCCCACCATAGGTCAAGGAATATCTGTATATATAAATTCAGACTCAGTCTGTATATATAAATTCAATGTTTAGAAAGAAAAAAAAAAAAGAAAGTGATGGGTATGGATTTCCTCATCTTTTATGGTCAGGACTGAAAATAAATAATTTTAAAATAACTCAAATAATAGAGATATAAGAATAGTTAATGATAAATTGATAAACACCAAAACATAATAAAATAAATAAAGCTGGTTGATGAGAAAGGATGAGGGATTTAGGGCATACTAATTTCATTACTTATTATAATAGGGAATTAATAGGTATAAAATAGAAAATTCAGAGCATTATATAAATTTATACTTTTAGACTTAAAGACAATAATGAAAAACTGCAACCTTTCAATTTAGCAGAAAAAATACAAAGCAAAGCAGAGAAAATGAATCCAACATTAAACTATAAAAACAGCATCATAGCATTAAGAGCAATTATGTCTATCTTATCAAATCATTTCATCAGTTAAAAGGAACATTCATGTTTATCAAAATGCAAAAGCCAAGCAATAGCTGCATATAAGAGGTACACATTAAAGAAGTTGACACTGAAAAATTAAAAAGAAAGGGATGATCAAAATAAACAAGACAAATGCAAACAACTAAAACAGGGATAACTATCTTAATATCAGACAAGATAGATGCTGGTACAAAAATATAAAATGAGATGAATATTTATATTCATTGAAATTATAGTGAATGGGGTGCCTGGGTGGCTCAGTTGGTTAAGCATCTGCTTTCAGCTTGGGTCATGATTCCAGGGTCCTGGGATTGAGCCCCACAGTGGGCTCTCCACTCAGTGGGGAGACTGCTTCTCCTTCTGGCTCTCCCCCTGATTGTACTCTCTCTCTCTCTCTGTCAAATAAATATAAATAAAACATAAAAATAATTGTAATGAATGTTGAATTTATAATAAATGAAAAGTGTGATTCACAAGGCAGATTGAGGAGTTGGAAATAGCTATGCATCAAATAACATGGTAGAATGGTTCTCAAATTATGCAACACATTAGAATCACCAAGAGATCCTTAAAAAATACCAATGCTTGGTTTCCACTTCCAAATATTCTGATTTAATTGTTATGGAGTATGATCTGGGCATCAGATTTTTGAAAGCTCCCCAGGTTATTCCAATGGGAAGCAAAGTTTGAAAACCAATGATTTAGCATAAAAAATAATTAGAAAAAAAAACACTATAAGAGATAAGTGAAGAAATAGGTAAAAACAAAAAACAAAAAACAAAAACAAAAAACTTTTAAAAAAGAAACGTATTCTTCATGGTCCTTGGTCCATGACAGGTTACAGAAAACAAGCAAGTCTAAATAAGTAAGATGACCCAAATAACATACTTAGTAAGGTAAATTTCACATTTTTTTATATGAGTGGAGTTGGTATATATTTGTGTAAATCAGGTTTTTACCTTGACAATAATCTTTTCTTTATGTACACAAAATAACTTTCACAAAATTTTATTGAAGTATATTACATATACCTCAATAAATTCTAAAACACAAGAATAGTAAAAATGTTTTAGGGTTACAATGCAATAAACTTTGAAATTAGAACCAAGCATACTAAAACAACACTTTTTACCACCTACAAGGAAATAAAATTTTAAATTTAAAATTTAAAATTTTAAAATCATTTGTTTTGTTACAGATCAAAAAGGAAGTCATTATTCTCTCCATTTCTTATCTTCTCCCTCCTCTCCCCCTCCGCCATCCTTCCAATTATATCCTTTATTAGCTCTAGACTGTTTTCATCCAAATCTTGGGAACTTTTCCTAGGGACAAAGTGTAGTCCATTTCCCTTCCCATTTTCTAGGGTTCATTGTCTACCGAAGGATTTCTACATAAAAAACAGAAATGAAAGTGTTCTTTGGTTTCTGTAGTTAGAAGGAAGTTGAAGACAGGGATAATAGTAGGGAGTGGGGGAGTGGGGAAGGCACTTTTCTTCTCCATGGCCACAATAGCACCTGAAAGTTGCATGAGCAGAAAGTCATCCCAGTTATGTAGGGGGTGTGGTTCCAGAAATCCAAGAAGGGTGAGGCCATTGCAGAACAGTCTGGAGCCCCTGCAGGTCATGGTGACTACTGCCCTGACTAGCCCTAATCGTAGACATTGACCTTTGGCTTCCTCTGTGGGTATGACTTTAATTAATCTTTGGTCTTTTTTTTTTTTTTTAAACCTGGTTTTGTTCTTTCATTGACCCAACCTAGCCTAGCTAAACCTTGCCTATTCCTATATTCTCTTTTCAGAGTTCCCAGCCACCAGCAAAGAGGCCCAACCACTTACTTCAAGTGGGGACCAGGCCTGATAGGTGGAGGGGAGGAGGTTGGTTTTCCACGCCCCTGGTTTTTCCATTGCTTTCTTATCAACCTGTGCTATCTTACCCTCTCCAATTATGTGCTATCTTAATGTCTCTTATTATGTTGAAATACCACTTTCAAAAATAAATATTTAAGGAGTACTGGGTGGCTCAGTGGGTTAAAGCCTCTGCCTTTGGCTCAGGTCGTGATCCCAGAGTCCTGGGATCGAGCCCCAAATCAGGCTCTCTGCTCGGTGAGGAGCCTGCTTCCTTCCCCCTCCCTCTCTCTCTGCCTGCCTCTCTGCCTACTTGTGATCTCTATCTGTCAAATAAATAAAATCTTAAAAAAAATTTAATACTTAAATCCACTAGTTATGTATTTATTTAGGGCTGGTCAAAGGCAAAGTCAGAAGAAAAGGAAATTTCCTTTTGTTTCATATGTCATTCTTTCCGGACATCTTTCCTTGTCTCTGTTCCTCACTACTTCTCACCCCAAGTAGATACTTAATCTTCTAACAGTAAAATTGAGTACATAAAATTCAAGGAAGAAACTTGGCAAATGCTTGAGGGAATGCATTGGTTTCTTTCAGTCTTAGACTTACCTAAAGCCAATCAAAATCTGTAGCAAGCTTGAGTCAAACTTGAGAAGAGGTTGACAGATTTGCACATGTATCCTGGATGACAGAAGCTGTGTTCGTGCTGCTCATGTTCCGGCTTCTGCTCTTATTATTTTAATTTTTAATTTTATTTATTTATCCATTTATTTATTTTAGTTTGGAATCTTGCCTAAAATAAGTGGAATGGAATCTCTGGCTCTGTAGTTGGGTAAACAAGAGGGAAATTAGGCAGTAAATGACCCAATATTTGCCAAATCTGTGACACCTCTGTTCTCTACCTCAGTTCTTGCTTGTTGGAAGATACTACTCATCTGCTTCATTCTCCTTCAAATAGTCTTTTTTTTTTAAAAAAGATTTTATTTATTTATTTGACAGAGAGAGATCACAAGTAGATAGAGAGGCAGGCAGAGAGAGTGAGAGGGAAGCAGGCTCCCTGCTGAGCAGAGAGCCTGACGCGGGGCTCGATCCCAGGACCCCGAGATCATGACCTGAGCCGAAGGCAGCGGCTTAGTCCACTGAGCCACCCAGGCGCCCCTGCTTCATTCTCCTTCAGTTTCTAAGTCAAGGCTCTCCATTTCTGTAATTATTGGGTAGTAAATTTTATTTCTGAAAGTCCCTTGGAGGTGCTGATAGTACACTAAATTATAAATTATTGAAGTTTTCCTTTAATTTGATAATTTATTCCTTTTTTGTCAATGGTTGTTTAGGTGGCTGGAAACAGATCAATTTATTAGAGAAGGATTGGTGCTTTGATCCCTGCACTCTAAGTCAGTTTTTTTTTTTTTTAAGATTTTATTTATACATTTGACAGACAGAGATCACAAGTAGGCAGAGAGGCAGGCAGAGAAAGAGGAGGAAGCAGGCTCCCTGCCCAGCAGAGAGCCCGACGCGGGGATCGATCCCAGGACCCTGGGATCATGACCTGAGCGAAAGGCAGAGGCTTTAACCCACTGAGCCACCCAGGCGCCCCTGCAATCTAAGTCTTAACGAAAGATCTGACAAACAAATTGATTTCAGATAAAACCAGTCACAGAGAAAGAAAAACTGACAAGTGTCTTTCTGTCTTTTGACTGAACAGTGTTCACTGTATTAAGTATGTGACATTGTGGGCAAGCAGGTGAAAACTTGAATGCTGTTAGCCCTTCTGACCTCTTTCAGGTGATATGCTCTCAGCCAGACCGCAGTGTCCCCAAAATCAGCAGTGAAGGGAAGTTTCAGCTGGTCTTGTCTGAACTTAAAATTGATTTCCTTGTTTAATGGTTGCTGTTTTACTTATCAGAAATCTAAAATTGTCAGTTAGCTCTGTCATGGCAATTGCTGACTTAGGCAAGAGATTGAAATGTAAATTCCTTTCTCTGTTAATGAATTCATTAGCAGAAAAGCTAGTTCAAAAGACATATGGAAAAAAAGAGTACTAGACATTTAAATGTTAAAGCAGGATTTTCTACACTGAGTTTGAGGAACAGCAAAGTTAGTAACTGTTCTGTTGAGAAATGGTATCAGTGGCCAAATGTTTTAGGGAAACAAAGTTACACAGGTTTCTTTGCTTTAGGGCTTCTCTGAGATCATAATATGATAATGTGCCCTGTGTATTCCCAAGAAGAAAGTTATTATACTGCAGTTCCTCTAATGTTTAACTGCAGAAATTTTGTGTTTTAAAGAGCACCTTCCAACTCATCTGGGAACTGGTATTCTCAGACCTCTGGATTGGAAAATGTTATGTGAAGGCCAGCTTTGCCTCTGAAAATGTAAATGCCCCTTAAACCCTATGAGGGATTTGAAACATTATGTCTGTCCGGTGCTTAATATCAGGACTTCTTCAGGCTGGAGTTAGAGGAGCCTCTGCTCTATCCTTGAATCTTAGAGGGCCCCACTATCACAAACACAAACAGCATGAATTTATTTAAGGACATAGGGGTGCCTCTGACATTCAGGAGCAGTCAACATGTAACCCTAAATATTTGCTCTCCTGGGTCCCATGAGATGCCCCAAGGAAATGCACTACATTCCTCACCTTGCCTTTGCAAAGTGTAGCATTTCTGTATTGCAGTTCTATGATGGTTTCTGGGTTGTGCTTCTGCTGAAGTCAGTGAAGGATAGTATTTTGGAACACAAGAATTTGAACAGTCTAAGTACAAGATAAAAGTTAATTCATCAATTTCTCTCTCAGAAGGCAAGATTGTAATATATTCTTGTAAAGACTTAGTATCATTGCCATAGGGCTGAATATCTTGCTATTTTTTATGTTGCAATTTGTGTTTGTAACAGTTACTCATTTGGGCTGACGGCAAAGTTTTGCAAGATTATGCAATTCCTATTATTCTTAAATTTGTACATAGGGAGGCTTAAGAAATGTGGTGCTCATAGGGAGGCTTAAGAAATGTGGTGCTGATTCTTTACATTATCAGCTAGATGGAATTTCAATGCCAGATTTGAGAATAGTTTTATTTTTATAATAATACTTACTATGATTTAATTAAATTTTCAAAAAATAAAATACAAAATTTTAAATAATTTTGTATTAAAATTTTAATATGCATTAATTATAACTTGTATTTTGCCTTTTAATGTTGATGTATAATTTTAAATCTTTTAAGGAAGACATTTTCAGAAGCAGAAAAATAATTTTATTCTATTTTTCTATTTTATAGATTTTATAAAATACATTCAAAATTTTACACTTTGGATATATTTACATTTCATAATTCTTTAGATAATTATTATCAATAATACTTAAACTATGTGAAAGTTTCAGTTTTGACACATGATTAGTGATTTCATTAATATGAAAGAAATGGTTTTTTTTACCATGAAATAAATTTTATTCTCCCTATTTTAAAAAAATTATTTATTTTTTAAATTTCTTTTCAGTGTTCCAGAATTCATTGTTTATGCACCACATCCAGTGCTCCATGCAATATGTGCCCTCCTTAATACCCACCACCAGGCTCACCCAACCTCCTGCCCCCTCCCCCTCCAAAACCCTCAGTTAGTTCCTCAGAGTCCACAGTCTCCCATAGTTTGTCTCCCCCTCCAATTTCCCCCAACTCCCTTCTCTCCATCTCCCCATGTCCTCTACGTTATTCCATATGAATATATAATAAAATTGCCAGCCCATCAATAGAACACTTAGACATGCACAATAATAATTAATTCAGTTGTCTTGATAGTCTATTTTTCATTAGTTACAACAAGCATTATTTAATATATAAACTTAAATTATATATTATAATTAATATATAAATACATAAAATTATGCATATAACTTATACATATCTATTTCTATATAATATATACTTATGTATTATAATCAATATGTATTAATTTAGATATATATTTTTACAAAATTATATATATAAATTTATATAACTATTTCAATTATATCATTATGAATGTTTAGTCATCCAAATAGAAAGATAAAAGGCATTTTATTCAACAGTTTTAAAGATTGATTTATCACATTTAAATATGTAGGCATGTAGTACATGGGCCTCCATTTGTATTCTTGCCCTGGACTGCAAGTATCAGAAGTAGGCCTGGACACTATAACTTCTCAGTGTTTGCTGACACTAGAAGGGACATCTTATAAGGAAATGGTAGCTTTGTCCACCAAGCAGGAAGCACCGGTCCCCACCAAGGACTTTTCACTCCTTTTGTCTAATTGTTTCCCACCATCCATGTACAGAGTGTGCAGATAACCACTGGTTCGTATAACCACTCATATAACCACTATTATAAAGAACTGCTCTGAGTTCTTTTCTAAGAGCTGCAGGCTCATGCAGTCATTTCCAGAGATAATAAGATAAGATAAGTAGCTAAAGGCATTCAGTACTCAGGACCTTGGAGCATAAAACAGAAGTTCAGTGTAGATCAGAGTAGAACAAGCAATATGCACACACAGTAGAGGATTCAGACAGGGTCAGAACTTGTCCCTCAGTCTCCTTTGCAAGTTAAAATGCAAGACTTATCTCTGGGTTTATTCTGTAATATTTGTAGTTCTCTGAAAGTAAGGATATGTTCTACATCTTGTGATATAATATGTCACAAGTGTTCAGCGTCTGATTATTATAATTATATCTGATCATTATAATTAAGTTTCTGATGCCCAGGATGAGGAGGCTAAAGTAAGAAGTCCCTGTAATGAAATGTTGTCTTAACATGGATTTTATTTTCATTTTTTTCCATTGTGAATTGTAAAAATTCGATTCAATGGTCTGTATTTGTTCTGCTCTAAGTAAAGGAGTACAGATTCTATTCTCTTTTTAAGGGAAAATTTATGCATGAAATTTACAGATTTTTATTTTTATTTTATTTATTTATTTTTAGATTTTATTTATTTATTTGACAGACAGAGATCAAAAGTAGGCAGAGAGAGAGGGGGAAGCAGGCTCCCCGCTGAGCAGAGAGCCTGATGCGGGGCTTGATTCCAGAACCCCAAGATCATGACCTGAGCCGAAGGCAGGGGCTTTAACCCACTGAGCCACCCAGGAGTCCTGAAATTCACAGATTTTTAAATGATGTGTTTGAATGAATGTATCCACTCATTCAACTGTAACCAAGATATATAACATGTACATCATTCCAAAACTTTCTTTGTTCCCACCACCCACTGGCAATGACTGTTTGGATATCTATAATTGTATATACTTCTAGCAGTTCTTGAACTTCGTGTAAGTAGAATCATGCAATATTCTGTAACTTGCTTTTTCTTTTCTCTTTTTTTGGTTAAATACAGTGTTTTTGAGATTTGTCATGTTGTATGTATCAGTAGTTCAGTCCTTTTTTATTGTTAAGTTGGATTTCATTGCATGAATATATCATAACTCATCTTTTCCTCTGTTGTTCATTTGGATATATAGTATTTCTGTTGGGTAAACACCAAGGAATGGAATTTCTGTATCACATGTAGTATAATTTACCTTTATCAGAAACTGTGTTTCCCAAGGTGATTTTACAGTTTTTACAATCACAACAAGAATGTATGAGAATTCCAGTTATTTCATATCCTTGATGATATTTGTGATTGTTATTCTCTCTAATTTTAGCCTCTGTGAATTCTAATTTGATAAACTTTCTAATAATCTTGATTCATATGAGCTTAATATTTTCATGAGGCATAAGTACTTGGGAAAAGATATGTTCTGTAATGGTAATGATTTTTCTAAAATTAGAATCATATCATTTTTCTCCCTTATTAAAATCCTTTAATTCTTTCTGTTTGTTTTCAGTATAAAATCAAACATCCCATGATACATGTTTCCTCCTTATTTAGTCCCTGAGTCCATCTACTCCCTTCCCCACCACCCAGCTCCTATCCCAGTAGATTTTAAGGACAGGGCAGTGTCTATCTTGTTAATTACTAAATTTCAGCGGTTAACACTCTAAGTAATTGTTGAATGGCTAACTGACAACAAGAAGACGTAGATTGTCCAAGTTCACACAGAAAATGTAGGAACTTTGATGTGTAACTCAGGTGTCTCTGATTCCAAAAACTGACTAGTTAATTTTTGACAGAAGGGATATGTGAGGTTTATGACAAGCTCCTTTCAATAGGAGAATCACCATGTAAACCCCTCAGGCTCTAGAGCAAGTTCTCGCCATTGGATAATCATTCCCCCTTTCAATAACAGTTCCTGGTGTGATACTAGGCACTGGTAGAGTTGGAGAGTTTGAATAGGGGACATCAGGAAATTGTGGTCGGCAATATCCATCATGAAGTGGATTTTGTCAGACCTGCTATTTGAAAAGGTCTAGTGGACCCAGGATCAATTTATAGGAATAAGGAATTGGTACATACAGTATTGAGCAAAAAAGGCTTGAAGGTAAAAGTAAGCCATGCAAGCAGGTGGCCCAGATTTTTGTTGCAATGGATGCCTTTTTCTCTGCTTACACCTATACCTGAATTGATGATGCTATGATGATTATACAGTGGCGATTTTTATTTTCACTTTTTATTATTATTTTTCTAGTTTTGTTGAGATATAATTGACATACGACATTGTATTAAAGTATACAACATAATGACCTGATATGTGCATATATTGCAGAATGAATACAATAATAAGTTTAGTTAACATCCATCACTTAGATAAAAATTTTAAGATTTGCTCTTTTAGTATCTTTCAAATATGCAATACATGTTGCTAGCTATAGTTACCATGCTGTACATTACATATTCAGGACTTATAACTAGAAAATTATACCTTTTGTCCACTCTTGTCTATTTCTCTCACCACCTATTATCAACTATTTTAAAAACATTTATTAGTTATCATTCCATCATTCTACTGTAATGAAAAGTTTTCCTTTCTCTCCCATTTATTTTTTTAATTACTTATTTATATTAGTATGAAATGTGGATTCCTATTTTATTCAACTGGGTTAGTTACTGTCATCAGTTTGATGTTCAAATTGCCCAAGATTAGGCCACAGGAGCACCTTTCGGTTACTCCTATATCTTTTCATATGTTCTCATCATTCTTTATGTAAGAAAATAATGATCTGGCAGCAGAAGATGCCTGGGGCTCCTTTTGTGCTGTCCTTGCCCTTGCTTTAGAATCAGGCATTTCTCCAGCGAGTCCTGGTTTCTTTAGTGGAGGATGATAATTAGAAACCAAGATGTGGATATTTGGCAGGTATATATGAACATATATTTTAAACACTATGAATTCACACTAAAACCTTCAATTTCAGTACAAAACTTCAGAGTTCCTGCTGGCCATCCCCTTCCCATGTTTTTAAATATATTATCTAGTAGTAAAAGAAACCTAGATCTCTTTATTCTCAATATTTGCTAATTTTTTCAATCAATGTACTAACTTGCCCAGTGTTACAAATATCTCAGCCTAGGCAGCCAACTCCTCTGCCTACCATCTCTTCCCTCCCAGTACCTGACAGCACTCAAGCACTTCACATCCTTGGTTACTAGTGGACTTGCCACTAGCATGTCTCCAGAGAGTCCACATCCCTTTCTTCATTGTACCATCAGGCAGGCTGCTGGTGACTCCTCTGTCCCTACTCCAGCTCCACTCCAGGAGGGAAAGAAAAGGTCACCTCTCTCTTTCTATTCTGCTTTCTGGAATTTCATCAATTTTGTTTTCTAAACTGTCCAACGAAGCTTTCAAAAAAAAAAAAAGAGAAACTTAAAAGTTATGTATATGAGTATACATATATACTCACATATATGTATGAAGAAGAGAGTCATTGAACAAATACATATTTAAAAAATTAAATTATATAATTTAAAAACTAAATAATTTTAGAACAGTTACAGAGATAGTGCAGTAAGTTCCTAATTTTCCCATCTTCCCCAAAGTTAAAATCTTACATAACCATGGTAAAATTATCAAAACTAAGAAATTATCCTTCTTTCATTCTTTTAAAAGTAGCATTTTAAACTTATTTTATAGATTCAGCCTCATGTCTTTGATCTCAAGGGATAATAATTCTAGTTATTTTGGAGTTTCTTTCTGTCCCTTTTTTTCTATTTTGCTTTAATTCCTTTCCTTTTTTTAAAAAAAAGTTTCAGATATTTATTTATTTTTTAAATTAATTTTTTGTTTTTTATTAACATATATTATTAGCCCCAGGGGTACAGGTCTGTGAATTGCCAGGTTTACACACTTCACAGCACTGAACATAGCATACCCTCCCCAATGTCTATAACCCAACCACCCTCTTCCTACCTCACTTCCCCCAACAACCCTCAGTTTGTTTTGTGAGATTAAAAGTCTCTTATTGTTTGTTTCCCTCCTGATCCCATCTTGTTTCATTTTTTTCTTCCAAACCCCCTAAACCCCCCATGTTGCCTCTAAAATTCTTCATATCAGGGAGATCATATGATAATTGTCTTTCTCTGATTTTCTTATTTCACTCAGCATAATACCCTTTAGTTCCATCCATGTCATTGCAAATGGCAAGATTTCATTTCTTTTGATGACTGCATAGTATTCCATTGTATATATATACCACTTCTTCTTTATCCATTCATCTGTTGATGGACATCTAGGTTATTTCCATAGTTTGGCTATTGTGGACATTGCTACTATAAACATTTGGGTCACATGCCCCCTTTGGAGCACTACATTTGTATCTTTAGGGTAAATACCCAATAGTGCAATTGCTAGGTCACAGGGTAGCTCTATTTTCAACTTTTTGAGGAACCTCCATGCTGTTTTCCAGAGTGGTTGCACCAGCTTGCATTCCCACCAATAGTGTAGGAAGGTTCCCCTTTCTCTGCATCCTCGCCAGCATTTGCCCTTTCCTGACTTGTTAATTTCAGCCATTGTGACTGGTGTGAGGTGGTATCTCATTGTGGTTTTGATTTGTATTTCCCTGATGCCGAGTATTGTGGAGCACTTTTTCATGTGTCTGTTGGCCATCTGGATGTCTTCTTTGAAAAAATGTCTGTTCATGTCCTCTGCCCATTTCTTGATTGGATTCTTTGTTCTTTGGGTGTTGAGTTTGATAAGTTCTTTATAGATTTTGTATACTAGCCCTTTATCTGATATGTCATTTGCAAATATCTTCTCCCATTCTGTCAGTTGTCTTTTGGTTTTGTTGACTGTTTACTTTGCTGTACAAAAGCTTTTGATCTTGATGAAATCCCAATAGTTCATTCTTGCCCTTGCTTCCCGTGTCTTTGGCAATGTTTCTAGGAAAAAGTTTCTGTGACTGAGTTCGAAGAGGTTGCTGTCTGTGTTCTCCTCAAGGATTTTGATGGATTCCGTTCTCACACTGAGGTCCTTCATTCATTTTGAGTCTATTTTGTTGTGTGATGTAAGGAAATGGTTCAGTTTCATTTTTCTGCATGTGGCTGTCCAATTTTCACAACACCATTTCTTGAAGAGACTGTCTTTTTTCCATTAGACATTCTTTCTTGATTTGTTGAATGTTAGTTGACCATAGAGTTGAGGGTCTATTTCTGGGCTCTCTATTCTGTTCCACTGATCTATGTGTCTGTTTTTTTGCCAGTACCATACTGTCTTGATGATGACAGTTTTGTAATGGAGCTTGAAGTCTGGAATTGTGATGCCACCAACTTTGGCTTTCTTTTTCAACACTCCTCTGGCTATTTGAGGTCTTTTCTGGTTCCATATAAATTTTAGGATTATTCGTCCCATTTCTTTGAAAAAATGAATGGTATTTTGATAGGGATTGCATTAAACGTGTAGATTGCTTTAGGTAGCATAGACATTTTCACAATATTTGTTCTCCCAATCCAGGAGCATGGAACATTTTCCCATTTCTTTGTGTTTTCCTCAATTTCTTTCATGAGTACTTTATAGTTTTCTGAGTACAGATTCTTTGCCTCTTTGGTTAGGTTTATTCCTAGGTATCTTATGGTTTTGGGTACAGTTGTAAATGGGATTGACTCCTAATTCTCTTTCTTCTGTCTTGTTGTTGGTGTATAGAAATGTAACTGATTTCTGTGCATTGATTTTATATCCTGACACTTTACTGAATTCCTGTACAAGATTTAGCAGATTTGGAGTGGAGTTTTTTGGGTTTTCCACATAAAGTATCATATCATCTGCAAAGAGTGGTAGTTTGACTTCTTCTTTGCCAATTTGGATGCCTTTAATTTCTTTTTGTTGTCTGATTGCTGAAGCTAGGACTTCTAGTACTATGTTGAATAGCAGTGGTGATAATGGACATCCCTGCTGTGTTTCAGGTTTTTATTTAAATTCGACTTAGTTAACATATAATGTAATATTGGTTTTCGGAGTAGAATTTAGTGAGTTATCATTTACACATAATACCCAGTGCTCATCACAACAAATGCCCTCCTTAATACCGAATATGCTTGTAACCCATTCCCCCCACCTCCCTCCATCACCCTCAGTTTGTTCTTTGTAGTTAAGAGTCTCTTATGGTTTTCATCCCTCTTTCTCTCTTTTCCCTTCCTGTATGTTCATCTTTTTTGTTTCTTAAATTCTACGTAAGAGTGAAATCATATGGTGTTTATCTTCTTCTGATTGACATATTTTGCTTAGCATATACATTCCAGCTCCCTCTGCATTGTTGCAAATAAGATTTCATTCTTTCTGATAGCTAAGTAATATTCCATTGTGTGTGTGTGTGTGTGTGTGTGTGTGTGTACCACCTCTTCTTTATCCATTCATCAGTGAGCATGTGGGCTCTTTCCATAATTTGACTATTGTTGATAATGCTGCTATAAACATTGGAGTAATCTATTTCATTTCCTTTCCTTCCCTCCTTCTCTATCTCCCTTCCTCCCTTCCTCCCTCCATTCACCCTCCCTCCCTTCCCTCCTTCTTCCTTCTTTTCCTTCTATTTAATTAATAAGGATGTACATAACACTTACTATATTCCAGGCACTGTTCTAAATACTTTACAAATATTAGCTCATTTATTTCTCTCAACATTTCATGTGGTACACATTGTTCTCCCCCTTTAATGGTGAAGGAATTGAGACATGAAGAAGTTAAGTAAGTTGTCCAAGATCACATAGATCATTAGTAAAAGAGCCAGGATTTGAGTCTATGTGCTCTGCTTCCAGAGTCTGTGCTCTATTCCATTGTCATGCTGATTTTCATGTAGATTACAAACTTCAGCTGAGGGCCCAGGCATCTTGTGATGCCCATAGACTGAATGTCAGGGTTTTGGCCTATTTGTTAGACTATACCCATCTGAAGTACTACAGATCTTTTTTGTGGGACTATTTTATATTTTCTAGATATGAAGTCTCTAGTCTCCTTCCTGGGCATAGCTGTTAAAGTACTTTTTGCCAAGCTCCTTCGAGGTGTTTAGGTCAAGGATATTGGAAGGATCATAGATTAAGAATGTATTCTGGTACTTTTCCTTTTTTAAGATATTATTTATTTATTTGAAAGAGAGAGAGAGAGAAAGAGAGAATGAGAGTGAGAGGACATGATCTGGAGGAGAAGCAGAGGGAGAGGGACAGGGAGAAGCAGGGATCCCAATGCAGAACCCAGTCTCAGGACCCTGTGATCATGACCTGAGCCTAACACAGATGCTTAGGCAACCACCCAGGTGCCCCTGATACTTTTATTAAAAGTACTTTCTACATTTATTGACATGACAGAATAACCTATTTAATCTATTGTTAATAGATTGTTATTTTGAAATAGTATTTTGAAATAGTTTTTTGAAATGTATTTTGAAATAGTATCATTGACTCCTTTACTGGGAAATATACCCTATATGATTATGGAGGAATGGTTCTTTGATGTTACTCATTATATCTACATGTCACAATTTTATTTAATTAAAAAAAATTTCTTATTTATTTGAGAGAGAGAGAACGAGCAGTGGGGAGAGTCAGAGGGAGGCTGAGAGAGAGAAGTAGACTCCCTGCAGAGCAGGAAGCCCGATGTGGGGCTCAATCCCAGGACCCGTAGATGACAACCTGAGTTGAAGGCAGCCACTTAACGGACTGGGCCACCCAGGATCCCCTGTATGTCACTATTTTAATTCCTGTGTCTGTATATATATATGCAGTAAGTAAGATTGGTCTACCATGGGTTAACAAACTACGGCTTCAAACAAAATCCAGCACACAGCATATTTTGTATGGCCCACAAGCTGAGAATCAGTTTTACATATTTAGAGGGTTGTAAAAATAAAAGAATATGCAACAAATTGCGTATGACCTACAAAGCCTAAAATGAAAGGTGCTAAATAAATACAGGTCATTCAACCATAATCATTTCAATTTAACACATTGACTGTGTGGCTATTTTGAGAAGATACTGTAAATATGTCAGTCCTTTTCCTCAAGTAATTTATAGTCCAAATGATACCACATCTCTACCTACTGCCTTCCCCAAATGCATCTTCCCAGTTCTATCAACTGGCAAGTAGTCTCGGGTGAGTGTTAGCTCATCTCCAAAGTATGAGGTCATTGCTACCTTCCAGTAGGAGTGTATACAGTGTATACTTTGTAACTATTCCACCTTTATGTTTTTGCTCATGTTTCTTCTATCTGCTGTGTTTGCCCTTCCATCTTTTCGATGCAATTAATAACTAGCTAGGTCCCATTTTCTCCATTATCCTCTTGGTAATGCTCCAGCTTAAAAAGGATCACTTTCTCCACTCCTCTGAATCCTATAACACCCCTGTTAACTTCCTATCCTGGTTATTCTACACATCTGTTCTCTGGTAGGATATATTCCTTGAATGTAAGATCTAATTGATCTGTAAATTGTCCTACGGTGCCTGAAATAGATTCATGCATATGGTATTATCTGCCCGACTCTTGTCTCTCCCCATATGGTAAGTTTGGGCTTTTGTAATCTGGAAGTAAATTAGTATGCCTACTCCATAGGAAATGTACTTTAGTGATATTTATTTATCTTCAGAATTTTACTTCCTTTTTATCACTTGTATCTTTGAAACCCACTAACATACTGGTATTGTTCTCCTCTCTTTAGTATTTTACTATTGCTCAAGCATTTTGTATCTCCGGAAGATTTCTTAGTGGTAGTAAATTCTGCGTAGTAACCTTGGCAATATATAATATGAATATGACCCTAATTGGAACTTTTTAATGAACTGTAAACATTCCCAGGATAAAGACTAATAAACCAGAGAATTTTTGTATTGGGGTAATAATAGTTTATTTGTATTCTTCTCTTTTATACTTTCCCCTTTTTTTCCTATAAGGAATTTCTCTTCGAGAACACTGAAATTGTTACTATGATATATATATATATATATATATATATATATATATATATATATATATATATATATATATTTTAAAGATTTTATTTATTTATTTGACAGAGAGAGATCACAAGTAGGCAGAGAGGCAGGCAGAGAGAGAGAGAGGAGGAAGCAGGCTCCCTGCCGAGCAGAGAGCCCGATGCGGGACTCGATCCCAGGATCCTGGGATCATGACCTGAGCTGAAGGCAGAGGCTTAAACCACTGAGCCACCCAGGCGCCCGTTACTATGATATATTTTATTCCTATACTCTTGCCTACTCTTTCCATTAGGGGTCTTTTAAAATCCATGATCTCGGGAAGGGGGAGAACCATTTTCTTCTACATTTGAACATTTTCTGGGGTAATAATTTTATTTGAAGTTTAGAGAGTCTATGAATTATTTGCCTTAAAAATCTATCTTATTTTATGGGGCTCTTGTGTCATTTCTCTTTAGCTGACTAACAACAGCCAGGCATCAACAGAACTCTTCAGAGTAATAAATAATTATATTAGTCCAGATTGACACTATTTTTCTGATTTATGTTGTTGTTAGCATCTACTAACACTAGGAGGAAAGAGACTTAGAAATATTAGGAAATTATTATAGAAATGTCTAAATGTTGCAAAACACTCAGTGATATCAGTTCTGAAAAAAATCAAGTGAAAACATATTTTATTGTTTTATCCTTACTTGTATTCTTCTTTCCAACCTCTCTTGCCACTTACATGTCTAACACTCTATGGAAAATTGGCCACAGAAGAAATGTAGCATGCTGAAAATGTTTAATTCATGCTGTAACTTAAATACCTTGATGTCTAGAGGTCTCATTTTAAGTGTTGTCTTGTGGATGTGCTGTCTCTCATCACAAAGTCCTTTCCTCTGACTTTTAGGGAAAAAGAACTAAATGTCCAACTTGTTTTAAATTTAATTATATGGGATAATTTATTTTTCCAGCTTTACTGATATAAAATGTATAACATTATACAGGTATAAATAGTATACCATATTAACTTTACTTTTTTGTTATTGTGTATGAAGTGAGAGCTCACTGTGATTTTGATTTTCATTTCCTGGATGATTAGTGATGTTGAGCATTTTTTCACACACCTGTTGGTCATTTGTCTATCTTCTTTGGAAAGATATCTATTCAAGTATTTAGTCCACTTTAATTAGTTTGTTTTTTATTTGTTATTTGTATGTGTGTGTGTTTGCTATTGAAGTGTCTGAGTTCCTTATATGTTTTGGTTACTAATCCCACGTCAGATTTATGATTTGCACATATTTTCTCCCATTCCATGGGTTGCTTTCTCACTTTTAAGTAAGTTCTTTTGCTGTATAGAAGCTTTTTGGGATAATCCCATCCCACCTATTTATTTTTGCTTTTGTTGTCTGTGCTTTAGGTATCATGGCCAAAAAAAAATCATTGCCCAGAACAATATCAGGGAACTTTCCCCCTCCTATGTATTCTTCTAGGAATATTACAATTTCAGGTTTTACATTAATCCACTTCAAGAAGTATGATGCCTCCAGCTTTATTTTTCTTAAATTTGCTGTGAGTATTTAGTCTTTTGTGATTTCATACGTAGTTTAAGATTGTTTTTTCTCTCTCTGTAAAAAATGCCATTGAAATTTTACAGGGATTGCATTGAATCTTCAGATTGCTTTGTGTAGTGTAGACATTTTAATAAAATTAATTCTTCCAGCTATTAACATGGGATATTTTTTCATTTATTTTTGTATTCTGGCTTATTTTTGTTCTGAGCTGGCTTGGAGGAAGGGTAATGTGTTCAGAGCAAACCACCCCTTATTCTTCCAGTGTGGTCCTCTTTGGTCTCTGCTGTCCATGGGAATGCAACAGCCTCCACCTTGGGTTCTGGTATTTTCACAGTGGTGATTATCTATAAATAGTTGCTAGTTGGTCTTCTTGCGAGGGATACTGAAGTTGGAAGGACCTATGTCACCACATTGATCACTGCCCTTTTACTGAAAAATTTAAATAGCCCCTTGAAGTAATGCTCAGGTTTTCAAGGAAAAGAAAACGAATCACAGTGTTCAAGATTTCTCAGTCTTCTAGCTTTCTTCCTAGATATTCCATAAAGAAGTGTGTGCATGTATGTGTGGGAGTGTGGAGGTGATGAGGTAAAGATTTATGCAAGCTTATGATAAAAAGGGAAAGTCAGGTCTTCAGGCTTTGCTTTTTTGACCGACTTAGGAACAGTGCCTTCTGTCCACTTAGTTACTACTTGCTTTATTGGTCATCAGTTTTAGTAATTTGGATTCTATCGGGCCAGAGTCTGGTGGTAGTCCCTATATGATTTGGCCTTTTCTAATCCTCCGAGAGCACTATTGACGTCTTTGAGGTCTGGTGTAACATTTAACCTTATCTAAGTGATTTGCTATGATCCCTTCATTAGAGAGTCGTCTCTATGGAAACTCCCCAGCCTTGGCTCTGAGCTAATCCCAGGGCTCACCACAAGTACAATTAAGACTACTTTGGGGTGACAGTAGCCCAAATATATACTGGGCAACCAGCAAGTCAGCTACTTTCCATAGACACAAAGATCTCCCTCTACCTCTGTTTCACATATCTCACATACCTCCTCTCTCTCTCTCTCTCTCCAGGTGGAAGCTTCAAAGGGAAAATAGGAGAAATAATTACTTACTCTCTTTTTCCTATGTTTCTTCTTTTACCCTCTGCTGTATTGTAGTTCTAGGAAAAACAGTGGGCTTTTTATTTACTTATTTATTTTTGCTTACTGCACCACACCATATCTTTCTTCAAACATGGATCACTAGAAAAGGAATATTCTCTATATGGTAAGAGTACTTTATTAGTTGAGTCATTCATGTTTTCTTGGTGTTATGAAAAATTGGGATGGTTGGTGGAAAGATAAAGAAATTTAGAAAAAATTTTTTAAAAGCAGCAGTTTTACATGCCAAAGACTGAATATTATCTTATCCTTTTACTTTGCTTTCTTCTGTGATAAGATCCAGTCTTCTGTCAAGCAGATGAAGGTCTTCAATGGTCTAGAAAAAGCAAAAGAGAAAAATCAGTTCGAAACTTTCTATAATGGTACTCCTTTAATGCAAAAAATGGGTATGACCATTATGTTTAGGAAGCTTAACATCTACATCTGTTTGGTTGACTGAATTTTTCACCTTAAACAAGCTGGAATACTTTGGGTAAACAGTATAGAAATTTCAAATACTTTTTTCCCTCAAGGTAAATTACTATTTCTTAAATTACTATATTTAATAGGGGAAAAAGAAAAATTCTATTCTAGTTTTACAATTGTATTCAAGATTGTTTTCTTGTCTTGTTTATTTATTATAAAATAGAGCTGACTATATAAATGTGTTTACATAAAATATATGTAGTTACTAGTTTTTCCTTGACTTGCTTATTTCCAAATAAGTGGCTTGACTATGATTTTCACTTTATAAACTCTCTAGAATGTGATCCCTTCTATAGAATATCTCTATTATCCTATTCTATTCTATTCTGCACTGTCTTCTTGCTAAGCTCCTCCATACCACAATAGTGACTTGTGGCATGGGAATGCATATGGTAGTGGGAAGAGCCTTTGAAAGTCATTGTAAAACTGATTCTGTATGAGATGTGTAATCTTTATGTTACAATAAGTCCAAATACCTAGAACATATGAAGAATGAATAATAAAAGTACCATTTGATCTTTGTAACTCATGTAGAAAAATAATTTGTCTTCTATTTTACATGTAGAATAGTGATTGACATATAATAGATTTTCAATAAATACCTGCTATTGCCGTTTTACTGATTTTCCACTTGATAATTTCTCATTTCACATCAGGAGAAAATTAAATGCTGACTAGTTGCTGGAGGTCTGACATACCTAGTAAATTTTTCATGCTGTACTCTATATTGTTTTTTAAAAACTGGTAAGAAAAAGCCTCAGTAACAATCTCTTTTTTTAAATTGTTTTGATAGAGCCAAGAAGGATTTGCTGAGTGATCTGATCTGACATCAAGATTATTCTTCAGAGCTTTAAATTTTTATTTCTTTTAACCTTAAAGTATAATAAGATAATAAGGAATGGGTATTGTTATTTCCTCTTTCATTCCCTACTCACAACCTTTTATTATTTGACTTCACAATTATTAATCATCACTTTACACAAATACCTTTCTTAAAATTTATCAAGACCTCTTTATTAACAAATTCAATTTTCTCTTCCAAAGACTCCATCCTTCTCTCTGCCCAGATTCTTGTTCAGCCTACGTCAATATGGACCATACTTCTTTCTGACTCTACTCTTTTCATTTTCCAACACTATATAGTTTTTTTTTTTAATGACTCTCTTTTATGTCTTTTTGCAGAGTAGGCTTTATATGCTTCTGCACTGGGTTCTCTCTATACTCTTTAATAAGGTAGGCACTTTCAAAGCTTTTATCTATAATAGAGTTTTTTTTTTTTTTTTTGAGGTGATATCTCATTGTGTTCTTTAAAAGTTTTTTATTTAAATTCCAGTTAGTTCTGGGGGAGGGGTTGGGAGAGGGTGGTGGGGTTATGGACATTGGGGAGCACATATGCTATGGTGAGTGCTGTGGAGTGTGTAAACCTGGTGATTCACAGACCTGGACCCCTGGGGCTAATAACACATTATATGTTAATTAAAAAAATAAATTCCAGTTAGTTAACATGCAGTGTAATATTAGTCTCAGGTGTACAATACAGTGTACAGTATAGTGTATATTCAACACATGCACTCCTTAATCCCCATCACCTATTTAACCCATCCCCCCCACCCACCTCCCCTCTGGTAGCCTTCAGTTTGTTCTCTGTAGTTAAGAATCTGTTTCCTGGTTGGCCTCTCTCTCTCTCTTTTTTCCCCCTTACTCATTTTTTTTTTTTGTTTCTTGAATTCCACACATGAGTGAAATCATATGGTATTTGTCTTTCTTTAACTGACTTATCTCCCTTAGCACAATACTCTCTAGCTCCACCCATGTTGTGAATGCAAGATTTCATTTTTTTTATGGATGCATAATATTTCATTGTGTGTGTGTGCATGTGCATGTGTATCTCCACCTCTATATCCATTCATCAGTCAAGGTACACTTGGGCTTCTCTAACTGGGCAATTGTAGATAATGTTGCTATAAATATAGGGGTGTGCGTATCCCTTTGATTAGTGTTTTGTGTTCTTTGGGTAAATATTGAACAGTATGATTGCTGGATCATAAGGTTTTAACTTTTTGAGAAACCTCCATATTGTTTTCCAGAGTGGTTGTACCAGTTTGCATTCCCACCAACAGTGCTAGAGGATTCCCCTTTCTCCACATCCTTGCTAACACCTTTTGTTTCTTGTGTGGTTGATTTTAGCCATTCTGAACAGGTATGAGGTGATATCTGATTGTCATTTTGACTTGTATTTCTCTGATGAGCATTTTTTCATATATATGTTAGCCAACTCTATGTCTTCTTTGAAAAAATGTCTATTCATGTCTTCTATTTTTTAACTTTATTCATTTTTTGAGTGTTGAGTTTTATAAGTTCTTTATATATTTTGGATACTAACCCTTTATCAGATATATCCTTTGCAAATATCTTCTCCCATTTCATAGGTTTCCTTTTAGTTGTGTTGATTGTTTTCCTTCACTGTATAATACAGTTTTTACATTTCTTTTTTATTTTATGGTAGCCTATTTCCAAAGATACATTCCTGCTCCAGTGAACCACACCTCCTGGTACGCATGCACTCCTCTTGAATCTGAGCTGGATCTTTAATATGTTGGTAACCAATAGAATGTAGCAGAAGAGACACTGGGTAAATTCTGTGGCTAGGCAGGTATAGTCTCAGACTTCTGTCTTGGGCATACTCATTTAAGAAAGAATACTCTTTGTTAAAGCCTTGAGCTACCATCTAAGGTACCCACTACTGTGAAGTGTCTATGATTGAGAGGCTACTTATAGGTGCTCTGGATGACACTCCTAGCTGCACCCAGGCTTCCAGACATCCCAATCAACGTGGGTGAGTGAAGCCACAGGGTTATACACATAAGTTCATCTGCCAGCTGAATATTGTTCTATCAATACCATGTTGTGCAAGCAGAAGCATGGCCCAGCTAAGACTTGCCTGAATTTTTGACCCATAACATCATGAGATATAATAAATGGTTATTATCTTAAGTCAGTAAACTGTTTGCAAACCAAACTTTTGGTTATGCAATAGTTTCAAGCAATTCCATTACCTCATTGTCACCTCTGTAAGTTTAGAACTCAGAACTGGGTGTGTCCTTTGTCCTGACCTCTATTGTAGTTTGACTTTAAATTCTCTTCCATTGATGTGTTTCTCTATTTCTGTACCAGTGCCACCTACTTTAATTATAAAAACTTTATAATATATTTTATTTTAAATATTTGGTGAGCTAAACCCTCATTTTTTTCCTTCAGTTTCTAGGTATTATTGAAAATTCACATGAAACATTAATATAGGGGTATCATTACAAATCAATGGAGAAATTACTTTAAAAAACTAGGTAGTCGGGGGGAGGAGTCAAGATGGCGGAGAAGTAGCAGCCTGAGACTACATCAGGTAGCAGGAGATCAGCTCGATAGCTAAACATTGCAAACACCTACAAATCCAATGGGAGAGCGAAGAGAAGAAGAACAGCAATTCTAGAAACAGGAAATCAACCACTTTCTGAAAGGTAGGACTGGCGGAGAAGTGAATCTAAAACGATGGGAAGATAGACCGCGGGGGGAGGGGCCGGCTCCCGGCAAGCTGCGGAGCAACGGAGCACAAAATCAGGACTTTTAAAAGTCTGTTCCACTGAGGGACATTGCTCCAGAGGCTAAACCAGGGTGAAGCCCACGCGGGGTCAGCGTGGCCCCAGGCCCCGCAGGGTCACAGAAGGATCGGGGGTGTCAGAGTGTTGGAGAGCTCGCAGGTATTAGAACGGAGAAGCCGGCTGCAGAGACAGAGCCGAGGACTGAACTCTCAGCTCGGGGTTACCTTGAACTGGTCGCGGGCTGGGTGAGCTCGGAGCGTGACTAGAGGCTGGGGATACGGGAGTGATTGAGTGCTATCCTCTGGGGGCGCACTGAGGAGTGGGGCCCCAGGCTCTCGGCTCCTCCGGGCCGGAGACTGGGAGGCCGCCATTTTCATTCCCGTCCTCCGGAACTCTACGGAAAGCGTTCAGGGAACAGAAGCTCCCAAAAGCGAACCCGAGCCGATTACTTAGTCTGGCCCCCGGTAAGGGCGGTGCAATCCCGCCTCGGGCAAAGACACTTGAGAGTCACTACAACAGGCCCCTCCCCCAGAAGATCAACAAAATATCCAGCCAGGACGAAGTTCATCTATCAAGGAGAAAGCAGGTTCAATTCCTAAGACAGCAGAGCAATTCCAGAGGAGGAGAAAGTAAAGCACGGAACTCATGGCTTTCTCCCCATGATTCTTTAGTATTGCGGCTACTTCAATTTTTTTTTTCTTTTTTCAATTTTTTTTTTCTTTTTTCTTTTTTCTTCTTCTGCTAAATTTTTTAAAACTTTTACCCTTTTCTTTTTTAACGTTTTTTGACTAGTTCATCTAAATATATATATTTTTTCTTTCTTTTTTATATTTTTGATTTTTTAAATTTTTTTCTTTTTTATTCCTTTTTTTTTTTTTTTTTCAGAACCTGTTTTTATCCCCTTTCTCCCCCCCACAATTAGGGGTCTCTTCTGATTTGGTTACAGCGCATTTTTCTTGGGTCTTTGCCACCCTTTTAGTAGTTTATTTGTTCCTTCATATCCTCTTATCTGGACAAAATGACAAGGCGGAAAAAATCACCACAAACAAAAGAACAAGAGACAGTACCGAAGGCTAGGGACCTAATCAACACAGACATTGGTAATATGTCAGATCAAGAGTTCAGAATGACGATTCTGAACATTCTAGCCGGGCTCGAAAAAGGCATGGAAGATATTAGAGAAACCCTCTCTGGAGATATTAAAGCCCTTTCTGGAGAAATTAAAGAACTAAAATCTAACCAAGTGGAAATCAAAAAAGCTATTAATGAGGTGCAATCAAAAATGGAGGCTCTCAGTGCTAGGATAAATGAGGCAGAAGAAAGAATTAGTGATATAGAAGACCAAATGACAGAGAATAAGGAAGCCGAGCAAAAGAGGGACAAACAGCTACTGGACCATGAGGGGAGAATTCGAGAGATAAGTGACACCATAAGACGAAACAACATTAGAATAATTGGGATTCCAGAAGAAGAAGAAACAGAGAGGGGAGCAGAAGGTCTATTGGAGAGAATCATTGGAGAGAATTTCCCTAATATGGCAAAGGGAACAAGCATCAAAATCCAGGAGGTGCACAGAACCCCCCTCAAAGTCAACAAGAATAGGTCCACACCCCGTCACCTAATAGTAAAATTGACAAGTCTTAGTGACAAAGAGAAAATCCTGAAAGCAGCCCGAGAAAAGAAGTCTGTAACATACAATGGTAAAAATATTAGATTGGCGGCAGACTTATCCACAGAGACCTGGCAGGCCAGAAAGAGCTGGCATGATATATTCAGAGCACTCAACGAGAAAAACATGCAGCCAAGAATACTCTATCCAGCTAGGCTATCATTGAAAATAGAAGGAGAGATCAAAAGCTTCCAGGACAAACAAAAACTGAAAGAATTTGCAAACACCAAACCAGCTCCACAGGAAATATTGAAAGGGGTCCTCTAAGCAAAGAGAGAGCCTAAAAGTAGTAGATCAGAAAGGTACAGAGACAATATACAGTAACAGTCACCTTACAGGCTAATAATGGCACTAAATTCATATCTCTCAATAGTTACCCTGAATGTTAACGGGCTAAATGCCCCAATCAAAAGACATAGGGTATCAGAATGGATAAAAAAACAAAACCCATCAGTATGTTGCCTACAAGAAACTCATTTTAGACGGAAGACACCTCCAGATTTAAAGTGAGGGGGTGGAAAACAATTTACCATGCTAATGGGCATCAGAAGAAAGCTGGGGTGGCAATCCTTATATCAGATCAATTAGATTTCAAGCCAAAGACTATAATAAGAGATGAGGAAGGACACTATATCCTACTCAAAGGGTCTGTCCAACAAGAAGATCTAACAATTTTAAATATCTATGCCCCTAACGTGGGAGCAGCCAACTATATCAACCAATTAATAACAAAATCAAAGAAACACATCAATAATAATACAATAATAGTAGGGGACTTTAACACTCCCCTCACTGAAATGGACAGATCATCCAAGCAAAAGATCAACAAGGAAATAAAGGCCTTAAATGACACACTGGACCAGATGGACATCACAGATATATTCAGAACATTTCATCCCAAAGCAACAGAATACACATTCTTCTCTAGTGCACATGGAACCTTCTCCAGAATAGATCACATCCTGGGTCACAAATCAGGTCTCAACCGGTATCAAAAGATTGGGATTATTCCCTGTATATTTTCAGACCACAATGCTCTGAAGCTAGAACTCAATCACAAGAGGAAAGCTGGAAAGAACCCAAATACATGGAGACTAAACAGCATCCTTCTAAAGAATGAATGGGTTAACCAGGAAATTAAAGAAGAATTGAAAAAATTCATGGCAACAAATGATAATGAAAACACAACAGTTCAAAATCTGTGGGACACAGCAAAGGCAGTCCTGAGAGGAAAATATATAGCGGTACAAGCCTTTCTCAAGAAACAAGAAAGGTCTCAAGTACACAACCTAACCCTACACATAAAGGAGCTGGAGAAAGAACAAGAAAGAAACCCTAAACCCAGCAGGAGAAGAGAAATCATAAAGATCAGAGCAGAAATCAATGAAATAGAAACCAAAAGAACAATAGCAAAAATCAATGAAACTAGGAGCTGGTTCTTTGAAAGAATCAATAAGATTGATAAACCCCTGGCCAGACTCATCAAAAAGAAAAGAGAAAGGACCCAAATAAATAAAATCATGAATGAAAGAGGAGAGATCACAACTAACACCAAAGAAATACAGACAATTATAAGAACATACTATGAGCAACTCTACGCCAACAAATTGGACAATCTGGAAGAAATGGATGCATTCCTAGAGACATATAAACTGCCACAACTGAACCAGGAAGAAATAGAAAACCTGAACAGGCCCATAACCAGTAAGGAGATTGAAACAGTCATCAAAAATCTCCAAACAAACAAAAGCCCAGGGCCAGACGGCTTCCCAGGGGAATTCTACCAAACATTTAAAGAAGAACTCATTCCTATTCTCCTGAAACTGTTCCAAAAAATAGAAATGGAAGGAAAACTTCCAAACTCATTTTATGAGGCAAGCATCACCTTGATCCCAAAACCAGACAAGGATCCCACCAAAAAAGAGAACTACAGACCAATATCCTTGATGAACACAGATGCAAAAATTCTCACCAGAATACAAGCCAATAGGATTCAACAGTACATTATAAGGATTATTCACCACGATCAAGTGGGATTTATTCCAGGGCTGCAGGGTTGGTTCAACATCTGCAAATCAATCAATGTGATACAACACATTAATAAAAGAAAGAACAAGAACCATATGATCCTCTCAATAGATGCTGAAAAAGCATTTGACAAAGTACAGCATCCCTTCCTGATCAAAACTCTTCAAAGTGTAGGGATAGAGGGCACATACCTCAATATTATCAAAGCCATCTATGAAAAACCCACTGCAAATATCATTCTCAATGGAGAAAAACTGAAAGCTTTTCCGTTAAGGTCAGGAACATGGCAGGGATGTCCATTATCACCACTGCTATTCAACATAGTACTAGAAGTCCTAGCCTCAGCAATCAGACAACAAAAAGAAATTAAAGGCATCCAAATTGGTAAAGAAGAAGTCAAACTATCACTCTTCGCAGATGATATGGTACTATATGTGGAAAACCCAAAAGACTCCACTCCAAAACTGCTAGAACTTGTCCAGGAATTCAGTAAAGTGTCAGGATATAAAATCAATGCACAGAAATCAGTTGCATTTCTGTACACCAACAACAAGCCTGAAGAAAGAGAAATTAAGGAGTCAATCCCATTTACAATTGTACCCAAAAGTATAAGATACCTAGGAATAAACCTAACCAAAGAGACTAAGAATCTATACACAGAAAATTATAAAGTACTCATGAAAGAAATTGAGGAAGACACAAAAAAATGGAAAAATGTTCCATGCTCCTGGATTGGAAGAATAAATATTGTGAAAATGTCTATGCTACCTAAAGCAATCTACACATTTAATGCAATCCCTATCAAAATACCATCCATTTTTTTCAAAGAAATGGAACAAATAATCCTAAAATTTATATGGAACCAGAAAAGACCTCGAGTAGCCAAAGGAATATTGAAAAAGAAAGCCAAAGTTGGTGGCATCACAATTCCGGACTTCAAGCTCTATTACAAAGCTGTCATCATCAAGACAGCATGGTACTGGCACAAAAACAGACACATAGATCAGTGGAACAGAATAGAGAGCCCAGAAATCGACCCTCAACTCTATGGTCAACTAATCTTCGACAAAGCAGGAAAGAATGTCCAATGGAAAAAAGACAGCCTCTTCAATAAATGGTGCTGGGAAAATTGGACAGCCACATGCAGAAAAATGAAATTGGACCACTTCCTTACACCACACACGAAAATAGACTCCAAATGGATGAAGGACCTCAATGTGAGAAAGGAATCCATCCAAATCCTTGAGGAGAATGCAGGCAGCAACCTCTTCGACCTCAGCCGTAGCAACATCTTCCTAGGAACATCAGCAAAGGCAAGGGAAGCAAGGGCAAAAATGAACTATTGGGATTTCATCAAGATCAAAAGCTTTTGCACAGCAAAGGAAACAGTTAACAAAACCAAAAGACAACTGACAGAATGGGAGAAGATATTTGCAAACGACATATCAGATAAAGGGCTAGTATCCAAAATCTATAAGGAACTTAGCAAACTCAACACCCAAAGAACAAACAATCCAATCAAGAAATGGGCAGAGGACATGAACAGACATTTCTGCAAAGAAGACATCCAGATGGCCAACAGACACATGAAAAAGTGCTCCACGTCACTCGGCATCAGGGAAATACAAATCAAAACCACAATGAGATATCACCTCACACCAGTCAGAATGGCTAAAATTAACAAGTCAGGAAATGACAGATGCTGGCCAGGATGTGGAGAAAGGGGAACCCTCCTCCACTGTTGGTGGGAATGCAAGCTGGTGCAACCACTCTGGAAAACAGCATGGAGGTTCCTCAAAATGTTGAAAATAGAACTACCCTATGACCCAGCAATTGCACTACTGGGTATTTACCCTAAAGATACAAACATAGTGATCCGAAGGGGCACGTGTACCCGAATGTTTATAGCAGCAATGTCTACAATAGCCAGACTATGGAAAGAACCTAGATGTCCATCAACAGATGAATGGATAAAGAAGATGTGGTATATATACACAATGGAATACTATGCAGCCATCAAAAGAAATGAAATCATGCCATTTGCGACGACGTGGATGGAACTAGAGCGTATCATGCTTAGTGAAATAAGTCAATCGGAGAAAGACAACTATCATATGATCTCCCTGATGTGAGGACATGGAGAAGCAACATGGGGGGTTAGGGGGATAGGAGAAGAATAAATGAAACAAGATGGGATTGGGAGGGAGACAAACCATAAATGACTCTTAATCTCACAAAACAAACTGGGGGTTGCTGGGGGGAGGTGGGATTGGGAGAGGGGGAGGGGGCTATGGACATTGAGGAGGGGAGGCGAACCATAAGAGACTATGGACTCTGAAAAACAACCTGAGGGTTTTGAAGGGTCAGGGGTGGGAGGTTGGAGGAACAGGTGGTGGGTAATAGGGAGGGCACGTTTTGCATGGAGCACTGGGTGTTGTGCAAAAACAATGAATACTGTTATGCTGAAAAAAATAAAATGGGGAAAAAAAAAACAACAACAAAAAAAACTAGGTAGTCATTTGGGAAAAGATAGCTTACATCATACTAAATAAAATCCTGTTAATTTAGAAATATAAAAAAACAAAACTATCCAAGTACCAGAATGAATTTCTAGGTATAGGAGAAATTTTCCTATCCATGACTTAAAATCAAGATATAATTAGGCAAAAGATTATTAAGTTGACCAAAAAAATGGCAGAACCCCCTCCAAACCCATAATCCATGGTAAATAATGTAAAATGACAAATGATAAATTTAGAGGAAATATTTATGATGTATATCACAGATGAATGGTAATCTCTTTAGTTATATATGGGACTCTTAAAAGTCAATTAAAAAAAAACAAAAACTTGATAGAAAAATAGAAGACATGAAGATAAATTTCACATAAAGAGATATAAAATGGTGCTTAGGTATACAGATGATGTTCAACTTTACTTGTAAGTTACATTAAAGTGAAAGAATATGCTGAAGTACCATTTCTCATGAATAAGATTCACAAACATCGCCTCTTGTTGGCAGAGCTTTGAGGAAAAAGGCGATTTTTTGTATGTATGTTCAAATTTTTTTGTTCATTCATTCATTCATTTGTTCTTTTGTTCACTTACATTTTGTATGGGGGTGGGAATCTCAGACATTCTTCTTCCTTTTGTACTTTGCTTTAGCTTCAGGTATAGAAGTTTTTTCCTATATCTGGCATTTCTATATTCTTTAGGCTTTTCTTTATTCCTTAGTAGCCAATCATCTGTCACTCTAATCACCTACTGCTAGTAAATAATTCTTTTATTAAACTTTTCTTTTCAGATTACCACGTGGTTTCTGTCTCCTGATAGTACTGTGACTGACATAACCTTAATAAAGACAGTTGAGGAATATCTAGCAAAACTAAATATTTATTTACCATTTGATTTTTCAAATTTGCTTCTATGAATGCACCCAACAACACATTCTTGAAGTTGGTATAGCTCTGTCTTTTTTAATAGGTGAAATTAAAAAAGAAACACTGCCCATGCTTGCCTGCAGGAGACTGATAAAATAAGAAGATATTGAAGGATTTGACAGGGCTTCCACTGATCAAATTTGGGACATTATGAACACCCCCTCCCAAAATAATTGTATATTAGGGCATTCAGCCCAATGACACAAAATAATCTATGAGTCCATAGTTAAAATAATAAAATATAAATGGCAAGAATATTCTTTATAAAAGAATGCCAGTTAATAACTATAGAGATCACTATGGAATTTTAAAGGTCACCATTTTTAAACAACTAATGAGTATAAACATTGATTCAGGCAAAGGATATAAAAATTGATTCAGGCAAGGACAATATGGTGGCTAAAGCCATTTTGTAAAAGGTTGTTACATATTTTCAAACTATCACCCTACACGTTACTTATTAAACACAGAGGGAAAGAAATGCCACTATAATGCAGAAATGAGACAAACATTTCCCAAATCAAGTGACCAAGCTTTACATTATTAGGAATTGAACAAACTGATCTTATTTGAATTATTATATGATATTGTGTCATACTGAGAGAAATACACAATTTCATTAACATTAATACAGCATTCTTACCAAAAATACTGAACCTGAAGAAGCAATAAGACATATCCAGATTGTGTACTGTCCTACATGACAACTGGCCTGGACTCTTCAAAAAATATCTATGACCTGAAAGAAAAATAAAGGGGGGGTGGGATATGGTGAGGAAGGGGGTGGGAAGAAATCTCTTCAAAATTAAAGACCACCAAAAGACATAATAAGTAAATATATGTGAATATTTTTATAGCTTACTTTTTGTGACATAATAACTTTGTGATGTAACAACCAAGTACAAAATCTCGGTGGCATACAGTGATAAACATTTTGCTCATGGGTTTATGGGTCAGCTGGGTAGCACTGCTCTGTGTGTGGTTCAGAGTACTTGCTAAAGGTACAGTTCTTACAGTGGGAAGCTCTTTCTATGGCAATGGTGGTAACACACAGACAAGTACATTTCAAGGCCCTGTTTACTTTAGGTCTTCTAAAAGTTATCTAGTTGCAGAAAGTCTCTGCAGAAAGTCATTTAGCTAGGGCTAAATGGAAGGTGAATAGTTTTGAATACTTATCTAAAAACACCAAAATTGGATCCTGGATCCAAATAAAAAATAGTTAAATAGGTTTTATGGGGGTAATTAGTGAACTTAAATAAGGACAGCATATAAGATAGTATCTGATGTAAAAGTTATATTTTCTGGGTGTGATGCAGATATCATGGTTATTTTGAATAATGTCCTAATTCTTAGGCAATAACATGCTAAAGTTTTGAGGAGTGAATGTTATAGCTAAAACTTAAATTCAAATAGTCCAGAAGCAGCAACAAAAATATGTATCCATCTGTCCATTTCCCAACATCTTCAATTTATGGATCTCAGTTTGACAGACTACTTGCTACTAATTCAATAGATAATTTTAGCCTAACTACTTCACTATTTTTTCCCTCACTTTAGCAGTTTAATGTATAGAGTAAGAAAAAAATATATCACGACCAACTTGAGGATGCTCAGTAATTTGAGGAGGGAGCACAAAGTGGACAGTCAGAAATGCTGGCTCATACTGATGGAAAAGTCACCAAAGGCATATAAGATCTCTCTGTATCTATCTATAAAATGCAAACATGGAAGTATTAACAGTCAACAAGTCTAAATGAAACATACACGAGTGCACGTTTTTCCACTCTTCTGCACATTTTCTGTATGGTTGAAGTTTTTGAAAATAAGAAAAAATCAAGTGAACATAAAATCAATAAAGTAAATATCTGGATAGACACCATGGTGTACTGGAACTTATGGGAAATTAGGTAAAAAGTGAATGACTGACCAGATAATTGGCTTAACTTTTTCTCCGAACTCCTTGCTGACGTGATTCAACAAGTACAATAACCCAACTGTGGGTTTGAAAAATCGGGAGAATAGACTATACAACAAATTATGCTGAGACAATTGGTTATCTACCTGAGAAAAATCGAGGTTAAAGAGGTTCCTGATGGCACAGCACATGGAAAAATAAGTTTCAAGTGTATTAAAGCCATAAAAAGCAAAATTTAAAACTCTGAGAAGAAAATATAGGATCACATCTTTATGGCCTTGAATTAGGGAGAGGTCTCTTAAATAAAACTTAAAACCTACAAGTGAAAAGTGGTAAGATTAATAAATTCAATTAGAGTTAAAATTTTTTTTTACCTCAAGTGAAACCATTAAAAAGAGACAAGCCACACTTGGGGAGGAGATATTTTCAAGGTTTAACCTACAAATAAGTAGAATCCGGAGCATTGAAAGAACCCTACATTTCAATGTGAGAAAGAGAAATAAGAAAAAATAAGCAAAACCTATAACAATGCAATTAATGGACAATAAGGTAAATGTAAAGGGATAGGATAAATAAAGTAAATAAAATAAAGGAAAAGGCAAATTAGCAGCACATCGAGACAGTATTTTACATTCTTCATTTTTGTAACAATTTAAAAAGTCTGATTTTATCACTAGATATTACCTAAGATGAAATTAAATTCTTAATACAGAAGGGTGTGCAATCTCTGAGTGTTTAGAAGAGCTGAGGAGCCAAAATCTTCAGGAATATCCATCCAGATACGCCCATCCCTATATGGAGACCCCAAATTTTTTGGATCAGGATTTGGCAAAATGGACATGCTTCAGTTTAGCATTATTTTTTGAAAATTTGTAATTTTAAATACTAAGTATTCAGTTTGATCTTTAGCTTCTTCTCCTCATCCATGAAAGAAGATAAGGGCCTTATAGTAAGCTATGCAATACACACTCTACCTTCACAGTTTTCATTATAGCCTTCATAGCTTTTATTGTCTGTCTGTAGGACAACAATGCAACTTAATAACCAGCTGATTTCACAGTCCTTGTTGCAGTTATCCCTCTTCTCAAATGTTGGGGCACCTGCCAGTGTGGTGCCCCATACTAGAATACTGCCCCGGTTAACACTGATAAAAGTTTAAGCAAGTAATAACACTATTCTTGTGCTCTGCTTACCATCCAAATTATTATGCCTGTTGGACAGTAGGCAATCCAGTCTCAAAACCTGATTTTACCACCAGCTTTCTTGGACTATGCTTGGTACCAGCTGTGCCGGTTGAGTCATTTGGACCACAGTTCAGCTAGGATTGCAAGAAATTTATCAGAGAGTATCATCTGTGAATGGTAAAAGGAGAAGGATCAGGATTTGCTAGGAAAAGCCTCCATACTGTGAAGCTTACCTGACAGTCTGACGAACTCAATGAGGAACTCCAGAGTAAAGATTACTTATGAAAGGAATCCGGCTTTGGCCAGAAATGTTCAGGCCCCAGGAACTCTGCCCTGTTCAGTCATTTTCCGGAGGAATATGACCTCAGCCCAAAAGCTGAGTTGCCCAAAGTGCCACCAGCTGGTTGCTCTTAGTTAACAATACTCCTTATAGCTGAATGGCAAGTTCATTCTTGAGTTGAGATCTGAGTGGTAAAGCTTCATGGTTGCCCCAATAATGATGGTAAATGAGTGCTTTTATGTCCATCACAAGATACACATTAACTATCTTAAATTTCAGATATTCAACTATTTTTGACCTTAAAATTTCAATGTTTATGGTTCATCGAACTAATACTAGGCTATCATGCAGCCTTATACCTTACAGCTCCAAACTGAAACCAGTCTAAGTGTCCATCAGTAGTGGAATGGCTATGCAGTCTATAATATATTATTATAATTCATATAACACACATTGAGGAGATATGTTGTATGTAGCTACTACTACATAAACATAGATGAATCTCATATGGCAACACAGTGATGAGGAAAAAAGCCAGGTACAAAAGAGTACACAGTATGTGACTCCACTTCTATGAAGTTTAAAGGTATCCAAAACTAAACGAACGTGGTTATCTTTGGGAGACTGTACGGAGAAAGTGCCCACCGAGGTGCTAGAAAATTTCCATATCTTGTTCTAGTATTGGTTACATGGGTGTATATACAAGTAAAAACTTATTGCACTGAATACTTAAGATTTGTGTACTTTCTAGTACACAAATACTTTTGGAGTACTTTTGTACTCCATACAAAAGAAACAAAGTATCACTGAAGCGTATTTATAGAAAAAAATAGAAACCATATGGTGTATTCCTATGACACAATATTATATAGGAGTAAATATATGAACTAAAACCAGCTATGGATCTATATATGACCTTAAGAACTAAGTTGTGAAGGAATATGTTTTGCATATTACCATAGGTAAAAAGCAAAAACCTGTGTTTAAGATCTTCTGATTACAAAACAAATGCATACATTTCTTTGTAGATTGCAAGCTCTTTAGGAATAGTATTAAAAAAAACCCTTATTGTATCTTTAATATTTTAAACACAGGTTCTTAGTATGTGTTTGTTAAATAAATAATCAAGAAAGAAAATAACTTATAAAATATCCTTCCTTGCTTAGTTCTTGCTCCCAAGAAGCCGCCCTGCATGTTTTCAGAGAACCTTCTAGTAGTTCATACGAAATGAACATCAGTATTAACTATTTGGAAAGAATTCAGTTAATACTGCAAATTCCACAGTATTTCTCTCCATCTTGGGATAAGCCAAATATAATTACAAATCTATTATTCTCAAACTTTCCAATATCTGATTAATCTTTGCAAAATTCTCAGGTGGACATACCCCACAGCACAATCAAATTGGTTTCTTTTTCATGAGCAGTATCTTGTCGCTTAGTTTGTTGTAACAATGTTAATGAATTCTCTGAGCCTGGGGAGGCTGCTGTAGACCATTCAAAGACAGAAACAGAAGATGAGTAGTAAAACATGCTATGCGCTATGCCTCTTGTCGAATAATTCAGTCACTTTGCACATGTAAGAATGTACTACCTACGCCATGAGCAGCTGGAGTCAAGTTCTGTGATTGAGTGTTAGGGAACTGCCTGAGCAAAATGGTCCCTTGCAGTCATGTTCCTCAGCGTATCTCTTCTCTATTGATGTACATTTTGCAATACATTTTGTTAGGTGGTAAGTTAGAGGAGCTCTGAATATATTGAGTTTTCCTACACAGAGATGAACATGTATTGATTTTCATTAGCTTGCAGGTTTTTCATCATATTATTTAGTCTTCAGGCCAGGAGATCTCTTTATCTTATTGATTAGGTTCTTTAGTCCTCACGATAGGTCTGCAGTTGATTTTTTTAGGCCCTCTAATGGTTCTGGAGTGTCCTTGCTTCCACTAAGGTGAGCCTTTTTTTGTTTGTTTGTTTCTTTTTTAAACCTCAAACATGGGAAACCTACTAAATTTGTACTCATTCTTTGTGGAGAAAAAAAAAGAAGGTATTTGAAAGTTTAGCCATAAAAAAAGGGTCGCTGTTCAAGTGCTATAAGAAGGAAGGAAGAAACCCAAACAGTGAAATTATTTACTTTAAAAGTAGAACCTGGTATTCATTTGAGAGAATTTTAGAGAGAGATTTAGACTTTTCCCTCAGTCATATATATGTACAGTGGATAAAATCTTGAGATGTGATAGATATTTTTCCTACCTAGATGCCTCATTTATAACTACTTTAAGGAGCTTGCCCATTGTCTAGGCACAATGGAAATAGAAAACAAATATGTCAGAGTTCTTTTTTTTGAGGTTTAAAAGGCAGGATTGCAAGGTAAGTAAAAAAATATATTTCAAACAGGTTACAGTTAGGCAGAACAGTTTTTAATCTGTCCCTTTCAACATATAAAATAAGAGGCCCTCAGTGCTGGAGTGGAGAGGAGGGTGTGGAAGGAAATATTAGATGGTGAGGGGACTCTGTGCCCTGCCTCCTCACTCCAGCCTGAACTGGATTTTGATAGTAGACATGTGACGATTTGGGGACCTCTGAGATAGGTAAGAGCTAGGAAAAAAGTGAACCTCACAGAGGAGTCCTCCAAGCCATCATCGGGAAACAGCACAGAAATATCGATGTGCTGTCCAGGCATGTGCAGTTTGGAGTCTGCTTATAACTTTCCCAGAGTGTGGAAGCATCAAAAAGTTATCTGTGGCTCTTTGAGCTCCTATGGATGTTGGCTGGGAGAGAAAGCACTCTTGAGCTTGAGCTTGCAAAGGGCTAATGGTCAGGACATGATAATAAAGACAGCGTGATCAGTCCCACCAGGGAGGAGATGATGACCTCTCTATGCCAGTAGACTGACAGCATGATGTAGGCCATACTTAAGTGTCAGATGAAAAAAAAAATCATCTGAATCAGGAGACCAGATAGAATCAAAGACAAAGATGGATGAGCATACGACTCTTCCCTATTGGGGAAATGTAATTTAAAAAAGGATCTTCCCTAGGTCCAGAAAACTTCTACACAAAAGTAGTAGAGAAATAAAACAATTTTTGAGTAAATATTACACTAGAAGCTGCTAGCTTCGCAGGCAGTCTGCTAAGAGGTTGTAAAAATAGAAATCTTGGGACGCCCAGGTGACTTAGATGGTTAAGCATCTGCCTTCAGCTCAGGTCATGATCTCCAGGTCCTGGGATCAAGCCCCACTTCGGGATCCCAGCTCAGCGGGGAGTCTGCTTCTCCTTCTCCCTCTCCCCCTTCTTGAGCTCTCGCCATCTCTGTCTCTGTACCTCTCTCAAATGAATAAATTTTAAAAATCTTTAAAAAAAAAAAGAAATCTTACTCGTTTTGGTAGGCAAGCGGGTACAACCCATTATACATATGTTCTCAAAAAAATGATTACTAGTCACACAGTTCATCCTAAATTTACCTGGTAACTGGAATTGCCATCTTTGTTAGTTTTTAGCTTTATACAGAGGAAGATTTACACTTTTCATATTTTTTAAGATTTTATTTATTTATTTATTTATTTTATTGAGAAAGAGTGGTGGAAGGAGGGGCCAAAGGAAAGGGGGGATGGAGACGGAGAGGGAAAGACTCTCTGTGCTGAGTATAGAGCCTGACATTAGGCTCGATCTCAGGACCTTGGATCATGACCTGAGCAGAAACCAAGAGTCCATCACTTAACCAGCCAAGCCATCCACGTTCCTGTACACTTTTCATATTTTCTTGACAGAAGATAGTTCTGTAACTTGGAGCTAGGTGCTTGTGGAGGCTAGGCTCCTTCCCTCCTGCAGGCACTGAAGATACGGGTACTATTCTGCTTGATACTTTACTTTTTTTTTTTTATTTTATTTATTTGACAGAGAGAAAGCACAACTAGGCAGAGAGGCAGGCAGAGAGAGAGGAGGAAGCAGGCTCCCCGCGGAGCAGAGAGCCCGATGTGGGGCCCGATCCCAGGACCCTGGGATCATGACCTGAGCCGAAGGCAGAGGCTTTAACCCACTGAGCCACCCAGGTGCCCCAATACTTTACATTTTAAAGGGGTGGTTCCTACTTCCTCAAGAAAGACATTCTTGACATGAAGTTGTTTTGTTTTGTTTCTTTTAAAAAAGATTTACATGCATTCATAATTACAAGTTTACAGAAGAAAGTACTCTAAGAAAAAGGCCTTTCTTTTTAGCAGGGAGAATTAAGTATCTATTTTAAAATTTTTATTTCTCCTTACATACAGATGTCCTAGCAGCGTTTAAGCACACTGAACATGAGCCTCAGGGTGAAGGAAGGGAAGAGAAAAGTCACAAATAAGACTGTGCTTTATTCCTAACTGAGGTATCACTGAATTTGACTAGGTTTACCTAGAAGCTAGACAGATGGGACCTTGACATCAACATTAGGCTCAATCTAAGGTTGTGTCCTGTGAAGTTGCACCTGTCTTATGCAGTGACACAGGTGCACCTCATTCCTTTGACCTAGGAGCAGCTGGGCAGGGTTGGCCAGCAGCAGCAACCTCATCTGCCTCTTGACATTCCTGTACCTTTTATGTATGTTACGATGTGAAAAAGCTTGGAAATATTGGCTTATTACTTTTTTTTGGCTCTTGGTTCTGCAATGTCACTTGGAGAGCTTAGAAATGATGGTAATCAGCTCAGTGCTGACTAGCAGGTGCTCAGCTACTCTCTGCACAATGTGTGAACACAAGGATCAGCAACCATTTTATATATATAGGGTGGGGAGGGTGCATATGTGGGGTAACAGCTAGATGTGTATGCAGCAGCAGACGACTGGAGTTGTCAAAAAGTTTTAGGGAATTAATCTATATCCTGCCCTGGATGACCATAGAAAATCCTCTCTGCAGAGAGACAGATTGGTTGGTATGTTTCAGATGTCACATCATATGAGCAAACAGACACGGTCCCTTGCTTATTTCTCACAGTAGTAACATAAAGTAATAGCTGGAGGTTTGAGTTTCCTATGGCTACTTTATGTATGTGGGTCTGATATTTATTGTTAGCATCTTGATCCCCAAAGCTATTCTCTTTCATGCATCATGGTCAGTTGACTGTGACAGAGTAAAGGAGTTTTATGGAGCCATAATCAGTGCCAGGGACGTAGCCTGAAATGGTCAAGGTTAGGTTTTGATTTTAGAACACATGACTAAAGGTAAGATCATTTTTTTTTTTAATTGGAAACAGTGACCAAATGAAAACTCCTATTGTCATTTTAATGCTTCCCGAGTCCTTATTTATTTCTATATTCTACACCTTCTCTGGCTGTGTCTCATGGAGCAGGGACCAAGACAGACATTAGTAATAAGACGAGGAAGCATATGCTGTCCTGACCTTCAATGAGTTAGCAGCTTTGTAGGGGAAAATGACCTATAGATGTACATTGTAATACTACGGGCAGATAAGTATAGGAATATCAACTAGGAAGTCAGTAGTTAATTTTGCTGAAAGTTTCAGAAACATCACGATCTTCAGTGCTTCCCCAATGCTGTATTAGTTTACTGTGTTTTGCCTAGTGAGTAAATGATCCCAGTAGGAAAAAAAGGGGTGAAAATCTTTGAAATCGGAAGAATTCAGAACTGTTTTTATTTTCAGACTTCCCTAGCCATATAGTCTTCAACAATTCATTCAATTAGTCCTTTTGAGTGAAGACATGTCAGTTGTTTGCATGAACAGACTCCATCTAAGCAATATATAGAATGCCACTCTCAGATTTTATAATCTCTGTGTTGTCTTGAGCAGTATTGTAATTAAATCTAATTAAGTAGATTTATGGCTTGGAACACTAACGGTCATGAATAAATACATGTCCCCTGAAGCTATTTGCTCAACTTGCACTTTATGTTTTTTAACTTGCTTCAATTATACATATTCAGCTTACTGCTCCATTTACTTGTTTGCTTATTTGGGGAGGGGGGAGGAAAGGACATTACACTTGGAATTATATGCTCCTCCTGTAAAATATTTCATTGCCTTACAGTTGCCCTATGATGTCCTTATCTGCCACTTGTTCTGAATAGGGACTTACTGTAGGTAGCTTATTACAAAAGAAAATAGCAATATATTTTCTAAGGCAGAAAAATATTTGCAAAGTTTAAAGTAGGAAAAATCTGTATAGAGAAAAACAAATAATTAAATTAGAGTTAGATTTATACATAGAAAAGCAGTGAAGCAAAGACAAAAGAAATATAAATGTCCAATATACATTAAAAAAACACCACTTGCACTTTGCTAGTAATCAAAGAAATGCAGAATCAAACAATAATCAGATGATATGTTTGACTATTAACAAGAAAAAAATTTCAATGACAAAGTGAAACAGTACATTGTTGGTAGCAATTAAATTGGTGCAACTCTTCTAGAAAACAATTTGGTGGATACTTTTGGCATTCATCCTCTTTGACCTAATAATTTCCTTTGGGGCACCTAGTTTAGCTTATATGTCAGAAATTCAGAAGCTTGTATATAAAGATAGTCATCATAGTATTATTTTTTAATACCATTGAACTGTCCAGCAATAAGACAACCATTTGAACTAATGATGATGCATAAATATTTTGAAAATATTATGGCACCATATGACATATGTTTATTCCATCATTTTGAATGATAGAATATGAATATGAACATGACCATTTTGAATGTTCATGTGCCTTCTACAACCACAGAACCATATTTTCAAAGACTCATTAAGGAGAAAACAGGTTTAGGAGTACAGATTATGGAACTTATGTGGGTAGTGATCTGATTCAGAAAAAAAGAAAGAGATGTGCATTAATTTAAAGAAAAACAAACAAACAAATCCATATTTCTGACCTCTCTGAAAAACTCTTACAATTTTGTAACTTAGGCCCTTAGTCCTTCCCTGTAACACTGGCCCAGAGCTGAGAAAGAATTGCTACTTTTAGGAGAATTTCTACTGTCTTCACCAGTTCCTGTTTCTTCCCTCTGAGCCGCTTCACTCGTCCAGGGGACCTCTAAAGGCGTCTTAGGTTGGAATCTCTAATTTTAATGGGAGAGCTAACACATATTTGGCACTATTGTTTCCTTTATGGCTAAAGGATTGTCACTAAGAAAATATATTCTTAGGACAGACACAACCAAAAGGTAAGAGCTGAATGAACTTGGGTTTTCAAAATCTCTTCTCCAGGATGGCACTAAGTATTTAGTGAGAAACTGAAGCATTCTCCAGTTCAATGTTCCAAAGAGTCACATAGTAAAAATTAACTCATGCAAACACTGTGAGTATGGTACTATTTTCTACATGAACTCAAATTCTCACCATAGCTCAGAGGTAATTCTGATGGCTATTTTATGAATAAGGCTCAGAGAAGTTAAGGCCCAAGTTATAATTCCTTTAGGTGGTTGGCCTTGTTCTTAAGCCTGGGTTGGTCTGGCTGCAAAGACTCGATGCTCGTGTCACGTTTAGATAGGCAAACACTGATGTTATTGAAAGACTTATTTCTGTCCTTGACCTAGAGGCCAAATATTCTACAGAGAAGAATGTGAACACTGAATTTGAATGCAAATTGTGTGTGCGTGCCTGAATCAGTATGTGCATTTTTCTGGGAAGAGCTATAGTTTTCATTAAATTCTCAAAAGGGAGCAGTGATCCAGAGAAAGTCTAAGAAATATGAATAATTGCATAATGTAGACTCTTCTTAGAATTAGAAAGATTTCCTAAATTGGCTACAGGCACAAAAGATTCTTGTCTGATGTAATCTGCTTGCCTTGCATAGACAAATCCTTCAGTATTTTTACTACTCCCAGGTTTGATCTTTTCCAATATTCAACTACCTCATTTTTTTAAAAAGGAAAAATAAACATGATTTTTTCTTTTTTTTCCCCTAAAGATTTTATTTATTTATTTGTCTCAGAGAGAGAGAGAGAGAGAGAATGAGAGAGAAAGAACCAAGCAGGGCGGACGGCCGGCAGAGGGAGAAGCAGGCTCCCTGCTGAGCAAGGAGCCATTGTGGGACTTGATCCCAGGACCCTGGGATCATGACCTGAGCCAAAGGCAGACCCTTAACCCTCTGAGCCACCCAGGCATCCCTCAACATGGATTATTCTTGATTAATGACATTAAGAACATTTCCACTGTATAAGGGAAGGTCCATTTATAAATGATAAAACATCAAAGTAAGAATTCTATAGGTTTGTTTTTATTAAAACATAGTTATTCATCTTCCTTTTCTTCTATCTCTTTTCCTTTCTCTTTCTTTCCCCCTTCAGTAGTTCAGTCTGCAAAGTAACTAGAAGTGGTCAAGAAAGATGAGTGTCCACACCTGGAGGGGGGGTCTATGTAAGGAGAGTGTCCATGCTGGGAGGTGGTAGCCCAGCTTAGCATGTTAAAAAGTGTGCAGAGAAATATTCTGTTGGAGGGTAGTCCAGGGATGAGGTCAGTCTCATGGAGGACATCAGGCTGTGAGGGTGAACGGGGTGAGTAAGATGTCCATGGGAGACGCAGTCTGGCCAGGATGTTGGAGTTCAAGCTGGGTAAGGTGTCCTGGACCAAAGTGTTGGCACCTTAATTGGGTGAGTAAGGACTCTTTTTGTGGGGTAAAAGCCCAATTAGGGCAATGAGAGCATCTATAGGAAGGGTGACTGGCATGCTGTATTAAAACTTGAAAAGGCTGAAAAGTATCTCCATGGTGTGGAGAATCCTGAAACAGGCTGTCAGAGTCTGAGCAGGCTGAGGAGGGTGTCCATGTGGAAAGGCATCCTTGTCTCGGGTGTGGGACACTGAGTAATAACATAAGTTGGGTGATGAGGGCATCCATGTGAGGAAGGGGTGGCAGCAACCATGGGAGGTAAATTACGTAAATGGGTTTGATAAAAACCAGTAAATATATAAAGATGATGGAACCAAGTTTCTTATTGTTGAAAAAGAGAGTACAAATCTGGAAAGGAATAAAACAATAAATTCTGTGGTGTTGGATGAGAATTGGAGGTATCAGTGTGAACATGTGGTTTTCAATATATATGCACTGATACAGAAGTACATAGAATTGTAAATGTTTGTGGCTGTGTGTTCTACATATATTCACCTAGGGTCTGTCCACTGAGAGTTTAGTAAAAACACCCCAGTAGCAATGAGTACATTTAGTCCCCAGATACTGTCTTCTAAAGACCATTCACCACTAGAGGGAATCAAGGCTCTTTGAGGAATGGCTAATTCCAGGCTGGGACACGAAAGTACAAGATGAGCCTGGAACATGTTTTCAAAGAAAGTAAGGAAATTCTTAAAGTATGCTGAGGACATAATGGCCAAGTTTATGGAATTTTCATTGGTTAAAACCAGGACAATTTGCATGAGAATTAAATGATAGTAATGATAATAATAATAATAATAGTAATAATGAATAATACCTCTTGAATAAGTTAGGGATTCATGAATCCATACCAGAAATTCAATAAAATAATAAAATTTGATGAAGGATATAATATGTACATAGTCTCAAAGTACCTTATCCTCAAATACTTATTAATTACAGAGGAGTAATGGCCAGTGGAGAAACATGGCAGACACCGCCTTAATCAAGTTAACATCTTCAGTAATGGGACAAATCAAAACCATGTGCCACCTGATATGATGCAAGAACACAGCATCACTTCTGGGATATTGCTGCCAAAATTGCATAACCTGAATCTAACTGTGACGAAAAGTTAGATAAATCCAAATTGAAGACATTTTACAGAATAACTGGCCCTTAAGTTACAAAGTTTTCAAGATCATGAATGTCAAGGAATATAAAAAAATAAAGAAAAAAACTCCCTTTTCTCTTCTTTTCTCCCAAAAGCAGCTTGGGGAATAATGAGAAAAAGTGTGATTCAAAAGACCACTTAATATTTTATCTAAAATAACATATACATGAACAGTTTTACTTAACACCTTTGGCATGATATTTTATTGCTGAAACTTAGAAAGCACATAACTTCTTTAAAAGCATATAATTTTATATAAGACATTTTCAAAGGACGTAAATAGATAACCCACAAAGGAAAAAATACAACTAAAAACTAGAAAAACCAAAACCAAAACCCATTCAGCTTTACTAGTGATCAAAGGAACGCAAATTAGAACACTAAGATTGTTGCCAGTCAGATTGTCAAATTTCAAACAAAAACAAGTCTTATCAGTGATGGCGAAAGTAAAAAGCGACACTATTATATTCTTTTAATGGGTATTAACACTGAGAGAATTTTTCTGAAGAAAAGTTAGGCACTGTAGCTCTAAAAATTCTTATAAATGCATATATCTTTTGATTAAAAAATTCTAGGAGTTTTTGTCAATTAAGTAATGAGATTATGTGCAAAGGTGTTTTCATAATAACATTTGTTGAAATATACTTTCTAATGGCAAAATCCTGTATTACTGTATTGTTTAAATAACTAATGCAAATATTAAAAATGATGGCATAGAAATATATTAATTGATAGTGAAAGACATTTGTGACTAATTACTAAATGGAAAAAGTATTTTATGAAATAATTTGCATAATATGAACCCATTTTTATTAAAATATCTTTATATAAATAAACAAATTTATAGAAAAAAGTCTGGAAAATCATACTCCAAATATTAATGTTGGTTATCTCTGGGCATTGAGATTATGGTGGTTTTTAAGTTTTCTCATTGTTTTTGGTTTTTCACTTGTATTTGGTTTAGATTATGCAGTAAGAATTTAGTACTTAAGCAAATAAAATTTATTAAGGCTCCATTAACTTTATGTATCACACACTCAATATAGTTATTCCATAGGTTTTAAAAGAATCACTGTCATTTCTAGGTTTACATTTTCCCTTAGAGTAAAAAAATCCAATCTTATATTAGGTCTGCTGTTTACATTTTCTTGCTCAACTTGTGAAGCTTGAAACTTTTTTTAAAGAAAAGTGTATAACTTGTCTTAAGACATTTTCATAAGTTGATTTAATCATGCCAACCTGTCAGAAACACTTAAGGAGTTGCATTTGTTTATTGGAGCTATATTATGTTCAAGAAAAGTAAAGTCAAAATAGAATGGAAAACCTAAATGCCCAAGATAGACAAGCATGCTAATATACCAACATAGAACAGGACCGCTGGTGGCATGGGAATGCAAGGAAATTAAAGGAATTCACAGGGGAGTAAGGAGTAAAGCAGAAATTCACGTTAGAGTGACTCTATAGAAAAGAAAAAAAATGAGATTTTGTATAGTCAGAGTCAAAGATGACTCCTCAATAAAAACAATTTTTCAACGATTCTTTGTCCTTCAAATTGTAACCTCAATGTCCCTCATTTTCTGAGGTTTTCCTAACTTACCCAGGTTTGCATGTATTTGTATTTCTAGATGCACAGGAGTCCAAATTATGCTATGATCCTGGGTCTCTCTCCCCTGACTGTGAGGTGTGGATGGGCTTATAGGCCCATGACTATGCCATTTTTTTTGCAGCCCAGAATGATGGTGTTGCTGGTCCAGAGTAAGCACTTAGCAAAAAGAACATGTTTGAATGAAAGCGCTAAATGCAAAGAAAAACAACCTTAGAACATTTTAGATGATGAATTAGCAGAACATCTATCATCAGCACTTCTCCTAAATCAATGGATATGCTAGATGACTTGGCTTAAAAAAAAAAAAAAATCCGAGAAGGCAACAGGGCTTTAAGTTCAATGTAGACACACACACACACACACACACACACACACACACACACACACACACACAAAACACCGATTTTGGACAAGCTGCTTTGGGGAAAATGAAACTGAACTTTATATAGTTTTATAACACCAAACACCCAAGTGACCACGTTTGATGAAATTTTTCATACTGTATTAAAAATATTTCATGAACCAAATCTGTACTTCATTGCCATTTAGTTTAAGAGCCTGAGCAGGTGCTCTCTCTTTCCCTCTCTGACAAATAAATAAATAAATCTTTAAAAAAAAAAAAAAGTCTGAGCAGGAACAGAAAATAGCTGCCTTTCAAAAAATAACATGAGGGGTGACTGGGTGGCTCAATCTCTGACAAATAAATAAATAAATCTTTAAAAAAAAAAAAAAGTCTGAGCAGGAACAGAAAATAGCTGCCTTTCAAAAAATAACATGAGGGGTGACTGGGTGGCTCAATCTGTGTCTTTTGTGCTCAGGTTATAATCCCAGGGTCCTGGGATTGAAACCACCTACATGCACTGCATTGGGCTCCCTGCTCAGCCTGCTTCTCCATCTCCCTCTGCCCCTCCCCCATGCTCTCCCGTGCTCTGTTCTCTCTCCCTCAAATAAATCAAATCTTTAAAAAAAAAAAAAATACAATTGCTTGAAATTCCTGTTATCTTCCCTTGTGATCTTCATAGCGTTTCCAGATGCCATCTGGTTTCTGGGCCTCCATAATAGATTTCTGAGACAGCAGGGTGTAGTGGAAGATTGTCATTCTACAGGGCAGAAACAGCAAAGAGAAACACAGGGTAGCCAGCAGCTTCAAAGGCAATATGTGTGAACTGCTGACTGCAATTTTCTTTTTTGTTCCTTCCCTTCCTCCACTCCTTCCCTCCCTACATTCCTCCCTTCTCCCCTTACTTCTTTCTTTTTTCCTATCTCTTCTTTCTTTCTTCCTTCCTTTTCTTTCTCTCTCTCTTTCTTTCTTTCTTTTCTTTCATTCATTCTTTCTTTCCTTCCAACACCAATTAGCAAACTCCTCTACCAACTTTCCTGAATCTTCTGATCACTTTGGTTTCTGCAGTGATGCATGCTCAGACCCTTTTTGTGTACCTTCACCCCTACTCTCTTTTGCCCAAGGGATTACTCAAATTCTATTAAGATGAGCTGGTATTGAAAATGTACCTGTTTAGGGGTGCCTGGGTGGCTGAGTGGGTTAAGCCTCTGCCTTTGGCTCGGTCATGATCTCAGGGTCCTGGGATTGAGCCCCACATCAGGCTCCCTGCTCAGCGGGGAGCCTGCTTCACCCTCTATCTCTGCCTGCTGCTCTGCCTACTGTGCCCTCTCTCTCTGTGTCAATTAAATAAATAAAATCTTAAAAAAAGATGTACCTGTTTATACTTACTAGATTATAGACTCTTAGAAGGCATGAGTCCTTCCTGGCATGGACTGGGTATCCAGAAAATGCAGGCTGGCTGAATGAATGAGTGAATGAAAAATTTTTCTCTTCAGTTAAGTATTATCTTTTGCAGATTGTTTATATAGGACAAAATACTCCAAAAGGTGAAAATAAGCAATCTTTCCCCAGAAAAACCCTCCATGGAATATTGATCTCATTGGGTATTAGTATTTAAGTTAGAATAAACTATGAATATTGAAAACAACTTTAAACAAGTCAAACAATTTTCTTAAGCAAAGACACATCAGAACATCTAATATGTTAATACCCTACCTAATCATGAATTTCCTTTTTTTTTTAAGATTTTATTTATTTATTTGACAGACAGAGATCACAAATAGGCAGAGAGGCAGGCAGAGTGAGAGGAAGGGAAGCAGGCTCCATGCCAAACAGAGAGCCCGATGCGGGGCTTGATCCCAGAACCCTGGGATCATGACCTGAGCAGAAGGCAGAGGCTTTAACCCACTGAGCCACCCAGGCGCCCCCTAATCATGAATTTCTAAGATGACTTATAATATATAGTATTTCCAAAATTGTTTGACCATGGAACCTCTCTTGGTGGAACATTTGACAAGATAGTGTTTTGGGAACTCAATTTGGGAATTCTATCCTAAATCATTACTAGAAAACTAATCCACATTTATTCAGTATTTGGAACGTTCCAACCACTGTGGCAAGTGCTGATGTTACAGAGATAAATAAAAGAGTGTTTGCCCTTGAGGAGCATCGATGTATGTAGAACAGATAAATTGTGGTGTCAGATTGCAAGTGATTTAATAGCGGTGTGACCTGAGTGCCCAGGGAACAAATATTCAGGAAGTAGCTGACCCAAGACCAAGTTAGTATTCATTGTAAAGAGAAAGTTAAGTTAATTTATTAGCTGCTTTTCTTATTGCAAGTAGTATCCAGGCATTCCGAGGGTGCCAGGGATGAAGAGGGTTTTTTCTTAAGGCAACAAATGGAATAAGTAAAGGTGAGACATTTGATTGCTTCTTGCATTTGCCTGCTGCCATTTCTGCCTTCTTGAATGCGCCACTTCCACCCTCATTTAAGGATGGAGGATGGCCTAGTGGACAATCTCTGGGCAGAGTCAGGTGACCAAGGGCAGTGCACCTTTTGTATTGTATCTAACATCCACTGCTGCTTTGCATAATGAAGCCTCAATTTTCATGAGGAGCACCAGCCTTCCTGTATAGTCCATCCATGTGGTGCTGATGGACATATGCTACCTTTTGCCCAAAGGGTAGTATGTAATCTAAGACTAGCTAATTAACATATTCCATTTTCCCTGCACAGAGTGATTAATTCAGTGTTATGATTCAAGTCAGTGAGGCTCAATGTTGACTCAAACGTGATGAAACTCGTGTGTAAGAGAAGCTCTCTTTCCATTAGACTTAAGGCTGATGGAAGACAGATCTGAAGTTTCCAGGGCAACTCTGTGGACAGAGCCTGCCTGGGAATAAAGCCAACATGAGAAGTGTAATATATAGTATTTCCTATATACTAAATATAGTATGGGGAAGAAGACATCTGGACATCAGTTTTGGGCATCTGGATCCAGCTTTATTTTAAACTACTTTTGAGTTTCTCATTTGCATGATCAACACTCTTTTTCTTTTTAACACATTTGACTTGGGTTTTTGCCATTTGCCACAGGTAGAATATAAAAGTCGTATTAACTAGCTGTCTATCTGTAGGACTATTGGCATGTCCCTGTCTTTGAACAGGTAAAGCCCTCATTTTCCCCATCTGTAATATAAAATGATTGGTCTAAATAGAGTTCATACTTTGGTTTTGAGCATACCTCTTTTTCAAAAGGAATATTAAATGTCATATCAGTATATAAAAACATAGAGTAAAATGCTGTTATTAAATCAAAAGTATGGGTTTCCAGCACTGTGCTCACATCTCAGTAGATAACAACTTGTAATCACTGGACAGTATGTCCTCTGAGGTCTTTTCTAGCTTTAATATCCTATGATTCGATTATATGAGGCTTTGCTCTCAGTCACATGAATGTTTCAGAATGAAATGCATAAAGTTTAGGAGCATGATTTAGCTAATAAGTGGATGGTGAGATGGCCACTAGTACAGGAAATCCTGGAATTGAGGAAGTGTTCCAGAGTAAACTCAACTAGTGTACCAGTAACCACATCAGACTATACACTCCTGGTTGTGGTTAACTGTGTTCATTTATAAAAGATATGATTGGCTGAGCAGGGAGATATATGACATGTTCATTATTTTTTGTGTGGTTGATTGGTTTTACCAGGAGTTCTGATTGAAATGGTTGAGGAGCAGTTCTTTTACCTTGTACGTGAGCAAGACCTTCATTTCTAAAATGGATTAAACCAATATGCTGAGTGATCCATTTATTCTTTTCAAGTTGCTTTTGGATTTCATTACCGCCGAAGTCAAAAGGCCATTTTCATTTTGGACTCTGGAAAGGTCATTTGTTTCTCGTGTTTTTATTTCCCAGTTCTTGGTTTTGATGATGAGGAAGAAAAAAGAGAATGCTGGTAGTTTTTGATTAGTCTCACCATGAATTCATTATTTTCTGACTATGCCTGCCAGGCTTTAGACTCTAATTGTATCTGTCAACATAGCAAAAAACATTTTGGATTTAGTAAGACCACTGTAGACTGATATTGCCATTTCAGAAGAGGAAGCTTCAAATCTTCAGAAGGCTTTCTAAGCTTAACGCATCGGAAGTCCCATGACAGACTATCGGCACAACACAATAAGGAAAATAACTTCTCACTGCAAAAAAGTAAAGATAAAGAAAAAATTCCATGACTTGTTATTTGAATAGATTAACCTTGACCATGACTCTAAAAGATGATAAAAATGAAAATAGTGATAGTTATAATAATGATCTTAATAACTCAGAAGTTTCATCTACCTGAGGCTATCATATTGACAAATTTGATTTCAAGGAATGGAGTCTACATTTTATTCCAAGAAAATAAACTAAATTAATCTTTCTGGTACCTGGTAAACAACCTTTATTTGTTTAAATCCTATTTTCATAATACCATACCTAGTGTCACTGTAGAAAAGTGCTTGACAAAAGCTTCTGGTTATTAACATTCAGAGTAGCTTTTGCTCAAAAAACGTGCATTAAAGTCCTTAAGAATTCAAAAAACTTTAGGGGAAAAATATAATCAAAGTGTCTGCCAGAGGAGTGAAACCAATAGCCTCTCTAAAATGCCTATTAGCAAACCAAAGACATAAGTACAGTACGTATTTCTTCTCCAAGTTTATTCTTGGAAGCAGAAGAATAAAACTAAGTGAAAGAAGACAACAAAGTAAACTTCCTATTTTACATATTGATTTTTTTTTAAACCAGGAAGACCTGAAAATTAGTTGTTGAAACTAACAATCTGCTATTAACGTATCCATTTTCATCTATATTTTAACCAAGTTGAAAACAATTCATTACTTCTGAAAAAAAAATTTCCCTTCTTTCCACCTCTCCGTGTACAAAAACACGGAAGTCTTTTTTTTTTTTTTTTGGCCTTTGAAAGTGACCTTTTATTTTTGCAACTTCCAATAATATTCTGAGTCAATGCTTACAGGAAACATAGAAATTTAAGATTTTTTCTATCTGGAAAATGGGTGGCATTTTGCATGTTTACTATCATAAAAATATATAAATATTGTTTTATGATATATATTATATGTATATATTTTTTTTGTTTGTTTAAAAACTTGACATTTACTTATTTTTATTTTTTAAGTTTAGTCCAGTATAGTTAACATATAGTGTTATATTAGTTCCAGGTGCACAATATAGTGACTCAACAATTCTATACATTATTCAGCGCTCATCACGGTAAGGGTACTCTTAATTCACTTCACCTATTTCATCCATTCCCCACCCACTTCCCTTCTGATAAAATAACATATTTTTAACTGTAATGAAGAATATCTTTGTGAATAGCCAGTTTACTCATGTTTGTACTTTTTATATTTTAAAAGATATTACATTTTAGCCTATCATGATACAGGAGTTGTTGGCTGAAAATACATTAAAAAATAAGTTCTATTTCACTGTCTTCTAGTGAAATGAAAAAATAGATTTATTGGGAAAATATGCTTGATATTTTATATATGATATATTCATGCAGTGAACAAATATCTCATATGCACATTAAATACCAGACACTTGTCTAGGCTCTAAGATTAATGCATTCCTGCCCCCAAAGAACATACATTCTGGTAGAGGAAACAAATGAGAAAGAAACAAATAAAATATGTAGTATATCAGAAGATAAGAGCTCAGAGAAGGAAAAGAAGAAAAAAGATAAAAATGATATGGGCATAGTGAAATTGAATCAGTAATCAAAAATTTCCCAAATACAAAAGTCCAGGACCAAATGGTTTCACAGATGAATTCTACCAAACATTTAAAGAAGAGTTAATGCATATTCTATTTAAACTATTCCAAAAAATACAAGAAGAAGGAAAACATCTACATTTATTCTGTGAGGTTAGTATCATCCTGATACCAAAACCAGCTGAAGACACCCCCCACAAAAAAAAGAAGAGAGAGAGAGAGAGAAAACTAAAGGCCAGTATCTCTCATGAATATAGATGGAAAAATCCTCAACAAAATATTAGCAAACTGAACCCAACAATATATTTAAAAAATCATTCACCGTGATCATGTGGGATTTATTCCTGTATTATAAGTGTGGTTCAATATTTGCAAAACAATCAACATGAAATGCAACATCAATGAGAGAAAGGATAAAAACCATATGATCATTTCAATAGATATAGAAAATGCATTTGACAAAGTACAACATCAATTCATGATAAAAACCCTCTGCAAAGTAGGTCTAGAGGGAATATATCTCAAGTGTAATAAAAGTCATATGTGGAAAACCCATAACCTACATTGTACTCAGAGTGAGCAACTGGGAGATTTTCCCTTAAGGTTGGGAGAAAGAGGAGGGTGTCCACTCTCACCAGTTTTATTCAACATATTACTGGAAGCCCTAGCCATAGCAATCAGACATCATAAAGAAATAAAAAAGCATTCAAATTGGTAAGGAAGAAGAAAAACCCGCACCATTTATGGATGCCATGATACCATATATAGAAAACCCTAAAGACTCCACCAAAAAATTGCTGGAAATGATATATGAATTCAGTAAAATTCCAGGATATAAAATCGATTACAGAAATCTATTGCATTCCTATACACTAATAATGAAGCAGCAGAAAGTGAAATTAAGAAAACAATACCATTTACAATTACACCCAAAACAATAAAATATCTAAGAATAAACTTAACCAATGAAGTGAAAGACATGTATTCTGAAAGCTATAAAACAGTGTTGAAAGAAACTCAAGATAATGTAGAGAAATGGAAAGACATTCCCTGCTCATGGATTGGAAAAACTAATATTGTTAAATGTCTATATTACCAAAGCAATCCACAGATTTAATGCAATCCTTATCACAATACCAAGAGCATTTTCATAGACTAGAATAAAGTTTGTGTGGAACCATGGAAGCCTTTGACTAGCCAAACCAATCTTGAGAAAGAGAAACAAAATTGGAGGTATCAAATTTCAGATTTCAAGTTATATTACAAAGTGGTAGTAATTAAAACAGTATGGTACCAGCATAACAACAGACCCCTAGATCAATAGAATAGAACAGAAAACCCAGAAATAAACCCACAATTATATGGTCAATTAATCTTCAACAAAGGAAAAATGAATATACAGTGGGAAAAAGTCTCTGCAACAAATGGTGTTTGGAAAACTGGACAGCAATATGCAAAAGAATGAAACTGGACCACTTTCTTTCACCATACACAAAAAATAAACTCAAAATGGACTGAAGACCTAAATGTGAGACCTTAAACCATAAAAATATTTGAAAAGAGTACAGGCAGTCATCTCTCTGACATTGGGTGTTCTAACATTTTTCTAGATATGTCTCCTGAGGCAAGGAAAATAAAAGCAAAAATAAACTATTGGGATTATACTAAAGTAAAACGTTTCTGTACAGTGAAGGAAACAATCAACAAAACTAAAATGCAGCCTGCAGAATGGGAGGTATTTGCAAATGATATATCTGATGAAGGGTATCCAAGTATCCAAAATATATAAAGAACTGATACCACTCAATACCCCCAAATAAAATAATCCAATTAAAAAACGGGTAGAACACATGAACAGACATTTCTCTAAAGAAGACATGCAGATGGCTAACTGACTCATCACTCATCATCAGGGAAATGCACTTCAAAACTACAATGAGATATCACTTCACAATGGTCAGAATGGCTAGCATCAACAACACCAGAAACAACAGGTGTTGGAGAGGATGTGGAGGAAAAAACCCTCTTACACTGTTGATGGGAATGCAAACTGGTGAAGCCATTGTGGGAAACAGTTGGGAGGTTCCTTAAAAAATTAAAAATACAATGACGACTCTATGACCCAGTAATTGCACTACTGGGTATTTACCCTCCAAAATACGGAAACACAAAAGGAACACATGAACAGTTATGCTTATTTCAGTATTATTTACAATAGCCAACTATGGAAGCAGCCCATATCCATCAATAGATGAATATATGATTTGATATAACAAAAATTAATGAGATTTTTTCCAGAATAGAATTTTCTAAACTGCGTTATATAGAGCACTCAGTGCAAAGGGATAGTGTGATATTCCATTAAAACAGGTTTTATGTAAATAAAAATGTTTAGGAAATTATTTAGTGCCAGTTATTTTGTAGATTTCAACAAACTAATTCTTAAGTTTGTATGGAGAGACAATACAATAGGATAGCCAACATGAAAGAAAACAAAGTTGGGGGATGGATGCTACCTGACTTCACAACTTACTATGAAGCTACAGTAATCAAAATTGTGTGGTATTGGTGAAAGAATAAACAAACAGATCAATGGGACAACATAGAGAACTGAAAAATGTCCACATGAATATAGTCAACTGATCTTTGACAAAGCAGCAAAGGTAACATGATCTAGCAAAGATAGGCTTTTCGATAAATGATCCTGGAAGAACTGAACATTCACATGTAAAACTCCCACATAAACACATTTATGAATCTAAATGAGAAATGAATCTAAGTTGTACTTTTCTCACACACACTCAGGGCTTAACAAGAACAACAAAAGACAAGGGGCAAAGTTTCTGAATAGATACTTCTTCAAAGAAGATATACAAGTGGTCAATAAACACATGTAAAAATGCTCAGTATCATTGGCTCTCAAGGAAATATAAATCAAAACCAAAATGAGATACCAGTTTACACCAATGAGGGGGAGTACAGTAAAAAAGGCATAATTATAATGTAGCCTATGGTGTGAAAAGTTGGAACATTCAGACACTGCTGCTGAGAATGTAAATGGTATAGACTCTTTGAAAAACAGTTGAACAGTTCCTCAAAAGGTGAAACACAGTTTCCATATAATCTACCAATTATATTCCTAGTATATACCCGAGAGGCATGAAAACTTATATTTACACAAAAACTTACGCACAAATGTTAATGATAACATTATTCATAATACCCATAAAGTGGCAAGAACCCAAATGTCCATCAACTAAAGAATGCATAAATTAAATGTAGTATATTCGTATAATGGAATATTATTAGGTAATAAGAAGGAACTGATACATGCTACAAGTTGGATGAACATTGAAAAAATTATGCTAGGCAAAAGAAGTCAGTGAGAAAAGATTGTATAATTCCATTTATATAAAATGGCCAGAATAGGCAAATAAATAGAAAGATTAGTGCCTGTCTAGGACTGGAGGGATTGAAGGGAAATGGGGACTCCTTGTAAAAGATGTGAAGTTTCTCTTTAGGATGAAATGTTCTTAAAGTTAATTGTGGTGATGGATGCACATCTCTGTGAATATATAAAAAAGCATTGAATTGGATGGTTTAAAGAGGTAGATTATATGGTATGTGAATCATATCTGAATAAAGCCATCATAAAAGCATTAATGAAATGTTTTCCATTTTCTATAGAATTTCATTTTCATGTAGAATTTTCTAAGCCATGTTATACAGAACACTTAGTGCAATGAAATATTGTGATAGTCCCTTAAAACAAGTTTTCTGTAATTAAAAATGCTTAGGGAATGCCAGTGTTATTGGTGCCAAAGTGCATGCTCAGTGGTAGCAGTCTCGTGTCTATCTTTCACATAATCGGATCCTCAAAACTTGGGATGCTGTCTGGCACATACATAACAAACTCTTGATAAATATTTCTTGAATGACTAATGAAAAAAGAGTAATGGATGAATTGTAAATCTCGAAGAGGAGAATGGCATGTGCAGAATTTGTATATCAGATGTCTTTCCATTGCAGGTGAAAGAAACCAAATGCATTAGCTTAAGCAAAAGAAGAGTTTTTTGTTTGTTTGTTTGTTTTTATGTAGCGGTGAAAAGCTCAGTACCAATTTCAGATTTAGTTGTGGTTGAATACAATGACTTGTAATGTCATCCAGACCCATTCTTTCCCACACTTGTCAATCTCTTTCTTATGGTTTATTGTTTACAAATGTTTTCTACTTACTGGCCATCAATAAATTTTAGCTTGTTTCATTCACAATTATTCCAGCAGATAAGAAGATCTCTCTTTTTAGCTTGTTAAAGAAAAAAATCCTGAAATTAGCCTTGATTATCTTGGCTATGTGTGTGCTTATCCTTAAATCATTTACCATGGCTAGGGAAATGTATTGATTTGTTTGGTTGGTCAGGTGCATGTCCCATGCTATACTTGGAAACTAGGGGTGAATTAGTTCTTAAAAAAGGGGAAAGTCAATACTGGCTATAAAATATCATGCTTTAAATTAAAATATGATTATATCACTATTGTGCTTTCTAAATTAAAATTTGATCAAATCATTTACTTTTTCCTTTTAAATTTACTTTTACTTTTTAAAAAATACTTTTTTTTTACTTTTTAAAAAATACTCATTTTTTAAAAATCAGAGCTTCTCAGACCAGATACCCACAAAAAACTAGGATTCCACAATATGGAGTCAAATCTGATGTTTGTTCATGAAATATATGTTCCACAGTGAACACTGTCTTGAAGAGAACCATCAGAACTCCCAGCAGTGCAGGAGGCAATGGAGGATCTGGGTGTGTTACAGGCTCTACTATAATGGAGTGTCTAGTATATGTATATGTTTGGGTGTATGGGCCTGTGTATGTGTCTGTATGTGTGTGTGAATGGGAGTCTTGTTCTGCTCTATTATCATTCAGTTTCTAGATGAGAACCTCAGGCCAGGTGGACAAGAATTAAGAATCAGTCATGGTGACTGGAAGCTTCAAAAAAGATTTTTTTCTTTCTTTCTTCCTTCCTTCCTCCCTCCCTCCCTCCCTTCCTTCCTTCCTCTCTCTCTCTTTCTTTCTCTCTTCTGTTGGAGATTGTAAGGATTAAATGAACTAATTGCATGTCAAGGCCTTAGAATAGTACCTCCCACATAATAAGTACTTAGTACACGTCAATTATAAATAATGATTATTCATCAAACGCATTTAATTCTTCTGTGTTTTTAATACAGTGGCTGCAAAGGCTTTTTAAATTTAACAAGATCAGTTTCTAATGTAGTTCTAGTGCTCTCTAAATTCCTCGGTTTCAATGGGCACAAACTGGTAGGGAAACTTTCTGAAAGACCACATTGAAATCAATGCAGCAGAAGATACGAACCCAACGAAGTGTGTAGGCGGCATATGCTGTCAGTCCACCCTTTCCCCTTATATACTTTTTTCTCTCTCCCTAGAGTGTATGTTCATGGAATATAAATTAAATAAAAGATAATTAGAAGGGTAGCAATCTATCAGTAAAATTGTATCACGCTTTCCAAAATCATAAAGGCTGGCTGAACTACTCTCTTGCAATGCTGTGCCACTGCTCTCCTCTTCATGAATATAATCTGGAGGGATGTTAATTATCTGGGAATGGATTTCTTTATTCCATTAGCTATATGAAGTGTGTTTACAAAAAGTCCTACTCCATTATATGTATATATATCTGTGTGTGTGTGTATATATATATAAAGAGAGAGAGAGAGAGAACCTGCTTTCTAGAATGGTATTTTAAGGGGCACTGAATGGAGTAGTCATAGAAAATAAAAGTACATCATAAAAACAGATGATAAAGCGAACATTTAAAATTTGTATGATTATATTTAATTAGGATAAATGATGTGATTGCAAAGATCAAGATTTTAGAAAGAACTTATAACACTCTTGCTATAAAAAAAATTTCTATTTGGAATTTGTTTTGACACTCTTGATTCTTTCTACTCCCACTAATGCTGCTGACTCAGATGCTTTTGTTCTTCTTAGACACACACAGCTTTTTCTACCTTGCCATCCCCACCACTGGCTTCTGTGTGCTCCAGTTCATTCTTCACACTACCTCAAACGACAGGTCAAAACAGAAATGAGGTACAGCTACGATGGAGTAACTGGGACTTGTTTCTCATTGTAAACCGCTAGAAAATTGGGCAAAATATATGAAAAAGACCTGTTTTCAGACATTGAACATTAGATAGCATAGAACTGCAATCCCTAGTAGAGGAAACACAAGATGAGCATTTAAAGATGTCTGTATTTCAACCTAGAGGCACTCTCCAAACAATGATGAAATGAGGGGAATAAAAAATAAAGCATGTAGCTTTTAATTTCTTAGTGAATTAAAGGGATGAAAGCTGAAGTTTGAGGACGTTAAGGAAGCTGTAAATTGTAGGGAAGAATAACAGAGAAGGGGAAGCTACAAATAGAAATGTTCCAGAAATATGCATGTGTTTTTTTAATATTCTATGACTGTATTTAAAGCTACATACGCAAAAGGTAAAACTTCATGAAGTTGGGCCAAGAACAACAACCAGGAAAATGAAAGTATAAAAATTACCAGAGCCCACACAAGGCTGGAGGGTTTTCAAGTTCAAACCAACCAGAATGGAGAATCATTTTTACTTTATTTATTTATTTTTTAAAGTGGGATTCATGCCCATTGTGGAGCCCAACATAGAGCGAGAACTCACAACCCTGAGATCAAGACCTGGGATCAAGACCGGAGCCAAGTTCAACTGAGCCACCAGGCACCCCAAGAGTGGAAAATCGTTTTTGAATATTTAGTGCATTTGGTAGAGCCCAGATGAGGATCGTACATAAGTAGTAGGACTAAACATGAGTAGAGGCTACCTTAAACATGCCTTAATGAAGGTAAATAATCAAGACTTTAAAAGGATTAGGTTTAGCCTCAGATAAGTTAACTCCCTATCATAAAAAGTCATCTAACACTGTTTTGAGTTCTGTTGTCTTATTTTAAACTCAATAGGGTAAAATTCAAAATGTCCAGCATCCAGTTAAAATAGACACGAGAGAGAGGAACACGTGAGTCCAAAACAAGAAAAATAAGTCAACAAAAACAGTCCCAGAAAAGACAGATAATAGAATTAGCATGTGAAGAATGTAATGTACCTGTTAAAGGACAGATGAATTTAATGAGAAGAAAAATTAAAGTAAAAACAATCCAATGGAAATTCTAGAGATTAAACATGATCTCAAATGAAAAATTCACATGACCAAATTAAAAGAACTTTAGGCACTCCATAAAACAAAATTGGTGAATTTAAATCTATAAAGCAATAAAACCATTGAAATAAACAAAAGTCCAAATATGTCCTGACTATATTTTTTTCAGCATTTTTCATTTCTAATATGATTTTCATACTTTCAGTTATTTAAGTCATTCATTTACCTGCTACTTTTGTCTAATGTCTTTTATCGCTGGATCTTTTGAGTTGTTTACCAACAATGATGTGAATTTTAAGTATAGAAAATTTGTTGAAATCCTCTGCTCTTTTCCCAATTTCCTTTTGTGATGCATATTTTCCTTAGTTTTTTCAAATTATTGAATGTGGGAAAGAATTTTTTTTCCTGAATAATTCTATATGAAAGGATATAGGTAAGTACTGTCTAAATATCAGAATCAGATATGTGGTCATGGATCACAAAGTCTGATTTGACACCTTCTCAGTAAGTCTTCCTGGATGGTAAGCTGAGTCTTTGACTCTGCAGTTCAATAAGGCTATTAGTGAAAGACTTTAAATAATAGGTTCTGTATTGTGGTCTGAGAATCATACTATTTTCTCTGTTCTCTTCACTTCCCTCTTAGCAGGCCTTACAGATATCTGATATCCGATGATAAGCTAGAAGTATCAGAATAATATTTCTATGCAATTGTCATTCACAATTGGAAATATATGAAAATTGAGAAATATAGTTGAATATTCAAATGTTTCTGAATATTTCAGAAATTGGAAACCTCAGCACAGTTACCTTGGTGCCTAATAGAATGGTTTTCATTATATCATATCTGCCAGAGTGTGTGGTTTCAATATTCTGTTTCTTTCTTTTGTTTTGTTTTTTGTTTTGAGGTGGGGAGTGGAGGGAGAGGCGGAGACAGCGAATCTTAAGGTGTTTCCATGCCCAGTGTGGAGCCCAATATGGGGCTTGGTCTCACAACCCTGAGGTCATGATGAGCTAAGTCTGAGCAACTGAACCACCCAGATACCCCAATAGTCTGTTATTTTTTTAAAGGATATATATTAAAACTACATCTTTATAAACATATTCCTTATGTTAGGAATAAAAGGCCAGTGTCCTTAAATATTAACACATTGATTAGTATTCTTCTTAGTATAGTTGAAAAAATGTTTTTGTGGAAATAGTTATACAACTTAAAAATATATCTTATTTAGTTTTAATCAGTTAGACTATAGTTTATATATTTTGGGGGAGAGATTATTCTCTCTGTGTGAAGTATAGTCATTCCTGAGAACTAGACCTGACGGGCAGTTCCCGCAATATCTGATTTGTCCAGCCACTAGTTTCTTAAAAATACAACTTCAAGAAATATATCAAACAAACTGTAATACTGTGATGGAAACCACTGAGATTTCTGTTCAGTTTGTCTTTCTTAAGCACTGCCTATACTTTTCACAGATGTAGGGCCCAGGTAGCCTTGTTATCTCTGACTTTAGTTATGAAGAGTAACTACCTGATCAAACTTGGGCCAATCATATATTCATTCTTAGGATTCTGAATTAAATAGAGAAGATGTAAAACTCAGGAGCAGTGATGAAGCTATTTACCTTCACACAGAAGGAAGATCTACAGAGAGACCAGATGAGAGATGGAGAGAAGATATCACCTGGATTCTTAGTGTGTTTATTTCTTGGTTCTTTTCCTTTATTATAGCACATACAGATTCTAGGTTTTGGGTTAATAAAGAACCCAATGTTTCTTTAAAATCGATGATTGCCTTAAAATAAATGTACTTCCATGCTTTTTGTTCTACTCATTTTCTTTTTCCCTCTTCTTTTCCTTCTTATTTAAAGCAGTGGGAGTTGGTTCTGTTATTTTCAACTAGAATTCTAATTAATGTAATAATATCCACAAACTTTGAGGAAATACAAAATGAAGTAACTTGTTACTTTTCCTAGCAAAGAAACACACTACAATAAAATGTATTATAAAGCAGTTCTGAGGTTTTCATTTGAGTGCTTCTCTGATACGAATAGATTTGGGAAGAAGAGAACAGAGAAATATAACCCAATTATTTTTTACAAGCACAGATTTATTCTGCTTATATAAGTCAGAAACAAGCATTCCAGTGGAATTCATGATTAAAATACATGTGTTATTTAAAGTAATACTGAGTCATTTGGCGTGAATCCATTTGTTGGTGAGTAGCTTTTGCACTGGATTATAATACCATTTCTACTCCTCAGTCCATACCTTAAAGGACAGAAGTTACTGAAGTCTTTGGAAGACCATGTCTGGGGACGTTCAATGACTCCTTTATTTTGGAGTAGAAGGAAGATGTTTCTGTTTCTTCGGAAGAAAAGTGTGATCTAGGTTGTATACTATTGTTTTCCTGGGATGTCAAAGAATCTGTAAGATTTCCTCAGGGGTATTTACATACATTAGTAGGAGTATGATATTCTCAGGGGCTCCTCTCTTAATAATACTCATTTTATGTCAGAGCTAAAGACTTCTCTTTAAGAATTCCTTCTGAGGGATTAGGCACAAGATTTTTGTAGTTTTTCACTGATTAAGCCATCATATTTCTTTGATAAACCCCAGTATTGATCCCACAGTTATACCTTTTGAATGGCTGATGAGAATGTCTGCCTTGTGTTCTCATTCTTCAGTCTTGTCTTGTTTTTATTTCAGTGACTTCTTGGAAAGTGTTTGTAGTTTTGTGGTGAGCTTTTATTACATATTCCAGTCACTTTCTGTTTGTTCATTGTACGTAAGGTAAATAAAGAAATAGTCTCTTGAATTTTATTTACACAAATCTTTGATGGCATTTAATTAGTCACAAAACCCCCCTACTTGAAATACAATCACAGTAGTCTGACTTCCCTTTCAACTTTTAATTGGTAATATCAAGCCCATATATTATGATATTTCCCACCAATTACCCTAAACTTCATTCATTGTTTTGATCCTTCAGGCTCATAATCAGGCAGTTATTTTCACCTGTCTTATAATTTCACATGTTGCTTCCCTTCAATAAACTGGAATGCATGTATAAAATATGTTAATTATGCTATATCAGGTTTATTCCCTTTGACACCTGAATAGTGTATCTTGAGATAACTATTGAATTTTTATCTCTTCCCATTTTTCACAAAAGAATTTCCATCTTACACTTACCAGTTGAAGTTTTTCCTTGTAGGCCACTTCTATTTTCGTTACTTAACTTCTTATCTCAAGTTATATAGCTGCTGATCCTTTTCCTCTTTTAGTCAATCTTATTCTGCAACAAGTCTCAGTACTCTATTGTTTTATTGAGAAACATATTTATTGCCTGTTAGTGTTAGGTAAGTCCCATATATTTGCAACAATAACAGCAACAATAAAAAACAAAACCCTTCCACTTTTTAGGCCATATTAATATTCCATTGTATGCAGTGGATATTTAATTAGCTAGATATTTATGAGATTAAGTGTTATTATTTTAATATTGGAATGAGACCCTCTAGTATTCTCAGATTTTAGTATAGAGAGGCAGAATGCTGCCTTTGAAACAGAGGTTTATTTCTGATTGTGCATATTACAGATAAAACTAGTACACATGTAAAGGTTCAATTGATTCTTGTTAAATGGATATTTTGAAAACCTATTGTAATTAGTATTTAAAGTAATTTATTAATTAGTTCCTTATAGAATATCCCAAACTGGTCTATAAGAGCAAAATATAATTATGTTGTTACGTGTGACTATTTCAAAATCTGTATTTTTAGTTTTGAATATTTGGGAAATTAACTAAATTCATTTTTCAGTTTTTCCTCTTACTTTTTGGATGAGCTGACCTTATTGATGGTGCAATTTTCTTTGCATGACTTTAGTTCTGCTGGAGGATATTACCACATTGTTCATTTACTATATATGGTGTTGGGTAGGTTGTGCATTTCAACTCCATGGGCACCATGTACCTATAATCTATATGAGTACCCCACTTGGAACTGTGCAGTAAACACACACCAGTGTAGCTATATGGCATAATCCTGGTCAGAGACTTGATAATCAATGAATCATTTTAAGCTATGAAAATAGAGTGCTAGTCATTGATATCACTTAATAACTATTGGAGGTTTTGACTTAGTGAAAATTTGCTTAGTCTGGATTTTCTCTTTCCAGTTTTAACTAGCTTTGCTTTATGCTCATTAGATCAAATGGTTTTGATAGAGACAGACTGACACACAGAAAATTCATGCAGCTTGGTTCCCTGGGAAACCAGGCTAAGAATAGTTTTCTTTGCACATCCTGGTTTCCTCTAATGAGGGCCAGTATAAGAATGTGAATGTCACAATGTAACCTGTAAATCCCAAGAAATCATTATTTTATGACACTTTTAATGCACGCTTGCAGATATTCAAATTAGAAAGTATTTCAGATCTTTGCATGAATCTAATTATTTCTGAGGGTTTTTTTTGTGTGTGTATATATTTGATTATTTTCATTTATTGGCTTGAAATAAGAGCATGTGTGAAGAATGATGTATAGGTTTTGGGTAGCTACCAGTGGAAAAAAAAGTTTCCCAGAATATGAACACTCAAGGTATTCTAATTAAAATCAGCTTTCAGGGCACCTGGGTGGCTCAGTCAGTTGAATGTATGACTCTTGATTTTGGCTCAGGTCATGATCTTAGAGTTGTGGGACTGAGCCCATGTTGGGCTCTGTGCTCAGCATGAAGTCCCTCTCCCTCTGCTCCAACTCCCACTTGCGCTCTCTCTCTCTCTCTCTCAAATAAACAAACATCTTTCAAAATGCATACCACTAAGTTAATTGATTCCATTGTGCTGGTAATCAACTACTTGATTATTTATTATTTTTGGTATTCACACTTACTGTAATAGTAAATTCCTTTCTTTGAAAGCCCTTTCTAACATGCATTTTATTTATTTATTTATTTAATTACTTATTTATTTTACAGAAAACTTGATAAGTGCTACTTAGGTATTGAACATTTGTTCATTATTCGGTGAAATTTTGGAAGCAAACTTACCAAATGTAGCACATGATGTATCACACAGTTTTCTTCATAAACTTTGGAGAAAGCATTGTGTTTACTAAAACTTTTATATGTTATGAATCTCATTTTAATATTTCTTTTTATACATTACCTTACTTTAAGAGGTCATATATTTGCAAACTGTGTGACAAGCACAGATATTTGTTGAGAGCTCTGTATACATGGGCAGTGGAAGAGGGGTTTTAGCCAGAAATGCACCTCTCAGGATTTTGAATGTTCTATAGAGTAAGCTAACTTAAATCTCAGATATGATACATGCTTATGGTTAGAAACTAAGGATTCTCTTTCATTAAAACAAACATGGGAAATCTAGGGCATATTTTAATCAGCTATGTATAATGCAAACTACTTTCAGTATAGTAATTGAAACATTTATGTCTGGCTAGAACTAGCCACTGAGCAATTTGGCATTATCTGTGTAAGTGCTTATGACATGTCCAACTTAACACACTGCTCTTGTTTTTTTTGCTCCAGGTCTTAATGATCACTATCTTGATCTGGATTAAAATAACATGGATAGGCGTATTCCAAAAGCCCCATGATGTTCAGCTGTGGAAAGGTAAGAACAAAGTATAAATTGCTCCTAGGCCATTTTCTTACAATATAAAAGAATTTGGGGAAATTTCCAAGGCTACTAGAGCAAGCTGAGTAGCATAATGGATGATATAAAATATTACAAGAGAGGGCTTGTGGTATATAAAGACACTGTTAGCTGCCTGTGTCCATATCTCTTAATATTTCCTCCCAAAAGAAAAACAAGAGTGGAAAAATAAAATTACACAAAACCGAGTGTTCAGCATAACTTAAATATAGAGAAGGCCCATATTTCAATATGAAAGTAAGTAGAAAAAAAAGAAAAGAAAAAAATTATAATTGGATAAAGTGAAAAGTATGAACCCAGGATTTTCTATCTAAAGTCCCGACAAGTATCAGGGCTATAGAAAAACAATTTTAACATAACAACTTCATACCCATGAGCCCTTCTTGAGGAATTTATTAGAGATAGGTATTAGAGATGAGATCTATCCAGCCAAGAAGGAGCTGCAAAAACAGGAATGGGTCCATTGGTGAGCATTTTAAAATATACATTCAAAGATCTGAGACTAAAGGGAATATGGGGATTAGGGTGGAAGACTAATATGCAAATGTTTTATGTCTTAATATATTTATGACAAAATTAATCATGTATTAGGTCACAGAGATATTATCAGGAAGTTCCATAAGGTAGAAACATCACACAATGTGATGGAATCAGAAATTACTAACAAGACAAAATCAGAAAAGCTCTTTTACTTGGAAATTTCAATTAAAGAATCATCAGTTGAAAGAAAAATACAAGCTGAAATTATAGAATATCTAACAACAACAAAAAAATGATACCACTAGTTGATGGTGTCTACATTCTACTCTACCCTTCAGCAACTACTTTTTTTTGCAAAATCTGCCCGAAGATTAGAACTTGACCACTTGAGTTTAGATTTTGCTATTTTCATTTTTAAAATAAAGATTGTATGTATGTATGTATGTATTTAGAGATGGGGGAGGGGCAAAGGGTGAGGGAGAGAGAGTCTAAAGTAGACTCCACAGAGAGCACAGAGCTCAATGCAGGGCTTACATAAAGGGATAGATAGATACACTCAGCATCGCTTGGATCATGAGCCAGCAAATGCTTTTTTGTTAAGAGCTAAGTAGTGTACTTTAGGTGTAGGGGTTCATATGATCTTTGAACAATTTAACTCTGCAGATGTAGCTAGAAGTGATCATGAGCTGTATATAAATGAATGAATGTGCCTATGTTCCAATAAAACTTTATTTACAAAAACAGACAGTAAGCCATATTTAATTTGTGGTGTGTAGTTTGCTGACCCATGATTTTCACTGTTTCTCTTCACCTCCACATCAGAAATTTTTGCAAGGTTAGGGTGGGAATGGAGGTGCATCAGATCCTCCATTCTTACAGACATTTCTCCAAAGAAGACGTATACATGGCCAATAGACACATGAAAAGATGCTCATCCTCATCATAAGAGAAATGGAAATCAAAACTATAATGAGATATTGCTTCACACCTATAGAATGGCTAAATGAGGAAGTGGAGGAAAAGGACCATCCGTGAGTTGTTGGTAGGAATGCAAACTGGTGCAGGCACTGTGGAAAACACTACGAAGTTTCTGAAAAAGTTAAAAATATAACTACCTTATGCTCCAGCAATCACAGTACTGGGTATTTACCCCCAAAATACAAAAACACTGAAAGGGATACATGTATGGATTATATATGATGGAATATATTATTTAGCCAGAAAAAAGAATGAAGCCTTGCCATTTGCAACAACATGGATGGAGCTAGAGAGCATAATGCTAAGCAAATAAGGCAGTCAGAAAAAGACAAATATCATATGGTTTCATTCACATGTGGAATTTAAGAAACAAAACAAGCAAAGGGAAAAAAGGGAGAGAGTCAAATCAAGAAACAGACTTAATTATAGAGAAAAAAACTGATGGTTACCAGAGAGGATGGTGGTGGGGGGGGGGGGTGTGGTTTAAGTAAGTGATGGAGACTAAAAAGGAGTTGGCTTGCAATGAGCGCAGAGTGATGTGTGGAAGTGCCGAATCACAATATTGTCTGCTTGAAACTAATGTAATATTGTATGTTAAGTAACTGGAATTAAAATCGAAACTTAAAAAAATCCTCCCATGTCTATAAACTCATACAGAAGACTTTGTTCTGTTTGTACCTAATCTCATCTGTGAGTTGGAAATTATAATAAGACCAATGATTATAATAGCAACAGTCATCATGTAATCATTGTAATTTATAGGACACTAGAGAATGGCTTCCTTATCTTCTGAAACCCTGCCCTAGTCCACCAGGCCATTTGGATTATTTATTTACCTCTTCAGTTGCAGACTCTGCTACTTTAAAATGAATCACCATTTATTAGAAATTTGCTAATTTGAAATCCTGAAGGTGTAATCTTCTGATTTTTAAAAATATAAAAGGCTCTGAACGCCCATCTGAAAGACGGAAGGAGAGAATGTAATTAGGAATTCTACGAGGCCTTAATTTCTCCTCCTTGAATTGAACATTTTTAATACTTCTGCACTTCTTTGTTTTTTGGCTATTACCCATTTCTGCATGCTATGTCATTTGCTTTGAAATGTGACAAAGTGATCTGAGCTCAGGTTCCTGTTGCAGAGGGAGGCATTATTGATTTCTTGGAGAGTAGCAAGAAGACTTGCAATGTTGCTGTTAAACTTGGCTGACAGATCACAAGAGCTTGTGACATCTAATTTACTCTAATGAAATCATGGGGTTCTCTGGCTGTCTGGCCTTGAGGGGAGGTAAAAAGTCAAGAAACTGAGGATCCTAAGCACCCAGGCATGAAGGGTGGTTCATTCACACCGTCCAGTCTTATTCGGAAAAGATATTAACTGAATTCACCTGCTCCAAGTTAACCAGATGGTCTTCTCAGCAAATGGAAAATTAAAGATGTCTGATCATCACTGTGCTGGTTACAATTTAATTGCTCGATCAGGAAACCTTACTTCTGGTCTTTGAAGCACTACAGATTGTTGTAATTTCACAGCTAAGAATATATTAAACAGAATTAAAAAAAATGTTTGAGAATGTTTTTAGCCATCTCTTCAATTAGCTGGTATGTCTCTTCTTTCAATAATCTTTGTTAAGCTGTCTGGCGCTTTGAGAGGTTCTGAAATCTGTGATGCTCCAGTTCCTGCTCAACGGATCCTCTTTCATAACGGCTTTATTTTCGTATTGTGCATGACTTTTATGAGGAAGAAACAAAAGTAAAGCAAACAAGCTGATAATGGGATTTTCTTTAGACTCGGTGACTTTCAGTGTTTTTTACAGCCTCTAGGACACATTCAGCTTAATATCTAAGTTTGTCCACATACTCCCTGAATGGCCTATGGCCTATTTCTGCAGATATAGAAGGAGTGAGATGAATTCTGAAAAACAATTAGAAATCTTTTAGCATAGCATTATAATTTCACATTTATATTCTTTTACATGAGTAGTTGGTATTCCAGTTGGGTCTCTGAGGCACAAAATGATTGCTGAATCACATAGGATGAGTTGAATAAAATTCAGCATATATTTCCTACCAAAGGCTGTTGTTCGTAGTACGGTGCTTTGGAGGAGTGCTGGAATAGATATTCATATAAGCTGCATTTTATTTTCAGTGATGTCATTTCCTTTTCATGTGGTAATGATGACCCATTTAACTCTCTGAATCTCAGTTTCCTTATTTTTGAAATGGATCTAATAATACAACTTAAGTGCCTGCTTGCCCATAGAGGTAGGCACTTTTACATGTGCTATTTAATTACTCCTGACAAATCTGTCAAGAAAATATTATCCTCAGTCTGCACCTAAAAAACTGAGGCAGAGAGTAGATGATTTTTTGCAAAGTTCAATGGCTGACAAATGTCTTGGCTGGGACTTAAATCCAGAACTTTTAACTTTGAGCAAAGTTTTCTTTGCACTGAGTCTCAGCTGCTTCCCTCAGGGCTTGTGCAAAGAGCAAATTAAACTTGCAAAAAGGAGAGCTTTGTGAACATGAGGTTAGGTTATTAGTTAATTAGTTTGGCAACCAATAATTCTTATATGGGTACACTTTTTAAATCTACATATTGTAATTCACATTATAATCACAATAATAGCTTAACTTTTGTTTAGACCAAAGCGCCAAGAATTATGGAAAGTGCTTTAATGAATCACTACACTTAATGCTCCCTACACACCTTCAAGGTAGATACGAGTAATCCTCATTTTACGTTTGAAGAAACTAAACAGTGTAGCTTTGAATTTCAAAATCTAATTTACTGGTTTTTTTTTTTTAACTTTCTTCTTTCCTAAATTATTAGGTTTGCCCGAAAACTGAAAATAAAGCCAGAGTCTCTAGGGCTTCTTTGTTGAATTTTTATTGTTTTTCCAAAGTTCCATACTATTTACCTCAGAATGAGAAGGAGATTGAACAGGGAGAGGGAGGAACTGGGTCCTGCCTTCCTTATGTTGCCACAGGAAGAGACTCTACTGCAGATTGCACGGGTCTCAGTTGCTCCATAGTCACTCAGGTGAATTGGAAGACGAGGAAAACTCTTCACAGGATTCTGAGGTGGACAGTGCTGTGAGCTGTTTTCTCTCAGGTGTTCTGCATGAAGATTTTGTCTCAATTTGGAATGGTTATGGTGGATCCTCTGCAAGGAGTAGGAGTCATGCTCTTCCAGTCAGATCCTTATGTATAACGCGTTAAACCTGTGCTTTTATCTGTCATTACTTTAGTTAGTTCATAAGGGTGTGGGTGTGTTTCTATTAGAATGCATATGTTTTTTTCTCATTCCTATAAATAAATAACTCCCTATTTTATATGTTTTACGCATTAAAAGCTATACTCACAAACAATAGTCTCACCCCAGATTGGAGACTGAGTCATCACACATTCCATAGAATGGAAGACTCTCGTTCCCATAGGGAGGCTTAGAGGGGATGAACAATTTGCCTAAACATCACAAAGAATAAAGGGTCAGCACACTTTTGTTTTCCCGTTATGGTACACTAAGTAATTTATACTAGTTCTCCACTGAGCGCAGATACAACCTCCAGAAATACTATGAAAACATCTGCCTGCAGGTGCTAGACTGTGAATAACATAGTAGAGAATGATCAGGCCAGGATGTGCAGGTAAGTGAACCCTGGGCAGGTTAACCCACACTTCAGGACCACTTTTCTTCAAGGAGGAAGGCTGTTCGTTGATCCTTAAGTGAGCAACAGAGAGACTGAGATGCTGAAGAACACTTTGGAAATCTTTTCCTTGATGGGAAAGGTGGAGTTGAGTCCTAGGTCCTGCAATGAGGTGCTGTGCTCCAGAGCTAAGTACTGATATTCAATACAACCCTGCAAGAGACAGTAGACCCTTCAGCTTAATACCATCCCAACTCCTGAAACTGATCCCTGGTGATCCTGTCCCCAGTTCTCTGGCAGAAGAAAAATGAAATCTTGTTGGAGATAATATACTGGCCTATTTGGTTCTTTTTACAGTTTTCTAAAAATATTCTTAATAACATATTAGGCAAGGGATGTCTGGGTGGCTTAGTGTGTTAAGCCTCTGCCTTCGGCTCAGGTCATGATCTCAGGGTCCTGGGATCGAGCCCCACATCGGGCTCTCTCCTTGGCAAGGAGCCTGCTTCCCCCTCTCTCTCTCTGCCTGACCCTTTGCCTACTTGTGATCTCTCTTTCTCTGTCAAATAAATAAGTAAAATCTTCAAAAAAAAAGTAATATATCAGACAAAAAATTTAAAAAAAATGAGTCAAATAAGAAGACAGTGTGAACAAAGAAGAGCTGAAAAATGGAAAAGATAGAAGAAGACGGGGGCTCTATATGTTGGAGTTATCTGATGCAAAGTAAGAAATGTTTTTATATTGTACTCAGGAAGTTAAAATGAGATTGAGAGATTTGGCAAATAATTTTATTCTGTTTTTTTTTTTTTTGGTAAAACTTTATTTATTTATTTGAGAGAGAATTAGAGAGAGAGAGAGAGAAAGAGAGAAAGATAGCAAGCACTAGTGGGGGTCAGAGGGAGACGGAGAAACAGATTTCTTGCTGACCAGGGAGCCCTATGTGGGGCTCCATCCCAGGACCTGAGACCATGACCTGAGCTGAAGACAGATTCTTAATGAACTGAGCCACCTAGGTGCCCCTGGCAAATAATTTTAAAATATGAAAACAATGCAAACAGAAATTAAATAATTAAAAAATACGATACAAATTAAGAACCTACATGGTGAATTGAAAAGCAGATGGGTACAGCTGAGGAGAACCTAGTGAAGTAGAACCTAGATCAGAAGGAACTACACAGAATTACAAAGAGAGAAGGATGGAAAAGATACGGTATAAATGTAATAATCATAAAGGATATACCAAGAAGGCGAATATGTCACTTGGAGCCCAAGAATAAAAGGAAAGATGGAATGGGACACAAGATACATTTGGAGACATAATATCTGAATATTTCTCAGAGTTTCAAGAAGTTTTAACAAACTATAAGGGTAATAAACAAAGAATTCTGAGTCAAATCACATCAAACATTAGTTAATAAACCTTATAAAATAAAGAGAAAAATGTTAAAAGCAGTCATAGAAAAATCACGTTGACTTTAAAGGAACAATCATTAGATTGACATCTGAATTGTCGAAAGCAATGACAAAATAAAATTATGGGTCATTTTCATTCAACTTAGATGTACAAATACTAAAAAATATCCCCAAACTAGCCTGACAGTCTGTTGAAAGTGTTCTTTAATATACCCATGTTGGATTTATTTAGGAATGGAAGGTTATTTAAGATTTATAAATCAATCAAAGTAATTTATTTTTAGATTAAAGGGAAAAAGTAACTTGATTGTTTTAATAGTTGTAGAAGTATTTTAAAATTTAAAACATATTTAAATATAAATGTTTATCTATATATGAAATCTATCTTAGATTTCTAGAAAAAGAAGGGACAGTTCCTAATTTCTTCTCCCCTGCAAAAAAGTCTTTAAAAGAAACCTACAGCAAACATCTTACTTTTTGGCAAAATAATGAAAGCTTTCTTTTTAAGATTTACATAAGATAAAGATGGTAGGTACAACCATTTCCTTTTAACATTGCTCTTGAAGACCCAGGCAGGACTGTAAACAAGGAAAAAAGTAAAAAAAAAAAAACAAAAAAGAAAGAAAAAGAAAGGTATAGGGATTAGAAAGCAAAAAATAAGCTATCATTATTCTCAGATGATGTGTTTTATTCCTAGAAAATGCAAAAGAATCCAGAAGCCAATAATTTGTTTTAATGAGTAGCTTTAACTAGTTTTCTGGATATAGGATCAATATGTAAAAACTAAATGTATTTCTATATGCCAATAATAACAGATAATGTAATTTTAAATAAAAATATATTGCCTACAGGAGTATTAAAATCATCAGATCCTGAGGAATAAATAAAATAACTATGTCAGTTTCTCATAAGAGAATATAAAACATTATTGAGAGGACATCTTAAGATCTTAAATAAATGGAGTAATGAACAATGTTCATGCATTAGAAGACACGATACTGTCAACTTGTCAGTATTTCCTGAACTGATTGATAGTTTCAGTGCAACTCCAATCATATCATAAGAGTATTTTCTTAAAATATGCATGCATGTATATAACTTGACAAGTTGATTCTCTAAAATGTCTATGAAAGTGGAAAAAAGCCAAAACTAGTTAAGACACAGCTGATGAAAAACAAATTGGAAAGACTTTCTCTACCTGGTAGCAAGAATTAAGTCCAAAGTAATTAAGAAAGTATGATATTGTCACAAGGATAGACTACGATACTAATCTATGGACAGAAATAAGATCTCAGGAAGAGCCTCAAGCATATGTTGAAACTTGTTTTATGAAAAAAGTTGGCACTGCAGATCCCTGGGGCTTTTCAATAACTGGTGTTTGAACAATAAGAGCATATAAGAAAAAGAATGTAGTTTCACCTCTACTTCACAACATACACAAAAATCAATTCCAGGAGATTGTAGGTCTAAATGCAAAAATAGATTAAAATAGAATAAAATCTTCAGAAGCCAATACAGTCATGGCTCGGAATAAGAAAAGCAAAGCTTTATTTTACCATATTGAAAAAGATTGATAAAGTTGACTATAAAACTAACTTTTATAGGGCAGAGGAGATATTCACAGCTCATATAGCCTGTAAAGAGCTCATATTCACATTATAAAAAGATCTGCAAGTCAACATGCAAAAGACAGAAAATCCAACAGAGTAATGGGCAAGAGATTTGAGCAGCCATTTCATAGACAAGGATATCCAAGTGGCCAATACATATAGGAAAAATTGCTCAACTATAGTTGGTATCATGGCATGAAAATTAAAGCAATTAGATAAATAATAATAAAACAATTAGATAAATTAGAGAAATAATAATAAAGCAATTATCTACCCATTAATATAGTTCACATTTAGAAGGCTGACATTTCAAGTGTTGACAAGGATTGTGGAACAACTGGAATTTTATACAATGCTGATCACTAACCACTCAGTCTGGAAAGCCAAGCTTGTCCATCAGCAGAAGCAAGATGGGGATGAGGATCTGGACAAGTCTCTGGAAGTGGTCATGTCTGTGGGTCAGATGGCCCACATCTTGGTTGGTGGAGCCTGCAGTGGGGGAAAGAGCGCAGGGGCAGTGAGGAGGAGATCAAGGAAAGCTGGAATCCAGGGGACACACACTTGGAACTACTGATGAAGATATGAGAGTAATTTTGTGCTATTTGGCTTTCATTATGTTCCTTCTCCTCCAAATCCCATGCAAATTCTGCTGGCTAATTCTAACCCAAAGCCAGACGGGGAACATTTTCTGGGAAACATAGTTCCTAGTTTAACAAAATTGATAATACAATTGTTCAACACATTTCACAATAAAAATTATTTATATATTTTAATTTAAATTCAAGTTAGTCAACATACAGTGTATTACTAGTTTCAGAGGTGGAATTTAGTGATTCATAGGTTGCATATAACACCCAGTGCTCAATACTTCAAGTGCCCTCCTTATTGCCCATCACCCAACTACCCCAGCATCCCACTCATCTCCAGCAACCCTCAGTTTGTTCCCCACAGTTAAAAGTCTGTTATGGTTTGCCTCTCTCTGTTTTTATCTTATTTTTCCTTCCCTTCCCCTATGTTCATCAGTTTTTTTTCTTAAATTCCCCATATGAATGAAATCATATGGTATTTATCTTTCTCCGACTGCAAAAATAGTGATTTGAAGGGGCAAATGCACCCCAATGTTTATAGCAGCAATGTCCACAATAGCCAAAATATGGAGAGAGCCCAGATGTCCTTGACAGACAAATGTATAGGGAAGATATGGTATATATATACAATGGAATATTACAAAGACTGAATTACAATTACAAAGACTGAAATCTTGCCATTTACAATGATGTGGGTGGAACTAGAGTGTATTGTGCTAAGGGAAATAAATCAGTCATTTTACAATAAAAATTTAACCATCAATGAGCAGATGAAAAGATGAGATTTATTTATTTATTTAATTTCTTATTTTTTATAAACATATAATGTATTTTTATCCCCAGGGGTACAGGTCTGTGAATCGCCAGGTTTACATACTTCACAGCACTCGTCATAGCACATACCCTCCCCAATGTCCATAACTCCCCTCCCCCTCTCCCAACCCTACCTCCCCCCAGCAACCCCCAGTTTGTTTTGTGCAATTAAGAGTCACTTATGGTTTGTCTCCCTCCCAATCCCATCTTGTTTCATTTATTCTTCTCCTATCCCCCTAACCCCCATGTTGCATCTGCATATCCTCATATCAGGGAGATCATATGATAGTTGTCTTTCTCCGATTGACTTATTTCACTAAGCATGATACGCTCTAGTTCCATCCACGTCGTCGCAAATGGCAAGATTTCATTTCTTTTGATGGCTGCATAGTATTCCATTGTGTATATATACCACATCTTCTTTATCCTTTCGTCTGTTGATGGACATCTAGGTTCTTTCCATAGTTTGGCTATTGTAGACATTGCTGCTATAAACATTCGGGTGCATGTGCCCCTTCGGATCACTATGTTTGTATCTTTAGGGTAAATACCCAGTAGTGCAATTGCTGGGTCATAGGGTAGTTCTATTTTCAACATTTTGAGGAACCTCCATGCTGTTTTCCAGAGTGGTTGCACCAGCTTGCATTCCCACCAACAGTGTAGGAGGGTTCCCCTTTAAGATGAGATTTATTTTTAAAGACTTAAAAACCTATGTCAATTCCAAAACCTATTTGGAATTTTAATGGTCTTTTATTGTTTGTGTCATCTTGGGCAAGTTACTTAATTCCTCTTAGTTTCCTTGCCCACAAAATTAGGAAAATGATGAGTTGTAGACTTGTTTAAGGATAAATATTATAATGCATATACATTTCCCAAGACAGTGCCTAGTTTGTTGCAAACCTCAATAAATGGGTCCCTTTAGCAGCACCACTTTTGATAATGTGTCAAGACACTTGTACATTAGAATCTCTCGGGGAGCTTTAAAATATAAAAGGTACAGACTGCCCAGAGAGATTCTGATTTATTTGGTATATTTCCCTGTCAATAAAGGACTAGTTGAGTTAGAATACTTCTATTTTACAAACTTCCTCAGTCATAGAGAAAGCTGGACTTTGTTAGCTTTCTGTAGACCAGTACCCTTTGTTTACAAGTCTTTGTTTATTTGTTTTAGTTTTTTATACATTTTAGACATGTTTCCAGAGGGTATACTCTAACTTTCATTAGATTTACAAGTCACACTGATAACCTTGAGTGAAAATTTGAGAAATCCTTGAAAGGAACAGGGAGCACATCCCCATTTTCATCAATATTTTGAGATGCTAGTACTGTAGAAACCAAATTCATTCATTCATTCATTCTTCCTTTCTTTCTTTCTTTTATTCATTCATTTTTGGATTACTGCTACTTACAGCTTCAGTGGGTGACCTTTCAATGACCTTGTGCCAGATTGGAGCATAGACTGGAAGAGACACATTCTTACTGTAGCCCCCTCATCACTGACTACAGACAGAAGAAATGTCATACCATCAAGAAATTTAAATGTGAGATACTGTGGTGAATTAATTCACAGGTATGCTGAATGCAGTATGAGTGAAGAGAAGTGAAAATTTGCTTCTTAGAATTCAGTGGGAAGGCAACTACTAATCTTCCAGTTGTAGATGAGTTCCTTTTCATTGGCAGGCACTCTTTAATGCTTTAAAAGTTTAATACTCTCTGGAGAGGAGTTAAATGCGTTTTTAAGTGCCATTTGTTGTGTGTTCTGGGAAAGTGAAGTAGAGATGGGAACATTAGGGTCATAGTGTGTTGTTATTGAAAATGAATCCCATTTTACCTCAGCTTCACAGTATTCATATATTTTTTATAAAATGAGTACATTCATATTTTAAGTTTTAAGATCTACCTTTCAGGTTTGTCCTCTGGTGTGTAGGCTGCTTTTTCTTTTTCCTTTTTTTCCCCTTGTATGTAGTTGGCAGTTCAGTTGTTCAAATTGTATTTCCTAAGATTGTCCTGCTATACTCAAGACTCTGATTTCTTTGAACTAAATTGGTCACATGAATTAATGGAAAGCAGAGAAAAATGAAGAGAGATAAAGATATTAAAATATTATGTTTTGGGAACAACTGGCACAGTCAAAACTTTGGAATAAAGCTGAGAAGTGAGCAGTTTTGGGAGGTAGTCTGAATTTTGCTCTGCACTGTAGGAAAATCAAAGTCCTTGATGTAGTCCTCCAAATTTAGGTAACAATAGTTTTATGTGGTTTTTCATCTACAGGTATGAAGTTTAAAATGGATTTTCCTCTCCATCTTATTCTAATTTTCTGTAAATATTCATTGAGTTCTACAGTGTGCCAAGAACTGTCCTAGGCAATAGTGAAAACACAAAGTTCGTGGTCTCCTGGGAATTATAATTAGTTCATTCCTACAACTAGGGTTTTCCCTTGTTGCAAAATCTTTATCTGCCACAGGCTCTTTAGAGGCTGTTATCTTTCTTTCAGACACAGGTTTAACCCCTGAGACCTAACTGGTGCCAGTTCCTCATTCACTAACTGAAATGCTCCCCAGCCATTGTCTGTAGATACAGTAATGGAAATTTTAAAAGATACAAGTTGTCAAGAACAGCTTGTACCAGGTATTCTCCCCATTATCTGCAGATGCCATCTTGCTTCATCCTGCAAATAATACTAAGAAGCAGACACTGTTATTTTGCCATTTTCCTGTACTAAAGAAGGAGTTTCAAAGAAGTCAAAGCACTTGTCCAAGGTTACTTGGTAAATATCTTGCCCCAGCTCAGAATCAAATCAAAACAGTCTAATCAAAATAAGAGGCCCTTAATCCCCTACACAGATAAAAGAAGTATTATTTCTCACACATGTGAGTAATCTCATTTTGAAATACAGAGATGCTGTTACTAATTTAATGCCAAATAGTTCAAAGAGACAATGGTTTCATAGTAACCTCACTTTCATTATATTTTCTCTTATAAAAGTATAGCTTGTAACTACTTGTAAAAGTATATACTACTGTACTATCAGCTTCTTGAGGGTTAAGAGTGTTCAACTTTATATTTTCCCTCCACAGACCACATTTGTCCTATCGAAGGAGGGCAATAAATGTTTGGTAAATGTGTAAATGCACAGATGTATGAATCCCATTGCTAGTTAATTAGAATAGTGGCTCAGACATCTGACATATATATGCAGCAAGTATTGGGGTGAAACAAGGGGTTGGAAAACAAGGTGTTGGTAAACACAGAAGAGTATGGGAGACAGTAGCAAACAAGAAGAGTTGAATAAGTTAAAAGGGCAAATGCTTATTTGCACATTTTTTCTCTTTGTTTACTTAAAACTGATACCAAGCAGACTCATTTTGAAAGATTAAGATGATTAAATCCATTGTTGAAATTCAACTGCTTACTTGACATTGGTTTGCATTTTGTTTTCCTACATCCCACAACTAGATATAGTCATTAAAATTTCATGCATGAAACCCCCCCAAATTTTTTTTTTAAACCCAAAAAATTTTTAAAAATTCTATTTTATATCTACAGTGAGCACATTGAGTTTTGGGATCCCTGTAGAATTAATTAATTATTTTTTCTACTTTGTGTAGAGACCAGTGAGGGGTAATGAATAATTTCAAGATATGACATTTTCATGTTACTTTGTTTTTATTTTTCTCTTTATAATTTTTGAATTGATTTTAATTAAAAAGTCCTCTGTTTATGAGAGACACAAGGAAATTTAATATCCTCAAATTAAGGGAAACAAACAAAACAGAGAAAAACTGAGCAAAATTGGTTTCTTGAATTGTACTTTGCATTGTGATTTGAGGTTTTCTTTTTCTTTCTCTTGAAGACAGATTTGATAGAAAAAGTGCACCCTGAGAGAGTTTTCTAAGCTTTCACAGCTCTTGTCTGAGGTGAATGGTGTTTCATTAATTTCATATGCAATCTTCTTATGTGACAGTATAATTATAATATTATACAGCTTAGCCAGATGGCTTTAAATGATCTGCCAGTACTACCCCAGAAATGAAGGGTCACGCAGGGTACAAGGAGTCTTCAAGATTCCATTTTGAAAACTAAGTACTCTTGGCAAGGGACAAAATTGCTAATGTGTTTCTATATTTGAGGTGGTTTCCATTGCTCATAAGGTACATTACAGCTCAGTGCGATGTCTCTAATTCTTTGAAATGCCAATCACTTCAGTTTATGTTTCTTTTTGCTTTAGGTAAGAACCTGGGGGGGCGGTGGGGAGAACTGATCCAGAAGGTAGCACAGATAGGAGAGATAAAGCACCCCCATGCTTTGGTATGAGGTGGAAGGAATGTAGTTCTGGACATTAGAAATTCACTCAGAATAACTGAAGACCTATGGTGGGAGGCGGTGTAGGAAAACTTTTCTCCCTCGAAAGCAACTCAATCTTTAGTACATGATTAAGAGCACATTGATACCTGAAACTTTCTAAACACATTGGTTCTAAGACATTGGCTATTTTCATATCACTCATTTGAATTTATCCACATCCATCAATTTCCTGACAGATTGGACCTTGTATTGTTTTCAATGGAGATAATTGGTAAAAGAGAAATTTAACATTAAGTGTAATCTCAGCACAGTGAGAAATCAAATTTCTTAGTCTCTGATAGGCTTAGGTCTCTAGTATGCAACACAGAGTTCGGTTTTTGCCCCCTTAACATAAGTGGTTGGGGAAATCAAGAAATCAAGAAAGCCCAGGAAGGGGAAACCAGAATTTAGACTTTGTTATTTCCAGCTTGGTACTATTGGGGCTTCCACTCCCCGCCCCCAGAATGCTATAACAACCAGTCCATTAAATGGGGAGAAAAAGTAGTCAAAGTGATTGTATGGAATTTTGGAGAGATAATACATATCGTGTTTGGTGTGTGTGTGTGTGTGTGTGTGTGTGTGTGTTTTGTTGTTGAAAAAATAGACATAGGATTGTTTGGTACACTGTAGTGAAAATAACTTGGACTTGGAGTTTATTTGCTGTATGACAGTGAATGATTTCTTTAGAGTTTTGAACATTTGTTCATTTGTAAATTTGTTCATTTGTAAAATGAAGATGGACTATATGGTTATAGGGGGTATCTCTAAGTACCTCTAAAATTTAGTGATTCCCAGGTTTACATATCCACCTGTTTGAGGTTAGTTGGCTATGCTAGGCTAGGAGATTGGTAAACATAGTTCTTACTCAGTTTACGAATTGTCAGAATGAAAACTTTTAAACATGCCAAGTGCTATTTGCATGAACTTCCAAATAAAGTACAAAATTTAGGAGCCTTCAAAAAGTTCCTGTCTTAATCTTTTCTGTTTGACACATTCAAAATTAGTGAGATGTTTAAACATCATATGTTACCATGAATTAAGGATGCTAGGGAGGGGAAAAAAGTCCCCTAGACAGGTTTTAATTCTTGAGGGTCCAAATGTTTTAGGAATGCAATTTTTAAAAGGTAAATTACGTATTGAACAGCAACCTAACAAATTCTGATACAATCTGGGAGATTATTAATATAAAAATACTAGGTCTTTCAGAAACAGAATTTTTATTTAATCCTCTGGGTTGGCATGAGCCAAACTTGAACATAGTGCCAGCATCAGTACTTTCAAAAACTCAAGCATAGAAGACAGAAATATTAAATAATATAAAATTTGCATTCTACTTTGAATTTTTACAAAAATGTTGTAATATACATTTCACTTCATTTTTCTAATTCTTCATAGATAAAACAAAGTAAGAATTATCTGGAGAATTTTGGAAAGTGTAGTTACTAAATTTATGAATCCAGATTTTAGGGAACATAATTGAATTTAAAAGACATGAAGGGATTTATTTGTGTCATATACACTCACTGCACTTTAAATACTTTCTGAAGCAAATAATTCAAAAAATAGCTAACAAGCAAGAGGTCAAGCAAGCAAGAGGGCTGGTCAATGATGAACAGTCAATGTCTTTCTCTCTTCCTTTCTTCTTGGTTTTATCATTCAAAAAAAGGAATGAATTTTTTGTTCAGAAGTAAAATAAAAAGTGGTTGTTGGTATGTACGTTTGTTGAAGAATCAATCAGAGAAAAACATGAAACACTCTCCAAATCTCAGATTAGTGCTATGATGAAGTAAAATATGGCTTACCATGTGAAAGAGCATTAAAATTATGATTTTATACAGATAGGTATGTGTTATGCATATAGATTCGATGAGACGGGCTTAAATTTCGATTGGCCTGTGGTCCATTCTAATTGGTTTGTCCCCTGCTAAACTGGTTGTTAAATATTTTAAATATCATACGCAAGATTTAGTAATAATATTGAAAAACAATTAGGATATAAGGTTATTTAAACAGAGCTTAATGCAAACTGTAACATATTGATTTGTATATTTTAGAAAACCTGTTGAGTATTTACAAAATAAAATACCTGAAAAATAGAGTAAAAACTTCTGACATTATCAAGACAGATAGATACATGGTCAGTGTGATGGTTAATTTTATGTGTCAACTTGATTGGGTTAAAGGATGCCCAGAATAGTGCTCGCTTCCATAGCACATATACTAAAAGCAGAAAATAAAGGATGTCCAGAATAGCTTGTAAATATTACTTCTGGGGTGTGAATGGAAATGTTTCTGGAAGGGATTAGCATTTAAATCAGTAGACTGAGTAAAAAGGTGCCCTCACCATTATGGGTAGGCATTGTCCAATCTTTTGAGGGCCCAAGAAAAACAAAAAGGTGGGGGAAGGATGAATTGGCTGTCTCTTGAGCTGGGACATCCATCTTCTCCTCCCCTCAGACATAAATATTCCTGGTTCTTGGATTCTGGGACATGGATTGGGACTTATATACCATTAGTTCCCCAAACTCTCTTAGCCTTTTTACTTGGAATTGAATTACAAAACAAGCTTTTTTGGCTCAATAACTTGTAGATTTCAGATTGTGTGTCTTCTCAGACTCCATAATCATGCGAGCCAGTTCCTATGACAAATATCTCCCTAAATTTTGTATCTTTTGAAGACATATCAAAATACTAATTTTGCAGCAAATTTTTTAATGGTTTTTATTTATTGAGTCTTCCCAAAGGATTCAGCTTAATTTTGATGGAAATTATAATTTTCCTTCATATTCTTATTTTATAAGTTTATATATTAGTTTATTATATTATTATTTAATTAAATTATTTAATTGATTTATATCTTATGTATTATAAACACAACAATTAGTATCACCAGGTTTGGGAGCAATGAAATAATTTTTGTGTCTACCCTAAAATGTCTATAACTAAGTAAAACATGCAGTCCATTTATCCAAATTCTATTAAATGTTCTACCAATGACCTAAAATTCCGAAAGCCAAGAAATTAAGCTGGCTGGACCCTACTGAAAAATTACCTTAATCTCTTTTCTTCACTTATGAGTCTGGGAAATTCCATGGCAGTAGAAGCAACACGATTTGAATGGCTTTTTTTGGAAAGCGGTGAGCAACAGGGTCAGATTTGGCTGCATGTAAGTCAGCACATCTGAGCCATCAGAAACAAGAACTCCCCTAAGACCTGATGACAAGGAGGCAGAGATTAAAGTGGCAATTATTACTTTGTGCTGGAATAAGCATTTTCTCATCCTGATGATTCTAGAACAATAACAAAAAGATTCCAGAAATGCTGTCTAACCCATATAAATAATCAGGAGATGTTAATGGTTTCTATGATACTTAAGACAGATCCCATTGCCAAACAGAGTCAGAATATTTTATGTCTTAATATTTCCTTTGTCTTAATAGCATTTCCTTCACATGGGAGTCATTAAATGTTTCCAGACAGGATGTATTTGGAAAGAAAGATATTCACAAAGATTTTATTTGTGGAAAGCTTTTCAAGTCTTCTACTGTTAATGTCAGCTTCAAACTCAACAGTACAACCTTACTCACTCTCAGGACACAAGGAAGGAGTGGGAAAGGGAAAGACCACTCTTTCTCTCTCTGGAAAACAAAACACCATCCAAACCAAAAGCACCAGTCAATACAACAGAAAAGCAAACAGCCCAGAAGCTTTCTCCTGACTTTACATTCTACGCCAGATTTGACCTCATTTCTTAGTCCCTATTTACAGCAAATGCCTAAAAAGAGTTGTCAATACTTGCTATTTTCAATTCCCTTTCTTTTATTGTGTTTTAAATTCAATCTAAAGCAGTGTTCTCTTCTAATAGTTGAAACTGTTCCTGTCAATGTCAGTAATGACCTCCACATTGCTAAATCTAGTGCTGAATTCACAGTGTACACCTTAACTTGATTTATTGGCATTTGACTCAGTTACTATACCTTCTGCTTTGCTACACATTTTTTTTTTTTTAAACCTGGTTTCTGGGACAACATGGAACTTCTGGTTTCACTTCTGTCTCAGAAGCAACTCTTTCTAAGTCCACTCTCTTGGTTCCCCAAATCCTAAACTTTAGACTCAATCCTCCTTGTAGCCACAACCCAGAGGACCTTACCCATCCTCAAGGTTTTACTTGATGCTTAAATATGTATATTTAGCCTACATATCTCTCCTAAACTCAAAACTTGAATATCTAGCTTCTTATAGGATGCCTAATAGAATTCTCAAAATCAGCATGTTCCAAACTGAACTCCTGCCTTCCTTTCAAACTTCTCATCAGTGTCAGAATAAATGACTATATCTTTCTTCATATTGCTAAACAAAAAAATCTTGGACTTCCCATGTTTTGGGTGTGTTTGCTATCCTATCTGTTCATATGTCCTGTCATCTCTGCTTTCTGAATAGATCCAGAATCCAAGCATTTTTTACCAATGCCTCTGCTCACCAACCTGTCTTTTGCCTGGATTTTTGCCAATTATCTTACCACGTCTTCCCGCTTCCACCCTGAGCTTTTATAGTCTGTCTCTACAGAGAAAATGTAGTGATTCTTTTAAACAATGTGCAAGATCATACTACTCCTGTGCTTCAAACCTCTGTCGGCTTACCCCTTGTGTAAAGTAAAAGTCCATGTTTATAGCAGACCCTTCAAGGTCTGAGCCCTTTTTCCTCTTAGACCTCATCTGACCACTGGCTCCAACCATGGTACCCTTCTTACTCTACTTTGCCCAGAGAAAGCACATTTCTGTTTTGGGGTTTTAGTATTGGCAGTTTCCTTGGACTGGAATACTTTTCCTTAGATTTATACATATAAATAGCCTTTTCACTTTTTTCAGATTTCACTCAAATTATACTTTTTCATCGACAAATCTATTTAAAATATAAATCCTTCCCTCCCCAACATTATTTCCCCCCTTCCCTTCTTTATTTTTCTTTATAGCATTATTTACCAGCTGGCATATAAGTGAGTTTACTATAGTGTGTATAATATAAAAGGACACCCTCCTTTTGTCACTCAGTGAAAGAAGCATGGCTCTTTAACTTAAAATGGATTGGTTTTGGAACACTGAAGTGGAAAGGAACTTTTCCTCAGCAAACCTACAGTTATCCTGTTGAAACTGAATAATCAAAAAAATCCTCATCATTGGAATTTCACTTAGTCAATTTGTGATATACTTGACAAATAGCCAGTAGGGTTCTGAAAATGTAGTTCTGGCCAGCAATAATTCACACTGAAATTTTCAGTAGTTTTTGATCATTATTCAACCACTTATATCCTTGAAAATAACTTTAGAGCCAATAGTGGGTGATACTTTTGCCATTATTGAGAACCCTGTAGGAACTGGAGGATTTTTGTGCATGTGCTATACATATGTATTATCTCATTTAATCCTCTCACTGACTCTTCAGTGTAGATATGATCATCTTGATTTCTAAGGTGAGAAAATGGAGGCTCACAAGGTTAAGTAACTTGCTCTATGACACTTGGTAAGTGGCAGCCCTGTCTGGCACCAAGCCACATGTTCTTCCCACTCATTATAAACTGCCCTACAAAACTGACTGTAAAATGGAGATCAATGTATGTGTGGGACACAGCAGCTCATGGTTCTAATCTCAGAGTGATTTTCCCTGGCTTTTGGAAATATATGTACATTTTAGACATGATAGGTAAACTTCCGAAAGAAGTGTCACCCTGAAAATTATTTGCTAATGAACATGTGAGCTAATGAACATGAGCACTTTGTCTTTATCCCCCAATTCCGTATTTACATACTACTAGTACATTTATGGTCATATGAAATACTATGTAGATATTTTTACCATCTCGTATTATTTTTAAAGATTTATTTATTTATTTGAAAGAAACGGAGGCGAGGGGACAGAGAGAGAGAGAGAGAAACCCAAGCAGATTCCACGCTGAGCACAGAGCTCTATGTGGGGCTTGATCTCAGGACCCTGTGATCATGACCTGAGCTGAAATCAAGAGTTGGATGCTCACCTGACTACATCACCCAACTGCCCCCCTCAACACTTGTATTATTTTTATCTTTACTGTCTCTATGATGGAAACATACAGTTTATTTTTTTCCCTTTTTCTTTTTCATATAAGAGTTTTTTTTTAAATAAAAAAACTTGAGGATTTATTCCAGGATGAATGCTTTTCAAACTGTGGTCACTGTTCTTCATACTTACAGGCAGGAAGGTCCTTCATCAGTTACTCTGCTGGACACCAAAGATGATCCCAAAACAAGGGTAAAAACTTGATAGAGCTGCTAGTAATGCAATAGACAAAGACACATTTTTCCAACTCTTTTAAACTGTTGAGCTCAAGAACATAGTTTGTGAATCGATATACAATTCCACCAAATGGTCTTATGCAGGAAATGAGAGCGAGGGAAAAAAAAAACTGAATGAAAATGATGCTGGTTGCATAAGAGATCTGTGGAATGCTGAAGCATCATAATGACTATATGACAATTGCAGCCACTATAAAATGTTACAGCAGAAAATTGTTATTTAAAAAAATACAGTGATTCAATATTTGGAACATAGGAATTACTTTTAGTAGAAGGATGATATTGCTGCCTCATCAGATCCTGGTGGTGCTCTATAGGAAAAGGAGGGAAAATGATTAATTAGCCCCAGAAGAGTACCCCAAATAGACACTTAATATACATTTGATTTGTTTATCTTTATTAATATGTAGATAATATATGATAATAAATTGGATGAAATAGGCTTACTCACTCTAAAATAGTACAGAGCTACTTAATATTCTATTTAATTTAATAAACCCACTGCCGAGGGGAATCTCTAATGGGGCAGTTGAGTTTGGTGGCTAACAATACAGACTGTGGAATCAGATCTCAATTCCACTCTTCGATCCGACATTCACCAGCTGGGTGATCTGGGGGACATTCTTCCTTCATTGATTCTTCAGTTCTTAGTCAAGAAGCTTGTGGTTGTCAAGATTAAAAGAGAACCTGTGTAAGAAATGCTTAATACAGTGCCTCTCACATAGTAGAGCTTAAGAAATTGAGATTGATCGTTATGTTTTATTCGTTTCCCTCTCATACCCCCTTTTCCCCTTGCAGTTTTTTTTTTTTAAGTTAAAGAATCCTGCTTACAAATTATTAGTTGTCTTTATTTCTGTAGTTAGAGACATTAAATCTCTTTTGGAGGAACACAACTTAAGAGATCTTAGTCATGTCTTTGTGTTGCTGGAAAGGCCACAACTGGAGATCTCCTAGGCCTGACAGAGACTGTCTCTCCTCACAACCTTTGCAGGGTGGAGATCTGAGATCACTGAGGAAGGGGAGTGATCAAATTGGTGGTAAAACTAGAAGGCTTCCTGGTAAGAAAGAGATTAAGATCCTCATCTTTCACTTTTTAAGAAAATCAGCTTCATTGAACTACAATGTGCATAAATGAACTTCCAATTTTATTCGTTTTTTTAAAAGATTTTTTTTGCCCTAAACTTATCTTTATTCTTTAATTTATTTATTTTTTTCAGCGTAACAGTATTCATTGTTTTTGCACAACACCCAGTGCTCCATGCAAAACATGCCCTCCCTATTACCCACCACCTGTTCCCCCAACCTCCCACCCCTGACCCTTCAAAACCCTCAGGTTGTTTTTCAGAGTCCATAGTCTCTTATGGTTCGCCTCCTCTTCCAATTTTTTTTTTTTAATAAACATATAATGTATTTTTATCCCCAGGGGTACAGGTCTGTGAATTGCCAGGTTTACACACTTCACAGCACTCACGATAGCACATACCCTCCCCAATGTCCATAACCCTCCCCCTCTCCCACCCCCTCCTCCCCCCAGCAACCCCCAGTTTGTTTTGTGAGATTAAGAGTCATTTATGGTTTGTCTCCCTCCCAATCCCATCTTGTTTCATTTATTCTTCTCCTATCCCCCTACCCCCCCATGTTGCTTCTCCATGTCCTCATATCAGGGAGATCATATGATAACTCTTCAAAGTGTAGGGATAGAGGGCACATACCTCAATATTATCAAAGCCATCTATGAAAACCCACTGCAAATATCATTCTCAATGGAGAAAAACTGAAAGCTTTTCCGCTAAGGTCAAGAACACGGCAGGGATGTCCATTATCACCACTGCTATTCAACATAGTACTAGAAGTCCTAGCCTCAGCAATCAGACAACAAAAAGAAATTAAAGGCATCCAAATTGGCAAAGAAGAAGTCAAACTATCACTCTTCGCAGATGATATGATACTATATGTGGAAAACCCAAAAGACTCCACTCCAAAACTGCTAGAACTTGTACAGGAATTCACTAAAGTGTCAGGATATAAAATCAATGCACAGAAATCAGTTGCATTTCTGTACACCAACAAGACAGAAGAAAGAGAAATGAAGGAGTCAATCCCATTTACAATTGCACCCAAAACTATAAGATACCTAGGAATAAACCTAACCAAAGAGGCTAAGAATCTATATGCAGAAAATTATAAAGTACTCATGAAAGAAATTGAGGAAGACACAAAGAAATGGAAAAATGTGCCATGCTCCTGGATTGGAAGAATAAATATTGTGAAAATGTCTATGCTACCTAAAGCAATCTACACATTTAATGCAATCCCTATCAACATACCATCCATTTTTTTCAAAGAAATGGAACAAATAATCCTAAAATTTATATGGAACCAGAAAAGACCTCGAATAGCCAAAGGAATATTGAAAAAGAAAGCCAAAGTTGGTGGCATCACAATTCTGGACTTCAAGCTCTATTACAAAGCTGTCATCATCAAGACAGCATGGTACTGGCACAGAAACAGACACATAGATCAGTGGAACAGAATAGAGAGCCCAGAAATTGACCCTCAACTCTATGGTCAACTAATCTTCGACAAAGCAGGAAAGAATGTCCAATGGAAAAAAGACAGCCTCTTCAATAAATGGTGCTGGGAAAATTGGACAGCCACATGCAGAAAAATGAAATTGGACCACTTCCTTACACCACACACGAAAATAGACTCCAAATGGACGAAGGACCTCAATGTGAGAAAGGAATCCATCCAAATCCTTGAGGAGAATCCAGGCAGCAACCTCTTTGACCTCAGCCGTAGCAACATCTTCCTAGGAACAACGGCAAAGGCAAGGGAAGCAAGGGCAAAAATGAACTATTGGGATTTCATCAAGATCAAAAGCTTTTGCACAGCAAAGGAAACAGTTAACAAAACCAAAAGACAACTGACAGAATGGGAGAAGATATTTGCAAACGACATATCAGATAAAGGGCTAGTATCCAAAATCTATAAGGAACTTAGCAAACTCAACACCCAAAGAACAAACAATCCAATCAAGAAATGGGCAGAGGACATGAACAGACATTTCTGCAAAGAAGACATCCAGATGGCCAACAGACACATGAAAAAGTGCTCCACGTCACTCGGCATCAGGGAAATACAAATCAAAACCACAATGAGATATCACCTCACACCAGTCAGAATGGCTAAAATTAACAAGTCAGGAAATGAGAGATGCTGGCGAGGATGTGGAGAAAGGGGAACCCTCCTCCACTGTTGGTGGGAATGCAAGCTGGTCCAACCACTCTGGAAAACAGCATGGAGGTTCCTCAAAATGTTGAAAATAGAACTACCCTATGACCCAGCAATTGCACTACTGGGTATTTACCCTAAAGATACAAACATAGTGATCCAAAGGGGCATGTGTTTTTAAAAGATTTTATTTATTTATTTGACAGACAGAGATCACAAGTAGGCAGAGAGGCAGGCAGAGAGAGAGGGGAGACAGGCTCCCTGCTGAGCAGAGAGCCCCATGTGGGGCTCGATCCCAGGATCCTGGGATCATGACCTGAACTGAAGGTAGAGGCTTTAACCTGCTAAGCCACGCAGGCACCCCAAACTTCCAATTTTAAATGTACTTTTTTGATTCTTTCACTTTCAATATTCAAACTCTTGGGTGGTATCTCTGACACACTAGTATGGGCCTAACAGAGGACATCAAGTAGGAAAAGAGGCTATAGATCCCTGAAGGAAAACTCACCATAAGGACATGAGGAGTGAAGATTAGTATCTTGGAGTCAACATCTGGGTCTGAGTTGTGTTAGTGGAATATCTAATTCTGTGCAAAGACCTAGGCTAAAGATTCAAAATGCAAGTGTTCTGAATGTTTCTTAGAGAAAAATGTGAAAAATACATGAATACCTATGAATTTAAGATTGTTTCAACAAAACAGTTGTAACTTTGCAAAATCTTTTTGTAAGGAAACAGGAATTGAATTGAACCACAAGAAGAGTGTCCTCCTTTTCCTTCCATTTACAGCAAAATAGCAATCATTGTAGAGAGTGGAGATTTCTAAGACACTAGAGAGCTTTTTAGTTTTTCCTCTGTGTTTATGACTAGTCCTTTGCACTGACTTTATTATGTGGGAATATGAACCTATCTTGGAAAGTAGGGGGAAAAGCAGGAAAGAAACAAAGAGTTTTTTGATATTATATTGGAAGACTATTTATATTGATTTAATTATTGAAATATATGTGATCTTATAATAAATCTGAAGATGGCAAAATGGAATATGTAACATATTTAATATGTATGCTGCATAATCATAACACTATTATTATTACTCTTATTATTTTAATCATTAGGCACAAATCCAGATATTATTGAGTATGCAAAAATGAACTGGACTTCCAATCACAAGAAGTTTATAGCATGTTAGGTGAAGCAGACATATTTACAAATAACATTTCATTATGTGAGTTGAAGCCATTAAATTGGAATGTGGAGAATCATAGGATTCATATAAGAAGAAAGAGTTGAAGAGGAATTCTTGGTGGGATTACCGTAATCAAAATGGGAAGTTCAGCTATCAGGAGAACAAGGAAGTGTGTGTCTGGTTAATGGGTGACTTCATCAGAGGTTAAATGCTGGTAAGAGAATCAGTAGCCAGATGTTAGAAAGCTTTGGGAACTTCGGTTTTTACTGTTTGTCATGGATTATGAACTGGGAATGGCACAATATGAGCCATGTTTAGGATAGTCATTCTGTCAGTGAGTGTGTAAATGACTGAAGCAAGGGGACAGGGGAAAGTGACTGGCTGGAGTTTTAGTGGCCTTCTCTCTAGGATTTGCTCAGATCTTGTGTCTCCGTAGTACTTTCTAAAACTTGAACTCCAAGTGCATCTCTTTTCTATGTAAAATTGGCGCTATGGGCTAGGCTATATTTGTGCGACAGTTTTATAGTCCCAGAATCTGAATGACTTTGTGTGAATGTTGATAGATATGGGAGAGGACACTGTAGATAGTGTGTTGCTTCATGTTTTCCAGACGTTTCAATCTTATAAATAATATGGTTAGTAGGTCTCTAACAAAGGAAATTGCTATTGAGAAATTAAATGAAGATATAAATGCATTCTCAGAATTATCACTCGTGGCAGTCTAAATAAACAGCATTCTTTGGTTATTAAAATATATAATCCATTTAATATAAAGTCTATTGTGGATGGAAATACAAAAAACTAATAGAAAATTAAGATTGCAAGTACTATGCCAAGATCAAATATTTTACTTCCCTGGTATTTCCAGATAAAAATAGAAATTGTAATACTGTGATAATAATTTTATTGTTCCTTTGCCTTTAAATATTGGTCATGGATATGAATCACTTTTATACCTGTTTAGGTTTCCAGACCTACTATAAAGGCCCCAAATAGGCAGCTAAAAATGGCTGATTTTCAATGTATTTAGAGTGGAATATAAGGCATCTTTTCCTTATGTATTCATTTATTTATTTATTTACTTACTTACTTTTTGGGGGGTAAGATCTGAGGTAATATTTTTCTGGACCATCCTCCAATGGCAGTAGTAACTCAGGGCTCCCAGGTCTTTTTCAAAGTCACTACACCACCTGATGGGATCAGTGGGGTAGCTAGACAGGGAACCTACTCATGATGGCTGAATTCATATCTACAAATAACATTTAATTTCCCTCACAGCATAGAACTTATGTAAAAGCCCCATTCACTGGTTCCTAAGACATGCTGTGTGAGTGAGTGTGTGCGTGTGTGTATGTGTGTGTGTGTGGTTGTGTGGTTGTGTAGCAGTAAATATACTATGTACTATAGTCACATATGAGCCTTATAATGTTTGGTAACCAACATATTGACTAGCTACTGCTGAATAACAAATCACCTTACCACTTAGAAGTTTCAAATAACAATTATTTATTATTGATCGCAAGCCAAATGGTCATCTGGATGGTTCTGCAGATCTGAGCTGGGCTTGGAAGGGCTCTCTCATGTGTCTGTGATCAGTTGTCGGTCTGCTAGGTGGATTTACTGATCTTGGCTAGACTGTCTCCTATCTATGGGGCTTCAGCTGGGACATCTGTGCCATGGCTCTCCTGGACATGTCTCATCTTTTAAGATGCTAGCTCAGATATGTTCTAACGGCAAACACAAAGGAGGAAAAGAGAACATGGAAGCTCACAAATGTCTCTTGAGGTTTAGACTGGGAGCAGGCACACCATCCTTTCTGTTCCATTCTATTGGCCAAAACAATTTAAAAACAAACAAACAAACAAAAACTTATCTATGTTTAAAGAAAGAAAATAGCCTACTCTTCTTGATGGGAGGCATTGCAAAATCGCATTATAGAGGCAATAGATACAAGGCAGGGTAAAGAATTGGGGTCATTTTTGGAATTAATCAGCCTCTACTAAAGAAAATTACAAGATCAAAATAATAATATCAAAATTAACAAGTATTTACTAAACATCCACAAATCAAGCATTATTTCAACCTAATTACTGTCACATTAAGTATTAATATTTCTTTGCCTTTAAAAACATCTCATGTTTAAAACAGTGCAATAATTCTGGAGACTAGATTATACTTGTGAATCACAGTGTAGTGACCATGAGAACCCGTCGTGTAGATTTTCTGCTACAGGGAGTATAACTGACCAAGGTTCTTAGCTTCCATGCTCAGAAAAAAGCCATCTCTATTTTTACTGAAGCCACTGTTCCCAGCCAATGACTAAGCAAGACAGACACTAATGCAGATCTGTTTGTGGGAGACATGGGCCTTCTCTGATGGCTAACTTTGTGTCAGGAACTTCTGAACAGCCCTACCAAAACTTTCTTAAACTGCACAATAGTATAGGAGGTTTGTACATAACATTCTCTTCCTCCCTCCTTCATACTTAAACTGTAACTGTGGTCTGATGACTCTCAGCTTCTCTAGGTGCCCTTCTTTCCAACCTCCCATTTTCTATCACATAAGTATTTTTCCTACTAAATTCCTTGCACATTTAGTCCTGTCTTGGCATTTGCAATGGACTACTCGGAGGACTTGCACTAGTTCACATAGCAAAACACGAACTAAGAAAATTAAACAAAGACTTTCAGGTTGTTTTTTCATGTCTACACAGAGATAGATGTAAACATACATATCTCTGTGTATGTCTATAGCTTGATCTCTATCTCTTTACCTGTATTTGGTATATAGGGCATAGGTAATATTTATATGTTTGATATTTTGTTGGGTGTAATCCTCATAAAGAAAGAGTTCTTAGAATGAAATGTTGCCATTTGTGACAACGTGGATGGAAGTAGAGGGTATCATGCTTAGTGAAATAAGTCAATCAGAGAAAGACAACTGTCATATGATCTCCCTGATATGAGGACATGGAGATTCAACATGGGGGGTTAGGGGGATAGGAGAAGAATAAATGAAACAAGATGGGATTGGGAGGGAGACAAACCATAAATGACTCTTTTTTTTTCCCATTTTATTTATTTTTTCAGCGTAACAGTATTCATTGTTTTTGCACAACACCCAGTGCTCCATGCAAAACGTGCCCTCCCCATTAGCCACCACCTGTTCCCCCAACCTCTCACCCCTGACCCTTCAAAACCCTCAGGTTGTTTTCCAAAGTCCATAGTCTCTTATGGTTCGCCTCCCCTTCCAAATTTTTTTTTTTTTAATAAACATATAATGTATTTTTATCCCCAGGGGTACAGGTCTGTGAATCGCCATGTTTACACACTTCACAGCACTCACGATAGCACATACCCTCCTCAATGTCCATAGCCCCCTCCCCCTCTCCCAATTCCACCTCCCCCCAGCAACCCCCAGTTTGTTTTGTGAGATTAAGAGTCATTTATGGTTTGTCTCCCTCCCAATCCCATCTTGTTTCATTTATTCTTCTCCTATCCCCCTACCCCCCCATGTTGCTTCTCCATGTCCTCATATCAGGGAGATCATATGGTAGTTGTCTTTCTCTGATTGACTTATTTCACTAAGCATGATACGCTCTAGTTCCATCCACGTCGTCGCAAATGGCAAGATTTCATTTCTTTTGATGGCTGCATAGTATTCCATTGTGTATATATACCACATCTTCTTTATCCATTCATTTGTTGATGGACATCTAGGTTCTTTCCATAGTTTGGCTATTGTAGACATTGCTGCTATAAACATTCGGGTACACGTGCCCCTTCGGATCACTATGTTTGTATCTTTAGGGTAAATACCCAGTAGTGCAATTGCTGGGTCATAGGGTAGTTCTATTTTCAACATTTTGAGGAACCTCCATGCTGTTTTCCAGAGTGGTTGGACCAGCTTGCATTCCCACCAACAGTGGAGGAGGGTTCCCCTTTCTCCACATCCTCGCCAGCATCTCTCATTTCCTGACTTGTTAATTTTAGCCATTCTGACTGGTGTGAGGTGATATCTCATTGTGGTTTTGATTTGTATTTCCCTGATGCCGAGTGATGTGGAGCACTTTTTCATGTGTCTGTTGGCCATCTGGATGTCTTCTTTGCAGAAATGTCTGTTCATGTCCTCTGCCCATTTCTTGATTGGATTGTTTGTTCTTTGGGTGTTGAGTTTGCTAAGTTCCTTATAGATTTTGGATACTAGCCCTTTATCTGATATGTCGTTTGCAAATATCTTCTCCCATTCTGTCAGTTGTCTTTTGGTTTTGTTAACTGTTTCCTTTGCTGTGCAAAAGCTTTTGATCTTGATGAAATCCCAATAGTTCATTTTTGCCCTTGCTTCCCTTGCCTTTGCCGTTGTTCCTAGGAAGATGTTGCTACGGCTGAGGTCGAAGAGGTTGCTGCCTGGATTCTCCTCAAGGATTTGGATGGATTCCTTTCTCACATTGAGGTCCTTCGTCCATTTGGAGTCTATTTTCGTGTGTGGTGTAAGGAAGTGGTCCAATTTCATTTTTCTGCATGTGGCTGTCCAATTTTCCCAGCACCATTTATTGAAGAGGCTGTCTTTTTTCCATTGGACATTCTTTCCTGCTTTGTCGAAGATTAGTTGACCATAGAGTTGAGGGTCGATTTCTGGGCTCTCTATTCTGTTCCACTGATCTATGTGTCTGTTTCTGTGCCAGTACCATGCTGTCTTGATGATGACAGCTTTGTAATAGAGCTTGAAGTCCAGAATTGTGATGCCACCAACTTTGGCTTTCTTTTTCAATATTCCTTTGGCTATTCGAGGTCTTTTCTGGTTCCATATAAATTTTAGGATTATTTGTTCCATTTCTTTGAAAAAAATGGATGGTATGTTGATAGGGATTGCATTAAATGTGTAGATTGCTTTAGGTAGCATAGACATTTTCACAATATTTATTCTTCCAATCCAGGAGCATGGCACATTTTTCCATTTCTTTGTGTCTTCCTCAATTTCTTTCATGAGTACTTTATAATTTTCTGCATATAGATTCTTAGCCTCTTTGGTTAGGTTTATTCCTAGGTATCTTATAGTTTTGGGTGCAATTGTAAATGGGATTAACTCCTTCATTTCTCTTTCTTCTGTCTTGTTGGTGTACAGAAATGCAACTGATTTCTGTGCATTGATTTTATATCCTGACACTTTAGTGAATTCCTGTACAAGTTCTAGCAGTTTTGGAGTGGAGTCTTTTGGGTTTTCCACATATAGTATCATATCATCTGCGAAGAGTGATAGTTTGACTTCTTCTTTACCAATTTGGATGCCTTTAATTTCTTTTTGTTGTCTGATTGCTGAGGCTAGGACTTCTAGTACTATGTTGAATAGCAGTGGTGATAATGGACATCCCTGCCATGTTCCTGACCTTAGCGGAAAAGCTTTCAGTTTTTCTCCATTGAGAATGATATTTGCAGTGGGTTTTTCATAGATGGCTTTGATAATATTGAGGTATGTGCCCTCTATCCCTACACTTTGAAGAGTTTTGATCAGGAAGGGATGCTGTACTTTGTCAAATGCTTTTTCAGCATCTATTGAGAGGATCATATGGTTCTTGTTCTTTCTTTTATTAATGTGTTGTATCACATTGATTGATTTGCGGATGTTGAACCAACCCTGCAGACCCTGGAATAAATCCCACTTGATCGTGGTGAATAATCCTTTTAATGTACTGTTGAATCCTATTGGCTAGTATTTTGGCGAGAATTTTTGCGTCTGTGTTCATCAAGGATATTGGTCTGTAGTTCTCTTTTTTGGTGGGATCCTTGTCTGGTTTTGGGATCAAGGTGATGCTGGCCTCATAAAATGAGTTTGGAAGTTTTCCTTCCATTTCTATTTTTTGGAACAGTTTCAGGAGAATAGGAATGAGTTCTTCTTTAAATGTTTGGTAGAATTCCCCTGGGAAGCCGTCTGGCCCTGGGCTTTTGTTTGTTTGGAGATTTTTGATGACTGTTTCAATCTCCTTACTGGTTATGGGCCTGCTCAGGTTTTCTATTTCTTCCTGGTTCAGTTGTGGTAGTTTATATGTCTCTAGGAATGTATCCATTTATTCCAGATTGTCAAATTTGTTGGCGTAGAGTTGCTCATAGTACGTTCTTATAATTGTCTGTATTTCTTTGGTGTTAGTTGTGATCTCTCCTCTTTCATTCATGATTTTATTTATTTGGGTCCTTTCTCTTTTCTTTTTGATGAGTCTGGCCAGGGGTTTATCAATCTTATTGATTCTTTCAAAGAACCAGCTCTTAGTTTCATTGATTTTTTTCTATTGTTTTTTTGGTTTCTATTTCATTGATTCTGCTCTGATCTTTATGATTTCTCTTCTCCTGCTGGGTTTAGGGTTTCTTTCTTGTTCTTTCTCCAGCTCCTTTCCATGTAGGGTTAGGTTGTGTACTTGAGACCTTTCTTGTTTCTTGAGAAAGGCTTGTACCGCTATATATTTTCCTCTCAGGACTGCCTTTGCTGTGTCCCACAGATTTTGAACTGTTGTGTTTTCATTATCATTTGTTTCCATGAATTTTTTCAATTCTTCTTTAATTTTCTGGTGGACCCATTCATTCTTTAGAAGGATGCTGTTTAGTCTCCATGTATTTGGGTTCTTTCCAGCTTTCCTCTTCTGATTGAGTTCTAGCTTCAGAGCATTGTGGTCTGAAAATATGCAGGGAATGATCCTAATCTTTTGATACCGGTTGAGACCTGATTTGTGACCCAGGATGTGATCTGTTCTGGAGAAGGTTCTATGTGCACTAGAGAAGAATGTGTATTCTGTTGCTTTGGGATGAAATGTTCTGAATATATCTGTGATGTCCATCTGGTCCAGTGTGTCATTTAAGGCCTTTATTTCCTTGTTGATCTTTGGCTTGGATGATCTGTCCATTTCAGTGAGGGGAGTGTTAAAGTCCCCTACTATTAATGTATTATTATTGATGTGTTTCTTTGATTTTGTTATTAATTGGTTTATATAGTTGGCTACTCCCACGTTAGGGGCATAGATATTTAAAATTGTTAGATCTTCTTGTTGGACAGACCCTTTGAGTAGGATATAGTGTCCTTCCTCATCTCTTATTATAGTCTTTGGCTTAAAATCTAATTGATCTGATATAAGGATTGCCACCCCAGCTTTCTTCTGATGCGCATTAGCATGGTAAATTGTTTTCCACCCCCTCACTTTAAATCTGGAGGTGTCTTCGCATCTAAAATGGGTTTCTTGCAGGCAACATACTGATGGGTTTTGTTTTTTTATCCATTCTGATACCCTGTGTCTTTTGATTGGGGCATTTAGCCCATTAACATTCAGGGTAACTATTGAGAGATATGAATTTAGTGCCATTATTAGCCTGTAAGGTGACTGTTCCTGTATATTGTCTCTGTACCTTTCTGATCTACTACTTTTAGGCTCTCTCTTTGCTTAGAGGACCCCTTTCAATATTTCCTGTGGAGCTGGTTTGGTGTTTGCAAATTCTTTCAGTTTTTGTTTGTCCTGGAAGCTTTTGATCTCTCCTTCTATTTTCAATGATAGCCTAGCTGGATAGAGTATTCTTGGCTGCATGTTTTTCTCGTTTAGTGCTCTGAATATATCATGCCAGCTCTTTCTGGCTTGCCAGGTCTCTGTGGATAAGTCTGCTGCCAATCTAATATTTTTACCATTGTATGTTACATACTTCTTTTCTCGGGCTGCTTTCAGGATTTTCTCTTTGTCACTAAGACTTGTAAATTTTACTATTAGGTGACGGGGTGTGGACCTATTCTTGTTGACTTTGAGGTGGGTTCTCTGCATCTCCTGGATTTTGATGCTTGTTCCCTTTGCCATATTAGGGAAATTCTCTCCAATGATTCTCTCCAATAGACCTTCTGCTCCCCTCTCTGTTTCTTCTTCTTCTGGAATCCCAATTATTCTAATGTTGTTTTGTCTTATGGTGTCACTTATCTCTCGAATTCTCCCCTCATCGTCCAGTAGCTGTTTGTCCCTCTTTTGTTCGGCTTCTTTATTCTCTGTCATTTGGTCTTCTATATCACTAATTCTTTCTTCTGCCTCATTTATCCTAGCACTGAGAGCCTCCATTTTTGATTGCACCTCATTAATAGCTTTTTTGATTTCCACTTGGTTAGATTTTAGTTCTTTAATTTCTCCAGAAAGGGCTTTAATATCTCCAGAGAGGGTTTCTCTAATATCTTCCATGCCTTTTTCGAGCCCGGCTAGAATGTTCAGAATCGTCATTCTGAACTCTTGATCTGACATATTACCAATGTCTGTGTTGATTAGGTCCCTAGCCTTCGGTACTGTCTCTTGTTCTTTTGTTTGTGGTGATTTTTTCTGCCTTGTCATTTTGTCCAGATAAGAGGATATGAAGGAGCAAATAAACTACTAAAAGGGTGGCAAAGACCCAAGAAAAATGCGCTGTAACCAAATCAGAAGAGACCCCTAATTGTGGGGGGGAGAAAGGGGATAAAAACAGGTTCTGAAAGAAAAAAAAAAAGAAAAAAAGAAAAAAAAAAGAAAAAAATTTAAAAAATAAAACAAATAAAGAAAAAATATAAAAAAGAAAAAATATATATATTTAGATAAACTAGTCAAAAAACATTAAAAAAGAAAAGGGTAAAAGTTTTAAAAAATTTAGCAAAAGAAGAAAAAAAAAAAGAAAAAAAATTGAAAAAAGAGAAAAAAAAATTGAAGTAGCCGCAAGACTAAAGAATCATGGGGAGAAAGCCATGAGTTCCGTGCTTTGCTTTCTCCTCCTCTGGAATTGCGCTGCTGTCTTAGGAAATGAACCTACTTTCCTTGATAGATGAACTTCGTCCTGGCTGGATATTTTGTTGATCTTCTGGGGGAGGGGCCTGTTGTAGTGACTCTCAAGTGTCTTTGCCCGAGGCGGGATTGCACTGCCCTTACCGGCGGCCGGAGTAAGTAATCGGCTCTGTTTCACTTTTGGGAGCTTCTGTTCCCTGAACGCTTTCCGTAGAGTTTCGGAGGACAGGAATGAAAATGGCAGCCTCCTAGTCTCCGGCCCGGAGGAGCCGAGAGCCTGGGGCCCCACTCCTCAGTGCGCCCCCAGAGGATAGCACCCAATCACTCCCGTATCCCCAGCCTCTAGCCGCGCTCCGAGCTCACCCAGCCCGCGACCAGTTCAAGGTAACCCGGAGCTGAGAGTTCAGTCCTCGGCTCTGTCTCTGCAGCCGGCTTCTCCGTTCTAATACCTGCGAGCTCTCCGACACTCCGACACCCCCGATCCTTCTGTGACCGTGCAGGACCTGGGGCCACGCTGACCCCACGTGGGCTTCACCCTGGTTTAGCCTCTGGAGCAATGTCCCTCAGTGGAACAGGCTTTTAAAAGTCCTGATTTTGTGCTCCGTTCCTCCGCCGCTTGCCGGGAGCCGGCCCCTCCCCCCGCGGTCTATCTTCCCGTCGTTTTAGATTCACTTCTCCGCCAGTCCTACCTTTCAGAAAGTGGTTGATTTTCTGTTTCTAGAGTTGCTGTTCTTCTTCTCTTCGCTCTCCCATTGGATTTGTAGGTGTTTGCAATGTTTAGATAAGCTATCGAGCTGATCTCCTGCTACCTGATGTAGTCTCAGGCTGCTACTTCTCCGCCATCTTGACTCCTCCCCCCCCCATAAATGACTCTTAATCTCACAAAACAAACTGGGGGTTGCTGGATGGAGGTGGGGTTGGGAGAGGGGGAGGGGGTTATGGACATTGGGGAGGGTATGTGCTATCATGAGTGCTGTGAAGTGTGTAAACCTGGCGATTCACAGACCTGTACCCCTGGGGATAAAAATACATTATATGTTTATAAAAAAAAAATTGGAAGGGGAGGCGAACCATAAGAGACTATTGACTCTGAAAAACAACCTGAGGGTTTTGAAGGGGCGGGGGTGGGAGGTTGGGGGAACCAGGTGGTGGGTAATAGGGAGGGCACATATTGCATCGAGCACTGGGTGTTGTGCAAAAACAATGAATACTGTTACGCTGAAAAAAATAAATTAAAAAAAAAAAAAGTCTTAGGATTTATAAGGTCTTAAAGTGATCCTAGGGATCCATTGGGAGGAGTGAAGGAAGGTCAATCATTTACTGAGTTTCTGTTGGGTTCTTGAGTTGCTTCCACATGCAAAATATCCAGAAATTAGAGTATGCTTTATTTTTCCCTGTAATGATTCCATGACTATTTTAGAACAGTTAGCTTCTTCCTTTTCTCTGGGATGTTTTTGTTACTGTTATTTTCTTTCTGCTGACTATCACTCATGTATTGATGTGACAACTGAGTAATTCACCAATCTGTTGGCAGGCCTTAACAATCCAATAGAGCAATACTGCCTAATTGGTCCTGGTCATAAAACCCTCAGGGAGACTATTGGAAAACTGACTATGATTGACTGAAATGAGAAAGAATGCTCAACCTGTTGAACAGTGTCTCAAGCTATTTGCTATAATATATGTATGTGTGTAGATGAATTTGAGTGTGTGATGTGTATCTATATGCAGACACATATTTGTATTATATATACATGATCCTCTTTATCTGATGATAACTTTTAATCTTCAAGTTTAAAATGACCAAACAAACATAAAATCACCTCATGAAAAATCCCATTTATCAAAATCATACTTTTCCCAAACTTGCAATCGGTAAGTACTAATAATTTCAAGAACTAAAATTACTTACTCTTACTATTGGTTAAAATCATTTGCTCTAATTGAACACATCCATCTAGACCAGATCCATTTCTAAAATGTCTGATCTCATAAAACAGAGAATGAGGAATAACCTTATACAAGTACCTAAATTAAGCAATTTTAGAAATTCCTAACTTAGCCTGTAGCTTGGTAATGAATACTGCATTTAATTTTTTTTTGTGCTTAAAATATTCCAGACTTTAATTCATGACTCATTAATAAACCATTTCTTTTTTAACAATGGATTTCAGCTCTATCTACACTTTACTAAATTATCAAATGAAAAGTGAAAAATTCACCCAATTACCTGAACATTCTTTTCCTGTTCTTTTAAATAATCCTTTTGATATGATGACATACTCAGATGATTTACCATAGGTTTCCCTATGGAAGAATCCATAGATTTCATATGAATGAAAATATTTTGAGATTGTGATGGTACTACCCTGGTAGCTTAAAATTCTACACCTATCTCACCTATCTTTTTTTTTTTTTTTTTAACAGTCTTTATGATTTTTTTTTTCCTTTCCACTTGAGGTAATAAGATAAAACATACTTGAGCATTTCATTTTAAACTGGCTACGTAGCTATAAACTAATACTATAAACTAATAGAGAGATACATAGATACTCAATTTCTTTTACTTGTAATTTACACCTTTACCTGCAGGCAGGAAGCCATACTAGAAAATTAGAGAAGGAAAAGATGCGTTTGTTCACCTAGTTTTATCATCAGACTAATAAAGAGCTTTTTTTCCCCTTGTAATGTACTTTCCAGTATTATGTCTGATCCCTCCAGGATTCCATTTGACATGTGGAATTGAAAATAAGGTAATAACAATCCTCGTGCTTGGGAAGATTGTTTCTTTTCAGTTTTTGCTATTGCATGAGCACATTGAGAATATGTTTTTGATCAAGAGCCAGAGTTATATTTCCTATATTTGTATGAGAATCTGAGCCTAATAGTCCCTGAATGGCCCAGTTGGCAAATCTTACGCATGTAGAGGTGTATGAGGTTTCAGAGGAAATAAATTTTCTGTATCTATTTTCTAAAAGGATGATAAAACACTATTAGAATATGCCATTTTGACTTTGAATTTCCTAGTTACAGTAAAAAAATAAAACTCAGTTTTTATCACAATTAGACATAAGAAAGTGAGTTGTTTACCAACCTCTAATTGACCAAAAAACAATTTTTATTTGTTAGGAAAAAATGGGAATGTAATAAGCCTATGTTTTCAGTGTCAAAGGGAATTTTTAAGTGCTTAACCTTCTGATTCTAGGTACACCATTGACAAAATATTTTCAACTCCTTGAAAAATTTAAGATTTTGTTTGTTTTGATGACTGTTATATAAACTCACAAAATTTTATTTAATGGATACTATTTGGTAGAAGAAAAAAAATGTCTTAAGATTCAGATGCTTTCATTCGACATCTAACTCAACTGTTAATTAGCAACTCAGGACTGTTTTCGGGGCTGACTTGGAAACTATAAATTAAAGGGTGAAAAGTAAAGAGATTAAAAAAACGATCTGTCAAATCCTCTAGCTTACAATTTTCTACATTATCATAGGATTTTTCTTCTAAAATTGTCTTGAGCATTCTATTTTATCCATTTCTTCTAGTCTTTATTAAAATGTGAAATTAATTTCTGATCTTTCTGAGATTGTTTTAAATTTCCATTGTATTTAATTTTATAATAAAATATAATCAGATATAAAAATAAGTACTATGATTCTAAATTACGACTAAATTACTCCTTGCCCTTTGAATCCCCTACCTTTCATGGATCCTAGAGGTTCCTCATCTGTTGGTCATGTGCAGTGGGTTCTAGGTCTGGTCCCATTGATCTACTGCCAGATTCCTCCCTCCACATCGCCATGGAGCAAGGCAACCGCTCAAAGGCACATCTTTGGAACTGGAGTGAGGCTTGGATTATTTATTAAAATGATGTTCTCAACATCTAAAACACCGACAGCTGGGTGATTTAACTTGCCCTTTGGAATGATTGTCTTTCCTCTCAGTGGCCTCTCATCACTTTTTCCCCAGCTATCTCTCTAGCACAGATAGTAATTCCAGAGATGAGAACCTAATGAGACAGCCCTGTTGCTATAAAAATAAGCGAGTTTTTTTCCTCTCTGGGTTTCTCTCATCAGTGAAACCTTTGCTGCTATCACATCCTGTTTATAAAGGGTAAAGAACAGTGGGGTGAGGTGAAGAGTGATGATAGAAAAAAGTCAATGAATAAATAGTAATTTAACTGATTATAAAAGTGCTTATATACCAGAGAGGAGGACTTTTCTTCTTGCATTTAAATGCAAATTTAACTTTTCAATTTTAGAGTGATGGCTCTCTTTATTGATTTAAAACTCACACATTCTGGGGCGCCTGGGTGGCTCAGTGGGTTAGAGCCTCTGCCTTTGGCTCAGGTCATGATCCCTGGGTCCTGGAATTGAGTCCCGTGTTGGGCTCCCTGCTCTGCGGGGAGCCTGCTTCCCCCTCTCTCTCTCTGCCTGCCTCTCTGCCTGCTTGTGATCTCTGACTGTCAAATAAATAAATAAATAAAATCTTTAAAAAACAAACAAACCTCACACATTCATACATTAAAGACATTCTTAGGACTGACAGTACTTTATTTTAAAATCTTTTGACATTTTTGGGGCATCTGGGTGGCTCAGTTGTTTCAACATCTGATTCTTGATTTCAGCTAAAGTCCTGATCTCAGGATCATGAGATCGATCTACACCCACCTCAGGCCACATTGGGCCTGGAGACTGCTTGGGATTCTCTCTCTCCCTTTCCTTCCAACCCTCCCTTAAGCTCTCTCTAACAATAAAATAAAATAAAATAAAAATAAATATCTTTAAAATCTTTAGACATTCTTACTATTTCTCTCAAAGAAAGTTACTGATGCCCAATACAAATTGTTTTCTTTTTTTCCTTATTTGCTAACTCTGTTTACCCCATTTCTCATCATCTGCCATCAGCTGACCTAGGGAATATGAAACAGTCCCCAACTCTCCTTCAAAGACTAACGATTATTGGTAGATTTTTATATCTCTTCATAAAGATTATAGATTTCAAAAGTACTTTGTAGTGTACTTTAAAAATAATGAAGGGGGGCACCTGGGTGGCTCAGTGGGTTAAAGCCTCTGCCTTCCACTCAGGTCATGATCCCAGGGTTCTGGGATCGAGCCCCACATCAGGCTCTCAGCTCGGCAGGGACCCTGCTTCCTCTTCATTCTCTGCCTGCCTCTCTGCCTGCCTCTCTGTGATCTCTGTCTGTCAAATAAATAAATAAAATATTTAAAAAAAATAATGAAGGAAAAGAAAAATTATTGAGGGATTGAAAGGAGTTGGTTGTTTCTGTCACACACTTATTTCAGCAGATGGGAGAGGGGTTGGGCAATTTGGTGTTATCATGACACATAAAGATGTTTCCCAAGGGAAAAGGTTAGGTTCGAAGAAGGTTGCCATGTTGAGAGTTTCAGAATTTCAAGGGTACTGGTAAGGCAAGTAGCCTGAATGTCAGGGAGAATTTGACAGGTGAGAATAGAGCAGGAATTCTCTCTTCGCTAAAAGGAATAATTTCACTAATGAACCTAATCCAGGATTCATCAATAGGTGGACCTGGCTGGTACAGTCAGTTAAGCATCTGACTCTTGGTGTCAGCTCAGGTTGTGATGTCGTAGGCGCTGAGATAAAGCCCCCCATAGGGGCTCTGTGCTCAGAGCAGAGTCTGCTTGAGATTTGCTGTCCCTCTCCCTCTGTCCCTCCTGCTTGTGCGCTCTCTAAAATACCTAAATAAATCTTTAAAAAACATCACCACTCAGTTATTTTATATTTGAAGAGATGTGTGTATGTGTGTGTTTTCCTACATTGTTAGAAAATAACATTTATAGAAGAAATAGCATTTTTTTTTTAATTTCCTGGAATTTATTTTGAACATTCTGGATTATTCTTTTTTTAATTTTTATTTGTTTATTTACAGCATAACAGTGTTCATTGTTTTGGCATCACACCCAGTGCTCCATGCAGTACGTGCCCTCCCTATTACCCACCACCTGGTTCCTCAACCTCCCACCCCCCCCACCCCCCTGCCGCCCCTTCATAACCCTCTGGTTGTTTTTCAGAGTCCATAGTCTCTCATGGTTCATCTCCCCTTCTAGTTTCCCTCAACTCCCTCTCCTCTCCATCTCCCCATGTCCTCCATGTTATTTGTTATGCTCCACAAATAAGTGAGACCATATGATACTTGACTCTCTCTGCTTGACTTATTTCGCTCAGCATAATTTCTTCCAGTCCCGTCCATGTTGCTACAAAAGTTGGGTACTCGTCCTTTCTGATGGAGGCATAATACTCCATTGTGTATATGGACCACATCTTCCTTATCCATTCATCCATTGAAGGGCATCTTGGTTCTTTCCACAGTTTGGCGACCATAGCCATTGCTGCAATAAACACTGGGGTACAAATGGCCCTTCTTTTCACTACATCTGTATCTTTGGGGTAAATACCCAGCAGTGCAATTGCAGGGTCATAGGGAAGCTCTATTTTTAATTTCTTCAGGAATCTCCACACTGTTCTCCAAAGTGGCTGCACTAACTTGCATTCCCACCAACAGTGTAAGAGGGTTCCCCTTTCTCCACATCCTCTCCAACACACGTTGTTTCCTGTCTTGCTAATTTTGGCCATTCTAACTGGTGTTAGGTGGTATCTCAATGTTGTTTTAATTTGAATCTCCCTGATGGCTAGGGATGATGAACATTTTTTCATATGTCTGATAGCCATTTGTATGTCTTCATTGGAGAAGTGTCTGTTCATATCTTCTGCCCATTTTTTGATATGATTATCTGTTTTGTGTGTGTTGAGTTTGAGAAGTTCTTTATAGATCCTGGATATCAACCTTTTGTCTGTACTGTCATTTGCAAATATCTTCTCCCATTCCGTGGGTTGCCTCTTTGTTTTGTTGACTGTTTCCTTTGCTGTGCAGAAGCTTTTGATCTTGATGAAGTCCCAAAAGTTCATTTTTGCTTTTGTTTCCTTGGCCTTTGGAGACATATCTTGAAAGAAGTTGCTGTGGCTGATATCGAAGAGATTACTGCCTATGTTCTCCTCTAGGATTCTGATAGATTCCTGTCTCACGTTGAGGTCTTTTATCCATTTCGAGTTTATCTTTGTGTACGGTGTAAGAGAATGGTCGAGTTTCATTCTTCTACATATCGCTGTCCAGTTTTCCCAGCACCATTTATTGAAGAGACTGTCTTTTTTCCATTGAATATTTTTTCCTGTTTTGTCGAAGATTATTTGACCATAGAGTTGAGGGTCCATATCTGGGCTCTCCACTCTGTTCCACTGGTCTATGTGTCTGTTTTTATGCCAGTACCACGCTGTCTTGGTGATCACAGCTTTGTAGTAAAGCTTGAAATCGGGTAACATGATGCCACCAGTTTTGTTTTTGTTTTTCAACATTTCCTTAGCAATTTGGGGTCTCTTCTGACTCCATACAAATTTTAGGATTATTTGCTCCAGCTCTTTGAAAAATATCGGTGGAATTTTGATCAGAATGGCATTAAAAGTATAGATTGCTCTAGGCAGTATAGACATTTTAACAATGTTTATTCTTCAATACAAGAGCATGGAACAGTCTTCCATCTTTTTGTGTCTTCTTCAATTTCTTTCATGAGTGTTCTGTAGTTCCTCGAGTACAGGTCCTTTACTTCTTTGGTTAGGTTTATGCCCAGGTATCTTATGGTTCTTGGTGCTATAGTAAATGGAATCGATTCTCTAATTTCCCTTTCTGTATTTTCATTGTTGGTGTATAAGAAAGCCACTGATTTCTGTACATTGACTTTGTATCCTGCCATGTTACTGAATTGCTGTATGAGTTCTAGTAGTTTGGGGGTGGAGTCTTTGGGGTTTTCCATATAAAGAATCATGTCATCTGCGAAGAGAGAGAGTTTGACTTCTTCCTTGCCAATTTGGATACCTTTTATTTCTCTTTGTTGTCTGATTGCCGTTGCTAGAACTTCTAATACTATGTTGAACAAGAGTGGTGAGAGTGGGCATCCTTGTCGTGTTCCTGATCTTAACAGGAAGGCTGCAAGCTTTTTCCCATTGAAGATGATATTTGCTGTGGGTCTTTCATAGATAGATTTTATGAAGTTCAGGAATGTTCCCTCTATCCCTATACTTTGAAGCGTTTTCATCAGGAACGGATGCTGGATTTTGTCAAATGCTTTTTCTGCATCAATTGAGAGGACCATGTGGTTCTTCTCTCTTCTCTTATTGATGTGTTCTATCACACTGATTGATTTGCGAATGTTGAACCAACCTTGCAACCCAGGGATGAATCCCACCTGGTCATGGTGGATAATCTTTTTAATGTGCTGCTGGATCCTGTTTGCTAGGATCTTGTTGAGAATCTTTGCATCCATATTCATCAGTGTGATATTGGTCTGAAATTCTCCTTTTGGATAGGGTCTTTGCCTGGTTTGGGGATCAGGGTAATGCTGGCTTCATAAAAAGAGTCTGGAAGTTTTCCTTCTGCTTCAATTTTTTGGAACAGCTTCAGGAGAATTGGTGTTATTTCTTCTTTGAAAGTTTGGTAGAATTCCCCAGGGAATCCGTCAGGTCCTGGGCTCTTGTTTTTTGGGAGGTTTTTGATCACTGCTTCAATCTCATTACTAGATATCGGTCTATTCAGGTTGTCAATTTCTTCCTGGTTCAATTTTGGGAGTTTGTAGCTTTCCAGGAATGCATCCATTTCATCTAGGTTGCTTAACTTATTGGCATATAACTGTTGGTAATAATTTCTGATGATTGTTTCTATTTCCTTGGTGTTAGTTGTGATCTCTCCCTTTTCATTCATCATTTTATTAATTTGGGCTTTCTCTCTTTTCTTTTGGATTAGTGTGGCCAATGGTTTATCGATCTTATTGATTCTTTCAAAAAACCAGCTTCTAGTTTCATTGATACGTTCTACTGTATCTCTCGTTTCTACCTCATTGATCTCTGCTCTAATCTTGATTCTTCTTGCATTGATCCCTTCTTGCATGTGGAGTTGGTTTGATTTGTTGTTGATTCTCCAGTTCTTTAAGGTGTAGAGACAGCTGGTGTATTCTGGATTTTTCAGTGTTTTTGAGGGAGGCTTGGATGGCTATGTATTTCCCCCTTAGAACCACCTTTGCTGTATCCCATAGGTTTTGGACCGAGGTGTCTTCATTCTCATTGGTTTCCATGAATTGTTTAAGTTCATCTTTGATCTCCTGGTTGATCCAAGCATTCTTAAGCAAGGTGGTCTTTAGCTTCCAGGTGTTTGAGTTCCTTCTGAACTTTTCCTTGTGATTGAGCTCCAGTTTCAAAGCATTGTGATCGGAGAATATGCAGGGAATAATGTCAGTCTTTTGGTATCGGTTGAGTCCTGCTTTGTGACCCAGTATGTGGTCTATTCTGGAGAAGGTTCCATGTGCACTTGAGAAGAATGAATATTCTGTTGTTTTAGGGTGGAATGTTCTGTATACGTCGATGAGGTCCATCTGGTCCAATGTTTCATTCAATGCTCTTATTTCTTTATTAATTTTCTGCTTCGATGATCTGTCTAGTTCTGAGAGAGGTGTATTAAGATCTCCTACTATTATTGTATTCGTATCAATATGACTCTTTATCTTGATTAATAGTTTTCTTATGTAATTGGGTGCTCCCATATTGGGGGCATAGATATTCACAATTGTTAGATCGTCTTGGTGGATAGTCCCTTTAAGAATTATGTAGTGTCCTTCTGTATCTCTGACTACAGTCTTTAGTTTAAAATCTAATTTAGAAGAAATAACATTTTTTAGACTAAAATGGAGACTGTATTCTAGTTGTGTCTCTATTTGCAAGCTGTGAAATTTCGGCCATATCATGTCTGTGTCTTATTTTCTTAATCTATAAAATTAGGATGAGGGGCACCTGGGTGGCTCAGTGGTTTAAGCTGCTACCTTCGGCTCAGGTCATGATCTCAGGGTCCTGGGATCGAGTCCTGCATTGGGCTTTCTGCTCGGCGGGGAGCCTGCTTCCCTCTCACTTTTTCTGCCTGCCTCTCTGCCTACTTGTGATCTCTCTCTGTCAAATAAATAAATAAATAAATAAATCTTTAAAAAAAATAAAATTAGGATGATAATACTTGTGCCACTGACTTCACAGAGATGATGTGTGCTAATACATGTAAAATTCCTTCTTGAGCTATAAAATTTAATATACATGTAAGGTGTTATTAGTGCTGATTGGTTAGAACATCTTTATATGTCTCCAGGTTGTAGTATTTTAAGTCTCTCAAAGGACATAAAGCTTGCTTTTAATCACAGCATCGATACAATTTATAATGACAATTTCTCCATAATGCTTGTGTTGAGGATAGTACATGAAGCTATCAATAAATTCAGAGGGCCCTAGGGGTTTAGCATTAGTAAGAGATCATTGGACTCAAGACTCCTCTCCTTCACAAGACTTAATTAAATCGGAGGATTAGAAGAAAATTTACTCTTTGATCAAGAAAACTAGATTCTTGCCACCTCTAAAATATTCTCAAATTTGGGGAATATTTACCTAGTTCTCTCAGGTCTTTATTCACCACTTGTAAGCATCCTGGTAAGGCAAGTAGCAAAATTTATTAGTGTAACATACCATTTGAAAAAACATACATGCTTCCAAGAAAGAAAGAAATATTTCACTATACTATATTTCCTACCATGGTATCTAAGATAAACTCACAACCAAAGCTCCCTTAAAAAGCATTATTGTGGGGGCACCTGGGTGGCTCAGTGGGTTAAAACCTCTGCTTTCAGCTCAGGTCATGGTCTCAGGGTCCTGGGATCGAGCCCCGCATCAGGCTCTCTGTTCAGTGGGGAGCCTGCTTCCCTCTCTCTCTCTGCCTGCCTCTCTGCTACTTGTGATCTCTCTCTCTGTCAAATAAATAAAATATTTTTTAAAAAAAGCATTGTTATGCTCAGTGATTCTATCTTTGCAAGGTTTACCACAAGTTGAATCTTTACTTGTTTTTTAAGACTTTTGAGGGTGAAACAACTAAAAAGAAGGGAGGGAAGGAGGAGGGATGGAGAAAGGAGCACACTCACCAACTTTTATTGAAAAACTGCTATGTAGCAGGGATTGCATATGATGAGTAATTTAATCCTCTTGAAAAATCTGTGAGATAATAGTTTTTGTTGATGTTATTATATGCATTTTACAGAAAAACCCTAATATTCAGAAAAATTAAACAAGTTGACAGGGTCATATGGCTAGTAATGGCAGAGACTAATCAAATGAAGATTTATCAAAGCCTCATGCTCTTTCTACATGCTGATAGGACCAAGACATATAAAAGGTACCATTTGCAGATTACCTGTTATGACTAACCTATGCATAGTATTTTCCATGGGTGAGACACTGAGTTAGGTGGGTTACATGTATTAACTGATTTGATTCTCTCAACAACTCTTTGAGGTAGAGAGTATTACCAATCAAGTTTATAGATGATGAAAATAAGCAGAAGTAGGTTAAATAATGTACACAGTACTACTCAGCCAGGAAATATTGGGGCTGGAATTCAAACCCTGGTAGCCTGGCTCTAGACTCAATAATATAGTTATCATACTTGTCCCTTTATATATATATATTGTTTTTTCATCTCCTGAAGAAGTCTGTAAGTCTTATCTCCATTTTACAAATGAGGAAACAAAGGTCCAGTAACCTTCAGAGCTGAACCAAGTCTAGTTTTCACTGATTCCTGCCTGGAGGTGTTCCACTGTTCCTCTCAGCCTCACTGAATGTGAAGTAAAAGATAGTTACCTTTGGTCTGATTTTTCTAGCTCAATGCACAAAGGAAAGAAAAACTGGGCTTGTTCATTTCTTAAATTTATTAGCGTTTTTGTCAAATGGCAGAACTTTTGAGACAAACACAGAGATACCATCATCCTGGTTATGAATGCAGGATCCAGTCTTGCTTTCCACCTATTGGATGTGTATCATTGGACATTCACTAAAAAAATTCCAAACCTCCATTTGTTCATTGATAAAATGGGAAATTGTAATGTCTATATCATGGGGTTTTGATTGATGTTTAGATGAATTAATACTGATAAAACTTATAAATACTTTGTATAGTATCTACACATTCTTCCAATTATTCAACACCTTTCACTAAAAACATTTATAAAAACTAAAAACCATCTAAAAGTAGTCATATCTTTCCATCACTATGATGACTATTCACTCAAATACTTACTCATTTTTTCAACATTTATTATACATCACTATGGTCCAGGACTTAGTTCTTCAAAGATGAGGAGAATACAGACTGAACTTGAGTAATTCCTTATCTCCCAAGTATCGTATTCCACAAAATGTATACTTCAGAACTTTAATCTTTCCCTATGTTCCACAAGAAAAGTGTTTCAGAGTCAAATAAATTTGAGAATGTTTCTGTACAGTATCTGCCTACTGGAGATTCATTGCATGCACTGAATATTAAAGGCTCCAAGAAGACTGGCATCAGAGTGATCAGTTTGTTAAATGAAAAATAAAAGTAGCTGCTGCTGTTGGTAGAATAATTGGTTTCTTTTTCTCAAAACACATCTGTAAATTTATAAGTACATTTTAGATAGATAAATGATATCACTTTATCTGCTAGAAGGATATGAGGAAAGAAAAATTGTGGGCAAGATAAGGACACTAAAAGCAAAATATTGGAATCTGTTTCATGACATTGGACCAGTTTACTTTGCTAGTTGTTTTAAATAATGTTTATTATTTTTTATTAGATTATTTTGTTATAAATGAGAAAAATCATCCCTATTTACCTTAAAAATGGTAAATTTATTGGAAGGATATTGAAAATTGAAGGAAAAATTGAACAATTAAGGGTTCAGAAAGGAAAGCAATAAAGGTAACCTTCCAGGGATCTTAGCATCAAAAATTTCTTCATATTCTCTCTGGATAGCTACCATTAACAGCACTAATCTCCTGATTAGTCATTTTCTGTTGCTTTCAGGTTTAAACACAATATCCCCTTGAAAATAACCTGACTGGTACAACTAGGTCAGAAGTCTTCCCTTGGTTTGATCAGTCAGTTCTAATCAGGGAATAGGGTTTCATATACAGACATAATCACTGGATTACTGAACTTCTATTAAACAAACTAAATGCATTTTATATGGAATGGAACGACATAGTGGTTGTTGATATAGTGAATATATTTTCCTCAAAGCCCAACTATAAAGATAATTAAAAAGAGTTCATATTTGTATGCAAAGGACAGTAGCATACATTCAGTCTTGTTTTAGAACTATGTCAGCTCTAATCTTGATGACAACTGATCCAAAGAGAATGCTATCATTTTGACATTCATAGGACATCACGTTGGGCCCTTTATATATGACTTCATACTAATTTGATCTCATATGCAGGAGGTAGTATATAGTCTGATGGCTTAGAAAGATGCATGGAGAGGATAGAAGATAAGCCCTGCAAAGATTTTTTCCTTTCTTCACAAGTTTAGACTCTTCTAGATTAAATTTTCTATTTCTTCAGGATAGTGGAATGCTTCTGCCTGATGGTAGAGTAAGGATGCCATTGAATTTGACACTAGAACTATTATCTTGTCATTTTGGTTTTCTCATGCAAATTGGCTAGCAGATAAAAACAAATATTGGTGGTAATAGTTGACTCTGATTACCAAGAGTTGCTACAGTTTTTGCTTGAAAAATGGGGGTGGGAAGAATGTACCTGAAAGTCAGAGGATATGTTGGAGTGTCTCTTGGTGTATCCATGACCATTTTTAACTGTAAGTAGAAAGTTGTAGCAAGAAGGCCCCCAAAATGTTAATTATATGAATGCACTCACTCACAGTGAAAATCAGTGTTACCTTTGGGAAATGCTACCTGGGACTGCTGAAATAATGTCTGCGGACGAGGTAAATGTAGACAAATTGATGAAGGAAGGGGATAATAAATACCGATTTTAGCTTCAAAACAGTTGTTAAATGCAGACTTTTATATTCAGACTTTTTATGGATTGCAGCGGGCCACTTGATATCTCTTTGATGGACTGGACTTGAGCAGATCTGAGTGGTATAAGGGGTGAACTGTATCAGGCGTTTCGTATGTCCTAATCCATATCTTCTTAGTCCACCTTTTTGATAAAACTCACCTGCACCATGGATCCATTGTTTTCTGGGATTGTCTCCTGCCACGTGTTGCTTCTCTGAGGACATTAGCCTACTCAGCCATTCCAATGCATGCATATCTAAAATTGCAAGGGATTTGGGGTGCCTGGGTGGCTCAGTCAGTTAAGCAGCTGCCTTCAACACAGGTCATGTTCCCAGAGTCCTGGTATCGAGTCCCACATCAGGTTCCTTGCTTAGTGGGGAGCCTGTGTCTCTCTCTCCTCCCTGCTTGTTCTCTTTTGCTATCTCTGTCTCTCTCTTTCAAACAAATAAAATCTTTAAAAAAAATTGCAAGGGATTCCAACACTTCCAGAAAAACCATCCACCAGAAAATGGGTGTCAGAGGACACATACTCCTCTCTTTTATGCAAGGGGTGGACAATTGTGAGGCATATTTTATACTGTTCTTCAGAAGGACTGAACCCTAGTTACTCACAGTGATAATCAGCTCATTAACGGCTTTCTTGCTTACCCATTCCACTCATTTTTAGACTCTTCTTAGTTTCCTGGAATAACTTTCTAAAATAAACTATCTGCATACAAGACTGTGTTTTAGCCTCAGCGTTATGGGGTAACCTAAAATAAGATGTAGGTTCATTTGATGTATGATCAGTGACAAGTGCAACACAGTAAGGAAACAACTGGAACTGTGTTGGAGGAAATTCTCAAGAGGAAATGGCAGCTTGTTGACCCACAGCGAGACCCAAGTAATTGGAGGCTCTAAACCCTCTCTGTTGGCCCTGGAATATCTGTGTTTCCCACCATTTCTACAGTGAGAGCCACTTCTAAGGATGCAGCCTTGGGAAGGCAATGTGTTGCTGAGATTATCTGGACTCTATCTGGCAGAACCCAGCTTCCATATAAACTTAAGACTCTGGTGGGCAGGCTAGGAAATTTACTCATCTTCTGGTCACTCGAGACAAACTTGGTAAATTCCCTCACTTGTTAAACTACCACCTATCCATCTGGAGTGGTCTGCCTCTTCCTGCAGCCTCTCCTTGCCTTCTGTGTATGGGCGAACCTACAAATTGGATCAATTGAATACATGTATTAAAAAAAAAAACAAAAAAAACCCAGACTTGATTTCACACACAAAGCCAATTTCACATGGATTATTATAAAAGAGTTGTAAAATAATAACTATTTTAGGACATAAAATAAAATAATATCTTTAAAAACTTTGTACAGGTATTTTTTTTTTTAAAGATTTTATTTATCTGTCATAGAGAGAAAGGGAGAGAGAACGAGCAAGCGCTGGCAGACAGAGTAGCAGGCAGAGGTAGAGGGAGAAGCAGGCTCCCTGCTGAACAAGGAGCCGGATGTGGGACTCGATCCCAGGACGCTGGGATCATGACCTGAGCCAAAGGCACCCGCTTAACCAACTGAGCCACCCAGGCATCCCGTATAGGTAATTTCTTTAACAGAACACAAAAAGCACTAACCCTCAAGATAAACATTGTTCTTGGACCTTGTTTTGTGTTCAGGGCTTTGGTTTATCCAAAAACAGCTAAAAGGATGAAAGATAGCTACAGAGTAGAGGATATTTATAATACATACATTTGACAAGGATACCATAACTAGAATATATGAAGAATTCCTGCACACCTATAAAAGACAGCTCCTTTTTTTCTTAAAGACGAGATAGGGCTCTGAGTTCTGTTAAACTGTAAATATGCTCAAAATAGTTAAGCTTCTATAAACAATTTATTTTTAGTGTGAATAATTGCAAACAAGTATAAAGGGAGTTAAGAGAGAGTGTGGGTCTATTAAGAAATGGACACTGTAAATATGCTCAAAATAGTTAAGCTTTTATAAACAATTTATTTTTAGTGTGAATAATTGCAAACAAGTATAAAGGGAGTTAAGAGAGAGTCTATTAAGAAATGGACACATGAAATAGATAAAGTTAGATAAAATATGGAATGTCAATATTTTGTGTGTGTGCTTCAGGATTTGTTAATCAATATAATTCTAGATACTTTCTAAACAACAGGAAATATTTCATTATGCTTGCTTGGGAATAGATTGGACGTGAACAGGTAGAGAAGATTCTTTAATAGAGTACAGTGCCTTAGCACATTGCTAGAATATTTTGTATTTTGATTAGATTAACTTGTCTACTTTGTGTATTTACTTCATAATTATTTAATGAGCATCTGTATAAATAAGTATTTTGTTGCTAGGGACAAAATGGTGAAAATGATAGACATGATTTATGTTCTCATGAAGCTTAAAGATGGATGAGACAGAGAAATAGACATTTGATAAGTGATGTTACAGAAGAAATGTGGAAATATCCACATTTTGCACAATTTTTAGCACCTTTGACATAATTTATTGTTGTCTTCATATTTCATGAGTGGCATTGTTCCCAATTCCCCTCAACTGAGGGATGATCTGGTTTAGCCAAATGTAAGCCTGGCTCTTCTAATAAAGCCAATCAAATTAGCATATAAAATCACACCCTAGGACTGTACTTTAAGTGCCTTGTGATTTTGTCATATTCTGAGCTATCTAACATTTCAAGAAGAAATATTTAGCATATTTTTTGATGAGAGAAATTGGAAGATCATTTTGCCTAACTTATGATAAAGAAGTGGAAAATTGGAAATTATGAAGAAAAAATCAGAAGAGAAGAAACTGATATATTTTTATTGTAAATATATGCTAATGTGAACTCAGGAAAAAGTGGCTGTGTCTGTGTGGACAAAAACTAACCAAGGATATGAATCAGTTCTCAGAGCAAAGAATGGACTAGGCAGGTCAAATGGTATATAATCCATTCAGTTTAAATTCAGGAAAAAGAATATTTCTGCAAAGTGAAACCATTGGATCAGGAAGTACTTTTCTTGAGGAAAGACTATTCTTGACTGCTTTAAAGATTTGATAGTTTGATGCATTTTAAATAGGTCAATTCACTCATGATAAATGTGTCCTTTTCCACACTGAAAAGGAGATTTCATGGGCGAAAGGCCATGGAATGTCAGTCACAAGCACAGTGCTCAGAAAGAAGTAAAGCAGACGCTCTCTGAACTCTTCTCACCCTCGCCCATAACCCAAAACGTACAAGAAGACTATGTTTATGACCATGTCAAGAATGATCAAAAACACTGCCCAGTATTTAATGATTCAACTTTTGGTCAGTGAACAGTATACTAGAGACAAAAATCTTTGGTGCATAAGACAAAGACATCCAGGGAGGGGAATTTCATGGAGTTACAGAGCTTAGTCATCAGGGGTTAAGGAAAACACTACTGTCAACACAGAAACTATCTCAAGAAAGATTCTGTTGCGAAAGCCATTGCCAAAATACTGGAGATATAGTTCTCCTTTATTTTTTCTTTAAATTCTTAGACTTTATTTTTTTGGAACATTTTTACATTTACAGAAAATTTTAGCAACTAGAATACAGGATTCCAGATACATCCTGTCCTTCCACTTTTCTCTTTTAACATCTTGCATTAGCGTGGTATGTTAGTGAACTAATAATGAAACATCGCTATTAAGATGGTTTACATTAAGATTGACTCCTTGTTTTTTACAGTGCAGTGGGTTTTTAAAAAATGTATGTTATTTTGTATCCACCCATACAGTCTCATACAGAGTAGTTTTACCACTACTCCAGTGCTTTAAAGATTCCCTTGTGCTTTCCTTACTCATCTCTCTCTCCTCTACCTGCCTCTTTCTCCCTCCACCTCCTCACCCCTGGCAGCCATTAATGTTTTTATAGTCTCCATAGTTTGTCCTTCTCTAGACTGTTACATACTTGTTGCCTTTTAAGACTACCTTGTTTTACTTGGAAATATGCTTTTAAGGCTCTTTCATTTCTTTTTGTGGCTTAATAGCTCATTTCTTTTTACTGCTGAATAATAATCTGTTGTGTGGATGTACTCTGGTTGTTTATCCATTTATCTATGAAAGGTCATTCATGAATAAATCTGTTATAAACATTTGTATAAAGGTTTTGTGTGGACATGTTTTCAACTCAATTAGGTGCATTCCAAAGGCATGATTGCTAAATTGTATGGTAAGATAATATTTAGCTTTGTGAAACTGTGTTCCAAACGTATATCATTTTTTATTCCCACCAGCAATAGCTGTGAGTTTCTTTTGTTCCACATCTTCACCAGTAAATAGTTTCAGGTTTAAAGGAAATTTTTAGCCATTCTAATACATATGTAGTAGTATCTCATTATTACTTTAATTTGTAATTCCTTTCTGACATTATGATGTTGAGCATCTTTTCATATGCTTCTTTACTATTTGTATGTTCTTTGCTACAGTGTCTGTTCAGAACTTTGGCCATTTTTTAATTGGGTTATTTTCTTGTTGAGTTTTAACTGTTTTATAAATATATTTGTTTTAAATGTTAAAATACTTTATTTAACGTAGTATATCCAAAATGTTATTTCAGCATGTAATCAATATACAAAACTAATGAGATATTGATTATTTTTTCTTTTTACATTTTGAGCCCCATTTCTCCTATCACCCCTCGCAACCATCAGTCAGTTGTCTATAAGTAGGAACGTTTTTTTTTAATTCCACACATAAGAAATATCATATGGTATTTGTCTTTCTTAGTCTGACTTATTTTACTTAGCATAATGCTCTTGAGGTCCATTCATAGTATTGCAAACAGTGAGATTTATTTTTATGGTTGAATTATATCCATTGTATATATACATCACATCTTCTTTATCCATTCAATCATCAACACTTAGGTTGTTTCCATATCTTAGCTACTATAAACAATGCTGCAGTGAACATATCTTTCTGAGTTTGTTTTCATTTTACTTCTTTTTTTTTTAAATTTAAGATTTTATTTATTTATTTGACAGAGAAAGAGATCACAAATAGAGGTAGAGGGAGAAGCAGGCTCCAGCCCAATGTGGGGCTGGATCTGAGGACTCTGGGATCATGACCAAACCTGAAGGCAAGGGTTTGAGCCACGCAGGTGCCCCTGTTTTCATTTTTTGGGGGTAAATATCCAGAGAAAGAATTGCTGGCTCACATGGTAGTTCTGTCTTTAGTATTTTGAGACCCTTTGTACTGTTTTGCATAGTGACTGCATCAATTTACATTTCCACCAACAGTGCGCAAGTGTTCCTTTTTCTCTACACTTTTACCAACACTTGTTTTCTTGTCTTTTTGGTAATAGCTATTCTAACAGGAGCGAGGTGGAATCTCATTGTGGTTTTCATTTGCATTTCTCTTGTGATCAATGATGTTGAGTGTATTTTCCTCTACCTGATGACCATTTGTGTGTTTTCCTTGGATAAATTCAGATCCTCTGACCATTTTTTAATCAGATATTTCACTTGGTCATTTTTTTGGTTTTTTTGTTTGTTTTTGCTATTAAGTTGTATGAGTTTTGTATATTTTGGATATTAGCCCCTTATCTGATATATGATTAATGAATATTTTCTGCCATTCTGTAGTATGCCTTTTCAATTTGTTGCTGCTCTCCTTTGCTATGCAGAAGCTACTTATTTATTTGTGCTTTTGTTGCTTTGTTTTTGGTGTCAGCGTAAAAAAATACCAATGTCAAAACCTATGTCAAGGAGCTTACTGCTGGTGTTTTTTTCTAGTAGTTTTATGGTTTCAGGTCTTAAGGCAGAGGCTTACCCACCGAGCCACCCAGGCGCCCCAAGTCTTTAACCTGTTTTGAGTTAATTTTTGTGTATGGTATAAGCCACTAGTTGAATTTTAATCTTTTGCATATGTCTCTCCAGTTTTCCCACACCATTTTTTAGAGACTGCTCTTTCTCCATTTATGCTCTTGACTCCTTTGTCATAAGTGAATTGACCATATATATGTGGGTTTATTTCTAGTCTTTCAGTTCTGTTCCACTGATAAATGTATCTGTTGTTATGCCCATAACACACTGTTTTAATTACTATAGCTTCATAATATAGTTTGAAATCAAGGAATGTAATGCCACCAGATTTGTTCTTTTTTCTCAAGATTGCTTTGGCCAGTTGGGGTATTTTGTGGTTACACACAAATTTTAGGTATTTGTTTTATTTTCTTGAAAAATGCCTTGGAATTTTGATAGGTATTACACCGAATCTAGAGACGGCTTTGGGTAGTATGGACATTTTAACAATATTGATTCTTTCAGTCCATGAACACTGAATATCTTTCCATTTATTTCTGTCTTCAATTTTTTCCATTAATGTTTTTATTTTTTAGTGTTTTTAGTGGTTTTTAGTGTGCAGGTGTTTCACCTTCTTGGTTATATTTGTTCTTGGATATTTTTTTCTTTTTGATGCAGTTGTTAATAGGATGGTTTTCTTAATTTTTCTTCCTGATAGTTATCAGTTTATAGAAATACAACAGATTTTTGTGTATTGATTTTATAGCCTATAACTTTATTGAATTTGTTTATTAATTCCAGAAGTTTTTTTGTATGTTTTATGGAGTCTTTAGGGTTTTCTTTTTTTTTTTTTTATTTTTTTTATTTTTTTTATTTTTTTTATTTTTTTATTTATTTATTTATTTTTTTTCAGCGTAACAGTATTCATTCTTTTTGCACAACACCCAGTGCTCCATGCAAAACGTGCCCTCCCCATCACCCACCACCTGTTCCCCCAACCTCCCACCCCTGACCCTTCAAAACCCTCAGGTTGTTTTTCAGAGTCCATAGTCTCTTATGGTTCGCCTCCCCTCCCCAATGTCCATAGCCCCCTCCCCCTCTCCCAATCCCACCTCCCCCCAGCAACCCCCAGTTTGTTTTGTGAGATTAAGAGTCATTTATGGTTTGTCTCCCTCCCAATCCCATCTTGTTTCATTTATTCTTCTCCTATCCCCCTACCCCCCCATGTTGCTTCTCCATGTCCTCATATCAGGGAGATCATATGATAGTTGTCTTTCTCCGATTGACTTATTTCACTAAGCATGATACGCTCTAGTTCCATCCACGTCGTCGCAAATGGCAAGATTTCATTTCTTTTGATGGCTGCATAGTATTCCATTGTGTATATATACCACATCTTCTTGATCCATTCATCTGTTGATGGACATCTAGGTTCTTTCCATAGTCTGGCTATTGTAGACATTGCTGCTATAAACATTCGGGTACACGTGCCCCTTCGGATCACTATGTTTGTATCTTTAGGGTAAATACCCAGTAGTGCAATTGCTGGGTCATAGGGTAGTTCTATTTTCAACATTTTGAGGAACCTCCATGCTGTTTTCCAGAGTGGTTGCACCAGCTTGCATTCCCACCAACAGTGGAGGAGGGTTCCCCTTTCTCCACATCCTCGCCAGCATCTGTCATTTCCTGACTTGTTAATTTTAGCCATTCTGACTGGTGTGAGGTGATATCTCATTGTGGTTTTGATTTGTATTTCCCTGATGCCGAGTGACGTGGAGCACTTTTTCATGTGTCTGTTGGCCATCTGGATGTCTTCTTTGCAGAAATGTCTGTTCATGTCCTCTGCCCATTTCTTGATTGGATTGTTTGTTCTTTGGGTGTTGAGTTTGCTAAGTTCCTATATATAATATTATGTCATCTGCAAACAATAGGCTTTTCTTCCCTTCAAATTTGGATTACATTATTTCTTTTTTCTTGCCTAATTTCTTTGGGTAGGATTGCCAATACTATGTTGAATCCAAGTAGTGAGAGTGGACATCCTTATTTCTTTTGTGACCTTAAAGGAACAGTTCATCATTATTGAGTATGATGTTAGCTGTGGACTTGTCATATATGGGGTTTATTATGTTGAAGTATGTTATAACCACTTTTTTGGGTAATTTTTATCATAAATGGATGTTGAATTCTGTCAAATACTTTTTCTGAGAACTTTGAGATGATTATATGAACTTTATCATTCATTTTGTGAATGTGGTGTATCACATTGACTGATTTATAGATCAGTCCTTAAAATAAATTGCACTTGATAGTGGGTATGGTTTTTTAAAAATATATTGTTGAATTTGTTTTTGTTAATATTTTGTTGGGAATTTTTGTAACTATATTCATTAGGGATATTAGCCTGTAATTTTTTTCCTTGTGACATCTTTGTCTGGTTTTCGTATTAGAGTTATGCTGGACTCATAAATGAGTTTGGAAGAATTTTTCCTTATTTATTTTTAATTAATTTTTTCAGTGTTCCAAGATTCATTGTTTATGCACCATGCCCAGTGCCCCATGCAATATGTGCCCTTCCTATTATCCACCACCAGCCTCACCTAACCCCCCATTTATTTTTTAAACTCCTCTTTTATTTTTTAATCTCCTTTTATTTTTTATAAGAGTCTGATTGACATTAATTTCTAACTAGCATAGAATTTTAGGATAGAATGTACAATTCACCAGTGAAGTTAGCAGGTCTTGGACTTTTATTTGTTGGGAGGTTTTTTGAGTCAATCTTACTAGTAATCAGTAAGTTTAGATTATCTATTTCATCATGATTCAGTCTCGGTAGGATGTGTTTCTAGAAGTTTGCCAACTTTCTCTAGGTTGTGCAATTTGTTGGCATACAACTCATGATCCTTTGTATTTCTGTGATATCAGTTGTGATATCTCCTCCTTTATTTCTGATTTTAATTATGTATCCTCATTCTTTTTTTCTTGTTGAGTCTAATTAAAGAATTGTGTTTCTGTATCTTTTTGAAGAACAAACTTTAGTTGATAGCTTTCAATAATTTCTCTGTTGTCTTTTTAGTCTGTATTTCATTTATGTCTGCTCTAATTTTTGTATTTCTTTCCTTTTGCTATGTTTAGGTATAATTTGTTCTTTTTCTAGTTTCTTGAGCTATAAGATTAAGTTCTTTGTATATTTTGGATATGTCCTTTACCAGATGTGCTTTGTGAATATTTTCTCTCAATATGTGTCTTGTCTTTCACAGTATCTCTTTCATTGAACAAAAGCTGGAATTTTAATTAAATGTTTCTCAATAATATTTTCTCTTATAGATGACACTTTTGTTGCTATAACTGAAGTGTCATTATCAAACAAGAGATCATTTAGATTTTTTTCCTATATTCTAGAAGTTTTGTAGTTTTGAATTTTGCATTTAAGTCAATGATGCATTATGAGTTAATTTTTGTAAAAGGTATAAGATTTGTATCTAGATCCATTTTTTTCTTTGTATACAGATATTCAATTATTCCAGCACCATTTGTTGAGTAGACAAGTCTTTCTCCATTACACTATCTTTGATTCTTTGTTAGAGACAGTCCATGATATTTGAGAGTGTCTTTTCCTGTTATTTATTTTCTTTCATTGATCTTCTTTTTCTGTTCTTTCACTAATACCACACTATCTTGACTACTGTAGCCTTATAATGATTTTTGAAGTTGTATAATACCAGTCCTTCAACTTTGTTGTTGTTCTTTTTCTCCTTTTACATTATTTCTTCTTTCTCTTCTATTTTTCTTCTTCATAATTGTGTTGTTTATTCTACCTCTTTTGCCTTAATATGAACTTTAGGATCACTTTGTTGGTATGCACAAATACTTGCTGGTATTTTTATTTGGATTGTATTGAATCTATAGATCAAGATGGAAAGAATTGACTCCTTAATAATATCAAATCTTCCTATTCATAAGCATGGAATATCTCTACATTTACTTTTACCTTCTTTGATTTTTCATCAGAGCTCTATAGTTCTCTTTAAAAGATCCTGCACATATTTTGTTATATTTTTACATAAGTATTTCATTTTGTTTGGTGCTAATGTAAATAGTATTGTACTTTTATTTTCAAGTTTTAAATATTTTATATTTCTTTTTATTCATTTCATTTTATTTGTTTTCAGTGTTCTGGAATTCATTGTTTATGCACCACACCCAGTGCTCCATGCAATATGTGCCCTCCATAATACCCACCAACAGGTTCACCGAACTCCCCACCCCGACCCCTCCAAAACCCTCAGTTTGTTTCTCAGAGTCCACAGTCTCTCATGGTTTATCTCCCTCTCCAATTTCCCCCATCTCACTTCACTCCATCTCCCAATGTCCTCTGTGTTATTCCTTATGCCCCACAAGTAAGCAAAACCATATAATAATTGACACTCTCTGCTTGACCTATTTTACTCAGCATAATCTCTTTCAGTCCCATCCATACTGATACAAAATTTGGGTATTCATCCTTTTTGATGGAGGCATAATACTCCATTGTATATACGGGCCATATCTTTATCCATTTGTCCATTGAAGGGCATCTTGGTTCTTTCCACAGTTTGGTGACTGTGGCCATTGATGCTATGAACATTGGGGTACTGATGGCCCTTCTTTTCACTACACCTGTATCTTTGGGGTAAATATCCAGTAGTGCAATTGCAGGGTCATAGGGAAGTTCTATTTTTAATTTTTTAAGGGCTCTCCACACTCTTTTCCAAAGTGGCTGCTCCAACTAGCATTCCCACCAGCAGTGTAAGAGATTTCCCCTTTCTCCACATCCCCTCCAACACTTGTTGTTTACTGTCTTGTTAATTTTGGTCTTCTAACTGGTGTAAGGTGGTATCTCAAAGTGCTTTTAAACTTCAAATTCCACTTGTAAATTAATGGTGTATAAAAAAGTGATTTGCTTTTGTATATTAAACTTGGATCCTGCAACAACCTTGCTATAATTACTTATTAACTCCAGGAGGTTTATTGTTGTTGTTGTTGTTGTTGTTATTTTTAATTCTCTTGAATTTTTTACATAGACGGTCTTATTATCTGTGGACTAATCATAGAAGTAATTTTATTTCTTTTTTCTCAATTAGTGTAACTTCTAATTAATTTTCTTGTTCTATTGCTCTACTGAAGTCTTTCAGTTGGTGCTAAGAGTGGTGAGGAGGCATTCTTGCCTTATTTTCAGTCATGGGGGAAAGCATCCAATTGCTCACCATTAAGATAATATAGCTATAAATCTTTTGTAGAAGTTCTTCATCAAGTTGAGGAAGTTCTTTATTCTTAGTTTGCTGAGAGTTTTTTGTTTGTTTGTTTGTTTTAAGTCATAAATGGGTATTTAGATACTTTTTCTTTACAAACTGATATGATCATATGATTTTTCATTCTTTGGTCTGTGGATGTGATAGATTGGATTAATTGGTTTTTGAATGTTGACCCAGCCTTGCCTGGAATAAATCCCATATGGTTATGATATGTAATTTCTTAAATATGTTGGATTTGAGGATCTATAAAGAACTTCTCAAACTCAACACACACAAAACAGATAATCATATCAAAAAATGGGCAGAAGATATGAACAGACACTTCTCCAACGAAGACATACAAATGGCTATCAGACACATGAAAAAATGTTCATCATCACTAGCCATCAGGGAGATTCAAATTAAAACCACATTGAGATACAACTTTACACCAGTTAGAATGGCCAAAATTAGCAAGACAGGAAACAATGTGTGCTGGAGAGGATGTGGAGAAAGGGGAACCTTCTTACAGTGTTGGTGGGAATGCAAGTTGGTGCAGCCACTTTGGAGAGCAGTGTGGAGATTCCTCAAGAAATTAAAAATAGAGCTTAGCTATGATCCTGCAATTGCACTACTGGGTATTTACCCCAAAGATACAGATGTAGTGAAAAGAAGAGCCATCTGTACCCCAATGTTTATACCAGCAATGGCTATGGTTGCCAAGCTGTGGAAAGAACCAAGATGCCCTTCAACGGATGAATGGATAAGGAAGATGTGGTCCATATACACTATGGACTATTATGCCTCCATCAGAAAGGATGAATACCCAACTTTTGTAGCTGCAGGGACAGGACTGGAAGAGATGATGCTGAGTGAAATAAGTCAGTCAGAGAGTCAAGTATCATATGGTTTCACTTATTTTTGGAGTGTAACAAATAGCATGGAGGACATGGGGAAATGGAGAGGAGAAGGGAATTCAGGGAAATTGGAAGGGGAGATGAGCCATGAGAGACTATGGACTCTGAGAAACAAACTGAGGGTTTTGAAGGGGCGGGGGGTGGGAGGTTGGGGAACCAGGTGGTGGGTAATAGGGAGGGCATGTATTGCATGGAGCACTGGGTGTGGTGCAAAAACAATGAATACTGTTATGCTGAAAAGCATCATGTTTACCATGTTTCCAGAAAAAAAAAATGCAGGCCAATACTTCTGATGAACATATAAGCAAAATCTTCAAAAACAAAAACAAAAACAAAAAACCGAACCAGTTAAACCCAAACTCAAGAACACATTAAAAGAATAATAAGCCAATATCGGGTGGGACTTGTTCCTGGGATGCAAGGATGGTTCAATATATGCCAATGAATATATGTGATAGGCCACATTAACAGAATGCAGGATAACACTCATATAACCATCTCAATAGATGCAGAAAAAGCATTTGACAAAATTTAGTATTCTTTCTTGATAAAAGCTCTCAACAAATTAGGTATAGAAGGAATGTACCTCATTGTAAAAAAGGTTATATGTGACAAGCCCACACCTAACATGCTTCATGGTGAAAACTGAAAGCTTTTCTGTAAGTTCAGAATAAGAAAAGGGTGCCCATTTTTTGCCTTTTTTATTCAACATAGTACTGGAAGTCCTAGCCACAGCAGTCAAACAAGAAAAAGATTTAAAAGCATTCAAACTGGAAGGGAGAGTAAAATTGTCTATTTGCAGCTAACGTGATTATAAACATAGAAAACCCATAAGACTCCACAATAAGACTGTTAGAACTAATAAATTATTTTAGTAACAATATCATCATACAAAAATTAATTATATTTCTATATACTAAGAATGAACTATCTGAAAAACAAAGAAATAATGTCATTTATAATAGCATCAAAACCAATAAAATTGACCAGAGGAACTGGAGCCTGGGCTTTGAGAGGAATCTTCGTGCCTGTCCATCTATAAGAGTCCAGGGGTCCCAGGAGGAGTCAAGATGGCGGAGAAGTAGCAGCCTGAGACTGCATCAGGTGGCAGGAGATCAGCTCGATAGCTTATCTAAACATTGCAAACACCTACAAATCCAATGGGAGAGCGAAGAGAAGAAGAACAGCAACTCTAGAAACAGAAAATCAACCACTTTCTGAAAGGTAGGACTGGCGGAGAAGTGAATCTAAAACGACGGGAAGATAGACCGCGGGGGGAGGGGCCAGCTCCCGGCAAGCGGCGGAGCAACAGAGCACAAAATCAGGACTTTTAAAAGTCTGTTCCACTGAGGGACATTGCTCCAGAGGCTAAACCAGGGTGAAGCCCACGCGGGATCAGCGTGGCCCCAGGCCCCGCAGGGTCACAGAAGGATCGGGGGTGTCAGAGTATCGGAGAGCTCGCAGGTATTAGAACGGAGAAGCCGGCTGCAGAGACAGAGCCGAGGACTGAACTCTCAGCTCGGGGTTACCTTGAACTGGTCGCGGGCTGGGTGAGCTCGGAGCGCAACTAGAGGCTGGGGATATGGGAGTGATTGGGTGCTGTCCTCTGGGGGCACACTGAGGAGTGGGGCCCCAGGCTCTCGGCTCCTCCGGGCCAGAGACTGGGAGGCCGCCATTTTCATTCCCGTCCTCCGGAACTCTACGGAAAGCGTTCAGGGAACAGAAGCTCCCAAAAGTGAACCCGAGCCGATTACTTAGTCAGGCCGCCGGTAAGGGCGGTGCAATCCCGCCTCGGGCAAAGACACTTGAGAGTCACTACAACAGGCCCCTCCCCCAGAAGATCAACAAAATATCCAGCCAGGACGAAGTTCATCTATCAAGGAGAAAGCAGGTTCAATTCCTAAGACAGCAGAGCAATTCCAGAGGAGGAGAAAGCAAAGCACGGAACTCATGGCTTTCTCCCCATGATTCTTTAGTCTTGCGGCTACTTCAATTTTTTTTTTCTTTTTTCAATTTTTTTTTCTTTTTTCTTTTTTCTTCTTCTGCTAAATTTTTTAAAACTTTTACCCTTTTCTTTTTTAACGTTTTTTGACTAGTTCATCTAAATATATATATTTTTTCTTTCTTTTTAATTTTTTTTATTTGTTTTATTTTTTAAATTTTTTCTTTTTTTTTTTTCTTTTTTTTTTCAGAACCTGTTTTTATCCCCTTTCTCCCCCCCACAATTAGGGTTCTCTTCTGATTTGGTTACAGCGCATTTTTCTTGGGTCTTTGCCACCCTTTTAGTAGTTTATTTGCTCCTTCATATCCTCTTATCTGGACAAAATGACAAGGCAGAAAAAATCACCACAAACAAAAGAACAAGAGACAGTACTGAAGGCTAGGGACCTAATCAACACAGATATTGGTAATATGTCAGATCAAGAGTTCAGAATGACGATTCTGAACATTCTAGCCGGGTTCGAAAAAGGCATGGAAGATATTAGAGAAACCCTCTCTGGAGATATTAAAGCCCTTTCTGGAGAAATTAAAGAACTAAAATCTAACCAAGTTGAAATCAAAAAAGCTATTAATGAGGTGCAATAAAAAATGGAGGCTCTCACTGCTAGGATAAATGAGGCAGAAGAAAGAATTAGTGATATAGAAGACCAAATGACAGAGAATAAGGAAGCCGAGCAAAAGAGGGACAAACAGCTACTGGACCATGAGGGGAGAATTCGAGAGATAAGTGACACCATAAGACGAAACAACATTAGAATAATTGGGATTCCAGAAGAAGAAGAAACAGAGAGGGGGAGCAGAAGGTCTATTGGAGAGAATTATTGGAGAGAATTTCCCTAATATGGCAAAGGGAACAAGCATTAAAATCCAGGAGATGCAGAGAACCCCCCTCAAAGTCAACAAGAATAGGTCCACACCCCGTCACCTAATAGTAAAATTTACAAGTCTTAGTGACAAAGAGAAAATCCTGAAAGCAGCCCGAGAAAAGAAGTATGTAACATACAATGGTAAAAATATTAGATTGGTGGCAGACTTATCCACAGAGACCTGGCAGGCCAGAAAGAGCTGGCATGATATATTCAGAGCACTAAACGAGAAAAACATGCAGCCAAGAATACTCTATCCAGCTAGGCTATCATTGAAAATAGAAGGAGAGATCAAAAGCTTCCAGGACAAACAAAAACTGAAAGAATTTGCAAACACCAAACCAGCTCCACAGGAAATATTGAAAGGGGTCCTCTAAGCAAAGAGAGAGCCTAAAAGTAGTAGATCAGAAAGGTACAGAGACAATATACAGGAACAGTCACCTTACAGGCTAATAATGGCACTAAATTCATATCTCTCAATAGTTACCCTGAATGTTAATGGGCTAAATGCCCCAATCAAAAGACACAGGGTATCAGAATGGATAAAAAAACAAAACCCATCAGTATGTTGCCTACAAGAAACTCATTTTAGACGGAAGACACCTCCAGATTTAAAGTGAGGGGGTGGAAAACAATTTACCATGCTAATGCGCATCAGAAGAAAGCTGGGGTGGCAATCCTTATATCAGATCAATTAGATTTTAAGCCAAAGACTATAATAAGAGATGAGGAAGGACACTATATCCTACTCAAAGGGTCTGTCCAACAAGAAGATCTAACAATTTTAAATATCTATGCCCCTAACGTGGGAGCAGCCAACTATATCAACCAATTAATAACAAAATCAAAGAAACACATCAATAATAATACAATAATAGTAGGGGACTTTAACACTCCCCTCACTGAAATGGACAGATCATCCAAGCAAAAGATCAACAAGGAAATAAAGGCCTTAAATGACACACTGGACCAGATGGACATCACAGATATATTCAGAACATTTCATCCCAAAGCAACAGAATACACATTCTTCTCTAGTGCACATGGAACCTTCTCCAGAATAGATCACATCCTGTGTCACAAATCAGGTCTCAACTGGTATCAAAAGATTAGGATTATTCCCTGCATATTTTCAGACCACAATGCTCTGAAGCTAGAACTCAATCACAAGAGGAAAGCTGGAAAGAACCCAAATACATGGAGACTAAACAGCATCCTTCTAAAGAATGAATGGGTTAACCAGGAAATTAAAGAAGAATTGAAAAAATTCATGGAAACAAATGATAATGAAAACACAACAGTTCAAAATCTGTGGGACACAGCAAAGACAGTCCTGAGAGGACAATATATAGTGGTACAAGCCTTTCTCAAGAAACAAGAAAGGTCTCAAGTACACAACCTAACCCTACACGTAAAGGAGCTGGAGAAAGAACAAGAAAGAAACCCTAAACCCAGCAGGAGAAGAGAAATCATAAAGATCAGAGCAGAAATCAATGAAATAGAAACCAAAAAAAACAATAGAAAAAATCAATGAAACTAGGAGCTGGTTCTTTGAAAGAATCAATAAGATTGATAAACCCCTGGCCAGACTCATCAAAAAGAAAAGAGAAAGGACCCAAATCAATAAAATCATGAATGAAAGAGGAGAGATCACAACTAACACCAAAGAAATACAGACAATTATAAGAACATACTATGAGCAACTCTACGCCAACAAATTGGACAATCTGGAAGAAATGGATGCATAAACTGCCACAACTGAACCAGGAAGAAATAGAAAACCTGAACAGGCCCATAACCAGTAAGGAGATTGAAACAGTCATCAAAAATCTCCAAACAAACAAAAGCCCAGGGCCAGACGGCTTCCCAGGGGAATTCTACCAAACATTTAAAGAAGAACTCATTCCTATTCTCCTGAAACTGTTCCAAAAAATAGAAATGGAAGGAAAACTTCCAAACTCATTTTATGAGGCCAGCATCACCTTGATCCCAAAACCAGACAAGGATCCCACCAAAAAAGAGAACTACAGACCAATATCCTTGATGAACACAGACGCAAAAATTCTCGCCAAAATACTAGCCAATAGGATTCAACAGTACATTAAAAGGATTATTCACCACAATCAAGTGGGATTTATTCCAGGGTCTGCAGGGTTGGTTCAACATCCGCAAATCAATCAATGTGATACAACACATTAATAAAAGAAAGAACAAGAACCATATGATCCTCTCAATAGATGCTGAAAAAGCATTTGACAAAGTACAGCATCCCTTCCTGATCAAAACTCTTCAAAGTGTAGGGATAGAGGGCACATACCTCAATATTATCAAAGCCATCTATGAAAAACCCACTGCAAATATCATTCTCAATGGAGAAAAACTGAAAGCTTTTCCGTTAAGGTCAGGAACACGGCAGGGATGTCCATTATCACCACTGCTATTCAACATAGTACTAGAAGTCCTAGCCTCAGCAATCAGACAACAAAAAGAAATTAAAGGCATCCAAATTGGTAAAGAAGAAGTCAAACTATCACTCTTCGCAGATGATATGATACTATATGTGGAAAACCCAAAAGACTCCTCTCCAAAACTGCTAGAACTTGTCCAGGAATTCAGTAAAGTGTCAGGATATAAAATCAATGCACAGAAATCAGTTGCATTTCTGTACACCAACAACAAGACTGAAGAAAGAGAAATTCCTGGATTGGAAGAATAAATATTGTGAAAATGTCTATGCTACCGAAAGCAATCTACACATTTAATGCAATCCCTATCAAAATACCATCCATTTTTTTCAAAGAAATGGAACAAATAATCCTAAAATTTATATGGAACCAGAAAAGACCTCGAATAGCCAAAGGAATATTGAAAAAGAAAGCCAACGTTGGTGGCATCACAATTCTGGACTTCAAGCTCTATTACAAAGCTGTCATCATCAAGACAGCATGGTACTGGCACAAAAACAGGCACATAGATCAGTGGAACAGAATAGAGAGCCCAGAAATCGACCCTCAACTCTATGGTCAACTAATCTTCGACAAAGCAGGAAAGAATGTCCAATGGAAAAAAGACAGCCTCTTCAATAAATGGTGCTGGGAAAATTGGACAGCCACATGCAGAAAAATGAAATTGGACCACTTCCTTACACCACACACGAAAATAGACTCCAAATGGATGAAGGACCTCAATGTGAGAAAGGAATCCATCCAAATCCTTGAGGAGAATGCAGGCAGCAACCTCTTCGACCTCAGCTGTAGCAACATCTTCCTAGAAACGACGGCAAAGGCAAGGGAAGCAAGGGCAAAAATGAATTATTGGGATTTCATCAAGATCAAAAGCTTTTGCACAGCAAAGGAAACAGTTAACAAAACCAAAAGACAACTGACAGAATGGGAGAAGATATTTGCAAACGACATATCAGATAAAGGGCTAGTATCCAAAATCTATAAGGAACTTAGCAAACTCAACACCCAAAGAACAAACAATCCAATCAAGAAATGGGCAGAGGACATGAACAGACATTTCTGCAAAGAAGACATCCAGATGGCCAACAGACACATGAAAAAGTGCTCCACGTCACTCGGCATCAGGGAAATACAAATCAAAACCACAATGAGATATCACCTCACACCAGTTAGAGTGGCTAAAATTAACAAGTCAGGAAATGACAGATGCTGGCGAGGATGTGGAGAAAGGGGAACCCTCCTCCACTGTTGGTGGGAATGCAAGCTGGTGCAACCACTCTGGAAAACAGCATGGAGGTTCCTCAAAATGTTGAAAATAGAACTACCCTATGACCCAGCAATTGCACTACTGGGTATTTACCCTAAAGATACAAACATAGTGATCCGAAGGGGCACGTGTACCCGAATGTTTATAGCAGCAATGTCTACAATAGCCAAACTATGGAAAGAACCTAGATGTCCATCAACAGATGAATGGATAAAGAAGAAGTGGTATATATACACAATGGAATTCTATGCAGCCATCAAAAGAAATGAAATCTTGCCATTTGTGACGACATGGATGGAACTAGAGCGTATCATGCTTAGTGAAATAAGTCAATCAGAGAAAGACAACTATTATATGATCTCCCTGATATGAGCACATGGAGAAGCAACATGGGGGGTTAGGGGGATAGGAGAAGAATAAATGAAACAAGATGGGATTGGGAGGGCGACAACCATAAATGACTCTTAATCTCACAAAACAAACTGGGGGTTGCTGGGGGGAGGTGGGATTGGGAGAGGGGGAAGGGGCTATGGACATTGGGGAGGGTAAGTGCTATCGTGAGTGCTGTGAAGTGTGTAAACCTGGCGATTCACAGACCTGTACCCCTGGGGATAAAAATACATTATTTAAAAAAAAAAAAAAATTTGGAAGGGGAGGCGAACCATAAGAGACTATGGACTCTGAAAAACAACCTGAGGGTCTTGAAGGGTCAGGGGTGGGAGGTTGGGGGAACAGGTGGTGGGTAATGGGGAGGGCACGTTTTGCATGGAGCACTGGGTGTTGTGCAAAAAGAATGAATACTGTTACGCTGAAAAAATAAATAAAATGGAAAAAAAAACCAATAAAATTCTTAGGAATAAATTCAACCAAGAAGGTTAAAGAACCGTTCAGTTTAATTATAAAACATTAGTGAAAAAAATTGAAGACACAAATAAATGAAAGATATCCTACATTCATGGATTAGAAGAATTAATATTGTTAAAATATCCACAGAACCCAATGAAATCCACAGATTCTGTGCAATCCCTCTAAAAGTTTCAGTGACATTTTTTGCAGAGAAAAAGGAAACAATTCTAAAATTTATATGAAAATAATCAAAGACCCTGAATAGCCAAAGCGATCTTGATCAAGAAGAACAAAGATGGAGGCATCACAATTCCTGATTTCACACTATATTAGAATGGTACTGTAATCAATACAGTATGGTATTGGCATAATAAGAGATACATAGACCAACAGAATAGAATAGAAAACAAAAATAAAACCTCACATCTGCCCACAATTTGTCTTCAACAAGGGTGCCGAAAGCACACAATGGTGAAAGGATAGTCCCTTCAGTTAATGGTGTAGGGAAAATTGGATATCCACATGCATAAGAATAAAATTGGATTCCAGTCACAAAATATATAAAAATCAACTTGAAATGGACTAAGGGACAGTCACAAAATATATAAAAATCAACTTGAAATGGACTAAGGACTTCAATTTAAGACTTGAAATCTAAAACTACTAGAAGAAAACATGGGGAAAGGCTTTTTTACATTTGTCTGGTAAATGATCTTTTGGGTATAACACTAAAATTATTGGCAGGCGAAGCAAAAATAAGAAAAAGTGGGACTACATCAAACTAAAAAGCTTCTGTACAGCAATAGAAACAAAAAATTTAAAAAGCAACCTATGGAATGGGAGAAATATGGGGTTAATATTCAAAACATGTAAGGAATTCATACAACTCAGAATTAAAAAAACAACCCAATTAAAAAATGGTCTAAGGACCTGAATAACTATTTCTTAAAAAAAAAGAAAAAAAAAGACATACAGATGGCCAAGAGATGTGTGGAAAGGTACTCAACATCATTGGGGAGTGTAAATATAAACTATAATGAAATATCAGTTCATACCAGTTAGAATGGCTATTGTCAAAAGACAATAGATAAGTTATATGGAGAAAGGTACGCTATTGGTGGGAATGTAAACTGGTACAGCTATTATGGAAAACAGAATACATGTTTTTCAAAAAATTAAAAACAGAAGTACAATATGATACAGCAGTCCTACTTCTGGGTACATATTAAAGAAATTAAATCCTACTGCTGGGTACAAACTTAAAAATACCTGCATTCCCATGTCCCTTGCAGCACTATTTACAATAGCCAAGATTAGGAAACAATCCAAGTGATATATTGTTTCTTATTCTTGACTATTATAAATAATGTTGCTCTATATGTGTGTGTGTATATATATGTATATATATATAAATAAGTAGACCTATATCTTTATCTAGATATCTATAAAGACCTATATATATATATAGATAGATCTATCTAGATACAGATATATATCTAGCATACATATATATATCTACATACATATATATACACATATATATATAGCATACTATAAATAGAAAGGTAATCAATACAGTATGGTATATTTGTGTATATGTGCATTTATATATAAATATATGTATATTATATATGTATAACAATATATTACATTATATTGTATTATATGTTATAACATTCCATATATATATATGGAACATATATATTCCATATATATATGGAATGTTATTCAGCCATAAAAAATAAGGAAATATTTCCACTTGTGACAACATGGATAAACCTGGAGTTCATTATGTTAATATAAATAAGCCAGACACCTAAAAGCAAATACTGCATGATCTCACTCACACATGGAATCTAAAAAATTTGAACTCTTACAAAGGGTGAGTAGAATGGTGGTTGCCAGGGGCTGAGGAGAGAGGGAAATGGAGAGTTGCTGGTTCAGTGTACAGTTTCAGTTATGGAAGACGAGTAAGTTTTAGAGGTCTGCTGTGTAACACTGTGCCTATAGTTAGCAATATGGTATTGTATTATTGAAATTTAACAGAATAGATGTTGAATGTTCTCAGCACACAAATAATTAGTAACTATGTGAAGTAATGAATATGTTAATGGTCTTGATGTTGGTAATTGTTTAACATTATGTATGTTTATTAAAACATACACCTCAAATATATACATTTTTATTTGCTATTATATCTCAGTAAATCTGAAAATGAAAATAAAAAGAAAAAATAAATTTAAGATACATTTTATGGCCCAGAATGTGTCCTGTCTTGGTTAATGTTCTTTTTTTTTTTTAATTTATTTGACAGAGCTCTCAAGTAGACAGAGAGGCGGGCGGGGGGGGGGGGGGGAAGCAGGAGCTCCCGCTGAGCAGAGAGCCCAATGTAGGGCCCGATCCCAGGACCCCAGGATCATGACCTGAGCCAAAAGCAGAGGCTTTAACTCACTGAGCCACCCAGGTGCCCCTTGGTTAAATGTTCTATGTGAGCTTAAGAATAATGTATATTGTACTGTTTTTGGACTGGGATGTTCTATAAATGTCATTTAGATCAAGGTGATTGATAGTGTTTTTCAGGTCAGCTGTATCTGCTGATTTTTTCTCATGTTGATCTATGGATTACTGAAAGAGGGGTGTTGAAGTCTCCAACTATTAATAATAGATATGCTTATTTTTTGCAGTTCTATCAGCTTTTGCCTCATATATTTTAATGCTCTATTGTTGGGTACATACATGTTAAGGAATTTTATATCTTCTTGTAGAATTGAGCCCTTTATAAATATGTAATATCCCTCTTTATCTATGATAATTTTCCTTACCCTAAAATATGCTCTGTATAAAATTAGTGTAGTTATTCCATCTTTCATTTAATTAGTGTCATCATAATATATATATTTCTCCATTCCTTCACTTTTAATATTTCTGATTTTTTGTATTTAAGTGTGTTTTTTGTAAATAACATGTAATAGGTCCTGTTTTTTATCCACTCTATAGCCTCTGTTTTTTAGTTGTTGTATTAGACTATTCATATTAAAGGGATTATTAATGTGCTTGGATTAATATCTATGATGTTTGTAACTATTTTCTATTTGTTGTACTTGCTTTTTCTTTTTTCAAAAATATTCTTTTCTGTCTTCTCTGGTTTTAATTGATCATTTTATGTGAATCAATTTTCTCTTTTCTCTTAGCATATTAAATAATACTTCCTAAATTTTGAGTATTTCCCTTCAAGTATTCAATGTTCCTTATACTTAATCTAATTACATTTTGAAATAAGACCAAACTGCTCCACAGATAGTAAAGGCATTTTCTAACAGAATATTCCCAATGCTTCTCTTTCCTTATAATTCTGATGTCATTCATTTTACTTATCATTACACTATGATCAACCAAGACATTGTGGATATTATTATTATTAGATTAAAAATGAGAAAACAGAAGATTTTAATTATTTTCATTTATTTCTTCTACATTGCTCTTCTTTTCTATGTAGGTTGGAGTTTCTGATCTATATCATTTCCTTCCTGTTAAGGAACTTCTTTTAACATTTCTTGTAAGGTGGGTTGACTGGTGAGAAGTTCACTCTTCTGTTAGTCTGGGAAATTCTTTATTTCTCATTCACTTTTGACAATTTGCTGGATGCAGAGTTCTAGGTTAGTATCTTTTAAGAAATTATATATTGCACTTCACTGTCTTCTTGCTTGCATGGTTTCTTTAGAGGAGTCCAATGTAATTCTTATTCCTGTTCTTCTATAAGTAAAGTAGTTTTTTTCTTGTCAATCTTTTAAAATTTTCTGTTTGTTTTTTATTTTCTGCAGTTTGACTATTGTATGCTTAAGTATAAATTTTTAGTATTCATCATGCTTGGTGTTCTCTGAGTTTCCTAGATCTGTGGTTTGGTGTCTGCCACTAACTTTGGAAAATGCTTAGTTATGTCACTCTAAATATTTGTCCTGTTCCTTTCCCTTTCTCTCTTTCTTTTCCTACTGCCACTTTCATGTGAGTCATTCCTTTTGTAATTGTCTCACAGTTCTGGGATTTCTGTTCTGTTTATAAAATCCTTTTTCCTATTTTCATTTAAGTTTGTAAAGTTTCTATTTATGTATCTTCAAGGTCACTGATTTTTTCTTTGACTATGTAGTCTGCTGATGATTTTATTGAAGGCATGGTTCATTTCCATTATGGTATTTTTTTTAATCTTAGCATTTCCTTTTGATCCCTTTTGAGAATTTCCATATCTCTGTTGATGTCACTATTTGTTCTCATATGTTATCTAGTTTTTCAGTTGGAACCCTTAAAATATTTATTATAGTTATTTTAGATTCCCTACATGGTAATTCCAAAATCTGTGTTATATCTAAGTCTGGTTTGTTGTTGCTTTGTCTTTTCAGGTTGTATTTTTCATTCTTTTTCAAATGCCTTGTAATTTTTTTTCATTGAAACTCAAACATGATATATTAGGTAATATGAATGGAAGTAATTAAGCTTTAGTGTGAGGCTTTATGTTAATCTCACATTGTAGACTGTTATGTCAGAAGTGTTCCTTAGCCTTTTTTCTCTTCCCCCTCCCTTACATGAGACAGAAAGGAGCCTGAAATTAGTTAGTTACCCTTCCCTCAAGTCAGGTAAGAGTTGGATAATGTAGTTTCTTAGAAGGCAGGCCACTCTTACAGAAAAAACTCCAGTCCTATTACAAAATGGTTACTTTCCCTGTCTCTCTGCCTGAAATAGGAGATTTTTTTTTTCTCTACTGTTTTCTGCAAAAATTTGGTGGGGCTCTTGGAAATAAAATGCATAAAAGTGTGGCTTCCACAGTACGATTTAGCCCTGAAGAGGGTTTTTTTTTTTAATTAACATATAATATATTATTTGTTTCAGGGGTACAGATCTGTGAAACTTACCATAGCACATACCCTCCCCAATGTCCATCACCCAGACACCCTACCCCCCTGCTCCAGCAACCCTCAGTTTGGTTCCTGAGATTAAGAGTCTCTTATGGTTTGTCTCCCTCCCCAGTCCCATCTTATTTCATTTTTCCCTCCCTTTACCCCATTACCCCCTGCCCAGCCTCTCAAATCCCTCATATTCAAGAGATCATATGATATTTGTCTTTCTCTGATTGACTTATTTCACTTAGCATAATACCCTCTAGTTCTATCCACATTGTTGCAAATGGCAAGATTTTTTTTTTGATGGTCTTGAAGAGTTTTTAACTTTCAAGTTGTTTCACCAAAAGAATCTAACAATTCATTAAAATTTTATTTAAGTATTCCTACCAGTCACTGCCTCCATCAGCTTCTGTTTCAGTTAAACTGATTCTCTGTGTTTCTCTGTGTTGTTTTTTTTTTTTTTTTTTGCTTCTCCAGATTTTTATGGTGACTATTTACCCTGTGATCTTAATATTCTGATGCATTTAAGAAAAATCACAGATTATCAGTTTGTTCAGTTGTTTCTTTGTTGTGAAGATGGGAATGACAACTTTTAGTTCCTTACAATGTTGGAGCTGCAACCAGATGTCTGTTCTATGACTTTTTATTTGGAAATCACCCTAGAGGCCTGGACATGCACCTCTCTTGATTTCTTTAACTTTACTTATAATAATTTATAATAATTTTTATAAATGAGTATAAATTTGCTATGCTGTTATTGTGTTTCTTAGTGGATTATGCTGCTTTGGACTTAGTTTGGAATTAAGCCATGATGGCCTGTTAAAGCTATTTCATTATCACAGACAAAACATCATTGTGTGTTTCTCAAACAGTATGAGTGAGTTTACTTTAGAAGTACATTTTACACATTAGGCTCTTTTACCTTTGGGAATACATCTATAATTTAAATATGATGTTTTATATGTTATATCGGGATTTAACATATTGGTCATGCTTTCGTAATTTTAATTGTAAAGTACATTAAAGGCCATGCCATTTGAAAATTCTTACTTCACCATAGCATTTAGTATATTCTGGAATATAGTTTTGACAATAAGTCTTATATATGTGAAAATTCTGTGGTGACTGAAAGCCTTGTTTAACACAGAACTTCTTCAAACCTTACTGAGTATATATGTACTCTAAATCCCTGAAAAGGAAAATCCTTTTTTAGTGGAATTACTCTTAGAGCGTCTTCAAGAACACAAATTGGCAAATTCTGCACCAAATCATTCTCTTAAGATACAATATGTTAAGATTTATTAATTGCTTTTATTGCCAGAATGTCTTTCTTCTTAGTTGGTAGGATGAACAGCCACATCGCTATGGCAACATATAAAACAAGGTGCTTCTAACCAGGGATGCTTCTTTTCATGTAGAAGACCTTGCCACCAGTTTTCTCAAAGTAAATTTTTCTGAAGTAGAAAATATGTTTAAAAAAATATTTGAGGGGCGCCTGGGTGGCTCAGTGGGTTAAGCCACTGCCTTTGGCTCAGGTCATGATCTCAGAGTCCTGGGATCGAGTCCTGCATCAGGCTCTCTGCTCAGCAGCGAGCCTGCTTCCCTCTCTCTCTCTCTGCCTGCCTCTCTGTCTACTTGTGATCTCTCTCTGTCAAATAAATAAATAAAATCTTTAAAAAAAAAATTTGAAAAAAAAAACCCTTTAATTACATTGAACAAAGATAGATTAGTTTGAAAACTTCATTGTGAGCAGAAAGGTTATTAAAATTGTACAAGTTATTCATTGTCATAATTTTGCATAATCATATAAGGTCTTAAGTGTAGTGTTTGCAAATAATTTAGAAAAGTTCTTTTGATGGCATTCCTCTAACTTTTTTCTTTAAGTCTGGAATGTCTTTAATGTACTGTGCAAGAAGGAAAGAATTAATATTAATTTCTTAATAAAAATGTAAGAAGGAAAGCCAGTTGAGTGAAGTAGGAAATTTCAATAGCGTATAGCTATTTAGAGCCTCCAACACCACTAATTAGGAAGGCATAATGTGTCAAAATAAAGAAGTATGATAATAATAAGATAAGAAATTGAGGTAATGCCAATGATTTCATTCTCTGAACCAATGTTCAAAGAGATGTATGTATATGCACAAAGAAGTTGAAAAGTGATGTTGGATGTTTTTTCCTACTTATGTATCAAAATTCTAATGGCACCCCCCGCAAAAGGAGACCTATACATGAGGACTGGCTTATTTTAAGTGACATAGGAAATATTCCTCACTAATTGAAGAGAGTATCATATACGTCACCATTATTTAAATGAATATTTATTGTGTAATTATTTTTCAAGACCATGCAAAACCTTTGTATAGGAGGAAGGAAGAAATACAGAGATGATCAAAATAGATCTATGGTTTAAGAAACCTAAAATTTAGGAGTAACAATTTGAAGAGATAGATTAAAGATAGGTAAAGAAGGGAATGTAGTTGAGGCAAAGTCATAGAATAGAGTTTCCTCCATAACGAGGAAGACAAGATGAAAAGAGCTAAAATATAGCTACTTGAGATAAAAGAGAAGACAACAGGTGCTCACATTGAACTGTGTCAGATTTCCCTATGAATTAGAAAGTATGAAAATTGAATAAACGGAAGGGAAGATGGGATCACTCAGGTTGTGAAAATAATGAGAAAATTTCCAATTTCTTATGAAGAGTGGGATATCTCATAATATTTATTATGGACTTCTGAGTGTCATCGAAGTTATAATGGTAGTTAAATTGCATGAATTTGTCATGAAGCAAGTCAATGAAATTAAGTGATTTATCTTACTCAGGAGCTGTGGTTCATGTAAACTGGAGATGAGAAGAAAGCATCTGAAGTACTCCTTAATATGACAGACATTAATTAGTTTAATACCTATTATGTTTCAGAAACTGTGGGTGGAAGATAGAAAAGATGTAGCCCCTCCTTTCCATGAATTTGAAGTCTTGTAAGCATAAAGACATGTAAACAGATGGTTGCAATGCAGAAATTGTGCACAGTGAATCAGGTCTTCATGGACTTTAGAGAGTGTCTCAGGATGATAGATTGAGTATTTCTTTTCTTTAAACCTTAAAATGCTGAAACATGGGTGAATATGTGATCTTCATTTGAGAGTGCAACAAAGTCTAAGATATTCTTGAAATTCTGTTGGTCGTGGCCTTACTTTCATTGTTCGATGAAAATCATAGGACTTTATTGAACTTTTCTTGTATAGACTTTTCATGTTTTCTTTTCTCTTTAAAAAGGGAAGTAAAAGTCATTTTAATTTAAGTCTCAGCTCGTAAGTGTATTTTATGTGCATGACGGATGACCGTTATATTGGTATTAGTACAACCGTTATATTGGTATTAGTACAACACTTTATATTGGTATTAGTACAACACTACAACAAAGCAGAAAAATGCTTCAAATTCTAATATTACTAAAACAATCTTTCTAAGACATAAAGTAATTGGACCAGTAATAATTAGACCATCTTACTTGGCTTTGAGACTTCCAGGGAACTGAGCTAGTGAGTAATACAGAACCATCTTACTTTGATGTACACTCTGATCCCTCCAGAATTTTATCATAAAAACACACCAGTCAACAAAAAATGAATCCCATCCCTATAATATCCATAGTTTAACCATGTCTATTATAATGCTGATTGCCTAGAAATATAACATCATCAGAAAAAGGCTCTTTTTTTTTTTTTTCGGAATTTCAAACAAATTTCCTGAGAGTCATTCTGATTATCTTGACCTGGCTCAAATGCCTAACACTGAATGAACTACTCTAGCCTCTGTGATAGATTGTGTTAATGTCTTGCACTTGGTCGCATGTGCAGCTTTCTAGTGAGATAGTAAACTCATTCCAGGAATTTCATGAATCCCATAGCTGGAGTTGATTAGAAGGAAAAATAGAGTTGGGAGAGACTACTAGTATTCTGTATTAGGAAGCTTAAATAGACCTTGAAGTGTAGAGATTAGAAATTTTCTGGAAGCAAATTTTTCTTCTGGTTTTGTAAGAGGTAAGAAATAATAAATATATTGCATTCTCTCTCTCCCTTTCCTATTTTAAAAGTAAATTTATGCCTGATTTGTAGTAGATAATAGGAACTGCTTTGTTATGAAAGTGTTTTCCTCTGATATAAGCCTTGCTTTATTAAGTACCTTTTGTACAGTTTCATACATAATTAAATATTTGGAGGCTGAACTTTACATTTTACCAAAAAAACTAGTTTTGGCTTCAGACTTCAGATATATTGGCTGCTTTCTTTTCCCATGACAGGAGAAAAATGAAAGAAGGAGGAGAGACATAGGGAGGCATAGGATAAATTGTTCTCAAACCAAATCCCTGAAAGACAAAGAGAGACTATTTTGTGCTAACACTTATTTAGACTTTGTGAGACAATTGTGAGTTGATTTTCTTCCAGGTGAATTTGGCAGAATCAAAGAAGAGTGTTCTCCAAATTCTGCCAGTTTAAGTAAAAATATCATCTTTATGTAGCAAAGATTATTCCTTTTCTCTGGTATTTAGTCAAATTTTGATAAGAATTATATTGAACAAGGGGCTATATACATTTAAATACATAGGTTAAATTTATTACTTATTTTCAAAACCATATGACTTGTAAAGTGTGGTTAACAAATATATTCACAGGTGTCAAAGAACCATTAAACTGTTTGCATGTTGTTTAGCAAAGAATGATTACAGTTTATGTGGAACCATGGCACCATAAAATTCTGATGTCAACTTTGGTGTTTTCAAGTTAAAGAGGCAATATTAGCATATTTATTAAACATTAGGTAATTAAGCTTAGCAAAATATTTACCTCATAGCTTCCCAAACAGAATATAATGAAGCAAAACGTCTATAATATATTGATAATCCTATTTAATTGGGTTTCCAGTAGACTTATCAACCCAATGTAGTTTAATTTGGGGAGAACTTACCAAGGGATATGTGTTTTGGGTGTGTTTGGTCCAACAGTCTAAGGTTTTACTTGAAGAAACTGTTTCAAGAAAGCCAGAAGATAAAACATCCCTTCTCCCTTTCAAATATCTTGTCTAATAAGTTCATTCCTGACATCACTCTTTAGTATTCTCTCAATATCTGGTTGATACTGTGAAAAGCCACCTGGTTTTGTTCTTTACATTCTAGAAGAAACTCACAGTTCAAATAGTATTTCACTTGTAATAAACCTAGAAAAGTAAAACATATGTCTGAAGGAATCTATTCCAAAATGTCAATAGTGTTTTATCTATCTAGATGATAAGAATATAGGTAGCTTTTATTTTCTCTCCTATTTTTTAATCTATATATTCCTATACTCCTACATACACATGTGTTCTTTGTATAACAATAAAAGTTAAGTAAACATAAAATAAAACCTAAAGTTCTGCTTAGCATAAAACATAATTCATATATTTTTTAATAATTTATTTTGTAATTAATGTGAATATTTTTTTTCCCTTTAACTGAGGCAGGGAGAAGACCAGAGAAAAAGATTAGCTGGTCTACATGGAGAGTCCTTTTAAATGCACCAAAGACTAACAGGATAGAGACATAATAGGAAAGACAGAAGATAGCATATTTCCTTTAGCAAATCTTTTAGCCTGGAATTTCTTGGTTAGAGCTTTTGAATGATACCAGCACTGGTAAGAGGTAATACATTATTTCTCACAAAACAAATTATTTAAAATTGGCCTTTAAAATATGTTGAGGAAGCAGACTCATCAGTTGATGTATTGCCCCAAATGTTCACTATATTACATCAGTAACAAATTTTCTAAACCTCTTGAACTCAATGACTTTTATAATTTCCCTTCATGCATATATCCAACTTGAGACTCAGATTTCAAGGGATAATCAGCTTTTCTCTGTGGTTAACAATGGTTATTAGTTGCATGTGTCCTTCGAATTCTGCAGTACAGTGTGCATTTGGGAAAGAATCTATTAAATTCTGAATTAAAAACATTCCCACAACAGTCTTCACAAGGTGACATTAACTGAGTGAATTTATCACTCTATAAATCTGTGAATTTGATCATTCCCAAAATGCACTGTACTCAGAGTCCAAAAAATATTTAAACATTGCCAAGAATATGCTAATATTTCAGCTTACTATTTAGAAACAAAATTGTTACTCAATAGTAGAGGTTAGCCAGGCAGGACCAGTGCTTTTCATCTTTGTAGCTACTTCCATTCTCCCATTTTTGACAGAAACATGGGAAAAGGAAATATTAAATTTTAAAAATTTAATATGAAAATAAAACAATAAAATTTAATATGAAAGTAGGAGAAAGGCAATGATAGTCACTGTTATCAAAATGGCTTTAGTGTGAGGAATAAAATGGGGAATGGTGGAGACTGTGTATGAACTTAGGATTAAATGTCCTTTTTATAGGGAGCATCCAATACTCAATTTCAGTCAGTGTTTGTCAAGATACAGGCCATTACTGCCTGATGATCTAAATTTATAAGATAAGCTATAAATATGGATTTTTAGAAAATCTTTGATTTTTATATCTTAGAAAAGTAACTTAAAAGGTTTTTGTTTGTAGCTGGTTTTTGTTTTTGTTTTGATCTTTTGACATTGTGAGAATAAGCACAATGAATTCTAATGAAAGAGGAAACATCTCACCTTTGGGTCACCACTACACAGCCTCTAATGCACCAAAATCTGTTCAGCTTATCCAGGTACACGGCTAGGATGTGAACCAATATTTTCCTCTGCCTATATTTTACCTCCTATGTGTTCCACCTATATTTTTACCTCCTCTATTTTCATGGAAGGCACCCACCACACCTTCTGATAGACAGTCTTTTTCAGATACCTTAATATGTTTAAAAGTTATAGTCAAGGTTTTAGAGCTAGGATGCCATTTTGTCTAAGCTTTGATAGGGTGACTCAAATTTATTCGTTCAATGTATAATTATTTTTTAAATTAATTCTTTCTTTAAGGCATACAACATGGTAATTTAGTATGTATTTTGAAATAATTACCACAATCAAGTTAATTAACACATCCATCACCTTATACAGTTAAATAAACTTATCTGTGAGTTTTCAGACATAGCATAATTATTCTTTCTTGTGCTGTGCTTAGTTATGGGCCAGAAACACGAGACACAAATGCCAGCAGTTACTGTCTATAGGTTTAACTCCTAGTGGCTGAAGCATCTTATGTCTGCCACTGTTATTTTCTACTCCATGATAAGATTTAGGAAAAAGGTATTTAATTAACATTGGGAGGCATTACTTGAGTAAAAAAAAAAAATATATATATATATATATGTGTGTGTGTGTGTGTGTATGTGTGTGTGTGCATACACACACACGAGTGATTACAAAAAACATTTTTTACACTCACATTTTAGTGCTCAGCCAGACTTCCTAATTGTGCCTCTCTTGTGTGAATTGTCCATCACTTAAGCTTGTATAAGGAGTGTATTCAATTTAGCCTTATTTATTTATTTATTTTTAAAGATTTTATTTATTTATTTGTCAGAGAGAGAGAGCATGCACACAAGCAGAGGGAACAGGAGGCAGAGGGAGAAGGAGGCTTCCTGCTGAGCAAGGAGCACAATGTGGGACTCGGTCCCAGGACTTTGGGATCATGACCTGAGCTGAAGGCAGATGCTTAGCTGACTGAGCCACCCAGGTGTCCTATAGCCTTTTTTTTTAAAGTTTTATTTACTTATTTGAGAGAGAGAGCATGCAGGGGAGGAGGGACAGAGAGAGGGGAAGAAAGAGAATCTCCAGCAGACTTCACCCTCTGAACAAAGAGCCAAATGTGGGTCTCAATCCCAGGACTCTGAGTTCATGACCAAGCCTAAATCAAGATTTGTATACTTAACTGACTGAGCCACCCAGGCCCCCCTAATTTAGGCTTTAGATGTGAGACCTTTTAAATTACAAAATCTCAGTTTGGCCTATGAAGGCTACTGAGGTACAGGAATCAGTTTCCCAACAAAATGTTTTAAAGTTAGAAGAATCCTGTATATTTTTCCTTGAATTTCATAGGTCAACAACAGCAATTCTACCAAAATCTGCCAGTGACAGCTACAGCTACAACTGGGGCAAACACTGACAAGTAACAGCCCAATTCATGAATGTGAAAGGAAATGGGTGAGGATAGTGATGGGGCCAAGGGCAGGCTGCCCCAAGATGGGCTGCTTGGGCATGAAGATTATTTTGAGCTGAAGGCAATCGAGTCCCTCAGGGCCCAAGAGAAACTTCTGCCCCTCCCTTAACTACACAGAAGAATATAAATTGGGGGTCTTTCTCAGAATAAGGATTATTACCAGAGATAAGTTTTACCTGAGTGACCCATCTGTATGGCAGGACAAACACTGGAAGAGATTATGCTGAGTGAAATAAATCAGTCAGAGAGAGTCAAGTATCATATGGTTTCACTTATTTGTGGAGCATAACAAATAACATGGAGGACATGGGGAAATGGAGAGGAGAAGGGAGTTCAGGGAAATTGGAAGGGGAGATGTACCATGACAGACTATGGACTCTGAAAAACAACCTGAGGGTTTTGAAGGGGCAGGGGGTGGGAGGTTGGGGGAACCACGTGGTGGGTAATAGGGAGGGCAGTATTGCATGGAGCACTGGGTGTGGTGCAAAAACAATGAATACTGTTACGCTAAAAAGAAATAAAAAATAAATAAAACATCTGCTATTTTTCTTATTGCTTTGTGAATTGCATTCCTTCCTGTTGAATGCCTAGACCTCTCCCCATTCTCCTCCATTCAGGATGACATGCATATCTCATTTTGCCTGACTGTCTTTGGAATTCCCATGTCTGTGTAGATTTTCTGTATGTACAAAATTAAATTTGATTTTCTCCTGTTAATTTTTTTGTCATTTCAACTTGACTCTTCATCCAGCTGGAAGGACCCAGAAGGGAACAGAAAATTCTTGCTTACAAAGAACCATAATTTGGAAAGACAGAGAATCTGTGAAGAATACAATTTCATATAATGAAGAATATCCGTTTGAAACACATTACTAGTTTGAATGATGGTCAACAAATATATCCTACAGGTCCACATTTAAAATTCATATCATTTGCAATTGTTAAAAAAAGAAAAAACTAATCCCAAATGAATCATTTGTCCCTCAAGGTAGCAAGCCAAGACTTAATAGTAGTTTCAACCCATCCCACAAATGCGACCTTTTAACAGAAAGTCCTAAAATTTCCTAGTAAAATAATCTGTATGATTAAAAATCCTGCTATTCCTTCACAGCCTCTAAAAAGCAGATGTTTTGATCTGAAACAATCTTTTCTTGTACTAATAAGTTCTTGACCCACCGACCTCCCTATAAAAACCACCCAAGTGATACACCTCCTCTGACCATCTCTCTACTTCCTAGATGGGATCCTGCCTGAGTCATGAATCACTTCATAAAGCCAACTAGATCTTCAAATTTATTTGGTTGAATTTTTCTAAACAATAATCACCTTATTCTGGGTGGAGGTCCATGAAACATACAAATTTCAGATCATACTTTCACAAGCTGCTATTTTGTTGTTGTTTTTCCTTTGCATTAAGCAAGAACAAATCAGACCTCTGATTCTTACTGAAGAGATAAAAGGAGTTGACATTTGAGGTGGTTGGATTCAATGATGATTTAGAGTTGACTTTCTATGAATTTTTTTCTTTTCTGGGAGAGTGTTTACAGTTTTTAAGAGCTCTGTTTTTTACAGAAACGCCATTTCACAAGTTGGATTATTTGAAGGAAAGCTATGGGCTGTGTGCTCTGTTGGAGTTGACTTTTAGATTTGTTCTTACTCTACTAACTTGTACAGCATTTTTGGATTCAGCGCTGGTACTGAGTAGTCAATAAAGAGCAAGGAGATTGGTCTGAAGTGGTCTGTGTTAGATGTAAAAACGCTGATGAGAGTTCCTGTATTATGAAAACCTTGGCTTGATAGAGGTTGATACTTTGCTCCCACAGAATAACAATTCCCATTTCTTTCTTCCATTCTGATTTCTTATACTGGCAGAGACAGGAAACAAAGCTCTTTTCTTTTTCTTTTGCTTTTTTTTTTTAAGATTTTATTTATTTATTTGTCAGAGGGAGAGAGAGAGAGAAAGCGCGAGCGCACAAGCAGGGGGACTGGCGGGGGGAGAGAAGCAGGGTCCTTCTCTCTGTTGAGCAAAGAGCCCAATAAGGGACTTGATCCCAGGACCCTGCGATAATGACCTGAGCTGAGGGCAGACGCTTAATTGACTGAGCCACCCACGTGTTCCAACAAAATTCTTTTGAATGAAAGCTACAGACTGTGAAATTTTCAGTGTTTGGAATCCTAGGTTTGCTTTGGAGTCAATAGATTTCAAGTGGTCAAGCATCAGCAAGGTAGCGCTGTTTTTAAAGAACATATCCAGGTCAGGTATGAATCTCCAGAAATGTAGAATTTAGAATGATGTGATAGGTATAAATGTCTTCCATCATTTTCATTTATTCATATATCATTTATTGAATAAAAGCTTCTAACAACTTCTGCTGCTTGACAATAAGCATGCAGACTCAACAAATCAAAACAAAACTACTGCAGGTCTAATTGAGAATTAAATTTTAGACCTTTGAAAGAAAATAGCCACTACCATGTATTTTCTAAATTAGACTCTAAAATAATCAATTGCAACAAAGGGACTTAGTTTTAAAATTAGGAGTTTTAGACTTTAAAAATAAATCACTGAGGAAAATTTAAGAAGCTGTATTTTAGGAAGTCTTTACATTTAGATTGTATTCTAGATCTTAAAGATGATCTTACCTTTAGCAGTGTGTGACCTTGCAAGTATTTTGGTGTTACAATTTTTTGAAATGTTTTTAATAAATGTACTCATAAGTCAGGTTCCAGATGAACTCTTCTGTTTTTTAAATTTTTAGATAATTCTTTTTTTTAGATTTTTTTTTTTTTTTTTTTGGACAGAGATCACAAGTAGGCAGAGAGAGAGAGGAGGAAGCAGGTTCTCTGCTGAGCAGAGAGCCTGATGCAGGGCTCGATCCCAGGACCCTGAGATCATGACCTGAGCAGAGGCTTAACACACTGAGCCACCTAGGTGCCCCCATTGTTAGATAATTCTTATTCTTGCTTCAGTTTCAAAATTTGCAAAGAGCATATATATTTGTTGGGGTACCGTTTTCCTCTTTCTTAACTGATTGTCTTGGGAATTTATAGAAATGCCTCCATGTTGGGTGGGATGCTAAGAAGTTAATGGGAATGTTAATTAACCACAAACAATGAAGTAATTTCATGATGTTCCAATAGGCTAACACCTAAAGTCCATTAATTCCTATGAACAACAGAAATATTTCCAGTATGTTGTCAAGGGAAATTGAAATATCCTAGAAAATTTGAAGGAAGAGCCAATGTGTTGATAATGTGGTAGTTTAGAACCTTTAAGTGATAAGCTGATGAAAATAATTATGTTGCATGTGATCAAAGCCCAATTATTTAGTATATCAGTCTCAGTTTTATTTTAACTAGTTATTTCATCATGATAGTTTCACTTTTTATATTCTGATTATCATATAAGTTTCCAGCATGCTGAAAAATATGGGAATATTAACCTAAAAAGGAACAAGGAGATTAAACAAACAACATCTTCATTTAAAGAATTTATTTCCAACAGGCATGTAAATCCTTTTTTGACTCCTTGGAAAGTCTGACACCTATCAACTTTCTAGATTTTCATATTAGACTGAATGAAATATGCTGTGAATTATTGTAAAACACATAAATTTATTTTGGCAAGTCTTTTAAACAGAAATTTTTTTTTGAAGATTTTATTTATTTATTTGACAGATCACAAGTAGGCAGAGAGGCAGGCAGAGAGAGAGAAGGGAGGAAGCAGGCTCCCCGCTGAGCAGAGAGCTGGGCTATCCCAGGACCCTGAGTTCATGACCCGAGACGAAAGCAGAGGTTTTAACCCACTGAGCCACCCAGGTGCCCCTAAACAGAAATTTTTAAAATACTCATGGTATCATTGGTTTAATATCACCATATGCAGGACTATTACTTAACATATATTTATGAATTGGACTGAGGAAAAAAATTAAAACCGTATTTTTTCTGCCAACTTGATCCTTTGAATATTTTCACTTGCTGAAATTCTTTCCACATCCTGGTCAACATAAAAATGTTTCCTGTCTATATCCATCTAGATATAGAGATAACTTTACATTTCAGAATGTGGTTTTTTCCCCAAAGGAAAGTCTGTATCAGATATTTCCTAGAAAAATGCTTATATGAAACTAAATTTGAAAGACAGGAGCAAAAGGCTGATTTCCAGATGCTTATCTAAAGATTGAACCAGACTGTAATTTCTGTGGTGTCTCTCTCATATACCCTTATATCTCCAGAACCTGGGAAAGCAACTTCCATCAGCTCATTAAAATTTATTGAATTAACAAAAGAATAAGACTGGTAACATAATTGTTATAGATTCATTCATTCATTCAAGAAATAACTATTGGGCAAGGCTAATGTTCCAGGCATTGTGTAGATCCTGTGGGCATTCTTAAATTTGCTTTGCTAGAAGTTACATAAAGACTCTCACACTGGGCTTTTAAAAGGCTCCCTCAGGCTAGGAAGCCAAGCCAAGAATTCACCATCAGACTTCCTCTGCAGTACCTACAGATTTGAATAAGCTTCTTTCTTCTCAAAGTCCCCAAATTCTCATGAGTTTCAGGGCCTGCCTGAAAGTAAACTTCCTTACTAATCTCTAAGGCTGGGGACTCTGTAGCTAGTTATCTGACCACTTTTTGAAAGGGGGCTTTGTAATCATTGGCTCCAAAAAGTCAACTGTAGTTTCTTAAAATTGTCTGATAATTCTGATTCAGTAAACATCATTATCAAATACGACATTCTAGGCAAAGCCATGTCTGCATAATGTTAGTTCTGAATATGTGCTGTTAATAAGGAGGACAAAATGTTATTTAATCTATGCAAATAATGACATGAAATTTGAAAATTTTGGATATTAGAATAAAAGAAAATATGAATATTTTCATATTTAATAATAAGAATACACATTCAAGTTTCTGAATTCTGGAGGGACCAGGCAAGGAGATAAAAATAAATGTCTTATTTCTTTAAAAAAATATTTATTTATTTGAGAGAGAGAGAGTGTGCAGTGGGGAGAGGCAGAGCGAGAGGAGGAGAGAATCTCAAGCAGACTCCACAGTGAGTGCAGAGCCCAGTGCGGGGCTCCATCTCACAACCCTGAGATCATGACCAGAGCCAAAACCAAGAGGGGGTTGCTTAACCAACTACACCACCCAGGCACCCCAATGTTTCATTTCTGTTTACAAAAACAGTCTACGAAATTGTTATGAGTTATAGATAGATAGGGCTAGAGATAAATGATACAAAGAAAAAATAATGGAGTTTGTTTTATCCAGAAAATAAAACATTAAAACATCAGAAGTATTCTAAACAAAGACCATAGTCCTCCCTCATAAGGGCATTCAATCCTATATAATTAATTCTTGTTCCAGTTGTTCATGGGTTATCAGTCTTGTGAAACTATTTGCTTTTTGACTAGGGTTCTGGATATCTTAACACAGTTCACCATTGTGACTGCAAAGTGGTTTAAGCAATGCCATCAGAAGCCTGTGTTCAAGATTATTGGGTGTATTTCTTTCCTATAAGACAATCCTTTGTTAGAGTCAAAGCTTTCTTGTCTGTAGCTTTTTTTTTAAAGGTTCTTATTATGTATTTTTTTCACTTTTTTTAAAAAAATTTCTTTTCAGCTTAACAGTATTCATTGTTTTTGCACCACACCCAGTGCTCCATGCAATACGTGACTTACCTATTACCCACCACCTGGTTCCCCAACCTCCCACCCCCCGCCCCTTCAAAACCCTCAGGTTGTTTTTCAGAGTCCATAGTCTCTCATGGTTCATCTCCGCTTCCAATTTCCCTCAACTCCTTCTCCTCTCCATCTCCCCATGTCCTCCATGTTATTTGTTATGCTCCACAAATAAGTGAAACCATATGATACTTGACTCTCTCTGCTTGACTTATTTCACTCAGCATAATCTCTTCCAGTCCCGTCCATGTTGCTACAAAAGTTGGGTATTCATCCTTTCTGATGGAGGCATAATACTCCATCATGTATATGGACCACATCTTCCTTATCCATTCGTCCGTTGAAGGGCATCTTGGTTCTTTCCACAGTTTGGCAATCATGGCCATTGCTGCTATAAACATTGGGGTACAGATGGCTCTTCTTTTCACTACATCTGTATCTTTGGGGTAAATACCTAGTAGTGCAGTTGTAGGGTCATAGGGAAGCTCTATTTTTAAATTCTTGAGGAATCTCCACACTGTTCTCCAAAGTGGCTGCACCAACTTGCATTCCCACCAACAGTGTAAGAGAGTTCCCCTTTCGGGGCACCTGGGTGGCTCAGTGGGTTAAAGCCTCTGCCTTTGGCTCAGTCGTGTTCCCAGGGTCCTGGGATCGAGGCCCACATCAGGCTCTCTGCTCAGTGGGGAGTCTGCTTCCTCCTCTCTGTCTCTCTGCCTGCCTCTTTGCCTACTTGTGATCTCTATCTGTCAAATAAATAAAATCTTGAAAAAAAAAAAAAGAATGTTCCCCTTTCTCCACATCCTTTCCAACACACGTTGTTTCCTGTCTTGCTCATTTTGGCCATTCTAACTGGTGTAAGGTGATATCTCAATGTGGTTTTAATTTGGATCTCCCTAATGGCTAGCGATGATGAGCATTTTTTCATGTGTCTGATAGCCATTTGTGTGTCTTCATTGGAGAAGTGTCTGTTCATATCTTCTGCCCATTTTTTGATATGATTATCTGTTTTGTGTGTTGAGTTCGAGGAGTTCTTTATAGATCCTGGATATCAACCTTTTGTCTGTACTGTCAATTGCAAATATCTTCTCCCATTCTGTGGGTTGCCTCTTAGTTTTGTTGACTGTTGCCTTTGCTGTGCAGAAGCTTTTGATCTTGATGAAGTCCAAAAAGTTCATTTTCGCTTTTTGTTTCCTTTGCCTTGGAGACATATCTTGTAAGAAGTTGCTGTGGCTGTGGTCTTTTATCCATTTCGAGTTTATCTTTGTGTACGGTGTAAGATAATGGTCGAGTTTCATTCTTCTACATATAGCTGTCCAGTTTTCCCAGCACCATTTATTGAGGAGACTGTCTTTTTTCCATTGTATATTTTTTCATGTTTTGTCAAAGGTTATTTGACCACAGAATTGAGGGTCCATATCTGGGCTCTCTACTCTGTTCCAGTGGTCTATGTGTCTGTTTTTATGCCAGTACCACGCTGTCTTGGTGATCACAGCTTTGTAGTAAAAGCTTTGTAGTAAAGCTTGAAATCAGGTAATGTGATGCATTCGGGTTCTCTTCTGATTCCATACAAATTTTAGGATTATTTGCTCCAGCTCTTTGAAAAATACCGGTGGAATTTTGATCGGAATGGCATTAAAAGTATAGATTGCTCTAGGCGGTATAGACATTTTAACAATGTTTATTCTTCCGATCCAAGAGCATGGAACGGTCTTCCATCTTTTTGTGTCTTCTTCAATTTCTTTCATGAGTGTTCTGTAGTTCCTCGAGTGCAGATCCTTTACCTCTTTGGTTAGGTTTATTCCCAGGTATCTTATGGTTCTTAGTGCTATAGTAAATGGAATCGATTCTCTAATTTGCCTTTCTGTATTTTCATTGTTAGTGTATAAGAAAGCCACTGATTTCTGTACATTGACTTTGTATCCTGCCACATTACTGAATTGCTGTATGAGTTCTAGTTGTTTGGGGGTGGAGTCTTTGGAGTTTTCCATATAAAGAATCATGTCGTCTGCGAAGAAAGAGAGTTTGACTTCTTCATTGCCAATTGGGATACCTTTTATTTCTCTTTGTTGTCTGATTGCCATTGCTAGGACTTCTAATACTATGTTGAACACGAGTGGTGAGAGTGGGCATCCTTGTCGTGTTCCTGATCTCAACGGGAAGGCTGCAAGCTTTTTCCCATTGAGGATGATATTTGCTGTGGGTCTTTCATAGATAGATTTTATGAAGTTCAGGAATGTTCCCTTTATCCCTATACTTTGAAGCGTTTTAATCAGGAACGGATGCTGGATTTTGTCAAATGCTTTTTCTGCATCAACTGAGAGGACCATGTGGTTCTTCTCGCTTCTCTTATTGATTTGGTCTATCACATTGATTGATTTGCAAATGTTGAACCATTCTTGTAACCCAGGGATGAATCCCACCTGGTCATGGTGGATAATCTTTTTTTTTTTTTAAAGATTTTATTTATTTATTTGACAGATAGAGATCACAAGTAGGCAGAGAGTCAGGCAGAGAGAGAGGAGGAAGCAGGCTCCCTGATGAGCAGATAGCCCGATGTGGGGCTCGATCCCAGGACTCTGGGATCATGACCCAAGCCGAAGGCAGAGGCTTTAACCCACTGAGCCACCCAGGTGCTCCTGGATAATCTTTTAAATGTGCTGCTGGATCCTGTTTGCTAGGATCTTGTTGAGAATCTTAGCATCCATATTCATCAGTGATATTGGTCTGAAATTCTCCTTTTTGGTAGGGTCTTTGCCTGGTTTGGGGGGTCTGGGTAATACTGGCTTCATAAAAAGAGTCTGGAAGTTTTCCTTCTGCTTCAATTTTTTGAAACAGCTTCAGGGGAATTGGTGTTATTTCTTCTTCAAAAGTTTGGTAGAATTCCCCAGGGAATCCGTCAGGTCCTGGGCTCTTGTTTTTTGGGAGGTTTTGATCACTGCTTCAATCTCATTCCTAGATATCAGTCTATTCAGGTTGTCAATTTCTTCCTGGCTCAATTTTGGGAGTTTATAGTTTTCCAGGAATGCATCCATTTCATCTAGGTTGCTTAGCTTATTGGCATATAACTGTTGGTAATAATTTCTGATGATTGTTTCTATTTCCTTGGTGTTAGTTGTGATCTCTTCCTTTTCATTCATAATTTTATTAATTTGGGCTTTCTCTCTTTTCTTTTGGATTAGTGTGGCCAATGGTTTATCGATCTTATTGATTCTTTCAAAAAACTAGCTTCTAGTTTGATTGATACATTCTACTGTATCTCTGGTTTCTACCTCATTGATCTCTGCTCTAATCTTGATTATTTCCCTTCTTGCGTGTGGAGTTGGTTTGATTTGTTGTTGATTCTCCAGTTCTTTAAGGTGTAGAGACAGCTGGTGTATTCTGGATTTTTCAATGTTTTTGAGGGAGGCTTGGATGGCTATGTATTTCCCCCTTAGAACCACCTTTGCTGTATCCCATAGGTTTTGGACCAAAGTGTCTTCATTCTCATTGGTTTCCATGAATTGTTTAAGTTCATCTTTGATCTCCTGGTTGATCCAAGCATTCTTAAGCAAGGTGGTCTTTAGCTTCCAGGTATTTGAGTTCCTTCCAAACTTTTCCTTGTGATTGAGCTCCAGTTTCAAAGCATTGTGATCTGAGAATATGCAGGGAATAATGTCAGTCTTTTGGAATTGGTTGAGTCCTTTTTTTTTTTTTAAAGATTTTATTTATTTATTTGACAGCGAGAGAGAGAGAGATCACAAGTAGGCAGAGAGGCAGGCAGAGAGAGTGAAGCAGGCTCCCTGCAGAGCAGAGAGCCCGATGTGGGACTCGATCCCAGGACCCTGAGGTCATGACCTGAGTCGAAGGCAGTGACCTAACCCACTGAGCCACCCAGGCGCCCCTGCTTTGTGACCCAGTATGTGGTCTATTCTGGAGAAGGTTCCATGTGCACTTGAGAAGAATGAGTATTATGTTGTTTTAGGTGGAATGTTCTGTATATGTCTATGAGTTCCATCTGGTCCAGTGTTTCATTCAATGCTCTTATTTCTTTATTGATTTTCTGCTTCGATGATCTATTACTGAGAGAGGCGTATTAAGATCTCCTACTATTAATGTATTCATATCAATATGACTCTTTATCTTGATTAATAGTTTTCTTATGTAATTGGCTGCTCCCATATTGGGGACGTAGATATTTACCATTGATAGATCATCTTGGTGGATAGTCCCTTTAAGAATGATGTAGTGTCCTTCAGTATTTCTGACTACAGTCTTTAGTTTAAAATCTAATTTATCTGATATGAGAATCGCTACCCCGGCCTTCTTTTGAGGCTCATTGGTATGAAAGATGCTTCTCCATCCCTTCACTTTCAGTCTGGGCATATCTTTAGGTTCACAATGGGTCTCTTGTAGACAACATATGGATGGGTCCTGTTGTTTTATTCAGTCTGCAACCCTGTGTCATTTTATGGGCGCATTTAGGACATTCACATTGAGAGTGATTAATGAGAGATGCGTTTTTATTGACATCGTGTTACCTTTGAAGTCTTTCTGTCTGTAGATTGTCTCTATATTTCTGTTCAATGATATTCTTAGGATTTTTTCGCCTTCATAGAACCCCCCTTAATATTTCCTGCAGTGTCGGCTTGGTGGTTGCATAGTCTTTTAAACCTTGGAAACTGTTTATCTCTCCATCCATTTTGAATGTCAGTCTTGCTGGTTAAAGTATTCTTGGCTGCATGTTCTTCTCATTTAGTACTCTGAATATATTTTGCCAGCCCTTCCTGGCTTGCCAGGTCTCTGTGGACAGGTCTGACATTATTCTAATGGGCTTTCCTCTGTATTTAAGGATCTTCTTTGTCCTAGCTGCTTTCAAGAGGGTCTGCCTACAATTATAATTCTTCATTCTAACTATCAGGTGTTGCAAGGACTTTTGAGAATCTAAAATCTTGGGGGGGGGGAACCATTCTGCCTCTAGTACATGAACGCTGATTCCATTCGTGAGATTGGGAAAATTTTCAAAGACAACTTGTTCCACTATATCTTCTAGACTTCTTTATTTCTCCTCCCCTTCAGGGATTCCAATAATTCTCACGTTGGAGTGTTTCATGGCATCATTTATTTCCCTGATTCTGTTTTAGTGGCTTCTAAGCTGTTTGTTCCAGGCTTCCTCCTGTTCCTTTTTTTTTTTTTTTTTTTTTTACAATGGGCAATATGCAAGTTTATTTAAATAATTTAGCACTGCACAGAAAGCTAATTCAGAAGTATAAAAATAGATGGTTTAGGAACCAAATATAAAGCACCACACAGAGTACACATGCACCATCAGGCCTTTGGAAGATTAAGGCAACCTTTAGTATCTCAAATAATTTTATGAGAACACTTTACTCATATGATAGATGTTATTAAAACATCTCAAAATAGAGTCCACAATTTTTTTCAGCATGAAGTCTTCCCTTCCAGTTTTCTTGTCAGTATATTAATGATTTTTATTAAATACTGTACAACAATTAGTCTAGATTGACAAATGGGCTATCAAAGCCACTATCTTGCTGGCTAGATAGAGGAGCAATTAATTTTCTTGAGGGCTGCCGACACACAGATGATAGTGCTGTACTGCTCAGTTTTTTGAAATCTGACTTTAATATATCAGCCTTATGATGAGGTGGGTGTCTAAGAGTCATACTGATCTCTGGCTGGGAACAAAGGGTTCTGTGAACCTAGAATTAGTGTCCTCCAGATCACTAATTCTTCTTTTGTCTCAGTTACCCTAGTTTTTAGAGAATTTAGATTAGATTGGAACTCATTGAGAGCTTTGTGAACATCATCCCTGGTGGCTTTCAGTTCTGCCCTAACATTGTGAACATCATCCCTGGTGGCTTTCAGTTCTGCCCTAATCAATTCTGTTTGGTCATCCATGGCTTTCTCCAAGCTAACTATTGCCTGGATAATTGTTAGACTAAATTCCTTTTCCGACATATTGTATATGTCGATAGCCATTAGCTCTGTTGCAGAAGGCCCATCCTCTGTATTTTTCTTCTGTTGGGCATTCCTCCTCCTAGTCATTTTGGTGAGAGATGACTGAACGAATGTAGCTGGATGTATTGACTGTGGTGCAGTCAAGGTGCACCCTGGAATGCTTCTGTGCAATCAGGATTCCCCACCCAAATGAGAGGAAAAAGAAAAGAAAAAAAAAAAAGAAAAGAAAAAGAGAGAGAAAGAGAGACAGGAAAAAAAGGGAAGAAAGAAGAGAAGGCTCAGCCCAAATGGGCCCCAAGGTAAGATTTATGAAGTATACAAACAAAAACAGACAAACAAAAAGACTGATAAAAGTATATGACAAGAGAAAAAAAATATATATAAAAGCAAAAAAAGGAAGAACCTCGTCATAAGAACCCCAAGTATAAGATTTATATACTGTTAGGACAAACACAAATACACAGAAACACTGGCAGAAGGAAAAGATGGGAGAGTGGTTATAAATTCTCAGTGTCGGCGAGGAGGGTTATTTTGATTCTTCCTGGATGTATCTTGATGTCTTTGTTAAAGGACTCAACTTTCCTAAGATAAAGGGGGGATTAAAAATTGGTTTACCTATAGGGGTAGCATTGATTGGGGAAAGGGGATTACCTTGAGGTTTAACTCTATATGTATATTAGAAAATAAAAATTAAAAAAGAATAAACTAGACTAAACTAAAATTTAAAAAAAATTAAAAAAATAGAAAATCAAGAGAAAAACATGGGTGTATGTATCAAAAAGTTCAGGTTAGAAGGTTATTAAGGAATTTGATGTACTGGACATCTCACTGTGATGGTAAATAGGTTAAAAAAATTATCCATATGTATAAAAAAAATCAACCAGAATAGTGGTAACGAGTTAAAAATAAAAGTTGTATTTATGAAGTAGTGATGGCTGTTCTCTTGCCCTCTTTTTTTTTTTTTTTTCTTCATTCCTGGTTAGTTTACTGGGGGAGGGGCCTGCCATGTGGGTTTTCAGTCAATGATGTTCCCTGAGTTAAGTCCTCCTGCCCCCTCAAGGGGGTGGGCTCTGAGGAAACCGTTTTTTTTCAGGCTTTTGTTCTCTGGAGGTTTTTATGTTTGTTCATCTGTTTTCTCTCGCCTTGACAGCTTTTGATGGTTTTTGGAGGTTTAGAGGAGAGCAAACTGCACCCGAACCTCCCTCTCAGAGAGAAGCCTCAGAATGCTCTGCAGAGCTGCTGGCAGAGTAGTTTCCGAGTCAAGGTCCCTGGGAATGTAGGAGCTCCTCCTTGTATCCAAAACCACAGCAGTGGCGGCTGTCTGGGCAGCTCCAGACCGCCAGAGAGGTTCCAAGCAGTGATCGCACACTGAGATTTTCCCGCTGGCCTGGGCTGGGAGTGTCCGGTTTTTCCAGGTACCAGAGCTCCCGGCTAGTGCCTGTGAGCACCTCTCCCAGGGGAGAGTGTGGGGCACGCGCGTCTCAGGCTCTGATCCCTTGGCGTGGGTCTAAGAGGGCCAGGCTAATGCCTGCCCGCACCTCTCTCAGGGAGGGTGTGGGGCGCGTGTGTCTCTGAGCACCGTCTAGGGAGACTCCCAGCCCCTACGGGAGCGGGACCCCAGGCGTTCTCAGGCGCGCTGGCAGCTCAGGGACCAAGACCTGGTTTCTCCGCTGCACTCTCTCTGGCTCAGTGCCAGGGGAGGCTGTCCCGGGTCTGGGGACTTAAGCCCCTGTCCCTAACCACCCCGATTCCCACAATTTCCCTCAGTGATCTTTTGCTCTTTTTTTTTGAGTGCTTTCAACCAGACTCCAAGTTAATGATTGTCCCCAGACGCAGGGCACTCTGGTATGGGGTATTACTTTCCAATCAGTCACCTCTGGTGGCTCCCTCCCCCTTTTGTTTATCTTCCAATATCAGTCCGACATTCCCACTCTGCTTTACCTGCCACTGGCGTCTTCTGCTCCTCTAGAGATCCAGAAGTGTATAATTCTGATCTCAGGCTGATTTCATGGGTGATCGGAGTTCTTTGGTAGGAAATCAGCTCACTTTAGGGTACAGGTTGAAACGGCGCCTCCTCCTACTTCCCCGCCATCTTTCAAAAAAGCTTTTTTTTTTTAATTTGGCAAAGAGAGAGATCACAAGGCAGAGAGGCAGGCAGAGAGAGAGGAGGAAGCAGGCTCCCTGCTGAGCAGAGAGCCCAATGCGGGGCTCAATCTCAGGACCCTGAGATCATGACCTGAGCTGAAGGCAGAGGCCTAACCCACTGTGCCACCCAGGCGCCCCTCTTGTCTGTAACTTAATGTAGGCACTCTCAGAGAAGCACCGTAATAAAACAAAACAAAACACTATCTGTGGATGGCAAGAGATTTAAAATAGTTATTAGTAACTTTAAAGTAGAAAGAGTTCATTACACAACTAATGCAACTGACAAGAAATGTGGTGGTTTCTTTGGCAGACAAAACAAAATATAATCCAAGCCAAAAAGTTTTAGACAAAATATTTATAAACATAGTGATGAATTTTGTTTTCAAAGAAGAGTGAATATTACACCTAACTTAAAAAAAATGATACTATAATCTTTATACTTTATACTTTAAAAAGTCCAGATATAACCTATAGTAATCCTGGTACACATACAATACATCATGTATTCATCAAGCAACTAGTTAGAATGTACCAAGAATGTGTCCAGGTCATCAAGCATAGAGAGGCAGTAAATCTGGAGTAAGTTCTGAACATCTGAATATTAATAAACTCCGTAGGAAAATTATGTGAATCCCCACTTAAAAATCACTTGTCTAGAAGATGCTAGATACTTAATCTGAGGTAAAGTTGCATCAAAGTTCATATTTTAAAACATCTGAGATTATGGCCGGTGACACTATATTGTTCTTGTCTAGCAAAGGAGCCCCAGATCTCTAGTAAAACTTATCAGGGACATATCAGGACACTGACAATCCTAGGTACTTTCCCCACAGCATTTACTTTTTGAAATGTTTATAACATTTGAGCCATATAAATTTTTTTTAGAGAAGGCTAAGATGTCCTGATTTGGCAATGCTTCCTATGTGACTCCCCAATAGTAATTACAAAATTGACATAGTTTTGTAGAATCTGTCTTTTTGAAGGTTAAAGAATAAACCCTTTGTCATCTTCTAAGGACCCTCTCAGAAATCTCAAAGGCAATTTTAGGCATACAAGGTATAATATAGCATTCAGTCGTGGGAAGGTAGGTGAACACATTCATTAACAGATCCCCAATATACGTAGTCTTACGTAAATAAGCTTGTATTATACTTAATGTTGACATTTTTGTCCACAAGACGTAGTTGTTTTTATTAAACAAAAACATTAATCAGTTTGTCAAAGATTTACCTAAATCACATGAACTTGAATTCTTAAAGCATTTAAATTCATTTCTATATACTTTTGAAGGACATTTATGTTATATGAAGTTCAATTTCCTTATTTTTTTTTTTTTGCAAATTTTAGGAATATTTGATTTATTTAAGGATCTATTTATCTTAAACCAGTCAGAATAGAGCTCTGCAAAATTCTAGGAGATGAGCCACTTAACTCCCTTTTTCATTTTCTGGTGGTCTTGTACATTCCTTGGATCCTGGCCCTACTCCTCAATCTTCAAAGCCAGCAACATCAGAGTAGTCTTTCTCACATTGTTATCTCTCTAGTTTTTATTTTCTACTTCTCTTTCTACATGTATATGAGTGCTTATACTTCTTTTTCTACACATATATGAATGCTCATCTACATATATATGAATCCAAGATAATCTCACTATTTTAAGGTGATCTGATTAGCAAACTTAATTTCATTTACAACCATAATTCCCCTTTGCATGTAAACTAACATAGTCATTATTTTGCCTATCACAGTTAGTTTCAGGGGACAAATTCTAATGCTGACAAAACAGTCGAAGAAGAGGATATCAGACAGTCTGGATCTGACCTTGTCAGCAGTTTAAAACAAAAGGGGAAAGGGACTGTATTTGCTCTTGTCCCAGGTAAACAAGGCAGCCAACCGCAAGTCTTTTAAGAGTCCTGGGAGAGACAGGTGGGTGAGTTATCTAAGTTATGAAGATATTGTATTCTTTGCAATAAACCATTTCTTGGAAAACAAAGTGGGGTGGGTTGAGGGGGATTTTTTAAATTGTTGTTTTCTGGGGGCTCAGTGCTCAGATAAAGTTCAATATTGTCACTGCAATAAGGTAGGGGGAAAAAAAGAATAGAAAAAGAAAAGTGAAAAAGGAGCAATACAAATGGAAATGTGGGGGCTAAGGCTTCAGGTCTAGAAAGCCAGGGTTTGATTCAACTCTCCTAAAAAAACCTATAATCTTGGGAAAGGGACTTAAACATTATAAGCCTTAATCTCCTTATCTTTAAAATGAATATGATATCCTATCTACTTCATAGTGTTGTTGAGAGGATTAATGAGATTTTATATGTAAAGAGCTTATTAAAGTGCCAGGAAGATAGTTAAATGTTCTATTAATGTTATCTGTTGATAACTGATTAATGAATCATTCCAATGAAATCACAATTGGGTAAAAAAAGATATGATAAATGTGATGCTGAATGATCTTCCAGTTCTTAATAACAAGTTTTCACAAGTCCTGGATATGTAATGGAAGAAGTCATTGCCTTTTGTTTTTCATCCACTTACAGAAAACTCCTCACAGTACAGCTCAATCACTGAGACGAACTCAGTTTGGTTTTGGTACTTGAAACCTTGAAGATCTTAAATATACATTTGAAATACTAGCCACATTGTCAAAACTATGCCAGGGTGAGGATCTGGTAAGGTAGAGGACTAACTAATGTGAGTTACAAGGTGGAGCCTAGAATATTCTTGAGCTAGATCAACTACACAGGAGGCCACATACTGAGTTTCCCATGAAGGTCCCCTGTTGAGGTCTTAGTATCTCCTGGCAAAGATGGAGGCTGGACTGATAACATATAATTTCTCAAAAAATTTAAAAAATTTTGTTTATTTATTTGACAGTGAGAGAGATCACAAGTAGGCAGAGAGGTAGGCAGAGGGAAGCAGGCTCCCTGCTGAGCAGAGACCCAGATGTGGGGCTCGATCTCAGGACCCTGAGATCATTACCTGAGCAGAAGGCAGAGGCTTAACCCACTGAGCCACCCAGGCGCCCTAAAATAAATGTGTTAAAGGTTTAATCAACCCATTAACTAAAAAAAAAAAAAAAAAAAAAATCAAATTAAAACCTGCTGAAAATGGTTCTTATAGAAATTTACTAGAGAAAATTCATTTGCTTTGCTATGAACAATCCTTTGTAATACTATCAGTTTTCTGTAACTGCTATGTGTATAGATGTAAAATAACCCAGTCAACAAAAAATCTCATCAAAGATTCTCAACCCCCGTGCCCCCATAGGATCAGAACCAGAGAGTCTGCCGCTAATGCTGAATTATCTCTGCCCATTTCCACATCTTGGACAATTTTCCAAATGATTCAGGACAGTGAGTCAGAATTGTGCAACAAGGGGTGGGGTGAGACGTGAGGCAGGGACTTGCAAGTGAATCTGAAGAATTTATTATGAGTGATTCAGAAAGTACTTCAGGGATAGATAGTACTCTAAAGGTGATCCCAAACATGCTTACTTGAAAATTGTGATGGTTTAGATTCAAAAGGAAGTCAGTTATTTTAGCATATGGCATATATGTGTTTTGTTTAACCTTATTTCTTTGCTGTGTATTTAAGTATCGGAATGCACTGTTTTCATATGTCCTGAAAGATCCTTGGGGCAAAAGGTTTTCACCAGGTGCCCAAGTTCATATGAGCAACTATTAAAAGCAATTAAGTTTCTCTTGTTTTTTTTCCTATGACATTGGCTGCTTAGCCATAATGTTGCAGCTTCATACTTAACTTCATTGTTTCAGACAACTGACCAAAAGGAAAAGAAAGACTTATGATGTTTTTAAAAAGCTGGAATGTATTTCAGGAAGTTGATATTGGGAAAAAAGTCATTAAAAGTGGGGCAATTCACAACTCTACCAGATTGAAATGTTTAAACAAATACTTTTTGTTTTTAATTTTAGAAATTGAAAAAGAAGTGATAGTTGCATTGAAAATTGCTGAGATGTCTGTGAATATGCAAGCTCATCTAAATATAAATACAATAAGGCAAAACTGACTTCCAAAAGTCAGAAAAATTATGTGGTGCTTTTTCTATTTTAAAGGAAGGAAGCTTTGGGCCAAGGGACTGCAAAGCAGAGATAAAGAAGTCCATGAATTTTGGAAAGAGATTCTCCTGGGTGGATAGTGGTTAAGTCTCTCTCTCTATATATATAGTACGTTCAGGTGCACATCACGAAATCCTGTGTTTCTCTCTTTTTATTTGTTTATTCAATAATATCTTTTAATAGAGAAGCAGTAGGGAAAATAATTATTTGGAACGGAAAATGGAAGAAGAGAATGAAGAAAAACAGCATATTAATCATTATCAGACCAGCTTACCTTTCTTTTTTCTTTTAAGGCCTGGGGTAATTGTGATTTTTTCCCCCAGCTTTATTGAGCTATAATTGCCATAAAACATTGTGTAAGTTTAAGGTGTACAGTGAGATAGTTTGACACACTTCGATATTACAGAATGATTTACCACAGTAGGACTAGTTGACATCTCTGTCACCTCACATAATTACCATTTCTTTCTTTGTGGTGAGAACATTTAAGATCTATTCTCTCACCAAGTTTCAAGTATATCACAGAGTATGTTAACTACAGATACCATGCTAAACGTTAGATCCCTGAACATATTCATCTCCTAAGTTTGCATCCTTTAATCTACATCTCTTCATTTCCCTCAAACTCAACCCTGGCAACCACCGTTCTAAGTTTGACTTTATTAGATTCCAAACATAAGCAAGATCATACAGTATTTGTCCTTCTCTGTCTGCTTTGTATCACTAAGCATAAATGCCCTTAACTTCCCACCTGCTATTCCGGTGTGCATCTTCCTCCTTGTCATTTGGTCCTTAGTGTTTCCCTTACTTTCTTATGACCTTAGTGTTTTTTGTACTCTATGTTGCATTTCTGGGTGGTCCTTAGTGTAAGGATTTTCAGGATTTTCGAGTCAGAAATGGACATTTCATTGAGTACCTTTCAGTCCTGATCTTACTGTCTACACAGCAACACTGGGTGCAGTTGATTTAGTGCTAAAAGAAAAGAAAAAGACAAATATTCTCTAGTCTCTTTATTTCTGAGATAGCATGCTATCCTGATTTCTTCCCACCTGCCGGATTTCTCTATTTCCGCTTTCTTTACTGGCTCTGTCTTAACAGATCTTAACTAGCCTCCTCCCTCCATTATCTAGACACATTTTCTAGTTTATCTCTTCTGCTAGTGGAGTTTTAGGTACCATCTAGATGTGACTGCTCTCACATTTATTTCTATTCCTGATCTCTCTTCTCGTTCCCAGATGCAAAGATTAAACTGTTTTTGACATTTCCATTTGGAGGTCTCAACAACATCTCTTAACCCCTAACTTCTCTTTTATTAGAGAATAAATAGCATTAGAAATGCTATAGAAATGCTATTTATTAAGATAAGAAATACCAGAAATTTATTATGGTATTTCTTATCTTAATAAATAGTATTTTTATCCATGCTGTTTTTCATGTTGTAAATCCAAGAGTAAAGTTTTATACTCATGTCTCTTACCTCCTACTTCAATTTATCACTGTATCCTATCAGCTGTGCCTCTAAGGTACATATCTGAAATCTATTCACTTTATTCTTATCTCCTCTGCCATAGTTTGGGATCAATCTGCAGTGATCTAGCTG